>NC_136372.1:667500-3067500 GCF_037039965.1 Doryrhamphus excisus | reverse complement strand
ATAATTTTATTATATTTTTTAAATGTTTTTTCCATGTTAAAATATTACTTAAATTTTTTTTTTTTTTTAGTTTTATTCCCATAAGATTTTCCTCATAAATAGTAGTATTCTTTTCCTTGTTATTATGGTGCCTCACACAAAAACAAGTCAAAGTTTCAAACTTTTCTGTCCAAAAAAAAAAGTTACAAGATTAAAAAAAAATCTTTTGTTTGAATAAAAAAAAAAAAAAGAACCAGAAATGAACAGAAAAATCTGTCATCGTCGTCGTCGTCATCAAGAGTTGTGATGCTGGCCGACTCTAGCACGCAAACCGCTGTTCGCATTTTCTTGTCCGTGTTGATGAATGCTGTTGCATGCGGGATTTGATGAAGGCTCGAATGTTTTTCTTCCTGCCAAGGTAACTGGCTCGCCATCACATGGACTCTTTTAACATACAAAGTACGGCTCGTGCAAATGTTTTTATATATATTTGTCTCGCAGTCGTTTGTGGCCATCTGCTGACTTGAAGCGTTGAAGATGAAGGGTTGCGGCCGCCTGACGCTTGGAGAACAGCTGCCGCCACGTCGTCGTCTCTCGTACATCTTAAACGCATCTCAAAGTAAAACGTGCTTAATTGGGTAGAGGCTATCATCGTATAGGACGCTAAACATTCTATATGTTTGTGCATGCCTGTGGATTATTCCATAGGAGACAAATGTGGGATAGGCCCCGGCATTCCCGCTGGAATCCATCACCTGCAGCCACACGCATGCTGTTGATGCAACACCCGAGGGAGGGCGAGAGCGGCGTTGTGTGCGAGTCTCAACCTGGAGACTTCCACACGCATTGTCTGCCGCAGCTCGGCCATTAAAGTACGCAAATATTTGCTTTTTAACACCCTGGAGGAATGCTGAATGAAGAAATGGGCACTTTATTAGGTACACTTGACCTCTTACTCATTTGTCATACAAAGCGTATATTTAAAACAAAACAAAAAATGCATCACTTCAAATATTTTATTTTATTTTAATTTTTTTTCTAATTTTTTAACATTACTTTTTATTTATTTTTATTTGACTTAACATTTTTTTTTAATTTTAAAATTACTTTTATTTGACCATATTGATTTTGTCAATGTCATACCATGAAATATAAATATATATAATCCTTATATAATCCTATTTTAATTTTTTTTCTATTTTTTAACATTACTTTTGATTTATTTTTATTTGACTTAACATTTATTTTATTTTAAAATTACCTTTATTTTAAATATAATGAAATATAAATATATCTAATCCTTATATAATCTTATTTTAATTTTCTTTCTATTTTTTAACATTACTTTTTATTTATTTTTATTTGACTTAACATTTATTTTATTTTAAAATTACTTTTATTTGACCATATTGATTTTGTCATGCCTGGTGCTTTTATTTTATTTGATTATCATCCACTTTTTTTGCTGAATACTCTACAGTGATGTCATACCGTGAAATATAATGAAATATAAATATATATTATCTTTATATATTTTTTTTTCCTATTTTTTAACATTACTTTTCATTTATTTTTATTTTACTTAACATTTATTTTATTTTAAAATGACTTTTATTTGACCATATTGATTTTGTCATGACTGATGCTTTTATTTTATTTGATTATCATCCACTTTTTTTGCTGAATACTCTACAGTGATGTCATACCGTGAAATATAATGAAATATAAATATATATTATCTTTATATAATTTTTTTTTTCCTATTTTTTAACATTACTTTTCATTTATTTTTATTTTACTTAACATTTATTTTATTTTAAAATGACTTTTATTTGACCATATTGATTTTGTCATGACTGATGCTTTTATTTTATTTGATTATCATCCACTTTTTTGCTGAATACTCTGCAGTGATGTCATACCAAGACATCATGAATCATGAAAAATTTGATCATCATTTTCTAGCTTAAGCTCTTCAAACTACCAGCAATAGTAAATATGTTGTTGAATAAATACCATTATAAAAAATGAGCATTATCATTATAAAAGCAGATGTTTTGTATCACATTAGCTCCATTAAGTGTTGTATAATGTCGTCTACGTATGTGCTGCAGCGTCTTTAGGTGCCAGTACGTGAACTTGAGTCTTCTTCAACAAGATGTTGTTTGTCGGAGTCGCCCAAAGTGAACACGCCTGCACTTGTGTCAGAAAAACACTCAAGTCTCTCCTCCTCCTCCTCCGAGTCTTCCCCCTCCTCCATCACAATTTGGTGTGAAAAAGGAAGACAGACAGACGCTGGTACCTCACACAACTCGACTGTGTACTGACTTCAGAAGGTAAAAAAGATAATACTGCTCCGTCAATATGTTCATGCATGCTAAATGTGTGTTTTGGTGTTTGCAGCCATGGCGCAGACAGCCGAGGCCGTGTCAGCGACTCTGTCCACCAACAGGAACTGCACCATCGAGATAACCAACGTGAGCGGCAGCTACTGTCTCATCAACCCAAAGTAAGTCGCCCGTTGCTTCGCCTTAGCTTATATCGGACGTGCTGTAAACGTAAGAGATGCCGACAACAACTGTTGAACATCTGTTCAATCCCTGGAATCGTTTCTGCTTCTGCTATATGAGCAAAAGTATCGGGACACACAAGCCGTTATTATTTTATGTTGTAACACTATGACTCCATTTCAGTATTTTATCATACCTTTAATGCCCCCCCATTGTCTTGTATTTAATTTATTTTCATAATGACTTAAATTGCTCCAATTCAATATCTTGGAAATATTTTTATTTTATTTTATTTTATTTTATTTTATTTTATTTTATTTTATTTTATTTTATTTTATTTTATTTTATTTTATTTTATTTTATTTTATGTCAATAAGATCATAAGATTGACACATTTTTTTATTTCTGACAAAACATGGCTTAAAAAGCTACTTTACTTTCTTTACTTTACTTTATTTTACTTTACTTTACTTTTAATGCCCCCAGTTGTCTTGTATTTTACTTTGTTTTCATGATGACTTATGCCTCCAATTAAATTTCTTGGAATTATTTTATTTTATTTTATTTTATTTTATTTTATTTTATTTTATTTTATTTTATTTTATTTTATTTTATTTTATTTTATTTTATTTTATTTTATTTTATTTTATTCAATAAGATTGACACATTTTTTATTTCTGACAAAACATGGCTTAAAAAGTTACTTTACTTTACTTTACTTTACTCTACTCTACTTTACTTTACTTTACTTTACTTTACTTTACTTTACTTTACTTTACTTTACTTTACTTTACTTTACTTTACTTTACTTTACTTTACTTTACTTTACTTTACTTTACTTTACTTTAAACATGTCTTAGAAAGTTACTTTACTTTACTTTACTTTACTTTACTTTACTTTACTTTACTTTACTTTACTTTACTTTACTTTACTTTACTTTACTTTACTTTACTTTACTTTACTTTACTTTACTCATCAAACAAACATCACTGTAAATATTTTTGTTTTCATTTTATACCATGAATATTTTATTGTGCCAAAAATAGACTTAAAATCTTAAAAATAGACTTAATAGACTTAAAATAGACTTAAAATCTAAAATCCCTCCAAATGCGCGCAATGCTTCTTCTTTGCGTTTTTATTTTCCCTAATCGTGTGGCGCGGCCTTGCAGAGCGGGGCGCACCTATCCATCATGGCGCCGCCTCATTGCACACGACAGGCAGGCACACTGACCGCCGCTTGCAAGTCCAGCATGTGCAGACACGCTCCATCGCTCAGCACGCGGCGTTAACAGCAAATGGAGGCTGACGCTCCAACTTCCCGAAAGTTAACATCGATGTTTTGCGTCCGTCTCAGGGTGTTCATGTCTAGCGGCTTCTGCCACCACCCGCCGCAGCCCACCGTCCGCAGCACCCGCACCGAGGTGTGCTCCTTCGACAAGGACGACCACACGGCCACCGGCGCCGTGGGTCTGCTGACCTACGACCTCTTCCACATGCAGAGCCGCGTGTGCTCACAGCGCATGGCCGTCATGTTCTCGGTGCCTTACGACCACAACCTGTACAAAAACCGGCTGGCGGTGGGCATCATGGAGCAGTCGCACGCCTGCGACAAGAATCTCTACGAGCGCATGTACAACGGCAAGGACCTCACCGGCTTCAGCCAGGCCGACGCCACCGGCAGCGGGCTGGAGTACAGCGGCAAATACGTGGACGTGAGGGCCACCATGTCCACCGTGGGCAAAGCTATCGTTAAAGTGGAGCTTTACGATCAAATGAGTCATTAAAATCCACTTCTTTGGCTTTGTTGCTCTTTCACGGTAAAATCCGTCACACGATTATTTTACTATGTTCAGATTTCAGGTTAAGAATAATTTTAGTTCTAAAATACATTTCTTTTTTTCGGTAACATGTTAGCATAGCGCACCTTCACAAGAATAAAAAAACGTGCAACAACTTGATTTTTGTTTGTAATTTTAGCTCTGTTGTCGTCTTTAGCACGTCTGAAGGGGGCTCACGTGACGTGAAATAGTAGCAAAACACGTGAAATAGTAGTGAAACACAGGAAATAGTATAGCAAAACGTGTGAAATAGTATAGCAAAACGTGTAAAATAGTAGCAAAACACTTGAAATAGTAGCAAAACGTGTAAAATAGTAGCAAAACACAGGAAATAGTATAGAAAAACGTGTAAAATAGTAGCAAAACATGGGAAATAGTATAGCAAAACACGGGAAATAGTAGCAAAACGTGTAAAATAGTAGCAAAACACAAGAAATAGCATAGCAAAACGTGTAAAATAGTAGCAAAACACAAGAAATAGTATAGCAAAACGTGTAAAATAGTAGCAAAACACGTGAAATAGTAGCAAAACACGGGAAATAGTAGCAAAACGTGTAAAATAGTAGCAAAACACTGGAAATAGTAGCAAAACACGTGAAATAGTAGCAAAACACGGGAAATAGTAGCAAAACGTGTAAAATAGTAGCAAAACACTGGAAATAGTAGCAAAACACGTGAAATAGTAGCAAAACACGGGAAATAGTATAGCAAAACACAGGAAATAGAAGCAAAACACGAGAAATAGTATAGCAAAACGTCTAAAATAGTAGCAAAACACAGGAAATAGTATAGCAAAACATCTAAAATAGTAGCAAAACGTCTAAAATAGTAGCAAAACACTGGAAATAGTAGCAAAACACAGGAATTAGCAAAACGCGTGAAATAGTAGCAAAACACGGGAAATGGTAAGCAAAACACAGGAAATAGCATAGCAAAATATGTGAAATAGTAGCGAAACACGGGAAATAGTATAGCAAAACGTCTAAAATAGTAGCAAAACACGTGAAATAGTAGCAAAACACTGGAAATAGTAGCAAAACGTGTAAAATAGTAGCAAAACACGTGAAATAGTATAGCAAAACACGGGAAATAGTAGCAAAACACGGGAAATAGTATAGCAAAACACGGGAAATAGTAGCAAAACACGGGAAATAGTATAGCAAAACACGGGAAATAGTAGCAAAACACAGGAAATAGTATAGCAAAACACGGGAAATAGTATAGCAAAACACGGGAAATAGTATAGCAAAACACGGGAAATAGTATAGCAAAACACGTGAAATAGTAGCAAAACACGGGAAATAATATAGCAAAACACAGGAAATAGTATAGCAAAACGTCTAAAATAGTAGCAAAACACAGGAAATAGTATAGCAAAACATCTAAAATAGCAAAATGTCTAAAATAGTAGCAAAACACAGGAAATAGTAGCAAAACACAAGAAATAGCAAAACACAGGAATTAGCAAAACACAGGAAATAGTAGCAAAATGCGTGAAATAGTAGCAAAACACGGAAAATGGTAAGCAAAACACAGGAAATAGCATAGCAAAATATGTGAAATAGTAGCAAAACACGGAAAATGGTAAGCAAAACACAGGAAATAGCATAGCAAAATATGTGAAATAGTAGCAAAACACGGGAAATAGTATAGCAAAACGTCTAAAATAGTAGCAAAACGTCTAAAATAGTAGCAAAACACGGGAAATAGTAGCAAAACGTCTAAAATAGTAGCAAAACACGGGAAATAGTATAGCAAAACGTCTAAAATAGTAGCAAAACACAGGAAATAGTATAGCAAAACGTCTAAAATAGTAGCAGAACACGGGAAACAGTATAGCAAAACGTCTAAAATAATAGCAAAACGTCTAAAATAGTAGCAGAACACGGGAAACAGTATAGCAAAACGTCTAAAATAATAGCAAAACGTCTAAAATAGTAGCAGAACACGGGAAATAGTAGCAAAACACGGGAAATAGTATAGCAAAACACGGGAAATAGTAGCAAAACGTCTAAAATAGTAGCAAAACGTCTAAAATAGTAGCAAAACACGGGAAATAGTATAGCAAAACACGGGAAATAGTAGCAAAACACAGGAAATAGTATAGCAAAACACGGGAAATAGTATAGCAAAACACGGGAAATAGTATAGCAAAACACGGGAAATAGTATAGCAAAACACGTGAAATAGTAGCAAAACACGGGAAATAATATAGCAAAACACAGGAAATAGTATAGCAAAACGTCTAAAATAGTAGCAAAACACAGGAAATAGTATAGCAAAACATCTAAAATAGCAAAATGTCTAAAATAGTAGCAAAACACAGGAAATAGTAGCAAAACACAAGAAATAGCAAAACACAGGAATTAGCAAAACACAGGAAATAGTAGCAAAATGCGTGAAATAGTAGCAAAACACGGAAAATGGTAAGCAAAACACAGGAAATAGCATAGCAAAATATGTGAAATAGTAGCAAAACACGGAAAATGGTAAGCAAAACACAGGAAATAGCATAGCAAAATATGTGAAATAGTAGCAAAACACGGGAAATAGTATAGCAAAACGTCTAAAATAGTAGCAAAACGTCTAAAATAGTAGCAAAACACGGGAAATAGTAGCAAAACGTCTAAAATAGTAGCAAAACACGGGAAATAGTATAGCAAAACGTCTAAAATAGTAGCAAAACACAGGAAATAGTATAGCAAAACGTCTAAAATAGTAGCAGAACACGGGAAACAGTATAGCAAAACGTCTAAAATAATAGCAAAACGTCTAAAATAGTAGCAGAACACGGGAAATAGTAGCAAAACACGGGAAATAGTATAGCAAAACACGGGAAATAGTAGCAAAACGTCTAAAATAGTAGCAAAACGTCTAAAATAGTAGCAAAACACGGGAAATAGTAGCAAAACGTCTAAAATAGTATATCAAAACGTCTAAAATAGTAGCAAAACACAGGAAATAGTATAGCAAAACGTGTAAAATAGTAGCAAAACACGGGAAACAGTATAGCAAAACGTCTAAAATATTAGCAAAACGTCTAAAATAGTAGCAGAACACGGGAAATAGTAGCCAAACACGGGAAATAGTATAGCAAAACACGGGAAATAGTATAGCAAAACGCGTAAAATAGTAGCAAAACACAAGAAATAGCAAAACACGGGAATTAGCAAAACACATGAAATTGCAGTAAAATACGGAATTGGTAAGCAAAACACAGGAACTAGCATAGCAAAATATGTGAAATAGTATAGCAAAACACGGGAAATAGTATAGCAAAATATGTGAAATAGTACAGCAAAACACGTAACATAGTAGCAAAACACGTGAAATAGTTTATCAATACACGTGAAATAGTTTATCAATACACGTGAAATAGTAGCAAAACGCAGGAAATAGCGTCCTTTCAAACGTCTCATTCTTTGCTGATTTAAGTGCACAAAGTCGGTTTGTTGTTTCGTGTTTGCTATCATGCTATCCGCCCACACAAAATAGCAAAAAGTCATATTTTGTGATTTAGCGTCGGCTACCTGTCTTGTATGCGTACTTCAAATTGGCTAACGATCGGACAAATTCTCTACCAGAGGTTCATTTCCGAAGGACCACCATGATCCAAAAATGAGGTTGCTTGACTTTTTGTGACTTTTTGGTGTGTCTACTTATAATAATAATAAATAAAAATATAAAAATAATAATAAAACACGCCACGCATATCCCATGATGCTACGCCATGAAAGTAGCTCCTGGGCTATATTTACCAAACATATATTTGCCTGTGCTATAACGTTTTTGCCGAATGCACAACATTAAACGCCAGGGGGCCTTGAAATTTCTCATACACCATGAGTTAAGGGTGTTTGGCTGAATCTGGCACGCACATTTGTGGTCAATTTGAGCAAGTTTGGTTGAAAAACATGGCCGGTATATTGAGCATTTGTCTAAAGATGGAGGCAAGGAAAATTCCCATTTTTACCAATGAATCACCTTTTGTCATATCTCAAAGTAACAAGACTATTCTGGTGTTGTTCTTTTCTGGAATTCAGCTAGGATGGATACGTCAGACATCTGTCCCGACTCGCCTCCTGTTGCTTGTGCGACAAGCTGCAACCACTTGACTCATTCCGACGCACAATAACGCCTGAAGGATGGAAAACAGGATGAATTTAACCCTTGTTTGCTAACAAGATCCTGCAGTCAAATACAAACCGCAGACTCGGGTGTGGCGCTGTAATGTTTGCTGTTATTACATAAAGTTGGTGGGGGGGTCATGGCTGGCTGAGTTTTTTTTTTTTTTTTTTATGTGCACACCTTTTTCACGTAGAAGGGTGTTGTCTTTAAAAAAAAAAAAAAAAAAAAAGACAGGCGGCGCTGTCCCTGCTTTGGAACTTCAGAGCACCTACAAGTCGTCCCAGCAGGTAAGCAGCTCTGTATTTTACACAAAAAAACAGACATTTGTTGGACTTTTATGGTCATTTTATGGTCAAAAAACAGATTTCTATTGTTGTCGCAGTGAACTGACTGACTTTGTCTGCTTTTGGATAACAAAGTGTTGTTTTTTTTTAGCCGTCATGGACTTTTTAGGGTCCAAAAACTGACTGTTTGTGTGATTTTTGTGGTTAAAAAAAACAGACTTAGTATAATTTTTTGGGCCTAAAAACAGACAGTGTTTTTTGTGTGTGTGTGTGTAGAAAAAAACAATGACTTTTGGGGACTTTTGTAGTCAAAAAAGCACATTTTTGTTGTCATTTTTGGTGGAAAAAAAACAACAGTTTAATTATTTTTATGCAAAAACAGACATTGTTGGAGGAGGGGCTTAGTGATGTCATTCTTTATGTCAAAAAATAGTTTTCTGTGGTAACTTTTAGTCAAAAAACAGACTTATGGTGAAAACAGACTGTTTGTGTGATTTTTGTGTTTAAAAAAAAACAGACTTAGTATAATTTTTTTCGGGCCCAGGCACATTTGTTGGACTTTTATGGTCATTTTGTGGTCGAAAAACAGATTTCTATTATCGTCGCAGTGAAACAGACTGATTTTGTCTGCTTCTGGAGAACAAAAATGACATTAAGTGTTGTTTTTTTAGCCATCATGGACTTTTTGGGGTCCAAAAACTGACTGTTTGTGTGATTTTTGTGGTTAAAAAAAACATACTTAGTATAATTTTTTGAGCCCCAAAACAGGCAGTGTTTTTTTTTGTGTGTGTGGTGGAAAAAAACAATGACTTTTGGGGCCTTTTGTAGTCAAAAACAGAATTTTTTGGGTGGAAAAAAACAAGCTTAGTTTAATTATTTTTATGTAAAAACAGACATAGTTGGAGGAGGGGCTTAGTGGTGTCATTCATTTTGGTCAAAAAATACTTTTCTGTGGTAACTTTTAGTCCAAAAACAGACTTTTGGTGAAAACAGACTGTTTGCGTTAAAATAAACAGATTTAGTATAATTTTTTGGGCCCAAAAACAGCCATCATGGACTTTTTGGGGTCCAAAAACAGACCATTTGTGTGATATTTGTGGTTAAAAAAACAGACTTAGTATAATTTTTTGGGCCCAAAAACAGGTAGTGGTTTTTTTGTGTGTGTGTGGAAAAAAACAATGACTTTTGGGGCCTTTTGTAGTCAAAAAAGCAAATTTTTGTTGTCATTTTTGGTGAAAAAAACAAGCTTAGTTTAATTATTTTTATGCAAAAACAGACATAGTTGGGGGAGGGGCTTAGTGGTGTCAAAAAAAACTTTTCTGTGGTAACTTTTAGTCAAAAACAGACTTTTTGTGTGTTTTCTTTGGTCAAAAAACATTTTATTGTCATTTTTTATGAAGTACGGGGTCAAAAGTCAGACCTAGTGTGAATTTGTGGTCAAAAAATTGACTTTTCGTGTCATTTATTTTGTGGTCATATGGATCATTTGTAGGCTTTTTAAGTGAGATGGGTGAACACTACACAGAATAGTAATTGAAAAACACTAGACTGGCTAATTAGAGGGAGACGATGGCAGGCAGTCGAGACAGAAGAAGCCATTCTGTCCTTTTCTGGGCCCCTTAGCTGCACTTCACACTTTCTCATTATCCGCCCAAAAATCCATCATTCATAAGCGCGACGTCGCTACCTGTGACTTGGAAGGTCAGTGGAATGCCGAGCGGAGCAATGTCAGCAGAGTATAGGTCAGGAGGACGTTTTATGTGGAATAATTCTCATGATTGGGAGGAAACTGACTGGTTCTTCAGTCTTCTCCTTTTTTTTTTTTTTTTTGTTTCATTTTCTCCATTTTATGTCGCAGCCAACACAATGACGGAGTCCGCTGAAGCCGTGGCCGCCGACGTAGACAGCAAGAGGAGCGTGACCATAGAGATCACCAATATGACCAACAACTACTGCCTCATTAACCCCAGGTAACCCCACTCCGCTGGACACTTCATTAGGTACACCCACTAAATCCTGTGAAAAGATTTTTTCCCCTTTTTAAAGGGCCAGCAGCCATATTTGAGATCCAAAACTATTGTAGAGATTAGATATGACATTATTTATTTATTTATTTTCTACCGCTTATCCTCACAAGGGTTGTAGGGGGTGCTGGAGCCTATCCCAGCTGTATTATATAATATCTTTTTATATAATTATTATTAATTAAAAAAAAAAACATTAGTAATTATAAGTAATTATAAGTATTTTGAGTTTAAACAGAAAAAGGTTACATAATCAGAATAATCTTTTAATTGAATTAATTTTTAAAAATATTATTTTTAGCAATTTTAGATTTTTTTAAATTAAGATTTATTTTATTTTGTTAAGTTTGTGTATTTCATGTGCTTTATTTTTTTCTAATATTTTCTTTTAAATTTGACATTTAGGCAGAAAAATCAAAATATATTCTCATTAATTTTCTTAATTTTTAATGTATTTTAATGATCTCTTTTTTGATGTTCTATGGACAATCTATGTGTACTTAATTGGGATGAACATCCCACAGCTACTTTTTATTTGGGGTTAAAACAGTAAAAAGTTACATAATCAAAATAATTTTTAATGTATTGAATTTTCTAAATATTATTTTTAGCTATTTTAGATTTTTTTAGATGTTTTTTTCAATATTTATTTTATGTTTTGCTTTATTTTTCTCTAATATTTTCTTTTAAATTTGACATTTAGGCAAAAAAATAGCCTTTAATATATTCTCATTAATTTTCTTAGTTTTTAATGTATTTTAATGATCTATTTTTGGATGTTCTCTGGTCCTTAATTGGGATGAATGTCCCACAACTCAATTTCCCCGAAGTGATGTCATGGTTTGCTTTTTATTTTGGGTTACATAATCGGAATAATCTTTTAATTGAATTAATTTAAAAATATTATTTTTTAGCAATTTTAGATTTTTTAGATTTTTTTATTAAAATTTGTAATCAATATTTATTTTATGTTGTTTGTGTATAATTTTTTTCTAATATTTTCTTTTAAATTTGACATTTAGACAGAAAAATACCTTCTAATATATTCTCATTAATTTTCTTAGTTTTTAATGTATTTTAATGATCTATTTTTGGATGTTCTATGGACAATATATTTGTCCTTAATTGGGATGAACATCCCACTGCTCAACTTCCCCGAAGTGATGTCATGGTTTGCTTTTTTGTGACTGAATCCTCAACAGCGCCTCTGCTGGACACAGCCTAGCAGTGCATGGGTGGCGTTTTTGTTTTGGATCAATCTTCACTGACATGACGCCGAAAACGTGATATTTGATAGAAACGGGAATCGGTCCTTTTTGCTTCATAGCTACCTTAACCAAGAATAAGTTCCGGTATGGTGCTCAAGCCTCCCAATGATCTAAAACGTGCCTTGCTCAACTCCCTCAGGGTGCACCTGGACAACGGAGAGGCGTACAACCCTCCTCAGCCTACTGTGCGCCCTCAGAAGACCGAAGTGTGCACCTTCACCAAATCCAGCGGCAAGGTGACGGGCGCCGTGGGCGTGATGACCTACGACCTTTTCGAGCGCTCTCAAAAGGACTACATCGAAACGCTGGCGATCATGTTCTCGGTGCCGTGGGACTACAACTTCTACAAGAACTGGTTTGCCGTGGGTATCTTTAAAAAGGGGCAGAAGTGCGACCAGGAATTGTTTAAGTTGATGTACAACGAGAAGAAGCAAGCCGAGCACGGTTTCGTACGCGAGGCGTCCACCGGTACGGGTATCAATTACGTGGGCCAGTACCTGGACGTCAAAGCCAGCATGGGGCCCACGGGGAAGGCCATCATGAAGGTGGAGGTGTGGGATAAGATATTCACACCTTTGGGCCAGCAGGCCTACTAGACGCCGTACTTCATAGCGACATGCACGGTTCACCCTCCGGTAAAAATCTGCTTAAGATCACACTTTTCCGTGTTTATACATGCAGGCACCAATCCTCGGTTCAAAGCCGGTCTTGTTCAATAGCGTCCCGTTCTTTAGAAATGGAAATGAAAGGCTGACTCACCGGCAAGATGAGGGCAGATTGTTTAATGGAAGCTTGTGTTGTATTTTACCTTGACACCGTACCCGCAGGAAAGCAGAATAAACGTCTTTTGAACAAGCGCCGCCGCGTCTGTTGATTGACTCCGAATCAGAGATTCATGAATGCAAAACGGCCTTTTTTGATGGCGTGTTTGTGTTTGCGGGGAATTCGAATGGAAATAGAAAAAGACGACTTTGAAGTCGGGTTGTTGTGTTGCGTGACAATGAATAAAAGCCCACGCAGACTCACACCCGAACAATACGTCTAACCATCTTCTCGTGGTAATTTACTGGGAAATTAAACTTCATCATGTTTTCATATATTTACTGTGGTGGGAGTCGTTCCTAGCATCAACCTTTATCCTAAAACCAAGCCTTATCCTTGATTTAGCCGTAACCGTAACAGAAACCCTAGCCAATCCTGACGCAAACCCCATCCTAACTTTAGCCCGAACAAACTCAAACCCTAACCTTTAAGCTTTACCCAACCCCAACTAGCTGTAACCCTAGCCCTAGACCCAACCCTAACCACAGTCATAAGTCTAAACTGAGCCATAATCCTTACTTTAGTCATAACCCTCATTTTTAATTCAAAAACTAAGCCTAATACGAACCAAGAACAAAGCCCAATCCTGACCCCACTCATAATGCTAGCACCAATCCTTTTCCCAGCTCTAACCCTAGCCCTAGACCCAACCCTAACCACAGTCATAAGCCTAAACTGAGCCATAATCCTTACTTTGCCATAATCTGCATCCTTACCTGAAAAACTAAGCCTAATACAAACCAAAACAAAGCCCAATCCTGACCCCAATCACAATGCTAGCCCCAATCCTTTTCCCAGCTCTAATCCTAGGCCTAGACCCAACCCTAACCACAGTCATAAGCCTAAACTGAGTCATAATCCTTACTTTAGCCATAATCCTCACCTTACCTGAAAAACTAAGCCTAATACGAACCAAGAACAAAGCCCAATCCTGACCCCACTCATGATGCTAGCCCCAATCCTTTTCCCAGCTCTAATCCTAGTCCTAGACCCAACCCTAACCACGGTCATAAGCCTAAACTGAGCCATAATCCTTACTTTGCCATAATCTGCATCCTTAACTGAAAAACTAAGCCTAATACAAACCAAAACAAAGCCCAATCCTAAACCCACTGATAATGCTAGCCCCAATTCTTTTCCCAGCCCTAAACCTAGCCCTAGACCCAACCCTAACCACAGTCATAAGCCTAAACTGAGCAATAAACCTGACTTTCGCCATAATCCGCATCCTTACCTGAAAAACTAAGCCTAATACGAACCAAGAACAAAGCCCAATCCTGACCCCAATCACAATGCTAGCCCCAATCCTTTTCCCAGCTCTAACCCTAGTCCTAGACCCAACCCTGACCACAGTCATAACCCTAAACTGAGCCATAATCCTTACTTTAGCCATAATCCTCACCTTACCTGAAAAACTAAGCCTAATACGAACCAAGAACAAAGCCCAATCCTGACCCCACTCATGATGCTAGCCCCAATCCTTTTCCCAGCTCTAATCCTAGGCCTAGACCCAACCCTAACCACGGTCATAAGCCTAAACTGAGCGATAATCCTTACTTTAGCCATAATCTGCATCCTTAACTGAAAAACTAAGCCTAATACAAACCAAAACAAAGCCCAATCCTAAACCCACTGATAATGCTAGCCCCAATTCTTTTCCCAGCCCTAAACCTAGCCCTAGACCCAACCCTAACCACAGTCATAAGCCTAAACTGAGCAATAAACCTGACTTTCGCCATAATCCGCATCCTTACCTGAAAAACTAAGCCTAATACGAACCAAGAACAAAGCCCAATCCTGACCCCAATCACAATGCTAGCCCCAATCCTTTTCCCAGCTCTAATCCTAGGCCTAGACCCAACCCTAACCACAGTCATAAGCCTAAACTGAGCAATAAACCTGACTTTCGCCATAATCCGCATCCTTACCTCAAAAACTAAGCCTAACACAAACCAAAACAAAGCCCAATCCTAGCCGTACCCTTGACCCTAGACCCAAAAGTCATAAACCTAACCTGAGCCTTAATCCTTTCTCGAGCCATAACCCTAGTCCATGACAGAATCGGACAAGATCTTAGGTGGTCACGGCTGATCAAGTCACCTGACGTCCCTACATCTATGAACTTTGATTGAGGGTTTAGGCTAGGTTTAGATTCGGGTCACCCTAAACCTAGCCCTAACCCTCACGACCAAGGTTATTTATAAGAGAAATGTACAAGAGAAACACATCAGGGTCGAGACCCTTGTTGGTTCACTGCTCGTCCTGGAAGGAACATGGCGGCGTCACTGTTGCAGGGGTCGTTAACCTCGCAGGAGCGTGATGTACGATCTTTGACGTGACAAACGCTGTTATCGTTTTTTTCTCCGCAGCATTATCACGCCGCCACTGTCATATTATAAGCTGTTTGCATTTGCATAATACACACGCCTCACCTATGCTCTGCAGCTTAGCCATGCCTGCATCATTAATGCACACACACACACACACACACACACACAATATCCTCTTCTTAGGTTTCCCTTCTTTAGCCCCACAGCTAACCCTGCTTATATGCCTCAGTGTGTGTGTGATGAGCATCTGAGTGTGGGCAGCTGATACATGGCGCTCACACAGATGGGAAGTTATATCAAATGCATTATATTACGCTCGCCTACGTATAAGGAGAACAGTATGGAGATTTATGCGTTTATTTGCGTATTATTTAACAAGCGAGGCTTTTATATACTGGTTTTATCTTATAGCCGGATGTGTGAAAATCCCACCTCGGGTTGCATACATGCGGTATCTCAACTTCTTCTGTGTGGCAAGCTGATGGAAAAACAAATAAGCCACCGGTTAAACCTGCTGGCAGGCAAATAAAAGAAAGCTCTGTTGTGAAGAAAAGAAGCCGCCATCTACAAAGCCTGCCATTGCTGCAGGATTTCCATGCATGATTTTTGCATGTTGATGATTTAAATATTGGCCTCAAACATTACAAGTGTGCATGCAGGCTGGTCTTTATCTGGAATATTCTACCCCAGTAGAGGTAATATTGGCGCTGTTAAATTGACACAGCAGCTTAAAAAGCGCTCAAACATTGCCCTCTAGCGGCCAATGTGGTTATCGTCAACACACTTTGTAACTGAAGTGCAGTATATAACGTTATGAGTTATATAATTTTTATATTTTACTTTCTAAATAAATTTAATGTATATTGTTTTTTACCTCCTTAATGTATTATTAGTATGAACACTTTTTTCTGTTTTTTCTTCTCTTTATTTATCCAAATGCACCACTTTTGTCTTGTAAATGTTATTTTTCTTGTACTATTATGATTTTATTCGCTCAATTGTTGTTCCTTTTCCCATGAATATTTTTTCTAAATTGCCACTTTATACTTTTTTTATTTTAATATAAATTTGAGCAATTTAATATAAAAAATTATCCTGGTAAAATTATGATTACAACTTTTCTGTTAATGTTATGGCTAAAATGTCCCAATATTTCTATTCTATTCTCATAAAATTATTCCTGCTGTTGTTTTTTTTTTAATTTTCTTGTTGAACAAAAAACTGCCCTGGTGCCACATAATGGACACCCCTGGTCTAATTTCCTGGCTGACCAATGAAGCAGCCCTGCCTGGCGACATCTTGCCACTGGGCCCAAGGGTCAATTCACGGCCGTCACGCTCAATGACTCGCCTCAGTGGACGCCATCTTCCACGTTCATCAGGTTTGTGTGCTTCCTCTTCTAAATTTGTCACAGATTTAATGAGGCACGTCTGATTGTATGTATTTTTAGCATCGTATACATTGTTGCCATGGTTTTTACGACACTTTTTTTTTTTACGACACAAAGTGTTTTCTTGTGGCTTGAAATGGAATCAGGAGTGACTTTGTGCTCTTTCCACAGCCAAAATGTGCACACATCATCCAACCAGACGACCAGGAAGACCAGAAGATAGTGACACTGTTGCCCTTTCGGGACTTTTTAATCTGCTAAATCTCTTAGACGTCCCTCGCTCCCTCCCTCAGAGGACCCAGCTTTGCCCCCCCACTAGGGAGACCCCCACGGAGAGTCTCCTGAGCCGTGTCCCGTCACCCCACAAGGTAAGCTACAGCTATATGGACTCTTGAATGTTGTGTAAAAATGTAGAAATGGCTTTTTAGTTCGTCATAAATGCTCAACATGGATGTGAGTATCGCTTTAAATCCAAGATGGCTGACATCAGCGCGCGAATGAGTAAATGTAGCTAGCTTGTCACGTCTTTGGGAGATGCTAAGTGGTGTAAACAAAGACTAAACAAAGCAGGAACTGGTGATTTTGAATATCTAGAACAAGACGAAGACAGCTGGGATACGCTCCAGCACCCTCCGCGACCCTCGTGAGGAAAAGCGGTTGAAAATGAATTAACGAAAGATGAAATATGAGGGGGGACGGTTACAGAAAAAACTACATGATAGGAAGCGTTCTACGTTCTCGCCACTAGAGGTCGCTGTTCACCAAACAACCATTGCCTGCTATTCATACCGTCCAGCACAGAGACCAATGATTGCAATGGGATGTCAGCCAGTGATGGATGTTCATTGTTTTCACACTTACATCTTTCTGCCTCAATGACGTCAGAGGCATGGGTGGGATCATGATCATCATCATCATCAGGGCGTTTGTGTGTTTGTGGAGAAAGGGGGATGACCCCACACATCCACAGAGGAAGGAGGTCAACTCACACGCTTTCCCACCCTGCCTTGCCACACACCCAGTGTTGTGTTTTCCACATGAGGGTGGTTCCTTCCAGGGGCATTTTAATATGAAAACCACATCATGTAAGCCCCATACTAGTAAAAGTACACAATATTACAGCTTGATGGATATTTAAATAAATTCTAATGAGTCCATCATGTCAGCACAATTTTTTGTCTCATTAAACATTATAATTTTCTAACTGCACTGCATTAAATGTAAAATATGTATTAGAAATAAAGAGGTTTCATCCGGGAAGCCACATTTTAAGGGGATTTCACATGTAAAAATTAGTATTTTATTAATCTTTAATTTGTTAGATTTCCTCGACAATCCAGATGGTTAAAAACATAACAAGCCCAAGCTTGGATTTCACAGTTTAAAATGTGTTTTTAATGATACTACAGTACAGTTTGCAGTGACTTTAGACAGTGACTGTATTTAAACACCTGAAAGCACAAATAGCTTTTGCGTCAAAATGTTTTCTTGCTAAGATGCAAAATGTCTTAGTATCTTATTAAGTCATTTAAACTCATCATGACATGACGGTTGTCGGCGTTTCAGCTTTGGAAGAATTGTGTTTTGAAAATGAGACAATGGCAGGAAAGAAGGATCCTCACCTTCCTTTTGGCATCCCATCCTTTCCTTTCCATTATGTTTTCCTGTCGCCGCCCAACACTTATTGCTAAAGACGCAACGTAGCAAGACTTTTGTCAGACTGATGTCTTGTTTTCACCGCGCCGTCCAGTTTTTGTGTGTTGTCATTGTCATAAGTATTGATAGCCACAATTTGGTATTACTTTTTGGGTACTCTCCTATTGGGGTCCCAGGTACAGTAGCAAAGGGCGAAGCTGGGATTGTTGGGAGAGAGAATGGTTACTTCCGGAAGACGAAAAACAAAGCATCATCGTGAGTTTTGGTCTGAAGGTAAGGTAGTACCCCTCGTCCCCCCCAATTGCAAGGTGTTGGTCAAACCAAGCAGATCTGGACTTGTAGGACTGTGTTACACTCGACCACAAAATCCGGTCTGAATTTAGTTCCAGGTCTCCAACTCCTGATATAGTGCTCCCAAAGGTTCAATGGACTTCTGGGTTTAGCTGTTTTGATTGGTTGTCTTTCTGTCATTCCACAAGAGAAGACTCCAAGAAGAAAACCTAAGACTAGCTAACCTGCCTACACCCCCAGCACTGAAACACGAGGAACCCATACTTGGTAGTGCTTTGTGGAAACGTATCTTCTGATTCTGGAATGAAAAGCTAGAAACATCTCATGTTTCGATCGTAGGAACCAAACCTTCAGTCTACTTACAGGCTTTTCTTCTCACGGTGCTTTCAAAAGATTATTAAGAACTTTGGAACTGGGGTCTGCAGTGCAGGTAGTCATTCCACGAGACGAAGGAAGCCTCTGACTGGACAAGTTGGACTTTCCTTAGCAACTAGGAACTTTCAGAAAAAGGGTCTATGTTTAGTTGCAGGCTATCTAAAGAACCTGAAGGTAGAGCAGTGGGGAAGTGGTTTTGATATTGGTATCTTAGCATCATGAATTGAATACGACAGAGGACCTCAAGAAAGAAATCCTCCAATTGCAAATGCTGATTGGATGACTTGGATGGTACCAGCAAACGGTTCAACCGGCTTCTTGCTTTGCTTAATGTTCCCTGGATGTAGATAACAATGACAGGAACCTTCTAGTTCCTTGAAGAGAAGCCTACACTGAACCACACACAATGCACCTATGGTAGGTTTTGTCTGTTTGGAAATGTTCACATCCTTGTCGGGGTCCGCAGCAGCAACATCATGAGCTGCTATCTCCATTCTTGGTCTTGAGGACCACCAGACTGACCATGACAGGGATGAGGAGAACGGGAGTGATGACCAAAGCGAAGATAATGGCCGGCGGTGGGTCGCTGAGCTCCTCCATGGGACACTCCTTGAAGAAGCTGGAGTGGATGTCGACAAAGATCTGCTCCACTAGAGGACCGGGCCACGGGATGAGGAGACACTCGGAGATATTCTCTGTGCAATTGCTCAAGTTGCTGTACAACCTGTCAGGCAGAGGAAGGGAACCGTTACGTGCGTGACACGGAAGAAGACATCCGGCGGCAGCGTTTGCTTACCCGCTGACGTTTGGCCAGATGCACCAGTCTGTGGTGTTCAGCGCCGCCATGGCCTTGTTGAAGTTGGCGAGGCACAGGCTGTGCAAGAGGTTGTAAAAGCAGTCCATGGTGGCGTTGCCGTAAAAGTCGGCGCAGATTGAGCAGTAGTCCGGACAACTGTGAGACTTGTTCCCACAGGCTGCTTGCATGGCAAGAAAACAATTGGAAAATAGACATGTCATGCATGCATACACTGAATGCACTTCATTAGGTTTACCATGAAGGTGACTATAGGGGTGTTATTTCACATCTAGAAGGCTCTAATAATGTTAGGTTTACCATGAGGGTGACTATAGCGGTGTTATTTCATGTCTGGAGGGCTCTAATAATGTTAGGTTTAACATGAAGGTGACTATAGGGGTGTTATTTCACATCTGGAGGGCTCTAATAATGTTATATTTACCATGAAGGTGACTATAGGGGTGTTATTTCACATCTAGAAGGCTCTAATAATGTTAGGTTTACCATGAAGGTGACTATAGGGGTGTTATTTCACGTCTAGAGGGTTCTAATAATGTTAGGTTTACCATGAGGGTGACTATAGGAGTGTTATTTCACATCTAGAGGGCTCTAATAATGTTAGGTTTACCATAAAGGTGACTATAGGGGTGTTATTTCACGTCTAGAGGGTTCTAATAATGTTAGGTTTACCATGAGGGTGACTATAGGGGTGTTATTTCACGTCTAGAGGGTTCTAATAATGTTAGGTTTACCATGAGGGTGACTATAGGGGTGTTATTTCATATCTGGAGGACTCTAATAATGTTAGATTTACCATGAAGGTGACTATAGGGGTGTTATTTCATATCTGGAGGACTCTAATAATGTTAGATTTACCATGAAGGTGACTATAGGGGTGTTATTTCATGTCTGGAGGGCTCATGGCAGACTATACGGGTGTTATTTCACATCTGGAGGGCTCTAATAATGTTAGGTTTACCATGAAGGTGACTATAGGGGTGTTATTTAATGTCTACAGGGCTCTAATAATGTAGTTTTACCATGGTCCAAGTACAAAAATACAAAATTTATTAATAAGGACTCTTTCTTGACCGAAATTACTCATTATTTCACATATTACTTGGGTCTGGAACCAATTAACCACCATAAACAAGGGATTACTATACATGCAGTATTAGGAAGTAATTGTAAAGGCTGTTATAAAAGTCACATGTATCAACCAATGTTGTAAAATCGGGAGGTTGCCCACAGCCACAGATGTTAATGTGGTTGGAGCTAATTAGAGAGCCCAGCGGGTTTGATTGGATGTCAATCCGTTGTGCAGGTGTACCTAATGCAGTGGTATGCAGGGTTGTGTGTGCGCCACATACCGATTGAGCTGGAATGATCTCCATAGGTGGCATCTGAAGGGGACAGAGATGAGATTTAGAAAGTTTACCGGCAAGTCTTCCCCTTTTAAAAGATATTCACGCTCTTTACGCCGACAAAGGAAGACGTCCGCAGCTGGAAAAGGGGAACCACATAAACACTCACCGTAGAGAAACGAGAGGAACACCCCAATCAAACAGAGCGCTCCCTTCATGTCAGAATAAATATATCAAGGTGTCTCCTCTAGGACGGATGACCCTACGTGAAGAAGCTTAAAAGCACGGCGAGGCATAACAGGAAGCCCCGGCCCGGCAGGATGAGAGCGCGGTGGCGTAACCTCTGCGAGCAGGCGTCCAAGCAGAGCTACCCTGCCTCGCCAGATGTTCTCAGATCAGCCCGATGGCCCCCGCGCCTCGGCGGCAGCTCTTCCCCTCTCCGACGCACGCTTCCTTGCGACTGTCTTCCCTTCTAGAGGGGGCGGAGGCAACAGCCATTCTCCCCCGAATAAAAGGAGGGCGCACACCCAAGCGAGCTGGGCTGGACTCACATCTGAAAACCCTTTAGTCCTCAACTCTTGTTCTGCTTTTTAGTCTCAGTTTCTCACAGTGGAAGGCCTGGCCAGCTTCACAGCATGTGATTTATTTGCCTTTTTTCTTTTTTTTTTTTTTTAAGGCCGCCTCTGCCAAATAGGAAACATAAGCAAACATTTAGGGCGAGAGTTTCTCTGGAGTGGACTGGATCATGAATGTGCAAGACGGGGGAAACTGATATTGAGGTTCATTTGAGACAAATTCAAGAATGACCGGGAGCTAACGCGTGCTCCTTGGATTTGTTGTTTTAGCTACGATGGCGTATTACGGCCACATTGGGGAAAAAATCAGAGATGTTGACAGTAAAGTTGGAAATTTATGAGAAAAAAAAAGTTGTAGATTTACAAGAAAATTGTCGTAAATTTACATATTAAATGTTGTAAATTAAGAATTTATTTCAATGTGGCCTTCATACTCCATGGTATTTAGCAACTACAACTACATACTACTATGTTTAGCAAAAATTAAAAAAAAAAATTTTTTTAACTTAAACTATATTAGAAAAGCAGGAAGTGAACAAATGAGTTTGAAGAGTCTTGAACCAGTCATGATGTGCTATATACTATATATCCCTATATTGACACTTACTATGGTACCCATTATGTCATTGTATGGTCATATCACCTTGTACTTTGTACTTTGTACACCCTGGACTGGTGGCCAGCCAATCACAGGGCACATATAGACAAACAACCATTCACACTCACATTCATACCTATGGACAATTTGGAGTCGCTAATTAACCTAGCATGTTTTTTTTGGAATGTGGGAGGAAACCGGAGTACCCACGCATGCACGGGGAGAACATGCAAACTCCACACAGAGATGGCCGAGGGTGGGAATTGAACCCTTGTCTCCTAGCTGTGAGGTCTGCGTGCTAACCACTACACCACCGTGCCGCCCTAAATTAAAATTACTAAAATAAATTTAAAAAACTATTTAAAAAATATATATTAGGAAAGCAGGAAGTGAACAAATGTAACAGTTACTGATTATAAAAGTACCAGATAGAGGGGTAGGATTTAATAAGCTTTGCTTCTTTTATCCCAAATTTTCACTGATACAAGAAAGTACAGGGGCGTCCCACAGTCTTATATATGGTATATGTCACCGAATCAGCACACTGGGGCCTCTCTTAACATCTGTTAGCTGGTCTGGGACGCTTTTTGATTTAGTAATGACATCAGGAAGTGTCTTTTCTGCAAGAGGAGGAGCTTGCAGTGGGAGGAAGATGGGGAGGGGAGCACGAAGGGGGGAGGAAGGCACATGATGAGGAACAGCAAAAGGGGCGCTTTCTGGTTTGCTTGTTGCTCCTGCAAACCGGTTTCACAAGATCCCTGCATGGGGGCCACAATGACGAACAAAACTGAGGAAGTTGCGCCAGGTGGGGGGGCACACGCTCAAGGAGCGGAGTTTCATTTCACCTTTCACCCCGTGAGCCGGCTGAGGAGACCTCTCCGGGAGTTTGTGTTGGAGTGGAAGCAGAAGGAACACACACAAAGATCTTCTTGGCCGAGGTCTCCCAGCTAGCTCGCCGTCTTTGACTTGATGGGAATCATCCCAAATCTTCCCCGTGGGAGCGGACACACGTAGTTAATCAACATGTAGACGCAAAACACCTAACGTGTTATGATGGGATACAGTTTGTGTCCAGATAATGATTAGGGATGAAACTTGGCAGCTTGGAGACTCAAACACGGAATTACAGAAGACCAAAAAAGGGCAAAATAAGACGCTTACTTGCAATGCCGCTCATCATCTCTGTCAGGTGGTACGCTGGAATAGTGAAACACAACATATATTTTAACCCGTGTTAAACAAAAAAAGTGTAAGGGAAACAAATTTGTCAATGTGTCATTTTAAAAAATTAACAATAAAATGGGAAAAAATTTGAAATCCGCTTTTCCTAGGAAGAAAAAAATACAGAAAAAATTCCCCATAAACACTTTTCATTAGAAAAAATTGATTAAATGTGGACATATGTGTTTTGTTTTTTTTGATAAAATTAAAATAAAATTCTGAGACTCTCATATAAGAAATAAAACTTCATATCAATGATAATATCCAAGAATATTATATTATCCAGGAAACAAATGTAGAATTTGTCAATGTCATTTAAAAAAAAAACAAACAATAAAATGGGAAAAAATTAGAAATCCGCTTTTCCTAGGAAGAAAAAAATACTGAAAAATTTCCCCATAAACACTTTTCATTGGAAAAATTTTGTTTTTTAAATAAAATAAAAATAAAATTCTGAGACTCTCATAGAAGAAATAAAACTTAATATCAATGATAATATCCAAGAATATTATATTATCCAGGTATACAGTACATGCTGTCCAATTAAGCATTAATCTACAAAGTTTTATATATTTTTTTCGTATTATTGTTACAAAAAAATGGGGAAAAAAATGCTTTTCCTCATTATTATTTTATATATTTTCTATTATATACTATCATGTATTCTCTCTGGGAGGCGACATAATCCGTGACAAGTGAAATCATAGCCCCCATGGATAGAAATAACTTTGCTTACGTTTCGAGAGACAGCCATGTGCCAGGGCTTTGAAGCTAAATTTAGCAATTACCCTTTTCTTTCACCGTCAAACAGGATGTACGCATTTAAGGAAACTAGTGCTAAAGGGGACCTATCATTTTTTCCACCCTTTGTATCGCATGGTGAGCTCCTATAGAGCACCTACACACAATAACCGGCACAGAAAACTCTTTAGATCATTCAGAATCTGCACCTATTCCAGCTCTAATTTTAATTTATTCTACCTACAAGCCCGCCTCCGGGGATGCCCACTATGCTTTGATTTGTCACCCAAAGTGCTTCCTGATTATGAACCATATAAGGAAGTCCACCTCTCTGTGACATCACAAAGGGACAGTTTTACCACGCCTTTTGAAACAGAGTGTTTTGTTCCCTTTAACTTTGACAGCACTAATTATTTTAACATTTTATTGGATAAAAAGAAAAAAAGTGAAGATGTTTTTTGATTAAAAAAAAAAAAAAAAAAAAAGAATCCACCCTTTGTATTGATAACCGGCACAGAAAACTCTTTAGATCATTCAGAATCTGCACCTATTCCAGCTCTAATTTTAATTTATTCCACCTACAGCCCACCTCAGGAGATTATGCTGTAATTGGTCACCCAAAGTGCTTCCTGATTATGAACCATATAAGGAAGTCCACCCCTCTGTGACATCACAAAGGTCCAGTTTTACCACGCCTTTTGAAACCGAGTGTTTTGTCCCCTTTAACTTTATTTTAAGATTTTATTTTATTGGATAAAAAGAAAAAAGTGTAGATATTTTTGGATAAAAAAAAAAAGAAAATAGACATTGTGAGATTCTCAAAGGAAAAATAAAACTTCTTTATTTAATAGTTCCAAAGAAAAATACATATTTAAAGATATGTATACATAAATAGAAAGTAACAACACACTTACCGACTGTTGTGGCTGGTTGCGCTGCTAGTTTTTCATCCACCAGACAAACCACGGGTGCATGTGAGGCTGCGGAAGAGAAATAAATACTATACCAAAAAGAACTACACGGAATTATCTCCTCGTTTTGCTCACCATATTCATCAGCTGAATTGTATTTTAGTGCCAAAAGGTGGAACAAATAAAAGACACGAGTGGCGGTGCAGCCAAAAATGATATTTTAAACATCTGTATCAGTCCAAGGATTTCACAATCAAAGCATCCGTATAAAATAAATAACACTGACCTGGAATAACATCAATCCCATTGAGTGATACAGAAAACAAGATGGGGGGGTACTGTTGTGATAGAAGTCCATCTTTTAGGACTTTATGTAAGAAATATAAAAAGCTTGACTTACCCCACATGAGAAGCAACGAGGCAGAGCAGACGAGGTAAAGCCTTTTGGATGTCATGTTGCCCAACAATGATCTCTCCTCCTCACTTGGAAGGCTCGGGATTACATATCCTAACTTTTTTTTTTTTTTTTTTTTTTACAGGAAGGCTCCATAAAACAACAGGAAGTCCACGTTTCCTAGGATGGGCGTTTTCCTGTGGAGAGGACAGAGAGCTTGTGATAAGGTAAAAGCTGCTACCCCTGTACCACCATCCCTGGCTGTCATCCCGTCCCCACCCCCTTTTTCTGGGTCCGATGATGTCATGAAGTAGTCACATGATGACATCTGACAAATTGATTGGCTTCCGATTTTGGAAATAATTGACATAGAAATGATCAGTTACAGAGTCAAACTGGGGTCACCATGAAACACCATGAATTCATTTTCGACCGCTTTTCCTCACAAGGGTCGCGGGGGTTGCTGGAGCCTATCCCAGCTGTCTTGGGGCGAGAGGCGGGGTACACCCTGGACTGGTGGCCAGCCAATCACAGGGCACATATAGACAAACAACCATTCACACTCACATTCATACCTATGGACAATTTGGAGTCGCTAATTAACCTAGCATGTTTTTTTTGGAATGTGGGAGGAAACCGGCGTACCCGGAGAAAACCCACGCATGCACGGGGAGAACATGCAAACTCCACACAGAGATGGCCGAGGGTGGAATTGGACCCTGGTCTCCTAGCTGTGAGGTCTGCGCGCTAACCACTCGACCGCCGTGCAGCCCCTTTTAACTGTCATACAAGTGTTAAATATATACATAAATTGGCCATTTTGTACTGAGCAGCCAGGACAGACACACGTCTACAGAGTTTCACCTTCACAATGAGTTCCATTACTCGCTCTATGGTCGTCATCACATTTTTTTCCCCACTGTTGCCATCACTGATAACTGTCTATGGTGGCAAAACAGGCATAAAAGCCAAATAAAAAGCAAAAGATTTGATCTTTTAGAAACCGACTGCTTACAAGATCACCACACATTTGCCACCACATTGATATGCAGTGCATATGATATTACACCGGACTGATTCCCCTGAGTGGGACAACTTAGTGGTATTTCATTCTGTCATCATGCAACTGCATTTTAAAATCTCCTAATACTCCAAATGTGGGCGTTTTGTGATAAAAATCTGTAACTTATTCTAAGATTCCCATCGACAGGTGCCAAAAGCAACACGCCCCGGTTGACGTTACGCACAATCAAAACTTCCTGCCCATAAAGCCTCGCACTCAAACAGCTCATCTTCCTGTGTTTGCTTTTGTTTGACAGGTCACTATCAACACAGCGTAGACGGGACCTTCAATTCCCACTAGCAACACATCTTGCATAATTAGTAAGCAGGAATGCATGAACGTTAAAGACAGCAAAGCAATGCATGCATGTCAAGTGTTATTTCAAGTTAGCTTAGCATGATAGCTGGCCAAAACAGTGCCAGTATTAATTAGGTGCACTGTATTAGTACATTGGGAGTGAGCACGCTGCAGCATTACATCAGGCACAACAGCGCCCTCTTGTGGTACAACCCAACACTATTTCTGCTTGTTTAGGACGAGCTGTCATGTTTGTTTGGAAATATGGCTTCAGTATGGAGGTAAACAATAACATTTCACATGTAAGGAGTGTAATATTGTATTCTGGAGGCAAATAATATATTTTAAGGGCAACATTTTGGAAGCACAACATGTTTGGAGGGGAATTATAACGTTTTAAGAAGCAAAAATAGAACATGTATGTTATTACTCTCCCATTAGAAGCGTACCATCCCAATGATAACATGACATGTTTTTTTTATAAATATATATACACTACCTGATTTAATTATTTTTATTTAAACATACCTTTTCCGGTTCATTTCAGATGTTCCCGGCAAAACATTCCCCGATAGTTACGGTACATCTAATTAGTTCCGGGAGGGTGACATAAGCTATTAAGAGAGGTCGGTATAGAAGATTAGCATATGTATTTTAAATTATTAGTCATTTTAGCATGATTTTATGTTTTAATTGTATAGACATACATTAAAATTACAGCTATATTAGTGCTAAATGTATTTTGGGCATGTTATATCTAATGTAGAGTTTGTATAGCGTGGTAGTTGTTTAGCTAGTCAACCCTTAAAGCTATACTGCAGTTGAAAAGATTAGTTTAGGGGGATATTTTTTTGCTGATAGTTGAAATGATAAAACTTCATAAGGATTATTTTTCAACGTTTATTGGCGAAAATGTTTGTTTTAGTTCTCTTCAAAAGCCACTTGTTTGTATGTCGCTTTAGCAATTGGTCACCGCTACTACTATACAGGAAGTTAGCTTGCAACCGTAGTTGTGGTTGCACAATCTCAGGAAAACACCTCCCCCTAGAGTTTTGGTAGATAATTGCAAGTCCAACTCAATTTAAGATCATGTTATTAAAAACGAAAGCATTTCTGAAACAAATAAATAATTAAGATAATTATCACAATTGCTCAAAATAAACATATACGCCTAATAACACAGCTATAGATGTGTTTGTTTAGACACAATGACCAATATTTCCTCATTTTGACACGTTTTCTCTTTTTAGTTATAAGCATAATTTTACGTGACGTCCCTGAAGGCAGCATTGGCCTAAAAAGACCCTCTTCCCCAGCCCACAGGGAAATGGCGTCTCTTGCCCCCTAGAGGACGACTGGAGAACGACCGGAGAAGTGTTGACCGAAGACAAGACAGGAAGCAGTGGGGTGTCTCCAAAACTTTATTTTCTGATCAATTATCAAATTATCAATTATCAAATATTCAATGATGCATTCAAGTTGACTTAGTACAATAGGCTACTTAGAAACCATAAAACATATTTAGGTCTTTGAGGTGCCGTCATGTTTTTCTCCTGACGAGCCCCAGTCTACGTCACGCGTGTGCCAAACACTTGCACCAGTCGCGTGCGTGTTTTTTTTTTACTGCTGGATAGAGCGATTGCTGACCCACGCCACGCACGCCACTTTCTCCGTTCCCCAGTGTGCACCGTTCGGTCGTAAATCCTCCTCCCCTTGCACGGCTAATACGTCACTTGCTGCTGCTAGCGCCGCTAAGGACGTGCACGGCCGAGTGCGCAGCTCCGTGGACGCCCCCACGACAACTAGGTTAGCCCACGGCAGCGAGGCAGCATGGCCACAGGAAGCCGAGGGATTGCGCCGAGATCCAGCGTCCGTCATGTGGACACCGTGTCTGCGTCACAGCCGTAGCCGAGGACCTGCGCTCGATCCACGGGGTCTTCTCTGCTCAGACGACGCTAGTGGTAGTAGTGGAGGAGGAGGAGGTTGACTCCACGCGTGGATTTAAAGGTATTTCACGAGTGCGATGGAGGTGAATGTCATTTTTCTAAGTGACGCAGATGTGGGTGTACGCGCACTTTGATTTTTACACGCATTTTCTCGTACGTATCTCTTAGCGCACTTAACACACGCAACTTCACATGAAAGCAGCACTACGCACTTTTCCACCTCTTTTACTTGCTGACGAGGCACGCCCACTCGCGACCACCGTGAACGTTACACGTCTCTTACATGTGTTGCATGTGTGCACTTTGGTGAGCCAATGTAATCCTAATGGTGCATTATTTGGCATAGAACAGACGACGATGAAGGGACTTTGAGTACATTTAAATGTCCACGGAGGCTTATTTTAACCCTCCTCCCAAGGCAGTTTTGTTTTTCCAACACTGGGGGGCGCTGTTTCCCGGAGTTATAAATGGGGAAGTTTGCAGCATGCAATGATAGATGTTTATATTCATCTGTATGGGATAGCATATTAATGTACATACATTGCAGTAAATATGTACTGTATTGTAGAGTACACAGTATACAGTACAATGTAGTAAAATTGGTGGAAAAGTTAATAAAAAATTGGTATTAATTTTTAGATTTGTCATATATTTGTGTGTATTTATTTTAAACCATTGCTACACTCACTCACATGATTTACCTATTATGCTCATGTGTAGCCCAAATAATACATCAATTTGTACCGTCCAGGTGTACCTAATATTCTGACTTGTAAGGGGACCTCAAGTGTTCAGTCGTGCACGACTCCCTTTTGTATTGTGATTTGTAAATAATTAATCCCAAACTCTTGTCTTGTTTTGGCAATTACAGAGCCATGGAGGTAACAGCCGAAGCGGTGCTCGCCAGCGCCGCCGCCGCTGCCCCGAAACCTCCACCTCTCTGTTACGGCGGCCCCTCCCACGGTCTCCTGGAGTGGCGTCGGCGGGTCCGTTCGGAGTATATGCGTCTTCGCCAGTTAAAGCGCCTTAAGAAAGCCGAGGAGGTCAAGGTGAGTTCAGGAAACGCATTTGTATGAAGCTACTGTCCTTGTATTGTACTGTGCTGTCATGCTGTTTTTTCCAGGCCGTCTTCATGTCCAACCGGCAAAAGATTGAGGAGCAGACTAACATCCTGAATGAAGAATGGTCCAAACTGAGGATCCAGTCTGTGCCCTTGTCTGCCTCAAGTGGGCCTGTGGCTACAAAGAAGGTAAAAAGAAAAGACACTTAGGAACATGTTGCATGCCAAAGATCCTCTATATTACATAGATGTTCTGCTGTTTTTAACTACTGTAAAACCACACGTCGAACATTCATTCATTCATTCATTCATTTTCACGAGGGTCGCGGGGGTGCTGGAGCCTATCCCAGCTGTCTTCGGGCGAGAGGCAGGGTACACCCTGGACTGGTCGCCAGCCAATCACAGGGCACATATAGACAAACAACCATTCACACTCACATTCATACCTATGGACAATTTGGAGTCGCTAATTAACCTAGCATGTTTTTGGAATGTGGGAGGAAATGTGGGAGTACCCGGAGAAAAACCACGCATGCACAGGGAGTACATGCAAACTCCACACAGAGATGGCCGAGGGTGGGAATTGAAATCTGGTCTCCTAGCTGTGAGGTCTGCGCGCTAACCACTAGACCGCCGTGCCGCCCTAAATTAAAATTACTAAAATAAATTTAAAAAACAATTTAAAAAAATATATTAGGAAAGCAGGAAGTGAACAAATGTAACAGTTACTGATTATAAAAGGATTTAATAAGCTTTGTTTCTGCCTACTCCTTTTGGATATGCGGAACTGTGAACTGATTATATGATGCATTCAATTGTCATCTGATGCATGTTCAAATGAAATTAAACCATTAACAACTCTATTCCGAGTGAGCCAAGAGAGGCCGAGAACCAATGTTGTAATTGCCCGAAAAGGAGTAAGAAGAAGTAGAGCTAATTAAATCAATTTTGCGACAATTTGGAGTCGCTAATTAACCTAGCATGTTTTTTGGAATGTGGGAGGAAACCGGAGTACCCGGAGAAAACCCACGCATGCACGGCGAGAACATGCAAACTCCACACAGAGATGGCCGAGGGTGGAATTGAACCCTGGTCTCCTAGCTGTGAGGTCTGCGCGCTAACCACTAGACCGCCGTGCCGCCCCACGTCGAACATCAAGTACTGTTAAAAAAAAAAAGTTATTTTATTTCACATGGGTGCACCAATGTTTTTAAATAATTTAATAATGCTAGTCAAAGATCCTGTTTGTGACAGGAGCGCTTTGCTGTTTCACAGATCCTCCACGTGACAGCTCTGCTTGTTTTTCAGTTCTGTACTGTAATAATGCTTGTCAAAGATCCTCTATATTGCAGTAGCTCCCTTTTATAATACTGTAAATACACTAGTCACAAATGACTCCTAAACATTAAACTGATTTTTAAAGACTGCAAAAAAGGTCCTCTTTGTGATGATAACCATAGAAGCACAAAAGTGACATGAGCACTACAACACAGTTAACTACGTTAGTATGCGGATGCCAACCCAAGACATGTACCTTTAACAAGCTACTAAGTGCCAGCGTTGCTTTATAAATCTTGCATTTTTATTTAGTTTTATTGTTTTTTTCATTTGATACTTGGTCAAAACGGAAAGGATTAAGACCCACAGTTTTGCCTCTTGCATGTCGTCACCGTGCAAATGACTCAATGCTGGAATCCTTTTAGGTATTGTTTATACTTTTTATCTCTCTTGTTAAAGAAATCCCGGCCTTCTTTACAGATGTGCACGGTGGAGTCCGGCTTCCCGGGGTTCAAGGTTCAAGCCGTGGCCATGAAACCTTTGTCCACGGTGGCAGGAATCCCCTTCATGTACTCCTGGTCGCCGCTGCAGCACAACTTTATGGTAAATAAACACACACACAGCTACACGCAAGGGTCACAGTAGCTAAGTAAAATCCAATACAAAAGCTGCTTCAAAAATTAAGCGTTTTTATGAAGCTATTATGAACAGGTTGATTAATTCATTCACCAACTCCCCCACTAATTAGCTCTACTCTTGATTGTTTTTTCATTCATTTTTTGTAGTATTGAAATGCATGACATGTTAAATACATGAATTGTGTAATTAATACATTGCGGTGCATTGCTAGTTATTTATGTAAAATACACATTTTTTTTAATGGATCTCTGCATTGATGTAGTGCAGATTTAAACCTATTTTTGTGTGTTTTATTATTATAATAACTGCTGTGTGGCCTTTTATTTATGCTAGGTGGAGGATGAGACGTTCCTGCACAACATTCCCTACATGGGTGACGAGGTGCTGGAGCAGGATGAGGCCTTCCTGGAGGAGTTGATTGACAACTACGACGGCGTCCACGGTGACAGAGGTGCGTTTTAAACTCGAAACAAGCAATTCATCTCCTTTGCCCCACTGTGCTTGCAATAAATACAAATGTCCCGTTCCAGAGGGGGGGTTCATTAGCGACGAGATCTTTAAGGAGCTGGTGGAGGCCTTGAGTCAGTACTCTGACCACGAGGACGACGACGACGACGAGGAGGAAGCGGCGGCAGAGGCGGCGACAAAGAAGGAGGACGAGCGAGCAATGAGGCGCAGCTCGGCGGAAGCTTCCGAGGAGCCCAAAGCGCCGTTCATCAGGAGGAAGAGGAGGAACATTGTTGAGGGTGAATATTTTTCATTCAGACTTTGTCCTCTCTCTGTGTGTGTGTGTGTGTGTGTGTGTGTGTGTGTGTGAGTGAGAGCCCCAACAAGGCCGCCACTGTTTGTCTTTGTCGGTGTATCGCCATCGCAGGTCACTCTGCCACTGGTGGTGTTTATATCCCTGCAGGAACTGGTCCCACTCCCTGACATAGAATTCAGTTTTTGTATGACAGTACAGTACTAGAATATATAAACACTTTAGTAAAGACCTGCTTAAATGCCGTTATGATGATTCAGCACAGGAACTTGATCCAAATATCTTTTCCCAAGAAGTACGGGACCCGTCCAGCAGCAAGAAGATCCCCAGCGACAAGATCTTTACAGCCATTGCCTCCATGTTCCCATACAAAGGCACCACGGAGGAACTGAAGGAAAAGTAAGACAGGAAAATGAAAAGTGGTGTTCACCATTGCAGGGGCAAATATTCTGAGTAAAGCTACCACCTTTTTGTAGGTACAAGGACCTCCTGGAGCCCCCCGGCCCGGTCAAGCTGCCCCCTCTGTGCACCCCCAACCTGGATGGCCCCTTTGCAAAGTCAGTGCAGAGGGAGCAGTCGCTGCACTCCTTCCATACGCTCTTCTGCAGGCGATGCTTCAAATACGACTGCTTCCTGCACCGTAAGTGCTAAATAAACGCTAACACGCTATCACGCTAACGTTTATAATGCCGCCCGCAAATTAACTCATTCATTCACGTAAAAACGTGTATGTTCTTTTTTTAAAGCTTTCCACGCGACACCCAACGTGTACAAAAGGAAGAGCAAGGAGATCCGAATGGAGACGGAACCGTGCGGCGTGGACTGCTTCCTGTTGCAGGTACGCGTCTCGTTTCTTGGTTAGCATTCTACGCTGTCGCTAGCGGCTAACTCAGTTTCTACTTCCTGCTCTCTGCTGCCTCGCGGTGAAGAAAGGGGCTAAAGAGTTTGTGGATCAAAACATGCTGCGCTCTCAGAGGTTTCGGAAGAGGCGCAGGCAGCAGCAGCAACAACAACAACAACAACAACAGCAGCAACAACAACAACAGCAGCAGCAGCGGCCCACCAGCTCAAGCTGCCCCGAACCCCCGTCTGGTTCTACCGAGGAGAACAAAGATGGAGAAAGCGACCATGAGACCACGTCCTCCTCAGGTAACCTCTTGCTCTGAGAGTTCCATTACTCTCCTGTAATATAGAGGATCTTTGCTAGGCGTTTTTTGGAGTAGGTCCTGAAAAAACAGCAGAGCCTTTCTATTTCATAGAGGATCTATGACCCACGTTTTTAAAGAAGATTGTACAAAACAGCATGGCATTGCTTTTGAATTTGCAGGCCCTTAAATACGGCCAACTGCTTCTGTCTTGCAGAGGATCTTTGAGCAGAGCGCTCCTGTCATTTAGAAGACCTTTTGCTTGCTAGAAGACCGAGATCCTTTAAAAAAAATAGCAGAGCACTCTTATATAAATGTCATATAGAGGATCTTTGACTTTGCAGGCCCTTAAAAACAGTGACTTGCTTCTTTGTGTGTATATATACTGTATATCTATCTGCTATATATCTATAGAAGAGGAGCTCTGACCAGTGTTTCTTGCAGTAGGTTCTTTAAAACAGCAGTCCTCATGCAATATAGAGGATCTTTGACTTTGCAGGCCCTTAAAAACAGTGACTTGCTTCTTTGTGTATATATATATATATATACGTATACTGTATATCTATCTACTATATATCTATAGAAGAGGAGCTCTGACCAGTGTTTCTTCCAGTAGGTTCTTAAAAACAGTAGTCCTCATGCAATATAGAGGATCTTTGACTTTGCAGGCCTTTAAAAACAGTTACTTGTTTCTTTGTGTATCTATATATTGTATATCTATCTGCCATATGTCTATAGAAGTGGAACTCTGACCAGTGTTTCTTGCAGTAGGTTCTTAAAAACAGTAGTCCTCATGCAATATAGAGGATCTTTGACTAGTGTATGCCATATAGAGGATCTTTGACTAGTGTATGCCATATAGAGGATTTTTGAGTAGTGTATGCCATATAAAGGATCTTTGAGTAGTGTTTTATTTTGTGCAGGAGCTTGTTATAAAACAGCAGAGTCCTCATGCCATATAGAGGATCTTTGAGCAGAGTGCTCTTCGACTAGTGTTCTTTAAAAATGGGATATTTGACCAGTGGTATTATAGTAGGGCCTTAATGGTGTTTCTGTTTCAATACTCGACCATATAACAAAATAAAAATAACACTGAAGGGAAAAGTCCAACACTTGGTCTTCAGTTTAGTGAAAATATGTCCCCCGGAACAATTAAGTTAAGGCATCCTGGTTTCCAGTCTTGTAAGGAACCTTTCCAGGACAGCCCTTTAATAGCTTTTTGAGTCAGAGTGAGACTGCAAAGGCGCATCATTTACCATAACCTCCCCAAAATCAGCCCTCCCCCTTCCTTTCATAGCTGGCTGAAACCTCCTTAGAAGATTGACGTTTGGCCTTCAAGCCAGAATTGTCCAGGTTCTGTCCAAGCAAAACAAAGCCCGAGTCCCAACACAAACACTTTGTTCCTTCCACTCTACGTCTTTCATTTCTATTGACATGTTCATGTGGAGAACAGCAGGAGGGAAAATAAGTCTTGCCCCCCCACCCCACCCCAGCCTCCTCTACTTTCTTCATCAACGCCTCACTGTTTTGGGAAGTCACATGCGCCTCGGCAGACGCTCTCGCACATTTCGACTGAAAGCGTGTGTGAAGGTGAGGGAAAGGAGCAAAAAAAAAAACAGATTGTAAAGCAAATTCATAAAGAGTCTGTGACGGCGCAATGCTGCATTCAGCCTGTTGCTAGGCAACATCGGGCCAGCTTGCCTCAAGCTGCAAGTGTGTGAACGTCAGTGTTGAGTTTCCAAAACAAAGCCAATGGTCGTGACTGTTTGTGTGTGTGTGTGTGTTTTTTTTTTTTGTCACAGCGCACACAAAAACAGCAGCGGTACGTCCTTCGTCGCATTTCAGTGGCGTCCGTTCGTGGCCAACGCTGTAATTGTCGCGTCCACCTGCACAAACGAACACCTCGTTAAAACCTCATCATTCAATATGACACAACTGGAATTCAGTTTTGTCCACATTTGTGTGGATGCCCTTATGGGAAAAAAAAATATTGCAGTATATTGGCAAATATAATGCTATGTATTAGGAAATATATTTCCATATAAGGGATCTTATGTTTATATTTTCCAATATATTGCAATATATGCAAATATCATATATGTGTATATACTGATACATATACAAAATATCTTGGGATCAAGACCAAAAAAGGAATTGCATATAATTTGGGATATATGAACTCATATATTATATATTTGGATTTAATATATTTCAATATATTGAAAGCGGCAATAATTTGTATATTCTGCAATATATTGCTATATATTACATGAATATATAATATATTGTATAATATATGTTCAAAAATATATGATTCCATGTATTTATAATATATAATGTATTGGAAAATATAATGGAAAAATAATATAATACAATATATTTAAAGTAATATATTGATAAATACATTTTCTTTTCGTAAGGGTGCTTGTTGCTAGGCAGTATTCAAACATATATATATACACTCCATACACCATCTTAAAAAAAAAGTGCACTTTATGCACATGATGCATATACAAGCTCTCCATAGTAGTAAAGTGTTGAGTCATGTTGTGTGTGTTTGTGTTGCAGAGGGCAATTCACGTTGTCAGACGCCTACCAAGCTGCGTCCGGTAGACGACGAAGGCGATCAACATCAGCAGCAGCTTCACCAGCAACAGCAGCAACAGCAGCAGGCGGCGTGCTGTGTGGTCGAGTGGAGCGGTGCGGAGGAGTCGCTCTTCAGGGTTCTGCACGGCACCTACTTCAACAACTTCTGCTCCATCGCTCGCCTCATCGGCACCAAGAACTGCAAGGAGGTAAAAGCTCGAATAGCTCTTTGGAAATATTTTTGTAATATTCTCCACTATTGTTGTTCTCATTGTGGCCATGTTGGGGCAGTGACCCACCACATCCAGCAGATGGCGCTGCAGTGCACAAATAACTTGCTGGCCACCTATTAGACTGGAGTGAATGCAGTGTTGCACATAACATATTACAATAATAGAGCATAGTTAAGTGCAAAAAGGACTCTAAAGTTCAACATTCTTGTGGTTTTACTCATGGTTGCCATGCCGACTGGCCAGGCTGACCAGGAATGTGATGAATTAGGAGTGAATGACGAAGTCGTGGTTAAGTGACGCCACTCTCCACCTTCTAAAGAGCTTCCATTGTTAAGCCAGCTTTCTGTACATGAGCGGTGGACTTGCTGGATGTTGCATAACCAAATTTGCACATAAGTCTTCCCCCCCCCCCCCGCCCTACATCCTGTGTATATGTGTGATGTTTCCCAGGTGTACGAGTTTGCAGCGAAGGAGGTCCTCATCCATCGCGTCCCCCTGGAGGATGGAGGCATCTCTCCGCAAAAGAAGAAGAGGAAACACAGGCAAGCTGAGGCTCTCATTTGTGTACCAATGCAACCTGAATGTATGTTTTTGGAGTATATATATATATATATATTTTTGTGCACGGTGGTCAAGTGGTTAGCGTGCAGACCTCACAGCTAGGAGTTCAATCCCACCCTCGGCCATCTCTGTGTGGAGTTTGCATGTTTTCTCCATGTACTCCGGTTTCCTCCCACATTCCAAAAACATGCTAGGTTAATTAGCGACTCCAAATTGTCCATAGGCATGAATGTGAGTGTGAATGGTTGTTTGTCTATATGTGCCCTGTGATTGGCTGGCCACCAGTCCAGGGTGAACCCCGCCTCTTGCCTGAAGACAGCTGACATAGGCTCCAGCACCCTGGCAACCCTCGTGAGGATGAGCTGTAGAAAATGAATGAATATTTAAGCATTATTAGAGCCCTCCAGACATGAAATAACACCCCTATATTGACTTTTAAACTCTTATTACCCAAATTTGTAAATAAAAGGAAATAAAACCTTTTAGTGGCTTCACGACGGTGTACGAGTGGTTAGCACACAACTTCACAAATAGGAGACCTGAGTTCAATTCCACCCTAATACTATAAATTAATCATAATACTAGCTATTTTTTTATCAGCTATTTATCACTGCAGTTTAAAATGAACCTCTTGTCTGTTTCTGTTGGATGATGCAGGTTATGGGCAAAGATTCAGCTCAAGAAAGGTATGTTTTTATGTTTTTTTTTTAAGTCAATGCCACATCACAGCGTGGCTATTTTTAAACAGCGCCATTCTGTCCTTCCAGATAACTCGTCCAATCAGGTGTACAACTACCAGCCGTGTGACCACCCAGACCACCCGTGTGACAGCACCTGCCCGTGCGTGATAACGCAGAATTTCTGCGAGAAGTTCTGCCAATGCGAACACGAGTGTGAGTAATTTTCACATGGTGTCCAAATACTTTTGGGACACCATCTCAAGCCGTTTTCAGGGCTGTGCTGGAGATGGCGTCCTCTCACACACACACACACACACTCACACACACTCAATTGCATTCATAATAAGACATTATCACCGCATCAACACATGGAGTGACACACGCATGCGTTATGATGTTATCCTATTGAGGCGACGTCTAAACCGGCGAGCGCCGTAAAGCGTTTTCCATGCAGATGTTGTCATTCAGTCGCCCTCCCCTCCCCTCCCTCTCACTCGACCGCCTTTTTCCCGTAGCAGAGGGGAGCCGGAGCCAAACGGGAAGTAGCAAATGTGTGCGGCTCTGAAGCCTTGGAAGGTGATCAAAGGGACGCGGCCGGAGCTATGCGCCTGATTTACGGCATCGCGTCCAACATCAGCAAGATCCCGACAGCTCAGGATAAACAATGGATGCAGATGGAACGTTTAAAAAGCTGCTCAGAGTGGGAGCCTCTTTCTCCAGACGCTTTTTTTTTTTTTTTTTTTTTTTTACCCTCAGGCGGAGGCTGTTGGCCAGACGTTTAGGTTATTCCCGCCTCTTCTTCTGTTCATCTGCCCACAGGGTGTTTTGTTACAGAAGTGTAATACAGCATATCTGCCAACAGAGGTCACCCTTACTTACTCTCACAGTCCCATATGACTGTATAGGGCAGGGGTCTCAAACTCAATTTACTTGGGGGCCACTGGAGCTAGGGTCTGGATGAGACTGGGCCGCATCAGGTTTCCAAAAAAAAACAAAAAACGCATTTATTAAAAACAAAAAAATTAAAAAAACTTTGCTTTGGTTCCAATTTTCTACAATAAAAGCTCTGATAAAACATTCCACTGTTCTTAAATATCTTACTTTTTACTTTTCTACACAAAATAAGATGGAAAATAGGTAAACAAATCAAGAATAAAGAAAATCAATCAAATCAGTAATAAATAAATATAATAATAACAATAAAACGGCAAATAATAAAAACTTAATAAACCACATATAGTTGGTGCGTAGACAAATTATTTTTTTCAGATTAAAATGAACAAAGCATTATTAGAGCCCTGTAGACATGACAAAACACGACTATAGTCACATTTATACTCTTTTTATTTACAACATATTGCGCAACTGCAGGGTCTTGAGACACATGCTAACTCGCAAACTAGAGAAATAGCGACCTAAACGGTAGCCTTCAAGTTATTTCCTTTAAACTTAAATAGCCAAAAACTTACCACTTCCACACTGATAGGGAGGATAACTATTAACAGTCATTTAACCTTTAACATGAACATGAATCAAACGTAATAATTTTTTCTGGGTACATGATACCATACAGCATCCATATCAAACTAAAATTTAACTTTCATATCAAGGCGGGGGCCTCAAACTAGTGTCCTGCGGGCCACGTGTTTGAGACCCCTGGTATAGTGTGAACACTGCCTCTCAGCAGAAGTCATCTGGGATAGGCTCCAGCATATCCGCAACTTTAAAGACCTTTTTTTTATTATTATTTCCCCAGGCCAGAACCGTTTCCCAGGCTGCAGATGTAAGACACAGTGCAACACCAAGCAGTGTCCCTGCTACTTGGCTGTCAGGGAGTGCGATCCGGATCTGTGCATGACCTGCGGCGCTGCCGACCACTGGGACAGCAAAGTGGTCTCATGCAAGAACTGCAGCATCCAGAGAGGCCTGAAAAAGGTACTCAAATAGTACATTCACATATCAGGCTTTTTTTTTTCTAAATAACGGATTTGATTGAGAATTAAAGCCTAGGTAACTCAAAGGGCGTATTAAACCCATATGAGACATTTGAAGTACACACTTTCCTGGAAAATGTACAAACACTTGAGTCCATGAATGAATTCATTGAGGTGTTTAGTGTAAATGAATGTACTTGACATTCCTCAGCACCTCCTGTTGGCGCCCTCCGACGTCGCTGGATGGGGCACCTTCATCAAAGAGCCCGTACAGAAGAACGAGTTCATCTCGGAGTATTGCGGCGAGGTAAGAAATCCTGGAAATCTGCAGCGGAACGCCACTCAATGAGTGGAGTCGGACTTTTTAATGCATTTGAAAAAAATGTAAAAGAATAAATGCAAAAATCCTGAAGCTGTCAGGCGGAACAACAACATAGTTAACCAGAAGTTTATCCAAGACGAGACTGAGGGCACCACAGTACCAGTACCAGCCGGACAAACTTGTAGTACCAATGGAAACGCAGTAATAGTAAACTATATAGTTAATATAGGGGTGTTATTTCATGTCTAGAGGGCTCTAATAACACTTAAATATTCATTAATGTTCTACCGCTTATTCTCACGAGGGTCGCAGGGGGTGCTGGAGCCTATCCCAGCTGTCTTCGGGCGAGAGGTTGGGTACACCCTGGACTGGTGGCCAGCCAATCACAGGGCACATACATATAACATATAGACAGGGATGGCCGAGGGTGGAATCGAACTCGGGCCTCCTATTTGTGAGGCCTGTGTGCTAACCACTTTCACACCGTGCATCCCCTAAAAGGTTTTATTTCCTTTTATTTACAAATTTGTGTAATACAAGTTTAAAAGTCAATATAGGGGTGTTATTTCATGTCTAGAGGGCTCTAATAATGCTTAAATATTCATTAATGTTCTACCGCTTATCCTCACAAGGGTCGTGGGGGGGTGCTGGAGCCTATCCCAGCTGTCTTCGGGCGAGAGGTGGGGTACACCCTGGACTGGTGGCCAGCCAATCACAGGGCACATATAGACAAACAACCATTCACACTCACATTCATACCTATGGACAATTTGGAGTCGCTAATTAACCTAGCATGTTTTTGGAATGTGGGAGGAAACCGGAATACCCGGAGAAAACCCACGCATGCATGGAGAGAACATGCAAACTCCACACTAAGATGGCTGAGGGTGAACTAGCTGTGAGGTCAGCACGCTAACCACAAACAAAACATATACTAGCTTATTGCAGTCGTCAGGTTTCCCAGCATACCTTGAATGCAACGAAACATTGGAGTTTGCCGAATTCGTTTCAGCTCATCTCCCAGGACGAGGCGGACCGGCGAGGCAGAATCTACGACAAATACATGTCCAGCTTCCTGTTCAACCTGAACAATGGCAAGTAGTCACCACGCTCGCTCGCCGCACAGTCCGGGCCGTGTTAAGTCACTTACCGCCTTCCTCCCAGCAGACTTTGTGGTGGACGCCACAAGGAAAGGCAACAAAATCCGCTTTGCCAATCACTCGGTCAATCCCAACTGCTACGCCAAAGGTAGGTCGTCACGGGCGGGAAGTGGGTGCTGGGTTTTAAGACGGAGGGTTTGATGTTGCGTTTGCTGCCGTAGTGGTGATGGTGAACGGAGACCACCGCATTGGAATCTTTGCCAAGCGGGCCATCATGCAGGGGGAGGAGCTTTTCTTCGATTACAGGTAAAGTGGTTTGGTAGGAAAGTGGCCAGCAGGGGGAGCTATTGTTTTTGTGCATGTTAGAGTCAATGGCAGACCTCTACAGCCTTTTCACACAGAAACATAGCAACTTTTAGCAGTAGTCCTGCCATTTGTACACATTTGCCTTTTACACAGAACACATCAACGTCAATGCATTGTCTAGTTTCTTTTATGTTTCTGATAGGGCGCTGAAAAGCATGCGTATAATGTAAACAAAAAAGCAAGATAGGTTGAAAAGCAAACAAGTTACAGGGACTATTTGCTCCTAAGTCAGTGAAAATTTGTTTAATGTTGTACCTAACCCAGGGGTGGGCAAACTACGGCCCGGGGGCCACATCCGGTCCGCCAAGTGTTTGAATACGGCCCGCCCAATCTTTCCAAAGTATTTCATTTAAACTCAACATACAACCTGGCATCATGGACTGAGCCAACCTTTTGATGGTTTTATCAATTTCGTTTTTTGACATGGTCTGTTGTTTACAAAGTGCTCCTGAAAAAAGGGACACAAGCACATAATAATAATAATAATAATTATTATTATTAGATTATTATGATTATTAGAACTATTATGATTATTATAATTATATATTAATGCTAATTATTATATTAATTATATATAATATTATTGTTATATTTGCATATTTTACATAATAATAATATAATAATTATTATTTTAATTTTATTGTAATTATTATAATATTTAATTATTTTTAAAATATTTTAATATAAATATAATAAATAATAATAGCAGATTGCATGACAATTTTACAGATACAATAATACCAGGTGGACTGTTACGTGTAAAATATATAGTCTGCCCCCCCCCCCCCCCCCCCGCCCCCCCGTAAATGTTGTCATATCAATGCGGCCCGCGAGTCAAAAAGTTTGCCCACCCCTGACCTAACCCATAGGGGGCGCCATAAAACTCATTTACAGTCAGTCCTCATTTATTCAGAATTGACTTTTGTTGGATTTTAATACATGAAACTTCTTAAAAAACCTCAAAGAAAAATGTCTCTAAATATCCGGGAGTATGTTGTTTTTTTTCTGAGGTATTCCTCAAAATTCCTGTGTTCTAACTGCGGTTCTTGGCTTCTTCCCGCGCAGATACAGCCAAGCCGACGCCCTCAAGTATGTGGGCATCGAGCGGGAAGTGGACATGTCTTAGCCCCGCCGTCCTTAAGCCCGCGAAAAACGTCTCCGTCCTTTTCCGCAGCATCGCACGTCATCTCTGTCCTCGCTCCTGCGCTTCCAAAAATAGATCTCCAACCCCTCCCTGCTTGTTTGCAGGTGCACCCCCCCCTCCCCAAACTGCAGACAAAGCTCCGCCTCCAGCAGTATGTATACGCCACGCTTCTCAATATACTATTAATCCGTGTTGCTGAGGGTTCTTCTTTATGTTCATCTAAGATCCAAAATCCTGCAGCTTAGTGTAGTTCTGTTACAGCGCTTTTTTTTTTTTTTTTTTTTTTTAGACTTTAAGGCTCAACTTCCGTTCCTCCAGCGCCGGCTTTCGCTAGCAAGCATGCACGTGCCGTCTTTCAAGATAAATAAATGCATTTAGTTCAAGCAGCAGTTCAAGTATCGTTACATCACCGTGGTGTAAAAACCTGCATTTACTTCCTTGTTCTGCAGCAAAATATGGAATAGGCAAGAAACCGACTGACTGAATGTAACCTATAGATGGCGACGGCGAAGAGATCTCACCTATTTTGTATTGTTTTTTTTTTTTTAATTATTATTTAACGCATTTACAGGTCAATTTGGTACTTTGGTAGCATTTTTAGTTGACAGGCAAAGTGATTAATCAATTAACACAGCTAACGTCTTCCTTCATAAGTCAGAGAAGGTGCCAAAATGGTTCCACATAAAAATAAAAAGGCGTATTGGGGCCACACTGAAAAGGAAAGTCTGAATAAAGAATCTATTTATATGGGAGAATTCTGAATTTTACTGTAAAAGTCACAATTTTTATGTCTAATTTTAGAGGAATTAAAAACTAATTTTAGTAGAATAACGTGATCTTTTTGACTAAAAATTAATTCATTTCACTACCCATACATTTTGAATAAAGTTTTAATTTCCAGAGACTAAAGAAATAATTTTGAAGAGGAAATACAAATTATTTAAATTAAAATTTTACATGGAGGAAGTCATAATTTTACATAAATATTTGTTAATATGTAGAGAAAAAGGTGTAATTTTACATTGAAGCCCTGGTTTTATGAGAATAAAACATAATTTGGTCCAATAAGAAGAAAGTCCTAACATAATTAGAAGGAAGTCATAACAAATTTAAATCATACAAGAAAACAAACTCAATGGGTTATGTATAAATTTTAGGAAAGCAAAGTTTCCAATAATTTTATGAAATAAAAGGCAAAAAAAAGACATTTTGACAAAAAAAAATTACATCATAATTTTACTCAAATTAAAAACTCCAGTAAATTTTATGTGAATAAAATGTATAACAATAATATTACAAAATATTTTTACATGAAAAAGGCCTCATATTAGAAGTATGAAGTCATCATTTTGTTGAGGAAAAAGTCACAAATTTAGGAGTAATTTTACATAACTAAAGCTCTTATTTTATAAAAACAACAAGAAAACAAACCAAAAGTCAGAAATACAAACTCATAATTTTGAGTTTTCATAATTTTATCCAATAAATAAAAAAAATAATAATAATAATATTACATAGCAGTGTGGCCCTAATTCTCCTCCAAACAAGCGACATATGCAGAAATACGACAAAACAACCGAGCGAAACCGTGTTGAACCAAATCTGAACCAAATCTGCCCCCCCCCCCCCGTAATGTGAATGTGAAATCTCATCAAACCTAATCAGATCTGTTTTTCCATTACGACTTATAAAGAGGTCTTTGTCAATACAATATAAAGGAGTTGACAGCTATGTACAGCGAATGCCTATAGTAATAATAATAAAAAAATAAAGGTTTAACTTTATACATTAAATGTGTTTCCTGGTGGTGCTTGTCTGCATTTATAAAAAAAAAAAAAAAAAAAAACCTCCACGGTGTCCTTCAGGATTTCTTTTATTGAGGTGAATTTGGTTTATACACAATAATGATAATAATCATAATAATGGACATTTACAGTGACACAAAGATAAAGTGAGAGCACAAACCGGGATCAGCGTTTTGACTTGTGGAAACTTTATTAGGTACACCAGCAAACCTCGGCTAAACAACATCTTACCCCCTCTAGTGGGCATTTAAGGCTCTTGTCACCCTAAATTGTCTTTAATTGTGCCCAACAGGAAGTGAATCTGGGTTGTTGGCAAATGCTACCAGGAAGCTAGCCAGCCAAACAGGAAGTTAGCCAAGCAACCAGGAAGTTGTCAAGACAAACAGGAAGCAAGCCAGGCAACCAGGAAGTTAGCCAAGCAACCAGGAAGTTGTCAAGACAAACAGGAAGCAAGCCAGGCAACCAGGAAGTTAGCTAGGCTACCAGGAAGTTAGCTAATGTCCCGTAAAACAAAAAGACATGAGTCATGCCACGGAAAATTAGAAAAACAACAGCAAGTAAACAAACACACTTCATGGACAGTGCGTGGTAAGTGAGATGCTAAGCTAACAAGCTAACAGTAATACATTTTGTCAGACAGTGTTCATTTTAAACACCTAATCCTGCCGTTTACATTCATCTTTACAGCGTATTCTTCAAAAATATAGTGTTATCATTGCCAGCATCTATCAGTACATTAGCATACATTGTTAGCCGCACGCAGTAGTTTTGTACTTTTAGCATCGTCCCTCTGTACAATCAAGCAATTCAAAAGTATAAACTAAGAAATGTACATTCCAATAGCTAAAGGGAGCAAGTAATTGTACTTTGTCTGTCTGTCCTGAGCTTTCTGTAAAGCTAGCTTAAACGTCAAAATGGAATTAAAGTCTCTTAAAGGAACAGTAACATAGTAATGACTGCTACTGCAAAGCTCAAACTTAAAAGTCGCATCTGAGTTTAATGGGACGCTACCGTAAGACGCATTAAATATCAGTAAAAAGTTAGCGTTACACCATTATGCCCCACCCCCCCACCCCCCCACCCGTACATGTACAGTGATTTAGGGTGAAAACACATTAGCACCTTTTTAATCTCTTTTAAACCTTTCAGCCTTGGTGCGGTTCATATGGTGTGGTATTGACGGAATTGGAAATCAAATTAACAACAATTAAGCTTTAAAAGTTTTAGAGACCAAGAACCACGGTCTCCGCCATGAACTTGTGCAAAATCCGAGAAAAAAAGTGCATTGGGACTTATTTTTACCAATTTTTTAAACCAACTTTAAACATTATTTGAGCTGGTAAATAATTTTTTTTTATTTGTTTTCACATTTCAACTACAAGAATAGTCGGGTTTATGACAGCTATTTTACAAAAAATATAATTTTTACAAAAAAAAAAGACAAAATAGCAAAATATTTTTCAAGAATTAAATATGTAATTTTTCCAGATTTTTTTTTGTATCAAATCATAATTTTGCAACAAACTTACTGATGGTATTTTTAGTATTAGTTACAGTAAGTACATATTTATTGATAATAAATACACAGTACAGTACAAACAAAGCACGCAGGTGTCATGGCGGAGGAGTTCAATGTTTGGCTACATTTTTACATACGTCAAATTTCCTTGAGTTATGAGACGGTTAGCACCATGTTGTTTTTATACGTCATCCTGCTAATGCTACGTTATCCATGTAATTATGACATTTTCTGGCATGTTACGTTTGTTAGCACTGTTAGCAATTCATGAAAAGGAACCGCACCAAGGTGGGAACAGACCCACGTTTACAAACTACCAAATTAAGCTAACCATGCAAGTGAAAGCACCTAGTATGGTCGTCACTCGCCACCTCATTATTATTATTATTATTATTATTACAGTATTATATTTTTAAGTAAATACTGCCACCGGCAAAGCTGCGATCTACTGTACAGCACGACTAACACAGTATTGTTTGTGTACCACGTACATTGTGTATACGTGATGCACAGTTATGCTTGAAACTTACAGTATTTATGTCTTGTAATCTTTGTATTCATTCTTTGCCAGCGTATTTCATTCACAAACAAGTCTTGTTTTGTTATTTTTTTTGAATATTTTTGAAGTAATCACGGAGAGATTGTCGTCAATGAAGGTATAGTTTTCACGTACAGTAGGATATCAGGAGGCTAAGTTAGAATTAATTTTCATATATAGTTACTTAAGGGGGGGGTCAAGCTTGCTCAGATGAGGCACTTCAGTATTTCACCCTGCAGGACAGCGTGAGTCTTGTTGGCGACTGGCAAAAATAAGTGTGGGGGGCGGGGGGCTTGACTTTCTTATTGCAAAATACAAACTATGTACAGCACCAGGCATCGGATCCCATCCAATGGGGGTTTGAACGTTAAAAAGTAAATAAAAGATGATTTAATGTATTAAACAGGTTGCGATTTGAGTTGGACTTTTAGTCCTCGATGGCTTATGCTAGTGGGTTTAACTCATCGGAATGGTTTTTGGAATTTTTTCCACAGTTCTCAAGACTCCGTAATGTATTTTTTTATTCATTTTACATTTTCTTGATCTACTTTTACACCTCGTGGAATCCAACTCCATCCACTTCCACGCCTCTGTAGGTTAATTATGGTATTGTAGTATTTACATCCAATGTTATACCCCCCCACAGTCCACCAGACCCCCTTCAAGTGGTCCTTCACCAGCTATTTATAATAAAGTTACCTTTTTTTTACATGGAAGCAGTACAAAGCATGGATTTTGACTTCCTGTGTTTTTTTTTTTGGGGAGCATACTACAGAATAAACGTCACATCATCACTGCATATATGTAAGTAACTACGGTATTGCAATATTCTATTTTGGATATGTACTTTAGGAACCTCACTCCATCCCTGTTCACTGTTCACTCAGTATGCAATATTTACAACAAAGTATTGTAATTTTTGTATTTTTAAATGGTCTAAATTTAACCTTGTACACTAAATAAGCATGTACTTTTATTTCCTTCCTGTTTCAAGTAGAAGTACTTGCACCCTGTGCTTATTGCTGGAAAACATTATTTCAACCTTTTGATTGGGCTAACTTTGCAGTGTCGGGCATATATGCCTGAAGTGATACTTTTGGGTTCTGAACACCCAACATTATTTGGATCATTCATGGTCTTAGTTGGCGGTCACAATATAAGATTATCCTATTCGGATCTCGGAGACTTTGTACCAAAAATAGTACAATCTGCCGTCACAGGTTAATATTCAGGTCTCACAGTCGTAAAGCAAGAACAGGAGCACCAGGACTCGAAAGACTGTAAATAACTGGTTCATGAGTTCCAGAACAAGGTAAGTTAAACTGCTATATCAGTTCCAACACTGAACCGAGATCGATATCAGAACAAAAAATCATTGACTGTCTGCGTTTTCAGTCTTCAACCAGGACATCGAGGACGATTCCAGAGATTGGTTCTCCAGTAACATCAAGGTCGGCATCACCTACAAAGTCAAGAACTCCAATCGTACGTATTCTGTATCCTGTTAGTACTGAACAATGTGGGACCTAGAACACATCCCTGATGGACACCAAAACATGCATTAGCTAGTGTAGTGTGGCTAATCCCTTTGGCTGGATGGTGGAATTGACGGTGATGCTTGCTAACACCCCCCCTCCCCTTTCAGATATGATTGAGGCTGTCCACTGCGTCAAACCCACTAGCAATACCAAAGTAATCAATGCAAATGAACTAACATAACACGAGTGCTCCCCAAAGTCAGTGTCCCATTGGTCCCCCTTGTAGCTTAGCTTCCAGCTACTCTTCGATTCCGGCCAGGCTCTTCTTATCCCGTCTCAGTGTTTCCGTGAGGGGTCGGGAACTGCTGGGGGACTCCAGGTTTTTGGGCTCGTTGGTGCGGTAGCTGCCCTTCTGCTGGTACGCGTACACGTAGATGGCGTACAAGCCCGCCAGCAGCAACAGCAGTGCCAGGATGGCGATAACTGCGGGATTCAAAGTTTGAATTAGCAAACAGATGGTGTTATAATGCATATTTTAGTCATCATTTATTTCTTGTGTAGGAGGATTTATTTATTTAGCTTAATGTTCAAAATGTCATACTGTCATTTCATAACCCTTTACGAAAAGAAAATGTATTTATCAATATATTACTTTAAATATATTGTATTATATTATTTTTCCATTATATTTTCCAATACATTATATATTATAAATACATGGAATCATATATTTTTGTACATATATTATATATTCATGTAATATATGGCAATATATTGCAGAATATACAAATGATTGCCGCTTTCAATATATTGAAATATATTAAATCCAAATATATAATATATGAGTTTATATATATGCAATTTTATATATGTAAAAATATAAAGATATTTTGTATATGTATCAATATATACACATATATGATCTATGCATATATTGCAATATATTGGAAAATATAAACATAAGATCCCATATATGGAAATCTATTTCCTAATACATAGCATTATATTTGCAAATATACTGCAATATTTTTTTTTTCCCATAAGGGAATGCCGATACATACAAAGCTCATTGGAGATGCGGTCCGCTATTGTGTTGCCCGCTATAATCTTCCCTAACGGTCTGATGTCCTGCATTAGCATAATACATCTGAATCCGCGCAGTGGTGACGTATAAAGACGGAGCATCCATCTAAGCCCGTGCAGACTAAACAGAGCTGATCCGGTCAAGGTCTCAGACATGGACCGTGTCGAGGGATGGAATTTAAATCCCAAACGCTCCTGCTCATTGGGGTCGCCGGATGTAATTTGTTCCCTACATCTGTAATACGACGCTACAAGGGTGTTTGAAATTTGCTTGACATGGGGATGAATAGATGGATAGAGATGGAAAAATACATCTTAAAATTTGCATGTAAATGTGTAAATAATAATAATAATAATAATAATAATTGGTTACATGGGTAATGGTAATACTTTAATATATTTGGACATGTATATAATGTACATTGGAATACATCACATAATACTTACTTCCACATGTCCAATAGGAGTAGGAAGAAGCAAATCCCTATTTAATCCTGCCCCCCCCTTCCCTTGTCTAATTCACATCAATTGCAATAACTTTGTTGAATTTATGTATTCCGAATGCGTTTATTTGTTACTTTAAAATAGGAAATGTGGAGTCAAAATAGTCAGTAGTCAAAATTCTTGTCACTGCAAATGATTTGACAGTCATAATAAATAAGTAATAATAATAAGTATAAAAATAGATCATGGTTGGATGGGTGAAAACGGACAAATTAAGTCAAAGGGATGAAGAGTTAATAGTGTATATATTAAGTTTTTTATGCTACTTTAATTTGTTGAATTATTAATATACTATATAATGTGTTTTACATGTATTTTGTCATCCACTGCTGAGTATTATTTTGCGTATTGGACATTTTTCTCAATGGACAGTACATAGAATAGAGCTTTATATAAGAATTTAGAAAATGTTCATATACATGAAAGATGAAAAGAAGAAAAATAATATCACCTATTATCCAAAACAGGCCAAGGTCGTCATGGATGTATATATACTCTGAAAAGTAGATATTTCCAGTAAGTACATCAGAAAATGTATATTTTTGCGTTTTTCATGTGAACAGACCCACCTATGGTAGTAAACCACGGATCTACTTCCCATGGGACGTAACCGAAGATCGGCGGAAATGCGCCACAGTTGGACTCGGAAACGTAACCTTGTGTCGTTACCGGAGGATCTGTTTCATTGGGTCGGAAGAGAGCCTTTAACGGGGCGTAGACGTTGTACCTCACTCCGGATATGCAGCCGATAAAACCCGGGGCATTGTGTCTCTGGATCTCGTAGTCAATGTCTCCGACCTCTGACAGACAAACATTAGAGTAGGAATATTATCCCAGAGAAAAATACGTCACATGTTTTATTGTAAATGATCGGGTTACCCATCACTCTGCCCAGGAACATGGATTTTGGGGAGTCAAACCTTGCGTCCTCCACTAAAGTGATTTTCTCCACAATAGGTTCCATGAAATCAACCTTTAGCAAAACGGAGATAAAAGTTAGCATCTTATCCGGACATGTGAGTGAAGAGTATTGGTTTTGTTGTGGTTGAAGTAGCATTGGTTTGATACTCCTTGTCCCTACGGTGTCAGTCCGAAGTCCATATGTATCTGTGGGTCACATCCGGCGGAAAAACTGAGCCATACAAACTGAGCAAGTGACCACTGGAATGTGTTTGGCGAAGGATCTTAACGGTTTCCATTGGAATTGCGACTAGATCCTAGATAGTACGATGGTTTGCTATTTGGGAATGTTGGAATCTTAGACCTCAGTTGGAATCTCGGTACCTCCAAATCAGAGGCCATGGTTCTCAGTCGGAAAAGGGTGGAGTGCTCCCTCCGGGTTGGGAATGAGGTCCTGCCCCAGGTGGAGGAGTTTAAGTATCTCGGGGTCTTGTTCACGAGTGAGGGGAAAGTGGGAGCGTGAGGTCGACAGACGGATCGGTGCAACCTCGGCAGTAATGCGGTCGCTGTACCGGACCGTCGTGGTGAAAAGAGAGTTGAGCCGTAGAGGGCAAAGCTCTCAATTTACCGGTCGATCTATGTTCCCACCCTCACCTATGGTCATGAGCTTTGGGTCTTGGGTCTTCAGGCGGCTGAAATGAGTTTCCTCCGTAGGGTAGCTGGACTCACCCTAAGAGATAGGGTGAGGAGCTCAGTTATCCGGGAGGGGCTCAGAGTAGAGCCGCTTCTCCTTCACATCGAGAGGAGTCGGTTGAGGTGGCTCGGGCATCTAGTCCGGATGCCTCCCGGACGCCTCCCTTGGTGAGGTGTTCCGGGCATGCCCAGCCGGGAAAAGGCCCTGGGGCAGACCTAGGACACGCTGGAGGGATTATGTCTCACAGCTGGCCTGGGAAAGCCTTGGTGTCCTTCCAGTGGAACTGGAGGAGGTCTGGGCTTCCCTAGTAAGACTGCTGCCCCCGCGACCCGGACCCGGATAATGGATGGATGGATGGAATCTTAGACCTGTGTTTTGATGGTCCTGTTGTGCCTGGTTATGTTGATGTAATGCGGGTATCCGTCTGCCAGGTTCCTTCGAGTCAGCTCGTACTTGTGGGTAATGAGTCCCAGTTTATACCTCAGATCTACGCTACCTGCGTGGACAAAGCAAACAGCAGCTAGTATTTGGACTTCTGGACAATCTGACGTGATTGCTCTCACCGTCGGTCTTGAGTACCACAGCGATGTAGTCGTGAACGAAGGAGCTGATGTAGAGCAATACAGCCGGAGTGTAGACGGTGCTGAAACTGAACTCGATATCATCCGCCGTGTCATTGTAGCCCAAGCTGAAATTGTCATAATGCGGGTCGATCCAGTTGGCCCAAGCCGCCTCATCGGATATCGGTTTCTTCCGCACGTTATATCTCAGCCAGGAGCCCAACTCGAAGTAGGCACCGATGTCTTAAACAAGACGTGAGAAGCATTCAAGCCTTTTTTTGGGGTTAAAACTTCCAAAAAAACGTACCTTTATGGCAGTAGAAGCCATCAAAGGCGGTGTTATTGCAGTCACAGGTGTAGGAAGCGTAACCTTCGATACACTGTCCACTGTTGCGACACGGTATAGTGGCGTTGAGACACTGTCCCGTACAGTTCCTTCTAATACCTCTTTCTTCATCCACCTTCCCTTCCAAATCCAGGGGAACACCGTTCAACCGTAATCCTCTTAGGCAACCCAAAAAGGGTTTCTGGGTGAAGTTGCGTGAACCTAATAAAAGATCCGTATCAGTCGTAGTTTCCTTTAAGATAACCAGATGACATCACACCTACCTACTACAAGAGGATTGGTGAACTTCATGGTTACATAAGTCTGACTCGGGAAACGCCTGACCGCCCAAGGTTGGTAGTCGACTTTGATCCGAGCCAGCTTGACGTTGATCTCGGCTTGGACGAAGTGCCATTCGTTATCATTGAGTGGTACAGGGGACCGTAGGGTCACGTTCTGGATGCCGTCCCCCACCATGAATATGAATACAATATTATGGGTGGCTGAAACAAAGGCGGGAACTTGGTTAGATATTAATTCCAAAGACTTAAGTCAAAGTTGCCATGCTGTCCATGTACTTCTGGTTCCGATATTATAAGGGTTGGAAGTTCAAGGGTCTACAGGTCGTTTTGGAGTGGACTCACTATTGAGCTCTATCCGAATAAAGTTCCGAAGATGGTCATCTGAGTTCTCCAAGAAGACAGAGTCGTATCGATAGGTTTTGAAGTGGAAGGAGATGTCGGCACTGGAACCCGGCTTGAAGGTCGGGAAGGTGATGTTGGCGGGCTTGGTGAAGGATATCGTGTTCCAGATGTTTCCTACAAACGGTGACAATTTAGGTTAGGATAGGCAAATTGTTAGGCCAGGGGTCTCAAACTCAATTTACTTGGGGGGGCCACTGGAGCTCGGGTCTGGGTGAGACTGGGCCGCATCAGGTTTTCCAAAAACAAAAAAATTAAAAAAAACTTGGCTTTGGTTCCAATTTTCTACAAGAAAAGCTCTGATAAAACATTCCACTGTTCTCAAATATCTTACTTTTTATTTTTCTACACAAAATAAAATGAATAATAAATATTTTAAATTTTTAAATATAATTTAATATAATAATACATTTAATAAATGTTATTTTTTTATTTTAAATTTATTTTAAATTTAAATTTTATTTAACCAAATCAAGAATAAAGAAAATCAATCAATCAGTAATAAATAAAAATAAAAATAATAATAAAACGGCAAATAATAAAAACTTAAGAAACCACATATAGTTGGTGGGTAGACAAATTATTTTTTTCAGATTAAAATGAACAAAGCATTATTAGAGCCCTGTAGACATGACAAAACACGACTATAGTCACATTTATACTCTTTTTACTTACAACATATTGCGCAACTGCAGGGTCTTGAGACACATGCTAACTCGCAAGCTAGAGAGCTAGCGACCTAAACGGTAGCCTCCAAGTTATTTCCTTTAAACTTAAAAAGCCAAAAAATTACCACTTCCACACTGACAGAGAGGATAACTATTAACAGTTATTTAACCTTTAACATGAACATTAATCAAACGTAATAATTTTTTCTGGGTACATGATACCATACAGCATCCATATCAAACTTGACATTAAGCTTTCATATCAAGGCGGGGGCCTAAACTAGCGTCGTGTTTGAGACCCCTGTGTTAGGCAATCAAAAGTTAACAAGTTTAGCTCACTATCGCCATGGCAGCGAAGGGGTCCGACTGTGAACTGTGCTTCTGAGCCGGTCCTGTTGGTGTCGCCAATCACCACCCTCCTGACAGGAAGGTGGTCCCTAAAGTCCAGGTAGCCTTTATCCGCGTACCTTAAGGGTCACAATGTCAGAGTTAGACCGGATACAAACCATAACACTAAGTCCTAGTCTTACCATTGTCTGTAGTCTGCATCACAGTTGCATTGATACTTGGGGTCAATGCAGGTTTGGTTGATCGCACAACCGCACTTTTGGACCTCTCGGAATGTTCCGCCCCAGTAATAATGACTTTCATTGTTGCGGCCGATCCAGTAACCAAAAGGTCGTCCGTCTAAATCAAAAAAGTATCATTGCACCCGTCTTTTTTCCTTTGTCACATGACCAAAGTAGCGCACTCACCGGGTGTGTTGAGGAAACGGGATTTGTAGCAGGAGTAGTCCACCCACTGCTCGCAGTAAATGGAAGTGTTGGCGACGGCCGTGACATCATCCCAGGTAGCATTCCAGTAGTTGACGTCACCGATGTACGGCTTGTCAATCGAACTCCCCTTCACCTTGGTGCCGTCCACGCGGTCATGCATGATCACGGTCCAAGCTTTGTAGGCTGGAAAACGGAAGTAAGATTATATAACTATAACGCAACTTTGAACTAAAAACGGACATCACGGTCTTACATTTCATTTTACAGTACACCTCAAATGGCTTCAGCGGTCCGCTCAGATCCGGATCAATTGTGTAATTTCCAGACCAGTACTTGCCACTGAGCCTGTAGGCCTCGCATGACTCTTTATAAACAGCTGTAAAAAAAAAAAAAAAAAAAAAAAAAGTTACAATTATTCTATTCACTGGAACTGATCACATGACTTTTACACGACTTACACATATGACACACTTCTCCTTTATAGCCGGTGTTTTCACACAGACAGATGAAGTCATCCCAGGATTGGATGCATCTGCCTTCGTGCTCACAGGGATTGGGACTACATCTGGAAAACAAAACAAAAAAATATATGTACCTTTTAGCCACTTAAAAAAAGTTTATTTATTTTAGAAACAATTTTTTTTTCATAATTTCAGATTGTGGGCAGCACGGTGGTCAAGTGGTTAGCGCGGAGACCTCACAGCTAAGAGACTAGCGTTCAATTCCACCCTCGGCCATCTCTGTGTGGAGTTTGCATGTTCTCCCCGTGCATGCGTACATCCGGTTTCCTCCCACATTCCAAAAACATGCTAGGTTAATTAGCGACTCCAAATTGTCCATAGGTATGAATGTGAGTGTGAATGGTTGTTTGTCTATATGTGCCCTGTGATTGGCTGGCCACCAGTCCAGGGTGTAGAAGACAGCTGGGATAGGCTCCAGCACCACCCGCAACCCTTGTGAGGAAAAAGCGGTAGAAAATGAATGAATGAATTTCAGATTGTGGGTGGCACGGCGTTCGAGTGGTTAGCGTGCAGACCTCACAGCTAGGAGACGAGGGTTCAATTCCAGCATCGACCATCTCTATGTGGCGTTTGCATGTTCTCCCCGTGCATGTGTGGGTTTTCTCCGGGTACTCTGGTTTCCTCCCACATTCCAAAAACATGCTAGGTTAATTAGCGACTCCAAATTGTCCATAGGTATGAATGTGAGTGTGAATGGTTGTTTGTCTATATGTGCCCTGTGATTGGCTGGCCACCAGTCCAGGGTGTACCCCGCCTCTCGCCCGAAGACAGCTGGGATAGGCTCCAGCACCAGAATGAATGAAAGTCTAAAGGTGACTATAGGGGTGTTATTTCCTGTCTACAGGGCTCTAATAGTGTTAAAAGCCATATTTAGGAGCTCATAAACATATTTTTGACACTCTAACTAGTAAAATATTCCTACATCCTACATCGCACTGCACGGTGTCTGAGTGGTTAGTGCGCAGGCCTCACAGCCGGGAGACCTAAGTACAATGTCCGTGCATGCGTGGGTTTTCTCCGGGTACTCCGGTTTCCTCCCACATTCCAAAAACATGCTAGGTTAATTAGCGACTCCAAATTGTCCATAGGTATGAATGTGAGTGTGAATGGTTGTTTGTCTATATGTGCCCTGTGATTGGCTGGCCACCAGTCCAGGGTGTACCCCGCCTCTCCCCCCACGACCCTCGTGAGAAAAAGCGGTAGAAAATGAATGAATGAATTTCAGATTGTACATTATATAAAATAGTGCTTATAAAGGTTATAAAATAAATCATTAGAACTACTGTAATGTCATAAAAAGATGAAAATATTTTTTTTCAAGGTATGGATGTACAAAATAATAGTGTACCTGTCGGTGATGCCACACGTTCCTAACAGCAGTTCCGCATAGCGCCCCCACTGTCGCTGCAAGATGATGTCAATGTCAAGCTGCTCGTTGTCGATGAAGATGTGCTGCATGCAGCCGTGGAAGCGGTTTAGCTTGGTCTCACACTTCCGGATTGTGTTGTTGGTTTTCGGACATCCTGTGGGCGCAAGAACACAAACGAGTTAAAAGCGCCAACGAGTTAATCGCGGTACTGTTGGTACTCAGTTCACCTCCAAAAAAGTAGCGGTCCCCTGTGCGTATGGTGAAGGGGTTGGTGATCTTCAGCGGGGAACCCTCTTCCTCGTCGATTGTAAGTGTGAGGAGGTTATCTCTGGCTGCCAAATCCACTGAATGCCAGTAACCATCGTTAAGCCTGTAACCTAAAACGGCAAAGAACAACCAGTTGAAGCAGGGATTCTATCTAATCTAAATCATACTATTATCATAGTCTACCTGCAGCAAACTGCAATTTCTTCTTCCCGGGCTGGAAGATTGTTACGTTGATTTGGCCCTCGCTTAGACCCAACTCCAGGGCACCCAGGTCATCGGCGAAACGCGTGAACATGAGCAGCCCTGTGTAGTCCCACGAGCGGAACTTGAACTTGACAAACATCCGTGGCCTCCTGAAGAAGCCCGGCACTTGCAGGTAGTTGTTGGGTCCAGCAAAGGTCATCGGTTTGAGGAGAATGTCACGACAGGCGAAGTGCATCTTTTTCTGAAAATTAGATTAATCAATGTGGACAGAGTACAGCAGAGGGTGTCAAACACGCGACCCGCGGGCCAAATGTGGCCCGCAGGATGCTGGTTTAGGCCCCGGCCTTGATATGAAAGTTTAATGTCAAGTTTGATATGGGAAAAAAAATATTATGTTTGATTAATGTTCATGTTAAAGGTTAAATAACTGTTAATAGTTATCCTCTCTATCCGTGTGGAAGTGGTAAGTTTTTGGCTTTTTATGTTTAAAGGAAATAGCTTGGAGGCTACCGTTTAGGTCGCTAGCTCTCTAGCTTGGCGACTCCAAATTGTCCATAAGTATGAATGTGAGTGTGAATGGTTGTTTGTCTATATGTGCCCTGTGATTGGCTGGCCACCAGTCCAGGGTGTACCCCGCCTCTAGCCCAAAGACAGCTGGGATAGGCTCCAGCACCCCCCGCGACCCTCGTGAGGAAAAGCGGTAGAAAATGAATGAATGTTTGATTAATGTTTATGTTAAAGGTTAAATAACTGTTAATAGTTATCCTCTCTATCTGTGTGGAAGTGGTAAGTTTTTGCCTTTTTATGTTTAAAGAAAATAACGTTTAGGTCGCTAGCTCTACAGCTTGTGGTTACTTAAGTTTTTATTATTTGCCGTTTTATTATTATTATTATATTTATTTATTTATTTATTACTGATTGATTGATTTTCTTTATTCTTGATTTGTTTATTTATTTTTCATCTTATTTTGTGTAGAAAAATAAAAAGTAAGATATTTGAGAACAGTGGAATGTTTTATCAGAGCTTTTCTTGTAGAAAATTGGAACCAAAGCAAAGTTTTTTTTATTTTTTTGTTTTTAATAAATGCGTTTTTTTTTTAAAACCTGATGCGGCCCAGTCTCACCCAGACCGGAGCTCCAGTGATCCCCAAGTAAATTGAGTTTGAGACCCCTGGCCTACAGTGTAGTCTCCTGATGAGGTACCTTTCTTGGTATAACGATGTCTTCGTCTTCTCTCTTCGCCTTGTAGATGATATTGACGTCATTGATGAAGACGTTCTCCAGGCAGCCACGGAAATTCGGCGTGGTGGGCAGGTGAGGCATGTTTGGTTCTATCACTCCGCCGACATACAACTGACAAAACACACCCAAAAGACGTTGTCCGAGGTATCTTAAGGAGCACGACTCCCAAGATGCCGGCCTACCTTATTGTCCAGATCCAAGTGACTGAATTCTCCGTTACAGATGGCCGTGACTGTGTGGCTGTCTACCGTGAAGTTTACCTGTCGACCAGAGCGCTTGATCGTGACGTAGTGCCAGTGGAGATTATCCAAAAGGCTTCCAGCCACCAGAGTCGTGCGACCATCAGTTTTATGTATGACGCTGCTTCCTGAAAGAAAAGAGGTAGGAATTTCAGCTTGACACGCATCGGAATTACATCCTAATGCTTTTTTTGTGCAGGAAAAATAGTGAAAATAGTCATTTTTTGTAATTTTATACCGAGGCCGATATGCAGGTATAGACGTCCTCGCTTCAGCTCAAGGGTGAAGAGGTCTCCCTGGACCCCCTCGCTGTGTAGCAGCAATCCGTCCTGCTCCAGTGTTTTAAAGTTTATGGCAATGTGGTCATTGAGTGTTCGGGACCTCTTCCCGGGATACTCATAGACCACTGAGTCATCCCCATTGTACTGCAGTACATAAGAATCTGGGGGAATAGAACGTACTTTAACTAAGGACTAAAGGATTAAGGGGTGTTTAGAAAATGTTAATGTTAAGAGAGTTCAACTACTTTTTGTACAAAATCTGAATAAGGTGTCAAGTGAGTGTTTATGCTGTCAATTTACCATAATGGCATCCAAACAGCTCCAGCCTCACGCCGATCTTCCCTCCGTTCTCTGTGTTCCACGCCAAAGGCAGCAGGCGAATGTGTTTTGCGGTAAAGGCATAATGGAAGACATTCCTCTTCACCTGATAATAATTCCAGTTTCCAGGCAGGGTCTGCAAACATGAGGATAAGGCGAGGGAGAGTTATTGAGTTTGTTGGCGCCTTGTTAAGACACTGGAGATGAGATGAGCTTTGGCAGTGTTGTTAGAGATAATGAACATTCTGTAGTCCGCTACCGAGGGCGATGGCGACAATAAAACGCCTCTTGACTGAAGATTATATTGACTTCCCTCCAAAAAACACAATCTTAACAAGTGATCCTAGGGCCATTTTCCCTATGTACAATCTCTGATACTAGTCTGGTTTTGGCTGTATAGACAAATACAGTATAGCAGGGGTCTCAAACATGCCAAATGTGGCCCGCAGGACACTAGTTTGAGGCCCCCCGCCTTGATATGGAAGTTTAATGTCAGTGCAGGCCCGCTCAAGTTTGATATGGATGCTGTATGGTATCATGTACCCAGAAAAAAATTATTACTTTTGATTAATGTTCATGTTAAAGGTTAAATAACTGTTAATAGTTATCCTCCCTATCCGTGTGGAAGTGGTAAGTTTTGGCTATTTAAGTTTAAAGGAAATAACTTGAAGGCTACCGTTTAGGTCGCTAGCTCTTTAGTTTAGCGAGTTAGCATGTGTCTCAATACCGTGCAGTTGCGCAATATGTTGTAAATAGAGTATAAATGTGACTATAGTCGTGTTTTGTCATGTCTACAGGGCTCTAATAATGCTTTGTTCATTTTAATCTGAAAAAAATTATTTGTCTACCCACCAACTATATGTGGTTTCTTAAGTTTTTATTATTTGCCGTTTTATTATTATTATTATTATTATTATTATTATTATTATATTTATTTATTACTGATTGATTTTTTTTATTCTTGATTTGTTTATTTATTTTTCATCTTATTTTGGGCAGAAAAATAAAAATTAAGATATGTGAGAACAGTGGAATGTTTTATCAGAGCTTTTATTGTCGAAAATCGGAACCAAAGCACTAAAAAAGTTTGTATATTTTTCTGTTTTTAATAAATGCATTTTTTTTTTTTTTGGAAAACCTGATGCAGCCCAGCCTTGCCCAGACCCTAGCTCCAGTGGCCCCCCAGGTAAATTGAGTTTGAGACCCCTGCAGTATAGGAACCTGTTGACACTTTTTGTGACCATTAGAGATGCGAATCCATAGAGACCTGTGATCTGAGTCGTACGAGCCATGACAGTTGGGATAAACCAACTGGTCCATAGTGACCGCGGTCATACGAGGCGCAATTCAACAGACTCCCTTTAAACCCCATGCCGGTAGTCCTGTTCTGGTTCAGATCTTGATCATAGGAGATGGATAGTGCAAGAACATTGACAGATGGATCGGATGGTAACGAACAGAGAGGTTAAACAAAAGGCAAAGCTTTAAATTTACAGATCGATTGACAGAACATTCCCTATGACCTGATCTAATGACTAGTGTGTCCTTCTCAGCACCTCAGAATGGGGTGAGGACCAGGTACTCGAGTGGATCAGGAGACAGTTACAGCATCTACAATCAATACCTCCTGATATACATTCCCGTTTTGGCATACCCAATCATTGGGAACATATCTAGGTAGACCTGGGACATGCTGAAGGGACTAAACTTGGGAATGCCCGAGTTTCCTTTAGTGGAAGGTACCTAGGAACAGGCCAAACATCCCAATCTGGACATGGACTATCTGCAGTATCAGTGGAAGAAAATGGCTGAACTAGTAATGCACTAAGGTCCAAAAATGTCATGTAAACATCCCTGGGATACCCACAGAGTTGCCTCCTTTCATGATGTATGGCGTCCAGGAATCCGGCCTGTCCCCATAGAGAAGGGTGTACTTTGTGACCCAGTCGTACGAGTTGAAGGTGCCCTGGGTGGCGATGGCCCTCAGGCGGTACTTTCTGCCAAGATCCACCTGCAGCCATGGCTGTCGATCCCTGGGTGACGGCGACCAGCCGCTGCTACCTAGGGTACAAAGAAAGGAATTAGTGTTTATACATGATAAGTTTAGAATATGCCGAAGACTCACCATACAACTTGGCGAAATTGGCGGAGTAGAGGAAGTTATATCTGGAGGAGGCCAGGAAGGACGAGGCGTACAAGCCAGACACCAGCGGGTCCACACATTCTTCTGCAGACAAATCAAATACGATAGCCGGGTCACAAGTTATTAAATAAATGACTTTGCCAGACGCTTTTAATGAAAATCGAAGTCGTGAGCGGTGGCGCCCAGCCTGATAAGTAGAATACATTTTGGATTTTAATTAGCGCATGCTATGTCAAACTAAATGGTCATTTAGCTCATCTTAAATGTTTGACACTAATAGGAATGCATGGTTGTAGATGACTACAATGTATATAATGTCATTATCGTGATTAGAAATACTAATATGTGCAATTTGTTTTTCAATTGCAGATTCTCCAACCCTTGGACAAAAATATATTGAAACAGGAGAAACCATTTTTGGCGTTCTTGACATCCTTCATCATCATTTCATATTCCAGGTATTCCTCAAAAAACATGTTTTTGATATCATGCTATTCACATTTTTAATTTACCTTTTATACATTTCAAGAAATTTTTGTTTTTGTGTTACTACCCCAACCTTCCATAAGTGGGTCAAAAATGACCCGGTCAGGTTTTTTTCTTGAAATATTTTTGTAATGAAAAATTGTTATTCTATATTCCAGGTATTCCTCAAAAAACATATTTTGATATCATGCCATTCACATTTTTAACTTATGCAACACACAATGGATCCTCACATTTTCTATTGTTGTGTGGGGTCATTTTCTTTTCCAAAGATGGAAAAAAAGTGAAAAATTAACATGAAATCCTTCTTGTGTGGTCCTAAATATAATACTAAATATCATACAAGTGATTATTCCTAACCAAAATGGCAAAATTGGCATAAAAACGCATTAATTCTAGTATGGGTCCAGTCACTCGTGCATCTAAGGGTTAATAGGTGACAGCATCGTTTGCATCCAATTGGTTCACAACACAAGGTGAGTTGCCTTTGACTATTTGAAAACCTCAAACATTCTACTCCAGGGGTCTCAAACACACGGCCCGCGGGCCAAATGTGGCCCGCAGGACACTAGTTTGAGGCCCCCGCCTTGATATAAAAATTTAATGTTAGTGCGGCCCGCGCAAGTTTGATTAATGTTCATGTTAAAGGTTAAATAACTGTTAATAGTTATCCTCCCTATCAGTGTGGAAGTGGTAAGTTTTTTTTTTCTGTTTTTATTAAATGTGTTTGTTTTTTTGTTTTTTTTTTGAAAACCTGATGTCTCGCCCAGACCCTAGCTCCAGTGGCCCCCCAAGTAAATTGAGTTTGAGACCCCTGCTCTACTCCATCTCTTGTGTCAGAGTTGTGACTAGATGTGCCACGCCTTCTCCTTGAGCTGCCAAAAGTATTTGATTTAAAATGTAACTACTGGATGCAAATAGCCGGGATTGGCGTCCACCCTGCAGAGGGGGGGGGGTCATTGTTCTGTGTCACGTTCAGGTGAATGAAACATGCCCGGCAAGGTTAATGTGACCTTCCTTGCTGCACACCGCCTCCCACGCCTCTGTGCCATCAGACACATTGCCATGCTGCAGATGGCTGACGACGGTGCTCACGTTACCGCACAGCCGGAAACAACAACCATTGCAAGTTGTGCTGAATCAGGAAATCAGGAATATCAGGAGTATTGAATGACATAGTGACCAAATCCAGCATTCACCTATTGAGCATTTTCCTTTCCTCCATGTTATTTCATACAGCAGTGGCTACCACCCCCACCCTAGTCCCCACTCCTTGTACATGCATAGTCACCCTCCATCCTCATCCCTATTCATTCGCAGGCATCTGCGGTGTGGAGGAAACAGTGTGGCCACATTTAGAGCGCCGGCTCCGTTTGTGCTGACTCATCAGTCTGCTGCTATATGAGTGTGGGACGGGCCGACCCGGCGGACACGCACTCTCCTGCAGCAGCACTTTGCAGGGAGGAGGAGGTGGAGGAGGGAGAGGGCGGGAGGCGATGTGTGACGACAGTGAAGATTCAACAAAGTCACTGACTGAGACGTTTCTGCACATTAGACATATGGCAGCTTTTCAAAGGTACTATACACGAGTAGTTATGTACTAGTACTATGCACTATGCAGCCTTTCTTATCACTGTAGCAATATAGCCAATATATAGTATGGACATTAGGCAGCATTTCTCATCACTATTGCCACAAAGGGCTTTTCTAGTCAGTACTGTAAACTGCCTTTTAATGACTCTTTGCAGGATAGACAGCCTTTCTAGTCGTTACTGGCACGGTAGGCAGCCTTTCTCGTCGCTATTGGCACTGTTGGCAGCCTTTCTAGTCGCTATTGGCACTCTAGGCAGCCTTTCTAGTCGCTATTGCCACTGTAGGCAGCCTATCTAGTTGCTATTGGCACTGTAAGCAGCCTTTCTAGTCACTAATGGCACTATATGCAGCCTTTCTAGTTGCTATTGGCGCTGTAGGCAGCCTTTCTAGTTGCTATCGGTACAGTAGGCAGCCTTTCTAGTTGCTATAGGTACAGTAGGCAGCCTTTCTAGTCGCTTTTGGCACTGTAGGCAGCCTTTCTTGTCGCTTTTGGCACTGTAGGCAGCCTTTCTTGTTGTTATTGGCACTGTAGGCAGCCTTTCTAGTCGTTATTGGCACTGTAGGCAGCCTTTCTAGTCGTTATTGGCACTGTAGGCAGCCTTTCTAGTCGTTATTGGCACTGTAGGCAGCCTTTCTAGTCGTTATTGGCACTGTAGGCAGCCTTTCTAGTCGCTATTGGCACTGTAGGCAGCCTTTCTAGTCGCTATTGGCACTGTAGGCAGCCTTTCTTGTCGCTATTGGCACCGTAGGCAGCCTTTCTTGTCGCTATTGGCACCGTAGGCAGCCTTTCTAGTCGCTATTGGCACCGTAGGCAGCCTTTCTAGTCACTATTGGCACTGTATGCAGCCTTTCTAGTCGCTATTGCCACTGTATGCAGCCTTTCTAGTCGCTATTGGCACTGTAGGCAGACTTTCTAGTTGCTATTGGCACTGTATGACTGACACTAGGGCGTGCCAGATTTGGCAGCCTTTCTAGTCGGTGTTGACTACATTTCTAGCCACAATATGTGTCATCATAGGTACTGTAAATTCCCTTTTAATGACTCTTCACAGGATAGGCAGCCTTTCTAGTCACTATTGGCACTATATGCAGCCTTTCTAGTTGCTATTGGCGCTGTAGGCAGCCTTTCTAGTTGCTATCGGTACAGTAGGCAGCCTTTCTAGTCGCTTTTGGCACTGTAGGCAGCCTTTCTAGTTGTTATTGGCACTATATGCAGCCTTTCTAGTCACTATTGACACTGTAGGCAGCCTTTCTAGTTGCTATTGACACTGTAGGCAGCCTTTCTAGCTGTTATTGGCACTATATGCGGCCTTTCTAGTTGCTATTGGCACTGTAGGCAGCCTTTCTAGTTGTTATTGGCACTATATGCGGCCTTTCTAGTTGCTATTGGCACTGTAGGCAGCCTTTCTAGTCGCTATTGGCACTGTAAGCAGCCTTTCTAGTTGCTATTGGCACTGTAGGCAGCCTTTCTAGTTGTTATTGGCACTATATGCAGCCTTTCTAGTTGCTATTGGCACTGTAGGCAGCCTTTCAAGTCACTCTCGGCACTATAACTAGCATGTCTAGCAACTGTCGGCACTTCATGGCACTATTGCTGACTTTTCACTGTCAGCCATATTTGTAGCTGTTAGGCAGCCTTTCTAGTCACAATCTTTCTGATCGGAATGAGTACAATGACAGCATTTCTCATCACTTTTGACACTTCAGCCTTTTGCAGTACCCACCCGAGCATACACCAGAGACAGCCACACCTCATCCCATTTAGGCGGGTCCATTTTCCCCTCTGGCTCATGTCCACTAAGCCCATCTAACCCAATTGGCCCATTATGCAGTACAACAGACAGAAACTGCCGGCCTTCACTTAAGGCTTGATCAACTATTGTACTACAAACAACTTGCATCCCTTTGAAGTCTATTGTACTGATTCAACAGCAGATAAAGATGGCGCCATTCACTGTAACCGGGGGGCCGAGTAGCCACGTTTTAAATAAACACACACAGCGTATAGCACATTTTTAAAAAAGGACAACAGTGAACTGTAATCACATGCCAGATGCACTCCATTAGATCACTCAATTTGATTGGATCTCATTGGTACTTTATTTAATAAAGGTTGCCAGTTAGTTTTTCAGGCACTGATGATGACCATCTTTCAGTTCCCCTACTCAAATATTTATATTCCAAACTGTCAGGTCACGTGGCTGCCCATCCCTCCTCCCTGCACCCCCCCCCCCCTCCACTGCAAAACATCTGAGTCATGGCATGCATGCGCATCGTTAAAACTTAATTGGATGCTGAAATCCACTCTCAGTTCCACACTTATGACATGCATTTAATATATATGGCATATTTATGGCATATATTGTACATCTTAAAGTCCCCAAATGCTCAATTAGAGACCAATTAAATATGATTTAACATTCAAAAGAGGACAGGAGTTTGCCCCTTTTGGGTGAATTGCGTGCAGGATATTTATAAACACAGGTGATGGGACTGTGACTCCCGCCGAAAAGTGCTGCAGTGGGCTGGTCCCGGTCAGGGGCGGTGAGCCACGCTCTCATTTTAACAATTCTGAGCCACATGCAGCGAGAATCCACGCGTTATATTGACAAAATGTCTGACACAGCCGCATAGATTCTGCACCCCCCCCCCCTCCCTCGTCCTTGTGGGGCAACTTGAAGCTGTGCCGTGCACAAACTTAGCGTGCAGTGCGGGGTTAAAAGCACCGCAATGCAGACAGTCCCATCCGTGTGCGCACCTTAATTCTGCGGGACTGAAGCTACCGCTATCCGCTTGTGGCTGCATAGATGCATGCACGGAAAACCTCATCAGAGCACCAATTCATCACCCTAACATTGCAACAATTTTTATCATTTTTATGCCCTTGAGGAATCCACTGCAGCTGCAATTTGTCCTCTAGTGTTTTTTTTTTTTTTTAGCATGCAACTTTTTGCGCATAAAACGCAACATCAACTATAACACACACAAAAAATAGCGCTTAGCAGGACTTACGTGATGAGCAATGCCGCACATCCAAACAGAAGAGGAATAAAGTCAATATGTTGCGAGTCATCATTCAATTTTAAGGCTGCCTTTCCCCACCCCCTGCGTGGAAAATATCACAATGTAGAATGTCCCCCTCTCATCACCATCACCACCCCGTAACCCTCAACTTTAACTCATCCAACTCTCCTCTTCCCGGGATCTCGGGCAGCCTCTACCGGTGCGGGGACGCGCATGGGGGGTGCTGGTGCTGATGAACAGCGCCGTGAGCGCGCGCCTCGTCTTCTTTTTTTTTGTTAAATCCTTCAAAATGTTGAATGCTGTGATTCTACTGCATAAAAAGCAGCCAGGGAAGTAGAGTAGTAGTACAAAATGTATGCAGTATTCAGGTTGCTGGAGTCCACAAAGTTTCTTATATGGAAGTCTTTTTTTTTTTTTAAAATGTCAATTTTAAAAAATCCATCTGCTGTCTGGATGCTATCACCAGGCACAAAATATGTCCTCTCGTCTGAGATTTCATATCCTGATTTGGCACATTCCCCCCCCCCCCTGCTTGTAAGCCGCTGTGATGTTGAGTCCGTCTAGGAAACCATCATCCCCCAAAATAGGCCTGCAAGCTGGACAGAAAGGTTCCCGGTGACCTTGCCCTGCAGGTACGCAGCGCTCTCGAACATTCCAGAACAGGTTAGAATGATGATGATGATGATAATACCAGCTGTTCCTGTATTTGGACTGAGGGTGGAGATAGAGGGAGGGCAGAGGAGGATTTACGGGTGATGCAAAGCAACCACAAAATAAAAAAAAAAAAAAAAAAAAAAAAGCTTTGGGATTAAGAAGTGGGTTTATGGGACACACAACAGTGTGTCTGTGAGATTGAAAGCCAGTGTGGGGGGATTTGCTGTGTTTTCAATCAAATCAGTTTATTTGTAAGCTCCTCCAACAGCCCCCCCCCCCTTACTGGGACGCCATGACACTCCTGTATTATAGCACTAATGACACAAAGACAGGAAGACAAGTGGCAACAAAGACTTCTGTACTTAAATACATAGATGTGTGTGTGTGTGTGTGTGTCTGTACCACAATCTGATGACCTTTAGCATACACAACTTAACCTTTAGATGACCTCATTGGATGTGTGTGAAGGGGAAAATAGGGTTAAATATCTCATCTAGATGCCATACTGGGTCACAACAACGGTCATATATTTGACTCAAACTATCACCTATACTTTGACTTCTTGTGTACAAGATACTGTGGAATAACAAAGGTCAAAGGTGAGATTTGTAGTGTTGGGAATGGAATATTTTTCCCTCTGCTTTGAAGAAGACGTAGTTCAAATAATAATCCATACCTGACACATTTAAGGACTATTGGACTTGAGGTTGGATAATTGAAGTAACTAAGGTACAGTTTGTTGTGTTGGGAATGGAATATCTTCCGTCTGCTTTGTAGAAGACGTGGTTCAAATAATAATCCATACCTGACACATTTAAGGACTATTAGACTTGAGGTAGACAATTATGCAGTAACTAAGGTGAGATTTGTAGTGTTGGGAATGGAATATTTTTCCCTCTGCTTTGAAGAAGACGTGGTTCAAATAATAATCATACCTCACACATGATACATGACACATTTAAGAACTATTGCACTTGACGTGGACAGTTATGCAGTAACTAAGGTGAGATTTGTAGTGTTGGGAATGGTATGTGTTCCCTCTGCTTTGCAGAAGACGTGGTTCAAATAATAATCCATACCTAACACATGTTACCCGACACATTTAAGGACTAGGACTATTGGACTTGAGGTGGACAGTAGCAAGGTGAGATTTGTAGTGTTGGGAATGGAATATCTTCCCTCTGCTTTGAAGAAGACTTGGTTCAAATAATAATCCATACCTAACACATGATACCTGACACATTTAAGGACTATTGGACTTGAGGTTGGACAATTGTGAAGTAACTAAGGTACAATTTGTAGTGTTGGGAATGGAATATCTTCCATCTGCTTTGTAGAAGACGTGGTTCAAATAATAATCCATACCTGACACATGTAAGGACTATTGGACTTGAGGTGGACAATTATACAGTAGCTAAGGTGAGATTTGTAGTGTTGGGAATGGAATATTTTCCCTCTGTTTTAAAGAAAACGTGGTTCAAATAGTAATCCATACCTAACACACGATACCTGACACATTTAAGGACTATTGGACTTGAGGTAGACAATTATACAATAACTAAGGTAAGATTTGTAGTGATAGGAATGGAATATTTTTCTCTACTTTGAAATAAGTCTTAATAGATAAGAAGCTAAATCACTGTGGTTTTAACGATGGCGTCACTGAACTATGAATGGTACTCCATATTTGTGGATAATTTTTTTTTTTTTTCTTTTAGGCCACATGTGTATGTTGCAGCATGGAACCACTAGAGGTCAGGCTTGGTCTTCTACCCGTGGTGCAGGTTTGCATGGCAGTGGCAAAACATAGACCATGTTAACTATTTAGGGTAAATTTAGGGTGTTTGGCTGAATCATCATTTGTAGGGAGTTGAGAAGCACATGTGTGTAAAATTTCAGCAAGATTGGTTGAGTTGAAAAACATGGCCACAGGGATAGCCACTAATGTCATAAGTACCCAATGGAGGTCATCGGCTTGGTTCTCACCAGAGTTGTTGAGATCACGCTTTGGTCCGCCCCCATTTGAGCAGTGTGCATTTTCCATAGGGGTGTGCACCGTGCACCGGGGATGTCGCATGACTACGCAAAACATAAGGAGACACCGCCGCACACAACCGTGGGCGACGACTACGGGTCACGACTCAGATGCCCAGATGTTTCCATGTGATAGTTGTGCTGATCTGTTATCATGGCTGAGTGCTACTTGTCATAATGATGGATGGAGCTGCCTTCTGTGTGTGTGTGTGTGTGTGTGTGTGTGTGTGTGCGTGTGCGCAACTCAAAACACAGATAACGCTGACTGTAGTAGCCTGTTGGGAAACTTTGGAATTCAGCAGGATTCTCTCCGGGATGAGTGTTTATGTTGGCTTCTACCCATGAGAACCTGCTGTCCCAGCTTCCTGGTGGCGGCCGTAAACAGAGCTGTGATAGCAGCCTATCCCCCCCCCCAGGGTGTGCATGCACTACTGCATGGGGGACCAATCAGGCCTCGGTGTTGGCTCCACTGGTGTCTCAGCTGTTTGACCTTTCACATTTTGAACCAAGCATGGTGTTGACCTTTAGGCAATGAAGGGATGTGATAATCCCACTGAATTGTTATTTAATCCTAAATCTTAGGAACTGTTCTAAATATTTGGTATTTCACCCACGACTCGGGGAGAACATGCAAACTCCACACAGAGATAGCCAAGGGTGGAATTGAACCCCGGTCTCCTAGCTGTGAGGTCTGCGGGCTAACCACTAGACCGCCGTGCCGCCCCCGTTCATAGCTTTTCTAGCAACAAAAATGTGGAGAACACTTGAGGGTACACCAGTGTCACTAGGCCATCATCAACATACACATCTCATCAACACACACACACATTTTCAAGGCTAATTTATTCAAGCTAAGCGTGCGACGACAGCTCAACAAAGACGCCGACACACACACAACACACACACCTGCATGGAGTTTAAGTATTGACAACAGCTGTGGTCTGACAAAGACACATAGAGATGAGACGCATTGTGAACACACACACACACACACACATATACAGTACGTACACACAGGCAAAAGCCACAAAACACACATCCACCCGCCACCACAGCAGTTATTTAGTCTGCCTCCCAGTTTTGTTTGCCAACTGTCTTTGCTCTTTTGTGGGGCCGCCTTGGGCCTTTGTGCAGCGTCAAGTGCTGAGTGTGCAGAATGACAGTTGCACCTGTGAGGAGATTGACAGGAAGTGTCGAGCCAGGAGGAGGAATAAGATGGAAGTCTGTTTTTTCTGCTGGTTTGTGCACAGGAAGTGTTGAAGGCTATTTTTATTTATTTATCTATTTATTTTTAATTCATTCATTCATTTTCTACCACTTTTCCTCACAAGGGTCGCGGAGGGTGCTGGAGCCTATCCCAGCTGTCTTCGGACGAGAGGCGGGGTGGCCAGTCAATCGCAGGGCACGTATAGACAAACAACCATTTGGAGTCGCCAATTAACCTAGCATGTTTTTGGAATGTGGGAGGAAACCGGAGTACCCGGAAAAAACCCACGCATGGCCGGGGAGAACATGCAAACTCCAGACCGAGGGTGGGATTGAAACCTGGTCTCCTAGCTGTGAGGTCTGTGCGCTAACCACTCGACCACCGTGATGCCCCTATTTTTATTTTATTTTATTTTATTTTATTTTATTTTATTTTATTTTATTTTATTTTATTTTATTTTATTTTATTTTATTTTATTTTATTTTATACCGCTTTTTCCTCATGAGGGTCGCGGGGGGTGCTGGAGCCTATCCCAGCTTTATTTTATTTTATTTTATTTTATACCGCTTTTCCCTCATGAGTGTCGCGGGGGTGCTGGAGCCTATCCCAGCTTTATTTTATTTTATTTTATTTTCACACTAATTCACTACTTTGGTCAAGACTGAAAACTTTGTTTAGTGTTCACGCTGGTATTTCTGTTATGATGCCAAAATTAAAGTATATATGCATAAAGTCAGGGCCGCACGGTGCGCGAGTGGTTACCATGTTGGCCACACAGTCAGGAGATCGGGAAGACCTGGGTTTGATTCTCCGTTTGGCATGTTCTCCCTGTGAGCGCGTGGGTTTTCTCCGGGTCCTCCGGTTTCCTCCCACATTCCAAAAACCATGCATGTTAGCTCCATTGATGGAAGCGATTTTGGTCCGCTTGTTTGGTGTAGACCAAGTCTCAGCATTCACACTTGACCACACAAATCGTATTAGCAACACAAACACACCTTTGAACCTTTTCATGCAATGCGGCCTTAATCCATTTTAGCATACACGACATGCTAAAAAGTGTCCAAAGCAAACAAAAGAACACAAACGATAACGTTTCTGATTGTGAGCTTTCATTGCACAAACCTTATAGCCACACAGGAAATGTGTCGTAAACCACCGTTGTGTGTTTAAGGGTGTGTTCAAGTGTGGTGGTGGTGGTGGAGGGTGAGAGGGGGGGGGGAGCAGAAACAAAATACAGCCCTTCTCCTTGCAGGGTGCACCCTCTGCATCCATGAATGTTGCTTTTGGAGGTCACGGCACCTAGCAACAGCCTGGGTCCAGTCCTGAGGGGGGAAACATGAGACAACACACACACAGGACAGATTATAGTTTTTATCTCATTGAGTGACATTTAGTTTGATTTCCTAGTATTTCCACTTGTGTGCATATCCAAAACAACATCTAAACACTCAGTCTCCACTCACAGCCATCTTCTCTGCGGTTCTCCATGGTGAGCACCACCAGCTAACAAGCACCCAAAAGATATATAAGCATTGTTAGATTTCGTGCATATGTGCGGCGCTAACCCAGCCCAGGTTGACATTTGGGCAACGTGTCATCAGTTCTCCATTCAGACCACTTCCACACAGTCAGCAGGCTAAGAATAGCAGGAGGACCCTGGCGTTCTGCCCGGCCTCCTCTAACTGTCAATAAGTTATCTTCTGCCTTGGTGCAGCCGTTAGCGGCTACATGTTAGCTGTTTATGATTACCATACACTCCAGGACGGAGCTATTGTTTTGATTGTCATTTGTTGGTTAGCTAGCCGGATTACGCAAAGGATTTGTTTGTGTTCCTGAATGCAACTTGTACAGTACAGAAAGTATTCTGTGAGCACTTTCTTTCATTGTTCAGAAATGGAGGAGTGGTTAGCATGCAGGCCTCACAGCTAAGAGACCTGAGTTCAATTCCGCTATCTTGTTGTGGAGTTTGCATGTTCTCCCCGAGCATGCGTGGGACTCCGGTTTCCTCCCACATTCCAAAAACATGCTAGGTTAATCGGCGACTCCAAATTGTCCATAGGTATGAATGTGAGTGTGAATGGTTGTTTGACTATATGTGCCCTGTGATTGGCTGGCCACCAGTCCAGGGTGTACCCATGAACCGGGATGAAGGTATGTCTGACATCATTCTTCATCAACCAGGAACAGAAAGTAGCCTGCTAGCTAACATGTTTAACAGGTGGATGACCAAATGAACAAAAATATTGAACTTCATGATTTTTTCTTTTTGTTTTACATTTTGTTTGTGTCTCTTTTTTGCTGTTGAGGTCACTGTTTCACCCATCCCAGATAAATAGTCCTGCCCAGTGGTCCTCCATGAACCAGGAAGTGGTTTGCTAGCATACAAGTGAGGGGAAATTAACAACATAACAGCTTATTATAATATCTTTTTCCACTTTTTAGAGTCTCTATTTTATATTTTAATCATTTCAGTGACAATGGAACTCTCTCTCTCTCAGAAAAAAAAGTAAAGAGTTTGTAGTCTTGACTACTTCCTGAACCAGGAAGTAGCCTGTAAGCTAACATACAGACACAAACAGCACTCCTCTGGTTTTCTTGACTGTTTCTTTTACTGTTTAGGTCATGGTCCGCCTGGCCCACAATGGAAAATTATACTCCTGTCATCCTCCATGAACCAGGAAGTAGACAAGTACAAGCATACAGGTAGGTGGGTCACAAAAGTGTTTTTTTTTTGTGAAGTTTTTACCTGTGCTAGAGGGATTTGTCTTCTCCATTGGTCATTTGAGTCACAAAGGAACCGTTGCCCTCGGTCAAGAATAAAAAGCACGGTTTTGTCATCTTATATCCTGTGTCAACCAAGAAGTAGCCTGCTAGCATACAAAGGAAAAAACAAAAGCTATATAGCTATATAGCTATGTAGCTCTTGCTATATATAGCTATATAGCTACATATGTAGCTCTTGCTATATATAGCTATATAGCTATGTAGCTCTTGCTATATATAGCTATGTAGCTCTTGCTATATATAGCTATATAGCTATGTAGCTCTTGCTATATATAGCTATGTAGCTCTTGCTATATATAGCTATATATAGCTATGTAGCTCTTGCTATATATAGCTATGTAGCTCTTGCTATATATAGCTATGTAGCTCTTGCTATATATAGCTATGTAGCTCTTGCTATATATAGCTATGTAGCTCTTGCTATATATAGCTATGTAGCTCTTGCTATATATAGCTATGTAGCTCTTGCTATATATAGCTATATAGCTATGTAGCTCTTGCTATATATAGCTATATAGCTATGTAGCACTTGCTATATATAGCTATATAGCTATGTAGCTCTTGCTATATATAGCTATATAGCTATGTAGCTCTTGCTATATATAGCTATGTAGCTCTTGCTATATATAGCTATGTAGCTCTTGCTATATATAGCTATGTAGCTCTTGCTATATATAGCTATGTAGCTCTTGCTATATATAGCTATGTAGCTCTTGCTATATATAGCTATGTAGCTCTTGCTATATATAGCTATGTAGCTCTTGCTATATATAGCTATGTAGCTCTTGCTATATATAGCTATGTAGCTCTTGCTATATATAGCTATGTAGCTCTTGCTATATATAGCTATATAGCTATGTAGCTCTTGCTATATATAGCTATGTAGCTCTTGCTATATATAGCTATGTAGCTCTTGCTATATATAGCTATATAGCTATGTAGCTATAGCTATATATAGCTATATGTAGCTACTATAGCTATATGTAGCTACTATAGCTATATGTAGCTATGTAGCTATATAGCTCTTCATGATAGTTTTTTGCCATTTTTGTTCATTGTTGGTGAAGGTCCGCGCGCTACGTAGGTGTGGACTAATCGCTTAAGGTAAGGATGAGTTGTCGGTTGCTAACAGACTGCCTCCGTGAAACAGAATTAGCAACAAAGGAACTTTTCTGCCTTTTGTATTTTCTGCAATGTCATGTGTTGTGTCTCCAGCTTGGTCTCAGCCCTGCTGCGGCTTTATCTGCTGCCATTTCTCCTCCTCGCCTATCTTTCACTCCCTGATTCCAACAAAAAATGCCATAAACTTGCTGATGACAGTTGGAGATAAGGACAAGTGTGCTATTATGTCTCCTGTCGTTTTCATGCGTGCCGCCCGCACGCTGCGGAATGTCACGTTTTACAATTCCAGGAATGGGTGAATTATTATGCTGCAGAGTCTTTTGTGCAGAAAGCGAGAGAGACTCATTATGTAACGGTGTGGGCCTTGAATAGCACACTCGGCCGAGATGTGAGGGCTTGTGAGTCACGACTTGGACCCCAAAGTCCCCCGCCTTGATGGATGACTTGATAGGAAGTGACCTGACACCAAGACTTTTATATGTGGATAATAAGTCTGGAATTTAAATGTTCAAAGATGTTTACTGGAAAAGTTCTACTACGAGTATACGGACAAAAGTAATCGGATACTTGGAACAGAAAGTTAACACGGAAGGAAATATGGAGCTTACACACTTCTGGGAAGACTTGCTACAAGACTTTTGTCAGATCAGAGGTCACTGCTTCGGCTTCTATACCACACCAAACTCATCCAAGCAAGGTCGGAAGCATATAATTGTCCAAAGGGTTTTGAATAATTTATTATGGGTGGAACAAAAAATAGGGTATAGTCTGACTCGTCTCTCACAACCTGTCCTAGACGCCATTTTGTGTCTGGATCAAGTCATTCCAGGCCCCGAGCAAGGTCGTACGGATATGCAATGAATCTGTCGCTAATGTTAAACTGTAGCGGCAATGTTTGAACTACAAATGTAGCTTTATTAAATGTCATGTAAGTGTAAAAAGACGTCTGACATTAATCAACAGTAGTATTGAACGATAAAACTATATTTTTAATAGTCTTTATCAAGAAATATTAACGTTTTCAACTATTAATAAAATTAATAATTTTAATTAATAACATTAATAATTAAAATGGATAATTATTAGTAATAATTTTAATTAATAAAATTAATAATTATAATGGATAATTATTAGTAATAATTTTAATTAATAAAATAATTTATTATGTTTTTGAATAAAAATGTCATGTTGGTTAAAGATCTTCTACATACTGGTATTTTAATCATTACAGGAAAAATTTGTATAAAAAATAGTATTGAACGATAAAACTATATTTTAGCTATAAGAAATATTAATGTTCTCAACCATACTTGTTTTTATAATTATTTTTACTAATTTTAATTAATACAATTAGTAATTATAATTAATAATTGTAATTAATAAAATTAATAACTATAATGGATAGTTATTATTAATAATTTCATTTAATAAAATAATAATTATTATGTTTTAGAACAAAAAGGGAATGTTGGTTAAGGATCATTACAGAAACATTAAAAAAATAGTATAAAAATATTGAACGATAAAACTTTTTTAATAGTCTTTATCAAGAAATATTAATGTTCTGAACTATACTTCTGTTTTTAAAATTATTTTTATTAATTTTAATTAATAAAATTAATAATTATAATGGATAATTATTGTTAATAATTTCAAATAAAATAAATATAATATATATAAAATAAATTAAATAAAAATTTAATGTTGGTTAAAGATCTTCTCCATACTGGTATTTTAATCATTACAAGAACATTAAAAATGATATTGGTAACTACCAGTACTGGTAGCTAAATAAACCTTAATATTAGTGTACATGTTAAGTACTGTATCTCCACAAAGACATTGGGTAAGAAGAGCTTCCTGCATGCTTTGGCCTAATAGCACTCAAAGACCAGACCAGACTCCTCCAGTATAGAATATCCTTAGAATTCCTAAAATCGGAGACCCCGCTCCCCCATTACTAAAACCACCAGCACCCTGCAACACAATCACAATTAGAGCCCGGAATGTTCCTGGAATGAAGCCGTGCCAGGAGGAGAAAGGTCACAAGTTGAAGCTGATCCGACTGATGCCCACTCTGTCCAGCAGGAACAGATGTGCCACTCCAAAATGTGCGTGGAATTCCACCGTCTTCCCTTCCACCGAACTTGATTTAAAAGCTGTAAGACTGTAAGTGCGTGCAGTCAAGAGGCAGATGGTTCTCATTTCTCTGTCGTCGACATAATTATCTCCCTTCATCATCATCATCATTCCATCCTAATTTTGCACCTCTCCAGTCCCGACTGTCGCACACCATCCACAACGCACAGCTGGACGCCGCACGGTCAGGAGTCGGGGGGTCAAGTGGAGAAGCGGTTAAAGGGCTCCCGCGGACTATCCTGTTACCAGCGCTCACACAGCGGCCCTCTGTTCACCAGTGGGCCCGCCCCGTTGGTTGGACCTGGACAGACTGGGCTGGTTGTAGCACAGCTGGATGAGGGTTAAGTTCAATGCTGGACTCTGTGGAGGGGATATCCTGTCTGAGTCATGTGTGTGTGTTGGTATGGAGGTCACAGGGGGTCAGTTCCTATCCTAAATCCTGAGCGAGGAAGGCTGTCAAATGACCTTGAAGGGAATTTCATCGACTAAAAAAAAAAGCTATAAGAGCGAGTAAATAATTTCTTTATGTGCCAGTCAACCACACTTGGAAGGCTTACACGTGAAAACCTCAAAAGCGAAGAAACCCCAAAGACCGACGCACCCTCCCAAAATGTGAGTCGCTCTGGCAGGGCTGGATTTCACATCCCGTTCTGTTGACAATCAATCTGGCTCAATCCGGCACGAGGTTCTGGCTGCGATGCAGCGGGCTGCGGAGAAACAGGATCCCGCCGGCTCGGAGTCAAAAGGGAAAAGAGTCGGAGCCAAAAAAGAGAGGCATACAACCAGTGAGAGCGTGATGGTGGGAACATGGATCCTGCTTCTGTCTCTAATCAGCGTGACACGTGATGTTTACATCGGCGCGGCCTGGATAAAAGTACTTGGTCAGGACACTTAATCGATGGATTAATCAATCAAGAATCGGGCTAGGTTCTTTATTATGAAGCTAAGTCAGACATTTTGGACAATTTCATGCTTCCGATTTTATAGGAACGGTTTGGGGGAGGTTTTCTGTTTGCAGTGCAAAAAAGGTCCTTAAAGGCATGCTTGGATGAGTCTGCTGTCACAGTTTCAACATGGGTACTCCGGTTTCCTCCCACATTCCAAAAACATGCTAGGTTAATTATTCATTCATTCATTCATTTTCTACCACTTATCCTCACGAGAGTCGTTGAGGGTGCTGGAGCCTATCCCAGCTGTCTTCGGGCGTGAGGCGGGGTACACCTTAAACTGGTGGCCAGCCAATCACAGGGCACATATAGACAAACAACCATTCACACTCACATTCATACCTATGGACAATTTGGAGTCGCTAATTAACCTAGCATGTTTTTGGAATGTGGGAGGAAACCGGAGTACCTGGAGAAAACATGCAAACTCCACACAGAGATGGCCGAGGGTGGGATTGAACCCTGGTCTCGTAGCTGTGAGGTCTGCACGCTAACCACTAGACCGCTAGGTTAATTAGCGACTCCAAATTGTCCATAGGTATGAATGTGAGTGTGAATGGTTGTTTGTCTATATGTGCCCTGTGATTGGCTGGCCACCAGTCCAGCCCGAAGACAGCTGGGATAGGCTCCAGCACCCCCGTGACCCTTGTGAGGATGAGCGGATGAATTTTACAGTTTATTTAAATTTTTATTTTTTTAGTTTTATTGAAGGAATGAATGAATTGCTTGTATGTCAAAAATTGAAATACTTACAAAATAACTGGATAACAAACCGGATTCAAACGCTTGTTGGGCCGCATGTGGCTACCCGGGCCGTCGTTTGCCCACCCCTTGGTCTATCCGCTGAAGAAGAAAAAAACACATCAGACTTACAGTTCCCATGTTTGTAGCTGAGTGACTGACAGTTTGCAGAGCTCCTTAGTGCATTTTGAGATGTGTAGCGAAGCCTGCTCTTTACAAAGCGGTGGGCAGATATACTTGGTACACTTTGTGGGGTGAACTTTGAAGGAAAAAAACTTCTAATTATTCATCTTATTTGCGAGTGCTATTGGATTTTACAGTGTATTATACTGTATATTATTGTTAAACATATTTAAAAAGTGACTTTAGCATGATAAGATGTTTAAAGAAATGAACATGAATTGAACCTAATAGGCAAAAAGTGCCCTTTAATTCACTAACACTATCTCCAATGGAAACTTTACACTAGAAGCAAAGCGGACAGGAAGTTGCATGGGGGTGGGAGTGTGGGATTTAGAAAAAAAGGGGCCAAAAGTTGTATCAACACTGCTGTAAATTGACCATACAAACACATCTCTTCCTGGCAAACATCATGAGATTTTTTTTTAGTGGGGGGGGATTATATGTGCGCAGCTCTCACAACACTGCAACTAGAACCATCATATCACGTCAAAGCCTCCAGGAAGTATTGAAATTGTGTGTATAATCATGTGTTTTCTCCGGGTAGAGATGGAGAACATCTGACTTTTGTGCATTTTTTTTTTTTGTGGCCCAAATCAGAAAAAAAGGCATCTATTGGTATTTTGCCCTCGATTCAGTTCTTTCAAAAACCACAAAAGCATGGAGCGATTTTTTTTTTTTTTTTTTTCATTTTTATGGAGGGGCTCTAAAAATAAAACATATGTTCCAAGCAGTGGAGGGCCCCTAGTGTATTGTTTTAGGATATGGGGGAGGATCTGCTCCAGGAAGATTCAGCCTGAGATGAAGGTTGGGGGGTTGGGGGAAGGGAACTTTTATCTTTTATACTTTAATATATTGAATGTGTCTGCTGCATGCATGGGAGCAAAAATACAGGAGGAAAAATGATGCTTTTTCTCTTGAAGGCTTTTACATATAGGGCATACGTATATAGTGTCTGGTTAAAAGTGTGTCTACGAAGGATATATAATGGCACACAGTTGAAAGGGTGCATCCATGGGAGTCTATATTGATGTCCCAAAGCCCTTAGGGGAAAAGAACATATTTTATGTATGCTTTAATAATAATAATAACTAATATGTGTTTGTGGTGAGGCCTCTTCTCCTGGCAAGGAAAGAGTTAAAGCCAGCTGACTGTGAGTTTCGGGGGAGTTTACACAGAGCCAAGAGGGGGGGAAATGAAGGGATATTAAGAGGGGTCTTGCATGGATCACGTGTTTGGGTTTAGCACCAGTCCTCTTGCCTTCTACTTGCACGTTCTGTGTAGACCGGTTCCTGAGTGGGAGTGGAAGAGCGACTGAAAAAGAAGCACGGTGCCACTTTGTGTCTGAAGTTGCTCACTAGACTCTTGCAAGAGACACCGTTCTTCATTAGCAGGATGTGCAAAAAGTCAACATTCAAGCTAGCCGAGCAAATACCACGGTATAGCAATGAGGCCCCCCCACCCTCTCACCCCGTGCACACGTTTGAATAATTGCAACGCACATCCTCAACCATCGTTTTTAAGATGGCGATATTTATGTAATAACTGTGCAATGTTTAACATGTTATTTCTATACATATACGGTACCTGTGCATGTTTCATGTGTGCACGCTCTAACTGATTCTACACTATTTTTTTTTACACAGTTTGCATTGCATTTGTGCTTTGTTTACTGTGCCGCAGGATAACTAGACGAGTGACTATAGCTCGTCTTTCCATACTAGGCTCTGTGCATGCTATGTGACATTGTTATGTAGCGGCGTGTTTGCGTTCCATAATGTTACGTTACTGTAAGGCACATTGTGTAATGCATTGTTTTGATCAATTAGATTTGACTGGCTTGGTGGTGTACCACTGATAAGGAAAGGCTAAAATTGGGGGATGTAACGTTACATCATGTAACGTTACATCAGGTTACGTTAAACGACCGCTACTTTTGTCGCATTATATTCTGTTACATTAGTCAGTATTATATGATGTTACATCACGCTTATGCTATGTTATTTTACCGCATATGAACTGTTACTTCACTAATTCATGACTGTGACTAAACTATGTTAAGTCATGTTGCATCATGTTAATGTCATGCTAATATTATGCTAATCAAGTTACTTTATGCATTGTGTCACATTTTGTTACGTCATGTTTTGTTACGTTGCTGTTATGTTGTATTTTTTTCAACACTGTAATACGTGGTGTTACATTCTGCTATCTTACGTTACGTTAAATTGTTAGTTATTTTTTACTTGTTTACGTGTTTTACATCAGTTTTATATATAAAACCGGAAGTATACAACATATATGCTAACAAAAACGACGTACTGTAATGTTAAAGAAACAATTCAAATCACACCAATTCCTGCTTAACTTTAGCTTAATATTTAGGTTTAGCTTAATATTTAGGCAATAGATTAATTAAAACACATGTTTTTGCATCCAGTACGTTCCATGAACGAAACGCCATCGTCACCTCAACACACGTGATCGTCTTCAAGTGTGTGGATGGGCGTGTCTTGAGGCGTGACGTTCAGGGGAGCGTTTGCTCCCAGCCAATCGAATGAGAGGAGCGAGGCAAATGGGCGTGGCTGCTGGCCCCCACATTAGTTTCAGCTTCAGCTGTGGCACACTTCATTGCAACTTAGACGGTCCGCGCTTGGCAGCGAGACCCACTCGTGTCGCTTATTTACTCTTTTTGAGCGCATTCTGAAAACTTTGTTGATGTTTTAAAAGTCACGTCGAGGTATTTTAACTCCCAAGTTCCTGTTTCCGGGATTAGTTTGACACTTTTTGGGTTTCGCTTTGGACTATTGGAATTGCCAGTAGAACACTTTGTCCGATTCCCATTTCCAAGTGGGGAGAGTCGCATGCTTTTCCCCCCGCATCCTCGTCGCTGGGTCTCTATGGAGAGTTCGTCCCGGAGGCGCGCACGCTGCCCCTGCACGGCACCCAGGCCGCCCCGCCGCTCACACTGAATTCCTCGACCTGGATACGACGAGGCGACGCACTTAACCTCATTTGAATGCCTTTGCAAGGTGTCTGCTGGTTGCTGTGCTGCCGCCAGGGCTTCAGTTTGCTGGGGAGGGACTATGGAGAGAAAGAGGAGGAAGAGTCCTTCGAGTTGCGCCACAAAGACGACCTGACTCCCAATGGACAGGTGAGAAGTCTGCACCTGTCTCTCATTGAAACTCTTTGGTAGTCAATGCTTAGTGATTTAAATGATGCATGGATGAAGAAAATATACCTTTAAAGCTACTTGAATCGAATTGAATACACTGCAGTGTTTACATGTGTCTTATGGGAATCCTGATTTTATGATGGAGGATGCTAACTTGTGCAGCTGCTGTGGAATCACACATTGTGCAATCACACACACACACACACTGGATGCAAGCTCCAGTGTGTTGAAGGGCTCCTGTGTGGCCTCAAGTAAGACTGCAGCCTTGTCTTCCTCTGTAATGTTAGTCATGTGATCAGGCACAGAGAGAGATCAGTATTGTCCACCGCCCTACCCTTTCCCCGCCTTGTGAGGGGGACATTGTTGTGGCCCTGAGTTGAGGTGGCACTGTATGCCCCCCCCCTTACTGTACAAAAACTACACTGTATATTTGATTCCTATCTTTCAGGGTAGGAGCTATGTTGTGATAACTGATAACTGTGCATGGGTGTAGATGACCACAATGTATCCCTCAGATTGTTTCTGAAGCTTTTCTGGTGCCATAGTGTAAGAAAGCATTGCAGGTGAATTACTATTGTACATACACTATGTGCTTATCTGTCTATGTTTGCAAAAACTCCATCAATTAGCATAAAAAAACACAAGATAAACGCCACATCTGTTGATCAGGGTTATCGTAAGCGACGGCGTGCTCTTTTTTTTTTTTCTTTTTCTTGGCAAACGCCAAACCTGTCCCGCTCTTAACTTGCCATCTGCTTGGCCCACGGGGTGCAGCGCACATCTGTAATCAATACAGGAACTCAGACACGGGTGCTAATGGAGGTGCCTGATGACCGCTTAGAACGCGATATCTTTTGGTAGCGCTCCCGGATCTGGCCGTTTATTAAAAGGGCAGGCTGGATACCCATGTTGAATTAAGGCTTGGAACACAATCCTGCAAGTGTTCTAAATGGTACTAAATGTGTGGTTTGCAATCACAACCTGGGAAAAGCTGTGGCTGTAGGCAACCGCTATTACAAAACTGGTTCCAAGTTTTAGTTTTAGTCCTTGAATGTGATCCACAGAGTTCACATTGCTGCCTGTGTGTATACTTCAGTGCCTTTTTGGAATAAGTGTTGCACAAAAAAACAAAGAAAAAGCAAAACTCATGTCTAGACCGAGCTTTGGGCTCAGTAGATAAGACATATTACATTTATGTTATTATAGTTGATTATTGATTACCTCCTCCTTACAGGCAGTCAATGCACTTCCTCTAATCCAGTTTCCTCCCGGACTGAGTCACTGCTCTGCCCCCGGAATCTCGTATCGCAGTCAATAGTTCACACCGAGCCCGCAATTAAGACCACATCAGCTGACCTACTCCTCAACTGACACAATTTGTTATACCCCCCCAACCACCTCTCTGCAAGCCCCTCCCCTTAAAAATACACACATCTTAACTTGTTTGCCTTTCCATGGTGTCAACAGAATGGGGGGGTTGGGTGGCAGGTCCAAGTCCGTCCCAGGCAGTGAGTCCCACATGTTTCTCCGCCTATGCCTGGAGCTCCGTTTCCTCCACACATTTTCATACAGCAGGTCAGACCTCCCTGGATGTGTGTGTGTGTGTGTGTATTTTAGGCCTCGTAGTGCTGAAATACGACATGGACGAGACCACAGAATTCTGGTGGAGTCTCTCGCTGTCAAAACAGCCAGAACCCTCACCACCATCATCTCCAGCAGCTCGTTGCCAGAAGATGCCAGCATGTGGGGCACCCATCCCGATAATGACGACGCTTGCGTTGGTTTGCCTGAGCCCCGTCCTGGATGTTTACAGTCCTCCTTAAGAGCTCTCCAACAGCTGCCCAAATAGTTACACTAAGCCGAACAACCCCTTTAGTGATGAGACAGGAAGCACTAAGTCGCTTTTTCACGAGCGAATCTTTGTACCAAAAAGGTATAGATCGCTCCCAGGCTATAAAAACCAAGATCCAGAGTATATCGGGCCATAGGCTGAAAAATAAGACTGTTTACCCCTGAAAGCAGGACCATTGACAGACTATAGGGGTACTATTGTTCCTCAAAAGTCTCTAAAGGAACAATAATTGTTCCTTTTCCTTTGCTTTAAACTACAATTAAAATTAAATTTTATGGGTGCAAAATGAATACCTGGTCCTCTCAAGTTTTTATTTACGTCAAACCAAACAAATGTATTTCGTTTTCATTTTCGCCTGCGTCACGTATGCTAACACCAGCATTCCAACCAGGCTTCCTGTAGGAAAAGGGACACATTTTGGCATCACCCAGGCCCATGGAAGTCGCATTGCTGCTGCTGCTGCTGCTGCCCTCTGTCGTCAGCGGTCGTCGCGCTACTCTGGTTTTATATTTGGTTTCCGTTGCGTCTCCGCCTCACCACCTCCAGGCCACACATCTGTTCTTCGGGCCGACACTGGCTGAGCCCAAGCATTTCCTCATGGTTACTCAGCCTCCCAGGAGAGCTGGAAAAGAGAGAGCGGGAGAGTAGACCGGAGTTGGGAGGGAGGGAGGAGGAGTAGGAGGGAAGAAAGCCAGAGTGGAAGACAGCCACGGGACGAAACACATCACGGCATCTTTCCCTCTCTCCTTCCATGCCCTGCTCTATTCTGGAGTGATTCATCCCGGGCCCCGTCCAAGGGGAGAGAGCTTTTGCCAAGGCTCTGCATCGCACGCTATCCTTGTTCCTCATCCCACAGCCCATTTACTACTCTGACTACACCGCGCATTGTCACGTTCTGTTTGGAATTACACACAACATTGAAACCCTTTTTAACCTGAGCTTTTGGTTTATTGATGCATGGATTGGTTTATATTATGGAAATCACAGCTTTAAAATCAATGTCGTGACTAGCGCTCGTTTTGTCTTTTCCCAGGCATGGCTGTATGTTTCTCATCGGTCGTCAGCTTGGCACAATGTTTTATAGCCAACAAGCAATGGAATCGCCGTACACATTTTCACCATTTGACACGGTTCACTTGTTTTTTGGCTGTCGCCGTTGACATTTACAGTACCCCTCCCCGAGTTGAACATTAACTCAATCTCTTATTCAAACTCCCCTTTGCACCCGAGCCTGTCCGATTTCATAAATACATCACAGATTCCATGCTGGCCTATAAATGGACTCTTCTTGTTTAGTCTTGGTTATTTTTGAACCGTCTAAAAAGAAGCAAGGAGTGTTTTTGCAGGGCAAAGGGCTATACTTAGACTAGTTTGCCCAGTAGTAAAATGTGGCGTGTGTGTGTGTTGCTGACCTGGATAGTGTTTCAGGTAGACCAGCAACCTCGGGTCGGGTTGGGCTGGGCCAGCCACAGAAGTTGCGGTTCAGGGAGCCTACAAGTCAGACCGTTGCCCTTCCCACCGGGGGAACTGGTCCAAATTGGCCATAAGCTACCATGTCTTGTCCAAGGTTATCTTATCAAGGCCTGGACAGGAAATCAGGAAGTGGATAGGAATGATGTCAAGACCCGATTGACCATTATGATATGCTACTGAAAGTAAATTGTTGTGCTTTATTATCATCAGACTAAAGTATTTTTTTGTTCCAAACAGTGATTATTGAGTCCCGACCTGATATATTTTCAAGCGAGCAACCTGTTCTGAGAGATGATTGATCCCTAAAGCAAGGCTCTTTGGGGTTTTGCTGGTTTGGACGCCTGCAGCAGTCGTACAAATGATGCCTCTGTTCCCTTCCTGCCCCCGCTGCCACATTAATGAGCCTTTGCTTCACTTTTCTATATTCCTGCCCTTTGCAAGTGAAAGCCAAGCAGTCCGTCTCGGCACAAATAACTCAAGATGAAAACAACAAACGGAGCACTTGGCGGTCCTGCTGGCTACTTCTTTGATTACCTTTGCCTAGAGCTAAGCGAAACTGCTAGATTCCGCAGTAATGCCTCGTGGTATAGGCAAACTTGGACGTTTTTCTGGGTCATAGTCATGAAAAATTCAGAAAACGAAACTTGAAACATGAATGGAAAAATTGCTTTAGGGGAATAGCTGTGCTTTATGATGTATCAGTTTCTATAGAGGAAACAAACCAAAGGGTTCAAATCTGGATAATCCAGTCCCGTTTACTTACACTAATTGCTAAGGTCAAGTAATATGTGTGTTATTACAACTGCTAACCTTTTTCCTTGCTTTTCTTTGATTGACAGACTCCATCTGAGGTGATTCACGTTTCTCAACCGACTCGTACCACCAATGGGACAAATGGGTAAGTTCTTCTGGGGGGGGCACGGAAACTAAAGGTTCCCCCTCTTACTCAGTCAACCACAAGTCCCTGCAAGCGCACCACTTCCCTTCCACGCCGCACGTTATCTCTGGTATCTGAAAGTTCACGTGTGTGCAAACAGTACACGTGTGTTGGTTTGAGGCCGCTGGGGCATCAGCTTTTTTTTTTTTTTTTTTTCCCCCCAATTGATTTTCAATCTAAAGGCTGACTGGTCGTTACAGTTCTGTATCTGCAGAATCTATCTTTGGTTTTTTGGCATTGCGGCAGGTATAAAAAAATTCCAGTTTTCTTTAGGGTGTTAGCACCGTTCATTCCGGTTCATTCAGTAAAAAAAGATCCGTTCATTTCGTTCAATTCATTCAATTGATCTCCCCCTGTGCATAGACCCGGTCAGCTGTGTCGAGTCAGTCCGTTCACTGATGTTCACGTTTGTTCCGACTCAACAGCGCAACAAAATGTGATGACGTACCTTGAAATCTAAAGTATGACGAGACCCCTCCCGATCCGAGCGTCTCAGCTCCCCGGTCCGGCGTTACGACCCCGAGATTGACCGAGTCAATCTCTCGGTCTCTGTCTTTCCAGTCAGAAAGACTGACCGAGTCAATCTCTTGGTCGCGGTCTCGGTCTTTCCAGTCAGAAAGACTAACCGGGTCAATGTCTCGGTCTTTCAGTCAGCTAACCCCACCCACAGAGCGAGACGTGACGATAGGATAAGACAGGCGAGCATGCAGATAGTCCCGCCCTCCAAAAGGAATAATCAACTGACTCTCCAGCCGATCAAAAGAAAAGTATTTGCAACTGAACGGGTATTTTTGGGGCTTGTTCAATCCGTTCACAAAAAATAACTAGTTCTTTTGACCTGTTCGTTCATGGCCGACACACCTTTTTAGGGTACTAACAAGCACGTGTGTGTAAAATTGAAGTAAGATCGATTGGAAAAGCATGACCGCCATCGAGGAAAATGTCTTAATGACTAAATAACTAACTGGCCACCAGTTTTTTTCATGATTATAACATTGAGGATATGTGTATTACGTACGTATATGCTAGTGCATCTTCCACAGTGTTTTCACCACAACCCACAGGGGGCGCCACCAATGTCATTTCCGGTCAGTGAAATTTGAAATTACTGCACACTAGTGACTCATTGGGGGGGGGTTGGGCTGGTTGTCCCGATCCAGGCTATTAGTGCCGGTCTGTGATCTCAGACAGCGATGTGGCCAACCTCTATCTCTGGCATCGTGCCGTTATCATTTACCCCCCCACCCCACCCCCCACCCCTCTCAGCCGCCTCTCTCTTTATTCCCAACCACCCCCACGTCTCTCTTTTGACAATCTCTACTGTACATCTGCAGACTCGAAAAGACGATGAGTCACAAAGCGGCTCAACTTGCGGGGACTATCGAGCCCATCAAACGAGCGGCGAAGGAAGCTAGGAAGACTGAGGCTAACTTTATATTTATGTGTGTCATAAAGTGTGGCGGCGACAGCCTCGAGGCCGCACGTCATAATTAACTCTTTAAAAAAAAAAAAAAGGAGTGTGTCAAAAAAGGGGCTAGGCTGTAATCATGCCGCCGAGGGTAGAGATTAGAGAGCAACGCTGCCTGGACATTTACCTGGCCCGCCACGGGACACACCCACTCGGCGTGCCTGGAAAGTCACCACATCGGGACGTGGCCTTGATCTTCAGGCTTTATCTTGGTGGCCAATGAACTCGAACAATGTCATAATGAAACGTGCCAAACACGCAGTAAAATATGTTTGGGTGGACAAAATCCTACCCAGGGGTCCATTTTCAGCCCACAAGTCGTATTTTTACTAGCCAGGACAAGTGACCGCAGACAAACTCCGAAACTGGAAAAAAAATATATTTTGACTCAGACAAGAAAAATGAACAATATGATATTAGCTCATAGATAAACATTAAGCTGCTTTTCTTTAGACGGCAAACTAGAATGGATTGAATCAGCAACAGCACCTCCGCTGGTTAAAGTCAAGTACTACACCCAATTTGGCCTTACATTACTTTATGATGCCATTTATTAATAATTTCACTTCTGCATTAAATCGGATTTATTGGATTATAAGCAAAAAAAAAAACACCTAACCAAGGGGTGCCCAAACTGTGGCCCGGTGGCCATTTTTGACACACTTTTTTTTTTGGCCTACGGCACATCTTAAAAGTACGATTTAAATAAGAAAATGAAACAATATATGTATTAATTATTATAATGAGTCCTCAATGCTTTTATTTTTTTTCTATAGCAATTTGAACACATTTTGGACATTCTTGACTTAAAAATGTCTTTACATGCATTAATAGTGATTTTTTTAATTAAAATCTTTCAGGGGCATTTTACAGCAATTTGTTGGTATTCAGGCCCGAAAGCAAGAACGGCGTTTTTAGCTTAAAAATGTAAATTTTATTCATCTGTCTGTGCTTTTGATTAGTTCCTAGCCGAAAATCGTATTTTACTGGCCTTAGCATATCCTAAAACTTCTTCTTCTTCTTCGTTTTTAATTTATTTCAGGCATGCATACTATGTTACATTATTGTTTCTCACATATACACTTACAATACAATACACTTACAATATCTATATATACATACACACACATAACACCTCATTACTACACACGTCTGAAAAGGAGCAGGAAGAAGCAAAGCTTATTAAATCCTACCCCTTCTCCACGCCATAGCAGTTACCAAGTCAATAAGTGATTTTTCCACACATAAAATCACAGAATCTTATATAAGACAAAACAACAAAAGAAGAGTGGGAACATCAGACACCCCCAGCAGAACCCCAGGACATTGCCGAAGCACGCCAGCCAACCCGCCTGGCCCCGATCCCCCTTGCTTAAAAAAAACTTAAAATGAAACACTATGTAATTCAACATGTGCGAAAAGCAGTAGGAAGAAGCCAAGCTTACTGTAATTAGAGTTGGTTACTTACCAGGTTACCGTTTTCCAATAGGGAAAGCTAATACGTATTCATGAATACAATAATAGATCATACATAGAGAGGTCAAAATTGGCAGACATTTTTATAGTAATAAATACAACTTTTCATCCTTTTGTTTGATTTTTTGATCCTAACTCACGAGTCACGAGTGGAGAAAACTGTAAAGTACAAAGCGTACCAAAAGGGAAGCAGTGTTTGACCTTCAAAAAGTCTTTTTTTTTTATTAGTGTGTCAGCTGCCAGCATGCAATGACTGAAAGAGGCCAGTGTATATCTAGTGTGTGTTTGTATGTGTGTGTGTGTGACAGCCACCCCCCCCCATTTTGCTAATTGCCTGTATGCCTGTCTGTCAACTGTCCCATACTTGACAAGGTCGGCACATATAGAATGTATAGATCCACTGTTTCTATTGCTTTGTAACATAACCATTTTTCTTTTTGCTGATCACACTCTCTCCTGCCGTCACCCCTCCCCTCTCAAAACATGACTCTCTTTTTTTTTTTTTTCTCCTCCCCCTCCTCTCTTCTCCTTGGAGTCCAGCGTTTTCTTGGCTGTGGTCTTGGGTAAACAGTGTATTTTTAGCGGGGAGGTCGTATAGGCCCGGTCTTTAGCATCGCATTCCCATTTTCCCACCAGCTTTTCAGCTGGAGGCTGCACGCGCACTCAAGGGGGGGCGGGTTCTTGCTTTTGCACGTCTAGTAAAATCCAGTGAGGCATTTTTATAGGTTCTTTTCATTGCCATTTACAGTATTGGATTATAAGCAAAAAAAAAAAAAAAAAAAACACCTAACCCAGGTGTGCCCAAACTGTGGCCCGGTTGCCATTTGCGACCCAAAGGTTTTTTTTTTGGGCCTGCGGTGCATCTTAAAAGTACAACTTAAACAATATATGTATTGATTATTATAATGAGTCCTCAATGCTTTTATTTTTTTCCTGTAGCAATTTGAACACGTTTTGGACATTCTTGACATAAAAATATCTTTCCATGCATTAATAGTGATTTTTATTAAAAGGGCATTTTACAGCAATTTGTATTTTTCAGTATTAAAACCAGTATGGTCATCCAGGCCCGAGAGCAAGAATGGCGCTTTTAGTTTCAAAACGTCAATTTTAGCTTTTGATTAGTTCCTAGCCGGAAATCAATGACTCAATTTGTACCGTACAGTAGACGGTCACATGTCAGTCAACTTATTGCACAACCTCTTGGCGACTTTGAGTCTCGTGTGTGTGCTCACTTAATTGAATGATGGAGCAGAGACATCATTTATTAATAATAATAATAATAATAATCATCCTGTCTTCTACTGTAGTTACTGTATTTTACATTTGAACCATAATGTAGTATTTGTAGTCCTGTATCCTTTAAAAGCTACATTATGATTTTAAGGGCAGGTGTACCTAATGATGTGGCTACAGGTTTATGCAACATCATGCTATCATGCTGCTCCCTCATGTTTTCCTTCCTCTTAGGTGTGATGTTTCGCTCGTCTTCCTCTTTTCCATCTAACCCAAAAGTTTGGTTGCCAGGTAACCAACTGTCATGGTGTACGCTACACTGCATGCGAGTCTGAGAAAGTAGGACGCACGCACGCGTGCAAGCGGTGGCAAGATTGTTCACCGTCTTATCTCATCATTTTCACAGAATATCCTCCTTCCTCTTTTAATTTCTCTTTTGTACTTATTCCCTTTTCAGCTTCCCCTCATTGGCCTTTTTGCGGCTCTCTTTGTACTACTTCTTGTTTTCTCATGCTGCTTTAAAATTCTATATCACTTTGTAGTACGCAGGCCTCCGACAAGGTTTAAACTATCAACAAAAGCATGTATGTTAGCAGGACATGTATTAGTATAATGATGCATTCCAGAAAAATAGGAAATTGGACGTTTCCTTATAATGTGATGTCAGATTTAATGCAAAAGTGAAATAGTCAATAAATGGCATCATAAAGTAATGAAAGGCCAAATTGGGTGTAGTACTTGACTTTAACCAGCGGAGGTGCTGTTCAGTCCATTCACGTTTGCTGTCTAAAGAAAAGCAGCTTAAATGTTATCTATGAGATAATATCATTCATTTATTCATTTTCTACCGCTTTTCCTCACGAGGGTCGCGGGGGGTGCTGGAGCCTATCCCGGCTGTCTTCGGGCGAGAGGGGGGGTACACCCTGGACTGGTGGCCAGCCAATCACAGGGCACATATAGACAAACAACCATTCACACTCACATTCATACGTATGGACAATTTGGAGTCGCCAATTAACCTAGCATGTTTTTGGAATGTGGGAGGAAACCGGAGTGAGTTAATATCATATTGTTTTTATTTTTCTTGTCTGAGTCAAAATATATTTTCCGAGTTTCCTTGAATGTAGCATGTAAAGCTGCAATAGCTTCCACTTTTCTGGGAAGCCTTTCGTCAAGATGTCAGAGTTTGTCTGCGGTTACTTTTTGTCCATTTGCGAGATCCTAGGTCAGATCCTAGATCAGCAGTGTCCATTGGGCTTCATAGTTCGGCTTCTTCCACACAAAAGCCATCCAACATTCCCTATGGCCTTCTTTTATGTACTGGGAACAGAAAACCTATTGTTCCCTCAATGATGGAAGTATATACGATTTCCCAAATTGTCTTGCTAAGAAATTAACATTAAGAAATTAATTACAAGGCATGTCACGTGACTTTTATAAAACCTCAGGAAATGAATCAGGCTCTTTTATTTATGTCCTTATTGATCTGACCGGCACAGGAAGCTGCATTTTTCCAGTCATAATCAATAAACATGTCTGTGTCATCCATATTTATTCAAGGATACAGCATCCTGCTTCAACCGACACCAACCGAGTAGTATTTATATTTAAGCTAACTCACGCGCCTCAAAGCCACAGCAGACAAACCCGAGTCGGCATCTCGTCCCCCCCCATGCTGCATCAGGACTTTTACATCATCCCGTCATCCTCTTACTCCTTTTCGATTGCACACAGAAATGCAAGGATGCCACTTAGCGCAGGTCGTTAATAACCTTAAGATAAACAGAGGCAGTAATAGTCCATACAGTGACGGGGGGGGGATTACATGTACATAAACATGAAATATCCAGACAGGACGGGGTGTTTATTGTGTGCTATATTTTGCTATGGCTCTGCACACAACATCTAAAAAAGCAACAAGTGAGCGCTCCCTAGATTTTGATGGAAGCACCTACTACTTTCTGGATTGGAACCAGGCCGGGTCCCAGCAGGAAAGCTGCAAGGTTTATTTTAAAAACACGCACACACACACACACACACATGAGGACACAAGATCGTCCGTCATAATAATATTCTTGGAGTTCAAAAGGCAAATTTGGCTTTCTAGGAAAATGTGGCAAGGTTCCACTGTATTGCTAAGTCGGGATGATTCTATTGTTTAGCCCGGGTGGACCTCAGTGTATGGTGGCCATAAAAGGAACCGCAGGATTCCACACGAGTTTTGACCTTTTAGTCGGGACACCGATGTGACCTCCATGGACGGCTTTACTATCGCGAACATTAAAACTTCATGGACTAAAACTAACTTTGAATTTGACTCGAATTTAGTAGGATAACGTAATTAGTCTTCAGTATTAATTACTATTCACCTACCGAGGATTGAACCAGCAATCATCATCCACGCCTTCGTGCTCGCAATAAGCGCAATATTACGTGTAATGTTCCGTGTTAAACCGCCGCCAACACGTTGGTGAAACGGACAGCTGCATGTCGTACAGCGGCGGCCAGTCTTCGGTTGATGTGCACAGCTGTCTAGCAGCTACATCCACAAACCCCCCCCCCTTTCCATCATCCACCAAACTACCCTACCCGCCCCCGCATTCCCCAGGAGCTCCAACAGGGGCTGTGATGGGGAGAGGGTGGGGTGGGGGAAGGGTGCAGTGAGCAACTTCCTGTGTGGGGGGGGGGCAGGAAGCAATTTGGCATGGGGGATTAGACAGCACGGAGAACAGAGAGGAAGCATGCATAAACCAGCATGAAAAATCACGTGGAATATGTATGTGTATATGTATGTGTGTGTGTGTGTATATATATATATAATATATATAATGTATATATTTTTAACCTGTGAAACGCCCTTAAAAATTGTGTGTGTGTGTGTATATATATAATGTATATATTTTTAACCTGTGAAAAGCCCTTAAAAAAAAATATATATATATATAGTATATATATATATATATATATATATATATATATATATATATATATATAATTTTTTTTTGGAGGGCTGGAAGTAAAATAAATAAATAAAAATAAAATATATATATACCTTTTTAAAAAATTAAACAAAAATTATATTATACAAATATATATATATATATATATATTTTTTTTACCTGTGAAAAGCCCTAAAAAAAAAAATATATATATATATATACACACATATATGCATACAAATACACATACATATAAATATATGTATATTTTTAGGAGGGCTTTTCACCGGTAAAAAAAAAATATATATATATATATACCTTTAAAATATATATATATATATTTTTTTTTTTTCCAGGACTTTTCGTAGGTAAACAAAATTTTAAGGTCAAAGGTTACAGTTACCAATGTGCAGATTAAAAAAAAAAACAAAACCAAAACTCTTCCGCAGGTCATCATTTGCGGACTAAGATTAAAACCTCACTGCGTATTTGTTTTTGGTGGCGTGGCGTGACGAGATGGCATGAGGTCAAAGGTCACTAGTAGCAAGGTTGAAAGTTAGTTTCTGACAAAGCCCCCCCCCCCCTCAGTCATAGCTCAAATTAAAGCTCTTGATGAGGGCTTTTGTCTATCTGTCATTATTGTCCCAGTGTGACCTCATACGGTGCTGAAACGACCGAAAAAGCTGGCGCATATCGAGTGACAACGCCTTTGACATCTACAGATGTTTCTGATATTTACCGCTTCACCCCCCTTCCCCCTTCAAGGCCGCAACCTCTTCAACTTACTGAAGCGAGCCAGCCGGCCAGCCGGGTGGCTGACTCGACGTCGCCCTGTCACGTTTATTTTCAGTCGCTTGTCCGTCTCGGCGGCCAAGGTGATAAAAACGTGGCGAGCGCTGTGCCAGCGTTTTAGGGAAAGTAGGGTAAGGCCTGGGGACATTAGATATACATGGACCTTCTTCCAGTGACTGGGGTCGGGGGGCTGTCTCTAGGCCACTTAGCTTTCCCTCGAGTGGGAGTAGTCACAAGTTATTTATTTACATTCTCCTCTGTCTCTCCGTCTCTCTCTCTTTCCCCCCCGACAGAGTGTGTGTGTCAGACGTGGCCGACGAGATGAGGAGCCTCATCATTGAGAAGAACAAGATGGCTATGGAGGAAGAACCTGAAATTCTGGTCAAAGGTGAGTCAGACTCGTAAAATAAACACGCACCGCATACCCTGTGGGATGCCGCTGACAAGCACCTATTGTACTTTTAAGTGACGCGACTGAATGACAGCATAATTGGGGTTTATATAACTTTAATCTGGAAGAGATGTGTGCGACAGTCGAATACGATCTTAGTCATAAAGATAACTGAGCAGTAGTTTAGTAGTTTAGTTTCCATTTTGAGTGTAATTTGGTATGAGTTATTTATCTGTAAGTATTGTAGCCAAGCGACACGTGAAATTTGTGCATGTTCAATTGCCTTTGCATGACATCATGCACGCACTAGCATGTGATGCGGTCCCAGAAAACAGGAAAAAGTTGAAAACAACTTTTCACCGCGGTTGCCCAGACAGTAGGACCAATCAGTGGGAGTTTCATTGACCGACCACCGAGCGGACACGATTCAGTCCGATCAAAACCGACCACTACTTGGGGAGGAGCCCATAAACCTTGCAATCCTGCCTAAACTCGGTGCAATGCAATTTTCTGTTTCTGTATTCTAAGCATTATAGGAACTGTAGTTCTTTTAGGTGCATCATTGGGGTTCAAAGTGTGTGTGTGTGTGGGGGGGGGGGTAGTGCCATGTAGTCTGTAGTTTACGGTAATATAATCAACTACCAAGATAAATGAATATTCATTCATTTTCTACCGCTTTTCCTCACGAGGGTCGCGGGGGGTGCTGGAGCCTATCCCAGCTGTCTTCATGCGAGAGGCGGGGTACACCCTGGACTGGTCGCCAGCCAATCACAGGGCACATATATAGACAAACAACCATTCACACTCACATTCATACCTGTGGACAATTAACCTAGCATGTTTTTCAGAGTACCCGGAGAAAACCCACGCATGCACGGGGAGAACATGCAAACTCCACACAGAGATGGCCGAGGGTGGAATTGAACCCTGGGCTCCTAGCTGTGAGGAGACCTCTTTGTTACCCGTCAGTGATGAGTTTCGGCAATCGCAGTGTGGAGTGTGAGGAGCCCATAAATCTTGCAATGCTACCTAAACTCGGTGCAATGCAATTTTCTGTTTCTGCATTCTAAGCATTATAGGAACTATAGTTCTTTTAGGTGCATCATTGGTTAAGAAAGTGTGTGTGTGTGTGTGGGGGGGGGGGCGTAGTGCCCTGTAGTCTGTACTTTACGGTAATATATGATATTATTGAGCTATGCAATTTTCTTCCTAGGTTGGTATAGGGGTGGAAGTACAGGAAGTAGTAACTAAAAAGAACTTAACTTATTCAGTCCCCATCCCCAGCTGCGGGCCACATGTGTTATTTGTGCGCTGCCGTAAAAGATGGCTGCCGACGTCACTACGAGCCGCCGTCTTGCCTATGTCGTGCTTTTGCTTTTGAGGAATGAGCTCATGGGGTTATTTTTTGGACTGCATGGTGGCTGTCACGTTGCCTAGCAGTAAAACTGCAACTAGTATAAACCCTATGACCCCTAGCATTAATAGGTGCAGTACATTGCTTACTCCTCATGTGTGTAGTGTATATGTACGTGTGTAAACATTACCCCCTCCCCTGCCCCCGCGATCTGAAATAGGCCATGGTGACAGCGAGAGATAGCTTTATTGACATACCTCTTGTTGATTTACAGTTCAAACCGACTCGTGTGATGGCGGCTCCGCTCATGCAGCACTAATCTGTCGTCTGCGAGCTCATTTTGGTGCCAAAAATATGGTAATTACAAAAATTGAGTCAATAATTAAATTAGCCAAAGTCCCGATTTGTTTAATTTAATTTTTTTTAATGAACTCCATTAGATTTTAGTAACTGCATTAGCATTATCATGAGTGGTGAGCCTACAGTAGTTTTAACAATCGCTATAAAATGTTGGGCTGCACGGCGGTCGAGTGGTTAGCGCGCAGGAGACAAGGGTTCAATTCCACCCTCGGCCATCTCTGTGTGGAGTTTACATGTTCTCCCCGTGCATGCGTGGGTTTTCTCCGGGTACTCCGGTTTCCTCCCACATTCCAAAAAAAAAACATGCTAGGTTAATTAGCATACCAAATTGTCCATAGGTATGAATGTGAGTGTGAATGGTTGTTTGTCTATATGTGGCCTGTGATTGGCTGGCCACCAGTCCAGGGTGTACCCTACGCCTCTCGCCCGAAGACAGCTGGGATAAACTCCAGCACGCCCGTGACCCTCGTGAGGATAAGCGGTAGAAAATGAATGAATGAATATGTTTGTGAGTGATAGGAAGAAAAGCTCTGACACACTATTTTTTTAGACCCCAAATATAAGACCTCGCTGGGATAGGCTCCAGCACCCCCGCGACCCTCGTGTGGATAAGCGGTAGAAAATCAATGAATATTTAAGCATTATTAGAGCCCTCTAGACATGAAATAACACCCCTATATTGACTTTTAAACCCTTATTACCCAAATTTGTAAATAAAAGGAAATAAAACCTTTTAGGGGCTGCACGGTGTGCAAGTGGTTAGCACACAGGCTTCACAAATGGGAGACCCAAGTTCAATTCCACCCTCGGCAATCTCTGTGTGGAGTTTGCATGTTCTCCCCGTGCATGTGTGGGTTTTTTTTTCCGGGTACTCCGGTTTCCTCCCACATTCCAAAAACATGCTAGGTTAATTAGCGTCTCCAAATTGTCCATAGGTATGAATGTGAGTGTGAATGGTTGTTTGTCTATATGAGCCCTGTGATTGGCTGACGACCAGTCCAGGGTGTACCCCCGCCTCGAAGACAGCTGGGATAGGCTCCAGCAGCCCCCGCGAAAAGCGGTAGAAATGAATGTAAAATGTTGCTGCTAGCTTATGTGGCTACCGAGGAGTTGCAGTCAAATCAATCAGCGCACAGAAAGAGATTGTCAGTTCTGGAGGGGGGGGGGGGGGCAGGGCTTTATGTGGGAGGGTCAAAGGTGCCAAATGAAACAAATTAAGGGTGGCCCCCAAGAAAAGGCATTACCGGGCCACAGAGTTGATGGGATCCAGATGGGTTGAAGGTGGGAAGAGGGGGGCGGGGGTCTCTCTATGCCTTTCCTGTAGCTGCGTGACAGCAAGCCGGAGTGCGACATACCACGTCTGACAGAGGCGTCAGCGTTTTTAGGCGTGCGCTTCTCCGCATGTCTCGCACCCGCTCGGCTTGTCTGCATTCCTGATGCACGGCGAGGAAGCCGGTCTTGTCTCTATTTTGTCCCCGTCTAATGTGGCGTGAAGCAGCGCTATTCTGGTAGCTTTATGCCGAGACCATCATATAGATGAGTTCTTAAACAGGAAACATTGCCTCACATGCCGTGTCTTTATTTTTATTTTGGATCACGCCGCCTGGGAAAACCACGTCAAGGGGAGTGAGTGAGCGAGCGAGGACGGGACAGGAAACATGGAAAAGCGGCGTAGGCATGAGAGTAAACAGACCGAATGCAGAGGAGGCGAAAATGAGCGGCCGTCTGACAGGTGGCACGCAGCTCGCTAACCGCAGAGGAAGATGTGATGCTGCCATGGCGTCATTGCCGGATTCGCTGCACACGCGTTCAAACACGCGTGGCGCAAATAGGCCCGCTGCCCGTATATAACACACTATACGTTCACATTCTGATTTTTTTTTAAGCTGTCTTATGACTTTTTAATGATGTTTTAACAGTAATATTTGCCCCAAGAGACTGTTACAGCACCAAAATTTAACGTCTGCGTCACTTTTTGCACCACTTTTGAGAGAAGAGGCGTTCAAACTTGGCTACAGACGTGGGCGCTACATTCATTCATTCATTTTCTACCGCTTTTTTTTTGGGTGCTGGAGCCTATCCCAGCTGTCCAGGGTACACCCTAGGTTTTATTTCTTTTTATTTACAAATTTGGGTAATAAGGGTTTAAAAGTCAATATAGGGGTGTTATTTCATGTCTAGAGGGCTCTAATAATGCTTAAATATTCATTCATTTTCTACCGCTTATCCACACGAGGGTCGCCGGGGTGCTGGAGCCTATCCTTGCTGTCTTCGGGTGAGAGGCGTAGATTACACCCTGGGCTGGTGGCCAGCCAATCACAGGGCACATATAGACAAACAACCATTCACACTCACATTCATTCATTCAGTTAATTTGGGAGGAATACCCGGAGAAAACCCTCGCATGCACAGGGAGAACATGCAAACTCCACACAGAATTGGCCAGAGGGTGGAATTGAACCCTGGTCTCCTAGCTGTGAGGTCTGCACGCTAACCACTAGACCACCGTGCTGCCCTCGGCGCTACAAGTTCTTCAGCAAATAGGCTAACCTAGCATGGCGTTTCTGTTAAAGTGTGAATGTAATGTTAGCACTGGGTCACATCGCTATGCTAGCGTCGCTAACACACACACACTGAAGGCAGACACTAGGAAAGGTTTTCCCTAAAGTGACTTCCTGTTTGCTTAAGAGTGAAATTGCAGGGGAAAAATATGCCGTTTGGAATAAATATCCATGTGCTCATGTCCGCCATGTCAGCTTATAACAATATCATAAAGAATAAATGCTTCCGCGAGAAGCTAGCCCTCTAGTCAGCTCGCTAGAGCACAATTGATTACAGCAAAAATGGAAAAATCAGCAGTAATTTTGACGAGAATAAAGTCAAAATCTTAAGCGAAAAAGTCATATTGTTCCAAAAATAGTGTGCATAAGTTAATAAGTAAAGTATGTTGGGGGGTGGGGGGGGTGTCTTGTCATTCAGTCGTACTTCGGTACGAGGTGCATTATTATTATTAGGTGCGTTACGATGCTACGTCATTGATTTGGCTATCACGAAACATGCCGGAAGGCAGATTTGCGTCTTTGTAACAGTACTTGCGATCTCAAAATGAGCTGAGTATGGTGTATATTTCGTCAATATTGATGAAGTTATTAATTTTTTAATGGTTAATAGTTGTTTTTTCCGATCACACTCAAATTTTAGGTGGGTGTAACAATACATGAGATAAAAAAAAATTTGGCGTTTGACAAAGTTATGACATTTTAATTGTATATTGTCAACTTATATGCAGTATTTGGGGAATAATAATAATAAGATGAGATGCTTATTCTCACGCTAGGTTGGCTGCTGCGTGAGGTGCGAGGCAACTGGATCAAGCAGCGCCGCTTCTGGTTCGTGCTGAGCCAAGACTCCCTGGACTACTACAGCGGGCCGGAGAAGGGAGCCCGCAGACTGGGGACTCTGGTCCTCACCAGCCTCTGCTCCGTCATCTGGCCAGACAAGCAGACCTTCAAGGAGACGGGTAAGCGTCACACCGTTAAGTCGACTGACTGACTGACGCATCGCTCGCTGACTCACGCTGCTTGTAATCGCTCAGCCTCGTGTTCCTTCCCCTCCCTGCCTTTTGTGGTGTCGTGATCGGACTTTTTTTTTTCTGAGATTCCGAGGCAGGCAGATGTTTTGCATGTTTTCAGATGTATGTGATGTCTTGCGGTTCCCTTTGTGTTCCCACATGCACTGTAATTGTGAGTATATTTGGGAAACCCCAAGCATGTTTGGTCCAAACGTTTGTTTAGAAACTTATTTGGTGATCAGTTCGGACTATTTTGAGGTTTTACTACTCAGAAAAGAGAGGATGTCCAAATATTTTCTACTACCTCATCGTACATGATGGGGACTTTTCTTATGGGATTTTGTTTCTATAAAAACTTTTCTTCCTCGTTCTAATGTTGCGTGAAATGTCGACTTACTTCATTTATTTTCTGGTTGTCATGAAATTGAAGGTTAGTTCCCTTTAAGGGTTCCAAATGTAGGCCTCCCACATAGTAGGATAGTATTTCAAATCTCCCAGGTTAGTGTTATGGTATGTTATGGTAAGGGTGTGTTGCTATAGAACACATTCAGTTTCCTGTATATGGACAATAACATCATCCGGTATTGTTATTGTCAACATTGGAAGATATTAAGGGAGACGAACCACGAGAAACGAGATGACCTGAGACATTTTAACATAAGCTTTCGAATGTTTACTGTCCCACAGATGGATGCTAAACAATATTATTTGGACATTTTTGGCACCAAATAATCAACAAATTTAATTGTAATATTACTGTTGCTTATAATAATAATCATAATTATAATTATTCATTCATTTTCTACCGCTTTTTCCTCACAAGGGTCGCAGGGGTGCTGGAGCCTATCCCAGCTGTCTTTGGGCGAGAGACGGGGTACACCCTGGACTGGTGGCCAGCCAATCACAGGGCACATATAGACAAACAACCATTCATTCCTATGACATTCATACCTATGGACAATTTGGAGTCGCTAATTAGCCTAGCATGTTTTTTTTTTGGAATGTGGGAGGAAACCGGAGTATCCGGAGAAAACCCACAAGAAGATGCAAACTCCACACAGAGATGCCCGAGGGTGGAATTGAACCCTGGTCTCCTAGCTGTGAGGTCTGCGCGCTAACCACTAGACCGCCGTGCCGCCCATCATAATTATTATGATCAGTATTTTCTTTTAATATGTTAAATCTTTCAGTCTGTAAAGTTGTGGAATTGCCGTTTGTGACATGAATTTTCTCACAGCTGTCAAACATTTGGAGCATTTCTTGAAATGCTGGCTTTTCAACTTTGTTGAAGAGCCGAATTTTTTTTTTTTTTTTTTTTTTAACCATTCCAGGAGCTGCTGTCCCACAGCATTTTTCAACAGTACTTGCACAACTCAACACAAGTAGAAAGAAGCCATCAAACGGTCTAGTCCAGACCGGTCTTTGGTTCTCTCCAGCCATTGTTGGTACTTAGTAGCCCTAAAAATACTCCTCCACGGCCACTTCCTGCCATTTTATCAAATTGTTAAAATGGCATTTTATTTGATTTGAGTCCTGGATGCGCTTTTTCCAGGCTTCTGGAGCATCACGGTGTACGGGCGGAAGCACTGCTACCGGCTGTTCACCAAGCACTTCAACGAGGCCGTGCACTGGGCCTGCGCCATCCAGAAAATCATCGATACCAAAGCGCCTGTAGAGACGCCGACCCAGCTCCTCATCCAGGACATCGAGGTAGGTCCGCACAAACGCGCTCGCTCTACGATAAGAGTTCTGCGGTCGCCGTGGAAACGCCACAGCACCACAAAGTTTTCTCTTCTTTGCTCGATGATGTCATTCTATCCCCGGAGCTCAAACCCTGAGGCAGAAAATGGAGATAAAAGTTATTGTTTGGCGCCGAGTCATCTCGCGTGAACACACAAGGGCCCGATGAGGTTTATTTTTAGCTGCAGCGTTGCTAGAGAGAGCTTCTCGCAGGAATGTCGACCCGGGCCAGTCGGAGGAGGCGGAGGGCTCGGCGGGGTCAGATAAGCAGTCCTCCGCTTTTGCATGTAATCATCCAGCCAGAGCAGTCTAATCTCATGGAAAGTCTGCCTGCTTCACCGCCAGGGGCCCGAGCTATCAAGTCCTGAAGGGCAACTTCAGAAGTCTACACCGCGTATCCCCTTCTTAACTGGAGTCTATCCCAGCTGACTTAGTCGGGACTAGGCTAAAAAAAATCAGCAGGGACCCGACAGAGGACGCTTTGTGTGCACGGGAATGATGGCTTATCTTTAAAACAACACAAGACTGCTGTTTTGCTTTTTAGTCACCATGAAGCAGCTCCGTCTGGCATCTTGCACTTTACTTTGAAATGGGGGGGTTCGCTATGAAATGTTTTTTTTAGCCCACCTTGTTAGTTATAACAATATAAATAAATAAATTAAATTAAATAAATAACCAAATAATAAAATAAATATATATATATATAAATAATAAAAAATATATATTTTTCCTATGTATTTATATTATATAATTATATTATATATATTTATATATAACAATTATATATTTATTATATTTTGTATATATTTATATACATTTATATATATTCATTCATTCATTTTCTGCCGCTTTTCCTCACAAGAGTTGCAAGGGGTGCTGGAGCCTATCCCAGCTGTCTTCAGGCGAGAGGCGGGTTACACCCTAGACTGGTCGCCAGCCAATCACAGGGCACATATAGACAAACAACCATTCACACTCACATTCAATTTTCCACACAATTTCTACATTTTTCTTATATAATAATAAATGAATCATGCTGTTTTTTTTGTTAAATTCTGCCAATTATTAATTGGAAATGTGCACATTTTACATATTTTGGCCAGAATTGAGCATTTTTAAGCATAAAAGCATTTAAATTAACTGCAATAACAATATAAAGGCATTCAGAAGAGTGTAGTGTTCTACACTGGTCACTAGGTGTCAGTAATGTTACTGTAATGTTCAGTGAGACATTACATTACGCCATGCAGGTTTGAATGAACCCACAACGGGCACTCATTCATTTTCTACCGCTTTTCCTCACAAGGGTCGCCGCGGGGGCGGGGGGGTGGGTGCTGGAGCCTATCCCAGCTGTCTTCAGGTGAGAGGTGTGGTTTTTGGAATGTGGGAGGAAACCGGAGTACCCAGGAAAAAAAACACGCATGCACGGGGAGAACATGCAAACTTCTACACAGAGATGGCCGAGGGTGGAATTGAACCCAGGTCTCCACGCTAACCACTCGGACACCACCGTGCCACCCCATTTATATATATATATATATATATATATTTACATATTAAATATTTACAGCTATATAAAAATGATACTTTATTTGGCAACATTGTGACTTTATTCACATAAGTTAATGAAACCTCTTCAGTCCGCCATGATACTTTTACCGTGTATGCTTGACTAAGCTGTGCTGTCCGTTCAACAGAGCGAGTTGAAACGCAATGGCGCCAATAAGAAAAAAAAAAAATGTCGATTTTTCTGATGAAAGCAGAGCTGCAGGCTTTTTAGAGCCCGACACACGAGGAGAGATGCAAAGTGTGGGTTGTAAACATGCCGAGATGCTGTCTTGTCTTTGCCAACATACTGACTGCGGTTTGGATAATGAGTCTAAATTGTTGGCATGTTTATCTGTCATGTTCATCTGACGAGGAGCGTGCAATGCAGGTACGGGGTGGGGGTACGGGGGGGGGGGGCGAGTATGTAGTATTTAATCATCTTTTTGTGATTTGTTGAAAGTGGCGTGTCTGCATGGCATTCCTGCACTTCAAGCAGACGAGGCTGTCACCGGCGTGCACCAACACTGCGGAGGAATGTGTCAACTTTGCCCCACTGAGCATGCGTGTCTTAGCGCCGGAGAGAAGGAAAGGTTGCGGGTTTGACGGTCTCGGTGGCCGCGTTACTAATGAGCAACAGGTGCCGCACGGCGGTAGCGTGGAAGCCATCTGTCCTCTCTCTCTCTCTCTCCTCGAAGGACTCAAACCCGTTGACCTCACTGACACGAGCGGATAAAGTATAACATGCCAGCCGAGCTGTGGCGGTTTGCCGGGTCATCACTTGACCTCGCCGCCGCTTTGAAGGTTGCCAGAGCAGAGAGTTGTGACCGCGGTCGGGAATGGACCCCGGACGCACTCAATCACCCGCCGCACGCATCGGCTAGGGATTCGAATGCTTTCCTTGTTCCTGGAGCTGTTTTTTTTTTTTTGTCCTTCAGGAAAATAAGTTCAACCCAGAGACGGTGGAGCACATCTACCAGCACAACCCCATCCTGAAGTACACGCAGGGCCCCCTCTACGCCCCCTTGCTGCCCTTCCCCTACGGCAACCTGGAGCACACATGTAAGCATGATTGACAGATTCTGCACTGTAATTATTCTTAAAAAAAAGAAATTATCTAGAAGCGCTGTTCTGTTTTGCCCCCCCAACCCCCCCCACCCCGCATCATGTTTGTGCAACAAAATATAACATTGTTAGCGCAACCTTTCTGACATTTTTGTGTTGGTAGAGAAGATAAAAGCGGAACCTCTAAAGCTGAACACAATCCAGTTCAGATTGAGAAACTAATGGCAATAGAAATGGTCAGTTCCAGGGTCAAACTGTCACCATTTTGTAACTGTACGGGCAATGTTAATTAATGTTAAGTGTAAAAAGAAGTTAACCACTCTTAATTACTTAATTAACTACAGAATTAATTAATTAATTAATTAATTAATTACAGATTTACTGTTGTAAATCTGTGCCCCCCCCCCCAAGGGACACTTAATGAATGGAAGCACTTTGATGCTATTTCATAAACAATAAAAAAGTGGTTAGCGTGCAGACCTCACGGCTAGGAGACCAGGGTTAAATTCCACCCTCGACCATCTCTGTGTGGAGTTTGCATGTTCTCCCCGTGCATGCGTGTTTTTTTTTTTTTCCCCGGGTACTCCGGTTTCCTCCCACATTCCAAAAAACATGCTAGGTTAATTAGCGACTCCAAATTGTCCATAGGTATGAATGTGAGTGTGAATGGTTGTTTGACTATATGTGCCCTGTGATTGGCTGGCCACCAGTCCAGGGTGTACCCCGCCTCTCGCCCGAAGACAGCTGGGATAGGCTCCAGCACCCCCTTCTCTTGACGCTCAGTGTTGAGGCTGCTTCTGCCAAAAAGCTAAAGACAAAGCAAAATAGTCTTATATAATATAATAGACTTATGTAGTGTTCCCAAAATATTAACCTGTAGGCCATATGTTGTATAATGTCATATAGCATAATAAATGTAATATAATGTCATCCTAATATGTCATCCTCCGCCATTCAGACCACAACGGCAAAGGCTACGGCTCGTTACGCGAGGAGGCGGTCAAGCTCTTCTATTGCCTGCAGCAGCTGGAGTCGTCTCGGGACCCGGTCCCCATCATCCAGGGCGTGCTGCAGACCTGCCTGGACCTGCGGCCCCTACGCGATGAGGTCTACTGCCAGCTGGTCAAGCAGACCAGCCACACGCCCGCCCCTTACACCGCCGCCCACTTGCGCTACTGGCAGCTGCTCACCTGCATGAGCTGCACCTTCCTGCCTGGGGCCACCGTCCTTAAGTACCTGAGGTTCCACCTTAAGAGGTAACCGCTTTGCTGCAGTTTAAGACGTGTAGCGAAGTAATTGGTTGTATATTTATAGAATTTCTCGTCTGTACCATTCCACATGAAGTTATTACGAGATGCTAAAAACACTTAGCTGGAGCGGTAGCTTGTAGACGAAGCAGAAAAAGCAGGCGCCATGGTAGCTATTGTAGCCATTGTTAGCATCGCTAGCCTTTTTTAGTGCAGGGTTTGCAGCCCTGAATCAGCCTCTCTTCATCGCATGCTAATCTATGCTATTAGCGGGGCGCTAATCTCTCCACGTTTTCTGTCCCGCATCACGCTGGGAACGATCCCTTTGGCTTAGGGTGCGTGTAGAACCTTTTTTTTTTTTTTTTTTTTTAAATACGTGCCGCCGCTGCTCTCACGCTCTTTCTCCGGAATCCGCGTTTGGAAGGCTGCAGCTGGGCAGCGCCAAGGCTGGAGCTGGGCCCAGAAAGCCTCCCACCAGTGGCCTGAGAAGCCCCCCCTGGAGAACGTGTGGGCTGGCGGGGAGGAGAAGTGGGCAAGGAAGCTGCAAAAAAAAAAAAAAAAAGGGGAGGGTATAAATGTGGAACATTCCTAATTACTGTATGCAGGACAAATTCCCACCCTGTGGCAGTGTCTCTCTCTCTCTCGCTTAATCAGGCCGAGTCTTTAAACGTCTCTTTTGAATGTATTTAGGGCCCCACGCCATATAACATAATTGTTTCCTTCCCTTTTGTGTTTACGCAAGACTGAGCTCATAACTTCATCACTTTTTTTTTTTTTTTTTTTTACATTTTAATTCACGTCTCTCACACTTCCAGCTGGTGGGCGTTGCCTTGCTTTTTAAAAGCACCACCTTAGTAACACACGCTCACCCGGCCTGGACGCTCCATCGGGAGGAAGTGGCAGGTCGGCCCCGGGTTCACACGCAGCGGAAACACCTCTTCCTGTTTGGCGCGTTTTGGTCAAAGTCAAACATGTTTTTTTTTTGTTTTTTTTAATTCATCCCTTTGAAGCGACGAGAGCTAACGTGTCACCCACTAATAGGGAACGTGAGCTGGGCTTAGAAAGGTTAGTTTTACCCTACTGATAATGTTGTTGCAAGAAACGTAAAAATATACCAAAATAATAGCACATAAAAACAACATATGTAAAAAAAAAAAAAAAAGAATACATAATATATGAGTAATAAAATAATAAATACATTATTAAGAATAATTACAATATTTACACAATAGCACATAAGAACAACATATGTAAAAAATACATAATATATATGAATAATAAAATAATACATTATTAAAAATAATTACAATATTAACACAATAGCACATAAAAACAACATATGTAAAAAATACATAATATATATGAATAATAAAATAATAAATACATTATTAAAAATAATTACAATATTTACACAATAGCACATAAAAACAACATATGTAAAAATACATAATATATATGAATAATAAAATAATACATTATTAAAAATAATTACAATATTAACACAATAGCACATAAAAACAACATATGTAAAAAATACACAATATACATGAATAATAAAATAATAAATACATTATTAAAAATAATTACAATATTTACACAATAGCACATAAAAACAACATATGTAAAAAATACATAATATATATGAATAAAAAAATAATAAATACATTATTAAAAATAATTACAATATTTACACAATAGCACATAAAAACATATGTAAAAAATACATAATATATATGAATAATAAAAGAATAAATACATTATTAAAAATAATTACAATATTTACACAATAGCACATAAAAACAACATATGTAAAAAATACATAATATATATGAATAATATTAAAAATAATTACAATATTTACACAATAGCACATAAAAAGCATAAAAATATCTAACTTAAACAAATAAAAAGAAATGAGTACATATATAGCTGAAACATATGAATAATAAAATAATACTAATAATTTATTATTCAGCAGCTCAAAGAAAATAAAGAATAAAACGAGAATGGTAGGCTAATTTGGCTTTCCGACTGCAGGATCCAGAACCAGAGTCCCGATTCTGAGATGGACAACTACGCGTCCTTCATCAGCGAGGCTCTGGACAAGACCAAGTGTCGCGAGTGTGTGCCGTCGTGGGACGAGATCCAAAGGTTGATGAGCAGGCAGGAGATGCTCTGCACGGTGCACTACCCCGGTCCTGGATCCTGTCAGCTCTACGTCAGCTCACATACCACCGCCAAGGAGGTCTGGACGCATGACTTTGTAAGATCGACAAATTCCCTTTCTCAAGGTCGATGTCGTGTTCAGGTGGTGCAGCGGATGCAGCAGAGGCTCGGTTTGAAAGACAGCAAGAACACGTTCGCCCTGTATGAGCAGAACGCGCTGTGGGAGCAGCCGGTGTCGGGCGGCGCCCTCATTGCCGACATCCTCACCAGGTAGTCCCTCACTCACCATAAAAAGCTTTCACTGTCCTGTGAGGACATCATCCAGTATGCGACGCCCCGCTGCTGGGAAACTGGACTAGACTGGTTTTAACATTAGCCGCGATACGCTACAGTACTCTTGTTATGTACGTGTGTGCAGCATCTCCGGCAAAGAATCGGAGTCCAAAGGCCAGCGGAAACTTTGCTTCAAGCTCTACTGCCTGCTGGACGCCGACAGCATCTCTGTGGACAGCATCGAGTATCTCTTCCTGTTTGAGCAGGTACAACACGAGCAAGAAGTATAAATAATTGTGTACTTTACACTGACTGCATGTTTGCCTTATGCTATCGTTAGCTGTGTGTTTCCTTTGCAAAGGATTATTTAGGATGTATTGTATAAAACTGTCAGGAACAACATCAAATGAATACAGAGCCACACAAACGGGGGGATTCAACCCTACATACATCCCTACATACATCCCTACATACATCCCTACATACATCCCTACATACATCCCTACATACATCCCTACATACATCCCTACATACATACATCAGAGAAAGGTAGAGGGTTGCGTTCAATGACCATCAAACAAAATAGGACAAATTGCAGGTCGCATTAAACATTCAAAAACTGTGGGATTTCTAATCAATAGTACAGTATTGTAATAAGTGTAATAATATTTACTGTAATATCATGATTAATTTCTATGTATTTTAATGTTTTATAAGAGAAAAGAAGTGACATTGAGTCATTAATCTTTAATAATAATCCTTTCTCAATGTTCCTACATAGGCTTTTTTTTTTTTTACTCATTTAGAACATTTAGAATTTCCAACCAGTATCATAAATAAACAAATGTGGAATCAAAAAAACATGTTTGTTAGTGTGAGAGGTCTCACTCGCTCACATTTTGGATTTGCTGAATGTTTGTGGGTGAGTTTAAGAGCTGATATTCTAATAATAAAGAAAAATAATAATACAAAAATATGCTTGCTGGCTGTATTATTGACTATTTAAATAATCAGCCATAGTTCCCAAATTAATATTCCTTTCCATAAAATGTGATGTAATTATTGTTGTAGTTGCACATCCAATCATTTCCCACCATACTTATCATAGATAAAGACGTATTTCTAGCTGCGATTAAATGTGATTAATTCCGAGTTGGGCAAAATGCGATTAATCGACAGCCCTAGTCACGCCCAATGTCTAGTACTGAATATACACTGTACTGTATCGGCGGTCTGAATGTTTGTGTTTGTTAGGAGGCCAGCGTGGGCGAGACCACGTGGGCGAGACCACGTTGTCCTAAAAGTGTATGCGGACCAGGATGTGGTAGAAAGTCCAGAGTCCATTCCAGGACCTTCTTTACATTCTGTTCTCTCTCCCAGTGCCACGAGATGGTCGTACGCGGCCAGCTTCCAGCGTGCGAGGAGGACCTTCAGACGTTGGCGGCCCTCAGACTCCAGTCCCTCGTGGGGGACTTCAGCATGCACGTGCCCTGCCCGCCCCTGGATGAACTCTTCCCGGGCCACATGCTGGAAGCCCGGGTCCTGGTGGCCCTCTCGACCCCGCAGGCTCTGCCTCCCTGTCAGGTGAGCGCCCCGGCGGGCTGCCCCGCCTCGCAACGCTTCCCCACGGGGCTCCTAGCGGGGGCATTGTGGAGCCACGCCGCCACGGCGGCACACAAGCAGAAGGTGGAAAAGGACCTGCGCCTGCGGAGCTGCTTGAAGGAGGAGGCGGCGACCGTCATGGGGTCCATCCTGGAGCGTTGGAAGGGTCTGGCGGGGTACAACCGTAGGGACAGTATGGCCGCCTACCTCGCCATCGCACGACAGTGGTCCGGCTTTGGATGCACGCTCTATGAAGTCAACTTTTATATCGTAAGTACGCTCTTACACCTGACCTGAACCCAAACACTTGGACACTGATTCATTGTTATGCTGTCTTTGCTTAACATGATACTGGACCCTACTGGATCCTAATGTACTGGACCCTGGTGTACTGTACTGGACCCTAATGTGTGTGTTTATCAAATATTGATAACAGCATATATTTTTCTGTGGTACTTCATAAGGAAATACATCACTTTTGGGAAGGAATAACATAAACATAATACAATTAATACAGTAATAAGATGAAAAATAGTTTTTTTTACCTGCAAAATATGAATAATAAAATTTCTTATGCATATTATGCATAATTATTATCGTCTTATGCAATAATAAAATGTCTTGGCATAAAAACAGCACAAATGTTTTTTGTAAAATATCATATGAAACAAACAAGAGATAACAAACAATAAGAATAATAAAATTATAAAAAATAATTCTAGAAAAACAGCATAAAGAAACTAAATTCATAAATTTATGGATACAACATATGAGTAATAAAATATTATATAAATTCATTTATAAAAATATACCAAAATAATAGCACTTAACAGCAGCATATCTAAATAATAAAACAATATATATGAATAATAAAATAATAAATACATTATTAAAAATAATTACAATATTTACACAGTAGCGCATAAAAAGCATAAAAATATCTAACTTAAACAAATAAAAAGAAATAAGTACATATATAGTTGCAACATATTAATAATAAATAATACATATATTAATTAAAACAACACATAAAAATACCAAAAGAAAAATAAAATAATTTTGTAATTTTATAGATATGTGAAAAATAAAATGACGCAATAATAAAAATTATTTTAAAAATATTACATTAAATCAGTATAAACCTAATAACAATTATTATTATTAATTTTAAAATAATATGATATAATAATACATCAAAAATGCAGTTGGAACCAATGTAAAAAAATCTGTATAAGTTAAGCTAATGTCGTCAGTCTCAATGATGTATTAAAATGATAAAACAGCATTAAAATACTTGTTATGATATGCCGTGATGCACCGATCATCTCATGTTCTCCTTGCCTCCAGAGTTCCACGCAGAGTTTCTCCCAGAAGTTGTGGTTGGGGGTGGCGGCCTCCAGCGTGTCTTTGTACCGGCAGGGCGAGGCCGAGGCCTTGGAGTCTTTCCCTTACGGCCAGATCTCCTCTTACGGCGTGTCCGACAGCAACACCTTCAAGATCACTGCTGCGGGGGGGCGGGACCTGCTCTTTGAGACCACCAAGGTACGCATGACGCTGCACATGTACTACTCTGACGTATATCCAAGATACTTCATCAGACGTTGTGTTTGCGTTCCTCACAGCTGAGCGAGATCATGCAGCTGATGAACGCTTATTTCAACGCCGTCCGCCTCCAGCGAGGCAAAGGCGACGACTTCAAGATCCCCGACGGCACCGACTTAAGCTTCCGGCACACGCCTACGCCCGCCTTTTTGGAGCTGCCCTCGCATCCCGTCTGACACCAACCCCCCCCCCCCCCATCATCTTCATCATCATCATCATCCTCCTCCTCCTGGACAAAGTGTCGTCCACGAACTCTGCCGAGGTAACGCACACGACTTCCACCTCTCGCACGCAAAACGGTGAGCGTCCATCCTGTTTTCTGGAACTGGTGGTGTGCGGCGAGTCATGTGACCATGCCGAGTGCGAGCGGACGTTAAGCTAAGTGGTCATGGCTGCTGCTTCTTTGGTCTATTTTTTTTTTTTTTTCTCAGCCCGTCATCCCCAAAATACAGTCACTTCATTAGGTACACCGGAATGAGACCCAATACAAAAAAATTTTTTTTTCATTTGCGGTCACACACTTATTAATCTATTATTATTATTATACATTTATTTATTTGTCATGTACTATAACACAGTACATATTTATTTATCATTCTTATCATGCATATTAATTAAAATAATATATAATTAATATTAATTAAAAAACACATTTTTTTTTTGCCGTAAAATCTACAAGCATGATAACACACATGGTAAAATTAATATTATATTCGTAAAGGCAGACATTTTTGTATTGGATCTCATCTGATCCCCATTTAATAATAAGGCCCGGGATGTTTTTGTATAATTTAAAATGGAATTCTTAAATGCACATCCATTAGGATGACATTGGGAGTCCTTTTTTTTTTTTTTTTAACTGGTCAGGGTGGTCAGAGTCAGGTTGAGACTAAAATACGTGAAACAGACTTCTCACCTGTTTAAGTAACGGATAATTTGACATTTTTGTTGTGCTTTAGTACAATTTACAAAAAAAAAGTCTCAAGTAAAGCGATCACCCAGCAAGTTAGGGACTGTCTGACAACATAACATTTATGAATATGACCCCAATATAAAAAAAAAAATCCTGTCCTTATTTTAATGTCTAAAGCCAAAGTTTTACCATAAGTGGGTATCCACATGGACCAAAGATATTTTTCATGTTTAAATAAAATTAAAAAAAAAAAACAAAGCCCCTAGTTTTCTATTATTAAATAGGACGAGCTCTAAATGGTGTGCTAGCAGCACATGTGATTCAGATCTTGTCACGCTTCTTCTTGGCTTCTTTTCCGACTGCAGCTGCAGGCAGCTCCGGGATTGCGTGTTGTTGCAAAAAAAAAAAAAAAAAACATCCCACAAAAAGTCGTTTTTTTGTTTTATACAAAGCTTGTATGCTGCATGGTACCTCTTTGTTATCTAACGTGTGTGTGTGTGTGTGTGTATGGTTCATTGCACTATTTTCTTTTTTAACTAACTTGAAAGTGCAATAAGACAAATACTGTATGTAAGTAATAATAAAACACCATTTTATCAGATGTTGCAGGATTGTTTTTTTTTTTTTTTAAGGTACCATTGTTCTAAAGGTCAACGATTGGCGCCAGCGCGAAGGTTAAAAGCTATCTCCCTCTTGCACTAAAAAATACACAATACTCGAAAATGCCTTATTATTTTTTTTTATTTGAAATAGGTCCAACAAGCAATGTAACTATGAAACTTAACACTCATTGGACACTTCATTAGGTACACCTGCACATCTAAACATTTTTATCTTCAATTAGCTGCACAAAAGAGTCAAATTCCGGTATTCGATTTTTTTCCTGGTACTAGTTAACCTAATGAAATGTCCTTTTTGAGTGCGTTTATAATCATTGTCAGTGCAGACTGCCTGTTAACCCGACTATTTTTAAATAAAAAATATATTCCCATCATGCAATTGCCTCAACCCGCATGTTGACTTGAGGCTGTGCTTTGATAGGTTGGCACCTTCGGAGCACAAAAAAAAAAAAGGCAGCAAATTGTGCACGAGTGCTGAAAAACATACGGGTATACTCCACTACTACAGTTTAGCATTTAGTATTTACAGCCAAATGTTTAGGTTTAGTGGTGGTTAAAAATGCTCCAAGACGTGTACACGAGTCCCAACTAATCCGCTGTTTTCCTGCATGATTGCTGCGGCAAAAGGTCGTTAGAGCGGAGTTACTGTTCCTGCGTGCCCCAGGAGATGTAGTCGGGCCGGGTGGCGGCGCTGTACTCGTCCACCAGCTGCTGCACCACCTCACGGGAGTTGTCCAGCTCGTCAAAGTTGTCCTTGAAGATGTCCTCCTTGCGGAACTGCTCCAGGAAGGCCTCACGTTTGCGGAGCTTGTCATACTGACGGCACGTACGCTCAAACAGCTGCAGGGAGGAAAAGACCGGACAGAGTGAGTGACGCGACGTCCGCAGGGAGGAAAAGTGGAACTTCAGAACTTCCATGGAATCATCTAGATGTTTCCTGCAGACGGGAAGAAGGGAAAGGTCTGCTAAAACTTACAGAGGAGATGCTGGTGTGATTGGCCATCATGAGTCCGCTGACTCTGTGGGCTGATGGCAGGTAAGGGGACTTCCTGGATAGCGCCACCTGGATGCTGGCAGGACCCCACGGGATGAAGCTGGCCAGTTTACGCTCACGGATCCTTTGGAGGCTTTTGTGAACCTGTTTAATCCATGATGTGAAAAACGCTGCAGAAGAAGATGATGTTCGGTCAGTACCTGAGTGGGGTCCACCTCCCCCTGGATGATGTTGAGGATGGCGATGTAGCAATGGCTGGGCTGGCGCTCTCTGCCCGTGGACACCATCACGTTCTTGGGCTGCAGGAGCCTCCTCATCACATCCAGCACGGTGGTCTTCCTCACGCTGGCCACCTGAGGGTTGCAGTCGATTTGGTTTGAGGCTCATTGGTTTTCCTTTTATATCGGCGTCGACGACTCACCGACTGGTCGGTGGTGAGCGGCGTGTAGCCCGTCATCAGGAAGTGGAGGCGCGGCGTGGGGATGAGGGAGGCGATGAGGCCGATGAGGTCGTTGTTCATGTAGCCCGGGTAGCGCAGCGTGGTGGTGCTCGCTGACATGATGGTGGACACCTGTGGGAGGGGGCACACATTAGACACTATATTAGGTACACCTGATATTTTATGTGCAAAAGTATTTATGCTTTATTATATTACGATTTATCGACAATCACAAACTGAAGTCTACATTGCTAACTGTCGAACATGCCGCTAAGCTAATTCAATTCTCTTAAGCGTTTGAGAGATTTTTCTTCTCACCAGCTGGTTGATCTGCGAGAAGGAAGGATTCTGGATGTGCAGGCGGTCTGTGGCGATGCGGTTCAGAGCCGTGTTGTCCAGAACCACCTGACCAAGAAGAAGAAGAAGAAGAAGAACTAAAAGGAGCATTCTTGGGTAGATGTTATCATCTGGTCTGCTGGGGCAAAAAAAAAACTAGCATTCAAAGTTATCCTGGACACGCCACTTTGATTCCTAAAACCAGCAAAGCGCTCCCGTCATGTGAAGGATCTTTGATCGTCGGCTCACCACGCAGTCGGCGTTCTGCGTGAGCCTCTTGAGCGTCAGCAGCGAGTTGTACGGCTGCACCACCACGTCGCTCATCTCGTCCTGGTTGGGGAAGACCGAGTACGTCTGCACCAGCTTCTTGGGGTACCTGCACACCGGCGAAGCGAAAATGATGGCGGCGTTTCAGCAGCGTGCGTGACGTAGTCTTCACACCTGTCGTTCAGCTTCTCCAGCAGGTATGATCCCAGACCCGAGCCCGTGCCGCCAGCGATGGAATGACACAGGACAAATCCCTGGCGGAGGAAATAAAAAAAACAAATAAATGGAGTGCAGTACTTGGCTGCAACCAGCATGGGCGCTGTTGCTTTCGATAGATGAAGAGAAGTTGAGCTACATGGTAGTTGTGGCTATAGAAACGTGTGTGTACGCCCTATAATACCTGCCTTCCACTCGGCCCCGTAGCTATTAGCACCGCGCTTATTACACACCGTACCCTGCCAACGCACACACGCTAGTCGGGCCCCACCTCACACACAGTGTGGGGTCAGCGTGCTTTACAGGAAGTGCATACATTAGTGAGAAAATGTGTGTTATTCCACCGAGGCTGGCAGCTAAAGAAATAGCTAAGAATAATAAGAGTACGCCGTTGAAGGTTGTAACCACGGTTCCTCAAAATAAAAGATGCCACGCCTCAATTATTCATTAGTTTAGGTGCACAATTTTAAAAGCGATGACTTACCTCCAGGCTGTCGCTTCCGTCTGCCTCCCGGTCGATGATGTCGAATATGTCTTCTTGGATTTTTTTCCCCTAAAAAAGACAAGAGAGGTTTAAAATAAGTAATTCGGAAATGTGTCGCTTTATGTTGTCCACCTGCGAGTAGCCGCTGGCCCAGTTGTTCCCGGCGCCTCCGCCGTGCTCCGACAGGTAAATGTTCTCTGGGTTGTACAGGTTAGCGTAAGGCGAGTTGAGAATGGAGTGGATCACCCTGGGCTCCAGGTCCAGGAGGACGGCACGGGGGATGTAGTGCTCGTCATCGGCCTGCACATTCACATAAATCAGATTTGGGAGTTAATGTGGTTTGCAGTTTCCTAATTAAAACCCACAACCATTCCTTCATTTAAAACTAATGAAGCCACTGAGACTCAATGCAAGTTGTCGTCTGGCGACACCTGGTGGCAGACCGTGGCAACTCATCTTTGTCAAGACTCGTTTTTACACATCTTTTTTTAAAGTGTAGCTTTAAAAAGCATAACAAAGGTGTTGTGCAGCGCATACCTGGTAGAAAAACACATCCTTTCTGTCGGTCCCTTCAGTAGCAAACTCTTCAACGATCCCTTCTGGACTGATGCCATGTTCTGCACACAGCTGCTTCCAGAACTCAAATCCGACTGCAACAAAGTTTTACAGTCGATTGTTGTTGTTGTTACTGTAACGTTTCACTTAGCATTACCGTTAGCATAGCTAATCATAGCGTTCCTAAATCGATTCATAACATTAGCTGCTGTCATGCTGCAGTACAGTGAGAGATGCTATATACTAGGCTACGTTAGCATACACTAGAAAACATTACTATTTATTGTTACTACGTTTTAGCATGCTTTTTACGAGCTGCTTTGGTGACAGTGTTTCGGTCACGTCACTGTACGACCAAAACAGATCTACCAATCTCGCCTAGCTAGCAAAACTGTACCTCGCCACTGTGTTTTTGTTATTTTTGCAGTAAATTATAAAACGGTGTATCGACACACGTACTTTGATTCCCGCACTGTCCAAGTTGTAGCGTTATGATTTCCCTCGGCATCTTCAAGTCTTCGTTGGCACCTTTATGTAGCTACGCTAGCTGCGTGCCAGCTAAATGTATGGACTGCAGCTTCCCGCTTGGTACTTCTTCGTCTGTACGGTAAAAGGCATGCAGCGCCCCCCTCAGGTGGAAATTGGTAAATGTTGAAATGCTGCCGGGCGCTCAAAAAAGGAATTTCGGCACTCTTTTCCAAATAGTTATATTTTAATCTATATATTTTAACAGCAATGCATTATCTGCGTCACTGTGGTGTATAAATGACAGCGCCATGCCTTTTTAAATTGTGTGTTTTATTTTGCTAGCGGAAGTGGTTGGCAACTTCCTGCTAGTAAAGGAGAATGCAAATTTGTTTATTAATTTCGTAACTCGTACGTACAAGAGTGTTCCTGTAGAGATCGATATAAAAACCTAAGCCTAGGGTAGCAGGGAGTATAATACATGTTATAATTTATTTTCAAACCGGAAATAAAATAATATTTTGCTACTCCGTAGTCTTCAGTTGTGTTGCATTCACGTGTTGTATGAATTAATGTGTTTAAGGATTGGAAATTGAATATTGTGTTAGAGGATGGCATATATTAATAAAACCACCTTGATAAAAAAATATATTATTTAAAATAAAACATACATAAAACCTATACATTTTTATAAAAACCGCCACGTCTACAGTGTGAGCATAGGTACGTATGTCCCTCCGATGCCTCGAATGCACCATGCCACATTATTCCACGGCGCCTTCTGATTGGTCGAGAGAGGACTGAGAAAAACAGCTTACGCCATATTTCCAGTTGAACGACAAGAGCTCTCTACGTGCGAAAATGCTTAAATAGTAAGTGTCAGCTCATTTTACACACTTCCCACTACGGCTTTGATAACATTTAGTCTTCTAATATCGTCAGGTGACCTCTCTGAAGACAATGTGTCTATGATATTGCTTACGTTGCTTCCTTCAAGCCCGCTAGCTTAATGTGTTGCTTAGTAGCTCCCGCTGCTTATCTTGCTAGCATGTTAGCTCACTGCACTTAATTCAGTGTTTCCTTTCTTTTACACCGTTTGTTGTATTTCTATGGACTCAAAGATGGCGCACACCGGTGCAATGGAAGACGCGTCCTCGGTGGACAGCGCTGGCAAGCCCGGTTCCAGTGCGACTGGCCCGCTCCGAAGTCGACCGTGCACCAGCGAGAGGGACGCCCAGGTGAGGGCTGTCAAAGCCGCGCTCCAGTCCCGGCTGGGTCCCTACGAGCCGCTGTTGACCTACCTGCAGTCTGTGCTGGTGTGGGAGAGACCGGTCCAGTGTGTGCTTCTCTACGGTGTGGTCAACGTTGTCTTTTGGTGAGTATGGTAATGGTTATATTTCATTTGAACATGCATCAGATTACAATTGAATGCATCACATAATCAGTTCCCAGTTCCACATGTCCAAAAGGAGTAGGAAGAAGTAAAGCTTATTAAATCCTACCCCTCCATCTGGTACTTTTACAATCACTAACTGTTACATTTGTTCACTTCCTGCTTTCCATAATACAGTTTAAGTTTTTTTTTTTTAAATAATGTACCTTGTACCGAATTATTATGTGTATATGTATATTATTATAATTATGTGTACCATAGTAAGTGTCAATATAGTGATATATATAGCACATCATGACTGGTTCAAGACTCTTCATCCTTGTATTTAGCCAACATCAACTGCTTTTATTGTTTCTTGAATTGGCTCATCGTTGTGCATTGTTTGATTTCCTTACTCAATCCATTCCATAGTTTGATTCCACATACTGAAATGCTACGGCTTTTTAACATAGTCCTAGCATATAAGTGTTTCAAATGTAGTTCTTCCCTGAGATCATATTTCTCCTCTCTTGTAGAGAAGTATTGGATGCCATTATGCATTATGCATTATTTTAGCTGTTTGAAGATGAACTATATCAGCAAGTTGAAGTATTTGTCATTTTAGAAATAAGGAGTTAGTATGTTCTCTGTAGGACCATGAACTGTTGGTGGACAGCAGTAACGGTAGGTGCACAACCATCCCATAGAAGACCAGTAAGTAAGTGTAAAAAAAAAAAAAAAAACATATTTCAAGTCAAAATAATGTGTTATTAATATCAACATGTATTACATTTACATTTAGACTAGTAATAATACCAGCTCAAATTATAAACAGAGGTGGAGGCCTGCTCTGATGTCATTCATGGGACAAATTTTAATAGTCATGCTTTTTTTAAAAGAACATTTTCAGAGGCTATACGAGTGCAACAACAGTCGTTTGTATTATTGAGTTGTTTTGTCCGGTCCTTGTGTGTGTCTAAACCTAATTTTCCACATCTTTGCACATGACTAACCCCAATTAAATGCCCGATTATGCCAACACATTCTTTTGGCAGGTTAATCTCTGCCTTGCAACTCTTAGAATAAAAAAAAAAAAAAAAATCAATGTATTTGGGTCAATGTCTGCACAAATGAACGCATTATGATGAGAAGTAATAAACTTGAAAATATCATTTGAAAGAAGCTAAAATGATGTTAGAATATTCTTTTCTGTGCAGATCTCATTCAAGTATTGATAAAACTGCCTCTTTGAAGTAAAGTTGAATGGTAACAGTAGTATGCAATATTATGAAGCGCTGTTTAATTTAATCCAAATGATCAGAATTAGAATCACCTTTTATTGTCATTCTACATCTAGTAGAATGAAATTGCAGCAGCTCCATTTTTGGTGCAAGACAGTATGACAGTACAAAATATAGAAATTAGAAGAATACATTATAATAAATAACGAAGGGTCTACATTGTAGAGGACGATTGGTTGCCTTGGTTACATGGTCTTGTTGAGGGAGACGATTGCTCGAGGAAAGAAACAGTTTTTTAGTCTGTTTGTCCGTGCCCTGATACATCTGCATGACATAATTATGATAATAAATAGTATATAATATATTATATATGTTTGTGTGTATATATATGTGTATATATATAACATAATTATGCATAACATCCATTGTTTTGGTTATTTTTAGAAGCATATTTGACCAAAAAGTTTGTGAAAGTTCTTCTGGGTGTGGACTAACATATGTTGGGACCGATTTCCGCCTTCTATAAGACACTTAGATGATTTTTTTTATTAATTTGGAACAATTGGCGTATTCTCCTGCAGGTTCTTTGCGCTGACGTCGCTACGTCTGCTCTTCCTGCTGGCTTCTGGCCTCGCTCTGCTGGTCTGCGTGGACACCTGGAGGAACCAGATCTGGCCCAAGCTTAGAGGTGCTTACATGTTCCTTTTGCCGCCTGTTTATCTTTCCGTGGTTTGTCTTGTTATATTTAGACCCGTCCCCCCACCACCTCCACCCCCAGCAACAAAACAAGTCTTTTATCAGAAGAGATAAGCCAGTATTTGGCAGCCCCACACTGTGGACCGCACCAGGGATTTGTCTGTCACCTCCAGCAGTTAATCACTTGCTTCTAAACTTGTCTCCCGTAGCGAAGCAGGCGCCCCCCCCCCCCCCCCCCCCTCTGAGATTAATCAGGGCTATTTTTGGAGAGGAGATAATAAATGGAGCATCACAGACCAATCTACGACTTTATCTAACACACGTTCAAATTTCATTCATTCATTCATTTTCTACCGCTTTTTCCTCACAAGGGTCGCGGGGGGGGGTGCTGGAGCCTATCCCAGCTGTCTTCGTACACCCCGGATTAGTGGCCAGCCAATCACAGAGCACATATAGACAAACAACCATTCACACTCACATTCATACCTATGGACAATTTGGAGTCGCTAATTAACCTAGCATGTTTTTTTGGAATTTGGGAGGAAACCGGAGTACCCGGAGAAAACCCGCGCATGCACGGGGAGAACATGCAAACTCCACACCGAGATGGCCGAGGGTGGAATTGAACACTGGTCTCTTAGCTGTGAGGTCTGCGTGCTAATCACTAGACCGCCGTGCAGCCCACGTTAAAATTTTTATTCATTCATTCATTTTCTACCGCTTTTTCTTCACAAGGGTCGTGGGGGGTGCTGGAGCCTATCCCAGCTGTCTTCAGGCGAGAGGCGGGGTACACCCTGGACTGGTGGCCAGCCAATCACAGGGCACATATAGACAAACAACCATTCACACTCACATTCATACCTATGGACAATTTGGAGTCCATAGGTATGAATGTGAGTGCAAACTCCACACAGAGATGGCCGAGGGTGGAATTGAACCCTGGTCTCCTAGCTGTGAGGTCTGCGTGCTAACCACTCGACCACCATGCAGCCCACGTTAAAATTTTTATAAAAAAAAAAAAAAAGACACATCACAGATGATTTGTGAGCTAACGTGTTATATGTCTCCTCACAGCAAAAAGCATGGAAGAATCCGAAAGCGAGAGGTTGGTCGACTACAGCCGTTATTCTGTTTTCCTGTGGAAGATGTGTCACGCTATAACACGGTACACGCTCCGTTTTTTGTTTTTTTTTTTTTCGCAGCTGGAGCCTGGTGCAGCCTGGCGTCCTCAGCGTGCCGGAACTGTGCCATCACATCGCCGAGGCCTGGGTCAGCGGGGTGGTTCTCGTGTCCGCCGCCATGCTGTTCAAGCGACACAACCCCGGCAGGGTGAGCACGACCACAACAATGTAGCTAAATACAGGAAGTGGAACTGCGTCATGAAGTAATTTGCGTGTGAACACGTAAAACTGAGCTTTTTTTTTTGGTTCGTGTCATGAGACATTGTCGTGGTAGACGAAGCCGGTCGGGACGCATTTGGAGCGTGCAGGTGTACCTATTGTTGTGTCCTTAGCCAGTGTGTTTGCTTTGCAGTTTTGCATCCTGTCATTCATCCTCTTCTCCTGTTTGGCCGCGACAGGATACTACATTCCCGGATTGGTGCTCTCCTACTTAGCCGGTGAGTGCCCGGCGTTCCTGCTCCTGTAAAGTGAAAAGTAATCTCAGTGATGTCAAACGTGGATGAAGAAGTCTCCTTGTCGTGAACCTTTTAAGCTAATTCTTAACTTTGTTCTTGAAGTCTTGGTGACGCTGCTGGCTCCTCTGGCGGTCTACCACAGGCTCTTCCAGCGTGTGCTGGTGAAGCTGGAGCCGGTCCTGCAGCGGCTGGACTTCAGCGTTCACGGGTACATGATGTCAAAGCCGCTGGATAATCAGTGTAAGTTTCCCAAAACCACCACAAGCGAAGTCATTTTCCTTTTCACGCAAGTCGAGCATCGTCTGTGTATCGTCTGTGCAGTCCTGCGTTTGCCTCTACATGCCGTCATCTCCAGGGACGGCAGTGACAGCGAGGAGGAGCTGGCCGAATTCTGCCCCAAGGTTGGTCTCCATCCAGCACATCTCAGCCGATGTACACCAAAACATGGATGCATGTGACGTTAGAACACCTGACCTTAATGCCACTGGAGCCAATCAGAATATTCATTCATTCATTCATTTTCTACCGCTTTTGGTGCTGGAGCCTATCCCAGCTGTCTTCAGGCGAGAGGCTGGTGGCCAGCCAATCACAGGGCACACATAGTCAAACAACCATTCACACTCACATTCATACCTATGGACAATTTGGAGTCGCTAATTAACCTAGCATGTTTTTGGAATGTGGGAGGAAACCGGAGTACCCGGAAAAAAAAAACCCACGCATGCACGGGGAGAACATGCAAACTCCACACAGAGATGGCCGAAGGTGGAATTGAACTCTGGTCTCCTGTTTGTGAAGCCCCTAAAAGTTTTTTTTCATGTTATTTACAAATATAGGGGTGTTATTTCATGTCTAGAGGGCTCTAATAATGCTTAAATATTCATTCATTTTCTACCGCTTATCCTCACGAGGGTCGCGAGGAGTGCTGGAGCCTATCCCAGCTGTCTTCAGGCGAGAGGCAGGGTACACCCTGGACTGGTGGCCAGCCAATCACAGGGCACATATAGACAAACAACCATTCACACTCACATTCATACCTATGGACAATTTGGAGTCGCTAATTAACCTAGCATGTTTTTTTTTGGAATGTGGGAGGAAACCGGAGTACCCGGAGAAAACCCACGCATGCACGGGGAGAACATGCAAACTCCACACAGAGATGGCCGAGGGTGGAATTGAACCCTGGTCTCCTAGCTAGCACTGACTTACTAAACGGTTCACTTGAGTGATCTTTCCTGTCTTCTAGTTTGATGACAATGTCGTCGCAAAGGAACTGGCTCTGACCGACTCGGAGCACTCTGACGCTGAGATTTCCTACACTGACAATGGGACGTTTAACCTCTCGCGAGGTCCCACGCCGCTCACGGAGGGCTCTGAGGGTGAGTTGATTTTTAGTGAACTGTTATTCATCAAAGAGATGTGCAAGTATTTTTTTGTATTGTATCGGGATTCACGGGTACCTGTGGTTAACTCGTTCATGTGCTCACACGAGTCGGTGGAAGTTTTTCCCCTTTTTAGAGCTTTTGGTTTTTCTTCTTTGTTCAGATCTGGACAGGCACAGTGACGCCGAAGAGTCTTTTGCTCAGGACCTCCCAGATTTCCCTTCCATCAATCCCGACGCCACTCTGATGGACGACGACGATGACACCAGCATCGGTCTGCCGAGTCTGGGTCCGTCCGGTCTGCACAGTCACCGCGCTTCCGTGCTGGATGTGGATGCCCACCTGGACTCGGACCAGGAGGATCTGGACGCTGAACTCTCCCTCAGCGGCCTGCCGCCCGCCTCCAACTTCACGGACGACTTAGCAGGCGTCATCGCCAGCAACATGATCCAGGCGGCGTTAGCGGGCGCCATGCAGCCCCGCCGACCCGCCGCCCAGCGAAGGCAAGCCCCCCCTAGGGCGGGGGCCCACCACCGGAGCTACCGCAAGCAGTCCAGCTCAGAAATGGACACAGACTTGGACGCCGAGGACTTTGAAATGCTGGATCAGTCGGAACTGAGCCAGATGGATCCACTTACAGAAGGAGGGGGAGGACACGGGGAGGGTCAGGGGTCCAACTTCCTGTCCAGCCTACTGGGTAAACCATAGTAACAAAGTGTGTGAGTGTTGTAGTAAAAAAAAAAAGATATTTTAATGTTTCAGCCCCGCCTTTCTGGTCAGCGTTATCACTGTGATGTTTTTATTCATCAGCAGGTCTCCAGCTGAGCGACAGGAAGAACTATTGATGTTCTCATCAATCACCAGCTTTTTTTGGAGCCATGACCCCGTGTCGGACAATAGAGGGCTATTTATTAACTTAGGGACCAAATCCGACATTCCCACTGGAGCCATCCTTGTTGCAGTCCTAACACTTTATTTACAAACCATTACACAACTAGTGCTGGAGATTATTTTATTTTTTTTAGTTATCTACAATTTTCCAAAGTTGCGCTTATTTTAAACGACAATCTTTTTGATTTTACACAACATGAAGATGCAGCTGAGTATTTACAATAAATTAGAATACTGATAGAAGCTACTGAATTTGGGGTTTATTAGTTGTAAGCCGTAGCCATTAAAATAATTCTTTAAAAATACAAATATTCATTTTAACAGATATTGTAATTGATTTATATGCACATTTATACTTGTTACAATTTTTTTGGTCCATGGTGAGATCCTCTTTGCTGTGTGGCTGTAAATAATCCAACATGTCTTTTTTTAAACAAGGTTGATGCAACCCAATCGTTTAATCATTCATGATAGTATTCACATTGGGGATGGGTTTACATGGAAGTAATGTCTGATTATTGGTCTTTCTAGTCACGTGCACAGTATATTTAAAAGAAATGAGCCACAGCTTTTTTTGAAATCATAAATGTAGACTTTAAAGATGTGGTTTGAGAAGCAGGATAGTAGTGAACAATAAAAACGCTGGATTCAATAACAAGAATAGTGTGCACTGACTTGAGTTTGGTAGGGTTTGCCTCATAGGTAATAATGTATTTTCTTCTCTGGAGCTGTTTGTTTTATTGTGAAAACCGTTAAATAAACTTCTGCGTTACAGATAGTCTTATGTAAAAGTGGCCCGTTGATCTTTTTAGTCACGTGCACAGTATATTTGAGTTTGGTAGAGTTTGCCTGATGGGTAATGTAGTTTCTTGGCTGGTGCTGTTCTGTTATTCTGTGCTAATCATATTAGCTTTTGCGCTCCAGATACAGCATTAGCCGTTTTCCGCACAGAGCCGAGTGAACCATTATTGTTATTTACATGATTGGGAGGGTGCACCGTTCCTGGAGGTACTGCAATACCAGGTCGATGCGTGGAGTGGACGGAGCAAGCCCCTATTCCATCTCCCTGTTCCAAAAATCAATTTAATATATGGTCCCCGGGTAGGGGACGTATCAGATATTAAACTGATAAGAACAGATACTACACTTGATCTTAGCCAAAAGGCCGAGAAGCGATGCTGACTACAGTAAGAGCGATGGAAGTGATTCCTGGCACAACACATTAAAGTGACGGTTTCACTCACGCCAGCTGTCACCGTCAAGAATCAATACACCAAACAACAACCGGATACGTTATAAATGATAAAATGTGCAATTAAGTTGGTTTTAATGCTTAAATGACTGAAATAATTGCGAATTTCTCAGTTTGATGAGATCACGTGGTTACCGTTGGACCAATAGCAAGCTGCGGTAGACATTTCATACAACCGCATTACGATAGCCTTATATCAGCAACAAAAACAAACAGCCAATACAAAACACAAACGGTTGTGTTACAGTGTTGCAAAAAGCAAAATAGCCACAGGGTTAACATTTAATAAAAGCAATTATCGAGACCGCCGAGTCCAACTACTTCCGTTTCCTTTCGCATTCCACCGACCACAACATGGCCGCCACTCGGTGGCGCGGAGTGGCAACTACACAATTAAATTGGCGTCTAAAACACACACGGAGCCACGTATCAGTTATTGGTCTGACGTGGATTGGAGGAGCCACATAAAGATGGTGGAAAGGTGGTAGAGAAAGTGGTGAAATACAGCATGTAGAAAGCACAACAAAAAAGATAAGAAAATGTCCTGCAAGGAAGTGCGACATCTTGCGTCAGATACTGCGAACTACATCACCTGGTCATACATTGCTGTAAGTTAAAATATGTTGAATCTATGGTAAATTATTTAAACGGAAGCGCTAACATGTGTATTTGATATGCTAAAAGTGCAGCAAAGTGCCGGCTGCATGACTTAAAACTCGTAAAATATATTATAAGACAACCCGGAAGTCACAGGAAACGAGTAGTATCAGCTCTCACTCTGCACTTCTTTCCAATTGAAGAAAGACGTTTTCAACCAGGACGAGAAATTTCTGTTCGTGTGAGGCATCTTAACTATAGACGATTGTTTTTTACGCACGCTATGTGCGCGAAACTCAGTTTGGAAAGGAAGCGGAAGAGACAGAACACGAGAAGAGAAGCAAATGAGTTGTCCTTTTTACGGTAAGTCGTTTATGTTGTTTTTTAGCTGGAATGTTGACATTTTAATCGAGACGTTATGGGCTAATGTTAACTGTAGATGAGTATATGTTTGCTAGCGCGAGCTAATGTTTTGTATGTCCAAATGCTTAATTGGACAATTAAAGGTGTACAGCTGGTTTGTTTAACCCACAGGTGCTTTGGTCATCCTGGCCTACCTGAACGCCAAGAACCGTTCTAATATCACCCAGGATGTCTTCTGTCATTTACACAAGCAGCACAGATTGGGCAAAACGGTGAGTTTTGTACTTTAAATGAAAAGAAAATATGCTGTGTGTATTAAGTCCCACTGGGAGCCATCTTTGTTGTAGTCCCAACACGGTTTATTTACAAACCAAGATACAACTAGTGCTGGGGATTTTTTTTTATTATTTAGTTATGTTGTTTTCCAAAGTTGCACTTATTTTAGAAGAGAATCTGATTTGATTTTGCACAAAGGAAAGATGCAGTTGAGTATTTACAGGTACAACTGAATGGATTAGAATACTGTTAGGAGCTTCTGAATTTGGTGTTTATTAGTTGTAAGCAATAGTCATTAAAATTATTATTTAAATATATTTTCACAGATATTGTAATTGATTTACATGCCCATTTATACTTCAAAAAAGAGAAATATTTCAATTGTTTTGGTCCATGGTGAGATCCTCTTTGCTGTGTGGCTGTAAATATCCAACATGTCTTTCCTTTTCTTTTTTTAAACAAAGTTGATGCAACATAATCCTGTACCATTCATGTGGTAGTATTGTCATTGTGGATATGTTTACATGGCAGTAATGTCTGATTATGTAAAAGTGGCCCGTTGATGTTTCCAGTCACGTGCACAGTATTTTTGTGTTTGGAAGGGTTGGCCTGATGGGTAATGTAGTTTCCTCTCTGGGGCTGTTCCTGTTTTGTTGTGCTATATGTTAGCTTCTACGATATGGATACATTCTTATTCATAATCTGTATTGTTTTACATTAATTAGTCATCGTTGTTTTCAACAATATTGCGGAGTGCACCGTTCCTGGAGGTACTGCAATACCAGGTCGATGCGTGGAGTGGACGGAGCAAGCCCCTATTCCATCTCCCTGTTCCAAAAATCAATTTAATATATGGTCCCCGGGTAGGGGACGTATCAGATATTAAACTGATAAGAACAGATACTACACTTGATCTTAGCCAAAAGGCCGAGAAGCGATGCTAGGCAACGAAAGAGCGATGGAAGTGATTCCTGGCACAACACATTAAAGTGACGGTTTCACTCACGCCAACTGTCACCGTCAAGCATCAATACACCAAACAACAACCGGATACGTTATAAATGATAAAATGTGCAATAACGTTGGTTTTAATGCTTAAATGACTGAAATAATTGCGAATTTCTCCGTTTGTTGAGATCACGTGGTTACCGTTGGTCCAATAGCAAGCGGCGGTACACATTGCACCCAACAGTATTACGATAGCCTTATACAACCAACGAAAACAATAAACAGTCAATACAAAACACAAACGGTTTTGTTACATTGTTGCAAAAAGCAAAATAGCCGCTTGGTTAACATTTAATAAAAGTAATTATCGAGACCGCCTAGTCCAACTACTTCCTTTTCCTTTCACAATCCGTGAACATGGTCGCCACTCGGTGGCGAGGAGTGGTAACTACACAATTAAATCGGCATATGATACACACACACAGGCACGTATCAGTTGTTGGTCTGACGTGAAGTGGAGGAGCCACAGAAAGATGGCGGAAAGGTGCTTATTGGTCTGACGTGGAGTGGAAGAGCCACAGAAAGATGATGGAAAGGTGGAAGAGAAAGTGGTGAAATACAACACGCAGAAAGCAAAACAAAAAAGATAACAAAATGTCATGAAAGCAAGTGCGACATCTTGCGTCAGATACTGCAAACTACATCACGTGGTCATACAAACCCAACGGTAGTTTTTAAGTAAAAATATGTAGAATTTATGACAAACAATTTAAACGGAAGAAATGACAGTTGTTTGATATTCTAAAAGTGCAGTAAACTGCCGGTTACATTACTTAAAACGCGTAAAATATGTAATAAAACAACCCGGAAGTCGGAGGAAAACCAGTAGTATGAGCGCTCACTCTTTGCACTGCTTCCCAATTGAAGAGAGACGTTTTGAACCAGGACGAGAAATTTCAGTATGTGTGAGGCATCTTAATTATAGACGATTGTTTTTTACGCATGCTTTGTGCGCGAAACTCAGTTTGGAAAGGAAGCGGAAGCGGAAGAGACAGACCACGAGAAGAGAAGCAAATGAGTAAAAAGGACAACGGTAAGTCGTTTTTGTTGTGTTTTTTTGAGCACTTTATTAGTTAGCTGTAATGTAGTTAGCTATAATATTTACGCGTAGATGAGTGTATGCTTGCTAACGTGAGCTAATGTGATGTATTTGGACAATTAAAGGTGTACAGCTCGCCTGTTTAACCCACAGGTGCTGCGGTCATCCTGGCCTACCTGAACGCCAAGAACCGTCCTTACAGCGCCCAGGATGTCTTCTGTAATTTACAAAAGCAGCACGGTTTTGGCAAAACGGTGAGATTTATACTTCAAATAAATAATAAAAAAGATATTATGTGTTTTAAGTTAACACATTGTGACCATTGAAACCAATTCTAGTTTCTTGTGTGACTGTGAGTAGTTTGCACTTTCTATATAATGTACTTAGTTTTGGTGTAGGCTCCGTCTGGGGTTGTAATTAGTGGGGACTAAACATGTTGTCACCAGGCATTGGTCAAAGCTTTGGAGCTGCTGGTACTGGAAGGCAAAATAAAGGAGAAGACTTACGGCAAACAGAAGATTTACTTTGCTGATCAGGTGGGTGGACTCGGATGGATGCTCATGTTTTAGGAGAAACCGACTCTACTCCTCCTTCACAGACTCAGTTTAAAGACGTGAGCGATGCAGACCTGAAGGCCATGGACTGTCGCATCTCGGAGCTCAATGAGGAGTTGCAGACCCTCAACCAGAGCTGCAGGCAGCTGGACGCAGGTACACGTTGTTGCACACACTTTGGCCCTAAACCAGGGGTCTCAAACACACGGAACGCTAGTTTAGGCCCCCGCCTTGATATGAAAGTTTAATGTTCGTGTGGCCCACGTAAGTTTGATATGGATGCTGTATGGTATCATGTACCCAGAAAAAATAATTACATTTGATTAATGTTCATGTTAAAGTTTAAATAACTGTTAATAGTTATCCTCTCTATCTGTGTGGAAGTGGTAAGTTTTTGGCTTTTTAAGTTTAAAGGAAATAACTTGGAGGTTACCGTTTAGGTCGCTAGCTCTCTAGCTTGCGAGTTAGCATGTGTCTCAAGACCCTGCAGTTGCGCAATATGTTGTACATAAAAATAGTATATGTTTTTGTAGAACTGAAGGAGCTCAACAGCAGCCTGACCACAGAAGAAATGATCTCAGAGATGGGGAGGCTGAAAGAGGAGTGTTCATCAAGCCGTGAGCGCCTGAAGAAGATCAAGTCTGCCAGCAATCACGTCACACCCGAGGAAAAAGGGAAGGTTGTGAGATTTTTTATTATTATTATTACCAGCTGTGAGTACATGTTAAAATATTACCTATATAGTTTCTGATGGAACAGATCATTTGTCCTTTACTCGTATTGTACATGATTCCTATGGGAAGAAAAACTCCCTTTTGACCCCTAATGTTTAATTTGCAGGTTGTGAAAGAACACAACATTTATGTGAAAGAGTGGCGCAAGAGGAAGCAACTGGTAAAGTTGAGTTTTTAAACTGGCGTTTTCACTTGCATGTATTTTGTCCCCGGCATTAATTACGTTTGGCGGGAAACAAAGTGTGGGGTACGTGTAAAAAAAAAAAAACGTGCGGTGCATAATTTGCGTGAACTAGCTATGAATATGAATGCAACAAATGTGCAAATAATGTGAGCGGTGCGCATCCTCAGTCTGTCTCACTTTTTTCCACCACCTTTTTTTTTTTTTTTTTTTAGAGCAAGTCGGGAATTCTCAAGTCATTTCTGTAGCCTCTTGGATGGCAATAATTGCACACCCATGCATGTAGCAAGTGCTATTGTCATGGACGACACGCACCATTTTCGGTCTTCGCTGTGCCACAAATAACATGACAAAATACATGCAAGTGTAAAAGCCCCTGAAGTGAACTAGTCTTGTATAATATATTCAAAAGAGAAAAAATCTCCTTAATTTCCTTTCAGGCCTCCGACATGATCGACACAATCCTCCAGGGATACCCCAAGAGCAAGAAGGAATTTCTAGTGGGTAAAAAAAAAAAAAAAATGCAGTCACAGAAGCAATTGTGAGAGTAAAATATACCCCCCTCCCCCATTCAGGAGGAGGTTGGTGTGGAGACAGATGAGGACTATAAGGTGGCGGTGCCAACTGTGTGATGTGATGGTTTGGAAAAAGTACCAATCAGTGTTGGACCCTGATTGATTTTGTTTAGACAATTTGTTGTTCTTTCAATTCCTGTTATGATTCCATGAAGCATTTCTTTAATAGTGTTCTCTCATTCAGTTCTACTGCCACCTTATTAAAACATTCAGGACAGATTGATTTAGACAATGGCATATTTATTCAAGAAAACACATACATATATTACATACACGCAATGTCAAGCGGCAAGACAACAACAATAATGTAGCAAATACAAAATGTATGATGAGCTTCTGTTTTGTGTTTCCAAGCAGAGCATGTCTAATTATATAAATACATATTTTTTTAAAGGTTTAACCCCCACTATTCCAGGTGAGTAAAATTAAATTTAAACCAAGGGACCAGATGAGTGGACAATTGGGACTGGTTGGTGCTGGAGCACACTTGAGGCAACTGAGCAAGGCACTAAACAGTTCTCTAATGTGCACTCAAGGCTGTGTAGATATGAAAATATATGTATTTTACAAAGTGGAATTTTCTGTCCTTTTTCGGCCCTTCTGCGACCCCCGATAAAGATGTGGGAGGTTTCCACTTCATTTGGGAGTGGTAAAGTGCACTTGAAACAGGTTGAAAAAACACCCGCCCCCCCAAAAAAACACAAAGGTTAACCCCTTACCATTTTTGCCGAAAATTGTTGTTGAAAAAATGAAAAAAAAACATAAGGCTAACCCCTTACCTTTTTTTCAAAAATCGACACCTCTACAAAGTGGTATTTTATGCCATTTTGGGGTCCTTCTGGGACCCCCGATGCGTGTGTGTGAGAGGTTTCCAGTTGATTTTGGCGCAGAAAAGTGCATTTTTAGCAAGTTGAAAAAATGAAAAAAAAAACGTAAGACTAACCCTTTACCTTTTTTTCAAAAATCGACACCTCTACAAAGTGGTATTTTATGCCATTTTGGGGTCCTTCTGGGACCCCTGATGCGTGTGTGAGAGGTTTCCAGTTGATTTTGGCGCAGAAAAGTGCATTTTTAGCAAGTTGAAAAAATGAAAAAAAACATAAGGCTAACCCCTTACCTTTTTATCAAAAATCAACACCTCTACAAAGTGGCATTTTATGCCATTTTGGGGTCCTTCTGGGACCCCCGATGCGTGTGTGAGAGGTTTCCAGTTCATTTTTGCGCAGAAAAGTGCATTTTTAGCAAGTTGAAAAAATGAAAAAAAACATAAGGCTAACCCCTTACCTTTTTTTCAAAAATCGACACCTCTACAAAGTGGCATTTTATGCCATTTTGGGGTCCTTCTGGGACCCCCGATGCGTGTGTGAGAGGTTTCCAGTTCATTTTGGCGCAGAAAAGTGCATTTTTAGCAAGTTGAAGAAATGAAAAAAAAACATAAGGCTAACCCCTTACCTTTTTTTCAAAAATCGACACCTCTACAAAGTGGCATTTTATGCCATTTTGGGGTCCTTCTGGGACCCCTGATGCGTGTGTGAGAGGTTTCCAGTTGATTTTGGCGCAGAAAAGTGCATTTTTAGCAAGTTGAAAAAATGAAAAAAAACATAAGGCTAACCCCTTACCTTTTTTTCAAAAATCGACACCTCTACAAAGTGGCATTTTATGCCATTTTGGGGTCCTTCTGGGACCCCTGATGAGTGTGTGAGAGGTTTCCAGTTGATTTTGGCGCAGAAAAGTGCATTTTTAGCAAGTTGAAAAAATGAAAAAAAACATAAGGCTAACCCCTTACCTTTTTTTCAAAAATCGACACCTCTACAAAGTGGCATTTTATGCCATTTTGGGGTCCTTCCGGGACCCCCGATGCGTGTGTGAGAGGTTTCCAGTTGATTTTGGCGCAGAAAAGTGCATTTTTAGCAAGTTGAAAAAATGAAAAAAAACGTAAGGCTAACCCCTTACCTTTTTTTCAAAAATCAACACCTCTACAAAGTGGCATTTTATGCCATTTTGGGGTCCTTCTGGGACCCCCGATGCGTGTGTGAGAGGTTTCCAGTTCATTTTTGCGCAGAAAAGTGCATTTTTAGCAAGTTGAAAAAATGAAAAAAAACATAAGGCTAACCCCTTACCTTTTTTTCAAAAATCGACACCTCTACAAAGTGGCATTTTATGCCATTTTGGGGTCCTTCCGGGACCCCCGATGCGTGTGTGAGAGGTTTCCAGTTCATTTTTGCGCAGAAAAGTGCATTTTTAGCAAGTTGAAGAAATGAAAAAAAAAACATAAGGCTAACCCCTTACCTTTTTTTCAAAAATCGACACCTCTACAAAGTGGCATTTTATGCCATTTTGGGGTCCTTCTGGGACCCCCGATGCGTGTGTGAGAGGTTTCCAGTTGATTTTGGCGCAGAAAAGTGCATTTTTAGCAAGTTGAAAAAATGTAAAAAAAACATAAGGCTAACCCCTTACCTTTTTTTCAAAAATCGACACCTCTACAAAGTGGCATTTTATGCCATTTTGGGGTCCTTCCGGGACCCCCGATGCGTGTGTGAGAGGTTTCCAGTTGATTTTGGCGCAGAAAAGTGCATTTTTAGCAAGTTGAAAAAATGAAAAAAAACGTAAGGCTAACCCCTTACCTTTTTTTCAAAAATCAACACCTCTACAAAGTGGCATTTTATGCCATTTTGGGGTCCTTCTGGGACCCCCGATGCGTGTGTGAGAGGTTTCCAGTTCATTTTTGCGCAGAAAAGTGCATTTTTAGCAAGTTGAAAAAATGAAAAAAAACATAAGGCTAACCCCTTACCTTTTTTTCAAAAATCGACACCTCTACAAAGTGGCATTTTATGCCATTTTGGGGTCCTTCCGGGACCCCCGATGCGTGTGTGAGAGGTTTCCAGTTGATTTTGGCGCAGAAAAGTGCATTTTTAGCAAGTTGAAAAAATGAAAAAAAACGTAAGGCTAACCCCTTACCTTTTTTTCAAAAATCTACACCTCTACAAAGTGGCATTTTATGCCATTTTGGGGTCCTTCTGGGACCCCTGATGCGTGTGTGAGAGGTTTCCAGTTGATTTTGGCGCAGAAAAGTGCATTTTTAGCAAGTTGAAAAAATGAAAAAAAACATAAGGCTAACCCCTTACCTTTTTTTCAAAAATCGACACCTCTACAAAGTGGCATTTTATGCCATTTTGGGGTCCTTCTGGGACCCCCGATGCGTGTGTGAGAGGTTTCCAGTTCATTTTTGCGCAGAAAAGTGCATTTTTATTAAGTTGAAAAAATGAAAAAAACGTAAGGCTAACCCCTTACCTTTTTTTCAAAAATCAACACCTCTACAAAGTGGCATTTTATGCCATTTTGGGGTCCTTCTGGGACCCCTGATGAGTGTGTGAGAGGTTTCCAGTTGATTTTGGCGCAGAAAAGTGCATTTTTAGCAAGTTGAAAAAATGAAAAAAAACATAAGGCTAACCCCTTACCTTTTTTTCAAAAATCGACACCTCTACAAAGTGGTATTTTATGCCATGTTGGGGTCCTTCCGGGACCCCCGATGCGTGTGTGAGAGGTTTCCAGTTCATTTTTGCGCAGAAAAGTGCATTTTTAGCAAGTTGAAAAAATGAAAAAAAACATAAGGCTAACCCCTTACCTTTTTTTCAAAAATCGACACCTCTACAAAGTGGCATTTTATGCCATTTTGGGGTCCTTCTGGGACCCCCGATGCGTGTGTGAGAGGTTTCCAGTTCATTTTTGCGCAGAAAAGTGCATTTTTAGCAAGTTGAAGAAATGAAAAAAAAACATAAGGCTAACCCCTTACCTTTTTTTCAAAAATCGACACCTCTACAAAGTGGCATTTTATGCCATTTTGGGGTCCTTCTGGGACCCCCGATGCGTGTGTGAGAGGTTTCCAGTTGATTTTGGCACAGAAAAGTGCATTTTTAGCAAGTTGAAAAAATGAAAAAAAACGTAAGGCTAACCCCTTACCTTTTTTTCAAAAATCAACACCTCTACAAAGTGGCATTTTATGCCATTTTGGGGTCCTTCTGGGACCCTCGATGCGTGTGTGAGAGGTTTCCAGTTCATTTTTGCGCAGAAAAGTGCATTTTTAGCAAGTTGAAAAAATGAAAAAAAACATAAGGCTAACCCCTTACCTTTTTTTCAAAAATCGACACCTCTACAAAGTGGCATTTTATGCCATTTTGGGGTCCTTCTGGGACCCCTGATGAGTGTGTGAGAGGTTTCTAGTTGATTTTGGCGCAGAAAAGTGCATTTTTAGCAAGTTGAAAAAATGAAAAAAAAACATAAGGCTAACCCCTTACCTTTTTTTCAAAAATCGACACCTCTACAAAGTGGCATTTTATGCCATTTTGGGGTCCTTCCGGGACCCCCGATGCGTGTGTGAGAGGTTTCCAGTTGATTTTGGCGCAGAAAAGTGCATTTTTAGCAAGTTGAAAAAATGAAAAAAAACGTAAGGCTAACCCCTTACCTTTTTTTCAAAAATCAACACCTCTACAAAGTGGCATTTTATGCCATTTTGGGGTCCTTCTGGGACCCCCGATGCGTGTGTGAGAGGTTTCCAGTTCATTTTTGCGCAGAAAAGTGCATTTTTAGCAAGTTGAAGAAATGAAAAAAAAACATAAGGCTAACCCCTTACCTTTTTTTCAAAAATCAACACCTCTACAAAGTGGCATTTTATGCCATTTTGGGGTCCTTCTGGGACCCCCGATGCGTGTGTGAGAGGTTTCCAGTTGATTTTTGCGCAGAAAAGTGCATTTTTATTAAGTTGAAAAAATGAAAAAAAACGTAAGGCTAACCCCTTACCTTTTTTTCAAAAATCAACACCTCTACAAAGTAGCATTTTATGCCATTTTGGGGTCCTTCTGGGACCCCTGATGAGTGTGTGAGAGGTTTCCAGTTGATTTTGGCGCAGAAAAGTGCATTTTTAGCAAGTTGAAAAAATGAAAAAAAACATAAGGCTAACCCCTTACCTTTTTTTCAAAAATCGACACCTCTACAAAGTGGCATTTTATGCCATTTTGGGGTCCTTCTGGGACCCCCGATGCGTGTGTGAGAGGTTTCCAGTTCATTTTTGCGCAGAAAAGTGCATTTTTAGCAAGTTGAAAAAATGAAAAAAAACATAAGGCTAACCCCTTACCTTTTTTTCAAAAATCGACACCTCTACAAAGTGGCATTTTATGCCATTTTGGGGTCCTTCCGGGACCCCCGATGCGTGTGTGAGAGGTTTCCAGTTCATTTTTGCGCAGAAAAGTGCATTTTTAGCAAGTTGAAAAAATGAAAAAAAACATAAGGCTAACCCCTTACCTTTTTTTCAAAAATCGACACCTCTACAAAGTGGCATTTTATGCCATTTTGGGGTCCTTCTGGGACCCCCGATGCGTGTGTGAGAGGTTTCCAGTTCATTTTTGCGCAGAAAAGTGCATTTTTAGCAAGTTGAAGAAATGAAAAAAAAACATAAGGCTAACCCCTTACCTTTTTTTCAAAAATCGACACCTCTACAAAGTGGCATTTTATGCCATTTTGGGGTCCTTCTGGGACCCCCGATGCGTGTGTGAGAGGTTTCCAGTTGATTTTGGTGCAGAAAAGTGCATTTTTAGCAAGTTGAAAAAATGAAAAAAAACATAAGGCTAACCCCTTACCTTTTTTTCAAAAATCGACACCTCTACAAAGTGGCATTTTATGCCATTTTGGGGTCCTTCTGGGACCCCCGATGCGTGTGTGAGAGGTTTCCAGTTCATTTTTGCGCAGAAAAGTGCATTTTTAGCAAGTTGAAAAAATGAAAAAAAACATAAGGCTAACCCCTTACCTTTTTTTCAAAAATCGACACCTCTACAAAGTGGCATTTTATGCCATTTTGGGGTCCTTCCGGGACCCCCGATGCGTGTGTGAGAGGTTTCCAGTTCATTTTTGCGCAGAAAAGTGCATTTTTAGCAAGTTGAAGAAATGAAAAAAAAACATAAGGCTAACCCCTTACCTTTTTTTCAAAAATCGACACCTCTACAAAGTGGCATTTTATGCCATTTTGGGGTCCTTCTGGGACCCCCGATGCGTGTGTGAGAGGTTTCCAGTTCATTTTTGCGCAGAAAAGTGCATTTTTAGCAAGTTGGAAAAAATGAAAAAAAACATAAGGCTAACCCCTTACCTTTTTTTCAAAAATCAACACCTCTACAAAGTGGCATTTTATGCCATTTTGGGGTCCTTCTGGGACCCCCGATGCGTGTGTGAGAGGTTTCCAGTTCATTTTTGCGCAGAAAAGTGCATTTTTATTAAGTTGAAAAAATGAAAAAAAACATAAGGCTAACCCCTTACCTTTTTTTCAAAAATCGACACCTCTACAAAGTGGCATTTTATGCCATTTTGGGGTCCTTCTGGGACCCCTGATGCGTGTGTGAGAGGTTTCCAGTTGATTTTGGCGCAGAAAAGTGCATTTTTAGCAAGTTGAAAAAATGAAAAAAAACATAAGGCTAACCCCTTACCTTTTTTTCAAAAATCGACACCTCTACAAAGTGGCATTTTATGCCATTTTGGGGTCCTTCCGGGACCCCCGATGCGTGTGTGTGAGAGGTTTCCAGTTCATTTTTGCGCAGAAAAGTGCATTTTTAGCAAGTTGAAAAAATGAAAAAAAACATAAGGCTAACCCCTTACCTTTTTTTCAAAAATCGACACCTCTACAAAGTGGCATTTTATGCCATTTTGGGGTCCTTCCGGGACCCCCGATGCGTGTGTGAGAGGTTTCCAGTTGATTTTGGCGCAGAAAAGTGCATTTTTAGCAAGTTGAAAAAATGAAAAAAAACCTAAGGCTAACCCCTTACCTTTTTTTAAAAAATCAACACCTCTACAAAGTGGCATTTTATGCCATTTTGGGGTCCTTCTGGGACCCCCGATGCGTGTGTGAGAGGTTTCCAGTTCATTTTTGCGCAGAAAAGTGCATTTTTAGCAAGTTGAAAAAATGAAAAAAAACATAAGGCTAACCCCTTACCTTTTTTTCAAAAATCGACACCTCTACAAAGTGGCATTTTATGCCATTTTGGGGTCCTTCCGGGACCGCCGATGCGTGTGTGAGAGGTTTCCAGTTGATTTTGGCGCAGAAAAGTGCATTTTTAGCAAGTTGAAAAAATGAAAAAAAACGTAAGGCTAACCCCTTACCTTTTTTCAAAAATCAACACCTCTACAAAGTGGCATTTTATGCCATTTTGGGGTCCTTCTGGGACCCCCGATGCGTGTGTGAGAGGTTTCCAGTTCATTTTTGCGCAGAAAAGTGCATTTTTAGCAAGTTGAAGAAATGAAAAAAAAACATAAGGCTAACCCCTTACCTTTTTTTCAAAAATCGACACCTCTACAAAGTGGCATTTTATGCCATTTTGGGGTCCTTCTGGGACCCCCGATGCGTGTGTGAGAGGTTTCCAGTTGATTTTGGCGCAGAAAAGTGCATTTTTAGCAAGTTGAAAAAATGAAAAAAAACATAAGGCTAACCCCTTACCTTTTTTTAAAAAATCAACACCTCTACAAAGTGGCATTTTATGCCATTTTGGGGTCCTTCTGGGACCCCTGATGAGTGTGTGAGAGGTTTCCAGTTGATTTTGGCGCAGAAAAGTGCATTTTTAGCAAGTTGAAAAAATGAAAAAAAACGTAAGGCTAACCCCTTACCTTTTTTTCAAAAATCAACACCTCTACAAAGTGGCATTTTATGCCATTTTGGGGTCCTTCCGGGACCCCTGATGCGTGTGTGAGAGGTTTCCAGTTGATTTTGGCGCAGAAAAGTGCATTTTTAGCAAGTTGAAAAAATGAAAAAAAACATAAGGCTAACCCCTTACCTTTTTTTCAAAAATCGACACCTCTACAAAGTGGCATTTTATGCCATTTTGGGGTCCTTCTGGGACCCCCGATGCGTGTGTGAGAGGTTTCCAGTTCATTTTTGCGCAGAAAAGTGCATTTTTATTAAGTTGAAAAAATGAAAAAAACGTAAGGCTAACCCCTTACCTTTTTTTCAAAAATCAACACCTCTACAAAGTGGCATTTTATGCCATTTTGGGGTCCTTCTGGGACCCCTGATGAGTGTGTGAGAGGTTTCCAGTTGATTTTGGCGCAGAAAAGTGCATTTTTAGCAAGTTGAAAAAATGAAAAAAAACATAAGGCTAACCCCTTACCTTTTTTTCAAAAATCGACACCTCTACAAAGTGGTATTTTATGCCATTTTGGGGTCCTTCCGGGACCCCCGATGCGTGTGTGAGAGGTTTCCAGTTCATTTTTGCGCAGAAAAGTGCATTTTTAGCAAGTTGAAAAAATGAAAAAAAACATAAGGCTAACCCCTTACCTTTTTTTCAAAAATCGACACCTCTACAAAGTGGCATTTTATGCCATTTTGGGGTCCTTCTGGGACCCCCGATGCGTGTGTGAGAGGTTTCCAGTTCATTTTTGCGCAGAAAAGTGCATTTTTAGCAAGTTGAAGAAATGAAAAAAAAACATAAGGCTAACCCCTTACCTTTTTTTCAAAAATCGACACCTCTACAAAGTGGCATTTTATGCCATTTTGGGGTCCTTCTGGGACCCCCGATGCGTGTGTGAGAGGTTTCCAGTTGATTTTGGCACAGAAAAGTGCATTTTTAGCAAGTTGAAAAAATGAAAAAAAACGTAAGGCTAACCCCTTACCTTTTTTTCAAAAATCAACACCTCTACAAAGTGGCATTTTATGCCATTTTGGGGTCCTTCTGGGACCCTCGATGCGTGTGTGAGAGGTTTCCAGTTCATTTTTGCGCAGAAAAGTGCATTTTTAGCAAGTTGAAAAAATGAAAAAAAACATAAGGCTAACCCCTTACCTTTTTTTCAAAAATCGACACCTCTACAAAGTGGCATTTTATGCCATTTTGGGGTCCTTCTGGGACCCCTGATGAGTGTGTGAGAGGTTTCTAGTTGATTTTGGCGCAGAAAAGTGCATTTTTAGCAAGTTGAAAAAATGAAAAAAAACATAAGGCTAACCCCTTACCTTTTTTTCAAAAATCGACACCTCTACAAAGTGGCATTTTATGCCATTTTGGGGTCCTTCCGGGACCCCCGATGCGTGTGTGAGAGGTTTCCAGTTGATTTTGGCGCAGAAAAGTGCATTTTTAGCAAGTTGAAAAAATGAAAAAAAACGTAAGGCTAACCCCTTACCTTTTTTTCAAAAATCAACACCTCTACAAAGTGGCATTTTATGCCATTTTGGGGTCCTTCTGGGACCCCCGATGCGTGTGTGAGAGGTTTCCAGTTCATTTTTGCGCAGAAAAGTGCATTTTTAGCAAGTTGAAGAAATGAAAAAAAAACATAAGGCTAACCCCTTACCTTTTTTTCAAAAATCAACACCTCTACAAAGTGGCATTTTATGCCATTTTGGGGTCCTTCTGGGACCCCCGATGCGTGTGTGAGAGGTTTCCAGTTGATTTTTGCGCAGAAAAGTGCATTTTTATTAAGTTGAAAAAATGAAAAAAAACGTAAGGCTAACCCCTTACCTTTTTTTCAAAAATCAACACCTCTACAAAGTAGCATTTTATGCCATTTTGGGGTCCTTCTGGGACCCCTGATGAGTGTGTGAGAGGTTTCCAGTTGATTTTGGCGCAGAAAAGTGCATTTTTAGCAAGTTGAAAAAATGAAAAAAAACATAAGGCTAACCCCTTACCTTTTTTTCAAAAATCGACACCTCTACAAAGTGGCATTTTATGCCATTTTGGGGTCCTTCCGGGACCCCCGATGCGTGTGTGAGAGGTTTCCAGTTCATTTTTGCGCAGAAAAGTGCATTTTTAGCAAGTTGAAAAAATGAAAAAAAACATAAGGCTAACCCCTTACCTTTTTTTCAAAAATCGACACCTCTACAAAGTGGCATTTTATGCCATTTTGGGGTCCTTCTGGGACCCCCGATGCGTGTGTGAGAGGTTTCCAGTTCATTTTTGCGCAGAAAAGTGCATTTTTAGCAAGTTGAAGAAATGAAAAAAAAACATAAGGCTAACCCCTTACCTTTTTTTCAAAAATCGACACCTCTACAAAGTGGCATTTTATGCCATTTTGGGGTCCTTCTGGGACCCCCGATGCGTGTGTGAGAGGTTTCCAGTTGATTTTGGTGCAGAAAAGTGCATTTTTAGCAAGTTGAAAAAATGAAAAAAAACATAAGGCTAACCCCTTACCTTTTTTTCAAAAATCGACACCTCTACAAAGTGGCATTTTATGCCATTTTGGGGTCCTTCTGGGACCCCCGATGCGTGTGTGAGAGGTTTCCAGTTCATTTTTGCGCAGAAAAGTGCATTTTTAGCAAGTTGAAAAAATGAAAAAAAACATAAGGCTAACCCCTTACCTTTTTTTCAAAAATCGACACCTCTACAAAGTGGCATTTTATGCCATTTTGGGGTCCTTCCGGGACCCCCGATGCGTGTGTGAGAGGTTTCCAGTTCATTTTTGCGCAGAAAAGTGCATTTTTAGCAAGTTGAAGAAATGAAAAAAAAACATAAGGCTAACCCCTTACCTTTTTTTCAAAAATCGACACCTCTACAAAGTGGCATTTTATGCCATTTTGGGGTCCTTCTGGGACCCCCGATGCGTGTGTGAGAGGTTTCCAGTTCATTTTTGCGCAGAAAAGTGCATTTTTAGCAAGTTGAAAAAATGAAAAAAAACATAAGGCTAACCCCTTACCTTTTTTTCAAAAATCGACACCTCTACAAAGTGGCATTTTATGCCATTTTGGGGTCCTTCTGGGACCCCCGATGCGTGTGTGAGAGGTTTCCAGTTGATTTTGGCGCAGAAAAGTGCATTTTTAGCAAGTTGAAAAAATGAAAAAAAACATAAGGCTAACCCCTTACCTTTTTTTCAAAAATCAACACCTCTACAAAGTGGCATTTTATGCCATTTTGGGGTCCTTCTGGGACCCCCGATGCGTGTGTGAGAGGTTTCCAGTTCATTTTTGCGCAGAAAAGTGCATTTTTATTAAGTTGAAAAAATGAAAAAAAACATAAGGCTAACCCCTTACCTTTTTTTCAAAAATCGACACCTCTACAAAGTGGCATTTTATGCCATTTTGGGGTCCTTCTGGGACCCCTGATGCGTGTGTGAGAGGTTTCCAGTTGATTTTGGCGCAGAAAAGTGCATTTTTAGCAAGTTGAAAAAATGAAAAAAAACATAAGGCTAACCCCTTACCTTTTTTTCAAAAATCGACACCTCTACAAAGTGGCATTTTATGCCATTTTGGGGTCCTTCCGGGACCCCCGATGCGTGTGTGTGAGAGGTTTCCAGTTCATTTTTGCGCAGAAAAGTGCATTTTTAGCAAGTTGAAAAAATGAAAAAAAACATAAGGCTAACCCCTTACCTTTTTTTCAAAAATCGACACCTCTACAAAGTGGCATTTTATGCCATTTTGGGGTCCTTCCGGGACCCCCGATGCGTGTGTGAGAGGTTTCCAGTTGATTTTGGCGCAGAAAAGTGCATTTTTAGCAAGTTGAAAAAATGAAAAAAAACCTAAGGCTAACCCCTTACCTTTTTTTAAAAAATCAACACCTCTACAAAGTGGCATTTTATGCCATTTTGGGGTCCTTCTGGGACCCCCGATGCGTGTGTGAGAGGTTTCCAGTTCATTTTTGCGCAGAAAAGTGCATTTTTAGCAAGTTGAAAAAATGAAAAAAAACATAAGGCTAACCCCTTACCTTTTTTTCAAAAATCGACACCTCTACAAAGTGGCATTTTATGCCATTTTGGGGTCCTTCCGGGACCGCCGATGCGTGTGTGAGAGGTTTCCAGTTGATTTTGGCGCAGAAAAGTGCATTTTTAGCAAGTTGAAAAAATGAAAAAAAACGTAAGGCTAACCCCTTACCTTTTTTCAAAAATCAACACCTCTACAAAGTGGCATTTTATGCCATTTTGGGGTCCTTCTGGGACCCCCGATGCGTGTGTGAGAGGTTTCCAGTTCATTTTTGCGCAGAAAAGTGCATTTTTAGCAAGTTGAAGAAATGAAAAAAAAACATAAGGCTAACCCCTTACCTTTTTTTCAAAAATCGACACCTCTACAAAGTGGCATTTTATGCCATTTTGGGGTCCTTCTGGGACCCCCGATGCGTGTGTGAGAGGTTTCCAGTTGATTTTGGCGCAGAAAAGTGCATTTTTAGCAAGTTGAAAAAATGAAAAAAAACATAAGGCTAACCCCTTACCTTTTTTTAAAAAATCAACACCTCTACAAAGTGGCATTTTATGCCATTTTGGGGTCCTTCTGGGACCCCTGATGAGTGTGTGAGAGGTTTCCAGTTGATTTTGGCGCAGAAAAGTGCATTTTTAGCAAGTTGAAAAAATGAAAAAAAACGTAAGGCTAACCCCTTACCTTTTTTTCAAAAATCAACACCTCTACAAAGTGGCATTTTATGCCATTTTGGGGTCCTTCCGGGACCCCCGATGCGTGTGTGAGAGGTTTCCAGTTCATTTTTGCGCAGAAAAGTGCATTTTTAGCAAGTTGAAAAAATGAAAAAAAACATAAGGCTAACCCCTTACCTTTTTTTCAAAAATCGACACCTCTACAAAGTGGCATTTTATGCCATTTTGGGGTCCTTCCGGGACCCCCGATGCGTGTGTGAGAGGTTTCCAGTTGATTTTGGCGCAGAAAAGTGCATTTTTAGCAAGTTGAAAAAATGAAAAAAAACGTAAGGCTAACCCCCTTACCTTTTTTTCAAAAATCAACACCTCTACAAAGTGGCATTTTATGCCATTTTGGGGTCCTTCCGGGACCCCCGATGCGTGTGTGAGAGGTTTCCAGTTCATTTTTGCGCAGAAAAGTGCATTTTTATTAAGTTGAAAAAATGAAAAAAAACGTAAGGCTAACCCCTTACCTTTTTTTCAAAAATCGACACCTCTACAAAGTGGCATTTTATGCCATTTTGGGGTCCTTCCGGGACCCCCGATGCGTGTGTGAGAGGTTTCCAGTTGATTTTGGCGCAGAAAAGTGCATTTTTAGCAAGTTGAAAAAATGAAAAAAAACCTAAGGCTAACCCCTTACCTTTTTTTAAAAAATCAACACCTCTACAAAGTGGCATTTTATGCCATTTTGGGGTCCTTCTGGGACCCCCGATGCGTGTGTGAGAGGTTTCCAGTTCATTTTTGCGCAGAAAAGTGCATTTTTAGCAAGTTGAAAAAATGAAAAAAAACATAAGGCTAACCCCTTACCTTTTTTTCAAAAATCGACACCTCTACAAAGTGGCATTTTATGCCATTTTGGGGTCCTTCCGGGACCGCCGATGCGTGTGTGAGAGGTTTCCAGTTGATTTTGGCGCAGAAAAGTGCATTTTTAGCAAGTTGAAAAAATGAAAAAAAACGTAAGGCTAACCCCTTACCTTTTTTCAAAAATCAACACCTCTACAAAGTGGCATTTTATGCCATTTTGGGGTCCTTCTGGGACCCCCGATGCGTGTGTGAGAGGTTTCCAGTTCATTTTTGCGCAGAAAAGTGCATTTTTAGCAAGTTGAAGAAATGAAAAAAAAACATAAGGCTAACCCCTTACCTTTTTTTCAAAAATCGACACCTCTACAAAGTGGCATTTTATGCCATTTTGGGGTCCTTCTGGGACCCCCGATGCGTGTGTGAGAGGTTTCCAGTTGATTTTGGCGCAGAAAAGTGCATTTTTAGCAAGTTGAAAAAATGAAAAAAAACATAAGGCTAACCCCTTACCTTTTTTTAAAAAATCAACACCTCTACAAAGTGGCATTTTATGCCATTTTGGGGTCCTTCTGGGACCCCTGATGAGTGTGTGAGAGGTTTCCAGTTGATTTTGGCGCAGAAAAGTGCATTTTTAGCAAGTTGAAAAAATGAAAAAAAACGTAAGGCTAACCCCTTACCTTTTTTTCAAAAATCAACACCTCTACAAAGTGGCATTTTATGCCATTTTGGGGTCCTTCCGGGACCCCCGATGCGTGTGTGAGAGGTTTCCAGTTCATTTTTGCGCAGAAAAGTGCATTTTTAGCAAGTTGAAAAAATGAAAAAAAACATAAGGCTAACCCCTTACCTTTTTTTCAAAAATCGACACCTCTACAAAGTGGCATTTTATGCCATTTTGGGGTCCTTCCGGGACCCCCGATGCGTGTGTGAGAGGTTTCCAGTTGATTTTGGCGCAGAAAAGTGCATTTTTAGCAAGTTGAAAAAATGAAAAAAAACGTAAGGCTAACCCCCTTACCTTTTTTTCAAAAATCAACACCTCTACAAAGTGGCATTTTATGCCATTTTGGGGTCCTTCCGGGACCCCCGATGCGTGTGTGAGAGGTTTCCAGTTCATTTTTGCGCAGAAAAGTGCATTTTTATTAAGTTGAAAAAATGAAAAAAAACGTAAGGCTAACCCCTTACCTTTTTTTAAAAAATCAACACCTCTACAAAGTGGCATTTTATGCCATTTTGGGGTCCTTCTGGGACCCCTGATGAGTGTGTGAGAGGTTTCCAGTTGATTTTGGCGCAGAAAAGTGCATTTTTAGCAAGTTGAAAAAATGAAAAAAAACGTAAGGCTAACCCCTTACCTTTTTTTCAAAAATCAACACCTCTACAAAGTGGCATTTTATGCCATTTTGGGGTCCTTCCGGGACCCCTGATGCGTGTGTGAGAGGTTTCCAGTTGATTTTGGCGCAGAAAAGTGCATTTTTAGCAAGTTGAAAAAATGAAAAAAAACATAAGGCTAACCCCTTACCTTTTTTTCAAAAATCGACACCTCTACAAAGTGGCATTTTATGCCATTTTGGGGTCCTTCTGGGACCCCCGATGCGTGTGTGAGAGGTTTCCAGTTCATTTTTGCGCAGAAAAGTGCATTTTTATTAAGTTGAAAAAATGAAAAAAACGTAAGGCTAACCCCTTACCTTTTTTTCAAAAATCAACACCTCTACAAAGTGGCATTTTATGCCATTTTGGGGTCCTTCTGGGACCCCTGATGAGTGTGTGAGAGGTTTCCAGTTGATTTTGGCGCAGAAAAGTGCATTTTTAGCAAGTTGAAAAAATGAAAAAAAACATAAGGCTAACCCCTTACCTTTTTTTCAAAAATCGACACCTCTACAAAGTGGTATTTTATGCCATTTTGGGGTCCTTCCGGGACCCCCGATGCGTGTGTGAGAGGTTTCCAGTTCATTTTTGCGCAGAAAAGTGCATTTTTAGCAAGTTGAAAAAATGAAAAAAAACATAAGGCTAACCCCTTACCTTTTTTTCAAAAATCGACACCTCTACAAAGTGGCATTTTATGCCATTTTGGGGTCCTTCTGGGACCCCCGATGCGTGTGTGAGAGGTTTCCAGTTCATTTTTGCGCAGAAAAGTGCATTTTTAGCAAGTTGAAGAAATGAAAAAAAAACATAAGGCTAACCCCTTACCTTTTTTTCAAAAATCGACACCTCTACAAAGTGGCATTTTATGCCATTTTGGGGTCCTTCTGGGACCCCCGATGCGTGTGTGAGAGGTTTCCAGTTGATTTTGGCACAGAAAAGTGCATTTTTAGCAAGTTGAAAAAATGAAAAAAAACGTAAGGCTAACCCCTTACCTTTTTTTCAAAAATCAACACCTCTACAAAGTGGCATTTTATGCCATTTTGGGGTCCTTCTGGGACCCTCGATGCGTGTGTGAGAGGTTTCCAGTTCATTTTTGCGCAGAAAAGTGCATTTTTAGCAAGTTGAAAAAATGAAAAAAAACATAAGGCTAACCCCTTACCTTTTTTTCAAAAATCGACACCTCTACAAAGTGGCATTTTATGCCATTTTGGGGTCCTTCTGGGACCCCTGATGAGTGTGTGAGAGGTTTCTAGTTGATTTTGGCGCAGAAAAGTGCATTTTTAGCAAGTTGAAAAAATGAAAAAAAACATAAGGCTAACCCCTTACCTTTTTTTCAAAAATCGACACCTCTACAAAGTGGCATTTTATGCCATTTTGGGGTCCTTCCGGGACCCCCGATGCGTGTGTGAGAGGTTTCCAGTTGATTTTGGCGCAGAAAAGTGCATTTTTAGCAAGTTGAAAAAATGAAAAAAAACGTAAGGCTAACCCCTTACCTTTTTTTCAAAAATCAACACCTCTACAAAGTGGCATTTTATGCCATTTTGGGGTCCTTCTGGGACCCCCGATGCGTGTGTGAGAGGTTTCCAGTTCATTTTTGCGCAGAAAAGTGCATTTTTAGCAAGTTGAAGAAATGAAAAAAAAACATAAGGCTAACCCCTTACCTTTTTTTCAAAAATCAACACCTCTACAAAGTGGCATTTTATGCCATTTTGGGGTCCTTCTGGGACCCCCGATGCGTGTGTGAGAGGTTTCCAGTTGATTTTTGCGCAGAAAAGTGCATTTTTATTAAGTTGAAAAAATGAAAAAAAACGTAAGGCTAACCCCTTACCTTTTTTTCAAAAATCAACACCTCTACAAAGTAGCATTTTATGCCATTTTGGGGTCCTTCTGGGACCCCTGATGAGTGTGTGAGAGGTTTCCAGTTGATTTTGGCGCAGAAAAGTGCATTTTTAGCAAGTTGAAAAAATGAAAAAAAACATAAGGCTAACCCCTTACCTTTTTTTCAAAAATCGACACCTCTACAAAGTGGCATTTTATGCCATTTTGGGGTCCTTCCGGGACCCCCGATGCGTGTGTGAGAGGTTTCCAGTTCATTTTTGCGCAGAAAAGTGCATTTTTAGCAAGTTGAAAAAATGAAAAAAAACATAAGGCTAACCCCTTACCTTTTTTTCAAAAATCGACACCTCTACAAAGTGGCATTTTATGCCATTTTGGGGTCCTTCTGGGACCCCCGATGCGTGTGTGAGAGGTTTCCAGTTCATTTTTGCGCAGAAAAGTGCATTTTTAGCAAGTTGAAGAAATGAAAAAAAAACATAAGGCTAACCCCTTACCTTTTTTTCAAAAATCGACACCTCTACAAAGTGGCATTTTATGCCATTTTGGGGTCCTTCTGGGACCCCCGATGCGTGTGTGAGAGGTTTCCAGTTGATTTTGGTGCAGAAAAGTGCATTTTTAGCAAGTTGAAAAAATGAAAAAAAACATAAGGCTAACCCCTTACCTTTTTTTCAAAAATCGACACCTCTACAAAGTGGCATTTTATGCCATTTTGGGGTCCTTCTGGGACCCCCGATGCGTGTGTGAGAGGTTTCCAGTTCATTTTTGCGCAGAAAAGTGCATTTTTAGCAAGTTGAAAAAATGAAAAAAAACATAAGGCTAACCCCTTACCTTTTTTTCAAAAATCGACACCTCTACAAAGTGGCATTTTATGCCATTTTGGGGTCCTTCCGGGACCCCCGATGCGTGTGTGAGAGGTTTCCAGTTCATTTTTGCGCAGAAAAGTGCATTTTTAGCAAGTTGAAGAAATGAAAAAAAAACATAAGGCTAACCCCTTACCTTTTTTTCAAAAATCGACACCTCTACAAAGTGGCATTTTATGCCATTTTGGGGTCCTTCTGGGACCCCCGATGCGTGTGTGAGAGGTTTCCAGTTCATTTTTGCGCAGAAAAGTGCATTTTTAGCAAGTTGAAAAAATGAAAAAAAACATAAGGCTAACCCCTTACCTTTTTTTCAAAAATCGACACCTCTACAAAGTGGCATTTTATGCCATTTTGGGGTCCTTCTGGGACCCCCGATGCGTGTGTGAGAGGTTTCCAGTTGATTTTGGCGCAGAAAAGTGCATTTTTAGCAAGTTGAAAAAATGAAAAAAAACATAAGGCTAACCCCTTACCTTTTTTTCAAAAATCAACACCTCTACAAAGTGGCATTTTATGCCATTTTGGGGTCCTTCTGGGACCCCCGATGCGTGTGTGAGAGGTTTCCAGTTCATTTTTGCGCAGAAAAGTGCATTTTTATTAAGTTGAAAAAATGAAAAAAAACATAAGGCTAACCCCTTACCTTTTTTTCAAAAATCGACACCTCTACAAAGTGGCATTTTATGCCATTTTGGGGTCCTTCTGGGACCCCTGATGCGTGTGTGAGAGGTTTCCAGTTGATTTTGGCGCAGAAAAGTGCATTTTTAGCAAGTTGAAAAAATGAAAAAAAACATAAGGCTAACCCCTTACCTTTTTTTCAAAAATCGACACCTCTACAAAGTGGCATTTTATGCCATTTTGGGGTCCTTCCGGGACCCCCGATGCGTGTGTGTGAGAGGTTTCCAGTTCATTTTTGCGCAGAAAAGTGCATTTTTAGCAAGTTGAAAAAATGAAAAAAAACATAAGGCTAACCCCTTACCTTTTTTTCAAAAATCGACACCTCTACAAAGTGGCATTTTATGCCATTTTGGGGTCCTTCCGGGACCCCCGATGCGTGTGTGAGAGGTTTCCAGTTGATTTTGGCGCAGAAAAGTGCATTTTTAGCAAGTTGAAAAAATGAAAAAAAACCTAAGGCTAACCCCTTACCTTTTTTTAAAAAATCAACACCTCTACAAAGTGGCATTTTATGCCATTTTGGGGTCCTTCTGGGACCCCCGATGCGTGTGTGAGAGGTTTCCAGTTCATTTTTGCGCAGAAAAGTGCATTTTTAGCAAGTTGAAAAAATGAAAAAAAACATAAGGCTAACCCCTTACCTTTTTTTCAAAAATCGACACCTCTACAAAGTGGCATTTTATGCCATTTTGGGGTCCTTCCGGGACCGCCGATGCGTGTGTGAGAGGTTTCCAGTTGATTTTGGCGCAGAAAAGTGCATTTTTAGCAAGTTGAAAAAATGAAAAAAAACGTAAGGCTAACCCCTTACCTTTTTTCAAAAATCAACACCTCTACAAAGTGGCATTTTATGCCATTTTGGGGTCCTTCTGGGACCCCCGATGCGTGTGTGAGAGGTTTCCAGTTCATTTTTGCGCAGAAAAGTGCATTTTTAGCAAGTTGAAGAAATGAAAAAAAAACATAAGGCTAACCCCTTACCTTTTTTTCAAAAATCGACACCTCTACAAAGTGGCATTTTATGCCATTTTGGGGTCCTTCTGGGACCCCCGATGCGTGTGTGAGAGGTTTCCAGTTGATTTTGGCGCAGAAAAGTGCATTTTTAGCAAGTTGAAAAAATGAAAAAAAACATAAGGCTAACCCCTTACCTTTTTTTAAAAAATCAACACCTCTACAAAGTGGCATTTTATGCCATTTTGGGGTCCTTCTGGGACCCCTGATGAGTGTGTGAGAGGTTTCCAGTTGATTTTGGCGCAGAAAAGTGCATTTTTAGCAAGTTGAAAAAATGAAAAAAAACGTAAGGCTAACCCCTTACCTTTTTTTCAAAAATCAACACCTCTACAAAGTGGCATTTTATGCCATTTTGGGGTCCTTCCGGGACCCCCGATGCGTGTGTGAGAGGTTTCCAGTTCATTTTTGCGCAGAAAAGTGCATTTTTAGCAAGTTGAAAAAATGAAAAAAAACATAAGGCTAACCCCTTACCTTTTTTTCAAAAATCGACACCTCTACAAAGTGGCATTTTATGCCATTTTGGGGTCCTTCCGGGACCCCCGATGCGTGTGTGAGAGGTTTCCAGTTGATTTTGGCGCAGAAAAGTGCATTTTTAGCAAGTTGAAAAAATGAAAAAAAACGTAAGGCTAACCCCCTTACCTTTTTTTCAAAAATCAACACCTCTACAAAGTGGCATTTTATGCCATTTTGGGGTCCTTCCGGGACCCCCGATGCGTGTGTGAGAGGTTTCCAGTTCATTTTTGCGCAGAAAAGTGCATTTTTATTAAGTTGAAAAAATGAAAAAAAACGTAAGGCTAACCCCTTACCTTTTTTTCAAAAATCGACACCTCTACAAAGTGGCATTTTATGCCATTTTGGGGTCCTTCCGGGACCCCCGATGCGTGTGTGAGAGGTTTCCAGTTGATTTTGGCGCAGAAAAGTGCATTTTTAGCAAGTTGAAAAAATGAAAAAAAACCTAAGGCTAACCCCTTACCTTTTTTTAAAAAATCAACACCTCTACAAAGTGGCATTTTATGCCATTTTGGGGTCCTTCTGGGACCCCCGATGCGTGTGTGAGAGGTTTCCAGTTCATTTTTGCGCAGAAAAGTGCATTTTTAGCAAGTTGAAAAAATGAAAAAAAACATAAGGCTAACCCCTTACCTTTTTTTCAAAAATCGACACCTCTACAAAGTGGCATTTTATGCCATTTTGGGGTCCTTCCGGGACCGCCGATGCGTGTGTGAGAGGTTTCCAGTTGATTTTGGCGCAGAAAAGTGCATTTTTAGCAAGTTGAAAAAATGAAAAAAAACGTAAGGCTAACCCCTTACCTTTTTTCAAAAATCAACACCTCTACAAAGTGGCATTTTATGCCATTTTGGGGTCCTTCTGGGACCCCCGATGCGTGTGTGAGAGGTTTCCAGTTCATTTTTGCGCAGAAAAGTGCATTTTTAGCAAGTTGAAGAAATGAAAAAAAAACATAAGGCTAACCCCTTACCTTTTTTTCAAAAATCGACACCTCTACAAAGTGGCATTTTATGCCATTTTGGGGTCCTTCTGGGACCCCCGATGCGTGTGTGAGAGGTTTCCAGTTGATTTTGGCGCAGAAAAGTGCATTTTTAGCAAGTTGAAAAAATGAAAAAAAACATAAGGCTAACCCCTTACCTTTTTTTAAAAAATCAACACCTCTACAAAGTGGCATTTTATGCCATTTTGGGGTCCTTCTGGGACCCCTGATGAGTGTGTGAGAGGTTTCCAGTTGATTTTGGCGCAGAAAAGTGCATTTTTAGCAAGTTGAAAAAATGAAAAAAAACGTAAGGCTAACCCCTTACCTTTTTTTCAAAAATCAACACCTCTACAAAGTGGCATTTTATGCCATTTTGGGGTCCTTCCGGGACCCCCGATGCGTGTGTGAGAGGTTTCCAGTTCATTTTTGCGCAGAAAAGTGCATTTTTAGCAAGTTGAAAAAATGAAAAAAAACATAAGGCTAACCCCTTACCTTTTTTTCAAAAATCGACACCTCTACAAAGTGGCATTTTATGCCATTTTGGGGTCCTTCCGGGACCCCCGATGCGTGTGTGAGAGGTTTCCAGTTGATTTTGGCGCAGAAAAGTGCATTTTTAGCAAGTTGAAAAAATGAAAAAAAACGTAAGGCTAACCCCCTTACCTTTTTTTCAAAAATCAACACCTCTACAAAGTGGCATTTTATGCCATTTTGGGGTCCTTCCGGGACCCCCGATGCGTGTGTGAGAGGTTTCCAGTTCATTTTTGCGCAGAAAAGTGCATTTTTATTAAGTTGAAAAAATGAAAAAAAACGTAAGGCTAACCCCTTACCTTTTTTTCAAAAATCAACACCTCTACAAAGTGGCATTTTATGCCATTTTGGGGTCCTTCTGGGACCCCTGATGCGTGTGTGAGAGGTTTCCAGTTGATTTTGGTGCAGAAAAGTGCATTTTTAGCAAGTTGAAAAAATGAAAAAAACATAAGGCTAACCCCTTACCTTTTTTTCAAAAATCGACACCTCTACAAAGTGGCATTTTATGCCATTTTGGGGTCCTTCTGGGACCCCTGATGCGTGTGTGAGAGGTTTCCAGTTGATTTTGGTGCAGAAAAGTGCATTTTTAGCAAGTTGAAAAAATGAAAAAAACATAAGGCTAACCCCTTACCTTTTTTGCCAAAAAACGACATTTCTACAAAGTGCAATTTTCTTCACTTTTTTTGTTCCTTCTGGGACTTGATTTCGGAGCAGTTTATACTTAAAATGAAAAAAAAAGGTGTGTGTGTTTTAAGTCAACACATTGTAACCAATTCTATTGTGTTCCAGGACAGAGTCGTTTGGCCCTCAACCAGAGCTGCAGGCGGTTGGATGCAGGTACACGTTGCAGGTACACGTTGCAGGTACACGTTGCAGGTACACGTTGCACACACTCACACCTTCTTTGGCCTTAAACCGTATCGTCATTAAAATGCAACATGCATAGAAATCTCATCAAATATTCAAGAATGGATCGACATTTCTACAAGCGCCATTTTCTGCCCTTTTTGGGTCCTTCTGGGACCCCCGATGACAATGGGGGAGGTTTCCACTTGATTTGGGTGGAGTAAAGTGCACTTGAAGCAAGTTAGACCCCCCCCCCAAAAAAAACACAAAAGTTAACCCCTTACCATTTTTGTCGAAAATGAACACTTTTACAAAGGGCCCTTTGGGACTTGATTTGGGAACAGTTTATACTTCAATGAAAATGAAAAAAAAGGTGTGTGTGTTTTAAGTCAACACATTGTAACCAATTCTATTGTGTTCCAGGACAGAGTCGTTTGGCCCTCAACCAGAGCTGCAGGCGGTTGGATGCAGGTACACGTTGCACACACTCACACCTTCTTTGGCCTTAAATCGTATCGTCATTAAAATGCAACATGCATAGAAATCTCATCAAATATTCAGGAATGGATCGACATTTCTACAAAGCGCCATTTTCTGCCCTTTTTGGGTCCTTCTGGGACCTCCAATGACAATGGGGGAGGTTTCCACTTGATTTGGGCGCAGTAAAGTGCACTTGCACACAAAGGTTAACCCCTTACCATTTTTGTCGAAAATGAACACTTTTACAAAGGGCCCTTTGGGACTTGATTTGGGAACAGTTTATACTTCAATGAAAATGAAAACAAAGGTGTGTGTGTTTTAAGTCAACACATTGTAACCAATTCTATTGTGTTCCAGGACAGAGTCGTTTGGCCCTCAACCAGAGCTGCAGGCGGTTGGATGCAGGTACACGTTGCAGGTACACGTTGCACACACTCACACCTTCTTTGGCCTTAGACCGTATCGTCATTAAAATGCAACATGCATAGAAATGTCATCAAATATTCACATAATATTCAACATTTTCTTTCACCAAAAGTAACAAACCAAAGTAGGAATAGATCAAGGGAGTTGGAACTCAAAGTAACAATAACTACCTCATCTCCAGTTATTACAATAGCGACCATAAAATGTAAAAAAAAAATCAAAATAAAATCATTACAATTAAATTAAAATAAAATGTTTAAAAATATCCAGGTTTGATTATTCTTAAATTTCGTTTTAATTTATCCAATGTATTAAACAAATTTTGCGTGTATAAAAAAAAAAAACATTTAAAAATAAATAAATAAATGCGTGTTCTCCCATTCAGTACTAGTGCCACTTAATTAATTGATGATTGACACATTGATTTAGACAATGGCATATTTATTTAACCAGGAGACATCCTGCAATACACAGAACACATACAACACATATATGCAATGTCAGGCGGCAAAACAAGAATAATTTAGCAAATACAAAATGTTTGTCGGATGTACAAGCAGATGAGCTTCTGTTTCCTAGCAAAATTATATATATAAATATTAAAAAAAAAAAAAAAGTTTCACTCCCCACTATCGCAGGTGCGTAAAAATAAATTCCAAACAGACTTGGTAATTAAAGGGACCGGATGAGTGGATAGTTGGGACTGGTTGGTGCTCGAGCACTCCTGAGTTTGAGGCAACTGAGCAAGGCACTAAACAGTTCTTTAACGAGGCCGTGTAGATATGAAAATATACGTATTTTAACTCCCAACTCGTAAGAGAATATGTATTGATATACTGTATAGAAATAGTAGCGGTCATAGCATAGACTCCTGAGGCACACCAGAAGTTAAAACAGGGAAATAAACCACTTTGTGTCAGCACAGCCACACTGTCCATTGAACTATTTAATTTAAAAATGTGAAATGATGCTAAATGATAAACAATAATTGGTTATTAACGGTATGGAATTGCTATGTGCTATCTTGTTGGTCTCCTTTACTGATTTGGTAATTACTGGTGTTCTAGTGTTGGGCTAAAGACTCAACAACTAGCTTTTCACAAACTGCTGTGGTCTACCGTATTTAAAAACTTTATATCCGTGGCTTTTAAGTGTTAAGAACCCGGTCTTAGTAACTGCTAGCTGTCGCTGTAGCAATGACTTGGTTTTACTCCTAGTGACTTAACATGGACAGTGTGTGCCTCCTGTCTGTTGTATACAATAACTGGCCACAATATTAGGCACACCGAGTCTCTAACCCTGAGAGAGAGAACCCCGCCCGCAAACTATTCAACACGTCGCTCTTAAAAACGTCACGATGGCAGCATTAAAAGGTGTAAGATGGCGTCTGTGTGCTGGCTTTTAAACAGTCGACGCTACCCGACGCTACCCGACGCTACCCGACGCTACCCGACGCGTTACAATATCAAACACCAGCTTCAAAGGAGACGAATGAAAATAAAACACGTATGTACCATTACGACTTCAGACCCACGTCGTCCAGCGGCAGTGGAGACACCCAAAGTCCCAGGAGCCAATGTCAGTAGAGCTGACCGCTGAGCTGTCGCAGGACACTGATGACAAAATTCCTCAGCATCTACGGGGTTAAAATACATAAATAATAAAATGCAAGTTTGCGACAGAAGATCATCCAGATCCTTACCAGCGGCTTGCAGTGTTCCTCGATCCAGTTGATAACGCTTGCCGAGAGCTCCTGGAAGCTGTTGACCGACACGGCGTTGCTGAAGGAGTCGAACAGGGAGTCCATGATGCTCTGAAAGACGTTGAACTTCATCTGGTCCGACACTTGGTTGTCCCCCTGTGGGTGGTTCTGGTGGGCCTTCACAATCTGCTCGTAGTTCCTGTTGAGGAGAAAAACATCAGCGTTGGACCTGAAGGCTGATGTTTAATGAAGCGGAGGATTGGTCTCACGTTTTCATGATCTTCAACGCCGTCACTTCTTTCCTCAGGCGGGAAACCTCCTCCTCCTGCTTCCTCTTCTCTTTGTGGAGAAAATTGATGTACTCGATGGCTGCAGACAAAAACACACAAAAACAAAACATCTTAAAATAAAGCCTGATGATCTGCCAACAAGGAGCATTGAGATGTTTTCCTTCAGTGAATAAGCTAACCTAGCATGATGTTGCTGTTAATGTGTGTAACATTAGCACGGTAGCATCATATAGCTATGCTACTGCTGAGCTAAATTTAGTTAAAAATAAACAGATTTAGGGCTAAATTTAAAAAATGATGTACATCAGTGGTCTCCAAACTAAGGCCCGGGGGCCGGACACGGCCCACTTCCACATTTGACCCGGCCCCTTGAACAATAAAGCATGTACATTTTTCTGTCATAGAACTGGAAATGGTAACCTATTGTGAGCAATGTTACTACAAACACACTTTGCCCCAGTCATAGAACATAAACAAACTACCCTGCCCCTGGCCCCCCTTCAGAGGAGGGAAAAGTCATGTGGCCCTCACTGGAAAAAGTTTGGGGACCCCTGATGTACATGAATTGAAAAGCAGTACATGAAGACGGAACCACCATCCACCAGTACAAGCCTGGATGGAGAGGTTGGGGTAGCACTCAATAACATCATCAAATTTATCTTTATGTATTCCCACTAATTAATATGAGGTGAAAGAAAAGGGAAAATACAATATAGATAATCCATATGTGTAATGTGGTAGAAAATGATACGTTCGAGGACCGTCAAATAAAGTGGGGCAAGTGGACACTAGCAGCAAACGTGTAAAAAGTGGATGGTTGTAACTATATTTGTTTTAACCCCAAAGAGCAGTACTGTACATCCCTAGAACGTATCATAAATGAACCCGTCTTCGGTGTCCTTACTTTTCTGCAGGACGACGGCCTTGCTGATCTTCTGCGCTCCCACCGCTGATTCCGACTGCAGGAACGTGGGCACCACCGACTGCAGGTCATCAAAGCCTTTCTGAAAGGAGGGAAAGGCGTTCCAAGATGATGATGATGATGATGATGATGATGACGTGCTTCACGTCACGGAATGAAGGCAAAGTGCAGCGTCACCTTGATGGTGTCGCGTCGCTTCTGCTCAGCCTGCGTGTGAGCTTGTCGCCGCCGATCTTTGTACGAGTTCTTGTGTGACGTCTCGTGTCGGCAGTCGCTGTCCTCGTCATCTGTTGGTACAATAAATTGAAATTAAAAACCTATTAAGCAAAAGTGTCTCTTTAAGGCCCGTGTTAAGCATCTGGGGGCCACATGGGACCCCACCCGCCCCTGTAGACCTACCATGTGCGGGGGCTTCCGTACTGACTGTTGCCCCCCATTGCAGAAGAAAATGGAATGGAAAAGGAATATATGGACAAGGAATTATATATGTTTTTGTTGGGATGAGGTTGGAATCTGGGTGGTTAGGGGGGTCGGACTAAATAAGTTTTGACTTCTTCCTACTCCCTTTCGAACATGTGTATGTTAATATATACATATGTATTTTTATTTGTATTGATTTTTTTTTATTTTGGTTGGTTTGTTGTGCTTACAATGTTTATTATGTTCAAAATAAACTAAACTCATTCATTTTCTACCGCTGGAGCCTATCCCAGCTGTCTTAGGGGGAGAGGCGGGGTACACCCTGGACTGGTGGCCAGCCAATCACAGGGCACATATAGACAAACAACCATTCACACTCACATTCATACCTATGGACAATTTGGAGTCGCTAATTAACCTAGCATGTTTTGTTTTTTTTTTAGAATGTGGGAGGAAACCGGAGTACCCGGAAAAAAAAAAAAAACACGCATGCACAGGGAGAACATGCAAACTCCACACAGAGATGGCCAAGGGTGGAATTTAACCCTGGTCTCCTACCTGTGAGGTCTGCGCGCTAACCACTCGTCCTATTATAATAAAACCAAATTAATCCACCTTTACACAGAGAATAATGCCAATTTTTATTGATTTGTTGACTTTTTCCTACATTTTTTTTGCCATAATATATAAAACATAACATTACGGTATGTAGAAATATAGTATGAATAAAATAGTGCAGATCCAGACTCATTTCTTAACATTTTTTCTCCTTTTTTCCCTTAATTCCTGAGTACGATTTTAATATTATATCTTCATTCATTTTCTACCGCTTTTCCTCACGAGGGTCGCGGGGGTATGCTGGAGCCTATCCCAGCTGTCTTCAGGCGAGAGGCGGGGTACACCCTGGACTGGTGGCCACCCAATCACAGGGCACATATAGACAAACAACCATTCACACTCAAATTCATACCTATGGACAATTTGGAGTCGCTAATTAACCTAGCATGTTTTTTTTTTTTGGAATGTGGGAGGAAACCGGAGTACCCGGAAAAAAAAAAAAAAAACACGCATGCACGGGGAGAACATGCAAACTCCACACAGAGATGGCCGAGGGTGGAATTTAACCCTGGTCTCCTAGCTGTGAGGTCTGCACGCTAACCACTCGACCGCCCCTAAACTAAATTAAACTAAAAAAAAGCAAAACATAATTTTCAACCAAAGCACACACCTGTATTTGGTACTGAAGAGGCACTTGTTGAACCGATGCTGTTGGCTCGCGACACCGTGCTCCCCTTCCTGGCGGCATTAAAGAAACCTGCAAGAGAATGGACCACATCCATTATCGTCACCTACACCAATCAAACATCGCACGCAACAACACGACAACTCACCGGGGTCAAAGACGCCGTCACCGAACACCACATCTGCGTGCTGTGAGCCAGCGCCAGGCAACAGAAGATGGAGAGAGGGGAAAAAAAAAAGGAATATAAGATGATGGAAAAGGTGCTGGCCTACATGTGGACAATGATGCTTCAAGTGCCCACTGATTACTTCTTTTCATGAGTACCACAATGACTGCTATCGTCCCTCGTCAAATAAGGACACCCCCGCACAAACGTCACTCCAATTATAAGGGTGCAGTTCAAAAATGGCTTCTATAGTCATTCTTTACATAAATCAATGCTAAGGAGAAAAAAATGACATTTTGGGGTAGAAAGAGCAGCCATATTAACATGTAATACATGGCTACCCACTGTCACTCCCTCTCTGCACACTTGTTGCGTGTTTTAGGGACCGTTGTCTTATATTCGGGTGAATATAGTATAGATAGTTTGCCCTCTAGTGGGCTGTATGAGAATGACACCATATTCGATCTGGGCTAGGATTTTTCCACATACTGAAAAGTACAAACGTTTATGAAAAACATTCAAGATAAATAAGATTTTCTAAAATGAGTATGTTTGGTGCACACATGACGTAAATGTGAGCAGTCCCATCCTTTGATTGACAGCTTGACAATGAAAAGCACTATTGTTTTTATGCCGACAGCAGTTACTTGTCACACGCTAAATATGCTTGGAAAACGTCCCAAAAATCATTCACTCGTGGGAATATGAAGTTTAATGTTACTTCAAATTTGATGTATTGCTGTAACTACACACAACCATATAAGAAATACTATTAAAAAGCGACATGTTCACAACTAGTTAGCTAGCTAGCTAGCTGGCTACTAAACATTGACTCAACCAACAAAGACGCCAGCGACTGACAGCGCAGGCAGAAAGTTTAAAACGCAGCCTCGCCGGCTGTAGTTGATGTCACAAGGGACGTGTGACTCAAACGACAAAAGATGATGAATTTCTACGATCACAAGGCTGAACTTTACCTTCCCGTGGTCCTCGGGCGATGTCGTCGGGTCCGCCATTTTGGAAATGAGCCTTAAAAGTGGTGCGTTCGGGTGCTCCTTTGTAAAAGTGAGGATTCGACCGACGGGGGCAGACAGAAAGTCAAACTGAACAAAAAGAAAGCACAACTCCCGTTTGGGAGATAAAAAGTAAGATTATTATCGGTATTCGGTGAAGTGCAGAGCGTCGGTTGTTCTTGTTCGTCGCCACAAAGCAGTTCAACTGAAGTGTGTGGCGTTCCCATTCTGTTAGAGTCCTCGAATGTCGCAGCACCGGATGCAGTAGCCGACTTTGAGCACAGGGTGTCGCTGTTATACAACACTCCCAACCAGGTTCCTTTCATTTTGGATCACCTGACTGCCACAAAGGCAAACTGGCCTCAAGCAAAGGGTAAGGAGCAAAAACACATGATCCCTGGTCCAGTTAAAGTGGTCTAAAGTCTGAAACTATGCTGGTTATAATGTGCTCTACTCAACGTCCACCACCTGCTGCATCATTTCTTGCACCCTAGAAGTCACTTAGACTCTTTTGCGCTCCACCCTGTGTTCGTTCTACAGCAGGAAGTCACTCTTCTGCTTTTCTGCCCGTGTGGTTTTCTGTCTGTGTTACAGAGTGTGTCACGCTCTGCTTGCCTTCCGCTCAGCACAAGAAACTCTCCAGAGGTGTTTGTCCAGGAGAAGACTGCCATCTTGCCTCCTTCTCACCTGCAGGATGCACTTCCTCCCGGCAACAGGCCTCATTTAGGCCTCCTTTTTGCCCTCGCACGCTCTGGTATGCAACTGATTTTCTCAGGAGAAGGCGTTTGTTCACGGCTTTCCTCCTGGATTACTTGTGGAGATTAGTGATGGGGAATGCTGCTACGGGGGCCGCCGAGCAACAGGAGCCACCCGACGGTCGTGAAGCAAGGAGCTCGGTCTCGTCTGGGATGAGTGAGCCGACGCCCCCGGCGCTGCAGAAGAAGCAGCCGCCTCCTCCAAAGCTGCCCAAGCCTGCCGAGAAGGAGTTGGAGGAACGCTTCAATGTGGTCCTGGTGAGTAGAGCACAACTTTAGTTTTTTTTTTTTTTTTTTACCAGTCCAAAGTTCTGGGACGCTTGCTTATACTATTGAATGGGAAAGTGTATCTAAACTTTTGATTGGTGTTGTACATGAAGAATTAATAACATACTGCTCATTTGGAAGCAACGGCAACACAAAATAATCATTTATGCTGACAAAATGATGAAAAAACAGTCACTTTTCCTCTCGAGGATGGCGGCGTGATGAGCGTGCGGGGGCCTCAAGGGGAAGTGGGGCAATGCATCACCGCTACAGACCATAAGACCGGAAAAGGCACCACGCTTTCAACATGCAGCATGATCTTCACCTCATCATAAATAAACACATTATTATTCACTGTCAAATGGAAAATATTGTTTACACGCCCATGCACAACAGGACCCCCCCCACAAATATAATCCTTTATGCAGCTAAATCATTATATTTGATAACTTAAGTGAGGGCGTAGAACCATGTGACCTCTGGCAGCCAATCAAAGAACAGATTACATCGAGATCATGGAACAACACAATAAATAGAATGAATGTGGTGTTTCTATTTATATACACAAGTGAACTTTCAAAGCCTAACCCCCCCCCACAAAAAAAGTGGCACAAATTAAAAAAAATATTTTTTTTTCATCTAACTAGGCATGTGTATTTAGCTTTTTTGCGTGTGTTTTGGGAATTTTGCAAGTGTGACGCCACCGCAGATGGGTACCAATGGCACAAAGGACAATTGTGATGGTAACCATAGAACAGGAAATGGACGTTTCTGACTGATATTACATCTATTCTTATGAATTTTTACTAAGCAGATGTTGACATAAATAGTATGTAGCGGAAAGCACGGCTTCAAAGGGTTATATGATGATGATTTTTTATTTATTTAAATATCTTTTGTTTTTCCAAACATCCTGTAAGCACTATTGTATAAAATTAAATGTAAAATAATAATAATTTATCGTATGTCATATATTTAATTTATATTTAGTTAGTACTAACATAAAAAACAAATATTCTCAGTAATTATTATTATTATTATTTTTTTTACTTTTCACACATTCTGCTCTCTTGGTGGAATAAACAAGGATGTTTTGGTTTTTTCTTAAATTTTATTTCATGACCGCACCCTCGCAACCGAGTATGACCCTACTTCCTGCCTCGGCGATATAAGCGAGAAGCAGGTGTAGGTTCATGTTTAGCCAACTCAACCATCACAAGTGATGCTACATAGTGATCATCATGGGACGCCACGGCAGCTCGTTTAACCACCAAACCACAAGTGACACCCCGTCAACAGACGCCAACTCCCGGCTAGAGTCATTTCCGTTCTCGCAGTTTAGTTTTTTTTAAGGTGTGGAGGCCTGAAGGTGAAAGTTAACACTTGGCCTCCAAGTCAAAGTTTGGATTAAACAGCCACATTTGTCATAGGAAAAAAAACGCTTTGAGCATTCTACATAAATAGATGAAGTCATGATGATGATGATGATGATGATAATGTTACCGTCTTTCAGAGCTACATGAACCTTCCGCCTGATAAACTGCAGCTGTTGAGTCAATATGACAACGACAAGAAATGGGAGCTCGTCTGTGATCAGGTACCATTGTTGTTTAAATGGAGTATGTTACTTTTATTGTAATGGTAATGGTTTCATTTCATTTGAACATGCATCAGATTACCATTGAACGCATCACATAATCAGTTCACAGTTCCACATGTCCAAAAGGAGTAGGAAGAAGCAAAGCTTATTAAATCCTACCCCTCCATCTGGTACTTTTACAATCACTAACTGTTATACTTGTTCACTTCCTGCTTTCCTAATATAATTTAAGTGATTTTTTAATGATGTGCATTGAGTTATATTTAATCAATTACTTTGCTAATTTATGTAGTTGTATTTCATTCATTTATTTTGAATTGGAACTTGTCATACAATTAAATTTATATATTGAATTGTATTTTAATGTCATTTAGATGTATTGCAGTCCATAGGGAGGTCATGCGTGATCTGGTACAATTTAATTGAATTAATAATTAAAATGCAATACATTTGATTAGATTGTATGTATTAATAATAATTATTATTAATTTAAATTGAATACTTTTTTAGTGTTTTGATTTTCATTAAATTTCATGTAATGTAATTTCTAATTTTATTATTGATTATTTCAGTATGCTAATATCACACATGGGTTAAGAGCACAGTGTTGAAACGCTCAAAGCGTTGCCATGGCAACAGTATAATCTGCAGCAGCCCGTGTGTGATGTGTTGGGAGAGATTTTTATTTTATTTTTTTTTAAGACTCTCACTCTTCTCCATCAGGAGCGTTTCCAGGTGAAAAGCTCACCATCCGCCTACCCGGCCAAGATCAAGAGCTTCTACCAGGATCAAGTAGTGGTGGCACGCAGGGTCAGTGAAGGCATCATCATCCGACTCACATATACTACGATGTTTGCTTATGTCTGCCTGTGTGTGTGTGTGTGTGTGTGTGGATGCTCCTGATTGACATCCGTGAAATGTTCCTCATTAGAAAAAACGAATCCAAGAGGCCACAAAGGTCCTGAAAGATTTGGAGATATCCCTTCGCACCAACCACATCGGGTGAGCAAGTGACATTTCCACGTCAGTGTTCTGAAATATGGCATCCACCCGAACTAAAGGCTATTCCTGTGTTGTTGTGTTTCCGACTCGTAGCTGGGTTCAGGAGTTCCTCAACGAGCAGAACAAAGGTCTGGATGTGTTGGTGGAGTACCTGTCTCAAGCACAGAGCGATGCCTTGTGAGTAGAAGCAGCATCTTGAACATCCCATCAGAAACAGTCGCCACCACAGATGTTTGGTGATGTCTTCAGGTTTGACGTGGACACCAGCGAAAACGGCAGCACCCTGCAAGACCGAACAAGAACCCTCAATGGAAGGTCCATCGAAGACCTGACTAAGACCACCAACGCCGCCACTAGCGGTGGCGCCTCGCAGTCTCATGGAATGAGCCGAGCGGCGCGAGCGCTCACCGTGAGGTGAGGAGGTTGTGCACCTGCCGTATATTAGCGCTGATGCTAACGTTTTTACCGCGCCAACAGGATTAGCTCCACTCTGGGAAACAAGATGATGAAGAGGTCTCACTTACCCAGCCAGAGAGATGACGTGCACGTGTGCATCATGTGTCTGAGAGCCATCATGAACTACCAGGTAGTAAACACCTCCGCCCACACTGGAGCGAAATGACAGGGAAATGTTTATAAAATAAAGCTACCACCTCGGGGCAGCACTTGTGTTGCCCCATGCAGAAAAGAAAGGTCAGGGAGGGGCGGCAGTAGAAGAGTCGGACCAAGATAAAGATGTAATCTAAGCAAAACTGTTTTATTATCAACTTGGGGGCAGAGTGTTGCGCTGCCCCACACGGCAGACAAAAGAACAAGGAGAGTCGGCAGGAAGACAGAGGGACACATAAATGCTTATGAATGCTAATAAATACAGGATATGCTTGAAAGAATACAAAACAAAGCTTTGTTTTTATGATTTCGAAAAACACTACAAGGTGTCGAAAAACAACTTATTAGTTTTTTTTTGCTTTTTCTTTAGCTTTTTGTGTCTATATAGCCGCTTACAAGAAGACATTGATGATAAAAATAGAAAACAAAGCACTACAAAAAGTGCATAACCATCATAGATAATGGATGAAAATGTTACAAGCTTATGCTAGCATTTGCTGTAACCATTAGGGGCACTGACCCACTTGCCCCTAATGCAAAAACAGCACAACGATCAAACTGACGCTACTTGTTTTTCAGTCTGGTTTCAACCTGGTGATGACACACTTGCGATGCGTCAACGAGATCGCGCTCAGTCTGAACAGCAGGAATCACAGGTCAGTGTGTGTGTGTGTGTGTGTGTGTGTGTGTGTTAGGAAGCCATAAGGTGTGTTTGAGTGTCATCACTATGCCGTGACAGGACCAAAGCCCTCGTCCTGGAGCTGCTGGCTGCTGTGTGTCTGGTCAGAGGAGGACATGACATCATCCTGTCGGCGTTTGACAACTTCAGAGAGGTAGGAAGATAATAAATACATAATATTGTGTCTTATTTACATTTTATGACACGTGCTTTTTCAGTACCAGTCAAAAGTTTGGAGACACTTGATTATGCTATTGAACGGGAAAGTGTCTCCAAACTTTTGATGCACCAGGGTGCACTTCAAGTGTTGCCCACACGGTGGCGGAAAAACATGGCCAAACTTAACTGGCACTGAAAATAAGACAGGCTCACCTTGTTTTTTCCGCCACCGTGTGGGCAACATTTGAATTGCACCCTCGTCATCATAATACTAAACAGTTTCCGACATTTAAATATTTTTAGTAATGTATAATATCTGAATACACTGTAAAATTACACATAATTGTAATTTCTGATTTATAATTGCATCAGATAAAAAATTGGAATTGGTAAATTATTTCTATACATGCTTTTAGTTTATTGTATTATATACTGATATGAATATAAATGTTGAAATTAATCTAACAATAATGTCAATAAATCTTGATATTATTCTTACACTTATGACACTTCCCCCCCCTCAGGTGAGCAGAGAGAGGAGCCGCTTTGAGAAGCTGATGGAGTACTTCATCAATGACGACAGCAACATTGACTTCATGGTGGGCCACATGCTCTCAATCGCTATTAATTAGACAGATGAATTAATGAGATTAATGGATGAATGTCACATGGTTGCAGGTGGCCTGCATGCAGTTCATCAACATAGTGGTCCATTCTGTGGAGAACATGAATTTCCGCGTACACCTGCAGTATGAGTTCACTCAGCTGGGCTTGGACAAGTATCTGGATGTGAGATGTTTCTCTTATAACGACTTCCTGTCTCTGCATTGTAAAACATTATGTGTGTGTGTGTTAGAGCCTGAAGGAAACGGAGAGCGAGAAGCTACAGGTGCAGATCCAGGCCTACCTGGACAACGTGCTGGATGTTGGTGCTCTGTTGGAGGACGCCGAGAACAGAGGCGGCGTGCTGGATCATGTGGACCAACTGCAGGACCACAACGTCAAGGTAGAACTGCAAAAGTCAAAAAACGGGAGAAGCGTGTGGTGTTATACATTCAGTATGCGTGATGAGATGTTCCTGTGATGTGCCTCCAGCTCAGTGCTCAGCTCCACGAGATGGAGACTCAGACTGTTGAGAAGATTTCTGAACTTGAGACTCAGCTCATGCAGGCCACCAAAGAGACGGAGCTGCTGAAGGTACACGGTGCTGTTAAACGGTGTTAAATATGCGGTAACAACCATGTAGCTAAGGGCTAAAGTAGTAGGACTACTAGCTAGCTAATGAATGCTAGCTAGCTAATGAATGCTAGCTAGCTAGCGAGCTAATGAATGCTAGCTAGCTAGGTAGCTAATGAATGCTAGCTGGCTAGCTAATGAATGCTAGCTAGCTAGCTAGCTAATGAATGCTTGCTAGCTAGCCAGCTAGCTAATGAATGCTGGATAGCTAGCGAGCTAATGAATGCTGGATAGCTAGCGAGCTAATGAATGCTGGATAGCTAGCTAATGAATGCTAGCTAGCTAGCGAGCTAATGAATGCTAGCTAGCTAGCGAGCTAATGAATGCTAGCTCACGAGCTAATGAATGCTAGCAAGCTAGCTAGCTAATGAATGCTTGCTAGCTAGCTAATGAATGCTTGCTAGCTAGCTAGCTAATGAATGCTAGCTAGCTAGCTAATGAATGCTAGCTAGCTAGCTAGCTAATGAATGCTAGCTAGCTAGCTAACTAATGAATGCTAGCTAGCTAGCTAGCTAATGAATGCTAGCATCCATCCATCCATCCACCCACCCACCCACTTTGTGTTTGTCCTTGGCAGGAAAGCCTGAGAGATTCGTGTTCTCAAGTGAGCACCCTACAGCAGAGGGAACGTGAGAAGGAGCTGGACAGGGAGCGAGAGAAGGAGCGGGAGCGTTTGAATGTAGCGACACCTCAGGCACCTTCCGAGTTAGAGCAGAAGATCCATGAGCTGCAGGAGAAAGGGCTGATCCGCCTGGGCCGGACCGCCTCCGGGGGCCTGGACATCCAGGTGGTACCCATTACGGTGACTGATTACATCCCGGCACCGGCGCCTCAGCCTAGCGTCACCGTGTCCTCCTCTACGCCATCCCGTCCTGTCGTGCCTCGTCCAACTCCTCATGGTCCTCCAGTACTTGCATCTTGTCCCGGAGGAGAGACACAACTTCCTCCTCCACCTGGAGGAGCACCACCACCACCTCCTCCACTTGCTGCAGTAGGAGGGCCACCACCTCTTCCGCTTGTTGCAGCAGCAGGAAGACCGCCACCGCCGCCGCCACCGCCGCCTCCTCCACCGGCTGCTGGAGGAAGTGGCGGTGGACCTCCTGCTGGAGGAGGGCCACCACCACCGCCTCCACCACCTGGGGTCGGGCTGCCGCCTCCTCCTCCACCTGGGGTCGGACCACCTCCTCCACCTGGGTCTGGACCACCCCCTCCTCCACCCGAGGGCGGACCGCCGCCTCCTCCTCCTGGGACTGGACCACCTCCTCCACCTGGGGCCGGACCACCACCTCCTCCGGGTCCTGGAGCACCCAACACTCAGTCCGGTAGGGATCTGACCTGAATCTACTGAAAGTCCCAACACTGCTGTGATCTTCATGGTTTTCTTCTACGTCAGGTCTGAAAAACAAAAAGACCATCCAGACCAAGTTCAGGATGCCGCTGTTGAACTGGCAGCCTCTGAAACCGAACCAGGTCACAGGAACTGTTTTTAACGAGCTGGATGACGAACAAGTCCTGGAGGTAAGAAGGCGTTCACCTCATGGAGAACGTCACTTGAGGTGATGGTAGCATGGTAGCTAGCATCTTGTCTGTCTCTGTAGGAGCTGAACATGGAGATGTTTGAGGAACAGTTCAAGACCAAGGCTCAGGGGAACCCGTCCGATTTGTCTAAAGTCAAAAAGAAGTTGGGGCAGAAGTCCCCCAGTAAGACGTCTTTGATTGATGCAAACAAGGCCAAGAACCTGGCCATCACCTTACGCAAAGGCGGGATGAATCCTTCACAAATCTGCACCGCCATCGAGATGTACGGACCGTTTTGCTCCGATTCTGTTGCGTTCTCCTTGGATAAAAAAAAAACCGTGTTGTTCCTTCCTCACAGGTATGACCAGCAGTCCTTGTCCATCGACTTCCTGGAGCTGCTGGAGCACTTCATACCATCAGACTTCGAGATGAAGCTGCTACTCAACTACGAGAAGGACGGGCGACCCCTTGACGAGCTGACGGACGAGGACCGCTTTATTCTCCACTTTGGGAAGATCCCTCGCCTGACCCAGCGCATCAATACGCTCACCTTCATGGGGAACTTCCCCGAGAGCGTCAAACGTCTTCAACCGGTTTGTCCAACCTCCTTGATCGGCGTCCCCTGAAGATCTTGGACTGATGATGGTTTCAATGTCCTTTGCAGCAACTCAACTCCATCATCGCGGCGTCCATGTCCATCAAATCCTCGGCCAAGTTAAAGAAGATCTTAGAGGTGAGGCGAAGACATCAGGAGTCTTCAAGCCGGTTCTGACGCCATCTTTGTTCTCTTAGATCGTGTTGGCGTTCGGGAACTACATGAACAGCAGCAAAAGGGGGGCGGCTTACGGTTTTAGACTGCAAAGTCTGGACCTGGTAAGTAGCTCCGGTCGGATAAACGGTACGTTGACGTCAGGTCGTTGACTTTGGTTTCTTCAGCTTCTGGAAACAAAGTCCACCGACCGCTCGCAGACTCTGCTCCACTTCATCACCAACATCATCCTGGACAAATACCCGGACTTGGCTAACTTCTACACGGAGCTTCATTTCGTGGACAAAGCAGCCCTCGGTATGTTCTCCTCTCCCGGTCCAGGTCTGTCAATCCTTGAGTTGAGAATCCCGATTCTCCTTGCCAGTGTCCCTGGACAGCATCCTGCAGGATATCCGCTTCCTGGAACGAGGCATGGAGATGACCAAGAAGGAGTTCCTGGTGCAGGACGACAGCCCGGTTTTGAAGGACTTCATCAAAAGCAACAGCGAGCAGTTGGAGTCGCTGACCAAGGACAGCAAAATGGCGCAGGTGAAGAAAGCCTTCAAACGCTTCATCCTCACAACCGAGCTAACACGTCACATGACTTTTTCCAGGAAGCTTACTGCTCCGTGGTGGAGTACTTCGGGGAGAACCCCAAAACCACACAGCCGGCTATGTTCTTCCCGCTTTTCTCCCGCTTCATTAAAGCATACAAGGTGAGGAATAGCGGAATGTTGTTGCCGTGCGGAGAATCGAACCTAAAAGTCCTTTTTTTTTTGGGGTTGGTTTGCAGAAAGCTGAGCAAGAGATTAATCAGAAGAAAAAAACAGAACTGGATGTGAGCGAAGGAAAAAGTAGTCCGCCCACCAAGAGCGCAGGTCCACGGGTAAATATTCGTTCAAAGCAAAGCGTGGGAATCAAACGTTGTAAAGCAGAATTCATGGTCATATCTTTGCAAGTGCCACTAAAATCATTTTTTTTAGGGTCCTTTGATGCCCAAGTTGGACTTCATAGCCGAGCTGAAGAGGAAGCAGGTTCAGCCCGGCGTCCGTGAGGGCAAAGATGGCGCCTTGGAGGACATCATCACAGGTAACAACACGCAATTCATTGATGTTGTTGGTGCGTCTCACCTTCTCGTTTTGTTGCGGCTCAGACCTGAGGACCACGCCGTTCCGACGCACGGATGGTCGCCGGCCAGCTCAGCGCCAGGATACATAATAAACACCCAAGGCTAAACACACACAAACACACACAAAGCAGCTTTAAGTGGAAAAAAGCACAAATGTTTGTTGACATTTGACCTTGTAAATACAATACCTTCATTTTAATTAAGAAGTTAGAAAATGCATATTTGGAGTCACGTGTTATGTAATAATAATCATTTTTAAAAAGTAGTCAGTGTTTTTGTGATTTTGCACACAAGCAGGGCCATACAATAATGATCTTCAATGTACCACATCGTAGTATTTTATTATTATTATTATTTTGCACAGTAGTGTAATCTAGCATTGATGCAAAGTAAAGGAAACTTGTGCCAACATTATGGGGGTATTCTGCCAACCGAGTTGAGTGGAAAGCCGGACTTACCTGTTCAGGGAAGGTAGATTTTTTTAAAACATGTGTGGTATCTTTTAGCTTGATTGACATATTCATTCTTCATTTAGAGCTTTTAATAACTGAAAAAAAACATATAATCCTGTTGTGTCATTTATATTCTTTCTGTTCATTAAATACATTGAAAATGGGCACAGTTGCTAATGGAGAGTAATCATGACTAGACGGGTAGGGTATAGTTAGTATAATAAATGAGTGTTAACTTGGGTATTAAATGCTCTATTGCAGGGGTCTCAAACTCAATTTACCTGGGGGCCACTGGAGCTAGGGTCTGGGTGAGACTGGGCCGCGTCAGGTTTTCCAAAAAAAAAACAAAAAAAACGCAATTATTAAAAACAGAAAAATGAATAAACTTTGTTTTGGTTCCGATTTTCTACAAGAAAAGCTCTGATAAAACATTCCACTGTTCTCAAATATCTTAATTTTTATTTTTCTACACAAAATAAGATGAAAAATAAATAAACTAATCAAGAAAAGAAAGAAAATCAATCAATCAGTAATAAATTGAATAATAATAATAAAACGGCAAATAATAAAAACTTAAGAAACCACATATAGTTGGTGGGTAGACAATTTTTTTCAGATTAAAATTAACAAAACTTTATTCGAGCCTTGTAGACATGACAAAACACGACTATAGTCACATTTATACTCTTTTTATTTACAACATATTGCGCAACTGCAGGGTCTTGAGACACATGCTAACTCGCAAACTAGAGAGCTAGCGACCTAAACGGTAGCCTCCAAGTTATTTCCTTTGAACTTAAAAAGACAAAAACTTACCACTTCCACACGGATAGGGAGGATACCTATTAACAGTTATTTAACCTTTAACATGAACACGAATCAAATGTAATAATTTTTTCTGGGTACATGATACCATACAGCATCCATATCAAACTTGCGTGGGCCGCACTAACATTAAACTTTCATATCAAGGCAGGGGCCTAAACTAGCGTCCTGCTGGCCACATTTGGCCCGCGGGCCGCGTGTTTGAGACCCCTGCTGTATTGGTTTTTAGCAGTCAGTCTCTCGGTAACCCCTCTTAACGCTCCATAATAATTACTGATTTTGTTTGTAAAATACAAATTTGAATAATAATAATAATAACTTAGAATAATAGGATATCAAACGTCCTCTTTCATGTGAACATAATAATAATAATAATACATTTTATTTGTATAGCGCTTTTCAGAGTACTCAAAGACGCTTTACAGTAGAGAAAAATAAATACAAATAGAGTTGAGTAAAAACAGTAAAATATGCATTAAAATACAATATCCATACATTTATTCAGAGCTAAAAACAAGGCTAAAAGCGGGGCGGGGTGCAACAGTCAGGTATAAAAAACATGCACGGCAACCGGAATCGAGCACAAAAGCCTGGGTTGGCGGAATACCCCCCATAACAGCGGCAATACGCAAGCTAAGGTGAAGAAAAACAAAACAACTTAACTTACATAGGAGGCGGGAGGCGTGCTGAACTGAGAGCTCCAGGTGTCATTTTAAGATGTGTAGCGAAGCCTGTTGATTACCACACACACACACACTCGGAAGGCGGGGAAACTGTACAAGAGAGCTGCACTTTATTGGACACACAACCACAGCAAGTTATGTACAAAACTTTTTTGTTTCTCACAATGGAAAAAAACAAAACAAAACACACTTTCCTCACATAAAAGTCATGGCATCCACACTGATAAATGAATATCTGCACCATTGATACTTTCTCTAATAAAGTCATATATCATTAAATATATTTATATATATTTATATATAATAGATCTATACCGTGTGTTCTTACAGTATGTCACGCGACAGTACCCGCACACACCGGGAGTGGCGTTGAAGCGCTTTTTGGATATTCCATCACAGATGAACATGCCTGCCTTTTCAGTCAGATAAATAACATTTTACACCGCTAACACATCTTTTCTGGAGGAAACATTCAATATAGACATTTTTTTTTTTTTTAACTTAAAATTCATCTTGACGGCACCGTGCGACACATGCATTTGTTGTGTTTCAATACCTCTGAATCCATCTTCATCATCATTATAAATAAAAATGTTGCTTCTGGACATAAGTCGGACTGGCTAGGAACGTTTATGTATTCACAAATGGGCTTTTTTTTTCTACTTGCGCCAACACATTCATGTAAAAATACAGTACATACTATACATACTATATAGCACGTGGCTTTAGCGTAGAGATGTCAATCATAAGGAAGGAGAAAGCGCTAAAAAGATGACGTTATTCCTTATTGAGCCATCTCAGTGGTTCTGTTTTTCAGACTTGTTTTTTTTTTTTGTTTGTTTTTTTTTTTGCTTAAGAGTTGTCCGGTTAACAAGCATACATGAACGCAACATTAAAAGTCATGTGACCTAAGCACCATTATGAAAACAGTGGATAGAGTGAAACAAAGAAATATTAAAACAAACAATAAAATAAAAAAATGGGCAGATAAAGAAAAAGAAAAGAAGAAAAAATTCAAACATACAGAAAATAAATAAATAAAAATAAAATGAAAAAGAAAATCCCAAACGCATCAATACATACTTCACACAACATGTGTGTCCATAAAGAAAATTGTAGAATTTTCTAATAACATTAAAAAAAGCGCTAAGTATATATACTTTGAATTAGAATCTATACAGAAGAATCTATACAGATAGAACAAATATTAAACAAAAAAAGTACAAATAAATAATCTTTGTGTGAAATGCGATAAAGGAAAGAAAAACATTTGTACAAAAATGGTTACTAGAATCATTTATAAAAACTTAAAGGAGGTGAAGACATTTACAGTATATTGTCTAAGTCTATTATATACTGTTTATCTGTATATATATATTTATATATATATACACTATATGTATATAATAATAATCACACTTTGTCTTCACATTATACACAAACATCTCACTTCTATATTTATATATGTACTAGGTATTGAAGTTGGGGGTCGGGGGGGGGGGGCAACAAGAATCATTCTGTCTTTCAAGCAGTGCCGTGTGTAAATGGGGAAGGGTGTGGATGAGAAGGAGAAGGGGGGGGGGGCTTCATATCATCCTCAGGGGCCGAAGAACCCGAATGTCTTTTTCCTACTTTGTTGCTGCTTCTTTGAGGATAAATGTGCTCATTATGCTGATGAAGATGAGAGCTTTCCAAAGAGTTTTGGATGAGAAAATGAACAAACTGCAAAAACGGAGACGTTTTTTTTGTGTGTGTGTTTTGTGCAGAGAAAATATGATTTGATGTGCTTTGAAACAAACGGAGGCACGTTTTTGTAATCCAACTAAATGAGGCACCAGCAGGATGTTTGTGATGTGCGGCTTAGTTTGCTCTACCGGGGCCACGTTTGTGCTTCTTTAAGAACAGACTGCGCTTAAAAGGTCCCGAATTAGCACACTGTGGGGCCACATTAGCGTGTTAGCCTTGATGCTAGAATTTAGACAATAAAAAAGTGCTTTCCAACTTCCATTTGCATGTCTGTAGCTTAATGCGAATGTGCTATATTAGCCTCCAACAAGCACTGTTATGAGACAGGAAGACTAGCATTAGCAACACTAGCATAGCTACAGTATGTGATGGTACAGTGCTCACCTTACACTCACTTTAACAGCAACACTATGCTAGGTTAGCCTATTCGCTAACGCAAAATAAACTCCAGCTGAGTGACGGATCAAGTCCCATATTAGCGTACTGTGGTGCCACATTAGTGTGTTAAGTATGTTAGCCATGATGCTAGAATTTAGACAATATAAAAGTGCTTTTCCAACTGGGGAAAATGTCCATTTACATATCTGTAGCTTAATGCTAATGAGCTATGTTAGCCTCCAATAAGCACTGTTGTGGGACAGGAAGACTAGCATTAGCAACACTAGCATAGCTACAGTATGTGATGGTACAGTGCTCACCTTACACTCACTTTAACAGCAACACTATGCTAGGTTAGCCTATTCGCTAACGCAAAATAAACTCCAGCTGAGTGACGGATCAAGTCCCATATTAGCGTACTGTGGTGCCACATTAGTGTGTTAAGTATGTTAGCCATGATGCTAGAATTTAGACAATATAAAAGTGCTTTTCCAACTGGGGAAAATGTCCATTTACATATCTGTAGCTTAATGCTAATGAGCTATGTTAGCCTCCAATAAGCACTGTTGTGGGACAGGAAGACTAGCATTAGCAACACTAGCATAGCTACAGTATGTGATGGTACAGTGCTCACCTTACACTCACTTTAACAGCAACACTATGCTAGGTTAGCCTATTCGCTAACGCAAAATAAACTCCAGCAGAGTGACGGATCAAGTCCCATATTAGCGTACTGTGGTGCCACATTAGTGTGTTAAGCATGTTAGCCATGATGCTAGAATTTAGACAATATAAAAGTGCTTTTCCAACTGGGGAAAATGTCCATTTACATATCTGTAGCTTAATGCTAATGAGATATGTTAGCCTCCAATAAGCACTGTTGTGGGACAGGAAGACTAGCGTTAGCAACACTAGCATAGCTACAGTATGTGATGGTACAGTGCTCACCTTACACTCATTTTAACAGCAACACCATGCTAGGTTAGCTTATTCGCTACCACGGATCAATATTTTAAGATAAATTAGTCTCTAATGTCCCACAAAACACCTGAAACCTTTTTGCTAGCTTGTAAATAAACACAGTTGGCGCCTCCGAGGTTGTACAATTGTGAATCCCAAATGAGGTGAAACATGAGCAACATGAGCAACACTAGCGTAGCTACGTGATGCTACAGCGCTAACACTGCGCCATCATCATCATGCTAGGTTAGCTTATTTGCTGAAGAAAAAAAACAAACTTACCCCTCCCATGTCTGACGGCGAGTTGGCAGGGGTCTGGGTTGCATTTTAAGAAGTGTAGTGAAGCCCGTGGGGGGGCTTTAATAGCATTTTGATAAACTTTTGATGAGTTCTGTGTTAGCGTGTGATAGCCACTGCAATCATGTGCTGCCATTGTTTGGGGGAGAAGGACTACAGGGATTGTGGTGCCAGCTTTAAAAAAAAGCCTTAAAGATGCTACTGATTGTCTTAATGAATGTAGGTATAATAAATAGTAATATTAATAATAATGTTTTCTCATTTGTATGGTTTGTAGCTTAGTTTTGACTGAAACTAACACCCGAAATAGCGTATTTACTCAAATGTGAGAATATCCTTTTCTGGTTTTGGAAAAATATATGTATGTTTTGACACAATAAAATAAAAAAAAACTTGTAGACTGCAACCAGAGAAGTATATCACATACAGTATAATGTGTGTGTAAGTGACAAGAAGAAAAGCTCTGACTGTAAAGTATTTGTCAGACTTTTTCAGAAAAAAAAAACTGTCTTAAATTGGGGTCAATATGGTACATAAAATGGACAAAGTCCGTCTTGATGGATCTTGCTTTGTGCACAGGGAACAGAAAAGCCTCTTCCCTAAAGTGTTCCCAAATGTCGGATGCTAAAATGAGGAGTTAAAATTGGAGGGGCGCGGTGCGTCCCCTTATTGATGGATTCGTCGATAAAAAGGAGCGTGTCAATGAGTACCTTTTGTCCATGTGTGCTTGTTCCTCATGGGAGATGTTAAAAGATGTTCAAACAGCACCAAGCTTCATTGAAAGCAACACCAGAGAGCTTCACGTGACTCCATCTTGGCTCTAACAACACACACACACACACACAAAATGGACTCAGGTGCTGGTTATTGCAGCTCATACGTGAAACAGGATCAGCTTATCTGAGGTGGGATCCGAGGTCCCGTTTGTGCGTCATCTGTCTTCAGGAATGAAGACAATTTTGATATCGATGGTTTGTCTCCAAAATGGCCGTTCATTGTCCTTCCTTGCAGCTGCTGAGGCCCTCCAGGCTCCGGCCGTTTGTTTTGGGGAAAGTGGGCGAGCTGAGCGGGGTCGGCGAGCACGGGGACAGGATGGGCGTGGTGGGCGAGGACGACGAGGAGAGGGTGGCGGTGGGCGTCTGCGAAGACGAGGAGGCGGGCGAAGGCGAGCGGCTGCTGGGGGACGGCAGGGAGGAGGCGCGTTGCTGCTGCTGCTGCTCGCGGAGGAGGCGGTGCTGGCGTAGGGCGGAGGACAGCAGCAGGGCCTCGGCGCTCAAACCGGCGGCGGACAGGCTGGCCAGCAGTGCTTTGGCCTGGCCGGGGGACGCCCTCAGAGACGGCCTGGCACCATCAGCCTTCCTGGCAGAGGGCTGGTGCCCGGAGAGGGGGCCCGTTTTGATCCCGGAGAGGTACGGCTCAACGCTGCCCCCTAGGCTGACGGCTCCTGAGGCCTTCAGGTCAGAGCAGGACACATGATGAGGGCGGGATCGGGGTGGAAGGGGGCCGTGTAACGGGGGGGAGGGGTTACGAGGAAAAGTCCTAACAAGTTGAAGGTTGGGTGTGGTCCCCTTGTAGCCACGCATGCTTGTGGACACATACACAAAAGGTCAAAGGTAAGGATGCGTCGCTCACTGCCGGGTGAGGGGGCGGCGTGCAGACCCGTGTGGGTTGAGGAGGTGGGTGAGGTCACGCCGCAGTCAGGAGAGACATGAGGACAAAGGGGGTGAGGAGGAAGGAGGGAGAGACAAAACAAACAGAGGACACATTATTCCGGGCGGAACACAAGCATGTGCGACGAGCCTCGAGCCCATCGACACATGAAGACACGTCTTATTTTGACTGGTCTTTTAATGACGTCACCTCATTAAAAATGCAAAATAATCTGAATGGAAAACTACACGTCACAAACACGGCACTGTATTCACATGTAATGCGGGGATCAGTCACTAGATGGCACTGCTTCTAAACATTCACATTCACAAGCCTAACGCTGGGAAGGGACCAAGGATGCTTTTATTCTCCTTTTCACTTCCTGTCCACATTGTTTACATATTTTAGGATGGGAGGGAATTCTAGGATGAATTGGAGCGAGACATCATGCAATCATAATAACCAAAATTTAAAATATTCCCTGATGTATGAAAACAATATCATTCATTAATTTGTTTTATACCGCTCATCTTCACAAGGGTTGCGGGGGTGCTGGAGCCTATCACAGCTGTCTTCGGGCGAGATGCGGGATACACCCCAGACTGGTAGCCAGCCAATCATAGGGCACATATAGACAAACAACCATTCACACTCACATTCATACCTATGGACAATTTGGAGTCGCTAATTAACCTAGCATGTTTTTGGAATGTGGGAGGAAACCGGAGTACCCGGAGAAAACCCACGCATGCACGGGGAGAACATGCAAACTCCACACAGAGATGGCCGAGGGTGGAATTGAACTTGGGTCTCGTATTTGTGAAGCCTGTGTGCTAACCACTCGGACACCGTTGTGCAGCCCCTAAAAGGTTTTATTTCCTTTTATTTAAGAATTTGGGTAATAAGAGTTTAAAAGTCAACATAGGGGTGTTATTTCATGTCTAGAGGGCTCTAATAATGCTTACACCAGCACAAGGAGAACATGCAAACTCCCCACAGAGACGGCCGAGGGTGGAATCGAACCCTGGTCTCCTAGTTGTGTGGCCTGCACGCTAACCACTTGTCCTAAAAAATATATAATTTATTCATTTTCTACCACTTATCCTCACGAGGGTCACGGGGGTGCTGGAGCCTATCCCAGCTGTCTTCGGGTGAGAGGCAGGGTACACTCTGGACTGGTGGCCAGCCAATCACAGGGCACATATAGACAAACAACCATTCACACTCACATTCATACCTATGGACAATTTGAAGTCGCTAATTAACCTAGCATGTTTTTGGAATGTGGGAGGAAACCGGAGGACCCGAAAAAAAAAAAAAACACACATGCACGGGGAGAACATGCAAACTCCACACGGGTGGGATTGAACTCGGGTCTCCTAGCTGTGAGGTCTGCGTGCTAACCACTCGACTGTATATTTAAAAAAAAAAAAGCCAATATTAAATCCCCATAGGTATGAATGTGAGTGTGAATGGTTGTTTGTCTATATGTGCCCTGACTTGTCTTATGAAATTGTTCCAAGGTCAGCTGGGATAGGCTCCGGCATACCCCCACAACCCCAGTGAGGATGTCGCCTAGTGTATACATACCTCCTCATAGCCAAAAAGGATGCAGAGTTTCATCATCCAAAATGTAAACACAATATTTAATCCTTGGTGGAAGTCAGCTGTTTTCCCAGCCATACAATTTCCCAGAGTTAAATTGAGACTCGGACAGAGAAAACTTTTTTGTGCCGCTGCATGGGAATGTTATCCAAGTGTGTGCAAAGTGGAAGGATTAGAGGGATTAGTTCTGCATGATTGGACAAACAGGTGTAGCCGGGTGCAGCCTCATTCACGGTAAGCCGCTTGTACCGTACAGTATGTAGTATAGTGTAGTGTAGTGTAGTGTAGTGTAGTGTCCAGGAGGACAACAGGAAGTGGAGTATCTTCCTCCACCATCATGTCAACAAACATAGGAGTGGAAGTGAAGAGTTTTTTTAAGGATCCTCAAGAGTCCCAAAAAGGGGCAAACACCAGTATTCCAGTATGTCGGTGTTGTCCTCCAGTAATAAATATGTTGCATGGTGCGTTCAAGACACTCATAAGAATGCATGAGGCTAGTGGCAGGAAGGAAATAGAACTAGCGGAGCGTGTCAAGTCAAAGCCATAAGATTTCTGCAATTAAGATAGTGAGTCTCATTTAAAAAAAAAAAAAAAAAAAAAGTAGAGCAAAATTCAAAATTCACATCGCAGATTTAAATGTCGAGGCATATTTCGAATGAAGCCATCGGGACGGGATTGGTTACAAATCCCAGTCTTGTCTGTTCAGTCTGTGATCATGATGAAAAGGCAAAGCGAGCGCTCTCTCTCTCTCTCTCTCTCTCTCTGCCATTAAGACACATTTCCTCTCCTTTATGCGCCCGCTTCCGCCTTAACCGCAATTCCAGTGGATTCCTGTACTTGTCTCATGAAAGCAAAATTAATCCCTTTTTATTTCCGCGTGACACCAACTCACACGGTGATGCTTTCATTTTGTGAGAAATAAATCAGTACGCACACTTTTAATTGTCCACATACCGCATGTCGAAAAAAAAACAAAAAAAAAAACTCAAAACATGGTAACCATGTGACTAAACATTACCCGGACAATGAAGTACATAGTTAGCATTTGGGTTCATGTGCAGTATATTTACATTGCAACAACCTCCAGCACCCCGGCAACACTCGTGAGGATGAGCTGTAGAAAATGAATGAATATTTAAGCATTATTAGAGCCTTCCAGACATGAAATAACACCCCTATGTTGATTTTTAAACTCTTATTACCCAAATTTGTAAATAAAAGGAAATAAAACCTTTTAGGGGCTGCATGGTGTTTGAGTGGTTAGCACACAAGCTTCACAAATAGGAGACCCGAGTTCGATTCCACCCTCGGGGCATTTCTGTGTGGAGTTTGCATGTTCTCCCCGTGCATGCGTGGGTTTTCTCCGGGTATTCCGGTTTCCTCCCACATTCCAAAAAACATGCTAGGTTAATTGCGGACTCCAAATTGTGAGTGTGAATGGTTGTTTGTCTATATGTGCCCTGTGATTGGCTGGCCACCAGTCCAGGGTGGACCCCGCCTCTCGCCTGAAGACAGCTGGGATAGGCTCCAGCACCCCTGCGATGCTCGTGAGGTAAGCGGTAGAAAATTTCAAGAGGTAAAAATTGGAAAAATTTCAGAGGCGGGGTGGCCGGCCAATCACAGGGCACATATAGACAAACAACCATTCACACTCACATTCATACCTATGGACAATTTGGAGTCGCTAATTAAGCTAGCATGTTTTTGGAATGTGGGAGGAAACGGGAGTACCTGGAAAAAACCCACGCATGCACGGGGAGAACATGCAAACTCCACACAGAGATAACCAAGGGTGGAGTTGAACTCGGGTTTCCTGTTTGTGAAGCCTGTGTGCTAACCACTCTCCCACCGTGCAGCCCCTAAAAGGTTTTATTTCCTTTTATTTACAAATTTGGGTAATAAGAGTTTAAAAGTCAACATAGGGGTGTTATTTCATGTCTAGAGGGCTCTAATAATGCTTAAATATTCATTCATTTTCTATAGCTCATCCTCACAAGTGTTGCCGGGGTGCTGGAGCCTATCCCAGCTGTCTTCAGGCGACAGGCGGGGTACACCCTGGACTGGTGGCCAGCCAATCACAGGGCACATATAGGCAAACAACCATTCACACTCACATTCATACCTATGGACAATTTGGAGTCGCTAATTAACCTAGCATGTTTTTGGAATGTGGGAGGAAACCGGAGTACCCGGAAAAAAAACCCCACGCATGCACAGTGAGAACATGCAAAGTTCACACAGAGATGTCCAAGAGTGGAATCGAACTCGGGTCTCCTAGCTGTGAGGCTTGTGACCTCTGCTAACCACTTGAACACTGTGCACTGTTACAAAAAGCCAAATTTGGGCGTTCCGGATAAAAGTAGATATGGTTAGAAAGTGGAGAAAGGAAGTCGCATGCAGGTGGGGTCACCACAGCACCATGCACCCCCTCCCCCCCTTGTGATGAAGCCTACCTGCTGCTGCTGCTGCTGGCCTTGGCTCTTCAGGAAGTCGTCCCTCTTACCGCTTTTGTATTTATCCGTGCTGTTGTGCTGTAGGTGCTTCAGTTTGGTGGCGGTGGGGGGCGGGACCTTGCCGGGGGTGAGGCCGTTTCCTCCCTTGTGAAAGAAAAGAGAATAAGAGCGTGAGCTCAAGGAAGGCTTAAATAATTGGTCTTCAGCGTGGCTGCATCTCTCCTGAGACTCACACTGAGTGAGTTCGGAGCTGATAGAAGCTCACAGACTTTTACGAGCGTAAAAGACGACAAAGAGGAGAACAAGAAGATGTATCAAACTTGGCTGCTGCGGCGGATTAAGATGTTCGTGTTTTTAATGATGCTTCCTGCCGAGTTACACCGTCTCTCATCATGTCAACTCTCACGTCGCTTGCAGCTCCATCAAAGCCTGCAGACGCCGACGCTGACCTGACAGCGCACGCTAATAATACGAGATGAACTTTTTGCTTCTCGACACAATGAGAAATAACATTTGTGCACTTGCAAGTCATCATGTAGGTGTGATGCAACGACGAGCGCGGCGATGACGAAACAAGGCTTTGTGATCCTTGGCCCCAGACTAGCGGGAACGATGCCCGCCGCGCCGTCAAAGAGGCCTGAAAGTCTGATGCTACACTCGACACTGACAGCGAGCCAGAAGAGGGTTGCAGCCAAAGTGTCACATGACACTACAAGTTGCTCATTTATGTTCTTTTACTGAATATGAGCTGAGATGATTCATCATTCCATGCAAAAGATGGAGTTTTTTTGCTCAACATTTGTTGGGTTTATTATGCATGGAAGCCATTTCTATGACGGCGTATTAGGGCCAATAAAATAAAAAAAAAATTGAATAAAATTGTGAATTTATGGCAAAAAAAAGTTGTACATTTACAAGAATAAACTCAGAAATTTACGAGTTGTGCCTTGCTTATAATGTGGATGTGGCACATATAAGGCAAACAACCATTCACACTCATATTCATACCAATGGACAATTTGGAGTCGCTAATTAACCTAGCATGTTTTTGGAATGTGGGAGGAAACCGTAATACCCGGAGAAAACCCACGCATGTACGGGGAGAACATGCAAACTCCACACAGAGATGGCCGAGGGTGGAATTGAACTCGGGTATTTGTGAAGCCTGTGTGCTAACCACTCGGACACCGTTGTGCAGCCCCTAAAAGGTTTTATTTCTTTTTATTTACAAATTTGGGTAATAAGAGTTTAAAAGTCAACATAGGGGTGTTATTTCATGTCTAGAGGGCTCTAATAATGCTTAAATAGTAATTCATTTTCTACCGCTTATCCTCACGAGGGTTGCAGGGGTGCTGGAGCCTATCCCAGCTGTCTTCAGGCGAGAGGCGGGGTACACCCTGGACTGGTGGCCAGCCAATCACAGGGCACATATAGACAAACAACCATTCACACTCACATTCATACCTATGGACAATTTGTCGCTAATTAACCTAGCATGTTTTTGGAATGTGGGAGGAAACCGGAGTACCCGGAGAAAACGCACGCATGCACGGGGGAGAACATGCAAACTCCACACAGAGATGGCCGAGGGTGGAATTGAACCCTGGTCTCCTAGCTGTGAGGTCTGCGCGCTAACCACTCGAACGCCGTGCCGCCATGAAGTAAAATTTTTTCTCAGAAATGTACAACTATTCTCATAATAGTCAAAATGCGTACAAAATACAAAAAATGTGTACATATTGGCAGGTCTACTACTATATGAAAATGTAAAAAATATATATTTTAACATCCCAATAAGTGTGAAGAAGAGTCAAAAGAGAGATGCCAAGAGTTGTGACAAAGAGAAACGTAAGAAAGAACAATAAAAAAAATAGATGGCTTTTTTATTGTCAGTATAAAGTGTGGAAATGTGAAGATGTACAGGCAGAAAGCAAACAACCAATCACAGCGCAGACATGTCTGGTGTCTGTCCCGCCCCCTTTTTCCATGAGCCAATGAGGAGGAGCAGACATCAGAAAGCTCACCGGGGGGCCCTCAGAGAAGAAATGAAGAAAGAATGGGAGGCGAGTCGTGAGAAATGAACCTGGCTGGATGTCGGCTTGGGCGGGACCGGCGGCTTCCTGCTGGCGGGTGAAGGTGGGATTGTGGAGTAGAGTTCCTCAGCACAGGAACCGCCGCTGATCTCTATCAAGGTGTTCTCCAGTTCCCGAATGGTCTCCTCCAAGCTGTCCAGTCTCTTGTAGGTGCTGTGGCAGACATTTTCTCCTGATGGGATCTTTTCGGATGCCGAGTCAGATATCTCCAAGGAAGGAGTGTCCGGTGAAGCCTTCAGGTTCGGTTGGAGTTTGACAACCACTTCTCCCGTTTCCATCCCACTCCTCAGAGCCATCAAGAGGGAGCTCTGCTTGCTCGGGCGAGCGAAGGAGGATCTTCTGGGTTGAGGCTGAGGATGAGCCGACTCAAGAAGGTAAAGTAGGATCTTGTAAGCATCCTTCAGCGTCGTCTCCTCCCTGAAGAGCAGCAGCTGAGGCCGCTCGCTCAAGTGGACGTCTGAGAGTTTTACATGTGCTGAGATTGTCCGAGTCGGCAAAATGACTCCCATGGCGCCGCTGAGCTCCTGAGCTTCTAAAGGAGAAAGCGCCCTGATTTCCGACTCCGTGAGGAGCAGAGTCACTTCCTGTTTCTCCTCCGTCATCCTTAACTCTTGCTGAGCAGGTGAATCCCTCACGGTGCTGAGCGCTACAGGTCTGGTTTTTATAGGATAATGGAACAAATCTCTGACAGGATCCTCGGGGGGCGACGCTGACGCTGGCAAACAGTCAGTCAACATGATGCGTGGAACCGAACGCAAAAGTCTGCCCTACAAACCAGGAAAGGACTTTTAATCACATAAACTGCAAACTATTTCATCACCCATTTCATATTTTATGACCCTCCTGTGGTACCAAGCTCTAATTCCCACATCACAACGTCACCATGCCAGTTTTACAGCCTCCATCTTGGCTCAACTACTCACTTCTTGTCATATTAAAAAAAAAAAAAAAAGGTCCGACCACTGAATATTAAACCTGGGGCAGGTTGTTTCAAAGACGCCGCCACGAATATGTGCTCGTGATGGCGAGGAACATCAGAGGATCTATGCATTCTTACCTCCAACTGGACGGAAGTTCGCTCCTGCTCCCCGTCCGCCTTGTCCCCGGACAACGTGGGGGGTGTGGATGCGGGACGAGGGTTTTCTGACACCGTCCTCCTCAGTTTCATGTGAGGCTTCTGGCTCTCCGCCTCTTCAGAATCAGACTTCTGCAAGCAAGATGAATATAATCATTTTATATTTATATTTTAATAATTAATGATAATAATAAAAATATTGTTACTGTTATTATTATTATTAATATTATTAATATTAACAATAACAATAACTATATAACTATATATATAATGATCATATTGTTATTGTTACTGTTATTATTATTAATAACCATAACTATATTATTATTAACAATAGCAATATTATTATTATTAATAACAATGACTATATTATTATTATTATTATTATTATTATTATTATTATTATTATTATTATTATTATTATTATTATTATTATTATTATTATTATTATTATTATTATATAATACAAATAATAATAATAATAACAACAATAACAATATTATTTTTTATTATTATTATTATAATTAAAAATAATAATAAATAACCTTTATATAATAATAACCGCTTTTATTATTCTTATATTTTTTAAAATCATAATAATATATAATTTTCACCAATTTTAAATCAAAGGGTTCCACAATAGCGTATGGGAAGGGTGCTGTCCTTGGTACTGGAAATTGTAGAGTTTAAAAGTAGACTCTACTGGGAATACAATCTTTTGTGTGTTTGTAGCTTCAGTACAGTATAATTCTGCACTTGTTCAACATAAGAGATGCCATATATATATATATATATATATATATATATATACGTATATCACATGCAGGAAGCTAGCCACACTAGCATAATAGCTACTGTATGAGACGCTACAGTGCTAACATTACACTCACAGCTTAACAGCAACATCATGCTAGGTAAGAATATGCAGTGAAGGAAAACAACATGATCAAAAATAAAGTAGCTGACTGACAGTTGGAAAATATTTATTTTAAGATGTGTAGTGAAGCCTGCTTTTTTTTTTTTTTTTACACAGTGGTGTGTGAAAACATGGAAGCGGTATCATCTCTGAGGGAGATTTAAGGACACATATTCTTACATCATCATTATAAATGTAATAGGAGAGGTGTTGTCTTCATTACCTTGACGCTCTTCCCGGGAATGAGGGTCTCCCCGCTGCGGGTGGTCAGGCCCGGCGAAGATGGGAAGCTGCGTCTGGGCGGCGGGGGTGGAGGAGACTTGGAGGGTTTTTCTGTGCGATAGCGAGGCACCGTCAGCTCATCTAGGAGACAAGAAAAACACATGACTTCAATAACGTTCTGGAGAACGCAGACTCTGGCAGACTCCAGTCCTGTAGGTGGCGGTGATCTGCAATATAAAAATGGACGCCAAGTGCCGCACAAATGTCCATCGGACATTGGACCCCGTGAGGTCTTACTTGGTCATGGCTGTGAGCCTCAAAAATCAGGCCTGCAGTTTTAGCATAGCAACATTATCTCGTTTCTCACCAGAACCAAGCTTGGTTCCTCCTTCTTTCTTCAGCTGGGGCTTGTTGACACGGTGCTCGGGGGTCGCTGCCCCGCTCTGAGGTGTCTGCGGGCTCTGGGAGGACGACGTGTTAGAAGAAGGCTTGATCTGTTTAGCAGCAAAGTCCAGGTCGGGAATGGCCTTCATGAGCTCGGCCTGGGTCTCCTCCAGCAGTCGGTTGATGTCCTGAGCGCTGTACTGCGTCAAACTGGCCCGCTTCTCCTCCCAGTCCCGCTCCGCCGCCTGGGGAAGCGAGTCCCGCATGCAGTCACTCACCGATAAAAGCGAAATGTTCAAGAGGAAGACAAATGTGAAGATGATTCCTACCAGGCGAACCTCGACGGACAAAGCCTTATCAGCGGCGCTGCGGCGCTCCAGTTCCTCCAGGGCTTTGCCCTTGTGAGGTACGGGAGGGTGATTGTCCTTGTGAAGGCCGGCCGGGTTCCCGTGGCGCCGGCTGAGGCTGGTGTGGGGGCTCCAGTTGGACAGGCTGTTCCCTCCCCCGAGGTCGTTGATGCTGAGCGGTGGGCTGCCCGGTAGGTCAAAGTCTGAGAACTTTTTCAGGTCCTCGTTGTGCTTGGATGACGGATTGGAGAAGTCCTCGTGCTTCTTCCACACCCCCTCGTTGGCCTGCCTTTGAGCGAGTCATTCACAGGTTCATCACCATAACAGGAAATGCATTGGAGACACAGTTGGATCTGAAACCAACTAACTGTGATAAGTGAATTTCAGGGAAGTAGGCTTCCTTATTAATGAAACTATTATTTTCACAAAAGTGACATTCTAAATATGATTTATGGGTGGGTCTGGAACCAACTGTGATAAACGAGGGATTACTGTAATATGGACTTTCACTTCACTGTGTCTCCAATGCGTTTCCTGTTATAAACGCATTTAGTTGGTTTCAGACCCAACTGTGATAAGTGAATTTCAGCGAAGTAGGCTTCCTTATAAATGAAACTAATATTTTAGTTTCTTTTTACTTTATTTTAATATTATTTTTATTTTTGGTTTATTTTTAGTTTATTTTAATATTCTAATATTTTAATATTTACTTATCACAGTTGGGTCTGGAACCAACTAACTGTGATAAGTGAATTTCAGCAAAGTATAGACTTCCTTATTAATGAAACTAATATTTTAGTTTATTTTAATTATTTTTTAGTTTATTTTTAGTTTATTTAAATATTCTAATATTTCCTTATCACAGTTGGGTCTGGAACCAACTAACTGTGATAAGTGAATTTCAGCAAAGTAGGCGTCCTTATTAATGAAACTAATATTTTAGTTTATTTTTATTTTAATATTAGTTTTTATTTTAATTTAATTATTTTTTGTTTATTTTTAGTTTATTTTAATATTCTAATATTTTAATGTTTACTTATCACAGTTGGATCTGGAACCAATTAACTGTGATAAGTGAATTTCAGCGAAGTAGGCTTCCTTATTAATGAAACTAATGTTTTCACAAAAGTGACATTCTTAATATGATTTATGGGTGGGTCTGGAACCAATTAACTGTGATAAACGAGGGAGTACTTTGGCATAGCAACATTATCAAATTCACTTATCACAGTTAATTGGTTCCAGACCCAACTGTGATAAGTGAATTTCAGTGAAGTAGGCTTCCTTATTAATGAAACTAATATTTTCACAAAAGTGACATTCTAAATATGATTTATAACCTTATTATAGTCCTCTAGATATGAAATAACACCTGTCCACTCATAGTACCCAAGAATTAGATATGAAATAATACATATCAGAAATATTAGTAATCATGTAGAGACATGAAAAGGGTGTTGCCATCCAGACCGTCAGGAAGTTCCTTACTTGCGCATGGCGGCGAGGGTGTCGGTTATGGTCTTGCAGCGTTTCAACAAGGCGTCCAGCCTGTGCGGCTCCTCCTTCAGGAACTTCACGGCTTCCACTTCCACCCTCAGCACCACCCTCATCTTGCTCTGCAGGCTTGGGAATTGATCTGTGGAAGAGCATCGGTCCCGGGAGAAGAAAACGAAATCAAGTTGATGAAGCCATCTTGAGAGTGATTCAGCGCTTTGACAGACGGCCGTGTGGGTGACAAAAAGACGGCGCGGTGCCTCAGCGGACGGTTAGTCACGCCAAGGCTGGCTGGCTGGCTGGCTGACTCACTCTTGAGCTCGGTGAGAGTCTCTCCCAGCTTTCGGAGGACGGCGCTCTTCTCCTCCAGCTCCTGAACGCTCACCAGCTTGTGGTTGACGGCCGACTCCTTCTGGATCTCCTCCACCGACTTCTCCAGGTCGCTGAGGAGGAACACACAGAAGGATGAGCACTCACTCCGCTGCTCTTTTCAATTAACTCGCTCCGTCTGAGGTTCCGGGTGGGTGAAGCGGAGTGGCGTGGGCGGGAATAATAAGTTTGGAAAGTAAGTTTGGGAAAGGGATTGGGAACATGGAACTGAAAATCTGCATGAATATTTGCTTCGGACTTGGGTTAACTTAGTCAGGGGCACCAGCTGGGATAGGCTCCAGCATACCCTGCGACCCTAGTGAGGATAAGCGGCATCGAAAATGGATGGATGGAGTACATTTTTTCAGTGACCCGGCTGCACAGCGGTCTAGTGGTTAGCACGCAGACCTCACAGCTAGGAGACCCGGGTTCAATCCCACCCACATTCCAAAAACATGCTAGGTTAATTAGCGACTCCAAATTGTCTATAGGTATGAATGTGAGTGTGAATGGTTGTTTGTCTATATGTGCCCTGTGGTTGGCTGGCCACCAGTCCAGGGTGTACCCCGCCTCTCGCCCGAAGACAGCTGGGATAGGCTCCAGCACCCTTGTGACCCTTGTGAGGATAAGCGGTAGAAAATGAATGAATGTTTTTAAAACCACAGACCAATAAAATGGAGCTACAGAGCGGACTTCTATATGTATCCTGTGATTGACCTGCTGGGATAGGCTCCAGCGACCCTTGTGAGGATAAGTGGTCAAAAATGAATGAATATTTTTAAAACCACAGGCCAATAAAACGGAGCTACAGAGCGGACTTCTATATGTATCCTGTGATTGACCTGCTGGGATAGGCTCCAGCGACCCTTGTGAGGACAAGTGGTCAAAAATGAATGAATATTTTTAAAACCACAGGCCAATAAAACGGAGCTACAGAGCGGACTTCTATATGTATCCTGTGATTGACCTGCTGGGATAGGCTCCAGCGACCCTTGTGAGGATAAGTGGTCAAAAATGAATGAATATTTTTAAAACCACAGGCCAATAAAACGGAGCTACAGAGCGGACTTCTATATGTATCCTGTGATTGACCTGCTGGGATAGGCTCCAGCGACCCTTGTGAGGATAAGTGGTCAAAAATGAATGAATATTTTTAAAACCACAGGCCAATAAAACGGAGCTACAGAGCGGACTTCTATATGTATCCTGTGATTGACCTGCTGGGATAGGCTCCAGCGACCCTTGTGAGGACAAGTGGTCAAAAATGAATGAATATTTTTAAAACCACAGGCCAATAAAACGGAGCTACAGAGCGGACTTCTATATGTATCCTGTGATTGACCTGCTGGGATAGGCTCCAGCGACCCTTGTGAGGATAAGCGGTAGAAAATGAATGTTTTTAAATCCACAGGCCAATAAAACAGCTACAGAGCGGATTTCTATATGTATCCTGTGATTGACCTGCTGGGATAGGCTCCAGCGACCCTTGTGAGGATAAGCGGTAGAAAATGAATGTTTTTAAAACCACAAGGCAATAAAATGGAGCTACAGAGCGGACTTTGTCCGTGGGTGTGAATGGTTGTCTATATGTGTCCTGTGATTGACCTGCTGGGATAGGCTCCAGCTCAAAAATGGCACATATGTCTGCTTCTGGCCAGATTTGTCATTAAATTTGGGAATAGTTACCTCAAAGAGCGCTAATCTGATGTGAAATCTCAAGGTGGTTCTCCTCCTGCTTTTGCAGGAGCTTCAATTAGTCCCTCGCACCTCGCATCTTAATAAGAATCTCTCTCTAAGCCGGGTTTAATTACGCTTCCGGCTTTATCTCATATCTTGTGTGACTTATTCACTTGTAAAACTGTTTCAACTTTGTCATAAATCCACAAATCATAACTCCGAGATGAGCATTCCCGTGTGTGTGTGTTTGTTACTGACTGCAGCTGCTGGATGATGAGCTCCTCCTCGTTCAGGTACTTGAGCCTCTCCTCCTCCACCAAGAGGCGCTGTCTCTGCAAGGGATCCTCCTGCTTCCTGAGGGCGTCGGCCACGCGCACGTTCAACTCCGCCTCGGTCCGCTTGAGCAGCGTGCGCATGGAGTCTTGGTTCTCCAGCTGCCAGTCACACAAAAAGCCACAGTAGGGGTCGTGTTTACGTGTCTTTCTCAAACACTCGGATCCCAATACTCACTACAAAAGCTCAACTTGGCCCATGTGAGAGCTTATTTGCATGTGGTAGCACAGAGGACGCCCCGAGGAAAAGCGTGTATGTGCATGGCAGATTCACCGAGCGTGAGCTCCTTCTCCGTATTATGAATGGAAAAAAAATATAAAATTCTACAGGGTCCGTCCGTGTAATACAACTCTGAGATGAAAGCACCTGGTAAGGGAAGGAGAATAAATTATGGATGTGTGCCTCATGTTCCTGCAAGTAAAACAACACCACCAGCATTTCACATGACCCGGTCGTTCCCTGTTACGTCGCCACCGTGGCTGAACCCGGATTACATTAACATATTTGAACAAATATTCAGTCATATTTTATAATAATATGTTTTGTTTTTTTTTTGCATATGCATCACTATCTTGCAGCAATGTACTTCCTACTGCCTTCCTGAGGTGAATAATTCATGAACCACATGTCCAAGTTGAGCTGCAGGTCTTGTGTAAAGACTTCCAATCGGGTAAGGAAGCACAATATTCGTTTTTAATGTCAAATATGAAAACCGGTAGAAAAGGTGGATTAAAATGGCAAGCAAATGTGCCAAAATTGGCCACTATGTGCACAAAATCAATATCATTATCACTCCAATGTACTAAAATAATTACTATAACGTTGAGGAAGTTGGGAAGCATTGCCAGTAGAGCGAGGAAGGAGCTAAACAAGAAAATAAAAAAAAAGCCAAACAATCCTAGGATGAATGTGTGTCAAAACATTCACCCTTACTGTGTTGCCTGTGCTATTAGTCTTATGACAAATTCACAACAAGGTGTTTTTTTTTCATAAAAACATCCACTGTAAATTAGCGTGGGCTGAATCACCATCAAATTTGGAACAAACTGACAAAAGCCGTTTAAAAACAGAGAAATATTTGCAGAGAAATTGGCAATAAATTGACAATTCTGCGACCCTAGTGAGGATAAGCGGCATCGAAAACCGAAAATGGATGGAGTAAATTTTTTCAGTGACCAGGCTGCACGGTGGACAAGTGGTTAGCATGCATAGACCTCACAGCTAGAAGACCGGGGTTCAATTCCACCCTCGACCAACTCTGTGTGGTTAACCTCTTGAGGGTAAGCGGTAGAAAATTAATGAATGAAAGTCTAAAGGTGACTATAGGGGTGTTATTTCATGTCTAGAGGGCTCTAATAGTGTTGAAAGCCATATTTAGGAGGTCATAAACATATTTTTGACACTCTAACTAGTAAAATATTCCTACGTCCTACATCGCACTGCACGGTGTATGAGTGGTTAGTGCGCAGGCCTCACAGCTGGGAAACCTGAGTGCAATGTCCGTGCATGCGTGGGTTTTCTCCGGGTACTCCGGTTTCCTCCCACATTCCAAAAACATGCTAGGTTAATTAGCGACTCCAAATTGTCCATAGGTATGAATGTGAGTGTGAATGGTTGTTTGTCTATATGTGCCCTGTGATTGGCTGGCCACCAGTCCAGGGTGTACCCCGCCTCTCGCCCGAAGACAGCTGGGATAGGCTCCAGCAACCCCCCGCGACCCTTGTGAGGGTAAGTGGTAGAAAATGAATGAATGAAAGTCTAAAGGTGACTATAGGGGTGTTATTTCATGTCTAGAGGGCTCTAATAGTGTTGAAAGCCATATTTAGGAGGTCATAAACATATTTTTGACACTCTAACTAGTAAAATATTCCTACGTCCTACATCGCACTGCACGGTGTATGAGTGGTTAGTGCGCAGGCCTCACAGCTGGGAAACCTGAGTGCAATGTCCGTGCATGCGTGGGTTTTCTCCGGGTACTCCGGTTTCCTCCCACATTCCAAAAACATGCTAGGTTAATTGTCGACCCCAAATTGTCCATAGGTATGAATGTGAGTGTGAATGGTTGTTTGTCTATATGTGCCCTGTGATTGGCTGGCCACCAGTCCAGGGTGTACCCCGCCTCTCGCCCGAAGACAGCTGGGATAGGCTCCAGCAACCCCCCGCGACCCTCGTGAGGGTAAGTGGTACAAAATGAATGAATTAAAGTCTAAATGTGACTATAGGGGTGTTATTTCATGTCTAGAGGGCTCTAATAGTGTTGAAAGCCATATTTAGGAGGTCATAAACATATTTTTGACACTCTAACTAGTAAAATATTCCTACGTCCTACATCGCACTGCACGGTGTATGAGTGGTTAGTGCGCAAGCCTCACAGCTGGGAGACCTGAGTGCAATGTCCGTGCATGCGTGGGTTTTCTCCGGGTACTCCGGTTTCCTCCCACATTCCAAAAACATGCTAGGTTAATTATGTGCTAGCACATATTCCAAAATTTGGCATAACCTACAGGGAGTGCCACAAAAAAAAATCAAAAATGTCAAAAAAATTCCTCATTCTGAGTTTTGTTATTAATATTCATGCATTATTCAGTCGGAAGTGACGGAGAAATAATGTGAAAAAAATGTAACTCTTGCATCTGCACCTTTGAATTATGCACCTTTATCCAGATTTGCACCAAATAGTCTCATAGTTAAGACTGTACTAATAGTAATATAATCACAAAAATTTTGTTTTGAGATATAAAAAACACTAAACTAACTAAAATAACGGGCGTACCTGTGTCTTCCGCAGCTGGCTGAGCTGCTGGCGCAAGTCGTTGGCGTTCTGCTGCAGTCCGTGCAGGTGGAGCTGCATCTGTAGGCGGCTGACGTTGTTCAACGGCGTCGAGTTGGACGGCGGCGGCGGCATCAGCGCCAGCGGCGCGGAGGGAGTGTGAGCTGCCAATCAATCAGAGCGGGGGAAGGGAAGGGTGCGGAGGGTTCACCGTGAGGTTCGAGGTGGGAAGCAAGCGGGTTAATTCAGCGGGCGTCAGTCGGGGTACGCGCACGCTGTAAAGGGGGGTGCCTTACACAGGTACACACTTAAAACGTACACGGTGTGTGTACGCCGTGTGAAAGGAACATATCCACAAAAACCCTAATCGCCCACCGGAGATGTGTGAGCTCATGCTATTAGTAAACCATTGCTAGGTGCAATTAGTGGGCCCAGTTGGAACACACAAGGGGGGGGTAACCATGCTCTTATCTTAACACACCGCTCTGGGAGGAAAGACCATCACTCCCTAGCCAAACACACACACACATATATATAGAAATATATATAAGCCTCCACACAGTGTCCTGTCTATAACAACACTGTGAGCGTCCTCGAAATAACCAAGCAGAAGAATTGAAAACGTAGACAAAGGAGGGGACGAAGGAGAGGGGGTCTGCACTCCCGGGTAGGAAGACACCCATACAGAGGTCAAAGGGTAAAGGAGAAATGAAATGGCAACTACCTTTCTTCTTTAGCCGTCCTGCTGGAATATAGAAACAGCCAGTTACCCAAATAATAATAATAATAATAATAATAATAATAATAATAATGCTAAGAAGAGAACATAATGATAATAAAATAACCTTAAAGGTCCCTTATGAAGAAAAGTTGATCTGATTGATGAGCACAGATTTGCAGATTGTTCACCTTTGTTGATGGCTTCATTTAATTACTACTTAATTACAGAATAACTGCAAGCAGGCGGCACAGTGGTTGAGTGGTTAGCGCGCAGACCTCACAGCTAGAAGACCGGGGTTCAATTCCACCCACGGCCAACTCTGTGTGGAGTTTGCATGTTCTCCCCCCGCTACGTTAATTGGCGACTCCAAATTGTCCATAGGTATGAATGTGAGTGTGAATGGTTGTTTGTCTATATGTGCCCTGTGATTGGCTGGCCACCAGTCCAGGGTGTACCCCGCCTCTTGCCCGAAGACAGCTGGCATAGACTCCAGCACCGCGGCAACCCTCGTGAGGATAAGCGGTAGAAAATGAATTACTATTTAAGCATTATTAGAGCCCTCTAGACATGAAATAACACCCCTATATTGACTTTTAAACTCTTATTACCCAAATTTGTAAATAAAAGGAAATAAAACCTTTTAGGGGCTGCACGACGGTGTCCGAGTGGTTAGCACACAGGCTTCACAAATAGGAGACCCGAGTTCAATTCCCCACTCAGCCATCTTTGTGTGGAGTTTGCATGTTCTCCCCGTGCATGCGTGGGTTTTCTCCGGGTACTCCGGTTTCCTCCCACATTCCAAAAACATGCTAGGTTAATTAGCGACTCCAAATTGTCCATAGGTATGAATGTGAGTGTGAATGGTTGTTTGTCTATATGTGCCCTGTGATTGGCTGGCCACCAGTCCAGGCCTAAATTCCTACATCAAGGCTAACACTCCGAGACTTAAGACAATACTACAATTTGGGACCTTTAAGGTATTACACAATACCGTAGACTAATTTGAGGGTTGTCGCTAGTTTGATTCCACTACTAACTAACGTCTGAAATGAAACGATTGTCATTAGCGGCGGTTTTACATCGACACCGACTGGCGTACTCACTTCCTGTGGCGGAGCCTTCGCTGTTGGTGTCGGTCTTGTCGCTGGAAGAGAAAGGTAATGTCCGTGAGAAGTCGGTTCCCTGGTCCGGGGGGCAGCCCGCCATCATGCAGAGACGCAGCAGGCCGCATCTGAGGATCAAGGGCCACACAGGGCTAGCCCATTACAGTGCTAACGCTAACAGAAGCAACATTTGTGGACAGTTGCGTTGTTGCTAAAGGAGATGTTTGTGTTGCTATAATCTGAAATTGTGTGTCCTCTTTCTGCTGAGGTGGCGTGATTCAGTTGTCAAATTCATGTGTCAACTTGCCAGCTCTCCCTGTCCTTTCTATGCGCCGTTGTCAAGGAAACAGCATGAGACAGTTGAGATGTTGCTGCAACTGTCAAGGTTGTATGGAGCTGTGACCGTGAGGAGGTGAAACGGGCTGGAAAGTCTTACGTGCTGTCACTGTCCGGCGCTCTGGTCAGAACGCTCTGGACCAGACCAGTCAGGCTGGCGATCTGCTTCTCCATGGCCTCCATGCGCTCCAGACGATGATCCCTGTCGGAGAACACACGGAAAACTGCAGCATCCGCTCTCATGCCAAGTCTTATCTTAGAGAGCATGCATTGAAATAAGGTAAAGGTAAGGTAAAGGTAAAGGTAAGGTAAAGGTAAGGTAAAGGTAAGGTAAAGGTAAGGTAAAGGTAAGGTAAAGGTAAGGTAAAGGTAAGGTAAAGGTAAGGTAAAGGTAAGGTAAAGGTAAGGTAAAGGTAAGGTAAAGGTAAGGTAAAGGTAAGGTAAAGGTAAGGTAAAGGTAAGGTAAAGGTAAGGTAAAGGTAAGGTAAAGGTAAGGTAAAGGTAAGGCTGAAATAAGGTAAAGGTAAGGTAAAGGCAAGGTAAAGGCAAGGCTGAAATAAGGTAAAGGTAAGGTAAAGGCAAGGCTGAAATAAGGTAAAGGTAATGTAAAGGCAAGGCTGAAATAAGGTAAAGGTAAGGCTGAAATAAGGTAAAGGTAAGGTAAAGGTAAGGCTGAAATAAGGTAAAGGTAAGGCTGAAATAAGGTAAAGGTAAGGCTGAAATAAGGCAAAGGTAAGGTAAAGGTAAGGCAAAGGTAAGGCAAAGGTAAAGGTAAAGGTAAGGCTGAAATAAGGCAAAGGTAAGGTAAAGGTAAGGCAAAGGTAAGGCAAAGGTAAAGGTAAGGTAAGGTAAAGGTAAGGTAAGTTAAGGTAAAGGTAAGGCTGAAATAAGGTAAAGGTAAGGCTGAAATAAGGTAAAGGTAAGGCTGAAATAAGGTAAAGGTAAGGCTGAAATAAGGTAAAGGTAAGGTAAGGTAAGGTAAGGTAAAGGTAAGGTTGAAATAAGGTAAAGGTAAGGTAAGGTAAGGTAAAGGTAAAGGTAAAGGTAAAGGTAAAGGTAAAGGTAAAGGTAAAGGTAAAGTAAAGGTAAGGTAAAGGTAAGGTTGAAATAAGGTAAAGGTAAGGTTGAAATAAGGTAACGGTAAGGTAAAGGTAAAAGGCCCTTTCAATCCTTCTTACTCACCTGCTGGCATCGGCGTCCGGTCCGGAAAGCGAGGAACCAAACGCCGGCGTGGCCCTGCCCCCTTCCCCAGGTCCGGCTGTCAGACACAGAGGCTCGGAGCCGGAATTAGGTCTGGACTTGGGGCTGTCCATGAACACAGAAGAGGAGGAGTCTTTGCGAAAGCTCTGTCTGACGGGTGAGGCCCTGCTGGAGTACGAGTCCCTGTCCCGCAGGTGCATGTCTGGGATCTTTTGCGGGGACGAAGGCGGCATGCGAAAGCCCATTCCCAGTGTGGCCGAGTACGTGTCGGAGTACAGCGGCCCTCCGGGCTTGTAGAGGGAATCGTCCAGTTCCCCCTGCAGGGCGGCTGCGGAGTAGGTGCTGAGGGATCGCACGGAGCCGCGGCGGTACAGCCCCGTGGACACGGGGAAGCTGAACGGGTCGCCGATGGCGGCCAGCGACTGCGTAGAAGCAATGCTGAGTCGGCCCTCGTGCATCAGACTGTAGGGGTCTGCGTACAGAGACTCGTTCTTCATGAGCGCCAGGTTCTTTGCCGAGACCTCCTCGTCCGGCTTGACGTCACGGCGCTCCAGGATGGCGCTTGGCGAGGGAGAGAGGCCGGCGTTGGCTACGTGGGCGGCTGACGGGTGGTGGGGGTGGCGGGCTTGCTCGTGAGGCCCCGCGAAAGACGGCGGGCGGCCTCCGCTGTAGGAGAGGCGGGAGCGGGACGGCGAGCCGGAGGAGGCCGACGAGGAGGGGAGCGTGTTCAGGCGGCGTGTTGGGGAGGAGTCACGGGACGAGTAGACCATCTCTCTCTGGAACCAGGAAGCAGGGATGCTGTTACTATGGAAACGCAGCTGATACCAGATGCTTTTACATAATTATGTCATTATGATATAAAATACAGGTTGCTTTTTGCACCGCATCATAAAATTGCGCTCCGATTCCCTTTACAGCCATCAAACGGGAAATCATCTGCTCTCAATTGTCGGATTATTTAAGCATTTAAGTCATTCCTACTTTCCGGAATCATTGATTTCCTTGAATTTTGGGATGTTAGCTATATATTGGATGTAAAAGTGGATACGATTGTTGAGTAGTAGTAAGGAATAAGGAATAGATTTCCATTTCCGACACTCCTCAAACCGTCGGCGGCACGGTGGTTGAGTGGTTAACATGTTCACGGCCTCACAGCCAACAGATCGCGGGTTCGGGCACCTCAGTGTGGAGACTTCATTTGTTTTTTTCTTTCTTTGAGCATTTTATCTATTTGATACGCTGATGGCGGCACGGTGGTCTAGTGGTTAGCACGCAGACCTCACAGCTAGGGAGTTCAGGGTTCAATTCCACCCTCGGGCATCTCTGTGTGGAGTTTATATGTTCTGGTTTCCTCCCACATTCCAAAAACATGCTAGGTTAATTGGCCACTCCAAATTGTCCATAGGTATGAATGTGAGTGTGAATGGTTGTTTGTCTATATGTGCCCTGTGATTAGCTGGCGCCCAAAGATAGCTGGGATAGGCTCCAGCACCCCCCGCGACCCTCGTGAGGAAAAGCGGTAGAAAATGAATGAATGAATAATACGCTGATGTCTTTAGTGCAGACAGCATGGGTTTGATTCCCACCTAGGCAGTACTATACTGTACAGACTGAAATCGAAAGTGAAACTCGGAAAATGCAACAAAATGGAGAACTGTGATGCATTCAAGAGTTAAATTGCACGTTCACGTTGGCACGTTTGTACTAACGGTTCAACTTTACTGGACATAAAATGAAAAGGGAAATCAAACTGTGGTTACGGTGCTCCATTCCGGCTCCACGGTAGTGTCTAGCGATGTTGATTCCTCCTTTGCTAAAACTCAAACCGAAAAAAAAAATGTCGATTTCCTGCTTTGTGCGTCCCGCCATGTCCATTTACCACTTGTTGTGTTCTGTACAATACCCTGCCATCATGCTTTCTGTTTCTGTGTGCACAGCTAATGACGCTTGCATTCACAAGGCGCGGCTAAGCGGGCGTTTTTTTGTTGGAAATAATTATTCCCCCCCCAAAAAAAAAACTCTGTCTCCCTGAGGCCTTTCTTGATCATCGCTGAAGCAGAAATGTAAAAATGTGCTCGTTTGACGTCGCAACATTGTCCTCTGGTGTGTGTGTGTGTGTGTGTGTGTGTGTGTGTGTGGCAACAGATGGCGTAGTGAAGATAAGAAAATACATTTCCAGGAGGAATACCTGTTAAATGGTATCCGCTGTAACAGCCTGTCAAACTTACCATTGAAAACACACACAAGACAAGGAAACACTATTAGCTCGCTAAGGATGCTCATTAGTTCTGCATTCTTGCAACAGGAAGCGACGCCGTTCGCTACATTATCCATGATGCGATTTCCCGGGAATTTGGTGTGAACGCCGAGAGACAAAATGTTTGACGAAAGATATGAAATGAAAATTATAAACGCTTGTTAAAACATGTCAGAATATCATACTAATCCCGACAGTGTGTTCAAATACGCCCTCTAGTGGCTGTGAGCAGCATAGGGGATCGGATTCATGTAATGTTTGGATTCATTCATTCATTCATTTTCTACCGCTTTTTCCTCACAAGGGTCGCGGGGGGTGCTGGAGCCTATCCCGGCTGTCTTCGGGCGAGAGGCGGGGTACACCCTGGACAGGTCGCCGGCCAATCACAAGGCACATATAGACAAACAACCATTCACACTCACATTCATACCTATGGACAATTTGGAGTCGCTAATTAACCTAGCATGTTTTTGGAATGTGGGAGGAATGTGGGAGAAAACCCACTCATGCACAAGGAGAACATGCAAACTCCACACAGAATTGTCCGAGGGGGGAATTGAACCCTGGTCTCCTAGCTGTGAGGTCTGCGCGCTAACCACTAGATCACCGTGCCGCCTGTAATGTTTGGATAATAAAACTAAATAAAGGAAATAAAAATAAATAATGGCAGCATGGCGGTCGAGTGGTTAGCACGCAGACCTCACAGCTAGGAGATCAGGGTTCAATTCCACTCTCGGCCATCTCTGTTTGGAGCTTGTTCTCCCCGTGCATGTGTGTTTTTTTTTTCGGGTACTCCGGTTTCCTCCCACATTCCAAAAACATGCTAGGTTAATTAGCGACTCCAAATTGTCCATAGGTATGAATGTGAGTGTGAATGGTTGTTTGTCTATATGTGCCCTGTGATTGGCTGGCCACCAGTCCAGGGTGTACCCCGCCTCTCGCCCAAAGACAGCTGGGATAGGCTCCAGCACCCCGGCGACCCTCGTGAGGATAAGCGGTAGAAAATGAATGAATATTTAAGCATTATTAGAGCCCTCTAGACACAAAATAACACCCCTATATTGACTTTTAAACTCTTATTACCCACATTTGTAAATGAAAGGAAATAAAACCTTTTAGGGGCTGCACGGTGCATAGGCTGCACAAATAGGAGACCCAAGTTCAATTCCACCCTCGGCCATCTCTGTGTGGAGTTTGCATGTTCTCCCCGTGCATGCGTGGGTTTTTTTTCCGGGTACTCCGGTTTCCTCCCACATTCCAAAAACATGCTAGGTTAATTAGCGACTCCAAATTGTCCATAGGTATGAATGTGAGTGTGAATGGTTGTTTGTCTATATGTGCCCTGTGATTGGCTGGCCACCAGTCCAGGGTGTACCCCGCCTCTCGCCCAAAGACAGCTGGGATAGGCTCCAGCACCCCGGCGACCCTCGTGAGGATAAGCGGTAGAAAATGAATGAATATTTAAGCACTATTAGAGCCCTCTAGACACAAAATAACACCCCTATATTGACTTTTAAACTCTTATTACCCACATTTGTAAATGAAAGAAAATAAAACCTTTTAGGGGCTGCACGGTGCATAGGCTGCACAAATAGGAGACCCAAGTTCAATTCCACCCTCGGCCATCTCTGTGTGGAGTTTGCATGTTCTCCCCGTGCATGCGTGGGTTTTTTTTCCGGGTACTCCGGTTTCCTCCCACATTCCAAAAACATGCTAGGTTAATTAGCGACTCCAAATTGTCCATAGGTATGAATGTGAGTGTGAATGGTTGTTTGTCTATATGTGCCCTGTGATTGGCTGGCCACCAGTCCAGGGTGTACCCCGCCTCTCGCCCAAAGACAGCTGGGATAGGCTCCAGCACCCCCGCGACCCTCGTAATGAAAATCGGTAGAAAATGAATGAATGAATGAAAAATAAATAACGATAAGAACCCGCAGGTCTCCGTTGGCCAGGTGTGCGGCGGCCGGGTAGGAGGCGTAGATGGGCTCCTTGCGGTAGATCTTGATGACGCTGCGGTCCTGGATGTCACGCACGTCCTCCAGCTCGTAGAAGACGTTCCGTGCCTCGTCCTTGATCAGGATGGCCGTGTTGGGTGACTTGAGCATGCCCGCCGTCAGTTTCTGGGGGAACATGTGCACGATGAGGGCATGCAGCGTGTCCAGGCTGCTCAGCTCGTGGGTGATGTGCACGCGGCGCGTCTCGTCTCCATATTGCAGGAACAGAACGCCTAAAAAAACACAAACACGATTACATTCGTATCACCACAAATATGCACAAACACTGAAATTGTCAATGGACGCTTTTTCCAAATGTGTAAGAAATAAATTAATTAGATGACAAACGGGTCAAGTGGTTAGCGCGCAGGCCTCACAGCCTGAGACCCGGGTTTGATTCCACCTTTGGCCATCTCTGTGTGGAGTTTGCATGATCTCCCCGTGCATGCATACGGTTTCCTCCCACATTCCAAAAACATGCTAGGTTAATTAGCAACTCCAAATTGTCCATAGGTATGAATGTGAGTGTGAATGGTTGTTTGTCTATATGTGCCCTGTGATTGGCTGGCCACCATTCCATGGTGTACCCGCGCCTCTCGCCTGAAGACAGCTGGGATAGGCTCCAGCTCTCATGAGGATAAGCGGTAGAAAATGAATGACTGAGTCTAAAGGTGACTATAGGGGTGTTATTTCATGTGTAGAGGGCTCTAATAGTGTTATAAACCATATTTAGGAGGTAGTAAACACATTTTCGACGCTCTAACTAGTAAAATATTCCATTTATAAATAAGGAATCCTACGGCGGATGAGTAGTTAGCGTGCAGGCCTCACAGCTAGTAGACCCGAGTTCAATGTCCGTGCTCTCCGGGGACTCCGGTTTTCTCCCACATTCCAAAAAACATGCTAGCTTAATTGAATGAATGAATGAATGAATGAATGAATAATGGTAATGTTTTAAGTTATGTTTGTGTTTTTTTGAGATGTCACTACAGTAGGGTACCGGTGATGGCAAACTATGTAAAATATGATGATAACCATAGAACAGGAAGTGGATGAGGGACAGTAGAGTAAGACTTCCTCCCTCGCTGACATTTGTTGTGGCTTATCAAATAGTGAGTAGACAGTTTATTGTTTATATTTTCAACACATTATCGGTATATTATCGGTGAACTTGAACGGTTTTATGATGGCGACAGTTTGCTTATTCACAATGAGCTTACATGTCTTGTAAATTGTTGCCATATAAACAAAGTTGAATCTAATTGCTGGGCAGACTATAATTCCCATCAATCACACCGGGAATAAAATGCTAATTTTTAAAGAAATTAATTTGAGGAATCTAGTCGATATAGAATAAAATACCTACCTTGCAAATGTATGGTTTTATTAGTTAGAATATGATACAGATATGTAAAAATAGTTTAGCTTATACGTCACGTCATCATATATTATATATTCATACAGTATGTGCATCATCGGAGCGTGAATATGTGAACACTGGATGGAAAAACCTTGATTGGACAAATGTGTCTGACGCCTGACTAACCTGCAAATTCATCTTGGGAGAGAGCGCGGTCCAAACACAAAGAACACACAAAGCAAAAGAAAGACCAGTCGTTAAAAAACATGTTAGAGACAAGACAAGTTAGTATAAACATAGAGAGCATGGATAAGTACTAGATAGGACTGGCCACTTTGGTCTTAATAGTCATCAGAATGTGAATAATATTTTTTAAAAATTATATTAGAGTGATTTTTGCTGCCTTTTGGGTGTGGACCCGCCTCACATCATTGAAATATATCAGAGAAAAAAAAATAGAAATTATTAAAAAAAATAAAAAACATATCTAATATAATTAAAAATTAAGAATAATTAATGCTAAGCGCTCACCTGGAGAGCGTAGCTTATTCTGGCTGGCAGAGCGTGACAGCGGGAGGCTCTGACGGAATCGGTTCATCCGGTTGAACCCGATGGGGACGTCGGCTTCGGACATGGTCTCCAGGGACTCGGCGGAGGCAAAGGAGAGCTTGGTGGCCTGGTCGGCAAGCCCGGACTGGGTGGACTGGGAATGACGAGGGCTGCGGCTCTGTAAGATGGGGGGGACATAACACAAACATGCTGAGTCATGCTTAAGCTCTGCTTCCTTCTACTGCTTATCGGGGATGCTAAAAACAAGTAAAACCACACAACATGGCGGCAAGTTGTAGGCTTTGCATAAAGTTGTGTCATGTTTGCCGGACTTTGCACTCCAAACTCCAACCCCCCCGAGCTGCCATAAACTTTAAATGAGCACTTTTGGGGGCGGACGGGGGGTGCGGTGGAGGGGGCGCAAGCTCATACAAATCCTCCGCGCTGGCTCTGTGGATTCAGCGGACCGTCTGTCTGATCCTCTGGCACTCGGGCTCAGAGTGCTGCGGTAATGAGCTCCCACAATGCCTCTGTGCTGGTTGTTTTTTTTTGCGTGGCGGACCGGGATGCACACTTGACACCAGGCAGTGGAGGTGCTGCTCTTGTTACTGAACTATTAACATTTCTACGCTGTTGGGACTTGACTTCCTTCCCTGGAGAATTCATTCATGGGAGATGCATTTCATTCTGTTCCACTCCATTGTTGTGTGGAGCCATGTTGGTGGGGAGGTATTGGGTTGCGTCACTGGGTTCTGAGGACGGGGGGAGGATGCACAGGATATGACATTCAAAAAAATCCAAAATAACAAATAAGGATCAAGAACCGGGATATAACTTTCCCACTTTTGGACAGATTTAGTAGAGATACTCAATTGTTTTAGGCCACCATTAAATTAACACAAGTACACATAATCTACACTGCAAAACCACTGCTCAATTATATAATAATCATTAGTATATTATTAATTAGCTTATTATTATTACTATCATCATTATTCTTCTTTTGATTTTTACTACTAGTATTAGTAGTAGGCTAGTATTAGCCTGCTTATTAGCTTGCTTATTAGCCTGCTTTTGCCCTTTTATATGACATTTGTCAGAGAATTTTGTTGTAAAAAAAAAAAAAATTAAAATAAAAAGAAAAAAAATCAATAAAAAATATGAAATTATTTAGGGGGGCTTAAAGGTCTGAAGCCCCCCTAAAAAAACCCGCTACTACTAGAAGGCTAGTATTAGCCTGCTTTTGCCCTAGTATATGAAATTTGTCTGAGATTTTTTTGTTAAAAAAAAATCAATCAAATTATTTAGGGGGGGCTTAAGAACATTTTATGGGTCTGAAGCCCCCCCTAAAAAACCCTACTACTAATAGGCTAGTATTAGCCTGCTTATTGTCTTTCTTATTAGCCTGCTTTTGCTCTATTATATAAATTTGTCTGAGATTTTTTTGTAAAAAAAAAATTATATATATATCAATAAAAAATATCAAATTATTTAGGGGGGCTTACGAACATTTTATGGGTCTGAAGTCCCCCTAAAAAACCCTACTACTAGTAGGCTTTTATTAGCCTGCTTATTGGCTTGCTTATTAGCCTGCTTTTGCCCTATTATATGAAATTTGTCTGAGATTTTTTTGTTAAAAAAATCAATTAAAAAAATCAAATTATTAAGGGGGGTTTAAGAACATTTTATGGGTCTGAAGCCCCCCTAAAAACCCCTTACTACTAGTAGGCTAGTATTAGCTTGCTTATTAGCCTGTTTTTGCCCGATTATTTAAAATTTCTCAGAGTTTTTTTTTGTAAAAAAAAAGAAAAAAATCAATAAAAAAAATATAAAATTATTTAGGTGGGCTTAAGAACATTTTATGGGTCTGAAGTCCCCCTAAAAACACCCTACGACTAGTAGGCTAATATTAGCCTGCTTATTGGCTTGCTTATTAGCCTGCTTTTGCCCTATTATATTAAATTTGTCAGAGATTTTTTTTGTTAAAAAAAAAAAAATCAATTAAAAAAATCAATAAAAAATATCAAATTATTTAGAGGGGCTGAAGAACATTTTAAGGGTCTGAAGCCCCCCTAAAAAAACCCTACGACTAGTAGGCTAATATTAGCCTGCTTATTGGCTTGCTTATTAGCCTGCTTTTGCCCTATTATATGAAATTTGTCTGAGATTTTTTTGTTAAAAAAAAATCAATTAAAAAAATCAAATTATTTAGGGGGACTTAAGAACATTTTATGGGTCTGAAGCCCCCCTAAAAACCCCCTACTACTAGTAGGCTAGTATTAGCTTGCTTATTAGCCTGTTTTTGCCCGATTATTTAAAATTTGTCAGAGTTTTTTTTGTAAAAAAAAAGAAAAAAATCAATAAAAAAATATAAAATTATTTAGGGGGGCTTAAGAACATTTTATGGGTCTGAAGTCCCCCTAAAAACACCCTACGACTAGTAGGCTAATATTAGCCTGCTTATTGGCTTGCTTATTAGCCTGCTTTTGCCCTATTATATTAAATTTGTCAGAGATTTTTTTTGTTAAAAAAAAAAATCAATTAAAAAAATCAATAAAAAATATCAAATTATTTAGAGGGGCTGAAGAACATTTTAAGGGTCTGAAGCCCCCCTAAAAAAACCCTACGACTAGTAGGCTAATATTAGCCTGCTTATTGGCTTGCTTATTAGCCTGCTTTTGCCCTATTATATGGAATTTGTCTGAGATTTTTTTTGTAAAAAAAAAGAAAAAATCAATAAAAAAAATATAAAATTATTTAGGGGGGCTAAAGTCCCCCTAAAATAGGCCTAATGACACCACTGGCGTATACATAACATATATGTAGATCCTACATAGTATGTCAGCCAGCATGAATAAAAAAAAGTGCCTTTGCCTCAAGGGAGCCAATAAAATGTTTCTTCTTCACTTAATTCCCCCTAAACGTTGAAACTAGCTTGAAGTCACATTACTGTTTATTAGCCCGCCATGAATCCATCAGCAGTGTTTTGCATCAAAGGAAGTCCGCTACATTATTCATCATTTGTGCCTAAAGCTATCGCTGACTTGATACCGCTCTCTATATGGGTCTGCCTTCTGCCACTGTCATGCATTATTCACACACACACACACACACACACACGAGGGTCGTGTGATAGCGGTCACTTTGTAAACATGTGGAGGAACACCCGTTTCGACCGATAAGCCTGTGTGTGTTCCTACGGGGGTGACGACCATGCTGTGTTTGTGTCGTACATTGATTAACTGCAATGATTATTTAAAACTTGGGTTCTTTAACATAATTAAAAAAAACATATTAGGTAGAAATGATAGATAGAAAATAATGTAACATATGAATGCCGCTGTCATATGATTGCCATCTTTGTTTTTATTGTGGAAAATTCATTGAAAACCCAAAAGCCCCATGTCAATGTTACACTGCTGTTTTTGAGGATCAAGTCCAAAAACCCACCAGTTGACAATGACGCTATAGAGCAGGGGTTCCCAACTGCCGGGCCGGGGACCGGTACCGGTCCGCATTTGCTACCGGGCCAGACCGAAATAATAAATAATTTATTAACGACAAATTTTTAATATTTAATTTAATTTAATTTAATTTAATTTAATTTAATTTAATTTAATTTAATTTAATTTAATAACTGTCTCCCATCACACCTATGGGACGCTATAGAGCAGGGGTCCCCAACTGCCGGGTCGGGGACCGGTACCGGTCCGCATTTGCTACCGGGCCGGACCGAAATAATAAATAATTTATTAACGACGCATTTTAAATTTTTAATTTAATTTAATTTAATAACTGTCTCCCATCACACCTATGGGACGCTATAGAGCAGGGGTCCCCAACTGCCGGGTCGGGGACCGGTACCGGTCCGCATTTGCTACCGGGCCGGACAGAAATAATAAATAATTTATTAACGACTCATTTTTAATGAGTCGTAATTTAATTAAATTAAATTTAATTTAATTTAACTTATTAACTGTCTCCCATCACACCTATGGGACGCTATAGAGCAGGGGTCCCCAACCACCAGGCCGGGGACCGGTACTGGTCCGCATTTGCTCCCGGGCTGGACAGAAATAATAAATAATTTATTAATGACTCATTTTTAATTTAATTTAATTTAATTTAATTTAATTTAATTTAATTTAATTTAATTTAATTTAATTTAATTTAATTTAATTTAATTTAATTTAATTTAATTTAATTTCCCATCACACCTATGGGAAAAGGTTGGGGACCCCTCGTATAGAGGACCCTTGACTGCTGTTTTTATGGCCGTACTGTAAAAAACGGCAGCTTCATCCTGCCATATAGAGGATCTTTGATTAGTGTTTTGGTAGACGATCAGCAAAGATCCCGTATATGGCAAGATAAAGCTAGCATTTTGTCAAATCGGGCCTTAAAAACAGCAGTCAAAGATCAGTAACGCTCCTTGCCCACCTTCATTATTCGACTCTCTAATGTCCCCCCCACTCTGAGGCCAATCTTCTGCCTGGATACACAACCCCCCCGATACAATACACCCCAGTGGACTACAGTGGCTCTCTATTAGCAGAAGCAAATTGCAGTGATGGCATCAAATAGCCCTGGAATGTGTTTATTTTCTTCTACCTGTGCATCGCCCCGGTGCCCACAAGCTCAAACTATTACTATGAAGAGCCATTATATAAACATTTGCACTTGTGCTTTATTTTTCCTGCCGGCGGAGAAGATCTTGGGAGTCGGGCTTTAAAGCGCTTTAGTGTGAAATGAGGTGTCAGCCATGTTGAAGGAGGAGAAATAAGCTTAACGTATATTCTCTCTTTAAACGCCAGGAACATTTGAGGACACCGTGTGGCAAACAAATTAAGATTTTCTGAGAATGCGATGACCTGAATCATCTCTCGGATATGCTGTCATATTGACTTAGTCCAGCTGGGGATATCCCATAATGCATTGTTTGTTTACATTTAGATGCTGTGTTCCCCCATACTGTACATCAACAGCAGAATGGAAGCTAACTTGTTACAGCAGTGCTTTTCAAAGTGTGTGTGTGTGTGTGTTGGGGGGGGTCGGGAGACTTTATGGGAAGATCGAGGAGGGGGGGGGGTCGCTGAAACCCATTACAGTGAAATGGATGACAATTTGAGTGGAAAAAATATCAGTAAAAGTTAGTTCGATCTTTGTGTTTGTTAGTACAGTAACTGGTGATGGCAAACTATGTAAAATATGATGACGACCATAGAACAGGAAGTGGATGAGTGACTGTAGAGTAAGGCTTCCTCTCTCGCTGACATTAGTTGTGGCTTATCAAATAGTGTGTAGATAGTTTATTGTTTATATTTTCAATGTATTTTCGATGTATTATATATATATATATATATATATATATATATATATATAAAATCCAGAAATTATTAAATTCTTGGAGGGGGGGGGGTCGCTGAAACCCACTACAGTAAAATGGATGACAATTTGGGTGGAAAAAATATCAGTAAAAGTTAGTTTAATCTTTGTGTTTGTTACTACAGTAGGGTACTGGTGATGGCAAACTATGTAAAATATGATGACGACCATAGAACAGGAAGTGGATGAGTGACTGTAGAGTAAGGCTTCCTCTCTCGCTGACATTAGTTGTGGCTTATCAAATAGTGTGTAGATAGTTTATTGTTTATATTTTCAATGTATTTTCGATGTATTTTATATATATATATATATATATATAAAATCCAGAAATTATTAAATTCTTGGAGGGGGGGGGGGGGGTCGCTGAAACCCACTACAGTAAAATGGATGACAATTTGGGTGGAAAAAATATCAGTAAAAGTTAGTTTAATCTTTGTGTTTGTTACTACAGTAGGGTACTGGTGATGGCAAACTATGTAAAATATGATGACGACCATAGAACAGGAAGTGGATGAGTGACTGTAGAGTAAGGCTTCCTCTCTCGCTGACATTAGTTGTGGCTTATCAAATAGTGTGTAGACAGTTTATTGTTTATATTTTCAACACTTTATCAATGTATTTTATATATATATATCGGTGAACTTAAATGTTGCTTAAGACGGTTTTAATGATGGCCACAGTTTGCTTATTTGTCTTGTAAAATGTTGCCATAATAAACAAAGTTCGAATCTAATTGCTGGAGCTAAATCACGCAGAACGATAAAAGCAAAGGTTATCATTTAGCTTGCGAACGGCGCTCTAATTCCCATCAATCACGCCGGGAATAAAAATCCTCCGAGTGATAGATAAACTGCCGCGCCTCCCACTACGGGTCAAGGAACACGGCTATTGATATTCGGTGACATTTCCACCCTGTCACGCTGAGAGCCGAGCTGGAATGGAGGGGAAAAAATACACCGCAGATAAGCCTGAGGACTTTTTTTATTTTTATTTTTTTTTACTTTCAATGCACTCTCACACATCGATAGTTGCATTGTTTAGCACGACCCCCTCCCTGACGACTTCCGTGACGGACAATGGTCCGCGGGAGACCGACTTGAGGTGATCTATACGTCTTAACGCTGCTTATTTCTCCTCACATCAGGGGAAGTCACGTTTTTACCAAATATTACCGTGGGAGGGGGGGGGGTTGACGGGGTTGACGGGGTTGATCATAAATCCTCTAGGAATAGTCGACGGCAGATTAAACGGAGCAAGGGAAGTTTAAGCTGTTGTCAACCCTGACATGGCCGCCTCCATAACCCTCTAAACACACACACACACACACACTGTATATATATATGCATGCAGGAGCCTTGACAGTTGACCAGACAGACAGATTGGAGGTCACGCTGTCGTGTTTCCATCATGCTCAAAGGCCGTCAAAATGACATGGCTTCATGATGCATTCAAAATAAACCGAAAAATTTTTTTTCTAAAAGTAATACATGTCCCTGGAGCCTGTTTGTGAGCACATCTCCCTTACCTGTTTGCATCATTTTTGAGAGAAGATGTGCTCAGCTTTTTAGCTTTTTGCCCCGTGTATACGTCCGCCATGCTTCTCTACACGTCTTAAAATAGCTGTGGCAAGTCAGTTCGCTACAGACCGAGTTCGATCTCTTTGTTTTTACTTCAACAAAATAGGCAAACCTAGCATGATTTTGCTGTTTGAATGGGAGTGTAATGTTAGCACTGTAGCGTCACGTAGCTATGCTAATGTTGTTGTTTTTGTCCTCCATGTTACGTTGCTGTAATTTTTAGGCCTGTATTTTTAGGCCTAAAAAAATTTGTTTAGGCCTAAAAAAATGTCATATTTTTTTATTGATTTTTAAAAATTTTTTATGGATATTTTTTTTTTTTTTTACAAAAAAAATCTTGGACAAATTTCATATAATAAGGCAAAAGCAGGCTAATAAGCAAGCTAATAAGCAAGCTAATACTAGCCTACTATTACTACTAGTAGTAGTAGGCTAGTATTAGCCTACTAATACTACTAATACTACTACTACTACTACTACTACTATTACTACTACTAGTAGTAGTAATAGTACTACTACTAGTAATACTACTACTACTAGTAGTAGGCTAGCATTAGCCTACTAACTAGTCTACTACTACTACTAGTAGTAGTAGTAGGCTAGTATTAGCCTGCTTATTGGCTAAACTAATAAGCCAATACTAATACTAATAATACTTATTATTAATACTAATAAGCCACTAGTAGTAGTAGTAGTAGTAGTAGTAGTAGTAGTAGTAGTAGTAATAACCAGAAGAAGAATAATGATGATAGTAATAATAATAGGCTAATTAATAATATAATCATGATTATTATATAATTGATCACTGAGCTTGAGCAGCAGTTTTGCAGTGTACATTATGTGTACTTTTACTTTTAATGGTGGCCTAAAACAATTGAGTATCTGGACTAAATCTGTCCAAAAGTGGGAAAGTTATATCCCGGTTCTTGTTTGTTATTTGTTTTTTTTTGATATTTTGATTTTTTTGAATGTTTACTGAATGTTACTCATTCATATTCTATATTCTATGACATGCAGTACTCACCTTAAAGCTCCAGTAGTTGGGTTGTTGCTGTGAGGTTTCCAGTGGAAAGCATAAGAAGAAGAGAGGAAGTGTTGGTTAGTATTCAGTATACGAGCGTTGAAGTGCATCCTATACAAAACGCCATCTTTTCCTCAACCCTGGCTACGCAGCTCATTAATATTCTTGACAGACACCATTTTGCTTGCATCCGTTCGGCAGTATGTGTCATTTATGCACTCCAACTTCCTGTCTCGCTGCCATGCATGAAGTGGGGCGCACAAGAGGAACTAAGGGTCTCGGGAGGTAAGCTCCCGCCATTAAAATGGAAGTCAGAACCAGGATCCACTCGCCCCGGAAATACCTCCATATGATAAATTCAGGAAAAAAAAAAAAAAAAAAAGAGTGGGCAGTGTTCATGAATTTTAATGTTAAATCCCAACATTTATTCTAGTGATTATTCTTATCTGCGGGCGCTTCTCAGTAATCATTCAGCCTCACCGGGTATTAATATCTCCTGACGCAGAAGTGAAATATGAATTGAAAAAAATGGACTTTTCATGGTTTGTCTGTCATTTTGAAGCAACATTAAGCATCAGTTTCATGTTACATAACAATATACAGTATGATTGGAATGTTTATGAGTATTACTATGAGCAGCAGTAAGAGTACTATTACATAAAACGTTACTGTTTTGTAATATTTAACATTATGAAGATTGGTCCACTTTATGAAATTATATGACAAAGGATTCCAAAGCCGGATACGGTGTTTATTTTTAATTAGTTAATTTTCAACCTAATTTTTTAAGTTTTTTTCTTTTTTTTTTCTCCTTTTTTTCTTAATTTTTTTTAACAAAAAATGAAATATTGAATGTTATTTGTTGACAGTTATACTCTACATAGGTTGTTCTTATGGGATACCTTCTTTATTTTTATATGTACCATAAAGTTGCTAAAATAATCCAAAACAACTGACATTAATATTTGACAAATTAACGTATTTTCCGGAGTATAAGTCGCACTTTTTTTCATAGGTTGGCTGTTCCTGCGACTTATAAATGAAAAAACTGTTTATGTTACATAAATACTGGGCATCTTTTCTGTTTATGTTTATTTTTTGTGTAGCTGAATAAGCATTGTGTTAGCATATCTTATTTTTTTAATGTTATGTTATGTTTTTTTATTGCATTTAAATTTTGATATTTTATCCCTTATCATGTGTAGTAGTACAGTACAGTATACTGTTGTGTAGTTGTGTAGCGCCACCGTAGCTGTGTAGTGCCACCTATAGCTGTGTAGCGCTACCCTTAGCTGTGTAACGCCACCTACATTTGTGTAGGACCACCCATAGTTGTGTATCGGTGTGTAGCGCCACCCATCGGTGTGTAGCGCCACCCATCGGTGTGTAGCGCCACCCATCGGTGTGTAGCGCCACCCCACCCATAGCTGTGTAGCGCCACCCATAGTTGTGTAGTGCCATCCATCGGTGTGTAGCGCCACCCATAATTGTGTAGCGCCACCCACAGCTGTGTTGCACCACCCCACCCATAGCTGTGTAGCGCCACCCTTAGTTGTGTAACGCCATCTACAATTGTGTAGGGCCACCCATAGTTGTGTATCGGTGTGTAGCGCCACCCATCGGTGTGTAGCGCCATCCATCGGTGTGTAGCGCCACCCATAATTGTGTAGCGCCACCCATAATTGTGTAGCGCCACCCACAGCTGTGTTGCACCACCCCACCCATAGCTGTGTAGCGCCACCCTTAGTTGTGTAACGCCATCTACAATTGTGTAGGGCCACCCATAGGTGTGTAGCGCCACCCTTAATTGTGTAGCGCCACCCATCGGTGTGTAGCGCCACCCATAGCTGTGTAGTGCCATCCATCGGTGTGTAGCGCCACCCATAATTGTGTAGTGCCACCCACAGCTGTGTTGCACCACCCCACCCATAACTGTGTAGCGCCACCCTTAGTTGTGTAACGCCATCTACAATTGTGTAGGGCCACCCATAGTTGTGTATCGGTGTGTAGCGCCACCCATCGGTGTGTAGCGCCATCCATCGGTGTGTAGCGCCACCCATAATTGTGTAGCGCCACCCATAATTGTGTAGCGCCACCCACAGCTGTGTTGCACCACCCCACCCATAGCTGTGTAGCGCCACCCTTAGTTGTGTAACGCCATCTACAATTGTGTAGGGCCACCCATAGGTGTGTAGCGCCACCCTTAATTGTGTAACGCCATCTACAATTGTGTAGGGCCACCCATAGGTGTGTAGCGCCACCCTTAATTGTGTAGCGCCACCCATCGGTGTGTAGCGCCACCCATAGCTGTGTAGCACCACCCCACCCATAGCTGTGTAGCGCCACCCATAGCTGTGTAGCGCCACCCATAGTTGTGTAGCGCCACCCATAGTTGTGTAGCGCCATCCATCGGTGTGTAGCGCCACCCATAATTGTGTAGCGCCACCCACAGCTGTGTAGCACCACCCCACCCATAGTTGTGTAGCGCCACCCTTAGTTGTGTAACACCATCTACAATTGTGTAGGTCCACCCATAGTTGTGTAGCCCCACCTATAGTTGTGTAGCACCACCCTTAGTTGTGTAACACCATCTACAATTGTGTAGGTCCACCCATAGTTGTGTAGCCCCACCTATAGTTGGGTAGCACCACCCATAGTTGTGTAACGCCACCTACAATTGTGTAGGTCCACCCATAGTTGTGTAGCACCACCTATAGTTGGGTAGCACCACCCTTAGTTGTGTAACGCCACCTACAAATATGTTTTTTTAATGCATTTAAATTTTGATATTTTTGCTTTAAAAGATGCTGAAACCAACCCAACGTGCTAAACTATCTGAACAAACATCCACATCTTAGCTTTGTGTTACTGGTCACAAAGCAAATATTGACTTATATTTTTCAATATTACGAATATGCCAAAGGACTGAAAACGGCCCCCCGACTCCACTTTAGACACCCCTGCCTTGAGAAAATAATCACAAAAAGCATGACATAGAGTATTTGGCAGCAGTTAAATATTGTGTAAGCTTCCAACAGATATGATAGCAGACATGATTTTGCCGTGTGTGTACTTCATCTCCATACGACAATAACAAACATAATCCAACAAGTGCCAGCAGGATTTCAGTGGCGCTCCATCATAAATATTTACTCTTGCCTTGCTCAGACAACTTTATTGACTTTACTTTGTGGCACACAGACAAACAAGTGTGATGGCTTCTCTTCTCCGTCATTGTCAAGCCGACACACCTCCATTCTTTACGGTGCAGCCGCAAGAATAATTATTGACCTATGGAGTCTTCACTCGGAGGGACATTTTGGAGAAAAGGCGACACTGGTGGAAACATCTGCCCACACTCATGCATGCATGCAAGGCACAGAGCTGAGCTTTACCTGACCGGCATGTAAAGCAGGCTCCACTCACTACTTCGATGCACCCTTCCTCCACTCATGTCGTCATCCCCAAACAGCCCCCTGCACACCTCCCAGCCTCAGCACCACGGCTCAATAACACACACAATACCCAAACTAGGGATGCTGTACTGCTAAATGTACACACTGTGACCACGACACTACACTACACTACACTACAACCAACACAACAAGTGCAGTGGGTCTCACCTGCACCGGTGCAGCGCTCCATTCATCCTCGCTTGTCCGTCAGGTGCAGCGAGTCCATCTCTTCCCTTTCCTCCGGCTTCCTCAAGCCTCCCCTCCGTCCCCCCCCCCCTCCTCCACACAGAGCAACTCTTTATTTAATTCATTACGACATCAGCGCATGGACTCTCTTGCAGATGGCCGTCTGGCTCGTGCCGCTGCTGGCTAATTGAGCGGCGGGGCTTGCCTGACTGGTTGCAGCGCTCCTCTACAGCTCCTCCCTCCCCTCAGCTCTCCTCCTCTACTCCTCCTCCTCCTCCTCCTGAGCTCCGAGAGAGCTGCACATGCAGGAGTCCCCGCCCTCCAGCAGACCCATGCACTGGAAATGCGACGTCACCTCGGGATTTGTCCTCCACCTTCTTCTTCTTCTTCTTCTTTAATCCGAGAATGCTGCTCATCTGTGCAGTCTGACCTTTGCAACGCGATAGCCTCGCTTGCAGTGTGTGGGAGCGGTTGCCACGGCAACTGTGGACTCCACCTGCCTCTCTCTCTCCCCCCCTCCCTTTCTCATTTGTCACTCATTTACCTTTAAATAAACAAATACCACCAATGTTGACACACACTGTTTCTCACAGGACTGCAAACTATCTGTGGTGTTAAATGACATCATCATCTCATTTGCATAATTGGCCACTTGAGTCAGGGAGGAGAAAAAAAAACATTTATAATGTTTCCTGGGCTGTGCATGCTAAGTTTAAAGATCATGTCAACATCATATCTCACTATCACATTATTATATTATTATTATTATTACTGCATTATACCTGCCTTTGTGGTACACACTTATGTGTAGTAGTAAGTACCGTACACACTGTGTAGTTGTGTAGCGCCACCCGTAGCTGTGTAGTGCCATCTATAGCTGTGTAGCGCCACCCTTGGTTGTGTAACGCCACCTACAATTGTGTAGGACCACCCATAGTTGTGTAGCGCCACCCATAGCTGTGTGGCACCATCCCACCCATAGCTGTGTAGCGCCACCCATAGTTGTGTAGCACCACCGCACCCATAGTTGTGTAACACCACCGCACCCATAGTTGTGTGGCACCACCCATAGTTGTGTAGCGCCACCCATAATTGTGTAGTGCCAACCATAATTGTGTAGTGCCACCCATTGTTGTGTAGTGACATCCATAGTCGTGTAGCGCCACCCATAGTTGTGTAGCACCATCGCACCCATAGTTGTGTAGCACCACCCATAATTGTGTAGTGCCACCCACTGTTGTGTAGCGCCACCCATTGTTGTGTAGTGACACCCGTAGTTGTGTAGCGCCACCCGTAGTTGTGTCGCGCCACCCGTAGTTGTGTAGCACCATCACACCCATAGTTGTGTAGCGACACCCATACTTGTGTAGCAGCACCCATAATTGTGTAGAACCACCCATAGTTGGGTAGCGCCACCCATAGTTGGGTAGCGCCACCCATAGTTGGGTCGCGCCACCCATAGTTGGGTAGCGCCACCCATAGTTGTGTAGCGCCACCCATAGTTTGGTAGCACCACCCATAGTTGGGTAGCGCCACCCATAGTTGGGTAGCGTCACCCATAGTTGGGTAGTGCCACCCATAGTATAGTTGTGTAGCGCCACCCATAATTGTGTAGCGCCACCTATAATTGTGTAGCGCCACCCATAATTGTGTAGCGCCACCTATAATTGTGTAGCACCACCCATTGGTGTGTAGCGCCACCCATAGTTGTGTAGCGCCACCTATTACTAAACTAATTTATTTGGACATCTTGGTTATCTTCTTTTTGCACTTTTATGATAAAATTACCAAAACGTCTGTACAGTTAGTACATGTTAAATGATGTGGACAGTTTGAAACCCATATTAATAACTAACTTCTGCTTCTTCCTACTCCTTTTCAGACATGTTGAAGTGTAAACATGTGATGATCAATGTAACTTGCTAATACTAAACTATTATTCACGTGAAAATGATTTCAAGGTGTGAACACATTGTTTGAACTGGGAGGTTCTGAATTAGCCAGTACTCCCAGTACTTCCAGTACTCACAGTACTACCCCTAAACACGTGCATGTCAAGGTGCTTACCTGTTCCCTCGCGGCCCTCTCCGAGCCTCCCCTCATGCTGGCGTGTGAGGGCGATGGCGAGGGCGGGTTGTGGTGCTGATGCTGCAGCTGCTGCTGATGCTGCTGCTGCTGCTGGTACTTGCTCTTCAGGTGGTCCATGAAGGCGTCCCGTTTGCGCTCCATGTCGGCCTTGTGCAGGTTGGTGAGAGCCTCCAGGCTCTGGGCCGCCGTGACCGTGTGCCGGTGCTCCGACGTGTGCACCAGGCCCACGTTGGAGAACCGCCGGCCGCTGTTGCCCAGCGTCCGGTACTCCCGAGGGTATTCCAGGTCATCTGTGGAGATCATGTGAGTGCCACCGCGCTCAGGGTCTGCGGGACGAAGGGAGTGTGCAAAGAGGAAGTGATTCCAGGGCGAGGACACACACACACACACACACACACACACACACACACAGAAGAAAAAGGGAGGCAGAGAAAGAGACGGGATGGGATGTTAAGACACCAGGCAGTTCCCTTGTGCAAGTATTCATTCCAAGTGCTGGCAAAGCAAGAAAAATGGCGGTAAAGTAAAAAAGCTTTTGCCATAACTCAAACAGGAAGAGACGCCAACTGAACTTATGTTGCTGTTTTTTTTTTTTTTTAAATCTTAAGTGCCTTTAATGATCCTCTTTGGAAGCACAACCTGATTGAAATTCAACGCTCGGCACAGCTCCGTCCTCATTGTCGCTCTTCCTCGACATGATTCGCCCCGCCCCTTTCAACCTTTCTCCATTTAACAGACAACACAGCCCAAAAAGCAAACGTACGAACAAATGAAGTGAATAGAGGAATTAAAAAAAAAAAAAATGCATGAGTGAGTTACCTTGTTTGGGATAACAGGCCCTGGCATGTGCTGGAAGAGAAACATGCCAAGGGTTAATTCATGTGTTTGTGCACACGGCGTGCAAGCAAACACACGCAAGAGCAACACCAGAAAGCACTATTGTCTGTATAATAGCACTTTCCCACTATTACAATCAGTGCATGCATAATCATGTATTCATACAGGCTCCACACACTGGGACATGGCTGTCTTATGAATGCTAATGACAATGCTTGACATCACGTCACATTAAAAAAAAAAAAAACATGTTTTTGAATAAACAGGAAGCAGGTAGAACTCGGGCATATGCACAATCAATACATAGATGGATCGTAAAATGCATAGAAAGGTGGAGGGATAATTGAGTGTATGGAGTGCATAAAAGCCTCGACAGTTCCGATGAGGCGAGCAGCAAAGACCAAGCAACAGACTGCTAATGCGAGAGGAGGACACTGGATGCAACGGAGGAGATGGATCAGCATTAAAAGCAACTGGCGGGCCGAAGGCGGCACGTAAAATGACATCAAAGCGAGCATTTTTACAGAAAAATCCTTAAAAACACCAGAGGACTCTATATAGAGGATGTTTGACTAGTGTTTTTGCAGCACGTTTTTATTTTTTTAAAGAGACACAAACCTCCTGCATACTAAGCCAGGCTTTTGCCATTAACATTCATGCAGTATTTCTGTGAAAATAAAAAAAATAATGAAAAATTGCAGCAAAATGTCATGAAAATTGGTCTTAATCATTTCTGTAAATGTAATAGTAATAGTTTTATTTCATTTGAACATGCATCAGATTACAATTGAATGCATCACATAATCAGTTCCCAGTTCCACATGTCCAAAAGGAGTAGGAAGAATCAAAGCTTATTAAATCCTACCCCTCCATCTGGTACTTTTACAATCAGTAACTGCTACATTTGTTCACTTCCTGCTTTCCATAATACATAGAGTTTTTGTTTTTTTTTAAATAATGTACCTCTTACCAAAGTACAAGGTGATATGACCATACAATGACATAATGGGTACCATAGTAACTGTCTAATGTAAATATGATGTGCTTTATATATCACTATACTGACAGTTACTATGGTACACATAATGTCATTGTATGGTCATATCACCTCATACTTCGGTACAAGGTACATTATTTAAAAAAACAAAAAAAACCTTAAACTGTATTATGGAAAGCAGGAAGTGAACAAATGAAACAATTACTGATTGTAAAAGTAAACTGTATTATGGAAAGCAGGAAGTGAACAAATGTAATGGTAAAGGTTTTATTTAATTTGAACATGCATCCAATTACAATTGAACGCATCACATAATCAGTTCACAGTTCCACATGTCCAAAAGGAGTAGGAAGAAGCAAAGCTTATTAAATCCTACCCCTCCATCTGGTACTTTTACAATCAGCAACTGTTACATTACATTTTAAACTGTATTATGGAAAGCAGGAAGTGAACAAATATTTGTTCACTTCCTGCTTTCCAACTGTATTATTATCAGTAACTGTTACATTACATTTTAAACTGTATTATGGAAAGCAGGAAGTGAACAAATGTTTGTTCACTTCCTGCTTTCCAACTGTATTATTATCAGTAACTGTTACATTACATTTTAAACTGTATTATGGAAAGCAGGAAGTGAACAAATGTTTGTTCACTTCCTGCTTTCCAACTGTATTATGGAAAGCAGGAAGTGAACAAATGTTTGTTCACTTCCTGCTTTCCATAATACAGTTTAAAATGTAATGCAACAGTTACTGATTGTAAAAGTACCAGATGGAGGGGTAGGATTTAATAAGCTTTGCTTCTTCCTACTCCTTTCGGACATGTGGAACTGTGAACTGATTATGTGATGCATTCAATTGTAATCTGAAATTAAAGCATTACCATTACCAAATGTTCCATAATTACAGCAATATAATAATGCCCATATATTGAAGTAGACCTTCAAAGAAAATAAAATAATGGCTACTTCCTGGTTGGGATTTAGGATGTTGTACATGCGGAAAAATACATAACTGTATTTTTCGCCAATATCCGAACCCTTACTGAAATCTTTCCACAAAATGTTGCAAACATCGGTTTTGTACATTTTGTGTAATAATGCAATCTGCAATCGCTCTATTCAAGATAGAGAATAGTCCTGCTAACAAAGTAACTGCAATAATAACGAGATAAACTCTCCAGACGTGCAAGGCATGAAGGACACCGATCGGCCCATTCAGCGTGCCCCGACGTCCATTACAAGATGAAGTGATGATAAACGGAGGTGAAACGTGCCGACGGGCTGATAGCGTTAGCATCGAGCTCTCTGTCGCTCTTCTCCTATCAACCTCTGCAGATATCCACTTTGCACTTCATTAAGCCGGAGCTCGATGTGCATCAGGTAACAAGTGTCAGACTCAAGGGCCCCGTCAGGATGGTAACGCCAAGGCGGGAACCTTTGCACCGTGATGGGCTTCGCGATAACAACTCGGGAGGCGGCAGCGATGGCGGTGAAGTGATGTTTTCCTGATAAAGCTCATCCACAAGACAATATGTATGGAGAGGTCCAAAGAGGTCTGGTACATAAGGATAAGAAGTTTGGAATGATGCCCGGGGAGTTTGCAAAGAGCAGATAGAAGGTCTTTATTAGCTGCGTGGGCTAGAAAGCAAGAATAGAATATGTGAAGCCATGCTTGCTGGTGTCATTGGCACCTCATATAATCTTCGCATAAGCCTGCAGATAAAGCAATGCACTAAAAAATTCATCTTAATGGGGGAGGGAGACCTGCACATTGGTAGCGGATCCCATATAAGAGTTGGAAATAAGTAATAGTATGATATAAAAGTGTATGTTTACATGTTGCTATGGAATCCATGCTAACAGATATCCTGAAAGTTTCATCATCATTAGACAAATGGACAATGAGTTAAGCCCCGCCCATATTCTGATTTGATTCCCGGTCAAAATTAACATAAAAATTGTTACATGACCTAACTAAATAAACTAAAATACAAACAAAGGCAGAAAAAGCATTCTAATAGTGAATGTAGTACTCTACATCGGCCACAAGATGTCAGTATTTCTTCAGTGAGACACTCGTCACTAAGGTTCCATAGGGATTTACACCGACACTGCTTTGATCAGGGGGGCTGCGTGCAGACCTCACAGCTAGGAGACGCGAGTTCAATCCCACCCTCGGCCATCTACGTATGAGTGGAGTTTGCATGTGTGGATTTTCTCCGGTTTCCTCCCACATTCCAAAAACATGCTAGGTTAATTAGCGACTCCAAATTGTCCATAGGTATGAATGAATGTGAGTGTGAATGGTTGTTTGTCTGTATGTGCTCTGTGATTGGCTGGCGACCAGTCCAGCCCGAAGACAGCTGGGATAGGCTCCAGCAACCCTTGTGAGGATAAGCGGTAGAAAATGAACGAATAAATGAATTAAATGGCTTATTTACTCTTATTTTGTCTTACTATGTTGTGTAATAGGAGTGTAAAACTATTTCCAGCCACTACTACAATACAATACAATGATGTATTGCAATGGCCAAAGTACACAGAATGTACGCTGTCGATAAAACTTCTAATGTGTGAGTCTATGTTATCTTATTTATTATCTTATATACTTGGTCATACAAATGTTAATGTGTCTAATATGGCTGTTATTTCACGCCTTGAAAGCTCTAATGTTAAAAAAGTGTATTTAGACCAGGGGTGGGCAAACTACGGCCCGGGGGCCACATCCGGCCCGCCAAGTGTTTGAATACGGCCTGCCCAATCTTTCCAAAGTATTTCATTTAAACTCAACATACAACCTGGCATCATGGCCTGAGCCAACCTTTTGATGGTTTTATCAATTTCGTTTTTTGACATGGTCTGTTGTTTACAAAGTGCTCCTGAAAAAAGGGACACAAGCACATAATAATAATAATAATAATTATTATTATTAGATTATTATAATTATTATAACTATTATGATTATTATAATTATTATATTAATGCTAATCATTATATTAATTATATATAATATTATTGTTATATTTGCATATTTACATAATAATAATATAATAATTATTATTTACATTTTATTGTAATTATTATAATATTTTATTATTTTTAAAATATTTAAATATAAATATAAAATAATAAATAAAAATAGCAGATTGCATGACAATTTTACAGATACAATAATACCAGGTGGACTGTTACGTGTAAAATATATAGTCTGACCCCCCCCCCTCCCCGTAAATTTTGTCATATCAATGCGGCCCGCGAGTCAAAAAGTTTGCCCACCCCTGATTTAGACGGTCATAAACAGGTTTTTATATCTCATAACCAAATGTTATTAATAACGAATCCTACTTTGAGAACAAATTAACTGTGATAAACGAGGGATAACTGTATTCCCAGGCCTTTGCGGGTCACATAATATAATTAAAAAGGGCCACATCGAGCCCCCGGGTCTTGAGTTTGATACCTGTGCATGAGGGTGTTCTAATTTTTTCCCAACCCTATATATAAGTAGCGGTAATTGGGAAAGCTGCTGCTGCCGCTACCTCAAATTCGCACCTTTTCGAGTCACCAAGTTTGCGCCGCCTCCAGTTGTTATTTATACAAGTGGGGAAAACTCACCTAAAACACACACATGAACACATATGAACACACACACACATGAACACACACGCTGAATATGATTATGCATGCAGAGCCAGAACTGCCTCGCTTCTTCACTCGCTGAACTGGACTTCATTTCGTCAAGGGAGAAGAGACGGACAAACCGTCTCCTACACCTGGAATTCCTGATGGAATTCTAGCGCGTCCGCTTTCATCGATTTGCAAGAGTCATATGTGCACATCAAAGTAGGTCGGAGGGAGTGGAAGCGAGAGAGAGAGAGAGGGAAAGGCGGCTTCGTTGCTCGCTTGCTGAATGATAAGAAGGATGCTGGCTGCACTGGTATTCGTGGCATCGACTTTGGAGTCAGGCCAAGGCTAAATATCCTGATGGTTCCCAAATAAACACTGAAAAACAACTGAGAACGGATCGGCAACCACATGTTTAATATACCTATGCATCTAATGTGTAGTTTTACTTTTGACGGTCAGTCTAATTTACAGGCATGGTGCGGGACGCCAGCTGTGACAACACGAGGACCCGCTGAATATTTAACCAGCAAAAAGGAAGGAAGTCGACAGAGGCAGGTGAGGAACGCAAATAGCGAAAAACCTAATCAGCCGTGGCTCTGAGCTATTGGCATTTGGAATTCCATGGCATACCGGAGGGGAAGCGTCCGGCAAATAACTAGGAGGGAACGGTATGACGCCATTATTAAAAGGCAAAGTTTGTCCCCGATAAATGGGACTTGTTTGAAATTTATCACACAGCTCAACTAAAAAGATTGGTTGAAAAACATGGGGGGCTTCAGACCCCCTAAATAATTTGATATTTTTGTCCTCCATGCTACATTGCGGTATGGGACAATGGCGTCATTATGCCTATTTTTAGGGGGTCTTCAGCCCCCCTAAAATGTTCTTAATCCCGCCTCAATAATTTGATATTTTTGTCCGCCATGTTACGTTGCCGAATGGGACAGTGGTGTCATTAGGCCTATTTTTAGGGGGTCTTCAGCCCCCCTAAATAATTTGATATTTTTTATTGATTTTTTAAAAAAAATTATTTATTTTTTAAAAAATGTTTTTTTTTACAAAAAAATCTGACAAATTTCATATAATAAGGCAAAAGCAGGCCCTAAATAATTTGATATTTTTTTATTGATTAAAAAAAATTGTATTGATTAAAAAAAAATGATTTTTTTTAATTATTGATTTGTTTTTTACAAAAAAATCCCTGACAAATTTCATATAATAAGGCAAAAGCAGGCCCTAAATAATTTGATTTTTTTTATTGATTAAATTTTTTTTATTGATTTAAAAAAATTTATTGATTTGTTTTTTACAAAAAAAATCTCTGACAAATTTCATATAATAAGGCAAAAGCAGGCCCTAAATAATTTGATTTTTTTTATTGATTAATTTTTTTTATTGATTTAAAAAAAAATTATTGGTTTGTTTATTACAAAAAAATCTCTGACAAATTTCATATAATAAGGCAAAAGCAGGCCCTAAATAATTTGATTTTTTTTTATTGATTAAATTTTTTTTATTGATTTAAAAAAAATTATTGATTTGTTTTTTACAAAAAAAATCTCTGACAAATTTCATATAATAAGGCAAAAGCAGGCCCTAAATAATTTGATTTTTTTTATTGATTAAATTTTTTTTATTGATTTAAGAAAAATTATTGGTTTGTTTATTACAAAAAAATCTCTGACAAATTTCATATAATAAGGCAAAAGCAGGCCCGAAATAATTTGATATTTTTTTTTATTGATTAAAAAAATTGCATAGATTTTTTTTTTTAATTATTGATTTGTTTTTTACAAGAAAATCCCTGACAAATTTCATATAATAAGGCAAAAGCAGGCTAATAAGCAAGCTAATAAGCAGACTAATACTAGCCTACTAGTACTAGTAGTCATAGTAATAATCAAAAGAAGAATAATGATGATAGTAATAATAATAATAGGCTAATTAATAATATAATAATGATTATTATATAAATGAGCAGCGGTTTTGCAGTGTAGATTATGTGTACTTGTGTCAATTTAACGGTTTAAATTAAATTTGTCCAAAATGGGAACGTTATATCCCGGTTTTTGTTCCTTATTTGGATATTTTTGAATGTCGACTACATTCATTCATATTCTGTGCATCTCCAGAGGGCTAAGCCCCCCCCCCTGCCCTCAGAACCTAGTGACGCCCCTGATGATAAAACGTTGATATCGGTATGACATCACATAACCCAAAGGGGGCGCCACTCATAGCGGGAAGTCGGTCAAGCAAACACGGGACTGTGAGTCCAAGCAACCCTGAAGCAACTAATAAAAATGCTTCTTCTATATTTCTGGTTGCATCCAATGTCCACTTCAATGCTTAACAAAAAATATGGCTACAGCCAGCGGGTGCACTTTACATTTTCTTTCCATTAGCCGTGAAAGCCCTGCTCTGCGTCAGAAAAGGAAGCGCTAAAAGCGCTGCAGATGACGACCACCCACCCACCCACCTACGGGAAGCCATCACAAGGAGGTCAAGCGAGAAAGGAAAAGAATCCGGTCGTCCGAGCCCAGACGGAAAAACGCCGTCTCCATCAATTACAGCATTCTACCTCCAAGGTGCGCTTTAATAAGAGGCCTCGTCGGAACCCACCACCACCAGCGTTTTCTCCAACCAAACTTTGCGTCTCCCTGGGCAACGCCGCCGCTGCAAAGCATCTGTTAATACTCAAAAGCACTCAGGACAATTGGAGCGTGGCAGGCTTTGACAACCACGTCTCTGGGGGTCGTCTGCTAGTGGAAACATCACAAGTGGAGGAGATATGAACTTATATTGACTAAAATACTAACACGCAACTCTTAATTAATCAATCAGGGGTTGGACCTCAGAGCCTATCCCACCCTGGACTGGTGGCCAGCCAATCACAGGGCACATATAGACAAACAACCATTCACACTCACATTCATACCTATGGACAATTTGGAGTCGCTAATTAACCTAGCATGTTTTTGGAATGTGGGAGGAAACCGGAGTACCCGGAGAAAACCCACGCATGCACGGGGAGAACATGCAAACTCCACACAGAGATGGCCGAGTGGGGAATTGAACTCGGGTCTCCTATTTGTGAAGCCTGTGTGCTAACCACTCGGACACCGTAGTACAGCCCCTAAAAGGTTTTATTTCCTTTTATTTACAAATTTGGGTAATAAGAGTTTAAAAGTCAATATAGGGGTGTTATTTCATGTCTAGAGGGCTCTAATAATGCTTAATAGTAATTAATTTTCTACCGCTTATCCTCACGAGGGTTGCCGTGGTGCTGGACTCTATGCCAGCTGTCTTTGGGCGAGAGGCGGGGTACACCCTGGACTGGTGGCCAGCCAATCACAGGGCACATATAGACAAACAACCATTCACACTCACATTCATACCTATGGACAATTTTGAGTCGCTAATTAACCTAGCATGTTTTTTGGAATGTGGGAGGAAACCGGAGTACCCGGAGAAAACCCACGCATGCACGGGGGGGAACATGCAAACTCCACACAGAGATGGCCGAGGGTGGAATCGAACCCTGGTCTCCTAGCTGTGCGCTAACCACTCGACTACAGTGCCGCCCCATCTGAATATTCTCAAGAAAAAACATATTTTCCTCCTTTTTTGGCTTAGTGTTAGCATCCCGCACTAAACCTGCTATGCAACGTTCATTCATTTTAAGGCACATGACTGCCCCCCTATTGGTTAGCGTTAAAACGCTGGCCCTATGGACAATAAGTTGCCAAGTCCCGCCTCTTTTTTGCTTGATGGCCACCATGCCATCCATCTGAGACACCCTATTATTCTTTGTTTACATCACATTTTGCAGGCAGAGACAGTCGCCGCTAGCATAGCAAGCTAACTAGTCTCTCTAAACTTACCACTTCCACACTGAATGAGAGGAGAATGTTATTTTTTTTTTACGTTTTTCACATATTCTCACCTAATATCAAAAAAATATTCAAATTGTCATTATTATTTTGACAGAAATCAATCATAAAGTGGAGTAATGCCCAAAGTGTATCGAGTGAGTTCGCCCTAAGAGTGCATAGCGCTTTCGCCTCACAGTGTTGCTGCTGTGTGTGTTTACTCTTATTTTTAAATCAAACTGACAGCCTATTGATCTCTGCGGGCAGGAAAGTCTCTTTCAGCCTCCATCCATCCATCCAAGGACTGGAGTAGTACACTTACTGATACTTGGCCTCCTGCTCCAGACGCGGTGCAACAGACCGGTTGTAAACGTCAACTGACACTGGTCTTAGACACTTTTGTGGGTGTGGTGACTGAATGGGGGGGGGGGGCAACATGGATCAATTTCTCTTGTTTTGTTTAATTAGGATGGCAATAATCTTATTAAGTATGCTTATAGGGGCGGCACGGTGGTCGAGTGGTTAGCGCGCAGACCTCACAGCTAGGAGGACCACTGTTCAATTCCACCGTCGGCCATCTCCGTGTGCATGCGTGGGTTTCCTCCGGGTACTCCAGTTTCCTCCCACATTCCAAAAACATGCTAGGTTAATTAGCGACTCCAAATTGTCCATAGGTATGAATGTGAGTGTGAATGGTTGTTTGTCTATATGTGCCCTGTGATTGGCCGGCCACCAGTCCGGGGTGTACGCCGACCTCTCGCCCCAAGACAGCTGGGATAGGCTCCAGCACCCTCGTGAGGATAAGCGGTAGAAAATGAATGAATATTTAAGCATTATTAGAGCCCTCGAAACATGAAATAACACCCCTATATTGACTTTTAAACTCTTATTACCCAAATTTGTAAATACAATTAAATAAAACCTTTTAGGGGCTTCACAAATAGGAGACCCGAGTTCAATTCCACCCTCGGCCATCTCTGTGTGGAGTTTGCATGTTCTCCTCGTGAATGTGAGTGTGAATGGTTGTTTGTCTATATGTGCCCTGTGATTGGCTGGCCACCAGTCCGGGGTGTACGCCGACCTCTCGCCCCAAGACAGCTGGGATAGGCTCCAGCACCCTCGTGAGGATAAGCGGTAGAAAATGAATGAATATTTAAGCATTATTAGAGCCCTCGAAACATGAAATAACACCCCTATATTGACTTTTAAACTCTTATTACCCAAATTTGTAAATACAATTAAATAAAACCTTTTAGGGGCTTCACAAATAGGAGACCCGAGTTCAATTCCACCCTCGGCCATCTCTGTGTGGAGTTTGCATGTTCTCCTCGTGAATGTGAGTGTGAATGGTTGTTTGTCTATATGTGCCCTGTGATTGGCTGGCCACCAGTCCAGGGTGTACCCCGACCTCTCGCTTGAAGACAGCTGGGATAGGCTCCAGCACCCTCGTGAGGATAAGCGGTAAAAAATGAATGAATATTTAAGCATTATTAGAGCCCTCGAAACATGAAATAACACCCCTATATTGACTTTTAAACTCTTATTACCCAAATTTGTAAATACAATTAAATAAAACCTTTTAGGGGCTTCACAAATAGGAGACCCGAGTTCAATTCCACCCTCTGTGTGTTCTCCTCGTGCATAGGTATGAATGTGAGTGTGAATGGTTGTTTGTCTATATGTGCCCTGTGATTGGCTGGCGGCCAGTCCAGCTGGGATAGGCTCCAGCATACCCGCAACCTACTGCCTATAGTGAGAATAAGCAGTATAGTAGAAAATGGATGGATATTAAAAGAAATATTTCTGAGAATAACTTAGTAAAAAATCTGAAAGTATGAATGAAATATATGAAAGTATGCTTATGATGTTGAACAGCATGTATTTAATATCACGCCATGAACTAACATGCTAATGAGGTCACAGAAGTAGACAAAGCCCTCGAGGACTGAAAGAGGAGATGAGACAGGAAGTAGGTAGAGGGAGGGTGGGGGGGGGGGGGGATCATATGACTATTGACAATGCAAAGAACCCAGCTTGTTTTGAACCAACGGGGACCAGCCGACTGTCTTTGTTGGACTCCTCCATCCATCACTCAGTTCCAGTTCTGCACTGCTTTGGTCCGCCTGTAGTGGGGGCCAGCCTCACTGGTTAATTGCTCGAGTCTAATCGAGTGTTATGTGTCCCGGGGGCCTTATACTGTATATTAAACAGCGGTGGGCATGCTCGCCCGCGAGGGTGCAACACAGACACACGTTGCTACATTTCACTTAACGGAGAAGCAGAAAGATATTTGTGCGGATGAAAGGCACGGCGTATGAATATTCATGAGGGTATTAAGAAGGTAACAGAGGTAGGGGGGCGTCTTACAGGAGCATGCACAGCATGACACCGTGTCCCAGAGAGTCTTTCCTCGCACGGCGGCACTAAGAGCAATCAGAGGGTGCGGACCTCCAGCAAGGCTAATAATAAACCCTCCTAATGTATGCAAAGCTGCAAATGAAACCATCTTACAAGCTGGGATGTTTCATTTTAGCAGATGTGTGAAAGGAAATGAATCATGTTGAAAAACATAACTATCTATATATATATATATATTGAGAGAAAGGCCGCACAGTGGATGAGTGGTTAGCATGTCGGCCACACAGTCAGGAGATCAGGAAGATCTGGGTTCGAATCTCAGAGTACTACGGCTTCCTCCCACATTACAAAAACATGGTTGTTTGTCTATAAGTGCCCTGTCATTGGCTGGTGACCACTCCAGCTGGGATAGGCTCCAGCATACCCACAACCTAATGCCCATAGTTAGGATAAGCAGTATAGAAAATGGATGGATATTAAGAGAAAAACTTTTTAATCTTGTGAGAAAATTTCTGATAATAACTTTCTAATATTATGAGGAGAAATAACATAATTTTAGTAGAAAATGAACCTTAATTCTTAAAAGTCTGAATATTATGAGAAACAAACAGAATTTTTGGAAAATTAGGCTGCGGAGAAACTTATGTTAGGAAAATAAAGTCAAAATATTACGTAAATAATGTCAAAGTTAGAAGAAGAAAATTTACAAAAAGGATTTTTTTAGATAAAAAACAGCTGTAATTTTATGAAAATAAAGTCAAAATATTATGGAAATAATGTCAAAATTACAAAATGAAAATTTACAAAAGGGACTTTTTTTTAGATAAAAACAGCTGTAATTTTATGAAAATAAAGTGAAAATATTACGGAAATAATGTCAAAATTACAAAAAGAAAATTTACAAGAGGGATTTCTTAGATTAAAAAACAGTTGTAATTTTATGAAAATAAAGTCAAAATATTATGGAAATAATGTAAAAATTACAAGAAGAAAATTTACAAGAAGGATTTTTTTAGATTAAAAAAACTGCTGTAGTTTTATGAAAATAAAGTCAAAATATTATGGAAATAATGTAAAAATTACAAGAAGAAAATTTACAAAAAGGATTTTTTTAGATTAAAAAAACTGCTGTAGTTTTATGAAAATAAAGTCAAAATATTATGGAAATAATGTAAAAATTACAAGAAGAAAATTTACAAGAAGGATTTTTTTAGATTAAAAAAAACTGCTGTAGTTTTATGAAAATAAAGTCAAAATATTATGGAAATAAAGTCAAAATTACAAGAAAAAAAATTACATGAAGGATTTTTTTTGTTTAAAAAAACAGCTGTAATTTTATGAAAATAAAGTCAAAATATTATGGAAATAAAGTCAAAATTACAAGAAAAAAAATTACATGAAGGATTTTTTTTGTTTAAAAAACAGCTGTAATTTTATGAAAATAAAGTCAAAATATTACGGAAATAAAGTCAAAATTACAAGAAAAAAAATTACATGAAGGATTTTTTTTGTTTAAAAAACAGCTGTAATTTTATGAAAATAAAGTCAAAATATTACGGAAATAATGTCAAAATTACAAGAAGAAAATTTACATGAAGGATTTCTTTGTTTAAAAAACAGCTGTAATTTTATGAAAATAAAGTCAAAATAGTACAAAAAAAGCTGTATTATAACGATAACAAAGTTGACATTTTACAAGAATAAACTTATATTATTTGGACAAGTCATTTATCTACATAAATATTTTTTAAAAAATGCATTTTTTGCATCCAATAGTTTACTACATTACTACATGGTCCCGCAATATTATAGCAATAATAGTATTTTAAAACGCGTAGTGAAGGCTGCTCCATTTCTACTAGCATGAAAAGCAGCAAGTTCAGAAAGGAGGCGTTAAGCGCCTCTTCTTCCAACAAGTGAGGGAGATGATATTTTCCTCCAGCTCGGGTGTCATAAAGAGGCTCCGGGGACACATATTGCTGTTAGATCATCATTAAAAAGTCATTTTTGCATAACAGCGGGACCTTTAAGAGTCGGTCAGGTCAGAGTCGCTTTCTATTTCTTATTCCCCAAATGTTTGTGTAGGAACTTAGCAGGAAATCATAACAAAAACGGCTGGGAAGCAGGTGAAAAAAACTAAATATCTTACTTCCTGTTTCAATTACTCACACAGCAGCAGCATAACGAGGTTTATGATATGCAAGCTGACAATTAAGATTTGTGTAAAGGACTCAAACTAATTATTTTGCGCGTATATACTTGTGTCACAGCCAGCGTGCCAGGCATCCGAAAATCAAACAAATAAGCACCCAAATAATCCCGTTAACAGGATAATTAATAACATTTTGAAAGCCAATTTGTGCCGCCTCAGGTTTTCGGAATATTTGTGTAACAATTAGCGCAAAAAAACGTGTTACGGTCTTTGCTGCTGGGTTAAATGAAGACGACGGTAAAGTGAACTGCTGCCTTTGTGCCTCCCTGCAGACCAGCTGCCATTTTTCCAATCCCAGACACGGCCAAGAGGCTAAGCTAACGAGCTACTCCCAACACACGCACACATCCACACCAGCACCCCTTAGGAGCACATCTGTTGTCAAATTAGTTCAAGTCAAGCTGTAACGTTATCAATCAAAGCAAGGGAATTGGGTTCCATGTAAAAAAAAAAAAAAAAATCCATTAATTGTTTCCATCAGACAAAGAAACATATGTTGGAGACAAGAAACACTTGTCTCCAGCAGGAGGAACGGGACAGGGGAGGGGGCGCACACCTGGTCCACAGTGCTCCAGCAAGACATCATTAGAAATATGAGAAATGGCTTTGAACTGCGACATTTTGGAGCAATGGCGGCAGTAACCAGCACAGGGCGATGCTATTTGGCGGCCATTGAAAACAAAACAGAACACATAGTCGTGTCAAAAAAGGAGTCGTCCACTTTGTGGTTCCAATATCGCTCCCTCACTTTGTCGCAAAAATATTGAAAGACGAGTCATAAGTTGTCATTGGGTGGAAGTAATGTTACAATAATGAGACATTAGCTTACATTAAATTGCCTTAACTTGCACTGCATGGAGTCAGTCGTGGATGCAGAATGAAAAAAAAAGTTCTCCTCCCATTATGTGTGGAAGTGGTAATTTTTTTTGCTTCTTATTTAGTCCACACTCAGTTTCAAACCCTTTTTTTTTTTAAGTTTACGACAAATAAACTGGAGGCTAACTAGTTAGCTCGGTAGCTTGCTATGCTTGAAGCGGCAACTAATAAATAAATATCGCAGTAGTCCTTATGAGTGACAAACATCATAGAAACTAATATTATGTATTATTATTAATATTACTACAACAAAAAAAACCTTCCCAATGCTAAAGTATGAGCTACTATGTCTTATTATATGTTTTTTTACTCTATTAGGGAGTGCTATTTTCTGTTATAGTTTTTCAAAAATTTATGAATTCATAAATGATCACTGTTTTGTGGTTGGATATGACTTGTTTGTAGTAAAAACATGCAAATTCAAGACTTTTTTATCCCCTAAATTAAGCATTTTCAAGCATAAAAATGCCTAAAATACAAACATAAGGCATTCGGAGGACACATTCAAAGACATAATGATATGCAGTATTCGTTAGTGAACAATGTAGAATACAAGCCACCACAGGAAGTACTGTACAGAAACAAAAGTAAAAAAAAAACAACAACAATGAATTCTCCTAATGCTATCATATGGGAGTCTATATTATGTCTAATATGTCTTATTTCTACTATAGGAGCATAAAGATGACTGTAGGGGTGTTATATAATGTCAATAGATCTCTAATAATGATTTGCTTGTGGTCTTTTATACTAACCATCAGAACCAATCAAACAATGACGCATCCCAAAATGGCGTTCTGCATCGGTAGGCATTATTTCACTGCACATTTTACAAATATGAAGCACATCTGTTCACATGATACACACATTTGTCCAACAAACACACACACACACGCACACACACGCATGCAACCATGGTGTGATGTGACGACGTCGCCGACAGATGGTTCACGTGCAGGGAAAAGCGGGAGATTACAAGTTGTCACGCCGCCGTGACACAGCAAACTGTTACGATGAAGACGGCCGCACGTCGGGAGGATAGGAAAAGTGTCTGCCGGTGTTATTTATTTATTTATAAGTCTGGGAATGAAAATTTTAAATGCTCATCATTCATTAACGGCAAGCGTTTGTCGTCGTTTGCGTTAACAAGAAACCCCCCGGAGCACATTTAGCAGGCTGGATTGTGTAAGCAAACGCACAACAAAGATGTCGGTCTGTGGTTTGAGGCAGACACTTCATTAGGTATGCGTGCGCGTGTGCTGTATTTCGTTTGTTGATTATTATTGTTGACATTTGGTGACTACACAGAACAGTCAAAAATTACTTTTATTTCAAATAATTTTTATTTGTTTGGACTTTTTCCAGAACAAAATGCCCACTAATGGTGGAAAGGGTAGGACACAAAGGTTAGCAACGCTAGCATAGCATTACATGAACATGTTTTGGTTGCTTTATTTGGCTACGGCACACTACAACTGGGTTGATGCAGCCTATCACACTAATTTTTTGTATTGTATTGAGTTCTGGACTCCTGCAGAGCAGCTACACACAATAACCCACACAGAAAGCTTGCTAGATCTTCCAGAATTTACGCCTATACCTGCAGCATTTCCTACCTTATGGCTTTCCTACCTTACTCCGCCCGCCGAGCCCACTCTACTGTGACTGGACACAACCCAAAGCGCTCCCGAGGACTTCCAGACAGCTGCCGATCACTTTTTTGCCTTTGTAAAGCATATTGTAAATAAACTCTTATTAGCGCGCAGACCTCACAGCTAGGAGACCAGGGTTCAATTCCACCCTCTGGCATCTCTGTGTGGAGTTTGCATGTTCTCCCCGTGCATGCGTGGGTTTTCTCCGGGTACTCCGGTTTCCTCCCACATTCCAAAAACATGCTAGGTTAATTGGATACTCCAAATTGTCCATAGGTATGAATGTGAGTGTGAATGGTTGTTTGTCTATATGTGATTGGCTGGCGACCAGTCTAGGGTGTACCCCGCCTTACGCCCGAAGACAGCTAGGATAGGCTCCAGCACCCCCCGCGACCCTCGTGAGGAAAAAGAAAATGAATGAATGAATGCTTATTACAACTACTACGCCTAAAGCAGTATTGTGAGTAGTAATAAGTGCAATTTCTACATACTTTTTGAGGTCAAAGCTCCAACCTTCTTGTAGCGTGGATAATAGTAGCTCCTCTACTGTTGTTGATTCACTCCTCTATTATTTTCCAAGTTGGCCAAAGCAAAATGTTTGATTTATGAGCTTTGCTAAGGCAATAGCGAGGTGTTTTTTCTGCAGTGTGCACCACCTACGTATAAAATCTGCCCTTTCTTTCGCTGTGGAGCCCGGCGGACACAAATGGACTGCGGTAAATTGTAGCATATTGTGTTTGGTGAGAGTAGCATCATATTTCCCCCCCCCCAGTGATCGCATCTCCCCGCATCGACAAATCATGGCGTCCTGCACCACAGCTACAACATTTAGTCGGACCAAACTAAAAGGTGCGTTCACACGGACCACGGACAATAGGAACACTGTTTAGACCAGGGGTATCAAACACGCGGATACTAGTTTGAGGCCCCCGTCTTGATATGAAAGTTTAATGTTAGTGCAGGCCCGCGCAAGTTTGATATGGATGCTGTATGGTATCATGTACCCAGAAAAAATTATTACGTTTGACTAAAGTTCATGTTAAAGGTTAAATAACTGTTATCCTCCCTATCCGTGTGGAAGTGGTACGTTTTTGGCTATAAGGAAATAACTTGAAGGCTACCGTTTAGGTGGCTAGCTCTCTAGTTTGCGAGTTAGCATGTGTCTCGACTGTGCAAGTGAACTCTGGTTCGGTTCAGTTGTCACGACTTCAAATGTAAACGCTATACAAAGACACAATGCGGGTTAAAATGAATGAATGAAAAATTGCAAAAATTACAAATATGTAACATCTGATCTGCTTTGCTCTCTAAAAGTACATTTTAGAAGCTTTTAGGGAAACCCAAACTGGTAGAAACAGCAGAATATTAAACTATAATTACAGGAAAATGTCATTTTTTTTAATAAAGTCATTATTATTATGATAAGAAATTAGTTGAAATTTTTTTTTTGCAAACAGTCCCTTGAATATACTTCAAAAAGTGCTGAATCAGAGCGAACCTTGAACGCCACACTGGCTTTTCCAGCACGTTTGGTAAATAATTCAACACATCTCAATGTTCTGCCATTCAAAAGTCTACTGTATGTCGGCCATCTTGCACTCGGGAGTATTTTTAGCGTCTTTTTTGTAGGAGTACAATGGCGCCGCTGATGGTCCGGCCGCGGGGGCTACTACGTTGACAGACTCCTCAAACGGGGCGACGAGTAACTTTCAAGAAAATAAAAGCAGCATTTTAAGACAAATCTTGGGGGGGGGGCACCTGATTGGACGGCTTTTATTAGATGTGTTTGTGCCAATCAAGAGGGCCTCTGTGGATGGAGGCTGCTAGAAGTAGGAGGCGGAGGAGGAGGAGGAGCTCATGTTTGACAGCAAAGAGAGGGCAGGACATTCATCTGGCTCTCAGAATGGAGATTTAAAAAATGCATAAGCCTTTTTTTGGGCTCTCTTGCTGGCAAGAACTTGTCATATTAAGCAAAAAGTTGTAGCATCTTAAAAAAAGGGGGGGGATTGCATAAGAAAATCCACCTACCCATCACTTTTTCTTTTCTCTTTTTCTGTCTTATCTGCTTTCACTTCCAAGCAGCAGCCATTACTCCCATAAAACCTTTCATTAACTGGGGGCTGAAACATGTTTGCAACCTGTTAAATACAATTTAGAACCCTCCAGGCATGAAATAACACCCCTATAGTCACTTTAACACTCTTATTACCCACTAAATAAAACGTATTAGAAATGATGTTACTTCCATTCCTGTACAGTATTTCCTTATTATTAGAGCCCTCCAGGCATGAAATAACACCCCTATAGTCACTTTAACACTCTTATTACCCACTAAATAAAACGTATTAGAAATGCTGTTACTTCCATTCCTGTACAGTATTTCCTTATTATTAGAGCCCTCCAGGCATGAAATAACACCCCTATAGTCACTTTAACACTCTTATTACCCAATAAATAAAACGTGTTAGAAATGCTGTTACTTCCATTCCTGTACAGTATTTCCTTATTATTAGAGCCCTCCAGACATGAAATAACACCCCTATAGTCACTTTAACACTCTTATTACCCACTAAATAAAACGTATTAGAAATGCTGTTACTTCCATTCCTGTACAATATTTCCTTATTATTAGAGCCCTCCAGGCATGAAATAACACCCCTATAGTCACTTTAACACTCTTATTATCCAATAAATAAAACGTATTAGAAATGCTGTTACTTCCATTCCTATACAGTATTTCCTTATTATTAGAGCCCTCCAGGCATGAAATAACACCCCTATAGTCACTTTAACACTCTTATTACCCACTAAATAAAACGTATTAGAAATGCTGTTACTTCCATTCCTGTACAGTATTTCCTTATTATTAGAGCCCTCCAGACATGAAATAACACCCCTATAGTCACTTTAACACTCTTATTATCCAATAAATAAAACGTATTAGAAATGCTGTTACTTCTATTCCTGTACAGTATTTCATTATTATTAGAGCCCTCCAGGCATGAAATAACACCCCTATAGTCACTTTAACACTCTTATTACCCACTAAATAAAACGTATTAGAAATGCTGTTACTTCCATTCCTGTACAGTATTTCCTTATTATTAGAGCCCTCCAGACATGAAATAACACCCCTATAGTCACTTTAACACTCTTATTACCCAATAAATAAAATGTATTAGAAATGCCGTTACTTCCATTCCTGTACAGTATTTCCTTATTATTAGAGCCCTCCAGACATGAAATAACACCCCTATAGTCACTTTAACACTCTTATTACCCACTAAATAAAACGTATTAGAAATGCTGTTACTTCCATTCCTGTACAGTATTTCCTTATTATTAGAGCCCTCCAGGCATGAAATAACACCCCTATAGTCACTTTAACACTCTTATTACCCAATAAATAAAACGTGTTAGAAATGCTGTTACTTCCATTCCTGTACAGTATTTCCTTATTATTAGAGCCCTCCAGACATGAAATAACACCCCTATAGTCACTTTAACACTCTTATTACCCACTAAATAAAACGTATTAGAAATGCTGTTACTTCCATTCCTGTACAGTATTTCCTTATTATTAGAGCCCTACAGACATGAAATAACACCCCTATAGTCGCTTTAACACTCTTATTACCCACTAAATAAAACGTATTAGAAATGCTGTTACTTCCATTCCTGTACAGTATTTCCTTATTATTAGAGCCCTACAGACATGAAATAACACCCCTATAGTCACTTTAACACTCTTATTACCCACTAAATAAAATGTATTAGAAATGCCGTTACTTCCATTCCTGTACAGTATTTCCTTATTATTAGAGCCCTCCAGGCATGAAATAACACCCCTATAGTCACTTTAACACGTCTTCTGAATGCCTTATATTTGCATTTTATGCTTGAAAATGCTGCATTTATGCAAAAAAAACTTTGCTAAACTTTAAATCAAACATTTTGTGACCAAAAGTAGGCAGTATTGCAATATTTTGGAGGATTTCTGTGTGAAAGAGGCTAAGGCTAAGTGCACTATAAACTGGAACATTAGTATTCCAGTACTAACATAAATACTGTCAAAGATGACATGTCAGGAGTGTAAAAACATCTCGATGCCGTCTCGGATTATCATACGGCGCACGCCCCCGACTACTCTACAAAGCACCGACACGACTTCCTGTTCCTGTCGCTGGCTTCTGATCTAGGACTTCATGTCGCTACTATTTTATTTAGCAGTCGTGTTGACAACAAGTGGGCGGGGCCATGTTGCCTGGTTAAAAGTGAGGGATTGAGGTGATGCCGGATTATAAACAATTGGCTAAACTCTGATGGCTAATTAACTGTAAGTACTACAACACACACACACACACACACACACACAGAAATACAGTAGATCCTAATTGGAGTGTGCTGAAGGGCAAGACAGGAGTCGGCCTCCATTGACTCAAACCCCAGCGGGCTAATGAGAACACTCAAACGCCAGAGTGGCCGCAGCGCAGACGACGACGGCGGCCATGACTGTAACATCGCTGCACTCTTCCTCATTCCTCATTCCGGAGCATGAGGAAGGAATCTTTAACAAGGGAATACGTCAGAGTCCTTGTGCGCCATAAGAAACACACACCTACACCGCCACGCTGAGGTGGACCACATAAAGTCACAGCGGAGAGGAGGGAGGGGCACCGGGATGACTGACAGATAATGTTTCCATGGAAACAGGGAGGTTGGATACAGACGCTACACTGGGTGCTACTGGAAGTACAAATAGCCATTTTTAGTACAATATGTTTCAGTAAAGTGCAGCCCGAGGCGGTCTGTTCACTGACCCACAGCAAATTATTAAATAGAATTTAACAAAGAAAAATCAGCAGTCATTTTACAACACTAAATTTTCCAAAATATGGGAAAAAAAAAGTTGCAATCTAATACGAAATAGTCAGAATTTTACAAGAATAAAGTAACATTAAGAGGACTTTTAGTAGTCATTTTAGTAGCATCATTTTTTTTTTATTATGGAAAACTAACAAAATAAAGAATAAAGTTGTAATTTTCTGAAAATTAAGTTGCAGGGAAAATGTCTAATATTATGAGAATAAAATAAAAATGTTACAGAAATAAAGTCATTATGACCAGAAGAAAATTTAGATGCTGTAATTTTACATTTTACTTTTATAATGTCAGAATATTAAAATAAACAAGTTGCATTTTAATTAGAAAAAAACATTTCCAAGAATAAACTTATTATTATGAGTAAAAATGTCTTGTAGCATTGACTTGAAATATTAAAGAAAATTGTGAAAATTTGAAAAGGCCAAACAATATAAAGTTGTAATTTTTGGAAAATTATAAAATGATTTTTGGAGTCAAGTCATAATATAATGAGAATAAAATTTACAAAAGTTATTTCAGAAAAAAGTAGAAATATTTAAAAAATGTACAAAAATTAAGAAAAAAAGTTCATATTAATATGCATTTTCACCTATATCTTGAAATATATAAAAAATATATATAAATAAAAATGAAATATATACCTTAGCATATGTACATGTTTTGCTTTAGAGAATACTAGCATGCACTATGTAGTCCTTGATGGAAAAAGTTTGGACACCCCTGCCTTGGAGTGCCTGGCTAAGACAGTTCTCACTAAATCAGCTGGGATAGGCTCCAGTCACACTACCGAGTACAAGCACGATAGAAAGTGGATGGACGGTAACTAAAATATTAAATATTAGAACCAATTCTCTCTCTCTTAGGACGATGCAGTGCTGTTTTATATAAAGCACTTCCTGTTAAATGAACAATAAATCAAGTGTATTAGATTATGCAGGTGTACTTATGAAACGGCCGATGTATGCAAAAAAAAAAAAAAAAAAATGGGAAGCACACATTCAAATACAAAAGCTGAGTAGCGACAGGAGGAAGGGGAAAAAAAAAAAAAAAAAGCTTCAGCAACTTGCAACAAATGACTTTAAAAGTCCCTGGAGGATGCATGGCGAGGAAGCTCATCAGTGACAGGCAGGGAGGCGGCGGCCCTGAAGAAGCTCGGCGAGCCTTTTTTTTTTTTTTTTGAAGCTCAGCGACTTGACTCTCATGACAACAAACAAAAAAAGTGTCACACGCATGCACAGCTCCTCTACAAAGCTAGTGGCTCATTAAAGTTTAAAAAGCCGAGACGCCATCCCGGAGGAGTTAAAGAAGAGAATAAAGAAAAGACGACCGTAGGTGCCCATCTGAGGGGTGCCCAGCCTCCTGTCATTGGATAATAGTCACCTGACCAGGAAAACGGTCTGATTTCTTCTTCTTCGGAGGAGAGAGTGTGAAGTAAAGCTGCCAGTTCTGAACAATGTCACTCCACACTCATCACGCCCTCCGCTGTCCCTCTCACTCCATTTCACAAGTTATTCACATCCGAGAGCACGCCACTACTTACAAAGATGGCCGACAGAGGCCTCAAAACACTTTCTTAGCATATCGGCTATGTGTTAAAAGGCTAAGTGTGTGTGTGTGTTTGTGTCTATGCTCCACTGAAACATGATCACTCTTCCTTGTCGCCGCGGCAACACCCCCACTCCCCCTTCCTGTCCTTCCTACGTCCTCCACTCATCATTCTAAGGCTGTACTTCCATGCTGGATTTCAACCAGGAAATGATGAAAATAAATGTTCTGTCCATATGAATATATATTCATATACTCACAGGTTGCCATGCCAACGCAACACAGGGGACCAAAAGCCTGTTAAAGCCCCCCCGATAATGTCAAATTGACTTTTTAGTGGAGTTCTAACAGCTTTATGTGTCCCGGTTTGAGGCACGGTGGTCTAGTGGTTAGCGCGCAGACCTCACAGCTAGGAGACCACGGTTCAATTCCACCCTGCATCTCTGTGTGGAGTTTGCATGTTCTCCCCGTGCATGTTTCTCCGGGTATTCCGGTTTCCTCCCACATTCCAAAAACATGCTAGGTTAATTAGCGACTCCAAATTGTCCATAGGTATGAATGTGAGTGTGAATGGTTGTTTGTCTATATGTGCCCTGTGATTGGCTGGCCACCAGTCCAGGGTTGTACCTCGCCTCTCGCCTATCCCAGACAGCTGGGATAGGCTCCAGCACCCCCGCGACCCTCGTGAGGATAAGCGGTAGAAAATGAATGAATGAATGAAAAAAAGCAGGCTTCGCTACACATCTTAAAATGAAATATAAAAACGATAATAAAACTAAACTATTTCCGCCGTGGGGAGTTTCCGGTTGCCAGTTAGTAAATAGTGCTTGTTGGACACACACAGCTCATTAGCATTAAAGCTACAGATACACAAAACTGCATTTTCCCAGTTTAGCTTAGCTTAGCTTACTAAAAGCAGTATTAAGGCTTCCTGTCTACCATATTGTGGCACATTTGTAAAAAAAAAAAACTATAATATATAACCTTTAAAGGTCTTGAAGTAGAAAGACAGTGGAAGACGTCAATCATACCTGAGGATGGATGAAAAATACAACGCTCCTGAAGTATACATAATGTCAGAAATATAAAGACGAAAGGCAACAACGACAACAAAAAGAAAATACTCCGGTCTTCTGGTCTACTCACTAAGACTTATTTGTAAAAATCTTCACCTGCGTCGTTGCGATCATACCCCGCCCCCCCCTCTTCCACCTTCCTCACTCCGCCCCGCCATCCCTCGCTCTCCATGCAACCCGACACAGAGGAGAGTGTTTAATTTGAATTCCATCCATCTATGAAATCTCTCAGCAAGTGTAACTCTGGCCTGCAGGGATAGTTAAGCTCTCTGCATCCACTCCTAATAAAAAGAGCCCATCAAAGCAGTGAATATACACTCTGAGCCCCCCCCCCCCTGGGGGGGGCGAGGGGCAGAGGCCCTCTTCCAGATAAAGATAACCAATCACAGACAGGAGAGCGATAGAGAGAGAGAGAGAGAAGCGGTAATTAAACCCGCGGGCCTGTGTGTAGCTTGGTGTCAACATGGCCGACCACAAGCGAGGGGGGGGGGGGGGGGGACCAGGCCTGAACGCCCGAGATGCTTCGGAGTTAAGATCGCATCCAATCAGTCGCCATGAGCACCTAAGCGGCCTCGACGGGAGGTTACCTGAGGTCACGACAGCAGTTTAGGAACCCATCCCTGGAGTGCAGAAGTGCTGAGCGTGCGTGTTTGACAGGCCGCGCTACATATTTACATGCTGGTTTACATACCACATGGGGGGAGGGGGGGCAACGACTTCCAGCGAGGGCCACTTTGATATTTTGGAAAGCAGCACATACAGTACTAAGAGGTTATACAGTATATACTGTATATACCGTAAATACTGTATTTAAAGGGAAAACGCCAAAAAGAGAATATTTGTAGGAACTTTGACCTTTCCTTTCTAATTTTTCCTTTTTTTTCTAGTTTCCAAATATTTCTTCATAATTACAAATGTACAATATATTTTTTCTATATTTTAAATTTAGACTTCAATGTAGTTTGGATTAAAGCAAATTGTAAGTTTATTCTTATAAAATTGGGACTTATTTCTCAGTAAACCAATACTTCATATTTTTACTACATTCTCATGAAATAATAATATATAATATATAATAGAATAATTAGTATTTGCCAATTTTTGCTTTGTTTTTTTTTATATTTTCCAACTATTTCAACTCAATTCTTATACATTTTCATCTGGTAATTATGAATTTATATCTATATTATTTTCACTTCATTCCTGTAACATTTTTCCACTACATAAATTTTAAAAAATTACAAATTTATTCTCTTAATATTTAATTAATTATTAAATTAATTATTAATTATTTAATTAATTATTACTGTAATTTTTTTCCCAATTTTCACTGTATAATAACAAATGGGCCCCATTTTTATTATTTACTTCCGACATGGTGGTTTAGCGGTGAGCGTGTGTGCCTCAACTGGACAAACCCTCTGTCTGAGACCGGTGTGGACAAACACGGATAATTAGAATGGTGGCTTCAGACATACTGGGGTAGGTTCCAGCCTCCGGGTAACACTAATGAGGACCAGCGCTATGGAATATGGATGGATAGGCGCCATGAAATATGAATTGTTTCCACATTGATGCAGTATAATAAAACTTACAAGAATGCGTTTATAGTTTAGTTTAGTTTTCAAAGTAAAAACAGACATATGTGAGATCATTAAAAACCATGTAACCCCCCCCCCCCCCCCCCAAACATCAATTAAGATTTTCTACCTTCAAGAGTGGCCTCTGGTGGCCAACACGGTAATTACAGCACGCTTATGCATCACATCCTGTTGATCCCTGCCTGTAGCAGTTAGCATTATTAACTAATGTGTGTGTTTGTGGGACGCAGGGAGGATGATTACCCCCCCCCCCCACCCGCAGACATCTTAGCTGATGCACAGGCAAACCTGCTGAGCGACGCCAGGATAACAATGGCCACTCAGGGGCCTGACAGCTGCTCCCTAGCATGCAAGCATAAGCCAACACGGGGGCCGCCATGTCTCACAAGGACGAGTAAACAAAACTCCATTTTTTGATCCGAGAAACATTCCCTGCAGTCAATTTGACAAATAAATAATACAAATGAGATGCTAACGGCTTTAGGGGCGTCCTCTTTGACCTTTTAATTATTGTGATTTGTGTACAAAGCCAGCGTGTCTTAATTGCATTAGCAGCTCGGCAGGTTTTTCCTTCCTGCTTAAAAAGAATAAAGCTGGCTTTTGTTTACACGCTGAATGCCTTGCTCATTTAGGCTTGCATCAATCAAACCTTGATGTGCTATCAGCAAAAAAAAAACAAAAAAAAACGACAGAGCCATTATGAGGCGTAACTGCTCACGGAACATTGTGTTTGGCTGTTGCATTATGGGAGTCCTCTACTCGGGTTGCTTCCTATTCTTTGCAGGCATTTTCCCCTTCATTTTCCGAGGTAGGAGTCGGGGAAAAACAGGCGATGCCTCCGCGCCCCGCTCCATCGCATTCAATCATTACCGTGTTTATCACAGCGGTCCTCCAAGTCCCGCCTCGTCTTCACCGCATCCCGATTGCTCGACTCAACTTTGAACTATTGCGTCGCTACATAAAAAAGGTTCAACTTCCAAGGTGTGTGTGTTCTTTTATCCGTGTCTCCAATCGTTGCGGAGATGAATACACAGACAATCCACAGGTGTCGTTTTTTTGCTCCATGGCAGCCATTTTTGTTTTGTTTTTTTAAGTTTTACACAATGTGGGTTCCAAATTTCACAATGATTATACCAAAAACTCACAAAAGTTACAGCAGGTGTAAACCGAGTACTGTATTTTCCGGAATATAAGTCGCACTTTTTTTCATAGGTTGGCTGTTCCTGCAACTTATACCCCAGAGCGACTTATGAATGAAAAAACTGATTATGTTACATAAACACTGGACATCTTTTCTGTTTATGTTTATTTTTTTTGTAGCTGAATAACCATTGTGTTAGCATATCTTACACCTATTAGCATGTTAGCATTAGCATTCTTTTATTGTTAGAACTTGCCTTATAAATATTATTATAAAATAAATTACCCACAAAAAATGCGACTTATACTCCAGTGCGACTTATGTATGTTTTTTATACCTAATTATGCATTTTTGGCCTTGTGCGACTTATACTCCGGAGCGACTTATAGTCCAGAAAATACGATAAAATGCTTTTTTTTTTAATGTAAACTTTGATATTTTTGCTTTAAAAGATGCTGAAACCAATCCTACGTGCTAAACTATCTGAACAAACATCCACAAATTAGCTTTGTGGTACTGGTCACAAAGCAAATAATGAGCTATATTTTTCCATATTACACTAATCAATTCATTTCATCGACAGAATATGCCAGCGGACTGAAAACGGCCCCCCGACTCCACTTTAGACACCCCATGCCTTGAGGAAACAATCACAAAAAGCACTCCGGAGCGACTTATAGTCCAGAAAATACGGTAATTATGGGTTCAAGAACAGCGCTAGCAGATAAATAATAACAACGGCAACACAACAGAAACTTTAAGACGTCCGATTATTTCCCACACAACCGTACACTGGAACCTTGGTTAGCGTCATGAATCAATAAAGTCTGATAAAAACAGAATCTGTTCCAGAAAGCCAAAAATGTAAACACAAAACACTCGGTTATAGTTTGACAATGCCGAATAAAAAGGCAACAAGATCTACACCATCTTTGTTTTTTGTTTTTTTTGCCGGGAGTAATTAATCAAATTATTATTATTTATTATTTCTTAATTATTATTAATTATTATTTATTAATTGTTATTTATTATTATTATGTATTAATTATTATTTATTATTTATTACCATTTATTATTATTTATTATTTATGTATTAGTTATTTATTATTGTTTATTATTTATTTATTTATTTTATTTATTACTTATTTTTTTATTTATTAATTATTATTTATTAATTGTTATTTATTATTATTTATTATTATTATGTATTAATTATTATTTATTATTAATTATTTTTATTATGAATTAGTTATTATTTATTATTGTTTATTATTTATTCATTATTTTTATTTTTCATTTATTATTTTTTATTTATTATTATTTATTAACTATGTATTATTATTATTATTAATTAATTAAATAAATCAAATTATGAAAATGCTGCCACTTTATTGTGACTTATTTAGCAGCCCTGATCAATAATAAAAGTAGAGGCTAGCGGCCTAACTGTGTTAGTTAGCAAAGGGCTAACGACGACATAGCCGCTAACAAGGGCGTCCTGCGATAAAAACACATCAGTAAACACAGTTGGACTCACGCTGTGTATTGAAAACGACATTTGCGACATCATATGATATGCTAACTGGAGGGTTAAACTTGCAAATGTTAAAATTAGCAAGTTTAACTGCATGAAAGGTTAAGGAAAGGTCGAGATAAGCCATCCCAAATTGGCCTTGATATTCCATGCATTCTTTACTTTCATCCATCCCTCGGCGTACTTTGGCGTATCGGTCCTTCCACCCGTGCAGCCACCTTTTCATCAAGTTTTTTCCAGAAGCCCGGCCAACTGGTGCGAGTAGCTCCAAGTGCCCAATTAAGATTCGGCATCTCGACAGAGGTCACTGAGCCTGAACGACACGGTGCGCCCAGCTTCAGCCGATCTGCATTTGTACCCTCGCAGCAGTCTTGAGGCAAATGGGTCAGTGGGCTGCTATTTTTTATTTTATTTTTTTTTTAATATTTTTAAGCCGTCATGAAGATGGTCTTTCTCCTCAAACACTTTTGCGAGCAAGTTCTACTGATGTCAGGCTATGAGGCTACGAGGCCAACTGGGGGTGTCTGCAATTGCTCTTGCATGGCCTCTAATTAACGCGGCCTCCGCACCGCCGATCCCGAATAGACAAAGCAAGGTTTTAATGACAGCGAAGGGAAAAAACAAACAAAAAAAGAAACGTGACCTTTTGGACCAGTTCTTATCCTGATGCCTCACAGACATCAGAGCAGCAGCCATTACTCTCATAAAACCTTTCATTAACTGTGGGTGAAACCTGTTTACAACCTGTTAAATACATTTTTACAATTATTAGAGCCCTCCAGACATGAAATAACACCCCTATAGTCACTTTAACACTCTTATTACCCAATAAATAAAACGTATTAGAAATGTTACTTCCATTCCTGTACAGCAGGGGTCTCAAACACGCGGCCCGCGGGCCAAATGTGGCCCGCAGGACACTAGTTTGCGCCCCCCGCCTTGATATGAAAGTTTAATGTTTGATATGGATGCTGTATGGTATCATGTACCCAGAAAAAAATGATTACGTTTCATTCATGTTCATGTTAAAGGTTAAATAACTGTTAATAGTTATCCTCCCTATCCGTGTGGAAGTGGTAAGTTTTTGGCTATTTAAGTTTAAAAGGAAATAACTTGAAGGCTACCGTTTAGGTCGCTAGCTCTCTAGTTTGCGAGTTAGCATGTGTCTCAAGACCCTGCAGTTGCGCAATATGTTGTAAATAAATACAAATTTTGTCATGTCTACAGGGCTCTAATAATGCTTTGGTAATTTTAATCTGAAAAAAATAATTTGTCTACCCACCAACTACAGTGAAGAAAATAAGTATTTGAACACCCTGCTATTTTGCTATTTCTCCCACTTAGAAATCATGGAGGGGTCTGAAATTTTCATCGTAGGTGCATGTCCACTGTGAGAGAGATAAACTAAAAAGAAAAATCCAGAAATCACAATGCATGATTTTTTAACAATTTATTTGTGTGATACAGCTGCAAATAAGTATTTGAACACCTGTGTATCATCTAGAATTCTGACCCTGAAAGACCTGTTAGTCTGCCCATTAGAAGTCCACCTGCACTCCATGTATCATCCTGAATCAGATGCACCTGTTTGAGGTCGTTAGCTGCATAAAGACACCTGTCCACCCCATACAATCAGTAAGACTTTAACTTGTAACATGGCGAAGACCAAAGAGCTGTCCAAAGACACCAGAGACAAAATTGTACACCTCCACAAGGCTGGAAAGGGCTACGGAGCAATTACCAAGCAGCTTGGTGAAAAAAGGTCCACTGTTGGAGCTATCATTAGAAAATGGAAGAAGCTAAACATGACGGTCAATCTCAATCGGAGTGGAGCCCCATGCAAGATATCACCTCGTGGGGTCTCAATGATTCTAAGAAAGGTGAGGAATCAGCCCAGAACTACACGACAGGACTTGGTCAATGACCTGAAAAGAGCTGGGACCACCGTTTCCAAGGTTACTGTAGGTAATACACTAAGACGTCATGATGTGAAATCATGCATGGCACGAAAGGTTCCCCTGCTTAAACCAGCACATGTCAAGGCCCGTCTTAAGTTTGCATATGACCATTTGGATGATACAGAGGAGTCATGGGAGAAAGTTTTATGGTCAGATGAGACCAAAATAGAACTTTTTGGTCATAATTCCAATAAGCGTGTTTGGAGGAAGAAGAATGAAGAGTACAATCCGAAGAACACCATCCCTACTGTGAAGCATGGGGGTGGTAGCATCATGCTTTGGGGGTGTTTTTCTGCACATGGGACAGGACGAGTGCACTGCATTAAAGAGAGGATGACTGGGGCCGTGTATTGTGAGATTTTGGGGAACAACCTCCTTCCCTCTGTCAGAGCATTGAAGATGGGTCGTGGCTGGGTCTTCCAACACGACAACGACCCGAAGCACACAGCCAGGAAAACCAAGGAGTGGCTCCGTAAGAAGCATATCAAGGTTCTAGCATGGCCCAGCCAGTCTCCAGACCTGAACCCAATCGAAAATCTTTGGAGGGAGCTCAAACTCCGTGTTTCTCAGCGACAGCCCAGAAACCTGACTGATCTAGAGAAGATCTGTGTGGAGGAGTGGGCCAAGATCCCTCCTGCAGTGTGTGCAAACCTGGTGAAAAACTACAGGAAACGTTTGACCTCTGTAATAGCAAACAAAGGCTACTGTACCAAATATTAACATTCATTTTCTCAGGTGTTCAAATACTTATTTGCAGCTGTATCACACAAATAAATTGTTAAAAAATCATGCATTGTGATTTCTGGATTTTTCTTTTTAGTTTATCTCTCTCACAGTGGACATGCACCTACGATGAAAATTTCAGACCCCTCCATGATTTCTAAGTGGGAGAAATAGCAAAATAGCAGGGTGTTCAAATACTTATTTTCTTCACTGTATATGTGGTTTCTTAAGTTTTTATTATTTGCAGTTTTATTATTATTATTATATTTATTTATTACTGATTGATTTTCTTTATTCTTGATTTGTTTATTTATTTTTCATCTTATTTTGTGTAGAAAAATAAAAAGTAAGATATTTGAGAACAGTGGAATGTTTTATCAGAGCTTTTCTTGTAGAAAAATGGAACCAAAGTGAAGTTTTTAATTTTTTTTTTTTTAATAAATGTGTTTTTTTTTTTGAAAACCTGATACGGCCCAGTCTCACCCAGACCTGAGCTCCAGTGGCCCCCAAGTAAATTGAGTTTGAGACCCCTGCAGTAGAGGGATGCTGATTTAGAAGTACCAGCATCATTACAGCTAGCTTAGCCGCACAGGGGCTTAATGGACTGCGGGGGGGGGTTCGACAGGAGTGCAAGGGAAAGTCGAGCTGAGCAACAAAGTGCCGAGTCAATGGCCAGCAGCTAATTAGGACAACAACATCACCATAGATCACAGAGACAGCGTTATTAGCCATGAGACAAGGGCCACACATCCGTCTTTTTGCGCTCTCTAATATCCAGTAATCAGTCACAAAAGGTCCAACCTGCGTTTAACGGCTGACCTTAAAACATGGCCGCTTGATCCGCCTCCTGGCTGAAGGCCCCCCGAACATCACAAGGAGATAAAAACGTTAGTCTCGTTCCGTCCTTTGTGTTGTTGTTCTCGTTCCCAGACAGCCTCTAAAAGCCTTTTTCCTGTCGCCTACAGTGCGGTAATCTAAGGTTACAACGGGGGTGCTATAACTCAGCTTTATGTGATCGGGACCCCCCCCCCTCCTGCACCTCGTGACAAACGACCCAAAGTCTGACGAGCCATCATTCGGCCCTGAGAGGCCGGAGGATGAAGCTGACTAAACTATTTGTTGAGAGCTTTCTTTCCGGGAGGAATGTGACAGCGAGCGTCTGTCACCGCGTGGACCACCGGCGAGCGGCGAGTCATCAACATTTCATGTGATGGTTCTACGACGGATACACGACCGCGTTAGCTTATTTAAATGTAAGTGAATCACAGCGAGGGACCGAAACCTGAGAGAGCCAAGCTAAACTATCCCGACTAACTTGTAAGTAATATTAATATTAATAAAATATTACCGGAATAAAGGAGCAAAGTTAATACTAATAATATTAAAATGAAAAAGCCATAGCATTTCAGTATGTGGAATCAAACTATGGATATATATATATTATATGCTATATATATCACTACGTATATTGACGGTTAATATGTAATAATGGTAATGTTTCATTTGAACAGATTACAATTGAATGCATCACATAATCAGTTCACAGTTCCACATGTCCAAAAGGAGTAGGAAGAAGCAAAGCTTATTAAATCCTACCCCTCCACCTGGTATTTTTTAGTAACTGTCACATTTGTTCACTTCCTGCTTTCCTAATATAATTTCATTTTTTTTTGTTTTTAATTTTTTTTTATTGAATGGTCATATCACCTCGTACTTTGGTATATGGCAACAAAATAAATTACAAAAAATTCGGTATGTGACAATTTTTTTTTTTTTACAAAAAATACAAAATAATTTTAAAAAAATTATAAATATTTTTAAAATTAAATTATATCAGAAAAGCAGGAAGTGAACAAATGTAACAGTTACTGATTGTAAAAGTACCAGTTGAAGGGGTAGGATTTAATAAGCTTTGCTTCTTCCTACTCTGATTATGTGATGTACTCAATTGTAATCTGATGCATTATCATTACCATATATATATATATATATATATATATATATATATCATAAATCTGAGATGCAGTTTTCCTTAAATATATATAAATTCTTAGCACATTTATATGTGTTGCTTCCCAAAAAATCCAAGTGGCCCTTTCATCTTTTCATTATTTCGGCCCTGGCTGGAATACCCCTGCAATAAACCCAATCGGATTCCAGAGTGGTTGCCTTATAACGTTCTTTCAACCAACACACAACCAATCAGAAGACCGGGATGGTCCCCCCACAATGAAGCCGTCATGGCTTCCATATGAAACAAGCTTCTGTCACGTTGAGTTTGCTGTACAAAGGAGGAAAACACGTCCAAATTAGTATCAATGATTTTCAGGGAGGAGAAGAAAAAATTCAGGTTTGAATCCGATCAAAAGGGGGAGTCAATCGTGTGAGAACCGGCATTGGTTTCATGGGCCTCCATAGTGGCTCCCACAGCTTGGTGTTCCTTTTAGGAGATTATAACAACCTAATAGTACCTTTTCTTGGCTTGGTGACAATAAATAAACATCATCAATGACTCTACTGCATATTAATATTACTAAAGCTTCAGGTTTAAGAGGCTTTACAGGTCCGGGCTGTTCTACTCCAACCTTATCTGCAAAAATCCAGCTGTCCTTGAAGAAAAAAAAATTAAATTTTTTTTTTACTGCTGACAAGACGAGAACCGACTGTTCCGACTTTGGCCTGCCTTCCAGCCACTGACACGTGTAATCCGTAATATGGAGAGAAAAGAAACAACAAATCAGCCATTTAATTAGCTCTAGTTTAAAACGTATTTATCAAACGGGAAGTTAAAATAGCAGCAGTAATGAGCTGGAGAGTGTGAGTGTGTTTAATAGAGGGTATAATAGTCTCCAATCAGGGCTAGGCGTCGAGGCAAACAAAGCGGATTTGGCCACAGCAAAATAACATCGAGCTTGATATCGCCGGTAGGTCAGGTGGGCGAGTGGCGGGCTGGATTCATGGTCACCGTGGGGTGTAGTATGGTTAGAAAAATAATACGAATAATAATATCGGGGCTGCACGGTGTTTAAGTGGTTAGCACGCAGGCCTCACAGCTAGGAAACCCAAGTTCGATTCCGCCCTCGGCCATCTCTGTGTGGAGTTTGCATGTTCTCCCCGTGCATGCATGGGTTTTTTTTTCCGGGTACTCCGGTTTCTTCCCACATTCCAAAAACATGCTAGGTTAATTAGCGACTCCAAATTGTCCATAGGTATGAATGAGAGTGTGAATGGTTGTTTGTCTATATGTGCCCTGTGATTGGCTGGCCACCAGTCCAGGGTGTACCCCACCTCTCGTCCGAAGACAGCCGAGATAGACTCCAGCACCCCCCCTGCCACCCTCGTGAGGATAAGCAGTAGAAAATGAATAAATATTTAAGCATTATTAGAGCCCTCAAAACATGAAATAACACCCCTATATTGACTTTTAAACTCTTATTACCCAAATTTATAAATAAAAGGAAATAAAACCTTTTAGGGGCTGCACGGTGTTCGAGTGGTTAGCAAACAGGCTTCACAAATAGGAGACACGAGTTCAATTCCACCCTCGGCAAACTCTTTGTGGAGTTTGCATGTTCTCCCCGTGCATGCGTGGGTTTTTTTCTCCGGGTACTCCAGTTTCCTCCCACATTCCAAAAACATGCTAGGTTAATTAGCGACTCCTAATTGTCCATAGGTATGAATGTGAGTGTGAATGGTTGTTTGTCTATATGTGCCCTGTGATTGGCTGGCCACAAGTCCGGGGTGTGCCCCGCCTCTCGCCCAAAGACAGCTGACCCTTGTGAGGATAAGCGGTAGAAAATGAATGAATGAAAGTCTAAAGGTGACTATAGGGGTGTTATTTCATGTGTAGAGGGCTCTAATAATGTTAAAAGCCATATTTAGGAGGTTGTAAACACATTTTTTCGACGCTCTAACTCGTAAAATATTCCATTTATAAATAAGGAATCCGACATTGCACTGCACGGTGTAGGAGTGGTTAGCGCGCAGGCCTCACAGCTAGGAGACCTAAATTGTCCATAGGTATGAGTGTGAATGGTTGTTTGTCTATATGTGCCCCGTGATTGGTTGGCCACCAGTCCAGGGTGTACCCCACCTCTCGCCCCGAAGACAGCTGGGATAGGCTCCAGCACCCCCCGCGACCCTTGTGAGGATAAGCAGTAGAAAACGAATGAATAAATAATAATATCAGCATGTAAAAATTTGCGAAAGGAGGAAGTGACGTACGTCACAAAACAAAAATGAAAGTTCAATGTCTATAGATTTTAAGACGTGTAGCGAAGCCTGCTTTTTTAGTTTCGTCAGAAACGTCCTCCGTGAAGTCGTGGGTGTGTACACTGAACTGTCTCGTCTCGCCATTGGGCGGGTGAAAGGCGGTACGGTACGGCGGTCAGGAAAAGACGACTTTAAAAAAAAGCCAGGGTTTGAACTCCTCACCGCAAAACAAACAAGCGAGGAAGATAACATCCCATTTAGCGCTCGTAAACAGGCTCCAGGGACACATACTACTATAAGAAGTCATAAAAGTTTATTATAATAACCTTTAACGACCGCTTGTGTCAAAAACATGGAGGAGGCCAAGCACAACAGTTCCTGCCGTGAATCCATCGGCACCACGACGCAATCAAACATCGGAATATTCAGCATTAAAGCCTTTTTTCATCTGTCAGATCTGTTCCGGTTTCAAAGAAATCCACGTCAATGAGAGCGATGTTCATCTCCAGCGTTCTGGCACATTCGTTTTGGAATGAAAAAAGCGCTAGGAAATGAGCTCCCGACGTTCTGACGTGGCTCCGGAGCAGGTAATCCCAGCCTCTCTGTCAGGGGGAGACGGTGTGGATTTATGACTATAAACCCTGACAGATACAAGAGGAACTCCTTGCCTTTTACATTAAACCCGGCTTTCAGTTTCGGTTTAAAGCTGGAATCAAGGTAATTATGCTCGCTCTTGGGGTTGAGTCACCTATACGGTGGATACGTGGAACGTGCAACGTGACCGCCGAAATACTTCATGAGAGATGCAGGTTATGATTCCGACAAAAATGGAGGCTGAATAGGGAATGGGAAGACTGACTATAAAGCAGGTGATTTGATTGGCAGGGTGCCGCCGCCACATCGACCTGAGCATCTAGTCAGGATGCCTCCCGGACGCCTCCCTTGGTGAGGTGTTCCGGGCATGCCCAGTCCGGGAAAAGGCCCCGGGGGCAGACCTAGGACATGCTGGAGGGATTATGTCTCACAGCTGGCCTGGGAACGCCTTGGTGTCCTCCCGGTGGAGCTGGAGGAGGTGGCCGGGGATCGGGAAGTCTGGGCTTCCCTACTAAGACTGCTGCCCCCGTGACCCGGACCCAGATAAACGGAAGAAAATGGATGGATGGTGCCGCCGCCCACTCAAGAAATCCATGCATGTGATATCGGGACCTTTGGGGGCAGGCGGCAGCAAAACGGTACACAGAATCCACTCAGGTGAGGGTTTGACATTTGACTGAGCATCGGCGTCAGACGCAGAACAAAATTAGGGAGCCCGGAAAACTGAGCGGAATCTTAATAACACGGAAAACCGAAGCGTAGGATGAAGAAAATGTGACATGCTTTGAGATGGGACGGGGACGGGGACAAGGGGGGTGGGCGGGCGACCTGCATCATGATGCGGGATATCAGCGACTAAAAGTCGTAGATTTACCCATGATCCTGGAACAGATTTTGGGCGCGTGCCCCTGTCATTGCAACATCACGTCGAGGGGCGCCCCGGTCGGGGGAAGCGGACTGGTGTCATGTTGAAGCTAAAGATTTCAGACAAATGAGAGCCCCGCACTTAAGGGGCCTCAAGGCGACCCTGTTCCATCTGTCTAAGGAAAACTCTCGCTCGGCCATCTTACCACACCTACGCTTCATCTCCTCTCAGGGAAGATGTGTCAAAAGAGCCTGGAACCCACGGGAACGGGGTCCAATTCCATTACGTACATAGAACTCTTCGGTACCCTCAGGACTCTTCAGCTCTGAGTGGCGACAATGGCTGGCTGTCCGTCACGCGAGGTCTGACCCAGATTCTCTTGAGTGAGGGGAAGGTCGAGTGGCGAGATGGGCGTGTATCTCAGCCATCCACCCATCCACCCACGGGACCGATACTCTCTCTCTCTCGTCAGAACCACTTACGTCCCCCGTCCCGGAGTTTGACCATGTGGGAGTGAAGTCAAGGGCGGCGTGGAGCCCGGCGTCTTTACTATAAGGCAAACGCTGCCTCAGGGGGAAAAATGGCTGACGACGGCGCCGCCATGTAAAGCAGCTCATTAGGCCGAGGCACCGTCGGGTGCTGACTTATTCATGGCCAGCGCCGCGGAACAGAGGCCGCGGAGACAAGAGTTCATTTGCTTACTGGTGTGAGTGCCAGATGAAAACCGCTGAAAAACTTTGTAGGTTTCAGCCGTTCAGCCAAATCTGGAATCCAGAGGGAACGCCGGGAAGAAGGTGGGATGGATGTTTGGGGGAGAGAAAAAAAGAGGCTTAAACGGAGACTCGCTATGGGATGTGGACACCTTGTTAAAAAGTTTCATCAAAAAAATAAAAAATAAAAACAAATATAAATATAAAAATAAAAACAATAAAAATAAAATAAAATAAAAAGTCCTGTCATGGATGTTTGGGGGAGGGAAAAAAGAGGCTTAAATGGAGACTCACTATGAGGTGCGGACACCTCGTTAAAAAGTGTCATCAAAAACTTAAAAATAAAAACAATAAAAATAAAATAAAAACAAAGTAAATAAAGTAAAATAAAGTAAAATAAAATAAAATAAAATAAAGTAGTAAAGTAAAGTAAAGTAAAGTAAAGTAAAGTAAAGTAAAGTAAAGTAAAGTAAAGTAAAGTAAAGTAAAGTAAAGTAAAGTAAAGTAAAGTAAAGTAAAGTAAAGTAAAGTAAAGTAAAGTAAAATAAAATAAAATAAAATAAAATAAAATAAAATAAAATAAAATAAAATAAAATAAAATTAAATTAAAATGTGTCATCCTGTCATGGATGTTTGGGGGAGGGAAAAAAAGAGGCTTAAACGGAGACTCACTATGGGGTGCGGACACCTTGTTAAAAAGTGTCATCAAAAATAAAAAATAAAAACAAATATAAATATAACAATAAAAACAATAAAAACAAAATAAAATAAAAATAAAATAAAATAAAAACAATAAAAATAAAAATAAAATAAAATAAAAAGTGTCATCCTGTCATGGATGTTTGGGGGAGGGAAAAAGAGGCTTAAACGGAGACTCACTATGGGGTGCGGACACCTCGTTAAAAAGTGTCATCAAAAATTTAAAATAAAAACAATAAAAATAAAATAAAAACAAAGTAAAATAAAGTAAAATAAAGTAAAATAAAGTAAAATAAAGTAAAATAAAATAAAATAAAATAAAATAAAATAAAATAAAATAAAATAAAATAAAATAAAATAAAATAAAATAAAATAAAATAAAATAAAATAAAATAAAATTAAAATGTGTCATCCTGTCATGGATGTTTGGGGGAGGGAAAAAAAGAGGCTTAAACGGAGACTCACTATGGGGTGCGGACACCTTGTTAAAAAGTGTCATCAAAAATAAAAAAAATAAAAATTAAATAAAAATTAAATAAAATAAAAAGTGTCATCCTGTCGTCATCGATTAATTGTTTTCTGACCGTGGATTGGATGCTTTGGGAGTCTGGACTGTGGAGTTTAAGCTCAAAGAATGCTTATAGAAACAAGATGAAGATGCCACATAAGTAGGCGGCCACATAATCCAACATTTTTTGGACTTCCCAGTGTATTCCAACATGCAACTGGAAGCACAAAAAAAAATAAGTGTAATGTTTGCATTAAAACCCACTTTCCTTTTTGCTCGGTGGGATATAAGTATACGCTGGATGGAGTTATCCTGCAAGAAAATGTGCAGGGTATTAAGGACAGAAGGGGCATGAGCTAAACCGCCATCATCCAAAACTGTCTATTTCCTGCTCTCGCTCAGCGTGCATGCTCTGTGAGGTACAGGCATCCTCCCTATTTTCCCGCGACCTTGACGCGTCCTTGCATGACGGTGCGACTGCAGCGTTAGCTTCAGCGTTTTGAGGCGGGGTGCTATCTCCAACATCCCAGCGTGTGCGGGGGAGAGGACTTACGCCCGGGCTTCCTGTATATCTGTCGCTTATCTCAATCACGCACACCCCCTTTTCTTTCCATCCCCCCCCCCCACACACACTCTTCATCAGCGTCCCTCGTTTGCTGGCGTCACATGCGGGCCAAACAACATCCTTCCCCTGCGCTACGCTTTCACTTTGTTTCCGGAACAAAGCAACATTCCTGTCAGGCGAGGGATGATTGGCGTGGAGCTGAGGCCTTTGTTGACTCAATTCATGCGGAATGTTTTTTTTTTTTGGAAATGAATCCCAACTGGGATGACATTTAATAGCCTGGCATTGCTGTGGCATCAAGGTTTTGATGCATTAAACTCTTTAAATTGCAGAAAGTTAATGCAAGGAAATCACTCTCTGAATGTCGGCTCGTATGGAATGGGACGTCACTAGGTTCTGAGGACGGGGGGGGGGTGCTTTTGCCCTATTATACAAAATTTGTCAAAAAATTTTTTTGTAAAAAAAAAAAAAAATCAATAAAAATTACAAAAAAATCAATAAAAATTACAAAAAAAATCAATAAAAAATATTACATTAAATTATTTAGATGCGCAGGATATGAATGAATGTAGTAGACATTCAAAAAAAATACAAAAAACAAATAACAAACAAGAATCGGAATATAACGTTCCTACTTTTGGACAGATTTAGTAGAGATACTCAATTGTTTTAGGCCGCCATTAAATTGACACAAGTACACACAACTGCAAAACTGCTGCTCAATTATATAATAATCATTATTATATTATTAATTAGCCTATTATTATTACTATCATCATTATTATTCTTCTGATTATTACTAGTATTAATAGGATAATATTAGCCTGCTTATTGGCTTGCTTATTAGCCTGCTTTTGCCCTATTATACAAAATTTGTCCAAAATTTTTTTTGTAAAAAATAAAAATCAATAAAAATTACAAAAAAAAATCAATAAAAATGACAAAAAAAATCAATAAAAAACATAAAATTATTTAGGGGGGGTTAAAAACAGCCCCTCCTAAAATAGGCCTAATGATGCTACTGGGATGCCTCTCCATATGGTTGTGTACTCCATAAACAATGGATTTTCATTATTCATTATCAATATTCTGGTAAATAAATATAGAATTAGAACAAATATAGTTTTGCACAAATAATTATGAACTCTGACCTTACAACTGCGGTACAAACCGTATGGTTGGCGTCCCAAGGTGAGCTAATAATAGCGAATAGCAGACACAGCTGAGTGGGAGAGCATTAGCAGGAGTATTTAAATGGACTCGTCTTCCCGCTGAGACGCAATTCATAACCGCCGTCTTCCTGAATGACGAACACCTAATCAGACACCATCTCAGAGCCGCATCACGAGAGGCGGCGGAGTCAGCGTTCCCCTCCTACCGACCTTCATCAGTGGGTTATTATTGATACGGCGCCGAGCGATAGCGCTTCGCAATCAATGCTCATTTTTCTTTCCAGATACTCTCCGCCAGCCAGTGGATTTGGGCGCCCTTCACAGAGTGTGTTCAGTGGGAATGGAGACGGCTAATTGGCCCAAGCGGTGTCTGCTCCTCGGTCCTCGTGGAAAGGCGAAGAGAGCAAAATGCGTCGATGCCGTTGACGGTCCTTTGCCAATAACCACTCGCAGCTCATATTTTGCCAGTTTCTATGTGTTACTCGGGCGCCAAATTAACTCTTGAGTGGCAGTTTTTGAAAATGAAAATACAATAAATGCTGTAATTTATATCCGGGACCTTTATTTACTTAAACCAATAAGAGGACGGGCTGTTATTTGGAAGCAGAAAGGAATAATTGAAGAGAAACTGGCATTTCTGAATTGGGAAAAACTATTATGTAACAAGTAAACTCTAATCATGATTTGGAGTGCATGAGAAAGTAATAAGAAAAACATTGCGCAACAGCACCAATGTTGTGACAACAATAATGTCAACCAGCATTAATATCACAGTAGATTTTCAAGGTTTTTCAAGAATTAATAAAATTACGGCGGTCGAGTGGTTAGCGCGCAGACCTCAAAGCTAGGAGACCAGGGTTCAATACCACCCTCGGCCCTCTCTGCGTGGAGTTTGCATGTTCTCTCCGTGCATGCGTGTGTTTTCTCCGGGAACTCCAGTTTCCTCCCTCATTCCGGGCTGCACGGTGGTTGAGTGGTTAGCACCCAGGCCACACAGCTAAAAGACCCAAGTTCGATCCCGCCCTGGGACATCTCTGTGTGGAGTTTGCATGTTCTCCGTGGATTTTCTCCCACATTCCAAAAACATGCTAGGTTAATTAGCGACTCCAAATTGTCCATAGGTATGAATGTGAGTGTGAATGGTTGTTTGTCTATATGTGCCCTGTGATTGGCTGGCCACCAGTCCAGGGTGTTCCCCGCCTCTCGCCTGAAGACAGCTGGGATAGTAGAAAATCAACTAATGAAAGTCTAAAGGTGACTATAGGGGTGTTACTTTATGTCTAGAGGGCTCTAATAGTGTTAAACGAGGCTCTAACTAGGGTCTAAAACCAATTAACTACGATAAACAAAGGATGATGATGATACAAGCTGTACACTGACTACTCTACAGTATATGCAGATTTACTTCCTGTGGAATCTAGGGTGTACCCCGCCTCTGGGATAGGCTCCAGCACCCCTGGCGACCCTCGTGAGGATAAGCAGTAGAAAATGAATGAATGAAAGTCTAAAGGTGACTATAGGGGTGTTATTTCATGTCTACAGGGCTCTAATAGTGTTAAACGCCATATTTTCGAGGCTCTAACTAGGGTCTAGAACCAATTAACTACGATAAACAAAGGATGATGATGATACAAGCTGTACACTGACTACTCTACAGTATATGCAGATTTACTTCCTGTGGAATACAGGGTGTACCCCGCCTCTTGCCCCAAGACAGCTGGGATAGGCTCCAGCACTCCCGGCGACCCTCGTGAGGAAAAGCAGTAGAAAATGAATGAATGAAAGTCTAAAGGTGACTATAGGGGTGTTATTTCATGTCTAGAGGGCTCTAATAGTGTTAAACGCCATATTTTCGAGGCTCTAACTAGGGTCTACAACCAATTGATGATGATACAAGCTGTACACTGACTACTCTACAGTATATGCAGATTTACTTCCTGTGGAATCCAGGGTGTACCCCGCGCCTCTCGCCCGAAGACAGCTGGGATAGGCTCCAGCACCCCCGGCGAACCTCGTGAGGAAAAGCAGTAGAAAATGAATGAATGAAAGTCTAAAGGTGACTATAGGGGTGTTATTTCATGTCTAGAGGGCTCTAATAGTGTTAAACGCCATATTTTCGAGGCTTTAACTAGGGTCTACAACCAATTGATGATGATACAAGCTGTACACTGACTACTCTACAGTATATGCAGATTTACTTCCTGTGGAATCCAGGGTGTACCCCGCGCCTCTCGCCCGAAGACAGCTGGGATAGGCTCCAGCACCCCCCGCGACCCTCGTGAGGAAAAGCGGTAGAAAATGAATGAATGAATGAAATACAGAGCAGCCCACAAAGAGACTCGAAACCCAAGTCTTCCCAATCTCCTGATTATGTGACCAGCATGATAACCACTCGTCCACCGCACGGCTTACTAATACGTCATAAACAGGTTTTCTATGCTGTAATTATGAACATATCCGATTTATTAACAATTAATTCAATATAGTGGAAATTAAATTAGCGAGATGTCATCTGGAACCAATCAACGGAAGCCACTCGGAAAGTGTCTTACATCAAGAGGAGAGCCCAATGAGTAGTTTAAAGGTCATGTCCAAGTACAATCAATCATCCAATCCCAAATGTACACACATTTTATAGGATTTCTTTCTACTTTTACAGGAATAAACAAGCCGTTTTCCTGTTTAAGCTAAGCTCTTGTCAAGTAAACATACCCAAAAAGCCCAAACCAGTTTGACACATCCTCCAACTCACTGCCGAGTGTACAGAGAGCACATTGTGTACAGAGAACACAGCCACGGTAGGCTTGAATGATTCATGACAATAAACCTCGCCGGTAGTTTGTTTGAGCTAAAAGCCGCACAAAGCAAAAAACCAACAAACACGGAGAGGGAGAAAAGGTATTTTGGGAGCATCTGAAAAAGTTGCTATCCTGCAGGGTACAAGCACACCAGCACAAATTGGCGAAGATGGCTATCAGCGTTTAAAACCGAGAGCGAGAGAGATGTGGGTGAGGAGATGAAGCCCTCTTACCTCCCACGACAGCATGCTCGCATCCTAACACCAACACCTGCCCCGCATCGGACAGGAACATCTGGTATTCCTCACCAAACATCCCAACATGTCCGACCACCTGAGTCACCACAGCACGTTTCATCTACTGTACACCCCCCCCCCTTTCCCCTCCATGGTGATGTCAACACAAACCAGCGTCCTATATGTGACGGTAAACATACACAAAAGCGGCATCGCTTCCTCTTCACTTCCTCTCAGCATCCTCTCCACATTGGCCGAGACGAGAGCTCGAGGCGGGAGCGCCACTATCCCGCTTCTCGCTCTTTGAAAAGCTTCCCGAGATGAAAAGGCCGCTTCCTTTTTAATGGCGAGCGTGATTGCGGCACCGGCGGGCCCTAATGTGCCGTCACAGTGGTTCGCTCCAAAGATGCGGCGCCCTAGAAAGTAACCTTCCATGTCTGCCATTTGTGGCGGGAGAGAGACACAAGGGCCACTTGTAACAATTTTTTATTATTAATTATGATTAATTAATAATAATTATTATTACATAATATTAATAATAATAATAATGAATAATTATATATGTCATTACTATATTTATATGCAGACTCCAAATTGTCCATAGGTATGAATGTGAGTGTGAATGGTTGTTTGTCTATATGTGCCCTGTGATTGGCTGGCCACCAGTCCAGTCCCCGCCTCTCGCCCGAAGACAGCTGGGATAGGCTCCAGCACCCCCCGCGACCCTCGTGAGGATAAGGTGAGGGTAAGCAGTAGAAAATTAATGAATGAAAGTCTAACGGTGACTATAGGGGTGTTATTTCATGTCTAGAGGGCTCTAATAATGTTAAAAGCCATATTTATATTTTTTAATAATAATTATATAGTATGTATATATATATATAAAATCATATAATAATACTTATAATTAAATATAATACATATAGTATATATGTATTATTAATAGCTAATAATTATTAATATTAAAGGAATATTATATTAATATTATTAATTAATTATATTATGTATAGAATATTATAATTAATTAATATAATAATATAATAAATAATTAATATTAATTATTAAATCGATTATTAAGATTAATAATAAACAATTATATATAATATTTAGTAATAATTAATAATTATATTATATATAATTAATATTTTTTATTCCATATGCTGCTCTTTGTGTCCTTTAAATAGCCCCTCGGGGATAAATAAAGTGTTTTGAATTGAATATTTATTTGATCATACCATCCGATATCCCACCAAGTTCCTGTCATAATCGTGCCTATTATTTCAGCAAACACACACGTAAGCCTTCTCATGACAACAAGCTGCTTCTCTAATCTGCTGATCCCGTAGTGAAAGGCCTGGGGAGTGTGTGGACACGGCAGCACACAAGTGTTTGGTTAAGCAAGGTCCGTCCGTCCGGTCCTGAACGAGACACGGGACACGCTGGAAGACCAATTTATGGTTTGAATACGGCCCAGGAAAAGTGAAGAATATTATATTTGCACGCTGAGTTGGAGGAGTAATGATGGTAAAAGTCACCATCGGAACTAGTGGAAGGTGGCGGCCTGTGAAGTTGCCCAAGGCTCATAAAGTACACATTGCATAAGAGATGGTGCAAAAAAAAAAAAAAGTATTTTCGGTTTTCTCCAACATTTAAAGGAAACTTTTTTTTTTTCATCATCCACAAAAAAATGCAGTAATTCTATGTTATGATGCATGACATCGAGCGAAATCACTAAAAAAAAACACCCACTGAATAGAATGTTCCAGTGACAGTGAGTGAAATGTATCAAAGTTGACAGAAAAATCAGACATCTTGATGGTGCCTTGCCGCCTTGCTGTCATAAGACATGAAGAATCTGATTCCCGTTCGCCGCTGACGGGGGTGGGGAGGCCGTGATAAACACACGCACAAGATGGCTACAGTACAAGGCGGCGGCTGTCGAAATCTACAGCCAGATTACGCCTCTGCATAGCAAAGATAACACCCAAACACTCCTGAAGCGCTTCTCGTGGAGAGAGCGAGTGGGATTCTTTCACGTCGCTCCATCAATCATAAACCTGTCTCTTCTTTTAGATGGCGTCCAATTACAGTGACGGCGTGTCTAAGAGGCAAGCATAATATGATGATGATGATGAGGACGGTGATGAATGACGCTCAGGTGCAAAGCCACACAAGCGGAGCGTGTCGGCACGGTGGCCCGCGTGAACCGGAGACACTGAGTGGAGCAAATTGGAGTGAAGTGTCACGGCCTAACATGACGTCATTCTTTGACCTTCATTCACCTGGACACCTGCTGGAGGGGAACCATATATTGGAGATACAACCATAGAAAACACAAAAAATAAAAATACTAAATTTTGTAAAAAAAAATTTTGAAAAAAATAAAAAATTTAAATATTTTTTTTATGATTTTTAATAAATATTATATATTTTATAAATATATAAACAAATAAAATAAATACAAAAAAGTTTTAAAAAATAATAATAAAAAAAGTGCTTCCTTTTGGAACTTTACTAAGAATGATTTGGAATGCATGAGAAAGTAGACCTCAAAGTGCAGGTGGTCATATAAATACAATGTGCATCTCCATCCATCTGTTTTCTATGCCACTGAGTATCGCGGGAGCCAATCCCGGCTGACTGGACCCTGGAGCTGGAGAGTAGTCAGTGTACAACTTGTATCATCATTATGCTTTGTTTATCGTAGTTAATTGCTTCCAGACCCTAGTTTGAGCCTCGAAAATATGGCGTTTAACACTATTAGAGCCCTCCAGACATGAAATAACACCCCTATAGTCACCTTTAGACTGTCATTCATTCATTTTCTAACGCTTATCCTCACAAGGGTCGTTGGGGGGGGGTGCTGGAGCCTATCCCAGCCGTCTTCGGGCGAGATGCGGGGTACACCCTGGACTGGTGGCCAGCCAATCACAGGGCACATATAGACAAACAACCATTCACACTCACATTCATACCTATGGACAATTTGGAGTCGCTAATTAGCCTAGCATGTTTTTGGAATGTGGGAGGAAATCCACGGAGAACATGCAAATTCCACACAGAGATGGCTCAAGGTGGGATCGAACTTGGGTCTCCTAGCTGTGGGGCATGTGTGCAAACCACTCGTCCACCGTGCAGCCCGGAAGTGCAAATTATTGTTGCATTTGATAACGAGCTGAGCTAAAACAGTAACACCATGTGCTTTGAAATAAGGTGCATCCTTTACTACATCATTTCCCAATGTGCACATACTGTAAACAAACCAAATATGGCAGGTCTACATAGTAAATGAGTGTTTTCACTGCAACCTTGAGGGATGCCAGACAGTCCACAAAGCTTGAAAACACACTGAAGGATGTTTATAAATAAGACTGACGACACCATAAGGCAAGAAAGTCCCTAAAAAACATTATTTCCAAGGTCATGCAAGCGGAATAAACACTTCAGCAATGAAAGCTTGCAGGGGGTAACAGAATGGGGGGGGGGGCTGTTTAGATAAAACAAACAAACACTCACTGAACTTGAAATGATGAATGTGTGAGGGCTGACGACAGGAGGGACGAAAAGGTACACAAAATGAGGAATGAACCTACTTAACCTCTATTTTTGTGTACCTTGTTGTAAAGTGAGACCATAGCGGCTATTTTAATATTAACAATGGCTACCTTCTTCTCACACTTTTATGTAAGCCGCAGGTTTCAAAAAGCCTTGAACTCCGATATGATATACCCGCAAGCAGAGCTGCGGGAGAAAAAAATCGATAAAGTTGGGTCAGTGTGAGTCTATTCACTGCTGGGGAAGAAAAAAAAAAAAAAAAAAAAACAGCACCATGCACATTTTTTTTAGGTAGTCATTACTTTCTTATTGATAACAAAGCTCTACCGAGTCCTTCTTTTGTTTTAAGGCTTCATCCCAAACAACAAATCAAATCAATTGGACTCCCTGTGATTAATCGGATTGCCTTGAGCGCTGCGACGCATGGCGCAAATGTCACGGAAACGACGCGTATCAAGGAAAAGAGAGGGTGAGAATCGAGAGACAAAGACGAAGTCACGCGTCGCTTCTCCTGGCGTTAACTCGAAGACGTGCAGCAGGTCTCATTAGCATGCAGCTTTGAATCATTCAAAAAAAAACATAGAAAACACAAAAAATAAAAATAAATTTTATTAAAAAAAATTATAAAAAATAAAAAAATGTAATAAATTTTTTATGAAAAAAAATATTTATAATATATAAAGATTATATATTATATATTTTACAAATATATAAAAAAATAAAATAAATACAAAAAAATAATAAAAAAGTGCTTCCTTTTGGAACTCTACTAAGAATGATTTGGAATGCATGAGAAAGTAGACCTCATATAAATACATGTGTACATGTAAATATGCCACACAAGCTAATGCTTATTGTTTGATTTATTTCGGACGTTCTTAACATGTCACACTAAGAAGCAAAAAAAAACAAGGCTGCCATTAATCCCCTTCGTATTCCAGCGAGAGAAGAGACGCTTTAAAACGAGCTGTTTACATGCGGCGTGTTTGGTGGGTTCAAGTGTACACAGAAAGCCACTACAAATCAAGCAACTGCGGCGTGCTCTGCGGAGACGCTAACCTATAACGAGGGCACCCCCCCCCCCACCCCGCTCATCAACGTCGGCCTAGCATCATATAAGAGAACGGGAACGATGTCTTGGCACCAAGGAGTGATTATCCCGGTCATGTTAAAGTGCGACCATTCATTGACAATGTTTGATTGATACTTTGGAGTGTCAATCAACCCCTAATAAAAAGGACAGACTCTTCATTAGGTACTGAATCTAATCAAGTGTAAAAAGAACCTCAATTTACCCCATGAATATTTAAGCATGTTTTATGTATGTTTTGCCTAAAATAAGCATTTTCAATAACAAAAACTAAATGAACTAACATACAAATACAAGGCATTAAGAAGATGCATTCAAGTGGTGAATGTAGTACTCTATATTGGTCACTAGGTGTCAGTAATTGTTCAGCAACACAAGCGCCAGGCCAAGAGACACAATAATAACATAATAATAATAATAATCATAATAATAACAAACAAACAAACTCTCCCAACATGACTATGTTAAAGTATGTCTCATTTAGGTAAAATATATCTGATTTTTTCTCTATTATATTGGCTAATACAAGTCCAAAGGTAACTATAGGGGTGTTATTTTATGTCTAGAGGGCTCTAATAGTGTTAAAAGCCATATTTACATACTTATCTAACTAGTAAAATATTCCATTTAGAAATAAGGAATCCGACGGTGGATGAGTGGTTAGCGCGCAGGGCTCATCGCTAGGAGACCCGAGTTCAATGTCCGTGCATGCATGGGTTTTCTCCGGGTACTCCGGTTTCCTACCACATTCCAAAAACATGCTAGGTTAATTAGCGACTCCAAATTGTCCATAGGTATGAATGTGAGTGTGAATGGTTGTTTGTCTATATGTGCCCTGTGATTGGCTGGCCACCAGTCCAGGGTGTACCCCGCCTCTCGCCCCAAGACAGCTGGGATAGGCTCCAGCAACCCCCGCGACCCTCGTGAGGAAAAAGCGGTAGAAAATGAATGAATGAATGAATGATTTTTTCTCTATTATATTGACTAATACAAGTCTAAAAGTAACTATAGGGGTGTTATTTTATGTCTAGGGGGCTCTAATAGTGTTAAAAGACATATTTACATACATATCTAACGAGTAAAATATTCCATTTATAAATAAGGAATCTTTCATCGCACTGCACGGTGGACGAGGGGTTAGCGCGCAGGGCTCACAGCTAGGAGACCCGAGTTCAATGTCCGTGCATGCGTGGGTTTTCTCCGGGTACTCCGGTTTCCGCCCACATTCCAAAAACATGCTAGGTTAATCAGCGAATCCAAATGTGAGTGTGAATGGTTGTTTGTCTATATGTGCCCTGTGATTGGCTGGCCACCGGCCCGGGGTGTATGCCGCCTCTCGCCTGAAGACAGCTGGGATAGGCTCCAGCACCCCCTGCGACCCTTGTGAGGATAAGCAGTAGAAAATAAATTAATGAAAGGTGACTATAGGGGTGTTATTTCTTGTCTAGAGAGCTCTAATAGTTTTAAACGCCATATTTTCGAGGCTCTAACTAGGGTCTACAACCAATTGATGATGATACAAGCTGCACACTGACTACTCTACAGTATATGCAGATTTACTTCCTGTGGAATTGTCCCTTGAGAAGACGCTAATCAAAGGTTTGCTGCTGTGGGATCCAGTAAAATCCACACAAGTCCACATCTCTCTTTTATCTTCTGCTTTAATACACCGTAGTGATTCATGCTGTCCGCCTCCCCAACTGCCACTTGTCATTACGGGACGTTTTAAGCCAGCACGGTAAAATGTCCACAAAGAGACCACATCGCCGAGACAAAACAAGGGAGAGAACATTTTTTCCACACTTTCACAAAGCCACCAAAAACACCGGAGAGCAATGCGCCCGCCATGAATATCTGAGGCACTGATACGGTGTGACAGGGCGTCAGCGCGGCTTGAGGGTGAGGAACCAATAAGACGTGATGATTGACGCCTGGAGAAGAGACACGAGTCAGGAAGGTGTGTCACATGTTTCGTAAAAGGCCACACGCGACACCGACGTCCGTGGGACCTTATGGCTTGGAGTTGACACGACCAAACAAACATCACCGCCATCGTTTGACTGCATGAGCAAACATGTGGAGGGCGGGGGGAAAACGGCGGACGGGGTTACGCTGGAAGCTCTCACATTACAGTACAGCGACGCTTCCTCGCCGCCATGCAAAAGTCGATGTGGATATTTCACCGTGACGGCCTTTGGCACAGCGATACGTGAGGGAGCGAGCTGCGGCCTGTAACTTCCTGGCCAAGCAGGAGAGCATCTGCCAACGAGCGAGCCCAGGAGGAAGTGCGATGCTTCTGGACGCCGGGACAAAAGGCTTGGATCGATAACACGCTCCCCGTAGCGCGGCTGGACTCGGAAGCCAATAAGCATAATTTTCCAGCATTTTGGAGGCTTTTTTTCCTCATTTACTACGTTGTTAGAGCAAGCTCTTGGCCCTGTTTGGTAGATTCATGATCAACACAAACCTTTAATAAGCAACTTTATTTTCTTTTAATCTACTCAATGAGTCTATTTTTATGGCCGTTACGACAACTGTTGTGTATAGCGAAACAGACTTGAGCGTATTGTGGAATTGGACACCTTTACGACACCGTTAAGTACAATGTGCGAGACTGCAAATGTGTTTTTTTTTTAGGGAACTACACGGCCTGAATGGTTTTAATGTGTCATTTTACGAGTGATTATCTGTATCAGTGAGCAATGACCCCAAAAGGGAGAAGGCTACGTCCACAGGTGTTATTGAGCTAGCGCCAGCACGGCGAATGAATGGGATGTTTTCTAATTCAAGGGGACGCCAACCTCAACGATTTAAGCCTTGACGCTACTTACAGTATGATGGGGTGTGGCTTTAAGACATGTTTACGCTTCAAATTCATTGTGCAGGAAGAAGTTTCCTTGACAGCTATCCTGAACTTTCCGTAGTTGTTGTCATTCCCGGCCACTTCCTAAAGAAGTAAAAAAAAAAAAAAAACACACTGTACCTGCCACTCACTCACATCAAAACACGCTATTATCGGCTTTACCCTGGCTTGCACTAATAGTGAGTCAGTATTTGTTTTGACACACAAACTATAGTGATGCTAAAGCTAACTTCATTCATTAATTAGCGCAATAAGCGGAACCCGCTAAATTCATTCATTCATTCACTACCGCTTATCCTCACGAGGGTCGCAGGGGGTGCTGGAGCCTATCCCAGCTGTGTTTGTGGGGAGAGGCGCGGTACACCCTGGACTGGTGGCCAGCCAATCACAGGGCACATATAGACAAACAACCATTCACACTCACATTCATACCTATGGACAATTTGGAGTCGCTAATTAACCTAGCATGTTTTTGGAATGTGGGAGGAAACCGGAATACCCGGAGAAAACCCACGCATGCACGGGGGGAACATGGAAATTAAGAGAATCAAACCCAGGTCTGTGTGGCCAACATGCTAACCACTTGTACATCGTGCGTCTATACCACAACATAAACATGAATTCATTAATTTTCTACCGCTTATCCTCACGAGGGTCGCAGTGGATGCTGGAGCCTATTCCAGCTGTCTTCGGGCGAGAGGCGGGGTACACCCTGGACTGGTGGCCAGCCAATCACAGGGCACATATAGACAAACAACCATTCACACTCACATTCATACCTATGGACAATTTGGAGTCGCTAATTAACCTAGCATGTTTTTGGAATGTGGGAGGAAACCGGAGTACCCGGAGAAAACCCACCCAAACTCCACACAGAGATGGCCGAGAGTGGAATTGAACTCAGGTCTCCTGGCTGTGAGCCCTGCGTGCTGCCATGCATTCATTCATTCATTTTCTACCGCTTTTCCTCACGAGGTTCACAGGGGGTGCTGGAGCCTATTCCAGCTGTCTTCGGGCGAGAGGCAGGGTACATCCTGGACTGGTGGCCAGCCAATCACAGGGCACATATAGACAAACAACCATTCACACTCACATTCATACCTATGGACAATTTGGAGTCGCTAATTAACCTAGCATGTTTTTGGAATGTGGGAGGAAACCGGAGTACCCGGAGAAAACCCACCCAAACTCCACACAGAGATGGCCGAGAGTGGAATTGAACTCAGGTCTCCTGGCTGTGAGCCCTGCGTGCTGCCATGCATTGATTCATTCATTCATTTTCTACCGCTTTTCCTCACAAGGTTCACAGGGGGTGCTGGAGCCTATTCCAGCTGTCTTCGGGCAAGAGGCCGGGTACACCCTGGACTGGTGGCCAGCCAATCACAGGGCACATATAGACAAACAACCATTCACACTCACATTCATACCTATGGACAATTTGGAGTCGCTAATTAACCTAGCATGTTTTTGGAATGTGGGAGGAAACCGGAGTAACTTGAGAAAACCCACCCAAAGTCCACACAAAGATGGCCGAGAGTGGAATTGAACTCGGGTCTCCTAGCTGTGAGCCCTGCGTGCCCACTACTCAGCTGGATCTGTACATAAATAGGCCGCACAAGTCAATAAGCCCCAGGTTTCCATGTTATAACATGGGATATTTCATAAAGACTTTTTAAATATATGATTTAATTAATGCCCCCCCCCAAAAAAAATACTAAACAGTGCAACATGTAATATGACTAGAAAAACAGCAGCCAACCAGAAAAGTCATTCATTGCTGTCCTACTGAATCACAATTCACAATTGAACAACCTCCAAATTCCTTCATCACACACTTTGTCAGTCTCCCTCTCGCTTTCATTGTTGCTGTTTGAGTCACTAGTCACTGCTCACTATTGAGACCACTAGCTCTGTGTTGCATTCTAAGTATGTGGCCATTTTGTTTGTGATAATTATTAGAGGTTTTGGACAAACAAGCCAGTCTGCAGCCCCGCCCGTTTAATGTATATGATATCAAGCGTTTATATCCGGGCTTTTAACCCCATCACATAATAACACGCCGCCAGCTCGCCACGTTTCCACGGCCGCGCGCAGTCAGCCTCCTGTTTCCTAGTAACGGCGGTCGGGGGGGGGGGGGGGGTAGGACATAGCACGTGCTCGACAAAGTTAGCTATCCCGTCAAAGGGGTTAATGAAGAAAAGCAAACATCCTGTAGATCTGTATTAGCCTCAAGACCAGAGCCGGGATTATTTCATTATTTTTACCCGCGGATCTGTCAGGCCTTTTCCCGTTCCACACTTACAGAAGAACCCCCCACGCCTGGAAGCACGTCGGGGGCCATCACTGGCGTTTATCTCGTGTGTGTGTTTGCGGCGCCGTGAGCCATAAACAAGCACCTCCACTAACGCAGAGAGCTGCTTGTCAGGCAGCGTTAAAACACACAGGGTGCTTCATTCTATCCACCAGAAGAAGAACAAACATCTTACGTTTGTATCTCCATCATTAACTTGCATCACAACAACGGTGTGACCTCAGTTTTGCCAAGTAGCCATTGTAGCGTTCCTAAAAAAAAAGCGGGAGGCAGATGGCGAGTATGGATGCCGCAACGATGCACACAACGACAAACACAATTCATTCATTCATTTTCTACCGCTTATCCTCACAAGGGTCGCAGTGGATTGCTGGAGCCTATCCCAGCTGTCTTCGGGCGAGAGGCGGCGTACACCTTACACAATGTTCCGTGGAAAGTGATTGTGGCGGACGCCTGATTGAAATTGACTTATTATCTCAAAATTCTGTGATTGGTCGTCTCCTGATGTCTGACTTTAACAAGCCGGGAGAGGACTTTGAATACAACACCAAAAGAAGAAAAAAAACCCCAAAAAACAAGAAACCAGAAGCTGAGTATCACAGCGGCATCACGCCCTTGCAGGAACCTTGGTAGCCATGACTTCAATAAGACTCCCGATACTGACTAAAGAAGGTCAAACAATATAGGCTGCTGAAAAGGATAACCAATGGATAAGATGACTTAGCTAACAAGCAGCAATAACAACAACGCTGAACGGGAATCATTCCCATCTCAGCAGGACTATATTTCTTCCGCCTGTCTTCCTCCGGTGTTGCACCCTGGCAGTGTTTCAAACACGTCAATGCCACACACGGGGCGTTACAGCCCTCGCTTTCCCATTAATGCATCAGAAGGAGGAGATGGATGCGGGGGCCGCTGGCTGATCGATGGCGAGGCGAGGAACACATCAAGCGCTGGATGAAGTAGAAAGGGATACAGGTCCATCTCAAGGGGGGGTGGGAAAACAACAAGGATGTGACCTTTTCATAGTCGCTGCCCTGATAGTTTGTGGCAGTCGGGTCGGGGCTCGGCCGTGGACTTCGCATGCAATGACGCCCCTGACACTGGAGATCAAGTCAAGCTAGACTGGGTGTTGAGTAGAAGTACTGCAAACGTTACATCTATATGTAAACAACACCTTCACAATGTAAGTACATGCGCTGTAGGATTCAGTGATTAAGGTCAACATAACAAAAAAAAGCTTAATTTTCACATTAAAAGTCATATTTCCCCCCTTGGTTTCCATGGTGATGGTGTTCGCTTGCCATTTTGGCCGGATTTCACGCACTATTTCCGGGTCCGCTGGAAGCCCCGGTTCTCGCCACACTCCCCTGCCCTCTGTGGAGCATGGCCGGGCACGCTTCCAGGCGGAACACCTCGCCGTTTTGGCTGGATTTAATGGGACACATGCTCCGAGCAGGCGGGGTGCTGCTCTGGAGGTCAGAAGAAGAAGATGCCTCCTCTGCCCATCTTTGTAACCACTTCCCGAAATCGCTATTTCGAAGAACGCCGCTGTTATGCGGCGTTTTTGCTGATTTCACTTGAGTTTTAGCTACAAACTCGCCAGCTGCCCATACCCTTGTCACTTTGAGCCGGTGATGACAGCAACCGAACGTGATGTCACAGCAGCCCATGAATAAGATATAAAATAATATATATATATATATATATATATATATATATAAATAAAATAAAAAAACCTGCAACAAGACTGAATAAGCCCATGAATAAGATATAAAATAATATATATTTATTATAAATATTTATATATATAAATAAATAATATAATAAAATAAAACCTGCAACAAGACTGAATAAGCCTATGAATAAGATATATATATATATATATATATATATATATATATATATATAAATAAAATAAAAAAAACCTGCAACAAGACTGAATAAGCCCATGAATAAGATATAAAATAATATATATTTATTATAAATATTTATATATATAAATAAATAAATATAATAAAAAATATAATAAAATAAAACCTGCAACAAGACTGAATAAGCCTATGAATAAGATATATATATATATATATATATATATATAAATAAAATAAAAAAAACCTGCAACAAGACTGAATAAGCCCATGAATAAGATATAAAATAATATATATTTATTATAAATATTTATATATATAAATAAATAAATATAATAAAATAAAACCTGCAACAAGACTGAATAAGCCTATGAATAAGATATATATATATATATATATATATATATAAAATAAAAATAATAAAATAAAACCTGCAACAAGACTGAATAAGCCCATGAATAAGATATAAAATAATATATATTTATTATAAATATATATATATATATATATATATATATATATATATATATAAATAAAATAAAATAAAATAAAATAAAATAATAAAACCTGCAACAAGACTGAATAAGCCCATGAATAAGATATAAAATAATATATTATAAATATTTATATATATAAATAAATAAATATAATAAAATAAAACCTGCAACAAGACTGAATAAGCCTATGAATAAGATATAAAACTATTTATATTTATAAATATATATATATATATATATATATATAAATTTAAAAAAATAAAAATAATAAAATAAAATAAGAAAAATTATAAAAATAAGATATAAAATAAAACCTGCAACCAGACTGAATTGTATGTTTTCCTTGTCACGGCTCTGTAATGGTGTAGAGGAGTTATTAAGTAGTGTTTGTGTAATTGTGCTAAGCAACAACAAACACTTAATGTAATTGGGCCGTCTCATTAAACCAACAACACCTAATAAACACCTAATGTGTCACTTTTAGCGATTGGTGATTTTGTCAAAACCAAAAAAATATACCCAAAAAGGTTCATTTATACGATATATCCGATATAAGATCATTCAGTCCTGTCGACTCATTAGAAGCTAGTTACGTTAAAATGAAACATGTAATGCTTTGGCGTTTTGCTGCATAGACAAGGCGTACACACATGTGTCAAGTATCGATCTGTGCATAAATAAGGGCCATGGCGGACATTTAAAAGCTGACGGCGACAGCGCGGATATCGTAAATCCTCTCCAAAGGCCCAGAGGCGACCCAGACACTAGGATGGTAAATTTGTAAAGCGATACTTCATCAGCGTCACTCTAGGGATTTCAGGTTACGGGTCTGATGAATCAAGCCAGACAAGCGAGAGAGGGCAGGAGTCACGCGGAGAGGAAGGTTAAAACACTGTGGTGACGGCGAACCAGCGGGTCCGACCGAGGCCAGATCCAGAACAGGACGAGTGATAAGTTGGATCCGGTGAAGAGCAGAAGGAGGCTAATCTGCCCCAGAATCATCAGCGCCTGTGTGCCGCTTGCTTTGTATTCCTGCCAGAGCATCTGGGGAATGAAAATCAGAGTTGATAAGGGGAGAACGTAGGAGGGAAGCATTGGGAGGCAAAAAGGAAAACTATTACCGCTTCTGCCAGCGCCTCGCAAAGCGCCCGCCAGGCTCATTTCCTCCAAAAGTGGCGCTTGCCTCTGCGCTCTTTGTTCTCAGAGGCATTTTAGGGAACACTCAAATCTCCCTACTCGGCTCGATTTGTGCGGGGAGCACAAAGGCCAGGAAGTAGTCATGGACCAGGTGAGCGAAAGCATGTGAACACGCGTTGCCACACGGACCAATATTACATTGCTCTGCCAGTCTTTACACCACAGACACTCCACAGTAGCCATGTTTTTACATGACCAGTTTTTCTCTTTCCGAATGACCTTTCGGGAAACAATGGTATCCATAGAAAGGAATATTCCAATTTGCGTTGTCTACATGCGCCATGAAAATCAACCAGAATAGTCAATGGGTCATGTGCGGTAAAACGTAAACATCAACATCACGTGATACCGACTTTTTTTCCGAGTTTTTCTTTCACTTGTTGGAATAACTTTTTCGTCTGTCCAGTCTTGAAATTTAGTTTGAATCAAAAACAAACTTTGCTTAGAAGTCCAATGCCGATTGCTGGCCTCCATTTTTAAAAGTGAAGAACGTCTGGATCTGCGTGTTGCGTCATATCTGAGCATGCGCTGAAAGAACGCACCCGGGAACAGGAAAAGATCAAATTCAATCTTGCTAATATTTTATCATTAAACTCAGGACATGTTTTATATACACATATATTTTCTTTTTTTAATAAAACTGCACTTGTGAATAAAGTATAGAAGGGTTTAGATCAGGGGTGGGCAAACTACGGCCCGGGGGCCACATCCGGCCCGCCAAGTGTTTGAATACGGCCCGCCCAAGCACATAATAATAATAATAATAATAATAATAATAATAATATTGGATTATTATAATTATTATTAGAACTATTATGATTATTATAATTATTATATTATGCTAATTGTTATATTAATTATATATAATACTATTGTTATATTTGCATATTTGACATAATAATAATATAATAATTATTATTTAAATTTTATTGTAATTATTATAATATTTTATTATTTTTAAAATATTTAAATATAAATATAAAATAATAAATAATAATAGCAGATTGCATGACAATTTTACAGATACAATAATACCAGGTGGACTGTTACGTGTAAAATATATAGTCTGCCCCCCCCCCCCCCCCCCCGTAAATTTTGTCATATCAAGCGAGTCAAAAAGTTTGCCCACCCCTGGTTTAGATGCACACGAAAGCTGCTTGCCAACCGCCAATAAACAACAGAAGAAGAAAAACACCAGGAAGAAGAAGGCACCCTGACAACTTTCCGTTACAAGATACCTCAATCGGATTGGTTAAAGGAATATTCCATCCCGGTTCAATTCTTTCCATTTGAACAAATATACCAAATGCAATTGGAATATTTGGGTTCCATGTAAACTATTGACATAATATTTGCAAAAATGATTAATAAATGTTAATTATAAAAAGTGATATTGGATAATTCCTCACGGCACATCTGACTGTTTCTCAAGGTACACTAATGTGCCCGCCGCACAGTGGTTGAAAATCACTGTTATAAGCAGTCCAAAGGTGCAAACATACAATATTAGGCATGATGACATAAACTGCTAAAGCTAAATCCACCCAACATGAGAGGAAAGGTGATGGACTGCCTTAACTAACCCAATCCAAAACTACAAATTTAGTCTAATTAACTTTTTTTGAAAGGCTAATTTGTCTCCTACAGCGATCAGGTCCATCTAGAAAAAAATGATTAAATATCAATCAAATATGAACGTAATGAATCAGAACAGATTGCTGCGACTTTGCGTTTCAACTTAATGATGCTTTCTGTCACGACATACTCAGCGCTGTACATTTTAAGGACGCTAAACAAGAAAAATGGCCGAGGTGATGTTGATGCTAGTCCTGACAAGGCGTCTAAATCATGCATTATTTGTCTTGTCATGACAGTTGAGCGCGTATATCAAGACTTGTACCCCCCTCGGAGGTGCAGCGCGGGATCTTTGATAAATGTATGTAATATTTAAACTAGTTAATCATTAACGACCTTGAGATCTTAGTACTCCGAGAGAGAGAGAGACAGGTCTCTCAAGAAGAAAGCTGAAATTTGATTTCACAAACGCTGATAAGATAAGACATTCCACGGCACTGTATCTTAATGAAGTGTTTTAGATGTACGGTGTGGAATTGAGGCAGGCAGACACAGGCGGCCGCCAGGACAAGGACACTGTGAAGCAAACCTCCAATTTGCACAGAACAAAAACAAAAAAAAAAGATGTTTTCCCACAATTCCAAGCAAAAAGCACACAAGTGGAACCTTGCTGATGTGTCAATATTGAACTGATTTACTTAGAACCGCTTCCATCTCCCAAGAAGGGTCAATTTTGAAAAAGAAACAGAGAGAGGTGTCATCGCCGCATGCCCGTGAAACATTGCATCATCGCCAGCCAATCACACGGCGGGACTTGTGGGTCTTTGTGAGACGCTCGCGGACCCGCCGGAACGAGGAGCAGGTGCACGGGCGGAAATAACGACAATAATGATTGTACAAACACGCTAGCGTCTTACAGGGTGCACGTCTACCTGAAACTCTAACATAATAATAATAATAATAATAATAATAATAATAATAATAATAATAATGTGAGAGATAAGCGCTTTGCAAACCAACTGGTTCTGCAACTATTCTTCATAGCGAAACTGTTGTCGTCCCGCTGTCGACGGCTAATTGACGAGGCTGCAAACAAGCGAGGTCGCTCTATTTATAATTAGATTCCAACAAATGAGAGTCATTTAAGCAATCGGCGGGCGAGTACGGCAAACTTTTAATTGGTTTGGCTATTGCACGACGGCGCAAAACACATAAAGTTGGGTACAAAATACAAACACAAATAACATTTACAAGGTATTCAATTAAAGATATGTTATGGAACCAAACTGCATCATAACTTATGTAGGTACACTGGTATATTGGCCAGCAATGTTTATTTAGTCAGGCATTAATGAGGAGTAAGGCGTTTATTGGAACAACACATGAGCGGGGTGTTATTAGATGTCATGGTACAGTAATTATAACCTCCGAGTGGCACTGTTGTTATTGGTATTCTTGAAGGGGGCATCAAAATTGGCAGGCGATTATGTGGGGTAAGGCATTTAATAACACATTGGAGGCCTCAGATAGTATCATAGTATATCAATACATACGTAGTACGGCAATACTGAATGAAACCACTTGTTATTGTGTTGGGGAAATAGGGAGGGAAAAGGAAGGCATTTATTTATGAGGGGTAAGGCACCTACTGCCATGGCACATTGGCGGTATCAGATGTCCGGGTAAAGGTAATATCAACTTAGAGTGGCACCATGTATTATTTGTTATTGTTTTTCATGAGAGAGGCATATATTTTGGACGGGCGATAATAAGAGGTAAGGTGTTTCTTACCACGACACAGTTGCGGTATCCGATGACATACTGGAGCAAAACTAATACTCAGTACCACAACCTCTTATTGTTTTTTTTCTGAATTCTGAATAGGCATCTATTGGGGAAGACATTTATGAGAGGTAAGGTATTTACTGCCATGACACATTGAAGGCATCAGATGTGATTGTAGAAGGTACATAGTAAAAGGTACATACATAGTTATGCTATTTCTTTCATGGGAGATGCAAGAACACATTTATTTGAGCAGGTGTTTATGAGAGGTAAGGCATTTATTATTATTATTGTTTAATAGCATCACCTGTTATTGCGTTGGTGAAGTGGAGAGGGGAAAGAAAGGCTTCTATTGGGCAGGCGGTTCAACTTAGGCATGGCATTTATAAGAGTTGAGGCTGTTATTTGAGGAAATACGGTACATCAAAGTGACGTATGCTATGCAGCGTAGCAACACATCAGTATGCAGCCGCCAAAACAGGCATGTGAAAGCGTCAGTGTGGGATAGGATAGAGAGATTCCAAGGAAGATGAACGAGGAAGGTTAGCGGGATCAGTCGCCTGTGGACAATGGCGTCTTCATGGTAAGTATGCGCCGACGCTGGCTTTAATGCTCGACTCGGCTTAAGCTATTCCTGCGGTTGAGCCTCGTAGTGTGAAGTCTAATGGGCTTACACCGCCGCTTCCATCGGCTGGCTCACAAGCCACTGTTGTGCATGCGGATTAGCCACGTTTAACTTAAATAATTGTCTTTAATTGCCACCAGTGGCGATTCCACTACGGATCAACAGAGCCGGACATTACTGTTTGATCGAATTAGCTTAATATTTCCAAATAAAGCTCACTGCAACCATGAGCTAAATGCGTTGTGATGTACCCAAGGATTTAACGCAATAAAGCGTGAAATCACATCATCACAGACATGCAAAAGGTCCAAATAGTCCAAACTCTACCATCACCTGAGATACTTCCTGCATGAATGAGAATAAGCCAAAAGGTGCTTCCCGCTGAGGCTAGAATCAAAAGATTTTAGGGCCTTTGAGCGCTTCCACGCTTCCAAAAGAATGACCTCATTTGAGCAACACTTGCTCTCCGGGGAGAGAATTATGTCTCCACAAACGAGGCCCTCAGCGTCACTACACCGCTCACCACTTCCAGCTTTTCTTATTTTTGGGTTCTTGTAAACTTCCTTTCAGTTCTTCCTCCATCTATCATCTCCTCCCTCGGGCTGCCAGCTCCAGCTTTCCACACAGTCCCCCCCCAAATGACGTCCGAGTGCAAAGAGAAGTGGCTTCATCTCAGCACGCCGAGGTGTTGTTCTTTACTTTAACGCCCCCCCAGACAGAGCACACCCCTTGATGCATTTATCACCAATGTCCTTATAAAGGGGTAGCGGATTATTGACGTCCAACTAAGAACCGCAAGTCGAATTCACTAGAATTTTTATGTCCAAGAAGCGCAGAAGCGCAGAAGCGCAGACAGGGCTCTGTACATTTAAAAACAAAAATGACTTGCCTGTGGGGAATCCTTAAGGTGAGAACTACTTGCCCCATGTAAAATGAAAAAACTGCCATAATGATATCAGTTTTTGGTGTTTTTCCTTTAGAAGTTGTTGAAGAATTAGACCATGTTGGCGGGGACGCCATGATAGATGTTTTCGCAGTCAAACGATCGCTGATTGGTCGATCGCGAACAAGAACATGTGTGGGTAGAATGCGGACCGCGGTTTAAATAAACGATTCTGATTGGTCCATTTCAAGATTTGCAATATTGGTTTGCAAATTACCATCGGAATTACGCAGTCCGTGTTTAGACCAACACCCAACAAGAACCGCAAAAAAAAAAAACTCTTGGAAGTATGGCATGCCAAAGTGCATGGAATATCGGGAATATCACCGATTGGATTTGCCCGAATTTTGTTTTAACTTGCCCCGGGCCATCGGTAAATCGTTATAGTCGCAGACCTTCTTGGGAGGGCATACAGAGGACCACTAATATAGTGAACAGTGATGACTTTACCTAAAAGTCATCATAAGTCAAGTCATGGCGACGTTATCGCTACTAGTGCACAGTTTTGTGGTAAGAACCCGAGCAGATCTCGTCCGGTCTCACTAGCTAACCACATACAGCAACCTTCAGGGAGGTAAGAGAAAATACTCAGACCTCCACTCGGCGTTCTTACTGGAACACCCACTGAGTATTTGGCCAAAAGTAAAAGGACAAAAAGGTAAAAGTAGCAGTACCGTAGTATCAGGATGTTGACCTATCCCGCCCCCTTCCTCTCATCACACCCTGAAATTATAGTACATCCGTTCCACTGAATGTCCTTCACATCACAACCTCCGGTGTGACACACCTGCACATACACACCCCACTACCTCCACCTGCTTCACTCATGGTTCCTGTGCATCCAGTACACACACACACGCATACCCAAGCACCTCTAACCCTCAGCGGGGGTTCCCGTCTTCACGCGCAACACCTGACATGGAGCATCCAGCATCACTCTCCTCCGGCACGGCCCAACCCCCATCTTGCACGGCGGAGTGTGACAGTCAGCAGGTTGGTTTCTCTCGCTCTCTCTACACACACACACACACACACACACACACACGCACACAGAGAATAGTATAGTATAAGGAGAAGGAGAAGGATTGACATGCCTTGGGATGGTGCATTGCCCATGCTGCGTCAAGGAGCGCTGCAGCCGTGACAGTGATCTTGTTTCCCTTCCTCTGTCCTCCTCCTCCTCCCTCCTCCACGTAAAGGTCGCTCCTTTTCCTGGCGCCGGTCTCCCGTTCCTGTTCCCTGCTCCCTGCTCCTACTCCCGCTTCCTTCCCTTTTGTCCCTTAGCCCTCGCTCGGACTACCTTCCTCCCCTTTGGCGAGATGGCCGCAGTCCAGCGGCGGGCGCTCCCGACGGCAACTGAGCGTGTGTGTGTGTGTGTGTGTGTGTGTGGCTGCCGGCACGTGTGTGTTTGTGCATGTGTGTGTGTGAGAGAGGGAGCAGTCGGGTGGGAGGGGGAGGGAGGGAGAGAGAGTGATAGAGAGTGAGAATGAGAGGAGGAAGAAGAGGAGGAGGAGGAGAAGCCTTGGGAGAGGGTGCATGCCGGTGCACGGAGGCTCAGCACACAGCTCGCAAAGGAAGCACAAATGTTGATAAATTCACACGTCCTCTCTCACTGAATCACACCCCCCCCCCACACTCCCACTACCGCCGCCACCACCACCACATTAAACATTGTACTTTCTCTCTTAAAGACACAGGCGTCACTGATACACACCACAATGGATCAGAAGAAACCATTCACTGCTAATATAAGATCATCAATAAGGACACTGTTGAACATATTTAAAGGCATAAGTCAATAATTATTATTATAAGTAATTATATCATGATTGTATATTACAAGAACGGTTCATTAAATATGTACACAGTTTTTTTAATTCTAAAAATACATATTGCACTGCAATACATCATATATGAGGTTATGATAATAAAGGTTCCAGTCACAGCATTAACTATGTATCTTATCAATATTTACATTTTTATTTCCTGATTGGATCTTCATGTGAAAGCACCCCTTTTTGGAAAAGCCTACAGAATTATTAATTATTATTAATAACTGTTAATATTGAACTCTAATTGATGAATTACCTTTTATTCCTTCGCTTATGAGATTCATTTTCCGGTAATTATTTAGACATGGATTTGGTTATTCATAATATTATTATTAAGACGAGAAAAACAGCTACTTATTTTATTGAATATAATTATATTGCTGTATTATCATCATCATCTTAATGTGAGTAACAATCACATTATTATGCCATTTGACAATGAACCTATTTGAACCTTTTTAACCGATTTTATATCTGATTCGGCAGAAAAGACTAAGCAAATTGTGCATTTTCCCCGCAGAGATATTTTCATTTTGAGAATAATCCTTCTTAATCCTAATCCTAACATAAAATAATATGAAATGCTTTGTGACAAATAGCAACTGGTGTCAGGTTGAGATTGAATCAACAACAGCGCCTCTACTGGTTGCAGCCAAGTATTGCACTCCATTGCTTTAAAAAACATCATTAATAAACAATTAATTCCACAGTATTAACGACACTCTTTCTGATTTGATGAATTATTATGACCCCTCCCACACACCCACTATCAGGTCTTGTGAGGGGCAATATTTAAAGTATCTTCTTTCCCAGGAATGGGTGCCGAGGAAGGCTAGCCCTTGAGGGAGGTAAACAAAGAGCAAACACTTGACATATCCTCACGTGACAACATCGACTAATAACGAGGCAGCGTCGGGAGCCCCGAAGGCAACGATTGGCATGGCAACCGGCGCGTGACGGCTGGGTGACCTCGCCGTCTCCGTGGCCTGCCCATATCTGGGGTGCGCGCACTCGCAAGCATCGATTATTATACTCGTTATAATCCAAGCGTAGCGAATGCTGCATCAGCTTGTTGGAAGAAAATGCAATGAAGGAAGGGAAATCTATAATGACAGCAGTCAAGGGCACTATGGGAGTGGACGAAACATTAGGTACGTTGTTATTGGAAATGTAGGTGTTCCTAATCATGTGTCCAGTAGGTGTCACAGGGATGCAAATGGGCATAATAAACAATAAACACAACATATCATCATAATTTTTTGTTTCTTTGAGGTAAATAAGTGCAGACGATTTAAGTCTAACGGCCGACAAACAAGTCAAAAGCGAAAGTGAAATGTCAGGAGATTGACAGATAAAAGCAGAGAGCCTATTCATGATGAGAGGGCATGAATAATGTATAGCCGCTGCGCATAACTTACACAACCAGTTTGTCCAGCAGGTCCAGCTGGTCCACAGGCATCCACCAGTCAGTCAGCGTGGGGGCCGTCCGCCCCAGAAAGTAGGACACGCCGACAAGCTCCTGCAATGATATTTCTGATATAAAAAAAATATTGCAATGGTGTAATAAGTGACTGTGTAGGATGGTATCAGTCATAAATTAGCACCAATAATGCCTAGAGGGGGGCATCTTGGCCGGCGGTCCCGTGGGTGACGAGCAAAATGGCGCAGAGGCAAATGCAAATTTCCCAGTGATAAAATGGGATTAACTTCATAATGAAGCGGCTAACAAGAACAAAATGCTGCTTTTCCGAGTGTAGTTTGCTTACACGCCCGTTGAGGGATTTTTATTGGTCCATTTCATGGGATGTAAAGCACGCTGACACCGAACATACACAGGTGATAACGGCTTTATATACCGCTGTTGGGAGGCTGTATTTCATGCTGGGTAGCAAAAATGAAAAGCCTACACACATATATACAGTATATGATGTGACGCATATTCAAAACTGATCACTATTTGACCAGGAAACACCAGGGAACCTCAAATATAATACAAACAGCACATAAAAACATAACACACTATACCATAAGGCATACAAGTAGCAATAAGAGAATAAAAGCAATTAAAATTAGAGATATTTGATGATTAATCGATTATTCAATTAATCTACAACTATTTGGCATCTGATTAATCTTTTTTTATTTGCATTAATCATCTTTGAGCTTGGGCTGCACGGTGTTTAAGTGGTTAGCACACAGGCCTCGCAGCTAGAAGACCCGAGTTTGATTCCACCTCTCTGTGTGGAGTTTGCATGTTCTCCCCGTGCATGCGTGGGTTAGGGTTAGGGTTAATTAGCGACTCCAAATTGTCCATAGGTATGAATGTGAGTGTGAATGGTTGTTTGTCTATATGTGCCCTGTGATTGGCTGGCCACCAGTCCGGGGTGTACCCCGCCTCTCCCCCCTGAAGACAGCTGGGATAGGCTCCAGCAACCCCCGCGACCCTCGTGAGGAAAAGCGGTAGAAAATGAATTAATCTTTGAGCTTGGGCTGCACGGTGTTTAAGTGGTTACCATACAGGCCTTGCAGCTAGAAGACACGAGTTTGATTCCGCCTCTATGTGTGGAGTTTGCATGTTCTCCCCGTGCATGCGTGGGTTTTTTTTTCCGGGTACTCCGGTTTCCTCCTACATTCCAAAAATATGCTAGGTTAATTAGCAACTCCAAATTATCCATAGGTATGAATGTGAGTGTGAATGGTTGTTTGTCTATATGTGCCCTGTGATTGGCTGGCCACCAGTCCAGGGTGTACCCCGCCTCTCCCCCCGGAAGACAGCTGGGATAGTCTCCAGCACAACTGCGACCCTCTTCGAGCCTTGCTGACATGGATTGTTAGGGCTGACTGTTATGCATTGACCAGCTCCTCTCTCCTCGACTACCGTTGCCCGCCCCAATCAGTGATCAGATTCTCTTCTTGTTCCTCAGCTTTCACCATGTGGTCCCCCAACAAAATCACTCGTTGCTCTCTCTTGTCAACACTTTCCAATGATCTTTAATCTGCCGCCATGCGTACGCATCACCTCTTCATCGCCTCTATTTTATTCCATTGAGGTCCCGCTTGCACTGAAATTCAACTACCAACTCTTTACCCTCCGACAATGTTGTTTAGTGGTGTGTTGGTTCTATTGTGCGTCATCTTCATCCAACGTCAGCATGAAATTGAACTCCTGCTGCAGGTTAATGTATTGTGTTTATTTTTACAGTTTAGCCTCCTAAAGAAAATGAGTCAAAACAGCCTGACTGTCATGATTGAGTGCTAAAAACAGCCTTACATTTGCTGCTCGCAACATCACAATCCTAACTATAATGGCAGTAAACGTTATATTATTTCCTCTCCGCCGCCAGATGATAGAATAGGCCGTGTTATGAAACCAAAAGGGCGGCCGGCCCTAGTCCCTCTGCCAATCACTTGGACGAGGCCTGTGTTTCCATGGCGATGCAAGAGGCTGGAGATGACTTGTCTTTATAAAGCGGTATGACCACTTGTAGACTCACTGGCTCCTTATGGTGTGTGTGTGTGTGTGTGTGTGTATGGGGGAGTAAGGACAAGCACACTGCTGAGCACCTTCTGTGCTTTTCTGCGCGCCAAGAAGTGCAAGTCACCCGTTAAATGTTTACGCCGTGCAGCTCGCTTTACAACGCTACCACTCCACCTTAAATAATTCACTACCGATATCCGTTGATTGATTCTTAAATATTGATCAGGCGGCAAACAATGGTGCAGAGCTTCTATTCTGCAAGAGATGACTGGAAAGATGAATCGATAGATTATAAAACAGTATAAGACAAATATAGGACAATTAATACGTAGTAGATGTAATATAATATATAAGCTTGAATAATAATACATTTAATATAGCATCAGCACACAGAGTGGAATTTACACTTCTGAGCAGTGCAGCGACGATGCTGCTGTCAAAGTCGTCGACAGGAGGATTTAATGTGCCGCTAAATTAATATTTGCTACGTCTCGCACCGAGGCGAGATCCAGACAGAAGTTCTGACCAAAAAGGTCAAGCACGGTAGCCGAGTGTGATGTCGCATATATCATCTGAATTATTTCTGGGCCATCCCGAAGGACAGCGCATATAAAAAGATGGTAATCAGGCCCCTGGTAGCTAGTCATGGTCTGCTATGATGCACCGGTCACATCCGCCATGTTTAAGACCGACCTCTCTACCTGCAGCTGAAAAGCTCACGTAAAAGCTCACGTAAAAGCTCACTCGGCTTCCATCCCCACCTTCCTCTCTCAACGTGCATCCTGTGTTCTCCCTCTCTTTTTTTTTCCCCGTCGCTCTCTATAAATACATAGGGTGCTGTTTCCAAGGTAACAACTCTTTGGAGGATTGGCCACCTGAAATCCAGATGGAGTGAGAGGAGGAGGAGGGTGAGTGGTCTGCAAGAAAATGGCCCCCACGCTGCACCATCTGCTTTAACGTCAGTCTTTGTTCCTGCAACAGGCCCCGCTGATCCATACATGTAGTGTATATGGACGCCTTGGACGTGTGTGTGTGTGGGGGGGGGGACCTTAAATGTTCTTTATTCTGTTACCTGGTTCACAAGTGATGCTGCAGACAGTGACTCGGCTGGTTTTCATGAGCACCTTTCCATGCAGCATCACCATCACTGATAAAACAACACCTGTTTTAACAGTACCAGTGCCACTTACATGACATTTGCAGGTCTTTTCTGCCCTCTAGTGTCAGTCAAGAAGAACTGCAACACATCCTGTCCAGTCGTGGTTATTACAAACATGGCAGGATCCTAAAAAGAAAAGAAACGTAGTTTATTCTCCTGCAAGCCAAAAGGCAGTAAAGGTGCTGGGAGAGCGCCATCTCGTGCTTATAGTTAGCAATGACCATTTGGCCAAATTTCCTTAATGGGCTACCTGAGGACTTTAACAATCAAATAAATTATAAATTATACTTTTTACATAAATATATTAATTAGATACTTAAATAGTATAAATAAACTGTTTCCATGGTTATCTTTGTTTATTTTTGCACTTGGATAGAAACATAGCCGACGGCACCACATATTAGAAGCTGAAGTAACAGCGCCTCCTCTGGTTTAGATTGTGTACTGCACCCAACTTTGCATCAAATCAATTATTTCCACTTCTATTTATTAATATCTCTATGAAAACATGTAACTTTTTCATCCATACAATCACTTTTGAGTAACTGTATTTTCTCGTTTAGTTGGTATTGTATATATTGAAATTAAATGCGTATAAGTATACGCAAATACATAAATTAGAATATGATTGTACGTATCAGCCTAGTTGTTATTGACGCTGTTGGCCACCAGAGGGCAGCAAAGCTCCAACAGCTCCTTTTTAGCTTGGAGTTACTTTCAGTTGGAGACATCTTCCAGTACAGAAATGCAGTTTTTTGGTGTAAAAGTTGATGTTTTGGAGTATAAATGTTGCAGGTTGGGAGGCACGGGATCTCACCGTGAAAGATGCATCCACCTGGGTGGTACTCCCGTGGGAGGGGGAAAGACTAAAAGTAATAAAAGTGCAGAGATTCCAAAGGAGGATGATGCGTCAGCCTATAACTCCCTCACTCCCTCCCTCCCTCCCTCCTTCCCTCCCTAACGCATTGCCTTCCAAAGGACCTCAGTCGCCCTTCACCTTAAAGAGGTGCGCCGACCAACGCGGCTCGGACTTTCCTTCGGCAGGAATCAGCGCAATGACGAGCAGAACCGAGCCGGCACCATGCGCTCCAGGCTCCCTCGGACCGCCTGCCTACTGCGGCTCGTTGCGCTCGGCATCCTACTTTCACACGCCGCAGCTTATTTTGGGTGAGAAAGTTGTTTTTTTTCTGCAAAATGCATGTTTTAGTACGGCTTTAGTACCGTTAGGCAAACTATTTTGTATTGAAGTGTTGAATTTAATACAAATTAATTGCAGTAGTTGTATTTTAAAATGGATCATATTTTTTTCTGCATTAAAAATAACATTAGAAACTATTTGGCTGTTTTTCAATTACAATTACATAATATTTAACCATACTCACCTGCATTATTATTTTTTTTTTTTTTAACTTTCTGCGTCCCATCCAAGGCTGACAGGACGCGAGCCCTTAGTGTTTCTGCCGGGTCCATTCTCCAGCGAGGCTTCCACGGGCAAAGCCCACCTGAAGCAGTGCGAGCAGATGGTCCTGTCCCGGCGCCAGAAGAGGCTGTGCCGCCGGGAGCCCGGCCTGGCCGAGACGCTGCGGGAGTCGGTGCGCCTGAGCCTGCTGGAATGCCGCTACCAGTTCCGGAACGAGCGCTGGAACTGCAGTCTGGACGGCCGGGGGAGCCTGCTGAAGAGAGGTACAGTGAGTGGAGGGCGGGGGGGGGGGGGGTCGAACCTGAGACTGGACTCCATCGCTATGATAAAAAACACCTGAAGAGGACAGACACACCACGCTTACCATCATGCAGAAATACATAAATTAAAAGTTAAATTGAGGAAAACAATATTTTTTAAGTATGAATAGTCAATGGTTACAGTTTCAGGTCACAATATTAGGCACAACTATTGCAGGGGTCTCCGACTCTTACATTATTTGAACTACAATGCACATTTTTGTGGTCATGTGTCATTAAAAAAAGATGCATAATGTCGATAAAAACAATTTATATGCCTTCATAGATATAATAATGCTCAAAGAAAGAATTAATTAAATATTATATTGACAAATAAAGAAACCAGACTGCAATAAACTGCTGTTTAAATTTGTATATTTATTAATCTTACGTCATTAACACACTAAACATTTGCAAGCTTTCTTCGTATTCCAGCATGGTACGAGCCATCAATCATGATCCAGAGCTAAAGTGCAGCTGCCGAGCACGGCGAAGCAAAACAGCACTCATGCGTACGGCTATCAACATGCGGCCCAAAAAGACGGAACGGGTCAGCATGGAAGTAATGAGGGAGTGAGGCTGCCAAGACACGGTGGCGAGCGGAGACTTCTTAAGGCCCTGCAGTGGTTTATTTTTATCTGCAAAAAAAAAGGAAAGCGCCCAATTCCCCCAGAGGAAAAGGGTGGCGCGATTGCCCGCTTTTCATGTGGGAAAAGAGGGAAAAAAAATCCTTCCTAGTCAAAATAATAATTAATTGGATCAAAATATACACCCCAAATAACAGCGTGTGACCTGGGAGGAGGGTCAGAAAGGGGAATCGTGACACAACAACACTCGCGGAAAAAGGAAAACAAGCCAACATGGTTCGCGTTTTGTAAACATCTGTGCTTACACGCTTGTTCAAGGGCGGTTGGATGCTGGGGAATGTTAACCTACGCTACCTGCTAACCTTCTTGACAACAAATGAAATAGAATGTTAGCTAGTTGGCTATGCATAGCAACAATAAAATCACACTCAGGTCAAGTGTTTTCCGAGCGACTTCTCACTGGTCGATTTTGAAATTTGGGCAAAGTAAGGACAGGGAGACTTTGCAGAATCATTGTATATCGCTACTATGCATTAAGTCCAACAAAAAGTAGCATAGCACTAACAGCTGGGGCACTGCCCCTGGTGTAAATTCACCACTCATCATTGATATTAGGCAGAATTCAGAATTTCATAAATATATAAAAACGCTCAACATATCAAAGAAAAGCAAAAATGATCAAGATTAATCAACAACAGTCTTCTGCTGGGGCAGCAACATACTTGCCCCAAGCGTAAACTCACAACGAAACAAATCATGTGATCAAGGGTCTCGTTTGTTCCAGACTTCAAAGAGATGCTAACTTTTTTGCGGAGTGCCTTGTTTCGAAGAGTAATTCCTTGGCTAGCCCGTAGCCATACCTTGTTGCTAGGCAGAATTCGGAATTTCATAAATATATAAAAACTCTCATCAAAGAAAAGCAAAAAGGACGAAACAAATCATGTGACCAAGGGTCTCATTTGTTCCAGACTTCAAAGAGATGCTAAACATTTTTAACAAAGAATAATTCCTTGGCTAGCCCGTAGCCATACTTTGTTGCTAGGCAGAATTCGGAATTTCATAAATATATAAAAACTCTCAAAGTATCAAAGAAAAGCAAAAATGAGCAAGATTAATCAACAACACGGCTGCCTTCTGCTGGGGCACCAACATACTTGCCCCAAGCGTAAACTCACAACAAAACAAATCATGTGACCAAGAGTCTCGTTTGTTCCAGACTTCAAAGAGATGCTAAAATTTTTTAACGAAGAGTAATTCCCTGGCTAGCCTGTAGCCATACCTTGTTGCTTGGCAGAATTCGGAATTTCGTAAATATATAAAAACTCTCAACGTATCAAAGAAAAGCAAAAAGGATCAAGAGCGATCAAAAACTGGGGCAGAATCATACTTGCCCCAAGCGTAAACTCACAACGAAACAAATCATGTGACCAAGGGTCTTGTTTGTTCCAGACTTCAAAGAGATGCTAACATTTTTTTTAACGAAGAGTAATTCCGTAATTCCCGCCCCCCCCCGATGATTGCAAACTGTCGCGATCCATGACATGTCGCATTTTTGCAGGGTCCCTTGTTGCTAGGCAGAATTCCAGGGGCACTGTACGACTTGCCCCTTGTGCTAAATGACCACCAGACCCGATCTCCGTTGTTCATCCCATGTTTGTTCCAGCCTTCAAGGAGACCGCCTTCCTCCTGGCGGTGTCGTCAGCGGCGCTGACCCACGCGCTGGCCAAGGCGTGCAGCTCGGGCCGCATGGAGCGCTGCACCTGCGACGATTCCCCCGGCATCCAGCACCGGGAGGCGTGGCAGTGGGGGGTGTGCGGCGACAACCTCAAGTACAGCACCAAGTTCCTCAAGAGGTTCCTGAGCCAGAAGAGGATCAGCAAGGACCTTAGGGCTCAGGTGGACGGCCACAACATCAACGTGGGGATTCGTGTGAGTTTGAATCTGACACTTTGGTTTTTTTTTTGTTTTTTTTTTTTTCCACAATGCTAGCCAAGGTAGCAAAGATGGCCGACGCTGGAGCCAGGTGTGCTCAGGCATGATAAAGCTTGCTGTGCGGGCCGACTGCAAATTAAAGGTCTCATCTCGTCGAGCGAGAGCGATTATAACCGTGGCCTCTTTTTAATATACGAGCGAGCATTTTTTTCCACTTACTAAATCACTGCGCTCGCCATAAATCCGCCTAATGTTCCTAACCACCACTGTGGCGCTCCCCCCTCAGGGGGTCTTTCACCCCCGGAGAGAAAAAAAAAAAAAACAGGAAGAAGCAGCGAGGGCAGCTATCTTATCTTTCCACAGTGAAATGTTTTCCTCACTTTACGCCAAGAAGAGAGCAGGAGCGACAACAACAACAACACGCCCCCCCCCCAAAACCACCCACCCATCTCTCAGTAATAGTACTCTGAACCCCCCCTGAGGGGTTCATACCTGCAAAGGGAGGAACTTTTCAACCCTCAAGTCCCCTCAGGGCACGGACTAAACCCCCCCCCCAATGCTATCTGACCTGTCTCTGGCCCTCGCCGGGACTGACTGATGGTGCGTTCATGTCCTCGTTGTTGATCAGCTACCTTAAACCCAAATCAGGCATGATACTGCGGCTTTAAGTTGCGCATTGCAGGTGGGAAAAGGGGCGGAGAAAAACTAAGCTTTTAAGCAAAAACTACGACTTTTGACAACATGAAACCGAGACTCACTCATACTTTTAGCTAATCACGTCCATAATTTACTACTAAAAAGTCAAAGAACGCGTTTCTCGATGTTTTTTACGTCAGACTATTTCACACACTGGTTATTGGTTTGAATGGAAAAATATTAAAATGGCAACAAAATACAGTCATTCCTCGCTGTATGTTGTGGTTCCAACATTGCCTCGCTCTATCCCCGGCTTTTCAAACATGAATTAATTACACAAGCACCAGGCTATATCATATAATAATAACATATAATAATAACAAAGCCCACAACAAGCTAAAACTCAACTTCCAACATCACTTCCTGTCCATCACCATTCTGCTCCCCTTAAATGGCTTATTGTCTCTCATGATATCTACTATATTGGGTAATACGAATGTAAAGGTGACTATAGGGGTGTTATATCATGTCTAGAGAGCTCTAATGTAAAAAAAGAAACATATTTAGAAGATGATAAACAGGTTTTCCGTGCCCTAACTATGAAAATAATCAAAAATTCGCTTATTACAGTCGGGTCTGGAACCAATTTATTGTGATTAAAGGCCCCCCAAAAAGGACACATCGCAAATGGCGATGAAAATATCAAGTCAACAAAAAAAATACAGTTGCGATTTGATGGTTCAGATGTGAGACAGGCTAACATTCCAAACAGGTACTAGACTATTTATTATCAAATTGTATCTACTACTACTACTACTACTACTACTACCACTGCCACTGGATTGCAGGCGGGAAAGGGGCGGAGAGATTCCAGCGTCATGTCCCCCATGCCTCGGGCATCTGAAGGCAGACAGTACTAGTTGAAACAGAACCCGAGCTGTCCGAGTGAGAGATGTGAGGAAAATGAAATACGACAGTTGCCCTCGATCCATTATGTTCAAGTTTCAAATGTGCAGACGCAGAAAGAGATGCTAACATTTTTGCGGGAGCGCCTTGTTTCGAAGAGTAATTCCTTGGCTAGCCCGTAGCCATACCTTGTTGCTAGGCAGAATTCGGAATTTCGTAAATATATAAAAACTCTCAACGTATCAAAGAAAAGCAAAAATGATCATGATTGATCAACAACACGGCTGCCTTCTGTTGGGGCACCAACATACTTGCCCCAAGCGTAAACTCACAACGAAACAAATCATGTGACCAAGGGTCTCGTTTGTTCCAGACTTCAAAGAGATGCTAACATTTTTTAACGAAGAGTAATTCCTTGGCTAACCCGTAGCCATACCTTGTTGCTAGGCAGAATTCGGAATTTCGTAAATATATAAAAACTCTCAACGTATCAAAGAAAAGCAAAAATGATCATGATTGATCAACAACACGGCTGCCTTCTGTTGGGGCACCAACATACTTGCCCCAAGCGTAAACTCTCAACGAAACAAATCATGTGACCAGGGGTTTCGTTTGTTCCAGACTTCAAAGAGATGCTAACATTTTTTTAACGAAGAGTAATTCCGTAATCCCCCCCCCTCGATGATTGCAAACTGTCGCGATCCATGACATGTCGCATTTTTGCAGGGTACCTTGTTGCTAGGCAGAATTCCAGGGGCACTGTACGACTTGCCCCTTGTGCTAAATGACCACCAGACCGGCAGTTTTGCAGGTTTCAAGTTTCAAGTGTGCAGACGCAGAAAGATTCGAAAAAGGCGAAGGCGTCCGCCTTCCGACTCCCAGCCGGCCTCCGTGCACGAGATGGACCTCCCAGATAAGAGGCGAGGTCATGAATCAAAACCAAAGAACTGACATCTCGTTTTCTTTTCAAGGCGGTGAAGAGCGGCCTCAAGACCACCTGCAAGTGTCACGGGGTTTCCGGATCCTGCGCGGTACGGACTTGTTGGAAGCAGCTGTCTCCCTTCCACGACACGGGCCGCCTGCTCAAGTACCGCTACGACATGGCCATGCGAGTCCTCAGCGTCACCAACGCCGCTACCGGCGAGAGCGAGCTAGCCGGGCCGCGCCGCCACAGCCAGAGCCTCCGCACCACCGACCTGGTCTATTTGGAGGACTCGCCTAGCTTCTGCCGACCGTCGCGCTACTCGCCGGGAACCGGCGGACGTTCGTGCGCCAAAGACACCAGCTGTCAGAGTCTGTGCTGCGGGCGGGGCTACAACACGGCCATGCGCCTCACTAGCCTGTCCTGCCACTGCCAGGTGCGCTGGTGCTGCCACGTGGAGTGCCAGACGTGCGTCCGGGAAGAGGAGGTCTACACTTGCAAGAACACGTAAGCCTCAAACGTGGCGGAGCATCGAGAGCCGCTGGGATCGTGGCGGGAACTGATCACCACGCTCGCATGTGGCCTGACTGTGACGGCGCACAGACCGCAAACGACTACCTAGGAGGCGCACATCATAACATCCCCAAGCTCCATGCTTCTCTATTGCTAGCTACTGTTATGCTAGTGACTTAGCGACATGCTAATGACCATCGGGTGTCAATTTTGAACAAGATGTGTCCTAAACACGTATTGCAGTTCACCAGTTCACCAGCGTAAGGCGCCAGTGAGACAATATGTCCTCAAGATGGAGGACAACCAACCTTTGGGGGTCGTTTTTTTTTGTATCGCAACTTAAATACTTATTGAAAAAGAGAGAGAGACTTTATTTTTGTTAAAATTTAGTGAGACTACTACGTCATTTTTTTCATTGCTTTAGTTTTTGGCCGCTTATTGATTTGTCGCACATTTTATTTTATACATTTGTTGCACAGATTGTTCACATGCCTCAGTTCTAGCGTTCAACGACAAAATATAATGTTTAAGTCGCTCAAACAATTACGGCCCATAAAGTATAAACTTTTATCGATAGGAATTATTTGGTTTTCTAGATGTTTCGTCTAAAAAAAAAAAAAAAAAACAGAAAATAACGATGTATGGTCAATGTTTTAAGAATTTGCGTATATGTAATGCACCACTTAACCACTAGGGGTAGCAAAAGTCCTCCAACCGATTTGAGCCTCTCAATATGCTAAAAAAATTGTTGCAACTTCATATTTTAATTGCAAATATCCAATTGGTCACCATCATTTTTCATGTTTAACCAACTAAATACCGACACAAAAACTACGACTTTTGACAACATGAAACAAGACTCACTCATACTTTTAGCTAATCACGTCCATAATTTACTACTAAAAAGTCAAAGAACGCGTTTCTCGATGTTTTTTACGTCAGACTATTTCACGCACTGGTTATTGGTTTGAATGGAAAATATCAAAATGGCAACAAAATACAGTCATTCCTCGCTGTATGTTGCGGTTCCAACATTGCCTCACTCTATTCCAGTTTTTCAAAGATGAATTAATTAGACAACCACCTGGCTATATCATATAATAACAACATATAATAATAACAAAGCCCACAACAAGCTAAAAGTCAACTTCCAACATCACTTCCTGTCCATCACCATTCTGCTCCCCTTAAATGGCTTATTGTCTCTCATGATATCTACTATATTGGGTAATACGAATGTAAAGGTGACTATAGGGGTGTTATATCATGTCTAGAGGGCTCTAATGTAAAAAAAAAACATATTTAGAAGATGATAAACAGGTTTTCCGTGCCCTAACTATAAAAATAGTAGAAAATTCACTTATTACAGTCGGGTCTGGAACCAATTTATCGTGATTAAAGGCCCCCCAAAGAGGACACATTGCAAACCACACAAACCAATCACATACGGCGATGAAAATATCAAGTAAACAAAAAAATACAGGAGTTGCGACAGTTGTGATTTGATAGTTCAGATGTGAGACAGGCTAACATTCCAAACAGGTACTAGAATATTTATTATCAAATTGTATCTACTACTACTACTACTACCACTGCTGCTTTTGTACTTCATTGCGCTCCGAACGACACTACCTGTCTGTCTCTTTTGTCTGCTGTACTTCTTTTATTTGATTTTTTTTTTTTTTTTTTAAAGCACTTATGCTAGCTATACATGGGAAAACAGAAACCTAAAAAAACACGAGAGAACGACTGGAACCCTGGAGGATAATGTAGCTGCGTGCAAGTACAGGATGATTATGGCTTTTCAGTTGCTCTTATGGAAATGTTTATGGAAATGTGCGCCGAGTCAACAAAGGGAACTAAAATGGGGTTAACATGAGGGGACAACAGGATCACGTGGCGTGCTTTTAAAAAGTGTAATTGAAGCCACAAGTGGCTCCGTAATTGCCCCCCCCCACACACACACACACACAATTGTAAAATCAAAGCAAATCGTCCCTTGTGCAGGTCAAAATGAGGCCCAAATGTAAAGAAATTCACATCAGGGCTCCATTAATGACATGAAACATATTTTCTACCTCACCTGTCCTCTTTTTTTTTGCCAATTTCACTCGTTATGTACATAAATAAATGTTTGTACAAAATCTTTTGAATCTGGTAATATATCCCAATATGTCAAAAGTTGTTTTTTTTTAATGTACACCCTTATTTAAAACAAATAAGATGAATAAATGTGTCAGAGAAGACTATGTGTTGTTAAGGAATACACACACACACACACGGTGGTCTCCAGGCATCACTTCGCGGCCATTTTGGCAGGCGACAATACCCCCCCCCCCCCCTCCACTCCCTACAGGTGTTATGCCTCTGGCCTCTGCCAAAACGGAATCAATCATAACGAGAGGGCGATAACGAGAGCGAGGAATGTCGTGTACGAACGTAAACAAGGGGGCGGTCCGACCCCCCGCCATTTATAGTTATTTATGAGGAACCTACAGCACACGCTTGTTATTTTTATGTGCGTCTGCTTTTGATGTCGCGCTCTAATTACGCCAATTACACGCTATTAATCCTCATTAGGACAGACAGTCAGTGTAGCGACCAGTAGGAATGTCGTGTCTTTTTAACTCAAGTAACACGAAACAAGGCAGGCAAATAACCCACTGATTAATCTGTGGATTAATCCGATTTTTTTTTAGTCCACCTAACTCGTTACATAAGTATAGTTCCGCACTCGCGGGATGTAGTTAAAAGAAGGATGGCACTTTTTTTTTTGTTTTGGTTCCACTTAATCGGTTACCAAATATGGTTCCACGCCTGCTAAAGCTAATTAAATTAAAATAACGACATCGAGACATTATAAAACCCACCTAATTCCTTACCAAATGTAGTTCCGTGCCCGCTAGATCGAGTTCTAAGGCGGAACACCCCAATTGGCTTGTTACCAAATATGGTTCCACGTTAAAAACACTAACACTAGTAAGAGTAAATAAGACTAATTTCAAGTTAAAAATTTGGTTCCATGCGTGCTAAAGTGCTACCATAGAAACAACAATACTCAAGTTATCATACCCACTTTACCCGTTACCAAATATTGTCCCAAGCCCATTAAAAACCTGCTTTACAACAGATATATATCATTATAAATGAAATGTAATATTAATACACACAAAAATAAAACTAGCAATATTCCAAAAAAATGTGTAAAATGTATGTAATGTCCTCAGATAATTGTATTTCCGTGCGTTACATAAAAGTGCAATATTTGTACTGTATTGTGAGGGCAAATGCTTTAATAAATTCCTAAAAATGCATTATTTACGCTAGCGTCATAGCTCGGCTTTATTTTCTCCAGCTCTCCGGAGAGTTCATTTCCTTGTTCCTCAAAGCTGAAAAGTCCTACGCCACACCAATGCACCAGAGGTCACACAAGTTCACAGACCAGACGACTGACGGCATGACTCGATGATTATATCATATAGATCAATATTTAACTTGATACAATGTGACCGCTGGATAAAGAAGGAGACCGGCGGGTATATTTGTCATGTTGTCGTACATCAAGACAAAGATGCAGGGATGGCGAGACCCCCGGGAGGCCCCCCCCCCCCGCCTCTACTGCTTGTTGTTGTTTTATAATGAACTCCTAAAGCCTTCATTTCCCTTCACTGCCCTGAGTTTGGAGGGCGCAGCCATGGGGGCAAAAGAGTACATTCGCCAGATTCGCACGCACAAGCAAGCCCCCCAGGGTGGCGGCTTCCAAGTATGCTGGGGTGCGATACCTGTATGCACGTGCGTGTGTTTGAAGGCTGCAGAGAAAGGTTTTTGCATAGGCGTGCAAGGTGTGCACACCTGTGGTCACCTCAGTGAGAGAGGGTGCGTTTGGGTTTTGGGTTGCCCTGTGCGGGTGGGCCTGCGGCTAGGCTACACTTGCCTAGGCTAGGCTAATCTCAGCTACACTTGCCTAGGCTAGGCCCAAAATTGTTGTCTGCCACTTTGACTCCCAAAATGAAAAATAAAAATAAAGTTTGTGAACAATTACTTTGAAAAATGTGTTCCATGATCAAAATGGCGCCATCATGAAAGAATAGATCTTTGAATAGATCCTAAGAACTAAATACTTGAAATTACCGCATTTTTAAACAGTCATACAACTATAAAATAATATCTATAAAATATATTGTAATATATAAAATTTATATATATATATAATTTTAAAATAAATATTTTTATTACATTTTTTAATTTAAAAAAAATATTTATTAATTAAAATTTAATGAAATTTTAACACCCAAGTCTTCCAGCAGTGATTAAGTAAGCAAGGAAACCATATTTTGTCATGTACTGTAAAAGGATGGGCAAAATGCTACAAAAAATTCAAGAAAATGAAGCTAATCAAATTGCTAAAAAAAAAAAACATTCTAAAATAAACATGAAAAAAAGTTAAACACTGTCCATAATAAAAACTTAACGTTAATGACAAATAATTAGAAGCATTATTATTTTATTTGTTCAGCAAATAAAGCATCTTTAACCATGTGATGCTCGCTGTACTGAAGTCTGGAGGAAGTTTTGTGCGGTTTGTAGTTTTCCTGCGCAACTCAAATTCCAAACTGTACAACGTCGGGAGGGGGGGGGGGCTACTCTTAAGAAAAGCGTCCTATCCACTATCGCTCTTTTATACATTACTTATTTGATTTCATTTTGTTGTATCAGGCTCAGTGAGGCGTGTCGTGGTTTGTTTTTTCGATGCTTTCCTCAAGGACACAAAGCGTCGGTTCCTCATCTGTAATCGGAACCCGGGAGCCCCGGGTCAAAAACGCCTAAACCCGACCGAGACTTCCGCCTCTTGAGGAGCTTGATAGCATCAGCGGCGGCACTAATCTGCCTATACGTTGGCGGCGGGAGAATGAAGGCAGACAGAAGGAATAAATGAAGGATTCGGCGTGGAAGGATTGTGACAATTACAGTACACACACACACACACACACACACACACACACAAACAATACAGCATTGGCCAGGAATCTGGGAATGAGTAATGCAATTGCTCAACACACAACAAGAACATGCACCGCCTCGGGCTGTGACAAGGTTGAGTGCATACCTCTATGGGGGGGGGGCGGTCATGGGGGTGGTGTAGGTGTGTGTGTGTGTGTGTGTGGGGTGAGGGGTTGGACCGTCGAGGTCGTGCACTGATGAAAATGACATGATGAAGATGATGATTGGTGGTGGGAGGGAATCAAACTTCCCAAAGAATACGATCACACGGTGGCAGAATTCCACACCTGACATTAAATAATTGACTTTCATGACAACACACGCTCACAAAGGCTTGCCGCGCATTAAGGGTCGCGGGTTCGAGACCCAAATTATGGAGGATGGGAGTGTATGATGAGTGGATTCCGCCTTTGGGAATGAATAAAGTTAAATTAGCGTTGTTATTAATAACTGTCTTTGTTTGTTTATGTCGACGCCCCTCGGGCTGGCTGGCTCACAGCGACATAAGCGGTTGTCGACATAACCGATATCAAAACCCAAACTCGTCATTGTCAACAGTCATCCCTCGTTTTGTGTAGTAACAGCATTGAAAACCTGTCCAAGACTTTCGATAATACAAGTTTTAACATTATTAGAGCCCTGTAGACATGACATAGCACCCACATAGTCACCTTTACATGTGTATACGTATATAGCCACTTTTATGCACATGTAATTTTTTGTTTATGTCACATTCTAGCACAGCTAGCATGTCTTTAACAGAGCTGCTGCTGTAATTTGTTGTATGTATTTTATTTTGAAGCTTACTTTACACTGAACTGGATGTTTGTTTGTTTTTTTTGCATGTTTCCTTCCACATTCCAACAACATGCTAGGTTAATTGGCGACTCCAAATTAGGTATGAATGTGAGTGTGAATGGTTGTTTGTCTATATGCGCCCTGTGATTGGCCGGCCACCAGTCCAGGGTGTACCCCTGCGCCTCTAAGCTAAAACTCAGCTAAAGCTCGTTAGCGGATTCCATGCACAGTGTTAGCTTGACACCACAACACAGACGCCCTGCTACTGCGTATCACACAAACCTAAACACAGCTCATACGCGCAGGGAACTCCGGGGAGAAGCCGTTCCCATGCTGCACACCTGCAACGGAGAAGGTTCCTATCAATAGACATGATAACGCCTTGTAGACTTTCACAACTCCCCCAACTCGCTCCTTGCGCTCAAACGTATCCTCACGCACACACTCTCGCACACACTCTCACACACACCTCCATTACAACCAATACCAATGGCGTCAACATTGTCCAAAAAGTGGAAAACATAAGCGATAACACAAGAAGAAGACCTTGTGTCTGGAATGTCAGCGTCTGTGATTGTAATGGAAGCAGGACTCGCATCAATAACCCACTTTTAGGTCCACCAGCAAACATCTCATGACATTCAGTATCAAAACAATTTGAATTATACTCACTTTTGATTGCAAAATGAATGAAATGCTGATAACCACGCTATCTAATATCATTTATCTTGGATTTCATTGAGTATTATTTAAGTCACTACTTTGTCTGTATCCTGCAAGTATTTATACATGGTACAAAATGTGTCACTATGTGTCACTAGTCCTTGTATTTATTTATTTAGTCATTTAATTTGTAATTTGTATTATTTTTATTCCTAATTTATTAATATAATTTTGATGAATTTCCTCTATTTTTGTATATTTAGTCATTTATTTTTAACGTCTTCATTTAATTTATTATTTGTATTATTTTATTCCTAATTTATTAATATAATTTTTATAAATGTCCTCTATTTTTTTATTTAGTAAATGATTATTAACATCTTCATTTAGTTTATTATTTGTATTATTTTATTCCTAATTTATTAATATAATTTTTATAAATTTCCTCTATTTTTATTTAGTAATTTATCATTAACATCATTTAGTTTATTATTTGTATTATTTTATTCCTAATTTATTAATATAATTTTTATACATTTGTTCTATTTTTTTAGTAATTTATCTTTAACATCTTCATTCAGTTTATTATTTGTATTATTTTTATTCCTAATTAATTAATATAATTTTGATAATTTTCCTCTATTTTTTTATTTAGTCATTTATCTTTAACATCTTCATTTAGTTTATTATTTTTATTCCTAATTTATTAATATAATTCTGATAAATTTCCTCTATTTTTGTATATTTAGTCATTTATATTTAACATCTACCTTTAGTTTATTATTTATATTATTTTTATTCCCAGTTTATTAATATAATTTTGATAAATTTCCTCTATTTTTGTATATTTAGTCAGTTATATTCAACATCTTCATTTAGTTTATTATTTGTATTATTTTTATTCCCAATTTATTAATATAATTTTGATAAATTTCCTCTATTTTTGTATATTTAGTCAGTTATATTCAACATCTTCATTTAGTTTATTGTTTGTATTATTTTTATTCCCAATTTATTAATATAATTTTGATAAATTTCCTCTATTTTTATTTATTTCTTCCTTTTCTTTCTAGGAGCCGACGACGTCAAGCAAGCATCTCTCATCCTGCAAGGCCTCAGTGTCACAGGTGGTGTAGCCACAGGGCTGTGTGGTGTGTGCGTGTGATTGACAGCTCTATGTGAAGAAGTAGCATGTCTGTCGGAAGGAGGAGAAAGCCGATCAGCTCAATCAGAAAAATGACTCACTGCGAGGCAACTTTAACAAACAGCGGCCCTTGTTTTTTCCCAGCAGGAACCAAGGAGCAGGCAAGGCGAGGCGAGGCAAGGCAGGCGAGTTCCTGACGAGTCCCTCCCGTGGGCGCTGACAGGCTCTATTTTTGCTTTCATTCAGCGTCTCGTCAGGGCTTCAAAGTGAGGGGAGGACGGTCTCCCTCGGGGGGGAAATGAGAAGAAGATCAGTGCGCTCTTCCAAAAAAAATGAATGGTATCCAAAAAATTGTGCAGCCAAAGGGCAATTTTTTTGGGACTCACCTTAAGTCTGTCTTGGGCCAGTAATTGTTGACTTATGATCTATTAGAAGGCCTGAAAACAAAGAGCGAAGATTGGTTGACGTATCGTTTTCCATCTTCCATCCCACACTCATTGAACCCAAAATATTAAACATTATTTTTTTGTCATATTTTTAACTGTAGTATTTTTTTAATCCATATTAAATCACCAATATATATTTTTAAAAATGATTAATAATTTTCCTGTAACAACATATTTCTTATTGTGGCTGTAGTTTTCTATTTCTGATATTTCAAACAATAACAAATTTATGTCAATTTATTATATATTAAGAAATTAAATAAAAATATAAGATATCATCTTTGTGATATATAAAATAATAATAAAATACAGAAAATATTATATGATATATCTATTGATTTTTTTTGTTTGTTGCCACTTGCACCTTGCTTTAATTCCATCCACATCAGCTCTCCAGTCCCAAGTAGAGCCACTTGAACAGTGTCATAAGGTGTACCTAATGTTATGGCCAGTACATGATCGGGTACAGGTCAGCGGGTGGCGTGATGCATTCGTTGTACACACCTGCAGTCTGGACAGTGACTTGTGCCGGTGGTGCTCAGGTGTGGAGGAAGAGCAGTAAGCTCATATCATCCTTTCCTCAGGGCTGAAAGATAAAGGACAGACAGACGGAAAGAAAAAGAAAAAGAAAAAGGAAAGAAAGAACCCTCCGACCTTGAGACAAGGTGGGCGGGAGGCGAGGGGGAGTGGTGGCGTTGGACCTCTACAAGTTGACAGGGGCCGTCATTTTGGTGCCTCCACACCCGCCAGCCCCCTGGGGGGATGTGTTATGACAACCGGAGAAGGGGGAAAAAAAAAAAAAAAAAAAACGTGGAGAAGCAAGAAGTGGCATGAACGCATCTCAAGGTTTCTGACATGTTTCTAGCCTGGAGATACGTACAAGGCATCAAGTCAAGTAGCATCTGTCTGGCTCCGTTTGTTGATGGCTGAGCCCCCATGAGGTAAACAAATGTTACTGGAAAAACTTGGAACAGCTCGACAGACTAATTAATCCCCCCCACCTTAAAATTAGACGTCAGCGTAGGATGATTGAAGTGTCGTTTGGCTCGGAATCATTTCCGCGTTGTTGCTTCATCTGGGAAATCCCATCTTGGGTCTACTTTGACTTTTTGATACAGCAAATTTTGGTATCAATCTGATACCAAGTAAATTCTGATATACTGATACTTCTTACTTGAAATATTGCTCAAATAATTAAGTTATGTCGTTATGCTTCCTTGATAAATGTTTCCTCATCAAGTGCACATTGTTTGACGCTCCTTGAATGCACCATAGTTGCAACCGAAGAGAGAGGAAAGTTCTGGAGTTGAATCTAATCTAATAATTACAATAGCAGTCACACTTATTGCAAATGTTGACATGAAATTGGAGGAGACAAAGCTAACAGGAGAGTTTAGAAGGGGAGAAGTGCGTTTAAAGCCCTCCTGTGCAATTACTTATTCCCTGAGTTTGTAAACAATATATTAGCTAAACAAATATCACTAATCAAATAGCATAAACAACTAAAAAAACAGATATTTGTTAAAATGAACATTAAAGAATGCTAATATGAATCGGATACAGATTCTAGATACAGATTGGTATCAATTCAATCGCTATTTTATCATCAAACCTGAGTTGTGATCTTACCTCAAAGTGAAATCATCAAAGAAGGATTGGCTTCAGGCCTGGAAAAATGGAAGACATCAGGGAAAATGGACCTGGAGGGAATGTTTTTGACACTTAATCTGTGAAAGGAGAGCACCTGTATAGCCTCATTATTATACTAAAGCTAGCCCAAGGATATATGTCACATGAGCATGTCCTGTCTATGAACTTGAAGATTATAGTTTATGATAGCAGACACTTCCTGTTTTAGCAGAAGGAAATGTATTTGGGACAGCTAAGGTATTCATATAAGTATTAAAATAATTTACCTGCCAAGGTGCTTGTATTACATCTCAAAATACATTTAAACTGACAGAAATTTCGACATAAGGCAACAAAACTGTGCTAAATGCGTCTTCTTACATTTTCTCTAATGGCGTCGACAACAATAAAAAAAACTTCACTTCCTGTCAATTTTCCCGCTTTCGCGTGACGTAACAACACTTCCGCTTTTCCACTTCCGTACACAAACGCTCCAGCGCCTGATGACGTGTTGAATTCCTCCTGCACTTCCCTTATGCTAGCTTTGTCGTTAGCTTAGCGGCGCGTTAAATTCGTTTTTAAATAAAATAAACCCAGCGACGACATAAAGATAAATAATAATAGTTTAGCTGGAGACAACCGGACATGGAGACGCTTTACCACCAGACTAATAAGTGAGTATTTAGTACTCTTTAGCTAGCTAGGTAATACCAGAAATGAAAGCGTGTATTGGTTTCATTATGAAATAATACCAAGACAAGGTGGGAAACCTGCTTTAAGTCACATTTGACATGTTTGCCCCGGTTTATTTAGGCAAATCCAGGAGGTGCAGTCGCTAATGGGCAACCTGGAGAGAACAGACCGTCAGTCGGTACACTGTGAGTACTAAGTTTAACGTGTTTACGTGATATTTATACAATACACGCATGAATAAAGCGCACAATGTTCTAAATGCATAGTGCCAGGTGTACGTAATGTTGTGGCCGTGTATTCCTTCCTGTGTCCCATTAAAGGCTAATTAATGTCCATTCTTTGTACACTTCTTGTTATGGCTGAGGAGGGGGTGTTGTCCCCCCCCCCCTTGATTGTTTTGTGTCTGATCAGTGTTTTGGGGGCTTCCAGCTGGTGCCAGAACAGGAAGCAGCTGGGTGTGTATGGGAAGATAATAGTGGGAAGTTGTACATTGACAACACACACGCAACAAAAATACACACCTTGGATGATGTCACCTGAGACTTTAGCTCAGCGAGAAACTGGAAGATTAATTTTTTTTTGTGATTTTTTTATAAGGCCACCACACAAGGAGTACAACTATATGTGATGATAACCCTAGAACTACATCTCAAATGTATTGCCGTGTAGGAAAGGAACATCTGTCATGGCTGCTCAGATCAAAAGTATTGTTCCAGCTTCAGCGGGTGCACCGATGTATCCTATTAAGCTAATTTGTTCCCTCTTTTTGCTAAGCAGTGTGATGATAACCATAGAACTAGATCTAAAATGTAATGCAGCGTCGGAAAGGAACTCATGTCATGGCTGCTCAGTCCAAAAGTATTGGTATAGTATAACTTCAGCGGGTGCACCGATGTATCGTATCCTATTAAGTAGTGTGATGATAACCATAGAACCAGAAATGTAGCACAGCGCTCCAGACGTGTCTGTCTTGGCTAGACATGCTAGTGATAGTCATTTATGTTTACAGCAGCTAGCATCTTTTCCGAAATAGGTGGCGTCGCTAATGTTTTTTTTTTCTCTCCACGTTTGAAGTGTTAGAGAATGAACTCCAAGCTCGAATCGACCAGATCTTCAACCATTTAGAGCGCCTGGAGATCCTGGCCAGCAAGGAGCCGCCCAACCGCCGCCAGAACGCTAAACTGTGAGTCGGGAGTCGTTCGCACGCGGACCTCGCCAAATAATCCCTAAAGATTCTTTTTCCGAGCACTGAAGCTCCACGTCTTCTCCCCAGGCGCGTGGACCAGCTCAAGTACGACGTCCAGCACCTGCGCACCGCCCTCCAAAACTTCCAGCACAGACGCTACACCAGAGAGGCGCAGGAAAGGGAGAGGGAGGAACTCATGAGCAGAACCTTCACCACAAACGTCAGTTTAACGCTCCTCTCTCGTGTTGGGTCAGAGATCCAAAACGTGACCTGATCTCTGGTTGGTGCCGCAGGACGCCGACACGTCCATCCCCATCGACGAGACGTTGCAGCTCAACTCAAACTTGCACAACGCCCACCGCGGCATGGACGACCTGCTGGGCAGCGGCAGCAGCATCCTCAACGGCCTGCGAGATCAGAGGTCCACATTGAAGGTGGGTGTCGCTAAGAAAACATAACGATGTGCCATGTTCAATGCTTTTGGTCGCGGGGTTATGACATCATTAAGCCTTCGATTGGGGTGACCATTCACATTCGCTCTAATCAACTGACAGTGTTGTCAAGCCCCGCCCCGTTGGGTACCCAACCACTGGTACCCCACGTCGGGTGCCAAAAACTGCAAAACAAAGGAACAATGTGCAGTGATGGATTAATAAAAAAAACTTTCCCTGACCTGCTGTCTGGCGTGCATCACAATGGCGGCATTGTTAACGTGTCTCGGCAAAGACGGGGTGAGTCCTTGTTTCCAGGGAGGAGATCGTCTTCCTGGTTTTGCTCCAGGGTTCCCCCTCCTTATCAGGGTGCGTCCTCGTCATCGCTTGTCAGGCCATGAGAAAGTCATCTGGATGACCTTTAGAGGATAAATACGTTAAAAAAAAAAACTAAACGATTGCGTCTCCTCTGGTTTCCTCCCAGGGAACCCATAAGAAGATGCTGGACGTGGCCAACATGCTGGGTCTGTCCAATACGGTGATGAGACTCATAGAACGGAGAGCCACTCAGGATAAGTTCATCATGATCGGAGGAATGCTGCTCACGTGCGTCGTCATGTTCGTGGTCGTTCGATATCTGAGCTGAACAGCATCACACACACACACACACACACACACACACACACACGAGATAAAATACTTTTTTTATTAAAAATGTGTTTTCAGTTCTTGGTGCACCTTCATGACAGTATTTGACCATGTGAAGCTTTATTTTGCTACAGACTTTTTTCCAAACCACTTTTATGTGCTTGGGGGAGGTAACGGAGTCATGAACCTTTGAAGTGTAAGATCTTTAAAAAAAAAAAACTGCTTCATGTTCTTTATTCCGTCAATAACACTCCCAAGTATGAACCTCGGCAGTGAAATGGTTGGACCTAACAATACACGCTTGGTTAAGATTTTGAGGTATTCCAGCAGTGATTAAATGACATGAAAATATAACAATTGTAATTGTGCAGTACATTGTCCTCATTTACAGTTGGGTCTAGTCTCACTATGTGAGTGATTTAATTGTTAAATAAAACTTGGTATTTCCTTGACTGATTGTGTTTTTTGCATACAATGTAATTAATTAATCCAATATAATGTTACTGTACTTGGGTTTACTTTGGGTGTGCTGGTGCTTGGACTCACCCCGTCAAAGCTACAATGGCGCCGCCTAGTGTCAAATCATGGGATAGTTGACTCGAGCGATGCTCCTTCAAATCCCCAGCCCCCCCCCGTCCTCCCCTCCCAGACCCATCAGGCGGGTGAAACATCTGTAACAATGACAACCTCCACAATGTTAAGGTTAATCTACAGCATTTTTATTATTTACAAAAAATTACACAAAAAAAAAAAACACCCACCTTCTTGGAAAATAATTTAAAAACAGAAAAAACAATTATTGCAGTATACTACAATCTTAAACGATGCAAAACGCATCATCTTTGAAGGATTCAGTGCAATTCATTCAGTTGTCCCCCCCTGTGGGAACGTGAGCAAAAAAAAAAAAAATCCTCGCCTCTTTTAGCTAATTAGAATTAAAAAAAAAAAAAGTGAATGAATGCCTTAACGACCCGGACGCTGAAGTGTTCACATGAATATTTGTACAAGTTACTGCATTAGAAATAAATGACGTGATATAGAGCAAGTAGTCATATTAGAATAATATAGGAAATATTCTGTCCCTATTATGTACTGTATAACCAGAGGAGGTGCAGCTCCTGTTTTTTTTAAATCCTTCTGTAATCATTTTCTTTATGGCTTCGGCCATTTTGTTTGTCATCGGCTGCACCAATGAGCAAATCGTATGTCATAAAGTGTGAAAAAGAAAAAGTCCAGTGGTCAAAAGGAAACAAAATGGATCCTGTTTGCGTACCCCGTGAAAAAAAAACACCCACAAGTGTGCGGTGTCTGGAGAGGATACGTGTTGACTAAAACACCCGTCAGACGGTTCCCCGATGCGTTCAGGAGCCGTGGTTAGGTGGGTGCTGGAGGTCCTGCCCTGAGAAGATTGGGTGGAGGAGGGGGTGGAGCTGAAGCGCCGCCGCCGCAGCCGCGGCCTGCGAGGGCCTGGGCGTGAAGAGCGTGGGGTAGAGGGCGGCGTGGGGTACGTGATGCAGGGCAAGGGGGGTGTGGTGGAGCGCCGAGGCTGGGATGATGTGAATGGGCTGACCGGATAGGAACGCGGTCGGGTGGGCGGGGATGAGCCCGGCGTGTCCCAAAGAGTGTCCGAGCGAGTGTCCGAGGGTGTGGCCTAAGGGAGACAAGGAGATGGGGGTGAGGTGGTGCTGGGGGATGTGGTGCACCTGGGCGAGCTGCGCGTGGGCGGGGTGCGGGTGGTGCGCGGGGTGGATGCCCATGGCGGCGGCGGTGGCGGCGTGGTGCTGCAGGAGGGCGTGCTGCACCGTGGCGATGGACGTCCCGGACGCCACGGACACGGCGGGCTGCTGGATGTGGATCTGCTGCAGGGCGGGCGGCGGCGGGGCCGGGGTCAGGTTGGCGGCGGCGGCCACGGCGGCGACCGCGGCGGAGGGGAAGGTCTTCACCTGCTTGGCCAGCAGCTGCTGCTGGATGTGCTGCTGCGCCGCCTGCTGCAGCTTGCTGTACTTCTCCATCTCCTCCGGCGTGAAGGTGATGGGCTGACTCTCCAGGGGAGCCAGGCCGTCCTCCTCCGCCTCCATGCCTTCTTCCTCCAGGCTCTGCGGTGCGTAGACGGGGTACCCGTGCATGGGCGGCTGCTGGTCGGGCATTAGGGACTCCATCATAGGGTCCTGTGAGGGGTCCTGCGCCGAGTCCACTTGATACTGAGGCACCATCATGGAAGACTCCTGATCAAACAGCAGGTGGGGTTCTTGGACCACCTGACCTTCTGTCGTCATCTCCTCTTGGACCGCTGCCGTCTGAGGGGTCTCCTCCACTTTCTGCACCGGCGGAGCTGGAGGGGGCGGCGGGGGAGGGAACTCCCTAATGGGCTCCACCAGGATAACTTCTCCATCGGCATCGGAGCTCTTCCCTGGTCCCGACTTGTCGCCCTCTTCGGGTCTGGTCAGGGGGATGATTGGCGTTTTCTTCCCTGCTTGAAGTTTTCCGAAAAGCGGCAGTATGCTTTTGTTTCCGATCGCTGGAGGAAGTTTGGGACCAAAGTACCCCTGCGGAGGATCCTTGATCTTTAATCCGGATTTGGTTCCTGTGACAGGATCGTCTGAATTCTTTTTTGCCTGAATCTTCTCCAGGAGCTGTCGCGCCGTCAGGGAGTTCTTGTGCTCCCCCGCGTCGCGGGACCCGCCCAGCCTCTGCGCCAGCGAGCCGCCGACGCTGCGGTTAAGGCCCCGCGAGTTGGAGCGCGGCGACTGAGATCGGTAGATGCGGGAGCGGTTAAAGTCCCTGCGGTTGGTCTCGCTGCCCCCTCGGCTTCGGTTGCCGCGCCGGTGTGGGGAGGCTTTGGTGGAGCTGGACGAGCGGCTGGCCGAGCTGCGGCTGCGGCTGTAGCTGCGGCGCCATGACCTGGCGCTGGTGCTGCGGCTCCAGCTGCTGGAGCTGCGGGAGGTGCTGCGGTGGTGCCGCCGGTGCCTCTTCCTGCGGCTGTAGCTGCGCGACCGTGAGCGGGAATCGTCGGAGGACGACGACGAATACTGGCGCCGCCTCGACCGCCTGTGCCCTCGGCTGTCCCGCCTCTCGTATTCAGAGTCGGAGGAGCGCTTGGAGCGCCTCCGCCTGCGCCCCTCGTTGCTGTAGTCGCTGTAGCTGTCTGAGTAGCTGCGACTTCTGTGGCTGTAGGCGCTGCTGCCTGCCGAGGAGCGCTCGGAGCTGCTGGAGTAAGAGCGACTCTGGGAAGTTTTACCGCGATGGTGGCGGCGACGGCTGCTGCCGCGTCTCGACGAGCGGCTGCAGGAGCGCCGCGATTCCTCGCTATGGTGGCGCCGCTCCTCACGAGGACTCGACCGATGATGACGCGAGCGCTGGGTGGCGGAGCCCCCTTCCTCCTCGCTCTCGCTGCTGGGAGGTCTTGCCGGTCCGGGGCTCTTCTGGGCGGAGGTGGAACAGGAAGTGCTTTGGGATGCAGCCGAATCGGTTTTTAGCCGCTTGCTGCCGCCGTGTTCCTCGGAGGAAGTGACTTTGTCTTGGCATTTTCCCTTCCCGCCTTCCTCCGCTTCCGACTTGCTGGGCTGATCCTTAACGCCGCGCTTCCTCTTGCCCGCTTCACACGGAACTCCACACGGAGGCTGCACAGAGGAGGCATCTGACGTATCTTCAGACTTTTTGGTTTTCTCCTTCTCATCATCTGCTGCCTCTTCTTGATCAGCCGCCTTGTTTTTGCTCTTCTTCTTTTTGTGCTTTTTCTTCTTCTTGGGCATGTCTTGCGTGGCCTCGGCGTCGCCGTCGCCGTCTTCTGCCGCCAATTTGTCCTTCGCTTTGCGCTTCAAATGCTTTGTCGATTTCTTGTGCTTCTTCTTTTTCTTTTTCTTCTTGGCACTGCTGCTCGCCGCCGCCGCCGCCGCCTTTTGATCGTCGCCTTCCGATGGGCCGCCCTCGGCTTTCACCGCAACTTCATCGTTGTCGCCACCGACCTCGGATTTAGCGACCGGCTCCACTTTTGCCGCCGTGGCGTCCTTCTCCGGTTCCTTGTCAGGCTGCTCGCAGGTCTTTAGAGGCTTTGCCGCTTTTCCGGCACGCGGGCCTTTGTTGCGAGACAACTTGAAGTCAAAGTAGAGCGGGTTGCAGCTGTAAGACAGCGAGGGTTGTGCTTTGGTGAACTCCAGAAGCTCGGAGGGCCACTGCAGGGTGGTGGTCTCGTCTTTGCTCAACACGGGGAAGAAGGGACCTGTCGGGATTTTAGGTCCCGAGTTGGAGTCCGTCGGCTCCTGTGGGGTTTCGGCTTTCTCTGGAGGAGAAGCTGGAACATCAGGAGTTGTCTCTACTGCACATGACGCCATGTCCTCATCCTTCACTTTGGGAGACGGAGGAGTCTGCTGAGGAGGATCAGGGGTTGCAGTGGGGGTTCCATCATCTTCCTCATCGTTACACTCTAGAACATTGGGCTCCGTCTGCTGAGAGCCATCTTCAATCTTCTCCTCCTGCAAGTCATCCTCCTCACCGTCGTCTTTACTCTGACCCTGGTCTGATGCCTTCATGAAGAGCAGGAACTGGAAATGGGGTTTTACTCGACAGTGGGCTGGAGGCATGTAGTGGTAGTACTGAGGTTCCTGACCCGTGTGTCCCTCCTCCTTCTTCATCATCATTTTCAGCTTGTTCAAGGTGGACGCCAAGGAGCTTCCATCGTTCTGTGGCGGCAGCTGTGGCGCTGCTTCTTCTTCCGTCACGAGCGCACATGTTGGCTCTGCTCCTTCGATTCCACGCGATCCACCTTTGGGACTGTCGCCGTCGCAGATGGATGCTTCATTTTGTGCCGCAGCCTTTTCTCCCTCCTGGACCTCCTCCTCTCCCTCAATAGCCTCCTCGCCATGATCAGTGAACACTGCCGCAGCCGTCTCCAGCTTCACCGGAGCTTTCTTGGCAAACGAGAAGGAGACGCTGACTTTGGAGGAAGCGCTAGCTGTCGGGGAAGAGCATTTGTTCCTGCCCAGAGAGAAGCTGAACGTCCGGGTCGGCTTCGGGGAGGCTTTGTAACGTTTATCCGGGACAGAGACCTCGACGGGGATCTCGGGCAAGGCAACGGCGCTCTCCGGGGCGATGGTGTCGCCGTCTTCGGCTTTCTCTCCATCCACAACCACCGTGGTTGTTTTGAACATGGGGCCACTTCCTGGAGTTCTGAAACACACGCCATTAAGAAAGTTAAACACAGCCAGCAGAGGGCGCCAGAACAACGATTACGATGCTCACCGGTCCTGCTGCTTCCTCTGCTCAGCCAGCTCGTGCAGACGACGCAGCATCTTCTCTTGCTTCTTCCCACCTTTCCGGGAACGTGATGACACATTCCGTGCAAACTCTCGCTGCTTCAGCTCCTTCAGCCTCTGTGTTCGGATACAAGAGAACAAATGAAACGTCAATATCTCACCTGAGAAGAGCAGCCATGCTTTAAGATGGTCGCCAAGTGGTACCTGCTTGTGAGCGTGGTCGTAGGAGTTGATGTGGTTGTCAAACTCCTGGTGTTTGGTGTATTGTTTGTCACACAGCTCGCAGTAGAAGTTAGCCCTCAGGTCTTCCAGAGCTTTAGCAATAGCTTTCTCCTTTTCCATCTGGTCCTATTGTACGTGGACCACAAAAAGTGGGATCAAGGTCTAATCATGACCAGTTTCCAAGTGGGAGGCAAGGACTTACTTTGTATTTTTGCCGCAGTTCTTCGGTCTCCTCTTTCTCCACTTCGAGGACTCGTCTTTTCTCTGTGGCGTCCTCTGCATAGTCCATCTAAAAAACAAACAAACATGGAGATCAAATGATTCAAATTGTACAGATCATATTAATCACCATTTTTATAACATAGTTACATAACATAGTTAACATAGTTACACATTTACCTCCATCTCCATTCGTCCCATCCCCATGACATCATATTTAAGAATGATTGGCACGGGGTCCGTGCGTCCTGGAGGAAAAAGAGACAGAGAGACGACAGTTGAGTTGTTTTCGTACGGGCGACGGAAGGCCAGCTCGGAGACAGCCTGCTTTTAGAGAGCATAGGGTGCCGGGGGTTAGAGAAGTTTGCCTTTAAAGTGCAGATAGACCAGAAAGCTACAGTGAAACCAAATAGCAGCCATTCTCACAGCTTACTGTGGTGTTTTTTTTTTTTGTTGTTTTTTTTTTAACACACATTTTGCTACACAAATGCAGTCAATTTTAAGTGTCAAGTGCTGGAACGGCAATGAGGACAACAAACCCTCCCAGTGTTTCCTGCGGCCTATTGCATCGCCGCTTTCCAATTGTGTTAAGGTCGCCTGGTCTTGCATGGCCAGAGTTTTACAAATGCGCTCCTTTCCCCATCCGGAATCCGGACAGAAATCTAACGCTATGTGACATAAGCTGTGAAAAGAGCTAAAACCAGAAAGGAAAGTAACGGTAGATAAAACAAACAACCAAAAGAATAAAAACATATAGACAGAAATCAAAACTACTTTGGAAGGTTGAGACATAACTGCTTAATCCACTCATAATCAGCCAAACAAAGCAGAGAGAAAGACATACTGTAGTAAAAAAAATAAAAAAAAATAAAAAACAAGACAAGCAATGAACTACAGCAGAGTGACGTCACAGGCCAAGGTATCGCCATGGTGACAGTGCAAGGGATGGGGATACTTACCTGCGAAAATATGAGGATAAGGGACAGGGGTGTGGGGGCAGACAGAGATAGACAGGGAATCTCAGAAAAAAGAAAAATCATCTAAAATAATAATTTGGACCAGTCTATGTTGCTCCTCTTACCATCCAGATACAACAACCAAATATGACTGATTATCATTTCTGTTTGGTTTCAGCTTTTTTTTCCTCCTTTTCTCCTCACATATATGTGTGGTTGCAGTGAATCACATTGACATGTATCCCATTGGGCATATGACATCGCCGCTAAGTACGTGCCAGTTTTTGGAGCGAGGGGTCATTATGAATGCACCAATCTCGACAGAGCATTCTTATCTTCCCGCAGGAAGCTAAGAGCATAAGTTCCTCTATTTGCTTCCTTTTTAGTAATTGAGTCATCACAGCCCAATGACATTCAATTCTGAGATCACAAATGCGTGGGCATTGGAACATCATCGTGGCCTGCCCGGACTCTCAGTCCCACTGCAGTGTCTTTTCAGCTTGTACCGGACCTTTTGGTTGAATTTTGCCACTTTACCACTGCACAGTAGCGGGGGGGAGAATGAGGGTCTCTCTGCAGCAAAGTGGAGACTGCGGGGTGTAATACCACAACTTGCAGAACGTTAAAAAGTTATCGTAAAAGTCAAGTTGGTACTGTGCAATGGAAAAGGGGGGTTTGTTAACTGAACTCTGTATACAGTAATCCCTCGTTTATCACTGTTTGCCGTCGCATAAAGAACCTGTTTATGATCTTCAAAATATGTTTAACATCATTAGAGCCATCAAAACATGAAATATAGTCACCTTGACAAGCCATTTAAAACAGCTGACCTTGTCGGGGAGCAGAATCGATGACAGGAAGTGATGTCAGGGGTTGAGCCTTGGCTTGTTGTGGGCTATTGTTCCAATAGTAACGTGTTATTATTATTATTGCATCTGTTGTGAGGTAATTTAGTCTGGCGCTCGTCTCACTGAACAATTACTGACACCTAGTGACCAAAGTCAAATACTACACTCACAAGTTCAATGGCGGTCTTAAAAACGGCTCGCACTAGGTGTGTATTGCTTGAGACTGCTTAATTTGGACAACAAAAATAATATTTTTTTTACTAATAATAGGCCATATTTAACTACAAAACAGTACTCAATTCATTTTTTTGAAAAACCGTGATGTCGCGAGGGACGACTGTACCGTTGTTGGGGTGCGCAAATCAGTCCACTGCAGTGGTGCGTCTGAGGGGGAGTCACAAGCCAGGCCAGGCCCAGAATTAAAAGATTCATGAACAAATTGCATCCCAAAAACCTATCACCAAATCTTCACACACACAGTGACAATACTTCCACATTACCCATCCCAGTGGAGGGGAAGGGAGGGGAGGAGGAAAGGGACCAGACAACAACAATGTGCATCTAAATCACAAGGTGTGAATCACAAGGTTTAAAAAAAAAAAAAACTGAAAACAAAGAAAATGACAATGTTCTAAGAGTAATACGTAATGCATGATAATATATATATACAAGCAGCAGAATGAGGACTAATACGGAGAGAATTGAAAAGCCTATGTAGCATTGGTGCTGTGATGACAGGAGAAACAAAACAAAAATGGGAGAAAAACAAACAAAACAAAACAAAAAAAATCAAAAATAAACAATTCAATTGGGGGATAAAATAACATTTACCACTAAGTTTACCATCAGCACAACATGGGCAGGATCAAATGGCTGTAAAAAAGAAACACCAATTGGTTAAGCAGGAAGATTGAGACACATAGAGAAGGGAGGGCGGGGTTGGGTGTGTGTGTGTGTGTGTGTGTGTGTAGTTGTGAGGTTTGGGGGGAGGAGGGCGGAGTGCGGGGGGAAGGCATTACCTGAGCGGGGTGTCAGTGTGTCAGCGCCCCGCCCCCTTCAGCCACCCCACCCCACCCCACATCCCTTCACACACAGCTATGTGCTTATAGGTTCCCTCTCACCACCCTCTCAAAAACCACTGGTCCCAGTGCCCTGTCGTTGCTCATCTCACTCCCTCAACCAGAATAAGCCCCGAAAGATACACCCCCCCTTTGCCGATATAGTAAGTATATGCTGCTACACTATATGGACACAAGTATTAGGACACACTTCTTCAATTAGTGGGCGGGCTTAATGCAGTCACTACTAAATCTTCATTGGAGCAGGACAATTATTGGCGTCCAACCTGGTGGGATGCACTAGATCAGTGTTTTTCAACCTTTTTTGAGCCACGCCATGTTTTTTTTACTTTGGAAAAATTTTGCGGCGCACACCAATAACCAACATCTTTCAGTTTCCTGATTATGGACTCGCCACAGCAGATCCTTTTGATCCGCATACTAATTTAACCAACAACATTACAAAATGTCAACACTACCGCTCACGTGCATCTATGAGAGGAACGAGGCAATCGGCTACGTGTTGTCACACGGACGAATATTACATTGCTCTGCCAGTCTTTACACTGACATAATATTTGCAGAAAATTATTAATACATGTTAATTAAAAAAAAGTGATATTGAATAATTCCTCACGGCACACCTGACTATTTCTCACGACAGTTGTTGAAAATCACTGCACTAGATGACAAATGCACAAAAGTCCCCATAGTCACTCCAAAATCTTCACATACGCGTAGAGTGGTGGCAAAAGGATATTGTTGTTACTTATAGTCCATATAGTGTCAAGCAATAATTTCAAACCCCGTCTGATCATTTTCCGAGAGGCTTTTCTGGGTGAGGAATGACTTTATGTACACGGTAGCATACTAACCAATGGTGCCAATTCAGCTGAAATGGGACAGATATTTTGTTGGGGTAAAAAAAAATAAAAAAAAGGTAAAATAATGGACAACCACCACCTTCCCCCTTTGAGGCTTGTGAGCCAAGTTATTTCCTGACTAGCTTCCAGCCAGCAAGCTTGTCTTTAGGATGCATAGGAACAACCCCCCCTGTATGGTGAACACGTGACACACAAATGTACCTTCTGCCAGACTTTAAGCAGTGCTTGGCTTGTGTCGTGTAGTGTAGTGCGTACACTTTTTACAGTGCTGGTGTGCGACACCTCATTCCTCCACCGCGGGTGTACTGACACTGCTTAAAGCCCAGGGGGGAGTGCGACAGTTGGAGCCAGGCAACAGTGCACCTCCGGGACAAGCATGCGGTGCAAGGATGGGAGGGGTGGGTCGGTGGGTGCAAAGAAAAAAAAGGGGGTGGGAGTGTGTAACCGTGGCGACAGTGACTCTCAGGGTGTAAGGGCGGGGTGGTGAGGTTTTCCCTGTAAGCTGACACTATGGCCCGGTCAGTTACGGACATTCACACACACACACACACACACACACACACATACATACACATATATAATATATATATTTATATATATCTCAGCCCAACAGAACAAGCACACACACATCCAAAGTGTCACAGGTTTTTCTTGTAAAGGTTGAAACAGGCAAACAAGCAGAGAGGGGAAGTTGCTCTACCCTGCAAGCCATTCAAAGTCTGAGCCGTGTGGTTACAGCCAATCAGATACCCGACAGCAGCCACGGAAACTCTAAGAGGGGTTGAGGAGGGGAGGGGGGGCGACGTGGACGACCTAGTGATAAAGATTCTAAAAAGGTACGTGGCGGAATCACGGCTTCTTACATCTACCTTGATTCAAGCAATTTGTTGTTCTTAGGTTTAAATTCAGAGGCGGATTGAAATAAAAGGTTTAGTGATTATGAAGCAGAGACAAGGAAGCTGACAGAGGCCATTACATTAGCCTATAGTATACTGCAAAAAAAAGGAGGGGGGGGTTACACTGAGGTGAACTGCCGAGTAGGAGAAAGAAAACACACGCACGCACACAGACACGCATACGCATACAGAAAGGATCCAACAAACCTTACCTAAAAAGGGGCAAAAAAGGGACAAAAGAAGAATAAGAACAGTCAATACAGTGAGAAACTTAAAAAGGGGACATAATGCTTTTCACTTCAAAATTCAAGGAGGAGGATTAAAATGATTGCCCTTCAACAAGACTGTGTTGCGAATGAATTCCCAAGCATGTGTGCGACTGTGTGTACATTTAACAAACACCGCATTGTACAACTGGACGCACTTTGCTGCAGAGCCACCTGCAAACAAAGCTGGACGCTTACGTAACCCGCAACCATCGGCGCTAACTTGGCCCAACATCCTTATCGCCTTCGATAGAACGCGGATGCTGCTTCTCAAGTACACGCCACCCAATCAAAACCTCACGCACTTCAGCCCGACTTGTGAGTTGACACACTGAGTGACGTTTTGACAACAAATAGGGGCGGGTGCCAACACCAGCAGCCGTCAGACTTTATTAATAACAGCAATAATAACTGCAATGTACGCCTATCGCCTTATTGGTCAGGCATCATCTGGTCAATGTGAAGCCATATTCCAATTTCCAAACAGTTACGTTACTCCATGCAGTAACCGCATATTAACAAACATCCTATTCCAATGGCAAGAAGACACAAAACACTTGTAATTAGTCGCTGCATCAGGGGTGTGCAAAGTGCAGCCTGGGGGGCCACTACAGAGTACAGCTCATTCTGTTATCGGCACATGACATATTCTACAAACAAAATTAAACACCGCCCGTTTTGGAACTTTACACAGAAAGAAAAAACTAGGTCAGATCGCCCTAGTTTTCATATGATTTGGGTTTCGCTCGATTCTTATAAAATATTGCGTGTTTGTTTGTTTCTTACGGCTTTTTTCCTGGTTATGGAGTCGCTTTGGCACATCTTGTGGTGTTAAGTTGTGGATGCACAATTGATCTGACGCTTGCATTTTTGATTAATCGAGTCATCAGTTCGGCCGCAAACGGACCAAATCAATATGAACCAAATGCTAACAGTTTGTGGTTTGGTCTGCAACAAAAATGTCCGTCATAGTTTTTCAAAATCAAAATTTGACATGCCGCAAAGAAGATATTTACAACGTTAAATCAAAAACTGATTATCGAATACCAAAATAGTTGGATAAATTATTAAGTGTATGGTTTATAGGTTGTATGGTCAGATTCATTAGATTCCTGTGGGCAAAGGTGCTTTTTTTGAATGTCTTAACAAAAAACGAGGTGCCACATTACTGCAAATGGCCCCTAAAACGAAAATGGCCGTTGATCTGTGCATCTTACATTTTAAGTAGTTAAAGTCCCCTCTTCTCTGCCTGAATAATAATAGTAGCAAAGAATAATAATAACAAAAACAAGTTCAAGATGCTTTTACGGCGCTTAATGAATTCAAATGCGACAGCTTTTACAGTGGCCACGCAGATTCTTCATCCGACACCCACACCATCCAGATACCACTCATTAATATAAGCAGCGTGACTTGCCGTCATGATAATTTTGCATGATTGTTATTGCCGGGTTAAGCACGGGGCACTTGAGCGAGATAGGCGTTACAAAAGCAGGACTGAGTACATATAAACGCAAAGTGAACCACAGTATCAAAGTCAATGGTTAGGTTAAAAGAAAAAGGATGAAAAAAAGTGATTGTCACTGGAAAGAAGTGAAGACTGGCAACATGCTAGGGTTCTACAACCCTGAGTTTGAAGCCCGAGTACAATGCGGAGCCGTTGGTGTCTTGGCATACTGCATAATATAATATACAATAGTGGACATGAATGTTTGGACCTACTGTGGCCCATTGTGACTAAAAGAGAGGAAACACAACCTGGTGAACTCGGTCTGGTTTGGCTACCAAGAATATTTTTGTTTACAAACTATGCTGGAGAGAGTACAGGGAAACCAATATTGAAGGGTCATTCATAGTAATACATGTCTAATCAGGGACTTTGCATAAAACATAGAGGCAACAAACAACCTGTACATGAACCAAGTATGAACTTCACTCCATGGGAACGCACTTTAACTGAAAGCAAATGCACCACAAACATTTTCCCCCTGCGTAACGTTTGACAGAAATCAGCATGACAGCAACAGAAGTGAGGTTGAGACAGACAAAGTATAGAATGGGGGGGGGGACCCTGTAAATGTGAGTGAAGTCAAATAGAGGTGAACTGGCGAGAGCCACCAGCCGTTTCATTAGGAGTAAAGATGTAAAGATGTGCGTGGAAGAGCGAGCGCTTACCCTGCATGGTTTTGCCAAGGCCCTGCCCCAACTTCCATCCATGTTTCTGAAGCAGCCGGTGCCCGATGTTGTCCTAGCAGACAGGAGAAAGGAGACAAACCAGAAATATTCCAATAATAAGAGGAGCTTTTCCCCCCCGCGGATCACGGGTCACATAAAAAAAAATTAAAATAAAAAAAAAGCATTCAGCTCACACTATCATCATCAGCACAACCACCACCACCACCACCACCACCATTGTCATCATTAGCATCATCCATGTCAACTACAGAGTGTACACATCAGTGTCTTTCAGCACGAGTTGGGAAGGGGGGGGGTGAAAGGGGTGGGAAGACTGGGGGGGGGACGCAAGGTTTTCTACTAAGATGAGTAAATGAGGCTATGTGTAGGCTGCAAACTACAACAAATGCTCAAGTAGGACTGACTAGTAGCCATTGAAGGAAATGGCATTGGGAAAAACTGTCAATATTGTCTGGGAGGTTAGGAAGGGGGAAAAAGGAGGTAGGGCAATATATGCATCACCACACGCACTCTCTCACACACACACACACACACACATACATACACAAATATATATATATACACATATATATGAACCACTACAGAGCAAGATCTTAGTAAACAAAGAAAAAGTGACACAGAACAAGTATGGAAATCTTGCATTAACAAAATGACGACCAGAAACTCCAAGCTTGCTGTGATTCTGAGGGGTGGGTGGGGGTGTGGGGGAGCACCATGAGACGTATGTAGCTGACACATATAAAAATTCAAATGAAAAAAAAGAGGAAGAGAGACAGGGGGCGGAGGCTAGCGGGCCTTGGATTACCATTACAAGGCCCAAGGCGGACAGAATGTGCACGTGTGAAGGGAATTTGTGCAGGCGACAGGAGGGGGAAAACATTGTGTGCATGTAGCAGCCCCCCCCGTTGGATGGACTAGAAATAGGAAATAGCTGCTGTGCATGGTCTTTCACACTGCCTGCATCGCCGGGCTGTTTGGCAACACATTTGTCTTTTAACTACGTCATATTTTTATTACACTTTGACCTCAAACCGGGCCAAGAATGCGATCCTCCACCAACATGCATTAAATCCTCCCAGCTTCCAAGGCCATCCCAGTTGCTCAACTGCAGCGTATGAGGAATCTACTGGAAGGAAGGAATTTCCTAAAAAGGCACTTCATTAATCTACACTCAGCTTTACATTTTCGGTGCTTATAAACTTTGTTAAACATAGGAAGTGAGCTCCGCTTTTTTACGCTTTTACTTTGAAAGCATGTTCGAAATGAACAGAACCGACACCATTTAATCATTAAAGTGGATGAACTGGAGCACCGCCTCTATTAAAAGGAGTAGAAGCCACTTTTAACTTGGCTAAACTGTTATGTTCACCAACATAAAAGGTTAATTTCGCATTCAAACGTTATACATGATATAATATATACTGTACATCAAATAGGCTAACTGCCTTACAGTGTAAAAGCTCTGGATTGTTGTTGACTAACACTCAAAAGAGGCACAGACGTTGGGAAAAAAAAAAAAAAAATCAAAAGACAGGAGTGGATAAACGTGCACAGCAGCAATTCCTTCAACACTCCGGGGGGGGGGGGGCATAATATGCAAGTCTCCTGAGATTGTTATGTCACTAGTATGGGTCAGCAAAGAGAAAAATGAAATACATCAAAACATTAAGTGAAATGCAAGACTGTCCCAACACTACACACTACAGTACAACATCAAGCACAAAATCAACATGAGACAATGAGATTTCTGAATAAGCGGTGTTTTGTTTTTTCTATTGTGATTATAACTACTCCAGGCTTGACTAACATTCACCACAGTGCTGCATTCTACCAAAATAACAAACCATACAAACCAAACATGAAGGATATTTATAATCACAAAAGGAGACTGACATCATGAGAAAAAAAAAATAAAAAAGGTGAAAAGGGGGGTGGGTTGAAACAAAAACAAAACAAAAACGGCATGCAGCTTTTTGTTAAAATTCTTTTTTAACAAAAAGCGTCCGTGTTAGTAGCACACTGCGAATGGCGCACATACACAACAGAGAGGCGGGAGTGTTGGGAGGGAGGAGGTTGTTAGCAAAACTCCAAGTGTTAGTCTCAGGTGGATCAGGCACACAGAAGGTGGTGATGGCTCAACAGGGCCCGTTTGGTGCTTTATTGTACTTTAGAGGAGAGGTCAGATGGACAAGGGGGCAGTACAGAGCAGGCTGAGCCATGGCGAGGGGGGATCGGGGGGAGGTTTAGGGTGGTGGAAAGACAACTGGGCCTGGATGGGTTAGTGCATGTAAAGGTGGGGAGGGGAAGTCCTGCAGCACGCACGGCATCTCCGCCGACATGGTCCTCATTCAATGCCAACAAGTTTTCGTTCCTGCAAAAATGTGGCTTCTGGGATGGACACTACTGGCTGAACTGTGCCACTTCCTGTTTTCAACCTGGTATTGTCTTTACACTGAAAACCACATCCTGGTACAGCAATATATATTAAGTAAATACCGTGTATGACACGTTCCTGCCTGGCAGTCCTTCAACATGTCCAAAAGATACACAGGATGCAGGGGATGTGTGGACCGTGGAGCATCATCCCCGTCCTCCATCTTTGTGTGGTCGGCCAACTTGATTGTATGGAGGGAAACGCTGCAGTTTGCTGCAGGGAACATCTCCCCTCCCACTGTCCTTTACTGCGGCATTATGCTACAATATCGCCGCGATTGATTTGGGGCATAGCTTAGGCCCCGGAGCAAAATGTTTAATAAAAAGCTCCCAGAGCGACTGGCCTGATTAAAAGATAACGCTCCGACTCCACAGTTCCCTCCACCTGGGGCCTGACGATGAAATGTGATCAGATGTGCTCTAGCAAACCCTGTTTGTTATTTACGTGTGAAAACAAATTAAAACAGGAAGGGCTGGTTCGTCGAGCCACAAGCTGCAAAAGGCTAAAGAAATTTGGGTCTGGCGGGCAGAGATGATGTGCCGGCTGCATGTCGGAGCAAACAGATGAGTGCACCAAAAGAAAAAGACAGACAGACGGACGGACGGACGGACGGATGAAAGCAAAGACGGCGAGTCCAACAGCAGTGCAAGTGGAGTGAAGGCATTTCCATACGAACCTGGCTTTAAAATACTGGGCTGTCAAAAAAACAGTCACACGTGACACAACGTAAGAAACCAGCCAAACGCTTTCTTTCAACTGCAATTCTGCTAGCTTCTCTACTGCTTTTTTTTTTTAAGTAATATCTGCTTCTCTCTGCTTTAAAAAAAACAATACTGTATACAAACACAAAAGGTAGGCATGTCAAAAAAAGTAAAAAATAAACCCACCAACGGACTGTTAATACAGGAGAAAAGAAAAGCAGAAAATGTTATCCAAACAAGAGAGCTCTACAAACCGGGGTAGGTTTTGGAAAAGTGTGCACTGTGCAGTTATCGGCACAGCGCGTTTGCAAAGTTATGGCCGAGGGGGGTGTAGGGGGGGGGGGGGGAGTGATATGCAGGGGATCCCACCAAGAGACCTGAGAGTATTCATGTGTCTTGTCTGCGCAGTCAATGCTAATTTTAAAAACACATGCAACTGTCCCGTCAGCGTGCAAGAAAGCGGTCACAAGAACCGATCCGAGCATTGGTGCGTTCAGCATTTATATACACTCGCGGGACACAATATTAGGTACACCTGCAAACGCACCAAGGCAAGCGCTGTATGGCATTTGCACCCAATGTTGTGTGTCTTGTGCCCCATTAAATGTCTTTTTCGGGTTTGCTCTGCGGCTCCCTTTCGTTTCTGCGAATTCCTCGCAAGCCTCACCTGCTGCCGGTGTGAGCGAATGGAAAATATTTCAGCGTCAAGACTTCCTGCTGCTGGAGAACAGGCGCCGACGCTCCAGATTTTAAATGGAGATTTGAATGGAGCAAGAGATACAAGACAACATGGTGCTCGGTGTGATGTTATCTGACGTGGATACTTACCTCGTTATTCCGATGAGCCAATTCTTCAAAGGGGGACGTGTATTAACGGTTTCGAGTTGGGTAAAATCACTTAAGGGAGGCAGGTGAAGAGAGATGTCAGCTATAATGAAATAGGAAGATTTAAAAGTGTTTGTTTTGCGCTAAAATCAGTGATAGAGGGTCTGTGCATGTATCTGCGTCGCTCTTTGTTCGGTGGAGGGCGTACACGTCATGTGCATTCTCCGGCTCTGAGGGTGCCCGCTGCATATCGCTCTGAGGCGGGGTAGGGGGCATGATTGAGGGAGGGGAGTCGGGTTTAGGAGAGTAAGGAGAGGAAAGTTGTGGCGCGGACAGGAAGTCGTACTGTTTTGCTACCACACATGCAATGCATAATCAATGTTAGAGCCCAAAAGAGAGAAGGGGCGGAAAGACAAGAATTAAAAGATCCCAGTCAAGAACCACAGACCTCTAGTTGCCTATACAACAAAGAGGCCCGGGGGGGAGGGGCTCCGAGAGACCGGGCTGAACCATTCGCTGGCAGTGTGTGTCGAATGAATGATCCAGATCATTTTGTCAGACTATAGAACACGTGTCGTTTGTGATGAACCGTGTGATGCCGCAGCTCGGCTCTCGGGTGCCCCCCCCCCCGCCTTCATAAATAATAGCGCAGGAGTAGGAGTACAGTACACTCAAGCTCGGTAAGCAAGCCACCTCTCACCCGCCTTTTTGTTTCTACCTCTCCAGCACCCACGCACGAGTGGATGACTACCTCTGTGAGAGAAGTAGCAGGTCACACAGATGAGCCATTTTATTTTTACACTTTGGTTGGATTATCTCCTTTGGATTATTTTCCATCTACATAATTAATAGGGGCTTTATTTTACATGTCCAAGACATCATATAATTGAGTTATACAGTAGATCCCCACAAATTCAGTTTTTTCCTCTGCAGAAATCCTATCCTACTCAGGCACGTAAACAATACTGCAAGTAACAAAACTAGTACAATTGCACTGTACTGTTTCGCTTTGAAAAAAACGAGTGCCCATAAACCCACCCTACACTCGTCTGTGCATGTATTATTGAGTGTGACTGTTAAATAACCCGCCATGGGGCTAAAGAAAGTTGTGAGTGACAGTAATTTAATACAGAAGCTAATAAACACTATTGAAAAAATAGTCATTTATAATTATTTGGCATTGTTTTCTTTAATGTCTAAGTAGTCAATTTTGGAACGAATAAATCACAAAAACCAAAGTGCCAATCACGTAAAGCGGGGATCTACTGTATTCCTGTAACCTATTTTCTGCCATTTCTTTCTTTTCCATTGGCGATTTTATGTGAGGAAGGGCTTGGGCCTGCTCACCATGACGGCTTCAGCGACCATTTAAGAGAGAAGGGGGGGCGGGGGGGGCGGAGAAAATGGGGAAGACAATAAGAGGGAGAGAGAGATAGAGAGACGCCTGCACTATTATCCATGTGCCTCTTCAGCAGAAAAAAAAAAATGCAGTCCCAGTTGCACAAGCACCATGCCAGCACAGAATGACAGAGGGTACTGTACACCGAATCACTGTGTAGTAGGGAGGGAGCGAGACAGAAAGACAGAGAGATTACAGCTTTCAGAGTTGAACAGAGCAAGAGAGAGAAAGAGAGAGAGAGCTAGAGAGAGACAAAAAACAGTCAAGAGAAGCGTTACAAGGACCCTAGAGACAGGAGTAAGAAAGCAGAGCGTGCAAATACAAACCGGGTCATTGCTGCTTAGCTAATAGGGGGGGTGGCCAATTCGCTGCGGGAGAGAAATGTCGAACACCCCAAGTTGTGTACAATAAGATATACTGTCCTATAAACACAAACAAATTCTAAGCTACATACATACATACACACAAAACAGTCGCTCAAAACACAAAAAATAGCCATTCGCGTCATCATCTAAATGTACGCTCTGTTGTCGGGGGAGTGGAAGAAGCACTGCTACTAAATTACCATAAATTAAAATATTAAAATATCATCCAGCGATCCAAGGTCAAATTTGCAATCATTCACTAAAGAAAATTATATATATACACATATACATATATATAAAAAAGCCTAATCAATAACAGTGCTTTATCCACTCCATATATTCTGTATCAGCTCATCTGATAAAAAGCTAACAATCATATTGTGTCAACTAAAGGATGCTAGCTAGCATGTATGTTATCTTTAAATGTCACACAGGAAATGGATGTCAGGACAGGACAGGGGAAGGGGGGCTTGACGGGGGGGTCATTAAATGGACATGACATGAGTCTTTCTATAGGTTACGTGGTCAAAGAGAACTCTTAATAGTCGAAAAAATAAATCATGGTGTTTTAATTTTTTCCTGCCTGGACCAATCATCCACTCTCACAGCTGGTCCAATGGTGCAGGGTGACGGGATGCGGCCTTACCGATTCGATGGGCTTGTCCAAGGACGCCTGCTCCACCTCCACTTGGCCATCTTCGTACTGGTCAAAGTGATTCCCGCCCTAGGTGACAGACATTTATATTCATCTTTGAGGGTTATTTCATCACTGGCGGGAATCCGTATCCGTCTCTACTCGGAACTATTATTCAAAAACGCGGTTGCCGCATTCATTGACACAGTTGAAACTGTGCATCGCCAATAAATAGCATGTCCACAGATCCTGTTATTCTGCATTAGGAAAAAACTTCAGAGGAAAACAAAGCATGAGTTATGGGGCTGGCTAACTCCTAAAAGGGAGTGTTTGTACAGCAGACAGATGGCTTCCTTTCTCTGGCTGACAGAGGACAGGCGAAGGTTGTGTCTTGTCAAGCCTGCTGACCTTCATGCACGCAGAAAAGAAACAAAAAAGAGCCCGCAAATAGTCCGCCGTTCACTTTACTTCACAGCAACAAAACACGTTATTTCACCACCTATGTGGGCACGTTTATTCTTGCACCAATATTTTTACATTTAGTCAACAGACTTTTTATGCATCAACGCAAAAGGCATACTCTATCCTGGTATAGTAAGTGTAAACGGTTAAAAAAATATTCTAAAAAAACTCCATAGGGCCCGAAACTACCATTCTATGTGGGTAACAACAACAACTCTGTTATTTACAAAGTGCCCATAAGGCATGCTGGGTATTCCGGTGGCAACTCCAAAATGATGAGCCAATTTTCTTACAAATCAGCACACTACTGCACAAAATTAAACCAACACTCATAATGCAGTAACTCCATGTTCTGCTGTTAAAGAAGGTTTACAAACACGATACTGTTTTGCATCATGGCTAATTATGCAAATGACAATGGTGGCATCTAGCATACCAAACACCACAGATTAATTGCAGACCTGTGGGACTGTGACATGAACAACTCGTGCCCCCCGGAATGCCCCCCACGGAATGCGGTTTTGCTGGGATAAGCTGTAAAACCACAATGAGGTTATCTGATGCTACACTGGCTGTCATTAATTCAGATTAAACAGAACCCTGCATCAGCATTAGTGAAGGCCGGAGGTGGGGGGGATTATGATAAAGGCTGCTGCCGGGGGGGGAAGAGCGACTCCGCATCAATTGCTTTCCCATTGAGACCCCCCCCCTCACAATGTGACTGTGTGTAGCAGCGCAGCGCCGTTCCAACCGCAACTGACTTTAAAGTCTATACTAGTTAGCTGCCTCGACGGGCTGCAGAAAGCATTGGTATAGATATGTGTTCTAATTCAGGGGCTGCAGACTTGTTAAATGGGTCGCTTCGGCTTTCAAGCAATGTCCCCCTAACCTAAAATAATGTCTCCGTGCGATCCGACAGCTCCACTAAGATGCCTGCTAAAAGCACAATGTGAGCCAATAAACCGTGCATGCTTCACTGTCAGTCCGGTCGTGCTGGCGCTGTCACTACATCCAGGGGACACTTCCGGCAGCATGCGGCTCAGAAGCAAGGGGGGGGGGCGGCTTCACTCCATGGAGAACCTGTCCGGATTCTGACAGCGTGAATGGCTTTGCGCAAACAGAGCACCACTGTGCAGAGCCGGAGCTGCCCTAAACAGATTCATTCAGGCTCAACGCAATGCAATGCAGCTCTCGCATAAACACTACAAGCAGGCACCCATGGGAATGAATAGTGGGGGTAAAAAAAAAAAAAGACAGGCAGTGTTAGCAAATTAACCAATTCTGAATCCTTAGCCAGCTAGTTAAACAGGTTTACGGAGCGGAATGCAACAAGTCCACATCATTTTGTAGCAAAACATGTTCAATCAAAACATTGTTTTAGGTGCAACAAAGCGACTTGCTCAAATTATTGTTAAAAGTTGAGAAAAGGGAATAAATAAAATGAATTGTCCAGCTGTTTAAATATAATGCCTACATTGTTAAAGCCAAAAAATCAAGTTAAAACAAAAAACATGCGAATAATTAAGAATATATTAACACAGTGAGTAACAATGACTGTTAATAAAGTACCAATTTGTGCAATGAACTAAATGCTCTTTTATTGGGTGTGGTCTCAAAGCATAGATAACAGCAAGCTTCTCAAACGCAGGTCGTCATAACGGTGAAATGTCTTATATAATGTACGTTTTAAAATAGCACCATTAGTAAATGTACAGTATTAGGACCGGTACACAAAAGGCAAAACATTAGCAAGTGTCGCTAAATTCACTGCAATTACGTGTCTGGAAGACTGCATCGCTGTGTACATGTTTATTAAGCATTTACGTTTTAACTTGCGTCAACTAATTAAATATTTGAACAAACCACAGAGTTGGTTAATCGACAATGTCTGAGGAATAACACATTTTTTAGGAAAATGTCACTTGTCATCGCATGCTAATGCTCAGTTAGCCTTACGTGTTAGCAACATGGTAGTTAGCTAGCTACCTAGCCGTACCTCCGTTAGCATATGTCGATAAATAAGCACTTCTCAAGGTCATTAATCAGCAAATTTGGAGTTAAATATCTAGTGTGTCGCTGCGTTGTCCGCGGCGGTGATGTTGTATTATCAAACAAGCGACGACGCGTAACAGAAACCGAGATAAATATTGATTTAGAACATCGTAAGGGGAAGTCAAATTCAGAAGCGCCGCAGTGCGTTAGCCGCTAATGCTAACCAGCATCGATGCAGAAAATGCAAGGTGTACAGCGGTAAGAATGACTCGGCTGCAACTGACGTGTTTTCTTCGCGCGTGTCCCCAAACATTCAAATAAACGTCCCGACGAATGGCGAACGGCGTGACTCGCATTTTACCTGGAAATCACGCTCTTCGTTGAACCTCGAAAATCTGTCGGCCATTTTGCTGAAGACAGCAGCTTCTCTATTGCTGGCCGTGTGTGTGTGTCCTCCGGCGGACGCGCACCGCTGTGATGCGCACTCGGCAGACGGATTAGCTTGCCAATTAGCATCTCTCTGGCTAACAAGTTAGCTTCCACTAATACTGAAACCATTGTATGTTGACATAAAGCGTTAATCAAAATCCAAAAACAATAAAACAACACATTAAGGTGTATTTTGTAAAGAAAAAAATGAAAACTTGAATTCAGAACACAAACTTTTATCACGTTAATATGCAGAGTAAAATTATGGAAGGCACTAAGAAATGTGTACAGTGCATATTATGTTTGCAATGTATAATTGATTCATTATTGTTTAATTAAAACAACAGTACTTGATATCATTTATCCTGAATTCATGATGGTAATATTATGATTAAAAATTCAACTTCTTCCTACTTCTTTTTCGGACATATATTTGCATTGCATTGTGCAAGTGTAAACATGTGGTGTACTTTAATGTAACTTTGTTAGCTTTTATAAATATTATATCAAACAGGCAAAATCTAACTGTGGCACACGTACTATAAAAGTGTGGTCAACACGTAGTCTCCTTAGATAACTGCTTTTATGTCTCCATCTAGTGGTAGCTTTTGAATATTGTCCCCCATGTTAGTAAAATTAATTGTATTAAACTTTTCTTTATATAATCAGTGGCATTAAATGGTTCAACATTGAAGAACTGCTGACTGCAAATACGTAACAACACTACCTACATCATATTTTAAAAGGGCCTGGGAAAGACAAAGACATTTTTAAAGCATCTTTAATTTAATTTTGAACATTAGGCGTAATGATAACATTTTAAAACCAAAAGAAATAGGCATTTATTATTATGTTGTTTATGTTTATAAACTGTTTCAACCTCATTTCCGCATTTCAGCTCAAAAGGAACCGAGCTAACGATAATGTAAAGTAGTAGCTTCTTACCGGATATGTTGTTTTTTATTTCAAATTAAAAGTAACGTCCCTCGATGACATAACTGTGACAGAGAGGGCTAGAGCATTATGAATATTAAGTCTCTAATTGATTATTTCACATAGAAAATGTTTTAATGATTGTGCATTTGTAAACATTAATGTCAGAAAAGAACGAGACTATTAAACATTTTGAAAAGACATCAACCGGAACAAAGGTAACTGACTCCAACTTGATTTTCCATCGCCAACGAAACAGTCGACCAACGCCTACAAATAAGACGCTTGGTGAGTAAAAAAATCTGATCCAAACGTTATTTTTAATCAAGTTTGCGTCTTCTGATCCTTTTAATCTTTGTTAGCATTCCCAAAGACGTCAAGATTGTGTAATGTAAACTTATTTCTGTCTATTTCCGGTGTCGCGAGAACGTTTTTCTCTTTTTGCTTGCTGCAAAAATGACAGCCGTCAATTAACACGAAAACAAATAACAGTACGACTTTACGCTGTTATTTACTATTTACTACTAGCATTTCTCTGCTAGTCCGGAAATTAATGCCAAAACTTGAGCTCGCCTTGGCGCAAACAAGGCCCGCTTTGTTGAATTTTGCTGGTTCTGCTTGCACACTGTTAATAATCCCTCTATATTCATTTAAGTTTGCGTAAAAAGATGTAAGTTCCCATAATGTATAGATTCATTGCAGCCTTAAAAGTTTACAAAAACTTTAGTCAGTTAAAATGTAATTCAAGTGCAAAAAGAAGCAAAGGAGGACTCAAAACAACTAAGTTTTCTCACCTCTGACCTGAAAACAAATCAAACAGATTTAAATAACAACATTGACCGAACAGGAAGTTGGCAAAATGTCAATAAACAAGCAGAATAAATAATATAATGAACAAAGCAAAAGATGGGTCAGAACAGCATATTTATGTAACACACCTCCAGTTAGCCACTTTGCTAATGAGGCATCACGTGAAAGCAATATGAATGCCCACACTTAAATGTTGTCATCGTCATTTATCATCAATTGCGATTTAGCACGGTGCTGAGTGACGAAACATTTCAAATGAAATGAACCAAGGCTGTTTTCCTGCCAAGTGTCCTTGCAGGAACGCTTGCTTGCTGTTACTGTGTGTGTGTGTGTCTGGCAAGACGGACTGCAGGTCGAGTCCCATTTCACTACTCTTACTAAAGCCTTTGGAATTTCATTAATCTGCGTGGGTGTACGGCGCAAAAAGTTAGCTCAGCATGGTCGCTGTCGCCGTGCGGAGTTGAAATCAAGAGCTGAATAAAAAAAAAACACACGAATGCTCCGCAGACAACGACAAGAGTATTTATAGAACTTTGTTTATTCCTGATGTGTTCAAATGCACCACATCCAATTCAGTTTGTGAAAGTTAATGAAATAAACGCAACAACATGTAGTGTCTCCCAGCGTCATCCACAGGCATGAATTAATCGTGAAGAATTGTGTGGAATTGATTGTTTATTGATTAATCGCGTCCGAAGCGACTGAGTAAAAGTGGGATGCACCACTTAGCTGCAACCAGCAGAGGCGCTGTTGATTCAGTTTCAAGTAGTTCATAATTGAAAAAAAAATATTGATATAAATATACACTAAGACCAGGGTTCAATTCCACCCTGCGTGGAGTTTGCATGTTCTCCCCGTGCATGCGTGGGTTTTCTCCGGGTACTCCGGTTTCCTCCCACATTCTAAAAACATGCTAGGTTAATTGGCAACTTCAAATTGTCCATAGGTATGAATGATGAGTGTGAATGGTTGTTTGTCTATATGTGCCCTGTGATTGGCTGGCGACCAGTCCAGGGTGTACCCTGCCTCTCACACCCCCGCGACCCTCGTGAGGAAAAAGCGGTAGAAAATGAATGAATGAATGAAATATACACTATGTTGGCATCTAACAAAGGTTTTTAATACGGTATTGGTTGGAAAAAAAAAGCCAAATAAAAAGTACGATTAAGTCTTTGATGCTTGTTGAAGGGATTGGAGAAATGAATGAGGTTCCACTGTATCGAGTATCTCAACATCACAAGGATCTAGCCTGTGTTTTGTTTGATAGTCACAGTTCATTGGCTGCTCACAAAAACAAACCTAAGCGGTGCCGCAGTGCGAGGCGCCGGTGAGCGTGTTCCATCAAGAGTCAGCATAGTCTAGTGGGAGGAGTCAAATAGGTCGCAGAGATGCATTTCCCGTAAGTCGCCAGACTCCTCCCCCCCACCCCAGAGAAGAGAAGTGCAGAAACAGGGAAGAGAGAGAGTGAAGAGCACAAAAGGACAAGAGCTTGTTGCTGTGTTGATGATGTTGTTGCATGCATGTAGCCATTTTGCTCACTCGGCGTGGAGAGACTTCAGACCCGTTTCTGTCGGTACGTCTTTGTTTTTTTTATTTGCTCAATTGTCTCTCGTCTTTGCGTTCCATGTTACATCACACAGCCTTCAGTCAGTAGGAAGTGACATTGCTCTTACAGTGTCATCGCGGTCATTCTTATGTCTGTTGTGCTCTTGAGCAACAAGCTCTGACTTTTAGATCTTATCTTAGGAGCAGTTAGGAGAATCAGACGTTTGCTGTATTGTGCAACACTTCTCTGCTGCAGGGTTTATTTATTTATTCACGGGGGCCCTACATTTGCAATATGGCAGACTTATGGATGTAGCTAAAATGTATCAACCGACACAAAATGACACAAAACAATGATGAGACTAAGATTAATTCAGAAGACTGAGATTAATTATTGCAGTTGTTCATAGGTATGAATGAGAGTGTGAATGGTTGTTTGTCTATATGTGCCCTGCCGTTGTCTGGGAGCCATAAAAATCTTTAAAATACTTTATATAAAACCATATTTGACTCACTTTTTGAAGGGAACATATATCACTGGTGAAACTTACTTGAAGGAGACTTTGGATGTGAGAGTACCTTGGAGTAGGTCTAGCAGGACTTCCAGGTCGGATGTAGATGGGTTCCAAGTCAGAGACCTCCATGTCGGCCTCTCATCTCGTCCGATGAATTCAATTATTTTTCATGTTGTTCGCTACACAACACAACACTCCATGCAGGAATTGCAATCGATCGATGAGAGAATACTTAGACCTCACATTACCTTACATTACATTACATTACCTTAACACTGAATGAAGTCATGAAGTCAGCCATGGCGCGTCCAAGATGACAGAGTGAAGCGACGTTGTCGTCCCAGTCAGCTAACTGGTTAGCTTGCTAGCTCCAGTCCCTGCAGCATAAGAGTCGGAATGTGGTGTAAGTAATAAATAAGAGTGGAAATATGACACAGGTCGTCTATGCTCGAACTACAAAAATATTCCATTGAATCCTGGATTATGAAAATTAATTTATCGTGGTCGAGTTTGGACGCAGTTAACCACTATAAACAAGGGGTTTATGAGCCTATTTCATAGTCTCGCTCGTTGTTGCACCGCGCATAAACCATGCAGCCGTGCACTTCCTGTCAGTTATTTTCCGACAACCAGAAAGTTTCAACTGTCCTGACAGGGCTCATCCTTCCTGTGTCTGGAAGAAGAAAAAAACATGTTAACATGCATCTTCTAATTGGCCACGGTGCATTTGCATAATAATAATAAACTACAAAAAAAACTACAAACTACTGTTTAGAACTACATATGTACTGTCTGTCAATTGTTTGTAGTTTTGTCACAAAGATTAAGTGCTTTTACAGAGGCTCTTGCTACGTCTTCTTATTCTCTGGCTCACATTTTTCCGTTTCTTACTCTGAAGCTGATGCCAAGTTGTCCCTCTTTAGATTGAGACCTTGGCACAAGGCATGGCGGTGAGGCAGAGGATCTTCAACTCCACCGCCCCCTTCTCCGGGTCACCCCCCGCCGACCTGAAGGGCTCGTACCCGAAATGTACCGCCACGGAGAAAGGCACGCAGCAGCAGGAGGAAGAAGAGGAGGACGAGGAGCCGTGGAAGAGCGGCAAAGTGGACTACATAGCGCTGAGCCCCTTGCTGAATAAAGTGCTGACTCAGGGGACCGCCGAGCAAGTTGGAGAAGCGCCGCTCAAGAGCTCCCCGTTCATCGCACAGGCCGAATGTAATCTCGTCTTTTGATTCAATCTCGATTCATTTGAAAATTTACACAGAAGGAAGGTTTAAAACCCCGCCCTCTCCGCAGGTGAAACTCAGGACTCCCAGGAGTTTAGCCCGTCCTGCTCAGAGCGTCCCTACGTTCCGTCCCCCAGCTGTTTCCTCGCTAAGTATTGTCATCTAAATAAAATTTTAAAAAGTTGGATCATATGAGAAGCGACATTATTTGACGAGATGTTTGCTTGTTCTTCAGTTTGCAGCCAGAACACAACAACGTGGCGTGTCCGACCACCGCCTCCGTTCAGCAGCCCGGACGCTCGTCATCGCCTCGTCAGCTCGGGCAGAGGAAGAAACCTCGAAAGCGGACGAAGCGGAAAGGCCGGAAAAAACAAGGAGACAAGAAAGCCAATGAGGAACACCAGGAAGCTTCTGGAGTCCCCGAGCAGGAGAGCGGGACCTCTCTGGACCACATCCTGGTAAGAACAATGAACTAAAGTATTGGGACACCCCAACGTCCAGCTAGCGATGTCTTAAATTCATCTGAGAGACTTTGGTAGGTGCTGCTGTTTTGGTTAGCAAACAGGCAACAGACTTAGCTAGCTCTGGGTTGGGGTCTGAAGTGGATGGTCGACCTGGTGATGCATTGATGGTGTCAATGTAAGGATCACCCTGCCTGTTGCCCCCGTAGGAACAGTCGTCACAAGAGCGGAGGAGCGCCCTCGGTTCTTCTTGCCGCAGCAGCAGCAGCGTGGAGAGCTCAGACGAACAGGATGGAGCGCCCCCTCACTGCCACCCAAAGAACTACAACACAGGGTCCGGATGCTGTCCTTTGGCGTGGACGGATGTTTTCTGCAGCGGCGTGCTCAGCCTCCGCTCCTACGGGCAGGAGAGCGACTCCTTCAGCAGCGTCGGGGACTGCTCGCTGGCCTTGGCGGGCCTGCGGGGCAGCGTCAGTCAAGGGGACCCGTGCTACGCGGGGCCCTTTTTCAAAGACGTGGAGCGGGATGCGTGGGAGGACGACGCGGAGGAGTGGTCGTCTGAGGATTCTGTCAGCAACGAGGGGATCATCTTTTACAATGAAGTAGGTTCCTTCCTCACCATGACTGAAGCGTCATCGCATCGAAGTCATTGGTCCTTTTGTCTCGTTAGAAACTCCAGCCTGTGGACTCGGAGTATAAAGAAGGGAGGGAGTTTATCCTGTCCGAGTTCCTCAAAGAAGGCTCCTACGGTGAAGTCCACAGTGCTCGGGATCTCAACACGGGCTTCAAATTTGCCGTCAAAAAGGTAAACGCGGAAGCAACGCTTCTCCGAGGCTGGGCTTCTGTTGTCTCCTTTAACGGCTCGCTTCCTTCCCACGTTGGCAGATCGCCCTGAAGACGTTCAACAGCGAGGAGGTGAGCACGTGGAGTGCCCTCAGATCTCCTCGCGTCCTGGAGCTCTTTGGAGTGGTCCGAGACGGGCCTTACGTTTTCTTTTTGATGGACCACAAATCAGGTAAAAGTTGGTCCGTTTACCTCAACTTGTGTTGGTAATTATTATTATTATTATTGTTAATTATAATTAGTCATTATTGCACATCATCCACTGTGGACACTCCTGATGTCATCGTTTGTTCCTCCAGGCTCGCTGGGCCAGCTGATACTCCAGCGGGGGCGTCTGCCAGAGGACCTGAGCCTCCATTACCTGTTGCAAATCGTGACAGCGCTGGAGTACCTAGCGAAAAAAAGAGTCGTGCACCTCGACGTTAAAGGTACTTGAAGGGATCCATGCATGATCCAGGCAGATGTACTAACCACTACCACACTATGCAGCCTCACATTGAACTTTGGGTAGGGGTGGGGCCAACGGAGGGAAAAAAAAACCCATATGCTGTTCTTGTAGTTCTTTTTTAGACAGGCATAAATACGCCTGACTATAAAAAGCAAATCACAAATCAAAAAGGTTTTTTGGAGCAGTAAATCAGAAAAAAGTCCAACTTTTTAAATTGGCGGTCGTGAGGGCGGCTGTCGTTGCAGCTGTCCGGTTTGGGGCGGAGCGTGGATTTACAGCACCTGCGTTGTGAAACCCGGGCCGCCGCGACCAAGAGAAACGGGGCTGGGAATTTCCCACAGTGACTCACCGCCGCTGGGAAAGCAACTGCGCATGCGCCAGGGTGGGAGGTGGGGGTTGGGGGGGCATGGTGGTGTGATATGAGGAGCAGGAAGTCGTCGAGAGAAGTGGAGGAGGTGTGCAAGGACAGAAGATGGGAGAAAAGGCTGATTGAAGAGAAAGAAAAACAAAGTCAACTGAAGTCTTTAGCTTCTCAGGCGCCCCCTGGTGGTTGACTCAACTTTTTTTTTGTCCTGCTGCAGCTGTTCCTCTCGGTGACTGCATGTCCCCTTTCTTACCCCCTCCCTCGTCTTTGTGCAGCTGCTGTTTCCAATTATACTGTCCCTTAACCACGCACAAGTCATGGACGTCACCCAAGCTCCACTTTTCTTTTTTTTTTGTCCCCCTTAGCTGACAATGTGTTGCTGTCGGAGGACGGAAGAGACTCCTTCCTGTGTGACTTTGGACACGCAGAGAGACTGGACACGGGGGGGCAGAGCCTCAGCGGGTCCAGAGGTGAACACGTGTTGCATTTACAGTTTACACCCCAACATTTCAATAATAGCGAATGTTATCCAGGGGACACACACAAGTCGTTATTGTCTACATATCTGGCAACGCATGTGAATAGCAAGATAATTGAGTTTTCAGTCAAGAATGGTGGTGGTAGCGTCACGGTCTGATTCCGCTAGCACTGAGGAGCTGCGGTTCATTGAAGGGAAACAAGAATTCCGACATGTACTGTTGACACTGTGACGCAGGAACTGGAACCCAGTTGTGTTGCCAGATATTCAGACCACATTTTGACTCTTTTTTCAGTGGATATTAAACCTGTAGAGCCGCAATATCAAAAGTGCTGAAATTCACTTTGTCTGGCAGATCTGAAGGGCACCGAGACGCACATGGCCCCCGAGATCGTGCGAGGTGAACCCCGCGGTGCCAAAGCAGATGTGTGGAGCAGCTGCTGTATGTTACTGCACATGCTCAACGGGTGTCCGCCCTGGACTCGATATTACACCTGTCGACTCTTCCTGAAGGTATCAAACACATACACACTACACTACACTATAATGCGCAAGAACACAAACACATAAACGTGTGTGTCTTTGGTGTGTTATCATACTGGCAACCCAGTTTCTACTCCACAATGTCACAGTACGTGTTTTGCCTCCGTGAACCACAGCTCCCCTGTGCAGGCAGCACTCATGCACCCCCCTAAACCATGACCAATTCTTGACTGTATGAAAGACGCCATTCCCTTGCATGCACAGCTATTTAGACGATACCATCATCTATTTTGACTTAACTGGGGCTCGCTTACAGATCGCCAACGAACCGCCGCCACTCCGAGAAATCCCCTCCGACTGTGGCCTCCTCACGGCGGACGCCATCAAAGCGGGGCTGCAGAAGGATCCCAACAAGAGAGCATCAGCCAGCGACATGAAGGAAAGAACGTCCAGAGCCCTCAAAGAAGGTCAGGGTGTGCTTTACAACGAGTCCGCTGGTTCTGACTGTCAAGTTTGAATCCGCCGTGTTTGTTCACTTGCAGTCGGAGGCCTCAGGAGCCCGCCGGCGAGCAGATTCTACGCCGAGCCGCTTTATTTCGCCAACAGGCCTCCTGACTCGGTGCAACCCGACGAGGAGCGTCAAGAGCAGGCTGGGAGGATCCTGCAACTGAACGATGACAATGAAGAGGAGGCCGACGTGTCAAAGCTAGCATCGTTATCCGAGCCCACGCAGAAGGTGACCACCGTACCGGAACTGGAGCTCCGTAAACTGGAAAGAGGTGAGTCCTCTGTCTGTGAAGGATCTTTGCTCGTGTCACCGCTTGAACTCTTGTGTTTTTTTTTGCAGATTTCTACCTGAGCAGCCTGTCCCAGCTTCACTCTGCCGAGATGCAGGAGCAACTCTTGTCTTGTCTCAGCAGCGACCCCTACAGCAGCAGGGAACCGTGGGACAAGAAGGTACTTGACAAGGGATCCAATTTCCTTTCCGGTTCATTTTCAGAAAATATCCAAAATCCGTTTTGAAGGACTCGGGTCGCTGGTCGCTGAGCCCGGCAGACGACTGCAGCTCCGGCGTCTGCTCATACAGCAGCCAGCTGGACGGGCAGCAGCACGTCAGCTTGGATCTGCTGGCTCACTCGCCTCCTCGGCCATGTTGCTTCCAAGGTGAACAACGCATCGCCGCTCGCTTTGGTAAAGTCACTTTGGTAACCAATATCATTTCGGTTCAGGCGTGGACGTCTGCATCCAAGAATTCAACGGGACGACCATTCAAATTCGAGAGACGAGACGCGTGAAGGTGGGCCACATCGCCACTGGCATCAGCGATCAGGTAGGCTCGTCTTCTTCCTCCGTTGTTGCATTTAAAAGGCGTTGTCCCAATTTTTACATCTAATGTCTTTATGCTTCACTATAATGATTTTTCATGACGCATATAGATTACACACGGTCCTTGAACGCACCACGGTTTTGTGTTAGTATGTAGAAGGTTTGACTACTCAGTAAATATAGTTACATTGTCACCCACAGTCCCATTATATTGTGATTATGAGCACGGTGGTCGAGTGGTTAGCGCGCAGACCTCACAGCTAGGAGACCAGGGTTCAATTCCACCCTCGGCCATCTCTCTGTGTGGAGTTTGCATGTTCTCCCCAGGTTTTCTCCGGGTACTCCGGTTTCCTCCCACATTCCAAAGGTTAATTAGCGACTCCAAATTGTCCATAGGTATGAATGTGAGTGTGAATGGTTGTTTGTCTATAATGTCGCCTCCAGCACCCCCCGCGACCCTCATGAATAATAATTAATGTAATGGATGAATTGTGGTGTTTACCATTAAGTACCAGTGAGAAGTGATCGCTTTACGGCTCCATTGAAGTATTTACCCATGAATCAGTGCGCCTCCACATCAAATCCCGACTACAATTGTACAATTGACCTTGTTTGACCCCGCCCCTCAGGGTAAAAACATGTCTTTCTGTCCTCTAGATCTCTGAAAGAGTTTTTACCTTGGAGACGCACCTCGGCCACAAGATCGCCCACGATGATGAAGTGCAGGAGTCCGGCTTGAAACTCTGCTGCGTCCCCGCACCAGACTTCAGCTCCGCTTGGAGATGGAGGATCAGAGACGGGGTTCTGGAAACAAGATGAGATTAAATATTGTCCTTGGGAGACCATTTTGACATCCTGTTCATTTATTCTATTTCTGCTTAGCTATCAGAACCACAGCTACTCACAATTTCGTCACATTTGTAGTTTTTACTCGTTATGCAGATCAGACGTCCTTTACAAAACAAAGAAGCAGCACATGGTTGAAATTCAGGTTGAGCAGGAAGTTATGCTAATAAAAAACGTTGGTTAGTTTACCAGTACTGTAAAGTTAACTGTAAAGAATACATGACTAAAGTATACATAGTGGTGTGACAAACTGGTAAAAACATGGAACAGTAGTGAACCTTCACAGGAGTGGCTGGCCACCCAAGACTCATGATTCGGCCAAGAGGTCACAAAAGACCCCACAACGACATCCAAAGAACCGCAGTCCTCAGTTTTCGTGTCCCAACAGACCTTTAAGAAGTTCAATAAAGCATACGCCAAGTATGTTTAAATGTTTATTCTCCGTATTACAACATACAAATTCACTGCAAAGTTGTTTTTTTCCCCACTTGAAACAAACTTTTAGAAATGTGATAGAAAAATGTGAAAAAAATTTCATCATAAAAAAAAAAAAGAAACCAACAAAAGGCACTCAAACATGTATAGGCTAGAATATAAACGTCATTTACTGCGTCAAACGTTTGTGAAGAGTGACTGGCGTACAAATCATTACTACAGTACTGAACTTCCAAAACACAGTTGTTGAGTTGAGGTAAGCCAACATTTTGGTGTTTATTACAAACGCTGGTCAAGTCGGCAAACGGCCAAACGGTCACGCATGACGAAACGTTACATAAATATTTTCAAAAAAAACAAGTTAAGGGGTCTGTTAAGCATGTGATTTGCGCACATATTGCTTCGGATACGAGTGGTAAAAAACCAAGATGGCCGCTAAACTGTTTTAATCAGCTCAGTGACCCAATCCAGCAGAGAGGAAGAAGCATTCTGAATGCAGAAGATAGTCAACATCGTCAATTACAGAAGAAAACAAAAAACGCAGTGACTTTCTTGTACCTGTGCTAAGTAAAAAATAAATTACTTAAAATGCATTCCCTCTCTCAAGAGTATGGCAGTCACCCACCTACCTCCACGCAACATGGTGGGGGGGGAAAAAAATCGGGGGCGACAGCGCCACAGTCAGTCGTCACGAAAAAGCACACAGGAGATGAACAGGTCCTCTTCACGTGCACATTCAAGTTCTTTGTTCATCTCGGCCGCTTCGTTGTCCGTCCGATAGTCTCCTTCCCCCCGCTTCCTGCCAGGTCCGCTCGCTCACACCACCCAAATAAACCCCCCTTTCACGCCCAGCTTTCGCCCCGACCGCTCACATTTTACGAGTCACATACACGGTGGTGAGAACGGCCGCCAAGACGACAGCCACCATTTGCCATGTAGGAGTACCGAAGTAAGAGCGAATACCCTCCTTTAAAAAAGAAAAGAAAAAAAAACGCGTTTTAATGTGCTGAGTCATGACTTTTTATCACTTATGGCTTCCTTACCCAGCCACCTTGCTCCCTGATCCAGTTGAGAACATTTTCACGGAGGTAGTCGATGGTCCAACTGATGATAGTTCGGATGATGTCAGGAATGTGTGTCAGGAGAGCCTGGGAGAGACCAACCCGTATTTTTATATACAAGACAGCCGAGCTCCCCTGAAGACATTCACGCATGGCCGTTATTGTCATCCAAAATATAGAAAAAGTTGAATTTTTTTTATTAATATTTTGTCCTGAGACATTGGATGTGGCGATACTTTTGGGGGTTTAGGGACCCGAATGCGGTTTGTCGGAAAAGGGGCTCTACTTGTTTATTCAAACACCGTTAAATAGGGCTCTTAACGATAATGAGACCAGAACTTTCTACTTATGTAGAAATCTTGCTTATTATTTAGCTTATTAGCATCTTTCGTCACGAGCGAACGACAAGAACTACTCGTTACATGACAAATCACTTATTTGGCAAATGTCCGCCTTCTGAATAAGTTGTAAACACACCAAAAATAAAGTAAGCTTTTAAAAAAATAGTCCATGTGGCAGCAGCGCTAGGTTTGATTTTTTTAGTTGAAGCTCAAATTCAAAAGTGAAACCAAAAGCAAAAGTACTCACTTTAATGACGAGTCGACAGGCAAAATAGAAGAGAGCGACCACTCGGCCCCAGTTGAACTTTCTATCGGAGAAGATTTCAATGGCCACTTTCATAAACACTTCCTTGGTGGGCTGGAGTGAGGAGTTCTCTATCATCCTAAGCAGAGAAACAGAAAACAGAATTACAAAAAAAAAAAAAAACAGACACAAATAACCCGTGGCGGCTTAGCTTACCTTTGGAGCTCCACATTGCCGTCCAGCTCATCTCCAATCTGCTGCAGGCACTGGGCGAGCTTCTTTTGGTTGGCATCGCACAGCTCACCACCGCCCAGCTGGGCCCGGGTCACCACGGTGCTGCAGTCTCCGTGGCGGCGAACTCGTTCATAAATGAAACTGAGAAGCAGATAAACGTCGAAACGACACCGTGACTACACTCTGAGAAAGTCTTGTGCCATTTTATGACAAGGTTAGTCTAACTTACTCCTTCAGCAAGACAGCTCCTAGTTCCAGTATCTGATCCTTGGAATTTCCTGTAAGACAAACATCAGGGTCGAATCATACCGTAGTTCAGTACATAGTGCCGTTAATTTAACAGTAAAAACAGCTCATGTCATGACAATTGACTTACATAACAGCTAGAAAAAGATGAACACAAGACATGCAAGTTTACCCACGCTTGTTTAATAAAGGCAGAATTGACAAATTACGCATTTTTGTGCACTTCGGAGATAAAAGTCGTTATTTTATATGCCACAAATGCCAATTATTGTCTCAACAATCTTTGGGGAATGAAACTTCGCGGGCTAACATGAAGCTAACTGTGGCTAAAAGCTAGCTAACGTTGCTGCCGACGTGCCACGAAGCTTCAATGGCACAATTAGCATAAATCGCGACAAAAGCTCATTGACTACGTGTTGCCAGTAGCCGGTGACGCTGTCAAAGGCAGTTTAACAACATAATAAAGACGCCGCAAGGCAACGTACCCTGATCGCCTCCTCCCGGGTGCGCTGCCATCTTGTTTTCTGAGCGCACTGCTGGAACTTCCGCATTAAGTCACGTGAGTTGGCCGCCGACAACAGCTGCCCCGTGCAGATGACGTCATGGTTGTATAAGTCCTGTTTTGCTTAGAAACAGCTAATTCGCAACATTTTGACCTACATTTACGTATATAAATGCAACTTACACTTTTAGACTTTTCTGGAATTGTTTCTGTGTATTAATGTGCTGTTTTTTGTCCATTTTGGTCTTGTTTAACGAAAGCCTTAAAAATGTCACTTCCGGTTTTAGTTACTGTCAATATTTGGAATTCACGGAATATACGTTGAATATCTAGATACCAATATGTTATAAAGGCAATGTACAATTTATTTTGAAAGATTTTAAATTAGGTTTTATAAGTTGCTTGTACTTTTCAGAGCTGCTTTGTTTCGGTCCGTTCAAGCCGCGTGACGTCACATCCTGTTTATGTTGCTATACAAATACACTAGAATGCATACTGTAAGAATAATTAATAAACATATGCTTTCATTTACGATGATTTTATTCGGATGACTTTGGGAACCGCAAGGAAATATGACAAATAAGTTATGGTACTCACCGTGCTTATAAATTCCCCAAATTCAAAGCAACACACTTGGAAATCATAAACAAATAGTTAAATTTCAAAAATTATCTTGTAAAATAAACGACTGAGTTCATTTAAAATGCAGACCTCATATTCTTTCCATGTAACAAGTCCACACTCGAGTCTTGTGATGATGACTTCTCCAATCTGATTGGCTGGGACAAATCACATGGTCCTATTTCCACCCACGTTACCAAATGTGTCTCCTTGCCCTTTGAAGGCCTCTTCTAGCATCATGGATGACATCAGACAGCAGGGTGCATCATGGGAACTGCCTCACAAAACTCCCGCTAACTTTCGAACCGATGACCTCACAATTAGCGCTGAGCTAAACACCTGTCCTCTAGCTAAGAGGAGCTCACAGGTGGCGTCGTGATGACATCACGTTATGTAACGCGAAGAGGTCAAGCAGCGGTGAGCGTGAACCTGAATGGCCTCCAAAGTAAATCTCACAAAAGGTCATCGAAATGTGCATCATGAGTAGTGTGGGTTGTTGGCTGTCCAACACCGCAAGAAGCTGCTTCCTGTCCACGGCGTCTACCGTGGGCCCTCATTACCTGAGCAGTCCACTTCATGGAGGTCCAACCGGGAACTCCAACAAGCATATCTTCCTGTACCAGGTCATTGGAAGCTGCTCCACGAGGTCAGCCGCGTACGACGGCCGACAAACTCAATGCCGGAGTCGCTTACACGGGATGAGCTTTTCGTTGAGCGGCGTACGTGACAGAAGGACGCCTCTGCTGCTCTTTCACGTTCCTTGTCTCTCCGCGGGGCACGATTCCCACAGCAAAGCGGTCGCTGTGAAAGAAGTCAACATGGTAGCTGGAGGCTTGGCGCAGGCCGCGAACGCCATGCTGGCAGAATGCAAACGCACCACGTGCTGGTTCTTTGAGATGGTGACAAGGAAGTTAATTCACTACCTGAAGATAGCCCTGCTGCTTTACGTCATATTGTGTGTCCGAAACCTGGCCATGGACTGTATTGACATTTTAACCGCCATCCTCTACCTGGGTGTGCTTCTAAAAGTGTGAAATGAAGGCTCAAAATGAGGCACAAACAGTTAAAAATATGATCATTATTTTTTTTTTTAGACAGATCATTTATTTTGAGAGTTGCCCGCAATATTTATATTTGCCAGTATTTTCAAGTAGAACAAACAACACAAAAAAGTGGTACTTCTAAAAAAAAAAACATATATAAATGACATTACATTATAAATTATGTACAGAAATACTTTCCCAGGCGCCTACAAAGGTCCCATATAATGCAAAAGTGACTTTCTAGTAATCTAGCACCAAACATAGGGCTGCACCGTGTTAGCAAAAGTACTTTAAAAAGATCTAAATTCTAGCATGCATGCTAGATTTGGTGTTCAACCTACGGCCCGCAGCACATTGTAAAAATACAACTTTAAAAAAAGTGCTTAATATTAATTTATGACAAATAATATATATCTCTGCCAGCAACCTAAATGATAGGCTGAACAATTCACTGTTGTTCCACTAGATGGCAGAAGACACAAAGTGTATCCACCTGTTAATAATGTAAAACCGGTGTCCAAATTCTGGTGTGTGAGCCATATGTAGCACGCTGCTGATTCTTTACTGGCCCGTTTCACATTCTAAAAATATAATGTGCCAGAAAACTTACGAAATTTAGAAAAACACATAAGCAAAAATGGAAAAATCAAGTAATTAAAGTAACAAGATAAAATATTGAGGAATAAAGCAATACAATGAAAATTTTTTACAAAAATAATATTAAAGGACAAAAAGTGTTTAAAAGAAGCTGTAGTACTATGAGAAACAGAAAACAGCAAATATTGTAGTAATTTTAAGAAGATTAGGTTGCAAACAAGTTATGTGAACAAGAAGAATAACAAAGTTGATGTAGTGGGGGGGCGTGTAATCCTATGAGTATGAAGTCATTATATTAAGAGAAAAAAGTTGATTCTAATGAAAGAAAAAGGTACAATTTTACAATAATAAACTCATAATATAATGAGGAAAAAGTAATGTCATTGTAGTAGCATGACATTTAAATATTAATGAAAAATATATTTTTTAATTGTTATATATTAAGGGAATAAAGTCAAAATATATTGGCAATAAAGTCATATTTACAAGAGTATTTTTAAATATTTGGAGGTAAAATATTTTAGATGTTTTATATTTTATTTGTCTTAAAAAACGGCAAAAACTTCTGTGCATACCTGACGTGTTGCTTTGCAAAATATGAAAGTGGCCCCTGCGTGCTACCATTTCTCACTATGTGGCCCCTGGACTGCTTCACTTCCAATCAACTATTTTGGCACCTTATAGTACCTTATTGCACCTTTAAAATGTAGAAAAGTACTGAAAATGGCACCTTTCCATTGGCTGAGGTGTTGCGTACTTGGCATGCTTCCTGAGGTAGCTTGCGTTCCAGTGCCGTGCTGTTAAGGAATCCAGACACGGTAACCTTTGAACTCTTTTCAGTTGACCACGACCTGCGACCTCATCCAGTCCAGACAGGCAGTTAGGCTGAAAGACACACCAGAGACAAGAACCGTGAGCTCGGAGCAATCCAAGATGACTTGATGGTATTTTTTTTTTTTTTGACGGCTGAGGCTGAGGCTGACCCTTCTCCCGTCAGTCCGCAGCAGGCTTGGACGTGCCAGTTGTGTGTGGTGATGGCGTCCAGCGTGAGGCAGCGTGAGATCTCGCCCGCCGTCATGGAGCCTTTCACGTCTTGTTTGTTGGCCAGGATGAGAACGGCGGCGTTTTGAAGGTCCTGGCGGCACACGAGAGAAAATATATGCAAGAACTAGAATTGTAGACGACCACAATACATCCCACTTGAGTTTACAAATGTACTTTCTAAGTCAGGATTTATTTTTTTCATTTTTTTTATTATTTTATGTGGTGACATAAAAAAAAATTTAGGGTCCATGTCCATGAAAACCGATATTAAAAAAATACTGCATACAATACATATGTCTTCATTCCACTACAGGGAGTATTTCATATTACGCTTATCGGTATCAGAAATTGAGCGTAGGAAAATATCGTTTTTCAGCAGTAGAGCCAATATCGGACATCCCTATAAAATATTATTTGAATAAATATCTGTTTTTAGAATGTTGGCCATGGCTTTAAAGCACTGATTTCCATGAATTCATTACAAAAAGTCATTTAAAAATGTGATTAACTGATGAGTTAACTGCTGCCTGTAGGCTGTAATTAATTAGAATGAAAATCATAACCGATCGACAGCACTAATATTTTATTTTAATATTAATAAATTATTTTTATAATTTCCGATTTTTTTTAATTATTTATTTTTTAATAAATATTTTATTAATATTAAGTAATTTTTTAAATGTATTTGATGTGGAATAAAACCCGCCAGCTGACATTGCTTAGCGATAAGGAAATGCTGACTGGGGAAAAAAAATAAAAAAGCCAGACTAATATGACCGTTGACCCTCGCTAGCCGCCGACCAAACTTTTTCACGGAGCAACAGCCTCCCAAGTCATCTGACCTTTGCAGCAGCTGACGTAAACGCAGCGTCCTTTCGTACCTCATGGGCGAGCATTCGGTGCAGCTCGTCTTTGGTGAGCGTGAGTCGGCCGCGGTCGGTGCTGTCCACCACCAGGATGACAATCTGCAAGAGGAATTAGCATTTGCCACATGTCCGGTCTTGAAGTCACATGATCAGACCCCCCACCCCCTTGCTATCAGCTGGCATGACACAATAATACATAACTGAATCTAATACATAACTGCTTACATAACACTCCCAAAGAAGAGATTTTATCAACAGGCTGATAGTAAAACGTCAACAGTGTGTCCTCCCATCGTGGCAAATTACTCTTATTATCCAATCATCCAATTTTCATTAATTTCTTTAAAAATATGACTTTTTTATGACAAGTAATACATCTCTGTTTATCTACTATCTCTGCCAAGCACATACTCCCAAGTGATAGGCATAGAAACTCAATGTTCTTCCACTAGATGGCAGAAAGCACAAAAACAAAGTGGTGTTCAAACTGCGGTGCAGGGGCCGTTTGGAGCCCACTGCTGTTTCCGTACTGGCCCGCAATACAAAAAATCAACAGCAAAAATGCATTCATTTTCGACCGCTTATCTTCACGAGGGTCGCCGAGGTGCTGGAGCCTATCCCAGCTGTCTTCAGACTGGAGGCGGGGTACACCCTGGACTGGTGGCCAGCCAATCACAGGGCACATATTGACAAACAGCCATTCACACTCACATTCAAACCTATGGACAATTTGGAGTCGCTAATGTTGCTAGCATGCTAGCATGTTTTTGGAATGTGGGAGGAAACTGGAGTACCCGGAGAAAACGCACACGCATGCACGGGGAGAACATGCAAACTCCACACAGAGATGACCAAGGGTGGGATTGAACTCGGGTCTGCGCGCTAACCACTCAACCGCCGTGCAGCCCAACAGCAAAAATGGAAATGTGATAATTTTGCAGAAATCCTGTATGATGATCATTGTATTAGCATAAAGTTTTCATATAAAAGAAATTTTGTAAAGTTGTGACATGAAAACATGAAAAACAAAAAACAGCTGTAATTTTACAAGAATAAAGTCAAAATATGAAAATAAGTTGTAATTTTACTCAACTAACGTGAGAAAAAATATATATTTTTTCAGTAGCATAAAGGTCTTTTTTAAGTCTTAATACGGAGAAACAAACAAAACAACAAATTTCAGGAAAAAATTAGTTTGCGGAAAAAGTATTACGTGATGGGGAAAATGTCCAAAAAATAAAGCCATTATTACGAGCAGATTGATAAAATGATATGAAGAATAAAATCATAAAGTTTGATATAAAATATGTGTGGAGTCAGTAAGGTTGGGCACCACTGATGCAGACTAACTGGTCAATAAACGTGATGATGATGATGGCGGAGGCTGACCTCAGTATTGCAGTAGTACGAGTACCAGCTGCTGCGAAGGCTCGTCTGGCCTCCGATGTCCCACACTAGGAAGTGAGTGTTTCTCACGGTGATCTGCTCCACGTTGCTGCCGACGGTCGGCGACGTGTGAACGGCTTCCTTGGTCAGACTGGCGACACCAGACGGGAAGACAACGGGATGAGGCAAGATAGACGTCAAAGCAAACCTTGGCGTAGATGAACAGCGGTAGTTGGCGTACAACTGGTAGAGGATGGTCGTCTTGCCCGCGTTGTCCAGACCCACAATGATGACTTTGTGCTCTGGCAGAGACAGTTTAGACATTAACTACAGTATCAAACACACCGCTAAGCACAACTATCATAATAGTACAGTCAATTATGTCAAACATGGGTGTCCCAACAGGGAGCCCGCTGATTTTTTTTTTTACATCAAAGTCATGTAGTGACTTACACAGAGCGTCCAAAAAGTCATAAAAAGTAATATAAAAACAGATTTGATGAAGATGTGTTACTTTAAACAGCTGACACATGCCATTATTAGCCTTTTAAAGCAACTTTAACAGTGTCCAATGTATACAACACATTCATTTTTGTCCACTGTCACCTTAAATAATCAATTCTGAGTAAAATACAGAATAATAAAGTGTAATATTAATGGTAATACTCTTACCTCTGTCACCAAACACAGTCATCAACTTGGTGAGAAAGAATCCCATGCCCAATAATAATAAGCGTGTATGTGGAAGCAAGTGATGAATTAAAAACCCTCTCCAGTGCGAGTCTGTGAACTGACTGTCAACTCGACTATCTTTTATAACCTCCGAAACTAAAGCTTGTACACAGGAAACCGGAATTACCTAATTCCAGTGAAAAATGGGAACGCCCCGGAAACTCAAATTTCCGACTCTGGAGCGCCATCCCTTAACTCAACTTCCAAGATGGCGACCGCGGTAAACTTACCGTAGTGATTATACTACGTACTGTTATTAGTTTAGTTTAACTTACCGTACTGATTATACTACGTACTGTTATTAGTTTAGTTTAAGTCGCGTTTTTATCAAATCATATTGCTTTTCTACCCATGTTTTAAATGTGGTCTAGCACTTACCTGCCCTTATGCTATTGTCTCGTTTATGTCTAAAATAGCTAGCTAAGAGTAAAGTCTCGCCGTGGATGTTTACACCGAGTGGAAAATTAACCGCTTGTAAACTCGTTACCTGTTGTTTACAAGTGAAGATTGTTGTACGTATGTCCATTATAATGTGTCCAGGGTGTAACATTTATCCTTTCGGTGGACAATATAAAGACTACAACGTATAACGTTAAGACGAGAAATGGTGAAACTCTTACTTCCGTATTGGGCGGAGCTTATGTGACGTCTGTTTCATTACCCAGGAGAACACGCTCGGGGACCTTAAACGTGCACTTTTGTATGTGGTTACCTCATACAAACATGAATAGAAAATACACTTTTGTATGTGGTTACCTCTTATAAATAGTTATTTTATAACTCTTCAACGGAATATATCAATCTGATTCATTTTACCGCCATCTGTTGATACACTTCAAAGTCGATCCGAGTGTATTTGAAGGCAACACAAGACAGGTCTCTCAACTTGGGCAGATTTATGACGTAACTACTGACGCACTTGTTATGCCCATATACGGAAATGAGGTTTCTTTCCGTTGTCGTCCGCTCATTGTCGATAAGGGAAGTTACTTAATTAATGACAGTATCAGGGTGTGTCAGGAATCCCGGGAATTTTGTATCCAACTTTGAAATGGAACGGAATTATTAGTCAGAATAATTTACTGACAGTTTGAGATGGAAATGAACCCATTTATGACCCCCATTTTCATTTACAGCCACCCTTTAGGAGTCTATAAAAGTAATTAACAGAGTGTTCCATTAAGTAGAATTAGTGGGGATCCTCCGTGGCTTGTCTGAACGTTTTGTCTGGCTGTGCCGACCTGCATCTGCCTAATTGGGATCTTTTTAATCAGGTCAGCTTTAGCTACATTTCCTGTTCCTGTACTAGAGATTGTAATATATTTTTACAACAATAAAATGACACAATGGCATTTTCTGCTGACATTTTTAATTAAAATACGAATTTATCCACAGATTAAAAATGAAAGGCAGAAAAAAAAGCAAAATGTAGCTACAATCAGGCACCAATGATACATGTTATGTCATTATTTGTTGTTTTTTTTTAAACAATTGCGATAACGCAACAATAATATTATTTAATATTTATTCAACTGAAGACAGAAAGGGGGCCGAGGGAGGCTAATTAATTTTCCATTATGATTCTACTGGATATGCCTCTCACAAATGGGAGCTTTGGAAAAAGGCAACAAAGAAATAAATCCAAAAAGTGGGCTGTTTTGGGGGTGAATTTAAGATAATTTAAGCGCAAAAGTAAATTGTATTCAAAAAAAAAAAAAAAAAAAAAAAGCAAGATGTGACATTGTGACGCATCATCTGTCATGGGAAGAAGGAGTGTAAGAGTTAAGACATCCCACCGTGGCGGCGGCGGCGGACATGGCTTGGCGAGACCTTCCGGCACTTGTGATTTGGAGTTGTTACGGCAGGGTGGTGGTGTGGGGTGGTGTGGGGGGGGGGAAGCTGTAGCGCTAGTCATGAGTCTTTGGAGTCTTTGTTTGAGCCGAGTGTTGCAAAAAAAAAAAAAAAGAAATATTTAGCGACTTCTTCACCAGTTTTTTTTAAGGTCCAGGTGATAAGAAGCGGAGCGTGCAGATCTCTCACTCTGCCTGAGATTTGAAACCAAAAGAAAAAGAAGGCGAGGAGAAACCCTGACACTGCACACTAGGTAGGTTTGGGGTGGAGGCGGGGGCGGGGGGGTGATATGATGAATCTGATGAAGACCCTGTTTAAGACTTTGGAGGACGTTGATGATGAAGCTGCCCTCACATTCTATACTGCAGTTTGAAGGCGCGTCATATGGACCACAATCGTAACATTCATGCAGTGTAAAACCGAATTTAGTCGAACGTAAATCTACCGTGAGCGTGTATGTGTTTTTTTTTTTTTTTTTTTTTTACATCGGATGTAAACATTTGTTGTCCTGCTTCGTACTCTCCTCGGCATCAGCGGATGTAGACGTCCCTGCCCCAGTCGTCCTGGTTCTTGTTGCGGCCCTTTCCGGCCCCCGTGTCCACCGGGTCCTGGCAGTAGCGCTCCCTCAGCTTGGCGCGCCCGTGCGTCTGCCCCTGGCTCGGCGCTGGAGCCTGGTTGAGGTTCTCCTGGTCCGGCTCGGCGCCCTCGTCCTCCCAGGAGGCCTGGCGCCCGTGGTGTTGCGCCAGGTGCAGACGGCTCCCGCCGCCGCCGCCGCCTCCGCCGCCTCCTCGGTAGGGCTCCGGCTCCTCGTAGGGGTCGGTTTCAATGTCCATGCAGGAGTCGCCCGCTTCGGTGTACGCCGAGTCCCGGCTGCCTTGTGTCTCTGAGTCAAAGGTGTCTTGTCTGGATAGGCCCCGCCCACTGCCTGCTCTCAGCTGGCCACGGGAGGAGCGAAGGTACGCTTGCTGCTGCTGTTGCTGCTGCTGCTGCTGAGGTTTTCCTCCCAGGTCGCCGTGGTAGTCATGTAGGGGGCCGCTCCCGCCGCTGTCCGTGCCTTCCCGCTTGGGGGGCTCACTGTGCACCAAGTTGGGGCCCTACAGCAAGTCCAGGCCATGCAGAGACACAAACCATGGGTGAGTAGTTAGTGCAGGGTTAGCACGGGCCATGTAAACACATTAAACATGCACGCTAGTCTCCCAACACATTGACATGCTTGCAAACGCCATTCAAAGTCAAAAGCAGTTAAGTTCTAATTGATGGGAGTATTGACACCAGAAATCTACTCAACAGTGCCGCCCTGTGGTCAACTGCAGTCATGGCAACAACAGCTAGGCCTGTTTAAACTGGCGGCTGTCCTACAAGAATCAGATTAATCTTTCTTATTTTATGTTATGGGTTAAATGCAAAGTTATTTTTTCATAAAATATGGGCGTGGCCACCAGGTGACAATTAATTATTTCTTGAATTGTTCAAAATGTTTCTTGTTCTCCGCGTTTTTGAGGGCCTCAAACAAGTTTGCATTCACATTAGACTTGGTGAACATTTAAAAAAAAAAAAAAAAAAGCCCCGCCTCCCCCTGGTTTCACTGACTGTCACAAAATGTGGTGGCGACATCCATCATGACAGGACGCATGAAAAAAAGTCTCAAGAACCCAGGAAGTCGGACATTTTGGTTTGGACCGGAGCATTTTAGGTCCAAATTTGAGTCCAAATCAAAATTCCCAAAAATTTTAGAATGTGCCATAAAATGTGGGAGGAGCCTCGCTAAGAAACACAAAGTCCAAATAGCTCCAACTATGAAATGCTCTTATGACCCAAATATGGCCCATGAGCCGCATGTTCCTCACCCGTCACTTGAGTCCTTTTTTTTTTTTTTTTTTTTAAGTGATTGTCGATAAAAGTAAAAAAAAAATGTTTAAGATTAATATCAAAATGCATTCTTTGGTTTAAAAAGTACTACGTGCTGTTAAAAGGCGTTAGTTGGCAGCCTCCACCAAGCTGGGCGGCTTCCGCTGGATGAAGCAGGCATGACTTGCTGTTTTCAGGGGCGGTGCCATGGCAACAACGGGGGAGGACGGCAAGCCGGAGAGAGGAGGGTGAAACAAAAGTGGCGGAGGACGGAGGCCACGGAGCGAACGAAAGAGAGCAGGAGATGATGACATCAAGAAGAAGGGGTGGCGGCGCCTTCAGGGGGGGGGGGGTTGCTCCGGAAGTCCAGATTTAGGTGTTATGAACGCTGGAGGACAGATTCTGCCGTGGGCGGTCACGTACGGAGGCGACATGGTGTTCTCCCTCCCTCCTTCCCCCGTTTGTGTTCACGTCCGCCAGAGTCAGCGCCGGGCGGACTCAGAGGGCGTGTTCGTCCTCTTTGCCCTCAGCCCCCGCCGCCGCCGTCCCGTCCATGTCGGGCCACGGATCCATGTTCCTGCGCAGGGAGGTGAGCACCTGTACCTGCAGGTTGGAGACGGGCTCGGGCGAGGCGGCCAGCGCCGCCGTGGCCATGGTGCGGTTGAGCAGGGGGTTGGGCGGGTTGCTGCTCGGGGGGTGGGTGGCCTTCCAGTAGGCCTCCAGGTAGTCGGCCAGGTGCTCGCAGGCGTCTTCCAGTTGGTTCTCGTCCAGGATGATGTCAAACAGTTCCTGTGGGGCGAAGAAGCAAAGTAGCATTTACCAAAACCGAGGTATAAAAATAAAGCTAACGTTAGCTCAAAGCGATGCTTTTTGTCTTTAATTATTATGGCAATTGTTCCTTTTCTGCCTAGCAACAGGCGCTATGCAAAGTCTTGAGACACATGCTAACTCGCAAACTAGAGCGCTAGCGACCTAAACGGTAGCCTTCAAGTTATTTCCTTTAAACTTAAATAGCCAAAACTTACCACTTCCGCACGGATAGGGAGGATAACTATTAACAGTTATTTAACCTTTAACATGAACATTAATGAAACGTAATAATTTTTTCTGAGTACATGATACCATACAGCATCCATATCAAACTTGACATTAAATTTTCATATCAAGGCGGGGGCCTCAAACTAGTGTCCTGCGGGCCACATTTGGCCCATGGGCCACGTGTTTGAAACCCCTGGTGTAAAGTGACCAGGAAACGAATCCAAGCACTTCTAGCTATCGTTTCCTTCTACTTCTGTCAGTCTATCACTGTTTCAAAATAAACAGGAAGTTGTCACTCACAGGGGGGCACTGAGCCAACTTGTCGGCCGCCACCATCTGCACGTTGAGATGTTTGGCTTGGGATTTCCCTCTGGATTTGATGAGCCTCTGCAGAACCTAGAAAACAATGAAAATGTTCTAGAAACGTACCAAAATGGTTCCCAAGCTTGTCCAAGTCCAAGTCCGAGTCTGTCCCCGCCATACCTTAGGTGAGGCTATTTTGATGTAGACGATGATGGGCGCCAGCGAGGTCTTAGCCAGCTGGGACGGGTGGTTGATGGTGTCGGCATCCAGAGCCACCAGCTGCAGCGTGCGGGCCAGCTCGAAGATGCGTTCAATCTCGCTCTGGACCTCAGCTGCGGACGGGCGGAAGACAGGTGAGAAGGTGAAAAAAAATAAACACATCTTGGAAATGCCAGGTTAGTACGGTGAAGGGGGGGGGGGGTCATGCAAAAAAAACTCTCCAAACATTTCCAAGCGTTGAGTTCCATTTATGCTGGGCTAAATGGAGCGGTGCAGCATTCTCATTCTGTCACCTCCAAACATGAAGGAAGCCCTCGTGTTTTTCCTCTTCTCGTTTTTTTTTTTTTATGGTTTTCTTACTTCGAGAGAAGGAGGCGCTTGAAGAATGAGATGCCATAATAAGGGTGCGGGTTCACGCCATATTATTAACACCAAAGACAAAGAGAAAACAAACAACATCAGTGTCGTCAGAGCAAGTACGCCGACTCTTCCGGGGGGGGTTTGTTTCCCATTCTTCCACCAAGTGCTACGGTACGGTACGGTACGGTACGGCACGGTACGGTTCGGTTCCCTTTGAATCTTTATTGAGATCCGTTACCTACAAATACAATACGACCCGTATTTTAGAAATATTGAGTACAATAAAAACAGGAAGAAACTAATGCCTTAGTAGATTTTATTATTGTCTTTAATGATTAAAAATACATGTTGTATATGAATGCATGCAGTTATGTTCTATGTTATGTTATGTTTAAGATGACGGGCAATTAAAAAAATCAAATAAATCCACACAAATACCAAAAAAATTAATAAAAAAAATAATGAATAAATAATGCATTTATTATATAATGTAGAATGTAATATATATTAAATAATAACTAATCAAAATAAATAAAACATCAATAATTAAATAATGATAATTAAATAAAAAATATTATTTAATTAAGAATTAATTAAATAATCAATTAATTAATAATAATTAACAAAAGTATAAATAATTATAAAATAAATATAAAAATGACTTAAAAGTGTAAAAAAATTTTTTAAATTAAAATAACCTAAATAAGTGTAGAAATTACAACAATAAATTGAAATGTCAATTAAAGTGTACATAAATATAAATGACTTAAATAAAAGTGAAAAAAACATGCATCCATTTTCTACTGCTTATCCTCACGCGGGTATGCTGGAGCCTATCCCAGCTGTCTTCAGACTAAAGACACCCTGGACTGGTGGCCAGCCAATCACAGGGCACATATAGACAAACAACCATTCACACTCACATTCATACCTATGGACAATTTGGAGTCGCTAATTAACCTAGCATGTTTTTGGAATGTGGGAGGAAACCGGAGTACCTGGAGAAAAAAACCCACGCATGCACGGGGAGAACATGCAAACTCCACACAGAGATGGCCGAGGGTGGAATTGAACTTGGGTGTCCTATTTGTGAAGCCTGTGTGCTAACCACTCACCCACCGTGTAGCCCCTAAAATGTGTTAAAAATTTCCTTATATTTACAAATTTGGGTAATAAGAGTTTAAAAGTAAATATAGGGGTGTTATTTCATGTCTAGAGGGCTCTAATAATGCTTAAATATTCATTCATTTTCTACCGCTTATTCACACAAGGGTCACAGGGGGTGCTGGAGCCTATCCCAGCTGTCTTCGAGCGAGAGGCGGGGTACACCCTGGACTGGTCACCAGCCAATCACAGGGCACATATAGACAAACAACCATTCACACTCACATTCATACCTATGGACAATTTGGAGTCGCTAATTAACCTAGCATGTTTTTGGAATGTGAGAGGAAACCGGAAACATGCAAACTAAATACAGAGAATCAAACCCAGGTCTTCTTGACTGTGGCCTAGATGCTAAAACCACCCCTCCACCGTGCAGGTAAGTAAAGTCTAAAGTCCATAACGATGTCATTGGGTGCTGAGCTGTGTGGTAACATCGTAACACTTGGTGGAAGCGTGGCTCATGTTGTGATGGAGCAGAGCGTCCTCGCAGTGATAAGAGTTATCGGAGGCAGGAAGCGGAGGCAAGGCTTCCATTAACCTCCACGCACACACACACACACACACACACACACACACACGCGCACTCTCATGTTTGCAAACTGAAGTGAAAAGCTGGACGAGGAGCAGCTCGAAGCTCGTACGCTCTCACGTACGTACGGTGTGAAGCCGGAGAGTATCAGCTTTCCTTCCCGCTCGGAGAGAGCAGCTCGTGGCCCTTCTGCCCTCCCACACGGATCCGCTCCGCTCTGGATGGTGAGGTTTTTGGTTTTTGGGGGGGCCGAGTTTCATAACACGTTTTTTTATTAGAAGCTACAGGCTGTCAGAGTGAAGTATGAGGAGCAGCCGACAGGCAAGCAGACGGGCAAACAAACCATGTATGAGCAGAGGATGGAGAGGAAGAGTCAGGAGGAAAAGGTCAAAGAGGAGGAGATGAGGAGGAGGAGGGATGCATACATACCCAGTACATCTGAATCAAAGGAGGGTGGAGGAAGGAGATGAGCGGTGGGAGAGAGGAGGAAGGAAGAAAAGGGAGGAGGAAACATGGGTGAAGGGCAGAGAGACAGGATGAAGAGAGATCAGACTCAAAGAAGTTGGAAAATATAATGACACTTGTTCTTTGTTTTTGTTTTAAAAGGTATCCTTTTAAAAGTGACTTTTTAATGGAGTTCGAACATTAATGTGTTACCGGAGCTCGGGACTTTTGAAGGAAACCTATACGCCCACCGCTTACACCTCCTAAAATGCAGCCTGGCCTTGCACTCCTTAATGTTACGTCGTCGTATGTGATATATGCATGTTCCCAGTAGGGGTTACTAAACCCCCAAAAACGTCCAATACACTATTATGGGACCTTGGAGGGAAACGCAGTTAAAATTGCTGTAAAAATCAATAAAAGTTGACCTTTTATGATGATAGTATTTTATGAATTTTTTATATAAGAACGCATTTTTTTTTTACAAGAATAAAGTTAAAATAACTGGAAAATGTAAAAAAAAAAAAAAAAAATCGGGGGAAAACAGCTGTAACTTTAAATGAGCAAAGTCAAAATATGAAAAGCAAAACGTTGAACTGGAATGATAAAAAACTTCACATTTTACCAGAAAAAAATTGTAATATTATGAGGGAAAATAATAGCATAGAAAACAATTTTTTTTTAAAATATTATGTGAAACAAACAACACAAAATAAATAGGTTGGGGATTGATATTGTATTTTATATGATAAAATACATTATAAAGTTATTATTATGCATTATAAAATCCCTTATAAATGATGGGAATAAGGTACAATTAATTAATCTTAATAAATTAATTATTAATTATTAAATTATTTACGAATACATTTTTTATTAAACATTTGATTAAATTAATTAATATTAATATTTAATTAAATTCATTAATTAATATTAATATTTAATTAAATTCATTAATATTAATATTTAATTAAATATTTTAAAGATTAAAAAGATTAAGATTAAAGATTAAAAAAACTAACGCAAAGACCAGAATTGGTAATAATAATAATAATAATAATGACACGTCACTAATGAGCATATGCTTTATAAAGTATCATAGTGACCCTTCCATCCTTTCATATTTCACGATGTGGCCCTCGCCGGACAAGGTCTGAACCCCCCTCCTCCCCCACCCCCACACGACGCAGCGTATGATGATATGACGAAAATAAATATTCGGTGTTGTGTTTGCTTACCCAGGCTGGATCGGGTGCTGGAGCGTTCGATGATGGTGTGCTTGCTGGGATTGTTGAGGACCGAGCGCTTGGCCAGCGAGATGTCCGCCGTCACCCGCGTGATGGATATCCTGCCACAAGCGAGGCAGTCGGTTGCCGGGATACCAAAAAAAAAAAAAAAAAAAAAAAGCGGTGTGCAAGGAGTGAGGTGAGGCGACACCTACCTTCCCTCAAACTTGTGTTTCAGGAAGTCAAAGAGAGCCTTCTGCATCATGTCGGTCACCTGACGGTATAGCGGCGGGTGTTAGATGAGCCACTTCATTAGGCACAGCTGCTTCTATCAAGCCGGCGTTCTCACCTCGTAGCCTTTGAGCGACGGTCCGACCAGGATGATGGGTCTCATGGAGGGCACCACGTCATAGGGGGGCACATGCTCCATCTGGGAGAGCGCACATACGCACGTGCACGTGTTTAAATACACTTCCCGAATCATCCATTCATCCATTCATCCATTCAGCGTAGCTTTTAGCATCTTTTGATTTAATGGCTGCCGTGAGGACACACAGAGCTAAGTTCTAATTCTCCACGGACGCCGTCTCACTTAATTAAAGTCTGCATAATTTAAGCACCGGGGGTCAGGGTGGGGGGAGCTGCCTTTAATCATGGCCCACATCATTAGGTACACCTGGATACTATAATGAGAGCTAATTCATCACTTAAGAAGGATTTTTATTGGCTGGCGGTTGGAGTTTGATGTGACGCGGAACTGCAGGATGTGTCGAACGTGGCGTGGAGAAAACCCACGCACACACGGGGGTGCGGGAGGGACATGCAAAATCGACACAGAGATGCAAAGCGGGAAATCGAACCCAGGTCTTCCCCATCTCCTGACTGTGGGGCCCTCACTCAATACAGTTTAATGCTAATGCCGCATTATTCATTCATTTTCAACCTCTTATCCTCAGCTGGAGCCTATCCCAGCTGTCTTCGGGCGAGAGGCGGGGTACACCCTGGACTGGTGCCCAGCCAGCCAATCATAGGGAACATATAGACAAACAACCATTCACACTCCAATTAAACAATTAACCTGCAATGTGAGGAGGAAACCAGAGTACCCGGAGAAAACCCACTCATGCACGGGGAGAACATGCAAACTCCACACAGAGAAGGCCAAGAGTGGAATTGAACTCTGGTCTCCTATTTGTGAAGCCTGTGTGCTAACCACTCGGACACCGTCGTGCAGCCCCTAAAAGACTTTATTTCCTTTTATTTACAAATTTGGAGAGTTTAAAAGTCAATATAGGGGTGTTATTTCATGTCTAGAGGGCTCTAATAATGCTTAAATATTCATTCATTTTCTACAGCTTATCCTCACAAGGATTGCCGGGGGTGCTGGAGCCTATCCCAGCTGTCTTCGGGCGAGAGGCGGGGTACACCCTGGACTGGTCGCCAGCCAGCCAATCACAGGGCACATATAGGCAAACAACCATTCACACTCACACTAAACAATTAACCTAGCATGTTTTCGGAATGTGGGAGGAAACCGGAGTACCCGGAAAAAAAAACCCACGCATGCACAGGGAGAACATGCAAACTCCACACAGAGATAGCCGAGGGTGGAATTGAACTCTGGTCTCCTATTTGTGAAGCCTGTGTGCTAACCACTCGTACACCGTCGTGCAGCCCCTAAAGCCCCTTTATTTCCTTTTATTTACAAATTTGGAGAGTTTAAAAGTCAATATAGGGGTGTTATTTCATGTCTAGAGGGCTCTAATAATGCTTAAATATTCATTCATTTTCTACAGCTCATCCTCACAAGGATTGCCGGGGGGTGATCTCAGCTGTCTTCGGGCAAGAGGCGGGGTACACCCTGGACTGGTCGCCAGCCAGCCAATCACAGGGCACATATAGGCAAACAACCATTCACACTCACACTAAACAATTAACCTAGCATGTTTTCGGAATGAGGGAGGAAACCGGAGTACCCGGAAAAAAAAAACCCACGCATGCACGGGGAGAACATGCAAACTCCACACAGAGATAGCCGAGGGTGGAATTGAACTCGGGTCTCCTATTTGTGCAGCCTGTGTGCTAACCACTCGGACACCACCGTGCAGCCCCTAAAAGGTTTTATTTCCTTTTATTTACAATTTTGGGGAGTTTAAAAGTCAATATAGGGGTGTTGTTTCATGTCTAGAGGGCTCTAATAATGCTTAAATATTCATTCATTTTCTATAGCTCATCCTCACAAGCAAACTCCCCACAGAGATGGCCGAGGGTGGAATTGAACTCGGGTCTCCTAGCTGCGAGGCCTGCGCACTAACCACTCAACCGGATTGCGCATTACTGCTTACAAATTTTTAGCAATTTCTGCCACTTCCTGTAGACATTTTCTGTAGGTAGACCGCACGTAACGTTTTGAGGAGATGAATATAATCATATAAAAGGAGCGTGGGAAACACATGAGACTTAAAGACACATACATCGCCCACACGCAGATGATCCACGCCGTAAAGCCGATTCTTACAGTATGAGTCACGACCGCAATGATTCATCCGTATAAGCGCCGCTGCTTCTTTTTGATTTCCCACAAAGACCGGGGGGGAGGGGGGGGTGAAAACAATGTGTGGCGTACGTACTGACAGCATGATGTATGCGGTGAGGTAGCACGCCGCCGCTACATTGTATGACATTACGTTACATAAAGACCATTTGGCCTCATTTGCATCCATGCGGGCTATAAATACATATTCTAACGGGTCTGAGCGGGGCCAGTGCTGGTGGAGTGGTGTGCATGACATGGGTGTATTAATAGCGTTAGCAGGTGCGCAACTGGTGGCCCGCGGGCCAGATCTGGACCAGGAATGACATCAGAAGGGTCCCTGAGTTCAGTTTAAAACACCGGAGCATTTGATGAGTGTTGCTCAGCAAAGCGCTCCTGTCATATAGAGGATCTTTACCCAGAGTTCTTGCAGCAGATCCTTAAAAACAGCACTTGGATCTTGGACTAGCGTTTTCGAAATAGGTCCTTTAGAAATACATGAGTGCTCCTGTAATATTGAGGATCTTTGACGAGAACTCTTTGCAGTAAAACCTTTAAACACAGCCAGCCGAGCGCTCCTGTCATATAGAGGATCTTTACCGAGAGTTCTTGCAGCAGATCCTTAAAAATAGCACAGCACTTGTGTCATATCGAGGATCTTGGACTAGCGTTTTCGCAGTAGGTCCTTTAGAAATACACGAGCGCTCCTGTGATATAGAGGATCTTTACCGAGAGTTCTGGCAGCAGATCCTTAAAAACAGCACAGCACTTGTGTCATATCGAGGATCTTGGACTAGCGTTTTCGCAGTAGGTCCTTTAGAAATACACGAGCGCTCCTGTGATATTGAGGATCTTTGACAAGAACTCTTTGCAGTAAACCCTTTAAACACAGCCAGCCGAGCGCTCCTGTCATATAGAGGATCTTTACCGAGAGTTCTTGCAGCAGATCCTTAAAAACAGCACAGCACTTGTGTCATATCGAGGATCTTGGACTAGCGTTTTCGCAGTAGGTCCTTTAGAAATACACGAGCGCTCCTGTGATATTGAGGATCTTTGACAAGAACTCTTTGCAGTAAACCCTTTAAACACAGCCAGCCGAGCGCTCCTGTCTTATTGAAGATCTTTGACTAGTTATTTGCTATCGAGGACACCTTTGACGAGAGTTCCTTGCAGGATGATATCAGCATAAAAATGTAATATCGGTCGACATCGGTATCAGATTTGTACCTGATCATGAAAAAAATGCTGGAGATATGTCATGTTACACGTATCGTTATCGGAAATTGAGAGTTGGAGAATATCGGCATATCGTTTTTCGGCAAAAAAGCCAATATCAGACATCGTTATTCTTAATGGATGACATAATCATCAAACTTATTTGTCCATACGATGCACACAGAGAGCAAATAACGCGGAAAAAAAATTGTAGCATGAGGCGTTCAGGCACACTCGTAATTGTGAGTGTTGGCGCTAATTATTTTTCTTTTCAATTCACGTGCCCCCTATGACAATGGGCGTACCCCTGTGTGAATGCGCAGCCCACTTTGGGAACCCAGCTATGTTCCCTGATGTTCCCACATTAGGGGTTCCACTCAGCCGACACAAAAGGAGACGAAGGCGCGTCGTCGGCCGCATCAACGCTAACGAGATGTGCTTTGGACGCGCACCTGCAGCGTCGCCATGGCAGCCGTCGAGGAGGCGAGACCAGGCTGGGCAGGTGATGAGTTTAGAATGCATGCTTTTTACTCCAAAATAAGAGGAAGGGGGACGTGAGATGAGGATGAGGATGAGGATGAGGAGGAAGCGAGTGCGGTTAGCCAAGGAGAGCCCACTCACCGACTTCTGTTTCTGTTTAGCCGGGCCGCCTACGAAGCGAAGCGTTCCACGGAACACACACACAAAAAAAAGAGCAGAGTTAGTTCTCGGTAGGTTAGCACTGGGGGCCGGGTGCGGCGGGGGTAGCGGGGCTGGGGTTTTGTAGTTTGTAGCTCCTCCCTCATCAGGCATGTTGTTAGTTTAACTCCTCCCTCAGGCCTGTGAAGGGTGGGAGGGGCCAAACAGTGTTAAAGGTCAGGGCAGCAGGGTTAGTGAGAGGCATCCCGGAAGAAGGAGGAGGAGGAGGATTGGGGGCAAATGCAGGCAGGTGGGAGGAGGAGGAGGAGGAGGTTGGCGAAGGTGAGCAGCATCCAGCACCCCCCCCCCCCCCCACTCCGTTAAATGTTACCTTCTTAAAGAAGGGCAGCCGGTGCGTGTTGGCCTGAGGTGACGTCACGCTGCCGGACATGCCCTTGGGGGAGCGAGGGTCACCCTGCGACTCAGGGAGCTCCTCGGCATCCAGGTCGAGGGGGTCTACGTCAAAGGTCACCGTGGACGTGTCCACGTGCGCTGGTGACGGTGGTGTTTGTAGCGGGGGGGGGGGGGGGGGGGGGACGTAATAGTGACAGAAATGAGGAAAAAAGGAAGATAGAAGACAGAAGACATGTGAGATGAAATCAACAAAAGCATGGACCAATCACACTGGAGAAAAGACAGGAAATGACATTGACCAGAAAAAAAAAAATGTCAGAGCGTCTCTGGAAATTGCAGTCGTCTGTGGATGCTGAGAGAGGCTGTACACAAACCCAAATGTCAAAAGGAAGAAATGAACCAGGACGTTGGTTAATATACACAATCTTATCAGTAGGGGCAGGCCTTGATGTGCCCCTCACTCTGACAATTCATGGATTATTAATTACAATGAAGTCACCGCCTTCGTTTATATACATTTTGCCTACTTTATAGTTATGTCAGACACTTTTTTCTCGGCATTTTACACACTTTTTGTGTACATTTTTTAATTATTTTTTGTGGCGCTTTTCGTTGGTATTTGGGGCACCCTCAATCCACCCATTTTCTATATGTATTTCAGACAATTTGTACACATTTTATATGCATTTCATAGGCATTTTGTATATTTTTTTAGACTTTTTGCATGCAATTTCCTTCACATTTCCTTTCATATTTTTAGTGAATTTCTGAGAGCAAAGGTGTGCCTTTTCCTATGCATTTTATGAGTATTTATACATGATTCATAGACATTTGGTTGGCATTTTATTGTCATTTTGTCTGTATTTCATAGCCGATGTATTAAGTACACTATTTCATCAGTATTGCAAATATTTTTTTTTTAGCATTTAGTAATTTTCAAGACATTTCATAGACTGTATATTGTGTTTCATTGGCATTTTTAGCGAATTTTTTTTAGAGATTTCACAAGTATTGTTCACGGGCATGAGCACACGTGTTATTTGCCTTTTCCTATGCATTTTTATGAGTATTTATACATGATTCATAGACATTTTGTTGGCATTTTATTTTCATTTTGTCTGAATTTCATAGCTGTTTTAAGTACAGTATTTCATAAGTATTTCAAATACTTTTATTTAGTAATTTTCAACACATTTTTTAGACTGTATACTCTATTTTATTGGCATTTTGTGTGTATTTCCGAGGCGCTGTGTACAAATTTTTGCCAGAATTGGTTTGCATTTCTGACACAGAGACTTTTGCATTTTTTGCAAAAATTTTTGCACTTTTTTTTGCACTTTTGCTTAAATTTCAGTGCAGACTTTATGCACGTTTAGCATATTTGTAGGCATTTCATGCACATTTTTTGCATATTTTTTCTATTTTACATGCAATTTTCATAAGCATTCCACACATATTTCAAAGGCCTTTCGCATAAACTTGACAAATACACTTATACACTTTTACTAGCTAGTTTTAAGATACCCTTTTTTGCCATTTTGTCCATATTTAATAGGCACTCTGCCTGGCTGTTTTAAGTACAGTATTTGCTATACTTTTCTTTGACATTTAAATAAATTTCAAAGACATTTTATACACGTTTTGCATGTAATTCCTACAGATTTTGTACGCATTTCACTTCCCAATTGGTATTTCATAGGAAAAAATGTTTACAAAATAACTTTCAATGCATTTCATACACTATGTATGCATTTTGCATACATTATTATACTATATTACAATACCCATGACATGTGTGTGTGTATGAAATGTGTAGAAAATGTCCATAAAATGCTAAATTAAAGTCAAAAAGTTAATTAGAAAGTAGAAACGCCCCCTATGGGCTGTTATCGGACACAGAGTAGCGATGTAGCCCCGTTTCGTTATGAGCTGTGTTTTTTCTTTGTCGTTTGAGTTGTCACGACGCCGTGAGCCTGTAAGCTTTTCTCTCAGCACTCACACAATTAAAGGAGAAGCGTTGATGTGACAAGAGAGCCGTCATTAGAGCAACAGAAGCTGAGTGAATACGAAAGAGCTGAGAAGAAAAGAAGGACATAAAGAAGGAAAAGGGGCGTGGACAGGGTGGTGGGAGGTGTGCGGGGGAGGCGGTCTCCCCATGTCTGAATCCCGTACGGGATGTTTCCGGTCGTGAAGCTCTTGTGTGCGTCCTATCCGATACTTGACCTGCTGGTTCACGCTCTCATCGGCCAATTAAGCTCTTCATTAAACCATAAGCGGGATCTCACCTGTGCCGGGCGGGGTGGGCCTGCGGGTTCCCGTGGCAACATCCAGACTGGAGCTTCCGCCGGATTTACTGTCAAGAAACACAGACACAGGTTAGAATCCTCGGATTTTCTTGACGAGGTCTTGACTTGCTAACGCTAACCTGGAGCTGAGTCGGTTCTGCCTCATCCGCTGCTCCTGCAGGAGGCGCGTGTTCTCCAGTTTGACCGGGCTGGGGATGAAGCCCACCTCGCAGCCCTCCTTCACCAGGCGCCCGATCCACCAGTCGTTATTGTACTTCTGTGTGCGGAAACAAGACGGCCAGACATTACTAGCCGATCGAGGGCCGCGGTAAATGAGAATATTTACTCATTTTATGTCTCATTAATCATGAATGAAACAAGAATGTGACCTCTTTAATATGTAAGAAGTCTTTGGCTTCGAAGGATATGGCCATGCCCTGCACGGGAACGTCATCGCTGGGACCCGGGTTGTAGCCCACATTAGTCCGCACGGCAAACGCCACAGGTTTTGTCTAAACGGTAAAGACAAAAAAAAAAACGTTCATTAGCACCGTGACGGCGAGCATTAAACCGAAAGCGCTAAAACTCTGACCTTTGCTTTCTCGAGCGTGGCGAGGGCCTGCCGGTCCGCCTCCTTCCTCAGGGCCTCGGGGTCCTCCTCCAGGGACACGTCGGAGTCCGACGGCCGGCTCGTGTAGGAGTCGGCCGAGCCCTGGCGAACAAATGTGAGATAGACGTTACGGCTTCCTAATTGCACGTCCATGTTAGGATGTGAGGACCTTGTGGCGCTCATATCGGCTGAAAGATGACTCGGCGTAATTTGAGGTGCTTTGGCCGCCACAACAAAAGCAGATTCAGCCATGCGGATAAACCGTCTTGCACCGCTATGCATAATAAAGGGAGTGGGCGTGGCCAATATGCACACAATTTCATGTGATATTCCTGCGCTTAAGTTTAAGCTAGCTCAAAAAGTTGTGTTTGGATTGTGCAGGTGTACCCAACAACGTCACACATGGCGCTCATGCCGACCGACCGACCCTTAAAGGAGACACCCGACCCACCGTCATTTTTAAGCATCCACCCGTTTTATATAACGCAATCTCTCATTTTCATAACTCCTGTTTGTATTTATTTTTAATTTTCGCCGCCTGGTGTTGTTGTAGGAGGTGCTGACAAGAGCGCCGGCTATGCCCGACGTGCCAAGCAGAACAAGTGAGTCATGAGGTGTGGGCTTCCGAAATAGAGGTGAGAGCGCTCCAAAGATGACATAAGCCACACGGACGCAAAAAAAAAAAAAAAAACAATGACGAACAATTCCACCCCTGCTCGGAAGAAAAAAGTCGCCGCACGTGTCAGACAAGAGCGGCCATTATCGCTCCCCATGCGCCGTTTGTTGATAGATTTAGACGTTTAGACACAAGCGAGCGGCTGCAGGTGACCCGGTTTGAGGGGGCAGCTTGAGTTGGTTAAGTGGCGCGTACGTGCTAAACAAAGGCTAGCGCGGTATCGACGTCAACCGTGATGCCATCGTTTTACAATCAGAAGGGATTGAAGACTTTTGACGAGGGTTCGACTTCCATCAGTGGACCGTTCCGGTACCTCAAAAGTTGATGTTATTGTTGATACAGACTTCCTGTACATCATTATTATAATTCATTTTGTGCATTTCTGTGTGTTTATTTATTGCAAGTATAACTTTGTAAGCATTATCATTATTATTATTATAATAATTATTATTAAGGAGACGTGCAATACCGCAGGAAAAGCGAATGGTACTCAAACTGGGACGTACTAAAACCAAGGTTTCTGGAGTGTTTTTTTACGATGGGACTCATTTTGTGCATTTCTGTGTGTTTATTTATTGCAAGTATAACTTTGTAAGTATTATCATTATTATTATTATTAAGGAGACGTGCAATACCACAGGAAAAGCGAATGGTACTAAAACTGGAACGTACTAAAACCAAGGTTTTCTAGTTTTTTTTTACAGTGGGACTCATTTTGTGCATTTCTGTGTGTTTATTTATTGCAAGTATAACTTTGTAAGCATTATCATTATTATTGTTATAATAATTATTATTATTAAGGAGACGTGCAATACCGCAGGAAAAGCGAATGGTACTCAAACTGGGGCGTACTAAAACCGAGGTTTCTGGGTTTTTTTTACAGTGGGACTCATTTTGTGCATTTCTGTGTGTTTATTTATTGCAAGTATAACTTTGTAAGCATTATCATTATTATTATTATTAAGGAGACGTGCAATACCGCAGGAAAAGTGAATAGTACTAAAACTGGGGCGTACTAAAACCAAGGTTTCTGTTTTTTTTTTTTACAGTGAGACTTATTTTGTGCATTTCTGTGTGTTTATTTATTGCAAGTATAACTTTGTAAGCATTATCATTATTATTATTATTAAGGACACGTGCAATACCGCAGGAAAAGCGAATGGTACTCAAACTGGGGCGTACTAAAACCGAGGTTTCTGGGGTGTTTTTACAGTGGGACTCATTTTGTGCATTTCTGTGTGTTTATTTATTGCAAGTATAACTTTGTAAGCATTATCATTATTATTATTATTAAGGAGACGTGCAATACCGCAGGAAAAGCGAATGGTACTAAAACTAAGGCGTACTAAAACCAAGGTTTCTGGGTTTTTTTTACAGTGGGACTCATTTTGTGCATTTCTGTGTGTTTATTTATTGCAAGTATAACTTTGTAAGCATTATCATCATTATTATTATAATTATTATTATTAAGGAGAAATCGGATCAGGTTGCAAACGTCTAATGCTACCGAGAGCTTTGAGGATTTGGTTACTGGATGCCTCGGGGATGCAGTAGAAAGTGTGTGTGTGTGTGTGTGTCCATGTCTTTAATGTCCCGTGCCGCGTTTCATTAGCGTCCTGGTCTCTTTGTGCGCTTCCAAACCAAACGGCAAACACCAACATGTTGATTCTAGCTCAGCCACCTGTCGCATTGTGGCGCTCCGCAGACTCATGTGTAGACACTCCCTGTTGCCGGGGCGACAGCAAACCCCACCTCCCCTCCTCGCTAACTCACACACACACACCATCCATCCCCACTTCCTGTTTGAGCTCCACTCTGGCGGCGGCGGCGGTGGCGTTCCCGCGTGTAATGAGGACGCCACCAGCCGCCCCCGCTGGCCAGCTCTGAGTCATCTTCTGGGAGCATCCCGACACGGGGAAGTTTTAATGGCCGACTCAGCGCGCGGGGGGGGGGGGTGTACCAGAATAAAAAAAATGTGTGGATGACGTCGGAGACAACTGACAAAAGTTTGAGTCACGCAGCCTCGTTGAGCGGAGTCGCTCGCAGAGGAAAGAGGCGGATGTGCGACCTTGAACGCAACCAATCACACATGAACGCCGTTTCCCCAGTCTTCTGACTCTCGTCTTCCGCTCTCGTGTCAACTGAGTCGTGTCTCTAATTTTAAGCCGCTTGCTTCACTTCGCACACAGCACCCCCGGTTCAAAATAGCTGCGGGTCACATGACCGCCCCGGCGCCTCCCTATTGGCTCTTTGGCACCTGCTGGAGACCCCCGCGGTGCCATAGTAACCACCTCAGGCACTGGGAGCTGCATCCGTTGTGTTGGTGGTGGAGGAGAGAAGAAACTTGGGGAATTATGAAGCTGATATTTCATAACAACGTCCATATTTAGACCAGAGACTCCCTAAACTCTAGCCTAAATCCACCAATGTAGCTAAACATGCATCCAAACAATATCTACTCCCAAGTCTGTAATAATTCAGTCAAAATCTCAAGATAAATAATAAAATATAAGTGTAATATCTTTCAATGCAAGTCTTGCAATTTCTAGTCTTTGGAAATTTAGGTTAGACCTAATGTCATTTAATCCATGTCTCAAACCGAGTTTAAACCAGATCCAAAATCCAATGTACAGACACTCGGTTTAAGCTTACAGCCATTTAGTCCAAGTTTAAGGCCTTTAAGGTTGGCCTTAAACTTGGCCTTGGCCTTTAAGACTAAGTTTAAGACTAAGTTTTAAATGTTTAGTCCAAGTCTTGGTCCCAATCTAAAGCAAATCAATTCTGGATTTGTTTTTTTTTCCTATTTGAATCCAAATGTAGGGAACTGTCCAACATACATTTTAGATGTTGAGTGTCAACACAGACTTCCTGTTTACATGCCAGCTGTTGTTAGCATCTCATGCTAACATTTAAGGTAAGATGCTACTGTCATGTCCCAACCATTCCATATCCATAATTCTCGGAACGACTGATAAGGAGAGAGAAGTGTCTGATGTATGAAAAATTCACAAATTCACGTCTGAAGTTCATGGCTGGGGGCTGCAGGTAGACATTTTTTTTTTTTGCACTGTCACAGCCATGTCGCCATGGCAACAATGTCTGAAGGGGGTGGAGTTGACTTGACATGTATGTCAGTCACGGATTCCCGTTTTGATCTTGCAGAATATGCATACAGTATGCTATAAAACACATTATGGCAGGGGTCTCAAACACGCGGCCTGCGGGCCAAATGTGGCCCTCAGGACACTAGTTTGAGGCCCCCCGCCTTGATATGAAAGTTTAATGTTAGTTTGATACCCAGAAAAAAATTATTACGTTTGATTAATGTTCATGTTAAAGGTTAAATAACTGTTAATAGTTATCCTCCCTATTCGTGTGGAAGTGGTAAGTTTTTGGCGATTTAAGTTTAAAGGAAATAAATTGAAGGCTACCGTTTAGGTCGCTAGCTCTCTAGTTTGCGAGTTAGCATGTGTCTCAAAACCCTGCAGTTGCGCAATATGTTGTAAATAAAGAGTATAAATGTGACTATAGTCGTGTTTTGTCACGTCTACAGGGCTCTAATAATGCTTTGTTCATTTTAATCTGAAAAAAATAATTTGTCTACCCGCCAACTATATGTGGTTTCTCAAGTTTTTATTATTTGCTGTTTTATTATTATTATTATTATATTTATTTATTACTGATTGATTGATTTTCTTTATTCTTGATTTGTTTATTTATCTTATTTTGTGCAGAAAAATAAAAATTAAGATATTTGAGAACAGTGGAATGTTTTATCAGAGCTTTTATTGCAGAAAATTGGAACCAAAGCACTGAAAAAATTTGTATATTTTTCTGTTTTTAATAAATGCGTTTTTGTTTTTTTTTTGGAAAACCTGATGTGGCGCAGCCTTGCCCAGACCCTCGCTCCAGTGGCCCCCAGTTAAATTGAGTTTGAGACCCCTGCATTATGGGTTCATATTTTTTTTTTTAAATAATCAATTATTTAGATATTTTTCAAAGAATGTTGCTTCATATTTTTAAGAAAATTCCATAAAAATAACACAAATAGTTGCTTAATAGTGAAAACAGCCTGCATCCTCTCTATGGAATTTTTGACTGGTTTCTGCTACTCGTGAGCTCCAGGGTCAAGTCCTGGAGATTCCCTCAGACAAAACCACCCAGAATGAAGACCCAAGTCCACCTTGTCCTACAGTGTAACGTATCCCCCATGAAATGGTCCCGCTCGACCAACGCGCATAGCAGCAGAGGCAACCGGTGGGACTGGAGGTCTAAATTAAAAACCCAGCGCCTTCCACAGCAGCTGCGGGCGACCCAAAATGGAATCACAAAGCAAGCCCGCCGACCCACAGATACGGCGCTATCACAGGACACGGGCGGCAAATTCATACTTTCCCGGTTCCGTCTCGTTGCCCGCAAGCCGGGGCTTTGAGTCTTTGCAACACAAAACACGCTATTAGTCCAACACACGCTAGCTAGCAGTCTAATGGATGTTAGCGACGTCTTACCACGGCAGGCCGCTGAATATACTCAGTCCTCTCCATGCGTCCTTTGCCACACTCGCCTCACCGCGGCGAACCCAGGGTGTGGGTGGGTGGGGGGCACAGACAATGCCGTGTGTGTGTGTGTGTGTGTGTGTGAAGTGACAACTAGTGTGTGTGTGTTCGCCTGACAAGTGCATACATGAGCATAGAGATCCAGAAAAGATGTGTGTGTGACGCTCTCTTAACCTCCAACCCCTTCACTAACCCCCCCCCCCCACCCTCCTTCCACCTCCACAACCCAAAGGAACGTGAACCTTGTGTAAAGGAAGGGAACTGGAGCCGGTGGGAGGGGGGTCGGGTTGCAGGACTTGTGCTACATTCGCAAACTGGGGAAATATATTTAGCCCCTGCCCGGCAGGAACGGGGGACGTGAGCGCGCCGAGGCTAAGGAGGCGGCTTGGTATGCGGCCGTCAGCCACCCAATGCCTCAACTGACGTGGGACGGGGAGGAGGCAGTGCCCGGGGAAACCCCCCCTCCCTTCTCCGGCCCGCTCTCTTTTGCCCCCTTTCTCTTGTGGACGCACAGAACTAAAACCACAGGAATACACAGAACCCAGTGCTTGCCCCCCCCCTAAGACACACATGAGACTGAAGGTCTAAAGGTCCTGCTCGGTTTTGTGTAAAGTCCAGATCAAATCTTAAGTCATGTGATCTAAAACATGTCTCCAACTTATTTGATCCACGTCTTTTGGTCTAGATCTAAACCTAGCTCATGTCACAGACAAGGTATTAGGTCCCGGTCCTTTAAGTAAAAGTTCCGAATTATTTGATCGCATTTAACGCTAATGTGAGGTTGTGTGATCCATCCCGAATTCAAGTCTGACGGCATTTTGTTCAAGTCCAAATTAAAGCGAGTCATTTTTTTCTGAAAGGCAATAAGTCATCTGGTCCAAAGTCTAAAGACGATCTAAGGACATATTGGCCAAATATCAATCGTCAACTCAAGTTCAAAGTCATTTAAAGTCTTAGTCATTCAGTCCAATCTAACTCTTAAAAGTCTTGCTGATTTGTGGTTAAATTGCAGAGTTAAAGGACGTCAGGGTCTTGCACACTGTCATCAGGGGTCCCAGATGGACCCCAAAATGGCAGAAAATGCCACTTTGTAGAGGTGTTGATTTTTTCAGTTTTTTTTTTCATTTTTTTCAACTTGCTGAAAATGCACTTTTCAGCTCTGAAATCAACTGGAAACCTTGCACGCTGTCATCAGGGGTTCCAGAAGGACCCCAAAATGGCAGAAAATGCCACTTTGTTGAGGTGTTGATTTTTTTGAAAAAAAGGTAAGGGGTTAGCCTTTTGTTTTTTCATTTTTTCAACTTGCTGAAAATGCACTTTTCTGCTCCGAAATCAACTGGAAACCTCTCACACACTCATCGGCTTTCCAAGAAGGACCCCAAAATGGCAGAAAATGCCACTTTGTAGAGGTATTGATTTTTTTGAAAAAAAGGTAAGGTTAGCCTTTGGTTTTTTTCATTTTTTCAACTTGCTGAAAATGCACTTTTCTGCTCCGAAATCAACTGGAAACCTTGCACACTGTCATCAGGGGTCCCAGAAGGACCCCAAAATGGCAGAAAATGCCACTTTGTATAGGTGTTGATTTTTTTTAAAAAAAGGTAAAGGCCTTTTTTTTTTTTTTTTTTTCATTTTTTAAACTTGCTGAAAATGCACTTTTCTGCGCCAAAATCAACTGGAAACCTCTCACACACTCATCGGCGGTCCAAGAAGGACCCCAAAATGGCAGAAAATGCCACTTTGTAGAGGTGTTGAATTTTTGAAAATCGCTTTTTTGTTTTTTTTTTCATTTTTTCAACTTGCTGAAAATGCACTTTTCTGCTCCGAAATCAACTGGAAACCTTGCACACTGTCATCAGGGGTCCCAAGAAGGGCCCCAAAATGGCAGAAAATGCCACTTTGTAGAGGTGTTGATTTTTTGAAAATTGCTTTTTTGTTGTTTTTTTTTCATTTTTTCAACTTGCTGAAAATGCACTTTTCTGCTCCGAAATCAACTGGAAACCTTGCACACTGTCATCAGGGGTCCCAGAAGGACCCCAAAATGGCAGAAAATGCCACTTTGTGGAGGTGTTGATTTTTTTTTAAAAAAAGGTAAGGGGTTAGTTAGAGTTTTGTCTGTCGAAGGGTTGCCCTCTGGTGGGCACGCAGGACCCCGAGCCAAAGCCTGGAGTCCTGTAGCTGATGACAAGACCGTCAGCAGGGCGAGGGTGAAGGAATGGCCATCCACCAGTTGGCCAAAGTCAGCAGTAAGCAGGGCTCTGCTGGGATTCAGATGTCACCACACAGCGGAGCTCCAGACGGCAGCCAAGACCGCTCACAATGTCCTTGACCGAGAGCCTCAAGTGCTCATAATTTATCTTTGATTAAAAAAAAAAATGAATGGTAGTGTTTCCGACATATCAGCACACGTCACCTTGTTTAACCAATCAGCAGCACCCGCCGTGAAAGACGGTATTCTTATGCTACTCCGCTGTGTTTTGGTTGAACTTGACACGCGGAACAAGGCTACGCAAGCACATACAGTAGGCCGCGTTGACGCCCACGCACACAAACAGAAATCCATCTAAGCGCCGTACACCCCCCCCCCTTCCCTTCGCATCTCCATCCCACTGTGGCTGCACACAGAGGGAGATTCAGTGGCCCGGTTTCCATGGAAACCAGGCCCAGTGTATCAGCCAGCCAGCCAGCTCCACCGACGGCTGATTGTGGAGCTTGTGTATCTATCTATCTGTGTGTGTGTGTGTGTGTGTGTGTTGAATGTGAGTATGCTGGTGGTGCGTAGGTGTGTGTGAGACTGTCAAGCCTATCTATACGGGGGCCTCGCTTTGAGGCAAAAAGAAATAGGGCATATGTATAAAACCTATAGGGTGCCTACCAGCACTTCTTTCGGTGTCAGGGAAAATAAGCGTACACGCGTCAATAGGTCGCGTTAAACAGTCGTTAAACGACAACAGAAGCCTGAGAAAGTCCAAATCTTTAGGAAAAAGGAACAAAGCCAGCAGTTGGTTGCGTCATAAAGTCCGTGTCTAAATCTTGTACTGATTAGAGTCTAAAAAAACAATCCGAACTTCAAGGCATTTGGTCCAAGTCTAAAGGAAATACCGACTAATTTATTCCAACTAAACATGTCTGACGTCATTTAGGCTGAGTCCAAAGTAAAGATTTAGTGTGTCATTCTGTCAACGTCTCAAGTCTAAGGTTGTCTCCAGCAAGTCCAAAGTAAAGCTGAAGCTGAAGCTAGGCTAAAGTGAATGACTAAATGCATGAGTTAGTCTAAAGTGATCTGGTCTAAGTCTCTTGAATCTTTGGTTCTAGGCCACGTATGTAATTATGATCCGAGTTTAAAGCAAGATTCTGGTAAATTAGTCCAAGTCTTGGACAAACATCAACAATTTAAAGCCCTGATTATTACCCAAGTTTGAAATATTTACTCTTAAGTCTAAAACAAGACAAAAAGTCTTAGTCCAAAGTCATTTAGTTTGAGTCAAATTTATTTTAGACAATTTAATTCCAAGTCTAAGGAAATACCGACTAATTTACTCCAACTAAACATGTCTGACGTCATTTAGGCTGAGTCCAAAGTAAAGATTTAGTGTGTCATTCTGTCAATGTCTCAAGTCTAAGGTTGTCTCCAGCAAGTCCAAAGTCACCGAGTCAAGTCTATTGGATCTGAAGCTCGGCTGAAGTGAATGACTAAATGCATGAGTTAGTCTAAAGTGATCTGGTCTAAGTCTCTTGAATTCTTTGGTTCTAGGCCACGTATGTAATTATGATCCGAGTTTAAAGCAAGATTCTGGTAAATTAGTCCAAGTCTTGGACAAACATCAACAATTTAAAGCCCTGATTATAACCCAAGTTTGAAATATTTACTCTTAAGTCTAAAACAAGACAAAAAGTCTTAGTCCAAAGTCATTTAGTTTGAGTCAAATTTATTTTAGACAAATTAATTCCAAGTCTAAGGAAATACCGACTAATTTACTCCAACTAAACATGTCTGACGTCATTTAGGCTGAGTCCAAAGTAAAGATTTAGTGTGTCATTCTGTCAACGTCTCAAGTCTAAGGTTGTCTCCAGCAAGTCCAAAGTCACCGAGTCAAGTCTATTGGGTCTGAAGCTAGGCTGAAGTGAATGACTAAATGCATGAGTTAGTCTAAAGTGATCTGGTCTAAGTCTCTTGAATTCTTTGGTTCTAGGCCACGTATGTAATTATGATCCGAGTTTAAAGCAAGATTCTGGTAAATTAGTCCAAGTCTTGAACAAACATCAACAATTTAAAGCCCTGATTATAACCCAAGTTTGAAATATTTACTCTTAAGTCTAAAACAAGACAAAAAGTCTTAGTTCAAAGTCATTTAGTTTGAGTCAAGTTGAGTCAAATTTAGTTTAGACAAATTAATTCCAAGTCAGAGGTGTAACAAAAACATGAAATCGATAGGTTCAGTTGATAAACCGAGTCTAAAGCCAGTTTTAAATTACGTACGATGTTTAAAGCTATTTTAGTCCTGCTGCTCCAAGTCTTAGTTAGTATTTGGGGTCAGTCTTGGGGGCGGCGGGGAACATAAACAAACAACTAATCGTGATATTAGGACGCGGCTCCAAATGGCGACCCCACCTACGGGCGTCAGGGAGAAAAAAAAGATGGCGTCGTTACCTGGCGGACGAAGCTGTTGGAGGTGGTGTCAGATGAAGTGCTTCCATCTGAGCGCTTGAAGCGACTCTTCCTCTTGGCGTACTTGCCCTGACGGAGGAGTAGAAGAAGAAGGGGGGGGGCAGACAAAGAAAAGTTATTGAGTTGTTGTGCTGTGTGATGGGAGTCGAACGATAACGCCGCGTATTAGTCCTGGTTTCTCATGTTCTCTCCTGCAAGCCTCTAATCGCATTGACGGACCCCTGCCAAACGCTTCTATCCGCGTTGGGCAGAGGCCGCTCATTACATTAGCGGCCCACCCTGCCCACATCGCCATGGTTACGCAATGCCGAATAATTACGTTTGCGGGGAGATGGCCTGTTCTGGTGACTGTGCGCGGTGGAGAGACGCCGCTGCATGAGAACAAAGCAGGCCGACGAACGGTGTTGATTGACAGTGCTAGCATCACGCTCACATAACACCACGCTAACGAAATCATCAGAGCTACGGACTCCATTTTAAGATGCGTAGTGAAGCCTGACTTGTTTTTGTTTTGTTTTTTTATTTCACACAAAGTTGTTCTCCGTGAAGTGGTGGGCGAATACAAGTTACCCGGCATACCTTGCGGCAAGGTAAGCATATGTGGCATCTATTATGTTAGACAGAATTACAGTACAGTGAACATTTAAAAGTGGATCAAGTGTACAGTAGTGTCTCGGAGACACGCAATCTAAGCTCATTAGCATTAAAGCTACAGACACACAAAACGGCGCCCTTACTAAAAGCAGTTCCAGCGTCAACGCTAACTAATTGTGGCACCTCTGAGACACATGTAAGCGCCAGTAACTTAAATGGATGATTAACGATGCAAGCACACGGGGAGGGCGTGTCCGGGATGGAAGCGGCGATGTGGCGGCTTCCTGTCAGGAAAAAGAAGGGCAGGGAAATGCCAGAGGCAGGAAGGGCGGTAAACGATGTTCTGCCAGATTAAAATGTGTTGTATAATTCAAACGAGGAAGTGTTTGTTAAAGAGGAAGCGTGGAGGGTGGCAGGGGAAATACCCCCCCCCCCCGGGCGGCAGCTTCAAATGGGATGGAATCACGCTCCCCCACCCCCACCGGATCCCATCAGCGGCGTTAAACTCTCAGGTGTAAATGATGTTGATTTTGGATATCCGCTTCAAGATGGCTGCCGTTTTCGTTGACTTTACACTTTCAGGTTGTTTCTCTCTTGTGTCATAACAGGAACGCTACTTGTTTTGACTGCAAGAGAGGATGAAAGATGGAGGATGGAGGACATGGAGAACTTTGAGGGGGCTGAGAGGATGAGGGGGCTGGTAAGTGGGAGTCAAGAGGAGATAGAAAGCAGGATTTGGCATGCTAGGAAGCGCTGTTGAGAAACGAGCGTGCTCCGCGTGGGTGTGTTTGTTCCAGTTTTTTTTTTTTAAAAAAACAAAACTCAGCGGTGTGTGTGTGAGTGTGTGTGTGTGTGTGTTGCCCACTCCACTCCCGAAAAAGCTTGTGCCTATTTGTGGCTTTCCGCGAGGAGTGACACTGTCGACAGGTGAAGAGCATCACTGGTGTCATTGACGGTAACGTGACGGAAGAACTCATTTCAAACATCCGGCCGCCAGGATACGCCCACTGGCCACATTATTAGGTACACCTGCACAATCTCACGAGCCTGTTAACAAAGATGATATTATATCCTGTGGTTTTCTTTTTATTTTCATGTACTGCATGCTGGGTGACAATGAATCATGCTGATTATAGATGAAATATTAATGAACCATAACATTTTTATTTTGTATTATATTGTCATTCATATGTTTGTGATTTTTTAAAAAATAAGTCAGTTAATTCATTCTAATTTAAAATTATAAAAGTAAATTAAATTATTAAAGTGGACGCAGCTTGATATAGAAAATTGAATAATAAAATATAATCATATTTTTAAATTGAATTAATATAAATTACATGATTATAGTTTTAAATAGAATTATTATTCAAATTTACCTAATGTATTATAAAATAACAAAAAATAATATAATGAAAAATTATTTTAAAAAGTAATACTACATGATTAATAATTATATTACTATTAATAATTATATAACAGAATATTATGTTTAATATTAAAATATTAAAATGACCCTCTGTAGTTTGTTTTAAAATATAGTTATTTTTTTCTGAAATTAAATGTTATATTTAATTCAATATAATTAGAATTAATCAATGTACCCTCTAATGTAGCTATTTTTCATGTTATCAGTACAAATATTTTTAGAAAATCCTATGTATGCTTTTACTTTATAATTAAATATTAAATTATTAAAAATTTATCATATATAACAATACTTCATATTTGTATGATTATTATTCATAGCTCAAATTATTGGGATTTATTTTATTTTAGTCAAAAACATATAGTTGTAGACCACTGTAAACTATAATTGACAATATAGAGTTATAAAGAATTATTTTGTAACAATTATACAACTCAACTCATTATAATGTCCAGGTGTACCTAATGAAGTGGGCATGACTGCTGCAGCCTAATCAGAAGTTTTCATAACCTCTTGCTGTCTAAATAATAATAATAATAATAATAATACATAGAAGAATGCTAAGACAATAATGTTGCTGTGTAGTTAAACAAAGGCGTGGCTTTTCCACGCATCCAATGGCCAGCCTGCGTATACTGTGTACACAAACCCTGCTAATAAACAAGCAATTACCATCTTGTCACATAAGAATATTAATAATGATGATGCATTCTCATATATATATATATATATATACGTATATATAGTATATATATATATATGTGTGTGTTTTTTTTAAAGAACTTCCTCTTTAAGCGGTGATGAGAGAATCCGCTCATTGGGAAGCAAATGGAGCGAGTTGAGTGTCAGACAACCTGTTAATCTCCTCCATGACAACATTTCAATCTACGTGCTGCTGATGTACAATTATCTAACATGAATATGCCTTTTTTTTCATCTTACCTGTGATTGAGGATGGGGGTCGAACATGTCCATTTGGATCTCCTGGGTCGAGGTCGAAGGCGTCCTGGACATGCTACTTTTCTGTACCATTGATTTGTTAACTTTGTGTCCTCTCAAAAATATATATATGTATATTTTATATGTGTATGTGAATTTGTCAGTGACGTGTGTCTTTATGTTGGTGTCCACGGAGTCATCTTGTCGTCGTGTCCGTGGGGCTGCTGAGTGGAATGGCAACAGCTGCCGAGCTGATGAGAATGCTTGAGCGCCGGGTTTTGCTGGGCAAGTTACCCGAGAGTGTACGGTAGCACATCCGGTCGGCGCCTTCAAAATAAAAGCACATTATACAACGATATAGCGGTAAATAGCGTGGGCAAAGTGTTGTAATGTGAATTTACAGCTACACGTCAATAAAATAGTGAAAGTTATTTGATTTCAGGAGTTCAATCTAGACTAAAAAAAGACAAATTCAAGGATCAGGAAGTTGTGCAGTAGTTTGTAATACAGTATTCAACTTTTTGATTCCAAAAGTGTTTATTTTGATTTTTAGCTATTTGAATTAATCACAATTACTGAATAGAATGAAATGGAATACAACATGGGTTTTCATATTGTGGAGGATATAACACTAAACTAATTTTCATGAATTTTCTGCTCCCTCATATCCTCTCAGCATAGCAACTAACATTAACCTAACTAACTCTTTGTTTTTCTCAAGCTGCCGTGCCCGTCTCAGACTTTCAAACCCCCCTGGAATACACTCTTGATGTGGACAAACTGTGGTGTGTCGCCATCAAAATGCTTCCATACTTGCCATGCTTTTACTTTGAAGACGAGTAGCCAAATTCCGGTGGTACAGCCTTTTCTTGTGATGATGCGCTTTCTCTCCAGCCAGGCTCCAGCTGGGAGACAAGGAGGTCCACGCCCCGCCGAGCAGACCCCACCTTCACCCATCGATTGATGGGGGAACCACAGGAGGAGGAGGAGGAGTGCTGGGGGCAGACCCCATGATGGAGGCCTGAAGGTGGGACACACTGTGGGTGGAGGAATGGTGTTTACATATACTGTAAATGGATGACTATGTACACCTACACAATGTGCTTCCATTTAAAAGAGTAAACATACTTCATTTACTCACTTATTTTATTTTTTTAGTGATTATATGTATTATTATTTTTACAATACAAGTAGCTCGAAAGCAGGGAGTGTCCAAACAGTCCAAACGGCAAAGGAAGGTAGTAGACACATCCATGATTATATCCCACTGGGCTGTGTTTTGTTCCTGGGGGTTCCTGGTCTCTCTGCTGGGTTACTAAACAAACTCGCAGCAACTTCGGTCACATGATGCCGAATATGAATGTTTGCGATGCAATTTTGGAGAGTGAAAATGAGTCTATTACAAATCTTCAGTCTGCTCCGTTAGCAGCATGAATGGTGCCATGGCAACAGGCAAGGCTATTGAGATGATATCACAGCTCAAAACCTTCATCTCATTCTTATACTTTATTAACGCGGGTGGGCGATACTGCAAAGTGTGAGCAGAAATATGATATCAAGTAAATAGGCATACTTTTTACTTTTTTTTTTTTTAGATCATTGACTGAATTTTGCATTTAATTTTGTACAATTTTATTACAAATAATTGTATTTGTCATAATTGTAAGTCATAATTCAGGAGTTTTTTTGTTAAAGGTACTTATGTATGATTAATAGTTAGCATTTTCTGCCATCTTATCTTCCGTAGATCAGCGCCACCTGCTGCCCTGGAGGCAAACTTCCACTCCAATGCTAGCACCTGCTTTTCTATTGCAGCCTTTTGACACTTGGTGACCTTAAAATCCACCAGATGCATTCTCTCCTTCACATGGTTCTCAGCTGTCTCCCCCAGAGACCGAGATCAAACGTTTGTTCTTCTGCTTGAGGACCCCCCCCCCACACACACTTTAATTTTGCAGAGAGAAATTGTGATAATCTCGGTTATTTGTGGTGAAGGAGCACACGCAAAGACCAATGCTTCCAGCGTGCACTGTTGCCATGGCGATGCGAGAGATGCAATAACGGTATAGCCAACATCATAGGTACTGTGGACTTAATAAGCAGTCTACCACACATCTGCAGTCGTGGGTTTTGCAGTATTACACATTCTTTATATGATGAAACTAATTTTCCTCATTATGTTGTTAAGAAAGTAAAGTTATTATGTTCAGCACAGTTACCACATGCATGTTAGCAGCCATATGTTGCACCAATGCAAATTAATAATAAAGACAAAAATAAATTACCGAATTAATGATGTAAAATAGCTTTTTATTTGTATTTTTATTTAATTAATCTCACAGGTGGTGTAATAAGAGCACGCGAACGATTGCCCTCTACCGGTAAAAGAATACACTACACATCAGCGGCACCCACAATGCATCGCAACATGGTCGATACCATTGTGCCATTAAGGGGAGTCCGTTGAATATACTTATTAAAAAGTTAAAAACTCTACATCTAGATTTGTTTATATCTCTGGATTATAAGCTGTGTCAAGTTTGTGCGTGGCACTAATACTAGCAGCTGTGCTACGAGTTCTAAGAAAGTTTTTTTTTTCGTGTGCTAAAGTGGACTCTCCTCCATAATGGTACATTCCTGGACGTGGCCCGAAATCTTCCTTTTTCTATTGAAGTGGCAGCCATGAGGTAGGAACGCCGTCGACAGAGGACCAAAAAGACCCGATTTAACTGTCCAAATACACATTTCACACGTTCAAACATTTAAGTTAAAAGATAACACGACACGCTGCGGAGAAACCGAGTGTCATATACCGTCCAAACCCCAAAATGGATTGTTTAAACGCGGCTTCACGTCGCACGATGTAGCCCAAAGTAGCGGCCATGTTGTAAACCCTGCTAGCGAATTAGCAGCTAATATGCTACACATATGCTACATCTCCTTTAGCATGCATACTGACAGTGTGACAGTCGCTTGTATTTAGATATGGATTTTATAAGTTAGCGTTTTTGGTGTTGCTGTTTCAGCATGCTCAGGCTCCAGAAGAGGCTCGCCTCCAGCGTGCTGCGCTGCGGCAAGAAGAAGGTCTGGTTGGACCCCAATGAGACCAACGAGATCGCAAACGCTAACTCTCGTAAGTAGACCAAAAGTGACTTACATAAAGCACAATTTCATGTCAGGTGGGCAACTTAAGCTACCAATATGTATATTCTTATCTTTTGGTGATTAGTGTATAAAGCAGGTCCTATTAATGGAGCTAATAACCATGCAACATGCGGTCGCGCATGTAGTAATGATCATTGTCAACAGAGGGCGCTGTTGTACTGCTAATACTGCATACCTCATTCTCCTCCGTGTATTTTCTAGGCCAGCAGGTCCGTAAGCTGGTCAAGGATGGTCTCATCATCCGTAAGCCCGTCACGGTCCACTCCAGGGCCCGTTGCCGTAAGAATACGCTGGCCCGCCGCAAGGGAAGACACATGGGCATCGGTAAGTTTGTTGTATGACTAACGTGATTACAATTGAATGCAGTCATTCTTAGCGTCTTTTCCTGCCATGTTTAGGTAAGAGAAAGGGTACCGCCAACGCTCGTATGCCCGAGAAGCTGTCCTGGATGCGCCGCATGAGGATCCTGCGTCGTCTGCTGCGTCGCTACAGGGAGTCCAAGAAGATTGACAGGCACATGTAGGTTCATCGCTTAGAAACCGCAGATTTTTCAATGAGGTTTTGAATTGGAGAAGAAGAAACTTGATTGTTTGCCTATTTAGGTACCACAGCCTCTACTTGAGGGCCAAGGGTAACGTTTTCAAGAACAAGCGCATCCTCATGGAGCACATCCACAAACTGAAGGCCGACAAAGCTCGCAAGAAGCTCCTGTCGTAAGTTTCAAGCCTCGCTTTTCATGTTTGTGAGAAGACAAACTTGAGGTGAGCTCAGGTTAACTGAGGTTTTTGTCTTCGTGTCCCCTCAGCGATCAAGCTGAGGCTCGCCGTACCAAGACCAAGGAGGCCCGCAAGCGCAGAGAGGAGCGCCTCCTGGCCAAGAAGGAGGAGATCATGAAGAACTTGTCCAAGGAGGACGAGAGCAAGAAGTGATGGTGCTGCCCTGCCTGTGATGAGTGCTGACAATAAAAGTGTACAGAAAGACTCGCCACGCCTCGTCTGCTATTATTTCTGTGGTACGGCTTTGTTTGTGGTTAGCATGTCAGTCTTGCAGTCAGAAAATCCAGGCTTGAATCTCTGGGGTCAACTGGGATAGACTCCAGTACACTCATCCCCCAAATGATGGTCCATAAGCACAAATGCAAATTGTTAGCTATTAGCATTAGTATTTAATTTAAAGGCAAACCACAAAAACCCTCCAAGTTGGTCTTAAATGCAGGGCTAGAAGTTAGTCACATGACCACGCCCATTTAAGATGGTAACATTGACACTTTTTTTTTCCTATTGCACAAAATTCTCATTTGGTCATATGTTTTGACAGTAATTGTTTTGACGCACATTTGCTGCCATCTAGCGGCCGTAGCGAGTACATTCTACATAATTCAAGCAACCAATCATGACTCCAGTGCAATCCAATTGGATAATTAAACATTAAACTGAAGTGTGTTATTAAAATTTATTTTTTTAGGGTTGTCAAATTATTGAAATGTTTAATTAGATTAATTATGATTAATCATGTCTCACTATATCTGAAATATACAAATTTTTACAATATTTTTATTGAAAGAAATAAATTATAGGGCAGAATTATGTATATTTCTAGGTAATATTATTGTACAAAATTGCAGTAAAAAGTACTGAGCATTAAGGGTTACAAGGTGAGTGAAGAATATCTACTTATTGTTTTAATTTGTATTTCTGTTTTAGACCGACCTTTAAACAAGAACGCGTTATTTTTGACAGCCCTAGATTTTTAAAATTAATTTAAAAAAATGTTATTTCAATTATATAAATAAAGATTTAAAAGAAATATGTTTTCCTTCCATCTAAAACGGGCTATTGACGAATTGTTTTTTTTAATGTGTCTGTTCAAATCAATAAACGGCGTTAGGCTGTGATTGCTCCTCATCTGTCAATGAAAGTTCATTCCAACCACAGCAGGAGGCGTAAATAATTGACGGCCTTTGGTGAAGTGTTTGTTTTGGCCACGCCGGCAGGATTTGGATGCAGTTTGCTTGTTGGGTTCTCATTCAAACAACAGCAAACAGCCTTGGAGTCAATTTCTTACCTCATCACCATATTAGCGCTCTTCCTTGAAAGACACGACTCTTTCGGCTCCCAAACGACTCCTCGGTGAACACTGAAACGATACAACAGCAACAAAATATAAAATGTGTGTCGTATCAGGAATTGGTTGTGTCAGAATCACAGAATATTTGGACTTTATTCCCCTAATATTATAACTCCCCCACCCCCAACCTAGTTTTCAAAAAATGCCAACTTTATTTGTGTCCCCTGACTCCTTTCTAGGACAGAAACCCGCTGGTTTCAGGAGACCATCATGTCCTTGTAATGGAGCCGTAACTACTAGCATGACAAACACAATGCAAGGCTTAGTTACACCATAGCACGCTCGCACGGACGGGTCAGTGATGGCTTCTTTCAGTCTTTTCAATGCTTTCCCTTGTTCTGCACCTCAGGTGCCTGCAGAACACTGAACAGGCTAGGAGACATCTGACACGCTTGGGAGGTTTCTGCCCAGCTAGTCTAACTATCCCATCATCCTCTTCAGGTTAGCGAAATTGCTCATTGGCTAGGGTTACTCTTGGAGGGTAGGGTTTTGGTTAGGCCTAGGGTTAGCGCTTGGGGTTAGGATTGAGGTTAGGCCTAGGGTTAGTGCTTCAGGTTGGGGTTAGACCAAGGATTAGTGTTTGAGGTTAGGACTCGGGTTAGCGGTAAAGGTTGGGGTTGGACCTAGGGTTAGTGTTTGGGGTCAAGCTTAAGGTTAGGCCTAGGGTTAGTGGCGACGGATGGGATGAGACCTAGGATTAGTGTTTGGTGTTATGATTGAGGTTAGGCCTAGGGTTAGTTGTGAAGGTTAGGGTTAGACCTAGGCTTAATGTTTGAGGTTAGGTCTAGGGTTAGCGGTGAAGGTTGGGGTTAGACCTAGGATTAGTGTTTGGGGTTATGATTGAGGTTAGGCCTAGGGTTAGTTGTGAAGGTTAGGGTTAGACCTAGGCTTAATGTTTGAGGTTAGGTCTAGGGTTAGCGGTGAAGGTTGGGGTTAGACCTAGGATTAGTGTTTGGGGTCAGGCTTAAAGTTAGGCCTTGGGTTAGTGGTGACAGTTGGAGTTAGTTTTAAGGTTAGGTCTACGGTTAGTGGTCAAGGTTGGGATTAGTCCTAGCATTAGTGTTTGGGGTTATGATTGACGTTAGGCCTAGGGTTAGTTGTGAAGGCTGGGGTTAGACCTCGGATTAGTGTTTGGGATCAGGCTTAAGGTTAGGCCTAGGGTTACTGGTGAAGGTTAGGGTTAGACCTCGGATTAGTGTTTGAGGTTAGGTCTAGGGTTAGCGGTGAAGGTTGGTGTTAGACCGAGGATTAGTGTTTGGGGTCAGGCTTAAAGTTAGGCCTTGGGTTAGTGGTGACAGTTGGGGTTAGACCTAGGATTAGTGTTTGAAGTCAGGCTTAAGGTTAGGTCTACGGTTGGTGGTCAAGGTTGGGATTAGACCTAGGATTAGTGTTTGAGGTTATGATTGAGGTTAGGCCTATGGTTAGTGGTGAAGGTTGGGGTTAGACCTAGGATTAGTGTTTGAAGTCAGGCTTAAGGTTAGGCCTTGGGTTAGTGGTGAAGGTTACAGATAGACCTAGGATTAGTCTTTGAGGTTAGGTCTAAGGTTAGTGGTGAAGGTTGGGGTTAGACCTAGAATTAGTGTTTGGGGTCAGGCTTAAGGTTAGGCCTTGGGTTAGTGGTGACAGTTGGGGTTAGTCTTAAGGTCAGGTCTACGGTTGGTGGTCAAGGTTGGGGTTAGACCTAGGATTAGTATTTGGGGTTAGGCTTAAAGTTAGGTCTACGGTTAGTGGTCAAGGTTGGGATTAGACCTAGGATTAGTGTTTGGGGTTATGATTGAGGTTAGGCCTAGGGTTAGTGGTGACAGTTGGCGTTAGACCTAGGATTAGTGTTTGGGGTTAGGCTTAAAGTTAGACCTAGGGTTAGTGGTGAAGATTGGGGTTAGTGTCAAGGTTGGGGTTAGGCCTAGGCTTAGCGCTTCAAGTTGGGGTTAGACCTAGGATTAGTGTTTGAGGTTAGGTTTGAGGTTAGCCCTCAGGTTAGTGGTGCAGGTTGGGGTTAGACCTAGGATTAGTGTTTAGGGTTAGGCTTAAGGTTAGGCCTAGGGTTAATTGTACAGGTTGGGGTTAGTATCAGGGTGAATTTTTGCCTTGGGCTACAACAGACAGCAGAATGACCTCTTGTGGTTAGGGTTGGGATTAAGTCTAATTTTAGTGTTCAGGGTTAGGTGTTGCCCAAGCGGTTCTGTGATGACTTGCCAATGTCTTATTTAGCCTGAGGAAATGTGCGTAATAATTGTGCACACCTTGATACGGAGTATGGATGTATGGGCCACGCCCTCCTCCATGACACGTCAGCAGATACGCTTGACCTCACCAAGCATCCGACTTATACAGCTCCAGCTTTGAGCGGAACAATATGGAGAATTAGAAGTTGCGTACATCATTCTCCAAATGTCACGTTTGTTGACAAAATATGTCAAGCTAGTATTGATGTTGTGTATTTTGCTGCAGGGTACAACCCACATTGCGGAACAAAGCAGTTGGAAATGTGAGATACTTCTTTTGTTTGCACTGTTGGACAAGATGATGTTGTAAAAAAAAAAAAAACTCCTTTATGCACCCCCCCCCCTTTTCCTGTTTGTTATCATTTGTTGTCGCCGTACGGTTTTTATTCTTATGTGTGGTGGAAGTGGGAGTTGCCATGAGAAACTGATGTTTCGTGGCAGCAAACTTATGATCTTTGATTTATTACGTCACTCGGAGAAACAGGCAGACAACTTCCTCTTTTTTTTTTTTTTTTTTTTGGCATGATGTTTTTTTCCCCGAGACTCGTGTGTATCGTCACAACTCGGCTGATGATTTGCATGCCAACTGTTGTTTGCTCTTCTGCTGCACAGACAGTCCCCCAACCTTCCCGCAAAGATGATAGACAAGGCGAAGCAAAGATTGCGGGTTGACAAAAACCCCCTTTCATAGCAGACGAAAGACTTCCTGTCCAAAGGAGTAGCGTTAGGGTTAGGATTTAAGTTCAATTTAAACCTAAAACCAAGACAATATTGCACATTTTGAATTTATTAATGGATGACAATAAAGGGATGGATGATTCTTTCTTAGTTGGACCTGGATTGGTGATGGATTGGGTCTACAAATGTTTCCTTTTCAGAGAAACGAAAGTTAAAATAAGGACATGCTTTATGTGCTTTCCCCCAGATGTTGTAAAAATAAAGAAAACAAAAAAAAACAGCAAAAATCAGCAGTAATCTTACAAGATTAATATATTTTAATAATAAAAGCATGAAAAAAAATAACATTGTTTGGTAGAATTTGACTCATTTCAGAATATTTACTAATAATACTACTAAAACAAATACTACTAGAAATGATATACCTTGAAATATGATGCAAAACTGAACTGTCTGCTGTAAACAAGACCCTGTCTGGTTCCCATTAGCTGCCTGCTAGCCTAAAGATTCTTTTTTTTTTTTTTTTACAAGCATCTGTCAGGGTTGTGCTTCCTCTTTCCTGATTTTAGCTCTCGTTTCCGCTCTGCACGGGAGGAGACGACCCCCCCCCCCCGTTTCGGCCCAGTCCCTCACAGGTCGTCGTCGCCAGCAAGACTTAACGCAGGGTAAATTTGGGAGGTGTGCTTTAGTGTCCTCAACCTTGAATTAGGTCCCTCTTGTAAACATGTTTCCCCAGGAGGCTAATTCAGTCCAGGCCACTCGTGTTACCGCCTCCTCCTGGTGCCAAGGGGGGGTTGGGAAGAGGGGGGGGTGTATGGCTCATCGCGGAATATGGACCAAGACGGGAGGAGGATCCTTAAGTCAGGCGGCTTTTTTTTTTTTTTTTTTTTTTTTTTTTTAACAGGAGGCGGAGACCGGACAGGAGCTTTTTAGCTTTGGGAGGACAGCCGAGGAGCAGGATTGTGAATTTTGCGACTTAACGGGAGACACCAGAAAAGTTGAAAAGAAGAAGCACGGAGGTGACAGGCTGACACCGGTAGGGAGGGAAGGAAGGAAGGAAGGAGGAGCCAGAGCGGAGAGAGAGATAGATAGATAGATAGGAAACATGAAAGCCGATGGACGTCGGTCGACTGGAGGTGTGTTAGCCTGAAACAAGAGAGCACCCGGCGGCACAAGAGAACCCGGGCGAGGCGGCGGAGAGCATGAGTTCGGGCTTGTCCTTCATGATCGCTCTCTTCTGCTTGGGGAGCCTGCTGACCATCGTCACCTGGTACGTGGTCGACGATGACAGGTACGTGTACTCGGACCTTCGTACTTCTTCGTACTTTTTTTTTTGTTTGTTTGTTGCCGAAGTCTGCTACTTGCCGCCCCAAATACTCTTTGAAATATTCGCTGAGACCTTGAAAAGGTCGCAAGTCTTTGCTAGAACTGACACAGCAAACTCATCCAGTCGGGTTTGTCCTTTGTTGTTAGTGTTTACATGTAGTATTGTAGTATATCATTGTAGTATATCATCTTAAAAGATGAGTATCAAGTTATGGACAATATTAAAGGCCATACAAGAATGAATGAGACCAAATCCAAACCCGACTAAGCGGGTATAGTTTGTTGGTTAATCATTCATTCATTCATTTTCTACCGCTTTTCCTCACAAGGGTCGCAAGGGGTGCTGGAGCCTATCCCAGCCGTACACCCTGGACTGGTGGCCAGCCAATCACAGGGCACATATAGACAAACAACCATTCACACTCACATTCATACCTATGGACAATTTGGAGTCGCTAATTAACCTAGCATGTTTTTTTGAAATGTGGGAGGAAACCGGAATACCCGGCGAAAACCCACGGGGAGAACATGCAAACTCCTCACAGAGATCGCCGAGGGTGGGATTGAACCCTTGTCTCCTAGCTGTGAGGTCTGCGCGCTAACCACTCAACCACCGCGCAGCTCCCAAATTCATTATATTACTCTTAAAAGATTGTTGTCAAGTTATGTACATTATTAAAGGCCATACAAGAATGAATGAGACCAAATTCAAACCCGACTAGGCGGGTGTAGTTTGTTGGTTAATCAGGTAATGCTAATTGTATGCTAACTGTCTGTGTTGTGACAAATCCAAAGTTGTGAATGCAATGGCATCAGCTGACAAGTTACGCATCGACAGTAGGGCCGATTTCGATATTGAGGGCTGAAAAAAAGCTGACGGTCGATAACCGATACAGGGTTAAACGCTGATCGTATGCTAGCAGCCTTTTTTTTTTTTTACTGTTTGCGTTTATTCATGTGACTTTGACAAACAGAAAGTCATGTATGCAATGACATCAGCTGACAACTTGTGTATTGAAAGACGTTTCAGTGACGAGCGACACCAATGACAAACCCGACGAGGCGGGTACAACCTTTTTTTGGGAGGATGGGACAATGCTGATAATTTATATGCTGCAGTTGCTTTGAGTGATGGTTCAAGTGACAAAAATCATGTAAACCTTTTGTAATCAAGCGTAAAATCATTGATATAATGATAAATTCCTGTACGTCTTGACTGGCTAGACGGGCATGGTGTGTTGCTTCCTAAGAAACTGATGACAAAGCTGAATTTTCCTAATCCATGGATGAAGAATGAACTGATGACTTAGATGTATTCTATACATGATTTCACTCTGAAAAGGTAATACGAGGACGAGGGAGACCAATGACACACCCGACTAGGCAAGTATACAGTTGTTAGTTAATGGGAAAATGCTGACAGTCACATGCTAATAGTCTTTGAATTTTTACAGCCGGCATCAACACGAATCTGTTCAGATCAGCGATGGGTAGAATAGAGGACCGTGGGACTAAGTCAGACAGGGAAAACTGTAGAACTGAAGAACTTAGAACATCAAGACATAAACCAGACCAATCCCAATGGGCACACCCGACTATAATTAGCTTACTAAAGGATGCCTTCTAACTTTAATTGTAAGATTACAAAATAAAATCACAAACGTCGACACTGGTGAGCATCTGACAAATCGCGATATCGCCAAGACGGAACGCCACTTCAGGCAAAGCACTTGGGAGCGCTAACTGCAAAATCTATGTCAACTTAAATGGAGGACAAGAGGAAGCCAAAAGTACTTAAATACATCAAAGATGTCAGATTAAAGACATCAAAGAAATCCAGAAATATACAAAAAAAATGCGCCTGGAAATTATTCCAATATAAATCAATAAATAAATATAAATATAAATCAATATTTATAATTAAAAAAAATATTTATTCCCTTTCCTTAACACTGCATAAGGTTTTTAGTGTCATTATTTAAACTGCTATTTGCTTCTTGTTTTTTTTTTTATTTTATTTCCTACAGGAAGTGGGAAAAAAAGTGTGAACAAGTAAAAGTGAGGGTGTGAATGAAAATAAATATAAATCAATATATTTATAATTAAAAAAAATATTTATTCCCTTTCCTTAACACTGCATAAGGTTTTTAGTGTCATTATTTAAGCTGCTATTTGCTTCTTGTTTTTTATTTTAATTTTATTTCCTACAGGAAGTGGAAAAAAAAGTGTGAACAAGTAAAAGTGAGGGTGTGAATGAAAATAAATATAAATCAATATATTTATAATTAAAAAAAATATTTATTCCCTTTCCTTAACACTGCATAAGGTTTTTAGTGTCATTATTTAAACTGCTATTTGCTTCTTGTTTTTTTTATTTTATTTCCTACAGGAAGTGGAAAAAAAGTGTGAACAAGTAAAAGTGAGGGTGTGATTGAAAATAAATATAAATCAATATATTTATAATTAAAAAAATTATGTATTCCCTTTCCTTAACACTGCATAAGGTTTTTAGTGTCATTATTTAAACTGCTATTTGCTTCTTGTTTTTTTTTTTTTTTATTTCCTACAGGAAGTGGAAAAAAAGTGTGAACAAGTAAAAGTGAGGGTGTGATTGAAAATAAATATAAATCAATATATTTATAATTAAAAAAATATGTATTCCCTTTCCTTAACACTGCATAAGGTTTTTAGTGTCATTATTTAAACTGCTATTTGCTTCTTGTTTTTTTTTTATTTTATTTCCTACAGGAAGTGGGAAAAAAAGTGTGAACAAGTAAAAGTGAGGGTGTGAATGTATGATCGATAACAGACACTGGGGGAGGGGTCGGACTAAATATGAGCTCTATAAGCATAAAAGCCTGACCCATTTAAAAAAACAACAACTGCCACATAGATAGATAGAGTCAGGTGAAAAGGAGGACAGGATAAAAAGATAAAAAGCTAAGTGTGTGATCGTGACAATGAAGTACAAATAATCTGATAAGATAGAAGGAAAGAGATGACTTTAGGACTTGAACTCGGAGATGACATTGCGGGGATGGGCCAACAATGACAAAGAGATATCTGTCAAGCCGGTGATCAACAAAAGCAAATATTATCTTAGCATCGGAAAGCTTTTTGGGGTATCAAATGTTACTATTGTGTATTGTACTGTGTGATGGTCTGAAGGGGAGTGCCATTAAAACGGTCAAACATTACCAACAGTATCATGAGGAAGCACAGCCTTTTATTTTCACTCACAAAGGAGCAAAAGTCAAAAAGGGCTGCTATGGATGGGAACATTTCAATGAGCGTTATATGCTAAATTAATAAATGTGTGTAAAAGTGCATACATTTGAAAATATAGTAAAATAAAAAAATGTAATTTCATACAATGGTTGCACCAGAATTTTTTTGTATTAATATTAATATTTAATTAATATTTAAAAATGAATTTTTTTCTCATTATTATGACAGAAAAATCTTAGCTTTTAATTTAGTGAGTTAAATGATTATAATACGTGTATTTTTAAATGAATAAAATCATTATTCCCCAGAAAAGTATTACCTTTTAAATTAGTGAACTAAATGACCATTTTTTAAAATCATATATGGATATGTTTTTAAATTTACAGTATATTTAATTACCATTACAAATGCCCATTTTCCTTATACCTCATAAAATATGAGCAAAAAAATGAGCTAAATCCTTATTTTTAATATTTACAATATATGTGTATATTTGTAATGAACTAACCAATATACAGTAATTATAAATGGCATATGTATATATTTTTTGTATATTTTTTATTTACAGTATATTGAATAAATGGTCATTTTCTCATTATCAGAGAACAAAGCAAAACAAAAATATACCTGATATAATACATATTTATTTTTAATGCCATTTTTCATGATTATTAGTAGTACCGTTTGTTTGTTTTTCTCGCCTGGGGGGGGGCATATGCCTCCAACAAATAACTGCGGGCCAACTGCGGGCCGTTGGTGATTGGAGGTGAAGTCAAGGAAAAGAACATTGAGAGTAAAACGAGTGTCGTGTATCGTGTGGACTCGTTTCACTCCTTTTGTCGTCTTTTGTGTCCACAGCGTGGTGGCCTCTCACAAACCGCCCCCTCAAAAGAAAAGTTCCCCTAAGCCTTCTGCGCTTTGTAAAGGCTGCAGGTGAGTGCAAATGGAAGTCACCTCTTTGTTTGCCCTGTCATTCTTTCACGTCACACACACTCTTTACTGTGTGTGTGTGTGTGTGTGTGTCACAGGGAACTGATTGACAACGTGCTAAAGCGCCACTCTCAAACCTGGAAGAGGAACGATGAGAATTACCGCACGTTTACGTGAGTGCTGACCCACAAATGGAAAAAAACCAGACGGGCAGGTGACGTGACGTGATGGACACGCGTGTGTGTGTGTGTGTGTGTGTGCTCGTGTGTGTATCTGCAGCGCCAAGCTGAGCCGCTCGTGTCGGGGCTACGACAAGGCCATCATCACGCAGGGCAACACCCCCGTGGGGACCAAGATCCAGTACGATGGGGAAAAGTCCAGGACGCTACAGGTCACCCCCGCCATTTTCAAAACATTCATTAAGGTACAAAGACGCGCTTCACTTCCTGATATCACATATTAGAAATTATAATTATGATCATTTCTACATGCTTTATGTTGATCTAATAATTATACCAAGAAGTTGACTTTATCATGTAATATCAGAATTATTATATATATTTCTGATATAAGAAAACATGTATTTAGAAACATTTATGAATCTTATATTAATAAAATATTTAATTTCAATTAATTATAATTTTAAATATTATTATTAGTATTATTTTTATTTTCAAAAATTATAAATAATACATGTATAACATAAAAACATTTTTTTAATGAATGAAATAATATTTATATAGTTTGTCATGTTAAATATTAATTAATACTAACATAATAATGTTTGATAATAATACATGAATAATGTATTTATAGTATGACAAAATTATTATGCAAAATAAATACAGTATATAATATGTTAGTAATATAAAATAGTATAAACAGTATAATAATTCTGAAAATATTTCATATTTAATTATTTTTTTTTAGATTTAATTTAATTTTTTTTATTTAATTATTAATTAATTATTAATTTAATATATTATATTTAGAATATATATATGGTAGTATTAGTGTTAATTTTAATATTTAATATATTATATTTATAATATACATATATAATATTTAATATTGTAATAATGCAATATAACATGATTGAATAATAAGCTAAACCATTTATTGGGATCATCAACAGTATAAGATATAACATCAAATTAGAATAAAATGTATTCCTGTAAGTAGATGACCTTTAACCCCGAACATGCCTGTCTAACCTCCGAGGTCATGACCTTGACAGCTGCCGACCTTGCTTTCCAGGAGCATCCGTTCTCCAACAGGACGTTTGACACGTGCGCCGTGGTCGGCAACGGCGGCATCCTGATGGACAGCGGCTGCGGGAAGATGATCGACTCGGCTCAGTTTGTGATGAGGTGAGTCTGCCGCCGTTTTATGCTCTTAAACGCCACGCAGGAAGTGGTCGTGACCGTGTTTTCGCTGCCGCTTCAGGTGCAATCTGCCGCCTTTGAACGACGAGTACAGCACGCACGTGGGCGTCAAGACGGACCTCGTGACGGCTAACCCGAGCATCCTCAAAGAAAAGTGAGTGCACACACTTGTTTTTGTTGTTCCGCCATTACTGTAGTCCATAACTGTCCCCCATCAAACGTGCTCGCCGTTAGCTATTGTTACCTAGCCTGTTATTTCGGCAGGTACGGCTCCCTGATGGGACGACGCCGCGACTTTGTGGAGAGTCTTCAAAGCTACGGAAAATCCCTCATCCTCCTTCCCGCCTTCTCCTACGGCATCAACACGCCGCTGTCCATGCGCGTCTCCTACACCGTCGAGGACTTCGGCAGCTCGGCACGACCCGTTTTCTTCAACCCGGAATACCTCCGCAATCTCTCCCAGTTCTGGTCCAACAACGGCTTGAAATCGCACCGCCTCAGCACGGGCATCATGATGGCCAGCATGGCGCTGGAGGCGTGCGCCAATGTGCATCTGTACGGCTTCTGGCCCTTCAGCAACCACCCGCACGGACTTTACACGCTCACCAACCACTACTACGACGACAGGAAAGTCAACGCCAAGTTCCACGCCATGCCGGTGGAGTTTGACATGCTGCTGAAGCTGCACACTCAGGGCGTGCTACGGCTTCACTTAGGGGACTGTCACAGCGAGGAAAAGTAGTCCCCGAAAAAAAGGACCACCCGTGTGACTGACTTTGCACTGAATACCAAAGACTTTTAAAAGGTTATTTATTATCCAGCTGGAGTCTGGACGTTTCAAAGGAGAAGCCATTTTGGGGGCCTTAGGGAGGTTTGATGCCGTGCCTTGCTGTTGCAAGTGAATGTAACTGAATAATAATAATAATAATCATGTCCGCCATTGTTTACATGCTCCACAAACACCAGCACGTATACTGTAGTGTAATATGTCTTTTTTTTTTTTAATCAAATTTTTTATTCCTAACACGAGACGGGTGATGGGTTTCGATCACTGCGACCGCTGCTGGAAGCTAGCGTGTCTTAGCTGACAAGAACAGCGAGTATTAGCGCCACACTGGGAAAAGAAATAAATATTATATGATGAAGTTAGAAATAAAGATGCGACACAAGTCTCAACAGTCAGGATTTTCCGAGGAAAAAATGCAAATTTACAAGAATAAAGTTATAATTATATAATACAACAATAATACAACAAAACCCTCAAAATAGGAGCGTCACATTCAAATTTTCTATCAGTTTTTTTTGTTTTTTTTTAAAAAGCGTAAGTACTCACATAATATGTTTGTAATTTTGCAAGAAAAAAAATCCTAAGAGTATATGGGATTTTGTGGGGATAAATATAATATAGCAAAATTTGAGAATTTTGTGCTTAAAAAGCAAAGTCATAATTTTGCGACAAAGTGTTGGGAGAATATTGGAGGATTTTTGGGGTTAAAATGTTTAAGAGACTGAATAATATAATAATTTTTTTTTTTTAAGCGGAAGTATTCACATAATATGTTTGTAATTTTGCAAGAAAAAAATCCTATTAAGAGTATATAACATTGGGATTTTATGGGGATAAATATAATATATAACAAAATTTGAGAAGGTTTTTGTGCTTAAAAAGCAAAGTCATAATTTTGCGACAAAGTGTTGGGAGAATATTGGATGATTTTTGGGGTTAAAATGTTTGAATAAGAGACTGAATAATATAATAAAAATTAAAAAAAAAAGCGGAAGTATTCACATGATATGTTAGTATTTTTGCAAGAAAAAAACATTGGGATTTTAAGGGGATAAATATAATATTTAACACAATTTGAGAAGGTTTTTGTCCTTAAAAAGCAAAGTCATAATTTTGCGACAAAGTGTTGGGAGAATATTGGAGGATTTTTGGGGTTAAAATGTTTGAATAAGAGACCGAATAATATACTAAAAATTAATAAGCACAAGAAAAACTTTAAAAATACTAAAGTCTTTAATACATAGAAAAAAAAAGTCTTATGTACCAGAATAAAAAAAATAAAGATACAATAATGAATAAAAAATATGAGGGAAAAAGCCTCAGTGTGGCTCTAATACTCTTTGGTTGAAAATGGTACTTTTCAAAATGCAGATAACTTTGACTTTGGGGGTGGGTGGAACTTTGACTTAGGGATGGGGTTGGGGGGGGGGGGTTGTTGGAACGACAACTTTGACTTGAGCACTTTTGGGTTAATTTGTGTGGGTCCTGTGTAGCGACTCAGTAAACTCGCTGTCATTCTTTGACTTCCTCCTGTTGTTCCACTACTTCTTGAGAAGTACTGCAAGATCTGCGGTAAGTGCTGTACTGACGTGTACTGACGTGCAGTGACATGCACGATAACAATCATTCACTTTCGTCGTCATCCACGCCCGCCCACGCTGCTGCGGCGCCAAGGATCATTTATGGCTTTAACGTCTCCTTCAGGGATACTTTGGCTTCAAACATGTGTGATCAACTCCCGAGCCACTGTTTTTCTTCTGTGAATGTAAAATGTTTTCTGCTGATGATTTGCAGTACAATTGAATAAATATTTGTCTTTAAAAAATACTCTGGGTTATTTTACTTGTTTAGAAGCGTAGCAGGGCTCGGAGAAGCCATGATACCAGATCGAATAGGAAAGATTTAGCATAAAGGGAAATATAGAAATGGGCACAGTAGCGAGCCCTGAGGGACTCCGTTTCCTTCATTTGGCCTTGACAAGAACCTAGTACGCGATAGGTATATCGCATATTATATATCATAACATTGTATATTTCTGCGATCAGAAAACATGTATTTCATAATATCTAATGATAAATATATGCATAATAACATCCCACATATACATGTTCTTTATATCATAAAATAATAAACTATTTAATTATAGCCTTTTAATATTAAATGGTAATAGCAGTAATATATATAATCATAATTAATATTTATTATGTTATTATTTTTGTTTACTTAAATATACTATTTAATTTAAATTTGCTATCATTTAAAAAGATTCTAATTACTAAAAAATACAATATATAATTATTATATAAAACAATACAGTACATATAAACAAAACATTTGTGAATGTAATATTAATCCAATATCTAATAATTTAAATGCATCCTAATTATTTTATTAGAGATTATTATGATGATTATTATTTTCAAAATTAGAAAACATATCAAATACTACATGTATTAACATATTAAAACTTTAAAATTAAATAACTCTTATTAGGTTATATCATGTTATTATTAAATAATACTAACCATAATAATGCATCATAATATAGTAACACATATTAATAATGTACATAGTCCCATGTATAATATGACAAAAGTATTCTGCATATTAATAAATACAGTATATAACACACGACTAATATTAAATAATTATGACTATATGTGCATATACTGTGTGTGTATAGAGTACAGTATTTAACAGTATTTTATAATATTTCACTATAGGTGGTAATACATTAGCATTACCTAATAGTGATATAACAATTATAATACATTATAAAATAATGTACATGCAGTATATTATATCATCAATGTTGGAGAATTGATAATAACATCTAATATACAGAGAAATAGAAATGGGTATAGTAATGAGCCCTGGGGGACGCAATCCTTTCATTTGTGTGAAAGGACTATTTCGATAACTTGAGGAAAAGATGGGAAAAAATAATAATATTTGACAGAAGCAGGAAGCAAAGGAGACATCATCTTCTTCTTCTTCTTCTACATCCTGGTCTCATATGGCGATCCTAGTTTAACCCCTGCATGTTCAGCTGTGATATCCACCCATGAATGTACCTTCCACCTCACCAGGTTTCCTCTGCAGGCATCACGCATGGACTGGATCAGACATGCAAGCATCTGGACTGCTCGGGGGAGGGGGGGGGGGGGGGTTCAACTAACTAGACTCAGAGTCCTTCAGACAGGACGGGATGACTTTTGTAAGTCGTCTCTAAAAAAGCAGCGCCGAGTCATTAACTGCCATGTAATGTTTGTTTATCTCCTGAGAGAGAAGAAGCAAAGCCCGCTGCCACAAGCTAGCCACGCAGCACAGCGCTCAGGGGATTTTGGCACGGACCTCGTCGGACTATCCAGCTGCAGCACTCGGTTCTGTCCCAGTGGCCAGCGGCCTCTCCGGGGAACACTTAAGCAGTTCAGAAAGCCGCAAAACATGCTTTTGCGGTTTGGGAAGTGGAACAGTCTGTCGCTAAGAGGCAAAGCTCATTCACATAAGTGTCTACTCTATGAAAATTGATAAAAAGGCTATCATTAGCATGCTAGCGATGCTAACATACTAATGTTGTCATAATAACACCTAGCATGATAGTAGTAAATGTTCGTATGTGTCTACCCATGACAGTCACGAAAATGATAGTGTGCTAATGTTATCATGCTATCAATGCGACGTATGCAATGTTACCTATAAAAGCTACCTATAAAAATAGCTCAAAATGCTACTGTACCTTGCTAGCAATGCTAGTGTTAACATTCTAACACCTAGTATAATAGTGCTAAGTGTTTGTAAAGTGCCTACTTTTGTAAATGCTAAAAATGTTAATGTAATTATGTTAGCATGCAAATGTAACATTAGCAGGCTAACACCTAACATGTTAACACTAAGTATTTGCTTAAGTTCACATTAATACATTTTTTCAATGCCAGTATGCACATTAGCAATGGTAACATAACGTTAGCATGCTAACAACTACTGTAAAATTGTTAAGTGTTCATATAAGTGTCTACCTGATGAAAATGGACAAAATACGACAATGATATCGTAAGCATGCTAGCAACGCTAACATGCTAATGTTACCGCCTAGCAAGATAGTGCCTTCCCATGAAAACGGCTAAAGATGCTACTATGATAATGTTATCATGTTAGAGACGCTAATGTTAGCATGACAGTAGTATTTATATGCGTCTACCCATGACAATCTCAAAACGATAGAATGCTAATGTTATCATGCTATCAATGTTAACTTTAACATGCTAACACCTAGCACTCCACCTAGCGCAATGTACAAAGAAAGCTACCTATAAAATAGCTAAAAATGCTACAACACTGATGCCGCCTTGCTAGCAATGCTAACATGCATTGATAACACCTAGCATGAAGTGTTCATAAAAGTGTCCGTCCCTAAAATCAGCTAAAAAATATACTATGATAACGTTAGTATGTTACATTGCAAAAAAAATAAAAATAAAAATAAAGAAAAACGCATACAGAAGTAGAACACAAGAGATATGGTCTCAAGAGATATGGTGAATGATATGAATGGCGTGTGGCGATACATCACCGGGAAAAACAAGTTTGCTGTGTCTTACCTGCTCAGATGATCCACTGCTGCATCATCGGAATCTTTTTGTAAAAATTCACTGAGGTTCTTGGCTTCTTCTTTCATTTTTCGCTTTTCTTTTCTTTGCTTCTGACTTGTTGACAAACGGTGTCGCACGCTTATTGTCGCATTTTTATGATCGAATAGTGTCAGACCGAACCATTCGTGCATTAGGGGTGGTAGGGGGATTCTTGACTCTATTTTTGAAGAAAATAAAGGCAAAAAAAAAACCCCAAAAATAATGTTCTATGTCTATTTTTGTATATCTTTTTGTCATCTCTGGTACCTGTTTTAAATTTTCATTCAATTATTGAACTTTTCCCCCTCTGGAATCATTGAAATACCCCCCAAAAATAGAACGAACACCAATCTAACAAATCAAACGCACAATCATTTCTTAGGCAATTTCATTTTATTTATTTTTTTTATTTTTTACGAAAATAGGTCTTTTAACATGCAACCTCAATTTTTACCCATGACAGAATGCTAAAAAAACACCTGTGATCAAATGGATTTACATGTATTTTTAAAGGCATAGAAAAAACACGACTGTTTGTTTTCTTTTTAATGAATGGTCACACGGGCGGCTATCTTCAGACACGTAAGGGGGAAACAACGCAGCCCGGCACCCTAAGAACACACCATATTGTTTTTAACACACAAGCTGCCCCAACCTGTTGCTCTTGTGTCAACGTCGGCTTATTACAAAATAAACACGGCACAATATTGCTTGGCAGCAACCATAATTTCTGTGATTGTTTATTGGCGCTGACATCTTTGTGATAACAGGTGCTCCACCTGAAATGTGGCATAGTTGGGAGGCGTGGAGGGCCTTATCGCTAATCTGATATCAGCACACAAAAAAAACGATCACGGCCATTTATCTTCATCTTGTTCACACGGAGATAACGTAGAAAAAACAATATGCATTAAGCAGGAATCAAGTAAGTTTCAACTTCCCATAGCCGACTCGCTGAAGTCATTGAAATGAGAAACAGCGCCCCCGCTGGCCACAGCCGAGAACTGCACTCAGATTTGTTGTCTCAGATTGACTCTGAATACAAGTCATGTTGACAGCTTGTATATTCAAAGTTTAAGCGACATACTTTGGCGGGCCGGATGTGGCCCCCGGACCGTAGTTTGCCCACCCTGTGCTACTGCTTTGGAGCATATCAATCCCACACAAATGGACCAAATTTGAGGGTTCATGGATTAACAGAGATTTGTGGGGGGGGGGGGAAATCGACTTTAGCCATGTTGTACTGAGCAGCCAGGACACAGACATATGCAAATACTTACTTATGTTGCAAAAATATCGGATGGCATATTTTGTGTCTGGGAAATGTTTTGTTGCACAGTGCTTCTTTTTCATAGCAATAGGTTCCATTTCCTGCTCTATGGTTATCATCACAAAAAAATCCCCCCCGAAAAAAGCAAAACGCCTCAACCATGTTCGCTGAAGGAGGATGATTTTTATGCCTGATAGGTGAGTTTTTTGACAATAACCTATTCATAACTAACAATATAATTGTATTGTAACCGATTCTATGGTTATTATCACATTTTGGTACCCTGCTGTTGTGGGGGTGCCAAGGCAAAAGTAGAATACACTGAGGTCTCAAAAGATATGATGACGTCTCACATGTTTTTTTTAATGAGCGTCCAGGACAGAGTCGTGTGTTTCTTCCTGTTCTATGGTTATCGTCATCATTTTTTTCAACAGTGCCCTTGCGTAAAAACAAAGTGTTGGACAAGTTTCCTTTCTTTCTTAGTCACCCAGCAGATGAAAGAGAAGGGTAAAAACACAAACACACAAATAAATAACAACACTTAAGGGTCATTCCTTCGACCCCCGTTTCCATGACAACAGAGACAAATCTCACTCCCGAGCCGGCATCACCTGCTTCTCTCTACGTTGTATGCATTGAAACAGGACCGGATGTTTTTTTTTTTTTTTTTCTCGAAGTGAGATCAGCCTCGTGTTTGTTGGGTGCAGCCCGCTTTAGCACGCCACCGCGTCGCCACTATACAAACACAAGCAGCTCGTTTGGGCGCATTCTGACCATGTGGGTCGCCTTTTAGCCCCCAGTTGAAAACCGCTCTCAGTACATTAGCCCCAAGTCTGCCTTTTTTTCTTTTCTTTATAAAAATATACTATGTCATTTCACATTATTATTATTTTCTTTTTTAAATAACACTTGAAAGGCAATTTAAAACACCATAAATACACACAGTTAATTCCATTAAAAAAAACAGGGACAAAAAAAGGCATATTTCGTATAAAAATTCAAATAAAATCCCGATTCTGAAACGCAATACAATACAATGAGTTTTACAAAAGGGTTGGTCACCACCGCGTAGGCGTTTCAAACATGGCCTTGGCATTCCAAAGCTTCACTCACATGAGTGGAAAACCTTAAAATCTTGGCACTGACACACAAACAGTGTTTGGTCTCATAGTTTTTTTTTTTAAATGGCTTTGAACCTTCGTCAACTAATGGGAAGACTTTAAGATCCATCCATCACAGCTGCTGGATGCAGGAAGCATATATATATGTGTGTATGTGTTTGTGTATGTATGTTATGTTGCAATACGCACGGCGCCCACCAGAGGGCGGCAACGGCTCAACAACAGTGAGAAGCCCAACATTAAAGTTGAGGATGCACCATGTTCTTTTGGGACACAGGAACAACAATGAAAAAAAACACACACACACACACACACACACACATAAGACATATTGTACCATAAGGTGAGACAGGAAACAGGAAGTCATTTCTCTTATTGCATGTCATCGTTTTTTGCAACTGGGTAGTCTTTGCAAAGGAAATGAGCCGAATTGTGTGTTCCCGTTCGACAAGGCAGACAATGAGGGTGGCTTTAGGACCCCGGGGGTGGGGGTAGGGGGGGTACAAGACAAACCGTCTTCTGTTTTTCAAGTTTGACCGCGACCGCCCAGACAAAGCGCCAGCTGCATGGTCGCGTACACAATCTTGTCCAGCTTGCAGGATTCAGAAAGGCACGGCGGTGTGTGGCGTGGCGTGGCGGTAGGGGGGGGGGGCGGGGTCAAATCCATACAGAGGGTTTTCCCTCCCCTGATTTGCTGCTGCTGCTGTTGCTGCTGCTGCCGCCGCCGCTGCTTCCTCCCTTGCCGTGCTTGAGTCTGTGCTTGCGTTCCTTCTGAGGCTGCGGCTGCGGCTGGATGATGATGTTGCTCTGGGGTTTGTCGTCCTGGTTGTCTGCCAGCGTCTCCTCGGCCCGGTGCTGCTGACTGTAGGCCTGGATGGCGGCCTCCAGCTGCTCGTGGGCCTGCTGGATCATGTCCTTGTTGAGGGCCACGCGGGCCTCGCCCCCCGTGGGGAAGTTGTCCTCGTTGCTGCCGAACTGCTGCTGCTCCTCCTGCGCGATGTTGGCGCGGTTCTGCTTGCACGCCATTTTAGCGTTGCTGAGGTCGGTGTACGGCATCTGCTCGGGTTTCACTACGATGTTGTACCCCGGCGGCGCCGACGGCGTATTCCATGAGAACGGGTAGCCGACGTAATCGGCGGGTCCGTCTCCGCCGTCACCACCTTCAGAACCTGCTTCCGGACCCGCGCCTCCAACCGAACCCTCGCCGCCCACGTTGGTTCCCAGCAAACCCAGCTGGTACTCGTCGTCCTGAGGCGGGCATCGGCGGCGGCGTAGGATGTCGCAAATGGACCCGATTCCCAAGTGAAGCATCTCCCAGACGTTGAGCGTCAGACACAGCACGGTGACGCCGTACATGATACGCAGGAAGATGGTTTTCTCGGTGGGCCGGGACACAAAGCAGTCCACGCTGTGGGGGCAAGGTTTCCCCGAGCACACGAACACGGGCGTCACGCGGAAACCGTACAGCAAGTATTGACCCGTAAGGAAGCCCGCCTCCAGAACGGTGCGCGTCACCAACTGCAGAACGTAGACCCGCATCAGACCCTCATCCCGGATTCGCTTGCGACCGTCGTGGCGGATCTTAGGTCTGGGTGTGGGTTGGAGCGGATCCCGGGGTCTTTTCGGTGGCTCGATTTCTGGGACCTCGTAGATCATTGGATCGTCCTCGCGGTCCTCCTCGGTTTCCTCGATTCCCCGGTGCTGCCGCGCCCCGAAGCAGATCTTCCTGGGTTTCCTGTGCGTGTAGCCCACGCCTGCGGTTCTCACGGCAGCAGAACCGACTCCTCCCTTGGCTTCGTCTAATCTCGCAATCTTGTTGACGGCGTAGCCCATGTACATGAGAGACGGCATGGCCACCAGGATGATCTGGAAAACCCAGAAGCGGACGTGGGAAAGCGGGGCGAAGGCGTCGTAGCAGACGTTCTCGCAGCCCGGCTGCCCCGAGTTGCACACGAACTTGCTCTGCTCGTCGTAGTAGATGGACTCTCCCCCGACGGCTGTGAGGACGATGCGGAAAACGATGAGCACGGTGAGCCACAGCTTCCCCACGAAGGTGGAGTGGTTGTGGATCTCCTCCAGCAGCCGCGTGAGGAAGCTCCAGCTCATGGTGTCGCTGGACAGTGGGGCAGACAGTGTCCCTCTCTCAACTGCTCACAGACTCTGGACGGGGAAAGGGACGGAAAGATGGCAGCAGCGTGAATACACAGAGAAGGATTTAATAAGCTTTGCTTCTTCCTACTCCTTTTGGAAATGTGGAAATGTGAACTGATTATGTGATGCACTCAATTGTAATCTGATGCATGTTGTAATGAAATTAAACCATTACCATTACCAGCCAGTAGATGGCAGTAATACACATTAGAATGTGTGGGCGCCAAGTGGTGGCTATAAGGCAGGGGTCTCAAACTCAAAATTCTGGCCGAGACTGGGCCGCATCAGGTTTTCCAAAAAAAAAAAATCGCATTTATTAAAAACAGAAAAATGAATAAATTTTGCTTTGGTTCCGATTTTCTACAATAAAAGCTCTGATAAAACATTCCACTGTTCTCAAATATCTTACTTTTTATTTTACACAAAATAAGATGAAAAATAAATAAACTAATTAAGAATAGAGAAAATCAATCAGTAATAAATAAATAAATATAATAATAATAATAAAACGGCAAATAATAAAAACTTAAGAAACCACATATAGTTGGTGGGTAGACAAATTATTTTTTTCATATTAAAATGAACAAAGCATTATTAGAGCCCTGTAGACATGACAAAACACGACTATAGTCACATTTATACTCTTTTTATTTACAACATATTGCGCAACTGCAGGGTCTTGAGACACATGCTAACTCGCAAACTAGAGCGCTAGCGACCTAAACGGTAGCCTTCAAGTTATTTCCTTTTAAACTTAAATAGCCAAAAACTTACCACTTCCACACAGATAGGGAGGATAACTATTAACAGTTATTTAACCTTTAACATGAACATGAATCAAACGTAATCATTTTTTCTGGGTACATGATACCATACGGCATCCATATCAAACATTAAACTTTCATATCAAGGCGGGGGGCCTCAAACTAGTGGCCGGCGGGCCACATTTGGCCCGCGGGCGGCGGGTTTAAGACCCCTGACGTAGACCAAATTTCACTCAAAAACCAGGAGGCATCTCGAAAGAACACCTTTAATCCCGGAAAATCTCTCTAAACTTGCCTATGCTAGCCAAATAGCACGAGGAATATCTATCGACTGGAGTCATGTGACATTCAAAATCAAATGTATTAGTATGATTTTTGTCTTGTAGCGTGTGTAACATGTAGACAATATGTACAGTATAGTGTAGGATGGTTAGCATTTAGCATGTAGCACACGCAACCTCTATCGCTAACATAATTCATCCTCAGTGACAGGAAGTGCATGTGAGGTGTAAAAGTGATGGATTACGAGGAGTAGCCCCGCTGGGGGGGGGGACTGTGGGGGGTGAGGGGGGGAATACTAGCGAGCAGATGTTGTAATGCAGCCAGCCCTGTTTAATGCTCACTAACATTAAACTTTCATATCAAGGCGGGGGGCCTCAAACTAGTGTCCTGCGTGCCACATTTGGCCCGCGGGCCGCGTGTTTGAGACCCCCTGTTATAAGGGTTACCTGCACTACTAGACCCATGTAGCTGCAGGTAGCGGGTCCACATTGTGATAAGCCACATCGGCAGCGGTTTCTATGGCAACCAAGAAGATGCTTATGTGTTCATTTTTTACAGCTGTTATTTGAAGGTCAACTCATTACACAGTGTTGCTTTAACCTTCCGAGGTAATTCCGTCATTCCAAATGCGTACCCCCCCCCCCTTAATTTGATCTGTTGCTCCTTCCAGGATAAACATTGGCTACGTGGAGAGCTAAGTGTCACTTGGAGGATGCTGTCAAGTTCAGTCTTAATGGGAATTAAACACGGCGGAAAGAGGATATCAGTATTTAAAAAAAAAAATTCCATCAAGCGGCACTGAGAAGGAGGCGAAATAATCCAAATAGGGAATTTTCTATCACTAAACACACACACACACACTTTCTATCTCTTTTTGAAGAATAAATCCTCTTAGCGAGCCGTCTTCTGTGTGAGGTGCAGTTTTCAGGCTGGTATTACTTGGAGAGGTAGACGTTCATTGCGCCGTGTGAGCTCCTGTCACGGGAAGAACGGGACATGTCCGACTATGTAGGTTACTTCCCAGCTCCGGGCGCTCCATCCAAACCAGCACAATCAGCAGGTGGCGCCGCCACAAACCATGCAAAACCGGCCAACGCAGCCCAAACCAATGCCTCTCTTCCATTCCCCCAAGGGAGGCTTTGAACGGGGGTAAATATGACAGCACCGCAGGACTCCCCCCCCCCCCTCCCCCCCGCACAATAGCACACAGGCTTATTGTCAGCGGCAAGACGAGGAAAATCCCAGCCTGAATGCTGGCTGGGATTTAAAGGGCTTCTGGGGTCCTGCATCCTTAGCCAGCAGGTTCAGAGCTTTAGGATGCATTCAAGACGGCGCCGGGAAGGTAGGAAATAAGCTGAAGGTGCGAGTTAAAACAGTATGATGATGGAGCCATTTATGGACACGGCGGTTTGTGTTCAAATCCAATACGTGCGGATTAACATACAATATGGATCTCTTATGTCCTATCGTACCCTTCTAGTCCTGAAGACTTGCACCCCGGCTGTGTTTCCCGTGCTATTAGTGATTAACTGTTTAGTTATTAACTGTGATTAACTGTCATTAGTTTGATTGACTTGAAATTTCTCACACCCGCTGTAACTTTTGTGTTTATCTGAATTTTGGTGCACACCTTTAAGGGACCGACGAGCACACGTGTGTCAAATTAGGTTGAAAAAGGCCGGCACGGTGGTAAAGTGGTTAGCGCGCAGACCTCACAGCTAAGAGACCAGGGTTCAATTCCACCCTCGGCCATCTCTGTGTGGAGTTTGCATGTTCTTCCCGTGTATGCGTGGGTTTTGTCAGAGTATTCCGGTTTCCTCCCACATTCCAAAATGCTAGGTTAATTAGCGACTCCAATGTGAGTGTGAATGGTTGTTTGTCTATATGTGCCCTGTGATTGGCTGGCCACCAGTCCAGGGTGTACCCCGCCTCTCGCCAAAAAGTCCAAATTCCTGCAGCATGGCCAGCCAATCACAGGGCACATATAGACAAACAACCATTCACACTCACATTCATACCTATGGACAATTTGGGGTTGCTAATTAACCTAGCATGTTTTTGGAATGTGGGAGGAAACGGGAATACCCGGAGAAAACCCACGCATGCACAAGGAGAACATGGAAAATCCACACAGAGATGGCCGAGGGTGGAATTGAACTCGGGTCTCCTAGCTGTGAGGCCTGTACGCTAATGTTTATGACCTTCCAAATAGACTTTTTAACATTAGAGCCCTCTAGATATGAAATAGCACCCCTATAGTCACCTTTACACTCCTATGACCATACATAGTAACATTACCGACACCTACTGGTCAGTGTAGAAAACTACATATCATCACATGTCTTTGAATGCATCGTATGTTTGTATTTTATTTCATTTAGCCAACACTTAAAGCACGTTTAGCACACAGAGGGTGGAATCAAACTCGGGTCTCCTGCGTGCTAGCCACTCGTTGAGCATTTGTGACATAATTATAAAACTCGTCTTAGACAACAACCCATAGGGGGCGCCAAAAATGTCCCTATCACTTTTCTCCGACTTTGAGCAAATCGCCACCGAGTCTGCTATTTCCCACTTCTCTGGAATGCATCATGAGCTACAGCTGGAGTCTTTGCGTCTTCCCTTCTGTTTTGTGTCCTCGCTTTGAGGGGGAGTAAGGAGGCAGGCGGCGGGGGGGGGGATGTTTTCAAGAATGCTCACGAAGGAGACTTTGCATCCATCACTGTGACCTTATAAGGGCACGGCTCGTACAGTCAGACGCCCGGACGCTCCAAGTTGAGAGTCCGAGGGTGACACAAACACAATGACACACATGCTGAGTCCTTCATGGACTCTTTTGTTGGACTTTCCCGACATGACCTCACCAGCCATCTTTACATAACCCGTAATGGTAAAAGATACATTTTAATGATGTAATGTATCAGTAGCATACGTCACCAAGGAAGTGTCTTAGCGCCTCCTGGCCAGAGGGGGCACTGCATACCCGGCCTGTTCCTCCCCGTGCGGAATGCTTCATACAACCTGGCATTTGGCTTTCTCATCTGATTTGCGTCTGCGGGAGCTCGTGGGTCGGTTGGGGGTAAGAAGCTGACGGCGTGCATTAAGTTATCGGCGTGAGTCAGCCTCCTGAACAGCAACAACGGCAACCTTGTAGGTCGGCCTTCTTCTTCTTTTCCTTCTTGGCACAGTCTCGAGGTCTTCCTTTGGATTCTACTTTTTTTTTGCTAGAAAAAAAAAATCTCATTGACATCTCACGGTCAAAGGTCAAAGACAGGCTACCCCGTGGGTGTGACAACCTTTCATGCCGCCAGAATATCAGTGAGGGATCATCGCTGGAGGGATCCTCTCAGTGGCATCCCTCACGGCGTCGGTTCTGCACCCAGATTTTTACATCACAACTCATCATTCAATAAGAAGTCATACATTCAAACATTAGCAATATGCTCATGCTAGCCAAACAGCCTCTATACAGCATGTGGCAGGAGCACTCTGCTGTTCTTAAGGACACACTAGTCAAAGATCCTCTATGTGTGAAAAGAGTGCTGTGCTTTTTTGAGGACCTATAGCAAAAACACTAGTCATAGATCCTCTATAAGTAACCGGAGTGCTCTGCTGTTTTTTGAGGATATACTACAAAAATGCTAGTCAGAGATCCTAAATATGTTACAGGAGCACTCTGCTTCTTTTGAGGACCTACTGCAAAAACACTAGTCAAAGATCCTCTATATGTGAAAAGAGTGCTGCACTTTTTTGAGGACCTATAGCAAAAACACTTGTCAAAGATTGTCTATACGTGACAGGAGTACTCTGCTTTTTTTGAGGACCTACTGCAAAAACGCTAGTCAAAGATCCTCAATATGTGACAGGAGCGCTCTGCTGTTTGCTGTGTTTGAGGACCTATAGCAAAAATGCTAGTCAAAGATCCCCTATATGTGCCAGGAGTGCTCTGCTGTTTGCTGTTTTTGAGGACCTATGGCAAAAATGCTAGTCAAAGATCCTCTATATGTGACAGGAGTGTCTGTTGTTTGCTGTTTTTGAGGACCTATAGCAAAATGCTAGTCAAAGATCCTCAACATGTGACAGGAGCACTCTGCTGTTTGCTGTTTTTGAGGACCTATAGCAAAAATTCTAGTCAAAGATCCTCTATAAGTGACAGGAGCGCTCTATTGTTTGCTGTTTTTGAGGATCTATAGCAAAAATGCAAGTCAAAGATCCTCTATATGTGACAGGAGCGCTCTGCTGTTTTGCTGTTTTTGAGGACCTATAGCAAAAATTCTAGTCAAAGATCCTCTATAAGTGACAGGAGCGCTGTATTGTTTGCTGTTTTTGAGGACGACTAGCAAAAATGCTAGTCAAAGATCCTCGGTATGTGACAGGAGCGCTCTGCTGTTTGCTGTTTTTGAGGACCTATCGCAAAAATGCTAGTCAAAGATCCTCAATATGTGACAGGTGCGCTCTGCTGTTTGCTGTTTTTGAGGACCTATAGCAAAAATGCTAGTCAAAGATCCTCTATATGTGACAGGAGTGCTCTGCTGTTTGCTGTTTTTGAGGACCGATAGCAAAAATGCTGGTCAAAGATCCTCTATATATGACAGGAGCGCTCTGCTGTTTGCTGTTTTTGAGGACCTATAGCAAAAATGCTAGTCAAAGATCCTCTATATGAGACAGGAGTGCTCTGCTGTTTGCTGTTTTTAAGGACCTAAAGCAAAAAAGCTAGTCAAAGATCCTCAATGATCCTCAAAGATCAGCGGTGCTGTGCTTTTAAAAAAAAAAATCTACAGTCCTGTAAAAGCACAAATCAAAGATCCTCTATATATGCTGTTTATAAGGACCAACTGGTCAAAGATCCTCTACTGTACATATGTAAAAAAAGGACTGTGGTGTTTTTAGGAATCTGCTCCAAAAGTGTTTGTCGCTCCAAAGTTTTGAACTGAAGCCGTGTGTCATTCACGCGCCTCATTTGGCCCGCGGGCCGCCAGTTGAATACTTATCAGTCACTTTGGGGTGAGGGGAGTTCATGCGAGCATTTCTCGGCTGCAGACGAGGCAAATTGAAATGCTAATTATTCTAGCTCGTTCTTAATAAAAGCCCAAAACGCGTCTTTTAGCCTGTAAACAATTTGTGTACTTCCATATTCCATCTGGCTGCCAGGCTGTATTACATGCAGATACATGTACATACTTGTACACACTTTTATGAGTATTAATAGACGGAGGCAGGCTGAGGGCAACGTGGGTAATGAACATGGTGGAAATGGCTTCACAAGCTCTAATGAGAGCATGATGGGAGGCTAATGGCTTTATTAGCCGCTGCTTGAACTTGAGCGAAGCAAAGCGAAGCGAAGCAAAGCAAAGCAAAGCACGCGCTCGTTCATAAACTAACATTAATTCATATTCTTTTACCACGCATTCATGCGCACTTCCTGCTCCGTTCATTGTTTGCTCCTCTCCGCCGCGGCGTTAGCTACACCCTCGCCAGCTAATGGCATCCAAAACTAAAAACGTATGCCTTTGTTAGTACATATTCTTCATCATGATGATGATGATATCATAATTCCCAATATTTATGCTCATTTAGCGACATCTTCTTGTCATCAATGTTTACCTACACAATAGACATAAGCTCCGCCTCAATCACCGTAAATTAATAACATTAATCTTCACACGGCAACGCTCTGCCATCGCCATGACAACACGTCTGCTGAGTGATGACATTTAGTTTTGCAAGGTCAAAAAATACTTTTTTTTTTTTTAAAGTGTAGTTTAAAAAATAAAAATAAAAATAAAAATAAAAATAAAAATAAAAATAAAAATAAAAATAAAAATAAAAATAAAAATAAAAATAAAAATAAAAATAAAAATAAAAATAAAAATAAAAATAAAAATAAAAATAAAAATAAAAATAAATATAAATATAAATATAAAAAAATGTACTGATGCATAAGTAGAATTTATTGACAAAAATTTGTAATACCATTTAAACAACAAATATTACATATAAATAATAAAAATACATGCAAATTAATTAATGCTCATTAGTAATAATAACAAATATTCAAATGAAAGATATATAATTTAACTATATTAAATATATTAAATATATTATATTATTATATTAAATATTACAAGTATTTTTCTCAAATTAAACTAAGCCAAAAAATCGAAATAAATAAAATATTTAATAATAAAATATAAATTTCCCAAGTACGATTTTATTGAAATAAGGTGAAAAATATTCCTTAAAATTTGTAAAAGTAAGATAAGAAATATAAAGTAAATATACAAGAAAAAATATGTTTAAAAATGCAATTAAAAACTATTAAATGAAGTGCTAATCATTAGAATAAAAAATATATCCATATCCCAAACAATGTCCTCCAGTTATGTTCCTCCTGTGTTGCTATAGCGATATCGACTCCTTTTCAAGCAGTTCATTGGTGCAGCCTTACCGGGCGAAGCTTAGTGTCGCCATAATGATGGATTTGTTCATTTTTTGCTACATTTTCTGTGTGTGAAAGACGTTTTAGCTGTCATCATCCATCATGCCACTACACACGGCAATCATAATCACATTAAAGTGTCACCACGGAAGAGCAAGAAGGAGCGTTTCCGCAAGAAAGGTTAAGGTCCTCAAATGTAACGTTCAAGGTCCTACGGTCTACGTTTTCCCTGCGAGTCGCATCCACAAATATGGAAAATGTGGAGATGAAATGAAAGTGCAGAAGAGGAAAGCGTCCACATGGCAGCGGCACAATTTCCATTGGGGATAAAAATCTTTGTTCGGCACTCGGAGCCAGGAGGGGAGCTCTGGACCTTATTTATTTCCCTGCTGCAAAATTGCAGTCAAGTTATCAGCGCTGAACATCAACATCCATTAACCCTCGGCCACGCTGCACACACACACACACACAAAAAAGGAGGGCTGTGGGGGTGGGGGTGGGGGTGGGGGGGTTATCAATGCAAGAGGCGTGGGAACGCGAACAAATTCCACATAAATGAGAACCGGCAACCCCCCATACCACCCTTATCTGGGCCCCCCGATCCTGAATAGAAAAGTTGATTTGAAAGAGGAGGATTTATTTGAGTAAAAGTACACAGGTTAAAACTAAGTAACTGAGGATTTATTTGAGTAAAGTACCCAGGTAAAAATAAGTAACATTTATTTGAGTAAAAGTACCTAGGTAAAAATAAGTAACATTTATTTGAGTAAAAGTACCCAGGTAAAAATAAATAAAGGATTTATTTGAGTAAGTACCCAGGTAAAAATAAGTAACATTTATTTGAGTAAAAGTACCCAGGTAAAAATAAGTAACAGAGGATTTATTTGAGTAAAAGTACCCAGGTAAAAATAAGTAACAGACAATTTATTTGAGTAAAAGTACACAGGTAAAAATAAGTAACAGAGGATTTATTTAAGTAAAGTACCCAGGTAAAAATAAGTAACGTTTATTTGAGTAAAAGTACCCAGGTAAAAATAAGTAATAAAGGATTTATTTGAGTAAAGTGCCCAGGTAAAAATAAGTAACAGACGATTTATTTGAGTAAAAGTACGCAGGTAAAAATAAGTAACAGACGATTTATTTGAGTAAAAGTACGCAGGTAAAAATAAGTAACAGAGGATTTATTTGAGTAAAAGTACCCAGGTAAAAGTAAGCAACAGAGGATTTATTTGAGTAAAAGTACGCAGGTAAAAATAAGTAATAAAGGATTTATTTGAGTAAAAGTACCCAGGTAAAAATAAGTAATAAAGGATTTATTTGAGTAAAGTGCCCAGGTAAAAATAAGTAACAGAGGATTTATTTGAGTAAAAGTACCCAGGTAAAAATAAGTAACAGAGGATTTATTTGAGTAAAAGTACCCAGGTAAAAATAAGTAACAGAGGATTTATTTGAGTAAAAGTACCCAGGTAAAAATAAGTAACAGAGGATTTATTTGAGTAAAAGGTCCCAGGTAAAAATAAGTAACATTTATTTGAGTAAAAGTACCCAGGTAAAAATAAGTAACAGCGGATTTATTTGAGTAAAAGTGCACAGGTTAAAACTAAGTAACTGAGGATTAATTTGAGTAAAGTACCTCGGTAAAAATAAGTAACATTTATTTGAGTAAGAGTAACCAGGTAAAAATAAGCAACAGAGGATTTATTTGAGTAAAAGTACCCAGTATTTCGGTATTTATAATTTTCATTGCTGAATAAACTATCTATTTAATATTCCACAATTGTTTTTTTCTCCTAGTAAGAAATTGAGTTTTAATCATATTCTGCCTGCTCCTTTTCAGGGAATTGAATTTTCACTTCCTTCCATAAAAGTAGAATTCCGTGTTTGAATTGAATTCTTAAGTACGTGCGGAGACGTCTTCCTGCAACTCCATAAAAGTTCCCTCATTAATGTTGTCCGAAGGGGAGACACGTAACAGCAAGCCGCTCCCGTATGTTACAAGGAGGAGAAGGTTGGGGGGGGCTAGGGGGGGGGGGTCGGCAGCATCTGCGACTTTGACATAAGACACGGCATCCTTGTATAGTTTTCCTTGATCTAAGGTTGTCCAGAAGGTGCAGGAGAAGAAGCAAAGCGGTACATACTCACTCACTTCCAGCGGCCCGGCAAGGAGGCCCATCCTGTGTGACCCCCCCACAACCCATCCCCTCGGCCGCCCCCCCCCCCCGTTAACGTGACTCAGTAAATGAGTAGACAGAAAAAAAAAAAGCAGTCCGTGCATCAGTCCGTGAAGAGCACACGCGTGCCCACCCGAGTGCAATCTCCTCCTTGAAAGGCGGCGGGGATGAAGGAGGCAGAGCGTCTTGTGGCGCTCACAATGGGCCCTCGCTTACCCCATCCTCATCCCCCTACAAAGTGGGTCATGGCTGGGGGTTGCGAGACGGGATGGGACGGGACGGGGTGGGATGGGCACGGGAGGGGAGGGTCGTGGAAGGAGGGAGAGGAGGCGCTTTGGGTGTTTTCAGCACCCTGGCAGAGGGTCAAAGGAAAGATGGGGGGGTGTTAGGATGACATACAGGGGGATGCACTCGGAGGGGGGGGGGGGGGCGGAGAGGATGGATCTCCTGGTCTGTGGCGTTCCGGGAAGGAGGGAAGACTTCTTGGTTGTAAACATATGGTTGGGTATCCAAGAATGCTTTCTGGAAGCAGCGGAGACGAAATTTGGAGCACTTTTTTTTTTTTTTTTTTAGAAATTCTGGCTCTTTTTTATCTGTTTTTATATCTTTATAACCCATAGAAAATAGCTATAAATAAACAATGTCTTACTTCCTGTACACAAATGTTACGTTAGGACACGGAACAGACATAAGCTCCGCCTCAATCACTGTAAATTAATAACATTAATCTTCACACGGCAACGCTCTGCCATCGCCATGACAACACGTCTGCTGAGTGATGACATTTAGTTTTGCAAGGTTAAAAAATACTTAAAAAAAGTGTAGTTTATAATATAAATATAAATATAAATATAAATATAAATATAAATATAAATATAAATATAAATATAAATATAAATATAAATATAAATATAAATATAAATATAAATATAAATATAAATATAAATATAAATATAAATATAAATGATGAAAAATACATTAAAATGTACTGATGCATTTTCTTGGCAAATATTTGTAATAATAATCATTCAAATAAAAGGTTTACCATTTAACTAAACATTACATATGAATAATGAAAATACATACAAATTAATAATTGCTCATTAGTAATAATTATAATATTCAAATGAAAGACATATAATTTAACTATATTAAATGTATTAAAAGTATTTTTCTCAAATTAAACTAAGCCCAAAAAAAATCTCAATAAATAAAATATTTAATAATAAAAGTACAATTTTATTGAAATAAGGTGAAAAATATTCTTTTAAATTTGTAAAAGTAAGATAAGAAATATAATGTGAATATACAAGAAAAAATATGTTTAAAAATGCAATTAAAAAAAATGAAATGAAGTGCTATCATTATATAATACAATATTCAAATGAAAGATATATAATTTAACTATATTAAATGTATTAAAAGTATTTTTCTCAAATTAAACTAAGCCAAAAAAATGTCTTACTTCCTGTACACAAATGTCACATTAGGACACGAGTGGAAAAGTATCCAGGAAGTCCATTCTTGAGTGAAATGCTTTATGTCAAGTGTTCAAGTCTGGGCAGAAATATGAGCGCTTACCCATAATCCTCCTCTTCACCCCCCCCCCCCCCCCCCCCGCAGGCCCCCGCTCATCGACTACTAATCATGCAGAGCCACGAACAATAAAAGATGTTCCTTTGATTTGATCCAAATCCACTTCACTAGCGGTGGTGGCTCAAATTAGGGCGGCACGCTATCTCCGCCCCAGCTCCTTATCGCCGCCGCCGCCGCCGCCGTTTGCCACATTTCACAGATCCTGGCTCGGGAAATCCTCTTTAAGTCCATCTCGTGTCACTCAAAGTCCACAGGCCATTTCACGTGTTGGTTGAGGAGCAATTTCATGCCTCTCGTCGCGCTTCCATCAATGCGATGTTGATGAAGGCGATTTGGTTTTTCCGATGTGACGTTTGTGATAGGTCTCGCCTCTAATAACCTTCAATAATCTGATGGCCTGGCCTGCTTTTGATGTGACGAAGGCTAATCTTTAGCACGCGGCTGCCATGATGAGTTCATTTGCAGTATAAGAGATGAAAGCCAGTGTATGTGAATCTGCATTGGAAATGACTTTTAATCACGGCTCCGCCATTTTTACAACACAACACAACACAAGCATCCTTTCCTCAGTGCAACGCGTCAACACGCCGCGTCTTTTCCAAATGTCATATATTTGCATTTTTACTTTTTCTGGCCACTCGCTGCACAAATCCAATTTCTTGCTCCCAACTCGTCAGATCTCAAAGTTCAGGCAAAGTTTTCGAGCTCCAGCACGCTGCCACCAAACAAGCTTTCTTCTAGCGGTAAACTTGACACCGCGGAGTCACGGCCCGCCACTGATACATTACCAAGAACATAACGCTAAGCCTGCAGGAAACGCGGAAGCAAACACTTTTTTAGAAACAACCTACTTGCAATTCATCTCTCTTCAATACATTTATACACTGTTGTGTGCATGCCGGGCCAACAGGTGGCAGTATAATCTGTAAGCCCGCCCCCTCCTCCATTGGACATTAGATTTGATTCAAATGATGTTTCTCGTTATTTTTTTCTTGATTATTTTAACGATATGCTTCTGAAATATATTGTTTTCTTCATGATATTATTATAATTAATTAATTATTTTTTCTTCAAATACTATCAAGTACTATAAAAAATACTAAAAATATATATAAAATATATAAAATACTATAACAAAATATTTACTTAATTCTTACTTAATTCTTCCAGTTCAAAAGCAAATGACAAATATGTATGTATATAAAAAATACAAAAAATATATATAAAATATATAAAATACTATAACAAAATATTTACTTAATTATTAATTCTTACTTAATTCTTCCAGTTCAGATTAAAATTTTTCAAAAGCAAATGACAAATATGTATGTATATAAAAAAATACTAAAAATATATATGAAATATATAAAATACTATAACAAAATATTTACTTAATTCTTCCAGTTCAGATTAAAATTTTTCAAAAAGCAAATGACAAATATGTATGTATATAGAAAATACAAAAAATATATATATAATATATAAAATACTATAACAAAATATTTACTTAATTATTAATTCTTACTTAATTCTTCCAGTTCAGATTAAAATTTTTCAAAAGCAAATGACAAATATGTATGTATATAAAAAATACTAAAAATATATATAAAATACTATAACAAAATATTTACTTAATTCTTACTTAATTCTTTCAGTTCAGATTATTTTTTTCAAAAGCAAATGACATATGTATGTATATAAAAAATACTAAAAATATATATAAAATACTTTAACAAAATATTTACTTAATTCTTCCAGTTCAGATTAAATTTTTTCAAAAGCAAATGACAAATATGTATAAAAATAAAAACACCCCCATTTCCATCACATTGTACCTCTGTTATCCACAGATGGATTTCACAGCACTTGACTTGCGTTCCATCATTAGTTTCCGCTTACATTTAAAAATGAATTGACTACAGTTAATAAAAAAAGAAACAGATGATGAAAAAGGTTGCGGGTAAAAATGCCGTTGAGGTATTTTTCATTTACTCCATCTCAGTCACGCAGCAGCAGCACTTTTTCTTATTCTTCTTTTCATAAAACTATCAAGTCGTCAGCTTTTTTTTTTTTTTTTTTGCACGAAGCGGTGAAGCGAAGGGTTAACCCGAGGTCGACGGCGGACACTCGGGCCGTGAGCGTGTGCACGTGATGACGCGTCATCACGCTATTAGCTACCCGTCAGTAGCTAGTACTGCGTGTGTGAGCTGCTAAAAAAAAAAACGTGTTGGAGATAAAACCATGGAGAATATTCCGCTTTGTGCTCGTCAGTGTGTGTTTATGTGTAAGTGTGTGTGTGTGTGTGTGAACTTGATGTTTCCTGTTGTGTCTCCGGGCAAAGTGCATGTGTGTGTGTGTGTGTGAGTGTTGGTGCACCTTTGCCTTTGGTGACAGGTTTGGAGGGCAGAAGGAATATGTGTGTGTGTGTCTTATTCACATTATTCACATTCACTGGGGGGGGTGTCGGGGGGGGGGTATTTCTAGTCTTTCATTACAAGCCGGTCTGTCTGACAGTTGCCCACCCCGGGCTGATGTTCCAACAGAATGAAGCCCACCTGGCTAGATCTTATTAGCATGCTAACGATATCCAACATAGGACTTTTTCCAATCATACGAAGGCCTCACCTTGACGATGAGATTAGCCGTGACTTCATTTGGGGGAGTCACCGATGAGAAAAAGACGACTGAAGCCCGAAATAAGCATAATTATCACCTGCTTGCTTTTCGCCGTTGATGCGGTGAAATGGATGACGGGGATTAAAATGGGATTTAAAAAGTTTCGATTAAATGCAATGTCGCAATAACGGCCGCTACATTCAAATTAGAATCACTGAAAAGTGTATTTGCTGTCAGTCATTTGACTTTACTGAACAGCTACGGTGGTAGACGACTACAATGTATCCTATATGGCTGTTTTTTTCACGACTAAAGTCACCTCAGTCGCCATTTGTTCATTGTTCAAATGTTGAAAAATGCAACATTAGTAACATTTCTTAATATAATTTGGTAATTTTTGCATCATCCTGGTAAATTACTGGTTAACCAGGAATTTTTTTTTAATAAAGTAAATTTAACAGGAATGTTAAATACGTTAAAATCTATGGAAAATGTTGAAAAAAAGCAATGTCGCTTTTTTAAAGGATGGTAATTTGGTAATTCCTGGTAAAAAAAAAAATTGTTAACACAGTTAATTTTGCAGGTATTTCATAATCCTGGTCAATTCTTTAAAATCTATGGAAAATGTTGAAAAAAAGCAATGTCGCTTTTTTAAAGGATGGTAATTTGGTAATTCCTGGTAAAAATAAATTTGTTAACACAGTAAATTTTGCAGGTATTTCATAATCCTGGTCAATTCTTTAAAATCTATGGAAAATTTTGAAAAAAAGCAATGTCGCTTTTTTAAAGGATGGTAATTTGGTAATTCCTGGTAAAAATAAATTTGTTAACACAGTAAATTTTGCAGGTATTTCATAATCCTGGTCAATTCTTTAAAATCTATGGAAAATGTTGAAAAAAAGCAATGTCGCTTTTTTAAAGGATGGTTATTTGGTAATTCCTGGTAAAATTTTGTTAACACATTAAATTTTGCAGGTATTTCATAATCCTGGTCAATTCTTTAAAATCTATGGAAAATGTTGAAAAAAAGCAATGTCGCTTTTTTAAAGGATGGTAATTTGGTCATTCCTGGTAAAATTTTGTTAACACGGTAAATTTTGCAGGTATTTCATAATCCTGGTCAATTCTTTAAAATCTATGGAAAATGTTGAAAAAAAGCAATATTGCTTTTTTTAAAGGATGGTAATTTGGTCATTCCTGATAAATGATGAATTTACCAGGAAATTTTGTTAATGCAGTACATTTTTTTTAATACAGTAAATTTGGAAGTAAATATTGCAGGTATTTCATAATCCTGGTCAATTTACCAGGAATGTTAGATACTTTATAATATGAAAAATGTTGACAAACAGCAATATTGATTGTTTAATGGACAGTAATTTGGTAATTTCCCTGGTAAATAGATCATAAAAATCTTGGAAAATGCAGGGTTAACAACAGTTTGCATTCAGTGGAATTTAATTTGGTAGTGTTTGCATAATTCCTGGTAATTTATTTCTTTTTAATTTATTTTTCTCGGCCTCACACCTCCGCATGATTCCTTTGGGAAGCCATTTTCCTGACACTGAATGCGTCGGAGCTCAGGAAAGTCTCTTGTTCGGGAAGACTTGGTGAACTTCCTGGTGAATTACAAAGACAGGCAAAGACGAAAGCAGCATGCCGCCATTTTTGGCTGGAGATGGGGGACGGAGGACGGGGGCTAACTATTAAGGGTGTACTTTATTTAAAAATATATAAAACAATCATTCACACTGTCAATTACTTTGTTGCTGCACGTTCCTAAAAAGAATTCTTGTAAACTATGACATATTGTTTTCGAATAGAGTCAACTTGGAGCATTGGTTGGCGTGCTGCGTTCACTGACCTGGCTCGTGCGGCAGTGAGAGACTTGACTAACCCACTTATGCAGCTGGATTTGCATTCCATCAATTGAAGCGAAAGATTTAAATGGCGTCAGTCTTGTTATTAAAGCAAAGCAGACAAACAGGGAGGGGCGGCAGCTCTCGCTCTCTCGATGTGTGTGTGGATGTATGTACACGTGTGTGTGTGTGTGTGTGTGTGTGTGTGTGTGTAGCAGCAGCTGCAGCGCTCCGCCTCAGTCCACACTGTAGGGGCCATTCTGCTGTCTAAAAGACCGATAGCTCCATGATGAGAGATGACTTAGCGGATTGTTGGAAGCACACATGTACGCACACACACACACACACACACACACACACACACACATCTCTGCGCATGTTCAACATAAGCATGGACTGAAAGCCGCGCCCCCCCCCCTTTCCTCGGGTATCCTCACAGAGGACAATAATTCTGCACTATTAAGGTTGTTTGTTTTTTTTAACAAAGCAGGCGGTCCTGAAGGCATGCGTCCATGTCACGGAAGGCCAGGGGGTGGGGGGGGGGGGCACAAGGGGGGGGGGGGGGGGGCACAAGAGTCAATCTTGACTTCATCTGGAAAGACCACACCGCCCCCCTCCCCGTCCTCTTACTATCATGTCCCCCCCTCCAATAGCTCATGGACTACAAAAAAGCCACAAGTACACTAAGTAACATATTGCTGGTTTAATGGTTGTTTTGGTATAATCCTGGTAAATAACACACTTAGCAGAAATGCTAAATATTAACAACAGTACTATTCCTTGCTTCATAGAATGGTACTTTGGTCGCGTTTGTGTAATCCTTGTGAATGACAGGTTTACCGGGAAAATGAAATGCTTTATAAAAATGCATTTACAACAGCGATAATACTTTTTTTTAATGGATGGTAATTTGATAATATTTCTATCATCCTGGTAAATGACAGGTTAAACAAGAATAAATACTTAAAAATAAATACTTAAAAATACAGCAATATTGCTTGTTTAATTAAAAACAATGTGGTATGTATTTAATAATCCTGGTAAGTTTTACCAGGAATGTGAAATACTTTAAAATCTATGGAAAATGTTGAAAAATGAAACATTAGTAACATTGCTTGTTCAATGGATGATAATTTGGTAATTTTTGTATCATCCTGGTAAATTACTGGTTTACCAGGATTTTTTTTTAATAAAGTAAATTTAACAGGAATGTTAAATACTTTGAAATCTATGGAAAATGTTGAAAAAAAGCAATGTCGCTTTTTTTTTTTAAAGGGTTAGGGTTAGTAATTTGGTAATTCCTGATAAATGATGAATTTACCAGGAAATTTTGTTAATGCAGTAAAATTTTGTTAACACAGTAAATTTTGCAGGTATTTCATAATCCTGGTAAATTTACCAGGAATGTTAGATACTTTACAATATGAAAAATATTGACAAACAGCAATATTGCTTGTTTAATGGACAGTAATTTGGTAATTTCCCTGGTAAATAGATAATAAAAATCTTGAAAAATGCAAGGTTAACAACAGTTTGCATTCAGTGGAATTTAATTTGGTAGCGTTTGCATAATTCCTGGTAATTTATTAAATTTTTTTACCAGGAAAATTAAGAGAAAATTCAATCACATGAGAAAATATTAATATAAATATTAATATAGATATTCCTATATAAATATAAATATTCCTGGTAATTAAACACACACATCGAGTCATGTTGAAGAGACCATGTCCAGCCTCCAACAGCTCATAGACGTGAAAAAAGAGCCATGTCGGGGAAAAAAAAGCATCCTTTTCGCCAAACGATCAGTGGCTAACACGTGCCGCATTAGCATAGACACACACTTGCACAGTAACACACACACACACACACACACACGGCAGGCCTAATGAGACGAGCGAGTGCATCCACGGGCGGTTTGAGGCCGCGGATGCACTTGCACGCCGCTTCTCATGCAACATCCCATTCATGAGGCCAACAGGGCTGGCTGCATTACAACATCTGCTCGCTAGTATCCCCCCCTCACCCGTGGGGAGCTGGGGGGGGGGTGCTCGCTGCTGCCCACCTCCCCCAATGAATCCACTCACCCCCACCCCCACCCACCACCACCACGCCGAGAGACGGTCACTTCCTACTCCTCCTCCTCGTAATCCATCACTTTTACACCTCACATGCACTTCCTGTCACTGAGGATGAATTATGTTAGCGATAGAGGTCGCGCGTGCTACATGCTAAATGCTAACCATTCTACACTATACTGTACATATTGTCTACATGTTACATACATTTGATTTTGAATGTCACATGACTCCAGTCAATAGACTGTTAAATAACTGTTAATAGTTATCCTCCCTATACGTGTGGAAGTGGTAAGTTTTTGGCGACTTAAATTTAAAGGAAATAACTTGAAGGCTACCGTTTAGGTCGCTAGCTGTCTAGTTTGCGAGTTAGCATGTGTCTCAAGACCCTGCAGTTGCGCAATATGTTGTAAATAAAAAGAGTATAAATGTGACTATAGTCGTGTTTACCAGTGGCCCCCAGGTCAATTGAGTTTGAGTCCCCTGGTCTACTGTAAATACATTTTAGACAGGCTGGCTTGGTCGGTAATAATCTTCCTTATGATCCCGTAATCAGGAAAATCAGGAAAAAACAAACAAAATGGTGACTCTGCTAGTCTGCTAGTTTGAATGATTATTGTTGATGACGGTCATTGTTTTATCTAAAACAAAGAGGCTTATTGATTAGCAATCAAATCAGTGGTTGCTCTTCTCCTGACTTCATTTGTAAGGATTTTCCTCCGTGCTTATCAGTGGAGGCTTCTCATGGACTTTTCTCATTAGCTCCTTTGGCTTTGGGCTTTCTTTTTGATAGCAGAGTTGTACTTTCATTATGTGGGGGGGGGGGTGATGTTGGAGGGGAATATTAATGGGAATACTCGGGACCGTGGTCGCAGGGACAATCCGTCATGGTGTGCTTGAAGTTGGACTGCTGACAAAGTGTACGAGGTACAACTACGTCAACACACTTTTGGATGAAGCATCAATGCTAACACGTCAGGTCCAGAAAAGGAACTAAATGCTTTCCTCCGAGTCCTAATAGAATATCCCCAATGACATTAACGAGCCACTGATTAACCACCGTCTTGTTAGTGTCATCTCGTTTTCTATGAAGACACCTGACATTTCACTTTCAAACAACTCTACCCCCCCCCAACCCCCCAAGCACATACACATCCCAGCGACCCGCAAGCTAGCGTGAAATTGCCACTTAGCGCACCACGAGGGCCGGACGACGTGGCGTTGATTAGGTTGTGGCAATGAGTCAATCAATTAGGCTTCCTGCGGAGATTAATTAGAATGGCGTAATGAACGCCCGGCGGCAACACGCTGTTTGAGTCAGATATCTTTGATTGCCAGAGTGTCGGAAGACGAGCGGAAAAATTGATCAGTGGTTTTGCTGCTCTGGTCCGAACCAAAGTCCAGGACTATCCAAGACCGTTGGGTTGCGTTTTGGTATTTTTACCAAAAGCTTCAAAAATATACCTTTAAAGAGCACCAACGTTCGTAAAGAAGTTCACTGACCCAGACCCGTCTCTCGAACTTTCAAGTTCCTTGTCGCCAAACCAAAGTGACGCCCGCAACCCCGACAGGAAGTAAGCGTCTACATGTCCTTTTGTTGTCCGACATGAATTCTTCATAATCTGCGATTCCCGGAGGACGTGAATAATTGAGTGAACATAAACATCGGCGCCCACCAGGGCTTCTGCCCCCGCCGCCGCCCCTCCCCCCCTCTCACTGAGATCTTGTTAGTAATTCATACAAACGCTTGAACTGGTCCAGCGGGACTATCCTCTGTGAAACGCATCTAATATTCATTCCATGACGCACTCTTTCCATTTCAGTGTAATACATCAAACGTAATAGAGAAAGCTACATAATTACAGCTTGAAGTTATTATAATTGGATATTAAGAGCTATAATGAGCTAAAGTGTCTTTTTTATGCAGATGTAATAATTTGACTGATGATGATTGTTTCAGCTGGGGAAAAAAAAAACACAAGAAAGTAGATAAAAACTGGAAGAAGTTCCATCAGTGGCAGCGTTTTCATTGTTTTTTAATTAGTTTTCATTGTTTAAATTACCTCATTTTGGGGGAAAACACAATCTGGCAACCTCAGGTATTATTTTGAACATTTGGAACAAGCATGAATGAGTTTGGATATGGAATTTTTTTGTCAAAATGTAAAAAAATAATTTTCAAAAATAGCTTTTTTTCCCCACCATTAGTGTCTCACAATGTTGACTTTACGATTTACATTTTCAGCTTCATATAAAAAATATAAAAATATGGTTGATTACATGCGTTTCCACGTGTCTTTTTGTATTATTTTTTAAATTAATTAATTAATTTAATAAATAAAGTTTTTCATCTAAAAAATATGTATATAATAAAATAAAAAATAAATTAAATAAAAATTAAATGTTAATTATTAGTAATTAAATTAAAAGTAAATTATTAGTTTTAAATAAAAAAAAACAAAATCAGAAAACAAACAAAAGTGTGTATTTTTCCTACATTATTTATTTGAATAAACCCTAAATTAAGTGTAAAATGAAAGAGTGCCCCCAGTGGATAAAGCCTAGTATTGCACACCCTTTTGAGCCAAAATAAACATTGACCACCAATCACTTAACTTAATAAATAAAAAGTATCTTTTTACTTTGAAATGAAAGCATCTCAGTGGTAGCATCCGAACCTGTGACCTCCTCAGAAGTCTCTAATGAATTAAAAAAAAAATCTATTCAAAGATGCAAATAGTGCATAAAAAGCAGGCCGAGCCTCTTCTGTGTTCCCACCTGACCCAAATACGTAAAGTACGAGTGGACAAAGCAAACTTTCCTACAAAAGACGCACTTTGCCAGCATTATTCACCCTGCAGGAGGTCACGCTTCCTTTCCGCTGCTCCGCATTGTCGTGTATCGTCTTGTCGGCGGGCCCTGACCTTGTTTCCTCAGACCCGAGCCGCGGGACACGCCTCATGTTTATGCGTGGCCTCGCGAGGAACACGAGCCACGGAGCACAAGGATCGCCTATTAAAGCTGAACACGGCGGTCAAGTAAGTCAGCATCAGTGCACGCCGTTCATCACACGCTGTCATGTGACGTCGCCGTGAACGGCGATCGGCGAGATCACCTCAGGGCGCGAAAGAGGGAGGGGTCAAGGTTTATTAGTCCAGGTTGGACTGATAGAGGATGAAAATAAACACCTTTTTTTTCCTCTACTGATTGTGCATCTGCAATCAAGAGGAGCGACGCCCCCTACTGGTCATTCCTTGTCATTCTTTCAGCTTTTTTTTTTATTGTAAAAGTTAAATGATGCAGAGGTTGGACAACCTTGAATGTGGTCCACAATAAAAAAATTCAAATAAGAATCGACAACCCAAACAAAAAGGTAGTGCGATACACTTTTTTTTATCCCTTTTGATCCATGTTATTGTTTTATGTGAAAATATATGATGATAAAATGTTACTTCAAACCTGACCATTGAGCAAAAAAAACTACAAATATTACATAATAGAAGTTTTAAGGATGTAGAATTTTAATGATTACAAATAATTGTTATTAGTTGTAGTATATATTTATTATTATATTCCTTTTTTGAATTTCTATTATTATTTGTAATTATTTTAGTTTTTACTATTGATTACTATTATTTATTATTTATTATTTATTATTTATTATTTATTATTTATTATTTATTATTTATTATTTATTATTTATTATTTATTATTTATTATTTATTATTTATTATTTATTATTATTTTAGCAGTTATTTCCATTATTTAATTGTTTGAGATATTTATTATTAAACAATACACTAATAATATACTACTAGCATATTCATATATACAATTACTACTATATATAATAAATAATAAATAATTAATAATATTTATTTAATATAAAATAAAAAATAATAAAAAATAATTTAAAATGAATAATAAATGAAATAAAAATATTTTACAATAAAATAATCACATTAAATAAATCAAAATGTAAACCAATGAAAATAAAGGGAAAAGGGAAAACATATATATGGAGGAAATTGGAAGGGCAACAAGTGGAAAGTAAAAATATTAAATAAAAATAAGAACTAAACATAAAATACAAAGTTAAAAAAATACATTTATGAAATAACAATATTGGATAAGTGTCGAATCTGTTCAAATTATACTAAGACCCACTGAAAAGTACCCTTCCAGGCTGTAATACTACTTTTTCTCCCGTTGCTTCATCTTAACAGGAAGTAAACAGGAAGTAAAGACATCCTAACATGTGAATTACTGCTGCTGCCGTCAGGGTTGACTTTTCCAAGGAGGATCCTTTGACATGTCCCGCTAAAAGTGCCACCAGCGACGAGAGTGATGGTTAAATTCCATTTAGCGCCATCACTCTCGGGGGGGCCTTTTTTCCGATAAAAAAGGCACTCTGTGACACGACAGCTATTAGCATTAGCGAAGCATCGACCTGTCCTGCTGTGAGGAGAGCGGACATGGAATGCTTTTAATTGGTAGATCTTTACCAGGGATACTATATCGGGATACTATATCTCCGGTAATGGTAGTACAGGTTCTGATTCTCTATTGATTTTTCAGTGATATAAGTTGATAGATGAAAATTAATCATATTAATTATATAGTAGATACCCGAGGTACACCGTATGTATAAAAATACAATAAAAAAGAGCACTAAAAAGTTGGAATAACCTTTTACAATAACCATACTTCTTCCCTTATTAAAAAAATGGTCGCATGAGAACATTTCAAACACCGAAATTATCGTTAATTGCTGAGACGCGGAGAAAAGAGAGCAGGATAAAAAAAAAAAAAAAAAGCTCTGCTTCTTTCTCCCGCTTTGCGGACATGATGAAAAGTGTAAACCTGTGCTGAACTTCAATGTAGCTTCGTTAAGCGTGTTAGCAATAAACCAAAGCATTACCGTGACCGTCACCGTAGCGCGGCTCATTTCCTGTCTCCAGTTTGGAGGTCAAAAAAGCGTCGAGCAAAGAAAGAGAAAGAAAAGGAAAAAGTTTGACTGCCAACATTAAGAATTGAATGTCGGTCGCAGCCAAACTGGAGCAGATGGCGAGTGAATGAAAACGGAAGCGAGCGATTCATACATTCGCAACACGATGACGACGACGCGCCAAAGGAGACCCGCCGAGAAGGCGCCGCAATATGTCGTCGACGCCTGCGGTGACGGCGTGCCACTTTAATGGGGCCGCTTGCACAGAGCAGAAAACAATGCATCCAATTGTTTTCTATGCCGCTTATCCTCATTGGGGTCGCGGGTAGGATGGAGCCTATCCCAGCTGTCTTTGCATTGGACAATTTGGAGTCGCCAACATGCATGTTCCACACAGAAATGGCCGAGCAGGGAATCGAACCCAAGTCTTCCCGATCTCATGCTAACCACTTAACCACCGTGCAAACAAACAAAACAAGTGTGATCATGACGGGCGAGCAGAGTCTCAAAGGACAATATTTTATTTTTTACGACTCCCGCGTCGTATTGCATGGGAACGCCGAATGAGCGCATCTGAATAAAAGTCGCCCGGAGGGATGGAGCGCCGCCGACTCGATAAATCCATTGCCGCCCGAGGTAAATCCTTCCGCTCGCCTCCCAGCCCAGCCTGGCGGTGTTTACAGCCACCTCGTGAAATGTGCCGCGGCACGCCGAAAGACCCCCACGGCCTGCTTGCATTAGCCCGCCTCTTATCTTCCCATAGAGGAAATAGCGGTTGTCTCAGTAGGTGCTGCTGTTTTGGTTAGCAATAGCGTTCAAATGGGATTACCAGTTACAAAAAACACCTGGAGCGATTGCGGCAAGGCGGGTATCTGCTTCCTTAATCAAGGCAGTGCATGATATGCTGCTCGAACTCAAAAAAAATTTTCAATGTTATTACACGCAAGGGATAACTAAAGAAGTCTGACTATGAATCGGAGAAGTTTGACGTCATTGTCATGCTAATATGCTACTTCAGTCCAGACAATGCATGATATGCTGCTCGAACTCAAAAAAATGTCAATGTCATTAAATGCAAGGGATAACTAAAGATGTCTGACTTTGAATCGGAGACGTTTAACGTTGTTGTCATGCTAATATGCTACTTTAGTCCAGACAATGCATGATATGCTGCTCGAACTCAAAAAAAATGTCAATGTCATTAAATGCAAGGGATAACTAAAGACGTCTGACTTTGAATCGGAAATGTTTAACGTCGTTGTCATGCTAATATGCTACTTTAGTCCAGACAATGCATGATATGCTGCTTGAACTAAAAAAAAAAAGATTTTAATGTGATTACACGCAAGGGATAACTAAAGATGTCTGACTTTGAATTGACGTCGTTGTCATGCTAATATGCTACTTTAGTCCAGACAATGCATGATATGCTGCTCGAACTCAAAAAAAATTATTCAATGTTATGACACGCAAGGGATAACTAAAGACGTCTGACTTTGAATCGGAAAAGTTTAGCGTCGTTGTCATGCTAATATGCTACTTTAGTCCAGACAATGCATGATATGCTGCTCGAACTAAAACAAAAAGATTTTAATGTTATTACATGCAAGGGATAACTAAAGATGCCTGACTTTGAATTGACGTCGTTGTCATGCTAATATGCTACATTAGTCCAGACAATGCATGATATGCTGCTCAAACTAAAAAAAAAAAAGATTTTAATGTTATTACACGCAAGGGATAACTGAAGATGTCTGACTAATAATTGGAGAAGTTTGACGTCATTGTCATGCTAATATGCTACTTTAGTCCAGACAATGCATGATATCCCGCTCAAACTAAAACAAAAAGATTTTAATGTTATTACACGCAAGGGATAACTAAAGATGTCTGACTTTGAATCGGAGAAGTTTAACGTCGTTGTCATGCTAATATGCTACTTTAGTCCAGACAATGCATGATATGCTGCTCGAACTAAAACAAAAAGATTTTAATGTTATTACACGCAAGGGATAACTAAAGATGTCTGACTTGTAATTGGAGAAGTTTGAAGTCGTTGTCATGCTAATATGCTACATTAGTCCAGACAATGCATGATATGCCGCTCGAACTAAAACAAAAAGATTTTAATGTTATTACACCCAAGGGATAACTAAAGATGTCTGACTTTGAATCGGAGAAGTTTAACGTCGTTGTCATGCTAATATGCTACTTTAGTCCAGACAATGCATGATATGCTGCTCGAACTAAAACAAAAAGATTTTAATGTTATTACACCCAAGGGATAACTAAAGATGTCTGACTTTGAATCGGAGAAGTTTAACGTCGTTGTCATGCTAATATGCTACTTTAGTCCAGACAATGCATGATATGCTGCTCGAACTAAAACAAAAAGATTTTAATGTTATTACATGCAAGGGATAACTAAAGATGTCTGACTTTGAATCGGAGAAGTTTAACGTCGTTGTCATGCTAATATGCTACTTTAGTCCAGACAATGCATGATATGCTGCTCACTGAACATGAACTTTCTATGTTAGACTAATTTGTACTTTCAAATTAAAAGACATCCCGCTACCCGTTGTGGCTTGGAAGTGGCCAATGAATGAGCTACACTGCGTCTGGCTCCACCCCTTCAGGCGCCTACTACAACCTGTATAACAGTGAAAGTGTAAACAAGGTAATTTGGTCCCATTGCCAAGTATAAAAATATAATAACATCACTGGAGGAAGCAAACACGTACTATTAAGAATAAAAAGGCAACAGAGCGCTATTTAAAGTCTAGCCTACAGCACAAATGTGTCTTTTCCTTTTCTTTTGTTTTGCTTCGGACATAAAGGCTCTCAAATTTATTAGCCCGTGAGGTCGCGATGGAGGCTACACGGAAGCATCTGTGCACGCCTACGGGGCTTTTTTTTTTTTATTCTTTGTCTTCTTTCCTCCCTCCTCATCTCGCCACGGTGGTCCGCGACTCACATCGTCTTGACGCCTTGTGGCCACGGAAAGCCACTCATGTATGAATGCTACTTTGTTTAACCGTGACTGCGGGACAAAAGACCGGAGAGGAAGAAGACGAGGAGGATGAGGAGGATGAGGATGAGGAGGACAGGGCTGTCCTGGGAGACACGGCACATGTTGGTGATGTAACAGCTTGAAGACAAATGAAGCGAGAGACAAAGGCTGCTTGTCAAACCAGCGCTTGTAAACACTTTGACTTGTCCATCTGATTGGTCGCTAATGCGTGTAAGATCTTGCTGTTTTCATTGGGGATGGTGCATGATATGCTAAACTCGCTTGACTTGCTAAACTCGGGAAGAAAAAAAAGAAGAAAATTAGTATAGTAGCGACACTTTGCTAACAAATGCTATTGCTTCATTAGTCAAGACATTGCATGATATGCTGCTTTATCACATACTACAGTATTAATTGGACCTGTACCATAGAAAGCGCCCATGAATGATACGGGAAAAAAGGCCGAAATGATACTGTGTCAAAGCCCGGGGCAGTGATACTGATAAAATATAGAGTTTAACCATGTCCAGTATCAGCCCTCTGGTATCGTGCCCGTGAAACAACCAATCAGAGAACAGCGCACGAGCGTGAACACACACTATAAATATTCCTAGTGCTTCTCCAATCACCAAAAAAATTTAATTGCCCCCCCGAATCCTTAGTCCCCATTGTGTGTATTTTAAATCCCCAATGAAGCGCGTGGTTGACTTTAAAAGCGTCCTGCAGGCATTGGACTCAAACACTACCAACGTCTGACGAACACTGCATGCGATTAGGCAGAGACGGGAAGAAGTATTTGATCCCCTGCTAACTCTTTGTGGTTGCTTTAAAAACACAAAATACAGTGATGCCTTGGTTAACATCCGCCCTGGTTAGCAAGTTTTTTGGTTAACAACCATTCATTCATTCATTCATTTTCTACCGCTTATCCTCACGAGGGTCGCGGGGGGTGCTGGAGCCTATCCCAGCTGTCTTCGGGCGAGAGTACTGGTCGCCAGCCAATCACAGGGCACATATAGACAAACAACCATTCACACTCACATTCATACCTATGGACAATTTGGAGTCGCTAATTAACCTAGCATGTTTTTGGAATGTGGGAGGAAACCGGAGTACCCGGAGAAAACTCCACACAGAGATGGCCGAGGGTGGAATTGAACCCCTTGTCTCCTAGCTGTGAGGTCTGCGTGCTAACCACTCGACCGCCGTGCAAAAACCCAAACTTGATTAATGGAACTTTAATTGTCAGACATTGATAAGATAAGACTGTTGATAAAATATTATTGTTGAAATATTTTTTGCAATTATTGTGTTTACACTGTTTATATATAATACATGTAATGAATGATGATTAAATCATGATTAAATAGTAATGTCTGGTATCAGGCCCAGTATCATGCCCCCAAGTGTCAGTATCAGCCCGAGACCAAAGGTCGAGCACAGACAAACCATGTGATAACCTATAAAGGATGACATTGCGGAATTCCCGGAAAATATCTCATGAAAAGTGATATGGCTTCATGTAAAAAAAAATAACAATAATAAATAAAGACGTATTTTGACAATTTTTCTGTTTTTCATAAAGTTAGCATAAGTACAAACGTAGCATGACAGTAAAAAGGGCAAAATGGAATACGCTAAATTAAAAATACAGCTCGGTTGTTTCTGTTTGTGTATGCGTGGCCTTTGTGTGACTCCAGCAGGGAGTTCTCCAGAACAGGAAGTATAAACAGCCAGCGTGACCCGAGAGCATCCCCTTGTCTGGGGGTTGGGCGAGGAGGGGAGGGGGGGTGAGGGGGGGCATGTTGTATATGGAACAAGTACCAAAAATAACCCTTGTGTCCTTCCTTCTTGCTTGCTTTTTATTGGTGCAGATGCTCCATTGAGTGAAATTAGCGAGGCATTCAAAGAGCTGCCAGCGTTTACAGTGACGCCACCGCCGCCGCCGCCGCCGCCGCCGCCGCCGCAGCATCAGCGGGACAAAGGATGCGTTAACGGATGGAGCCAATTAGAACGGAGGGACTTGGACTCGTGCTGCTGTTTATGTTGGGCTGAATGATGGCATGTGACCGAGAAATAGAGGTTGTGACCTTTCAGAGAAGAAGAAGAAGAAGAAAAAGAAGAAGAAGGGGGGGGGCGGGTTGACACGGAGCTGATGAGATGGGAGTAATGTGTGCGTTTGCTAGCGGTGACTCACCACTGCACGAGCTGCAAAAATGCCCCCCTTCCCAAAAAAAAAAAAAAAAAAGTCCTCTCTCTCTACATGTAAATTCCACATTCCGTGCGTTCCGTCCTCCGGTCTGTGTTCTGCTACTTTGGGGCTGACCGTGTGCACCCATGTGTGCGCGCCCTGCCCCCCTGCCACCCCCTCATGCCCTGCCCCCGTGTGACAAGGTGTCGGCCGGCGGTCCGTGAACCCCGGGTGTATGGGCCAATCGGGCGTGATAAAAAAAAAGTGCGTGCGGTCCAAAAGAAAGGACATTAGAAGTTTGCCGGAGTCATAAAATTTGTTTTTGTGGCTTCTTATACGACCTTTTTTGGGAACATCTGCATAAACGGCCATTGCTGTGGAATTAAAGTGTATTATATTGAAAAAATAGAATTCTAATCATGTAAAAAATAGTGCAATTTCTTACAAATTAATTTCACAATGAAATTACTCAACAAAAAAAATATATATATATAAATTTATTTTATAATTTCCACTATCAACACATGCAGCATCATATTGTTGTTTTGTCTTCTAACACTGTTAGAAGCAATTTGACCCATATTACCACCCTCCATTAAAACAGCCATAAATTGTATATTAAAGCGGCAGTAAAAATACTTTATTGGAGTCCTTAAAGTGTTTATGTTGCATCTCCCTCATTCTCCTTTCATATCAAATGTGATTTGTGTGTATTTTTAAGCTAAGTTGTTGCTATTAAGTAAACATCAATAAGATTTACTGCCTTTAATGGGAGCCCTGCTTATACGATAGGATATGTTTATGTCATATTAGCATCATATTCCACCAGTAGCTGCATATATTGGGATACTACAATGAAATATTAAGGATCAAATCATGCTTTAGATGTCAGGTTGCTTCTTTTAAGTGTATTTTTTGACAACTAGATGCGCCTACAGAATGAATGAAAAACAAAATGAATGCATTCATACATAAAATTAATATTTTTCTGTGATTCATTAAAAGTAAACACTTCATTTTTGGAGTGCAGTTAACAAATAAAGAAATTAAGTGGCTTTAAGACATTTTTAACACAATTTAAATGGTTATCATTCTCACAGTGTAGTCCCTAGAATACGATTATTATAACGAACACAACTAAATATGGATATAATAATAATAATAATATCATAAATAATGGATATAACATATGTTAAAGGTGTTAAGGTAACATAATACAAGCGCGCCAAGCTAGCTTAAAAGGAAATATTAGTTAAAAGTTTCTTTTGACAAAAGTGTAATGTGCCGTGACACAGAAAAACTACAACAATACATACAACCAACACAAGGGGGCGCCAATGTGCCAAAACGCTTGACACCCAAAACAACAGCAAGAATAAAATGAAAACGTATATTCCAAACAACAAAAAAGACTAAAGATAAAGTATCTTGTAAGTAAAAGTGCATTAATCCTTGTTGTCTAGCATTCCGAAAATCTATTTTGGAACATTATGACTAAGGACGAGCCCCAAAGTGCGGAGGCAGGGTCATAAAAGCGTTAGCTCATCACCCACGCCAGGCAAATAAAGTTTGGTGTCAGCGAGCTCGACCCTGAATCAAAGGCCTCACTCACGCTCGCTGTCACGTTGTGTGGCTCCGCCCTCCACCACCCCCTTCCCGCCAACCAACCCCCCCCCCCGCCCCCGAAGGGTAGTGGCATAAGACCTGTCACCCTGCATCACAGCCCCGCTCGGCGACGGCCCGAGCTCGTATGTAAATGTGTCAGCACGCACCGAATCACGAGTGCGGCGTATCACTTTGAATATGCATGCTCAACAATGACTGGAGCGTAAACATCCAAGCGTGTGTGTGTGTGTGTGTGTGTGTGTGTGTGTGTGCTTGCGGGGGGCGCTCCCGTATGTACGTCTGAGTCCATCGCGGTATGTTACAGTGACATTCCCGGTGGGAAGGTGCGGCACAAGCGCTTTTTCCTTTGCTAGACTGCCCATTTTGCCTTAAACGGGCGAAGGCTAGGTGACGTCCTGCTTCATCCGCACGCACTTTCATCCCTTCTTGTTTGTTATTCATCGGTTTTACTCAATCAACCGTTTTTTCACAACAGGGACTGGTAGTGATTCCAGATGTTACGTAAGAACCAGACAAAAAAACATCAACAAAGCAGGACTGCCGTTTGGCTGCCGCGGAGTCAATACAACATGAATACATTGTAGGGGACTTCAACTGGAGGCCCGTGGGCCAAACCCGTGCCATGAATGGCCGATTATGTATACACCAGTCATTACTTGCACTCATTACAAGACCAATTCATCATTGCACTAAAAGAGGGGTCTCAAACACGTGGCCCATGGGTCAAATGTGGCCCGCAGGACACTAGTTTGAGGCCCCCGCCTTGATATGAAAGTTTAATGTTTGATATGGATGCTGTATGGTATCATGTACCCAGAAAAAATTATTACGTTTGATTCATGTTCATGTTAAAGGTTAAATAACTGTTAATAGTTATCCTCCCTATCCATGTGGAAGTGGTAAGTTTTTTGGCTATTTAAGTTTAAAAGAAATAACTTGGAGGCTACCGTTTAGGTCGCTAGCTGTCTAGTTTGTGAGTTAGCATGTGTCTCAAGACCCTGCAGTTGCGCAATATGTTGCGCAATGTGACTATAGTCGTGTTTTGTCATGTCTACAGGGCTCTAATAATGCTTTGTTCATTTTAATATGAAAAAAATAATTTGTCTACCCACCAACTATATGTGGTTTCTTAAGTTTTTATTATTTGCCGTTTTATTTATTTATTTGGACCAGAGTTGAGCATTTGTTGACATTTGGTGATGCGGGCGTTTTTCGTGGCGTCACAGGCCAACACGTGCGCGGCAGCACGACTGCAAACACGGCCACTTTTTTGCGAAGGGTCAAGTCCGGCTTCAGGGCACGTTTTTCCCTCGGTAGTCATCCTTGAGTCACGGACTACACAGACGACCATCTTTTTCAACAGTTATGACGACTAAAAGAGCGGAATGTTTTTCAAAGTGAGCTCTATTATAAAACTATTGATGCCAAAAAAAACGACCCCCCTCCCTCTCCTCCATCCGCTATCCAGGCTTTAAAACGAGCCGCAAACGATCACTTGAGGCCTGGTGGTGGGGGCGAAAGCCGTCCAGTTTACAGCCGTGACCTCTTAGAGGCGTCCAAAAAAGCACGACGCGTCCTCCTTCTGCCGCTGCTTCACAGCGACTGGCAAACCAGAAAAGGCAGAGCACCGCGCGGTGGTGTCAGGCGGAGGGAATCCAGACTCGTTGGCAGGAATAAAGACGCCGTTTCCCCTCAGCGAGCCGCACTCGGAGGATTAGTGCTGGCAGTGTGCTCACGTCTGCCAAACAAGATATAAACATAATACCTTGATATTCCACATTGCTCAACGCCAAACATAAAAAACATAAAACACGCCAATCCACCGGGAACCGTCATCATCATCATCATAGTCGTCGCATGTTGTTGACACTTTACGCCGCACACCTGCCACTCACACATGAATGGACGTGTTTAATTGCCCCCCGAATCCTTAGTCCCCATTGTGTGTATTTTAAATCCCCAATGAAGCGCGTGGTTGACTTTAAAAGCGTCCTGCAGGCATTGGACTCAAACACTACCAACGTCTGACGAACACTGCATGCGATTAGGCAGAGACGGGAAGAAGTATTTGATCCCCTGCTAACTCTTTGTGATTGCTTTAAAAACACAAAATACAGTGATGCCTTGGTTAACATCCGCCCTGGTTAGCAAGTTTTTTGGTTAACAACCATTCATTCATTCATTTATTTTCTACCGCTTTTTTTCCTCACGAGGGTCGCGGGGGTGCTGGAGCCTATCCCAGCTGTCTTCGGGGGCGAGAGGCGGGGTACACCCTGGACTGGTGGCCAGCCAATCACAGGGCACATATAGACAAACAACCATTCACACTCACATTCATACCTATGGACAATTTGGAGTCGCTAATTAACCTAGCATGTTTTTGGAATGTGGGAGGAAACCGGGTATTCCGGTTTCTTCAGGGGCGAGAGGCAAGGTACACCCTGGACTGGTGGCCAGCCAATCACAGGGCACATATAGACAAACAACCATTCACACTCACATTCATACCTATGGACAATTTGGAGTCGCTAATTAATCTAGCATGTTTTTGGAATGTGGGAGGAAACCGGGTATTCTGGTTTCTTCAGGGGCGAGAGGCGAGGTACACCCTGGACTGGTGGCCAGCCAATCACAGGGCACATATAGACAAACAACCATTCACACTCACATTCATACCTATGGACAATTTGGAGTCGCTAATTAACCTAGCATGTTTTTGGAATGTGGGAGGAAACCGGAATACCCGGAGAAAAGACAACCCACGCATGCACGGGGAGAACATGCAAACTCCACACAGAGATGGCCGAGGGTGGAATTGAACGCTGGTCTCCTAGCTGTGAGGTCAGCGTGCTAACCACTTGACCGCTGTGCCGCCCGGTTAACAACAAAATTTTGCTTGTTTAGCAAGCTAGATGTCATCCTGTTTGTTTACACCGCCATCTTGGATAATGCGCATAATAAAAAAAGTAGCTCAAAATTGGGGTGGACCAAAATGTATTTCTACTTCTAATGTACATACAAAGCATCAATTTAATCCATGTAATAATCCGGCTCACATCACATAGAAGACCGAGGGGAACCAGAAAGCCATGAATGAATAAAAAATGACATCATTGTGGTTATTTTACTATAAAGCAATAAGTCCCCGCAGCCATGCATTATGCACTTTAAAAGGTTACAAGCACATCTAATAGGCCTTCAGCTTGACGGAGCATCATTAATTGCCCCCCCCCTCTCTCACTCCCATCAACACCACCGCCAGCAGCAGCAGCAGCCCTCCCTTGAGTGTTATTGGTCTGTAAGTAAATTCTTACGGTAGACGGTGATATCGATCCTGGTAAAATGGTCACACGTGTTATTAAAAGCCAAGTATCATCAAGCATGGATGGATGCTTTTAAAATAAATCAGCACAACACCTCCACAGAGAAGACATGGCATCTGTAAAGCTGGCAGTGACTTATAACAATATATAGTTTATTGTAATATAATTATTTTGTATGTCTTGACACTAAAATGTGAATATTTTTGTCATTTTCTTGTCATTTTTAAATTTGCCAGGTACTTTGTACACCTCGTATTTGCTATGATCATCGGCTAGCTACTAGCCGGCTAGCTACTAGCTAGCTAGCTTCACCACACAATCATCCACGCTCCTTTAACTGGCATTTCGGACATTTTTCAGACATCATATTTATATATATTTGTCATATTTTGACCCTCTTGTACAACCAAAACTGCCTTAGCTAACATTAGCTTAGCAGGTTAAAAAAAAAAAAAAAAAGTTACTTTCAACTGCTGTGTCTCCCCCTATCAAACACAAACACAAACACGGTTATTTTTACAAAATAAAACACCCCCTTACTTTTCTCATACAAAAAAAAAACAGTGCTTTTACTTTGAAAACAAGAAACAAACCATCACGCAATATATCCTGTTTGGACTGATATCGTCCCGGTAACGTCATGTCATGTTGCATCCTGGGTAATTTGAGTATGAGTACTAAGCTGACAATACATACTCAACATTACTCAACGAACGCAGCATGCAAACAAATGGAATAATTACCAAAATGTCCATGTTTAATACTGTAAATATTCCTAAAAATCAATTAAAACGGTGGCTTTGTCCTTGGTTGCCATGGTGATGGTAATTCCCAGGAAGTGGAACATTTGTAAGGACAATTATCTACCAGTAAGCAATTTTCAAAGGGTGAGGGGGCGGAGTCTTTGGAAATAAACGTCTGTTATTTCTTCACAGTAACGAGATTTTGGACCGGCGGGGGTTGCACCACAAAGGCTTTGATTGAGGTGAAAGGTCACCCAGGAGCCCTTTGGTCAGGTGGTGTGTTTCATGGCTGCCGTACACAATCTGCGCCTCATCTGTCTTTAAGTGCCAACAACGCAAGGGTCGACGACAACCCCCCCCCCTGACAACCACTTCGCATATCCGTCCTCCAGTGCTCCTGCAGGGGGGGTGTATAGGGGGCGGGGCATGTGGCGACAGAGATGGAGTACTTTGCAGAAAGAGTTCATATAATAAATTGTTGAGGCTGTGAAGATGAGCGGATGGGGGAACGGGGGAATGGGGGGGGGTGTACAGTAAACGCATCACATCCATACGTTATAAAGACCTCCCCAGCGTGAAGGTCTCGCTATTTGGCCACGGAGGCAAAAATCCATCACACTTTTCTTTGAAAATTTCATATCCATAAACGCTCATTTTCTGCAGCACGGAAAAGGGGGAAAGTCATCACGGCAGCTTCCTGTGGAGGCCGGCGCCGAGCGCAAAGCCACTTTTCATCACGCTGAACGGTGCCAGGTGTGGGTCGCCCCCCTTGGTTAACCGTGCTGAATGATAGTGACAGGATGAAGTGGAATGGGGGGGTGGGGATGATGAGATGATGCGGCTGCTTAGAGAAAATGTATGGCGGCAACGCGGTCAATGGCCACAACATTAGGCACACCTTTCCCTTTAATATGGAACTGGAATTAGCTGAGGAGGATGACAAATATAAATATAAATATATGATCATATATAAAAAATACAATAATTTTAATTTTAATTACATTTTAATTTTAAGCTACTGTGGCATCGCCTAACCTCAAGTCTTCACACTTTTTCCGCAATCTAATTTCCCCCAAATAACAACTTCATTTTGTTTTGTTTATCACAATATTATGACTTTAAAAAAATACATTTTTGGGTTTCACGCGAGTTCGATTCCACCCTCGGGCAACTCTGTGTGGGTTTTCTCTGGGTACTCAAGTTTCCTCCCACATTCCAAAAACATGTTAGGTTAATTAGCGACTCCAAATTGTCCATAGGTATGAATGTGAGTGTGAATGGTTGTTTGTCTATATGTGCCCTGTGATTGGCTGGCCACCAGTCCGGGGTGTCATCCCGCCTTTCGCCCGAAGACAGGCTCCAGCGCCCCCCGCGACCCTCGTGAGGATAAGCGGTAGAAAATTAATAAATGAATGAATATTGTAGTTTGGACAACCATGGACTCCATCATACTGAGAGCTAGCATGTTGACCTCTGATGTAGCTTTTTTGCCTTAAATAAAAACTGCAATATCAGAAAAGACAATATCGGACATCCCTAATTATTATTATTATTATTATTATTATCAACCTTGTTATTGCCATTGAACTACGTTACTGGCATATTGACACCTTGCCACACCACATCGGCTAGCTACTAGCCGGCTAGTAGCTAGCTTCACCACACAATCATCCACGCTCACAACGCCTCTTTAACTCTTCTTTAACTGGCATTTCGGACATTTTTCGGTTTTCAATGTTCTTTTCAAGCGGACATCACACTTTTAAAACTGCAGTGAGAAATATTTGTCATATTTTGACCCTCTTGTACAACCAAAACTGCCTTAGCTAACATTAGCTTAGCAGGGTTAAAAAAAAAAAAAAGTTACTTTCAACTGCTGCGTCTCCCCTAAATCCATCACAATGCTGCTGTACATGTTTATATAATAATACTGTTTTATTATAATCATAACAAAAATGTGTGCAGGTGAAAAAAAAAACTGCTTGTTAGTGGACTGCATCGTGCTAGGAGCTGTTTCTAACCACTTCTCCCCCGTCTTGTAAAGCCAAATAAGGTCGTCTAAATATTAGAAACAGCTCCCAGTCAGCCTCCGAAGAAATGTGGAGCCGACGTCAAGATGTTATTTATTTTTACTCCAAAACTCAATCAATAAAAATATGCATTTTTAGACACGACGACCGCTTATTGTTCAGTCAAAAATAAGCGTTATTATCATTGCATGTATAAATTGCGTGTAAACTGAATAATATTCAATGTAAAAATGTAGATGCGGTGCGTTCAAGTATTGCTGCAAAACAAAAGATCTTTCAAATTTCCATTCAAACCCAGCCTTGTCAGGCACGTGCAAAGGGGGCGCCAATTAAGAAGCGCGTGCACAAAGCCCTAATGAACCAAGCGTGTGTCAGGTATATGATAGCACCCCCCCCCCCACACACACACACACACCCACACCCCTAATATTATGCATTATGGCATAATATTGGCATTAAGTTGAATGCCAATATCACCCATCGTGAAGAAGACACAGTGGCGCCGAGGAGCGCGTGCACGCCACCCCACAGCACGAGGTCACAGGTTCGGAACCCAAATGGACTTTCTCGGGGTCGAGCTAAAGCTAAATAAAAATAAAGAAAAGAAAGGTTGCTTACCGCTATGCGAGTCTGTGAAGATGCTTTAAGGATTCAAGAAGAAGATGAAGAAGAAGATGATGATGATGAAGACCACCAAGAGGAGGTTTGGACTTGGTTCGGTCCAAACTTGAAGATCCGCAGGACTTCTTAGGTGGCTCGGCGTGCGTTCTTTGGATTATTTCAGTTCTTCCCCCTCCACTCTTCTTTTGTCCATTGCCTCAGTGGTGGTCACTATGTGGTCTGCTGCGTAAAAGCGCTGGCAGAATCCCCGCGGGCCCGCTCCGTTACAGCGGCGGTACCGGATGATAATGATAATGATGATGATGGTGGTGGTGGGGGTGGTAGTGGGGTCATTTTGGCGTGGACCGAACCTTCTGGTGTTTTTGCTCCTCCACAATGCAAGCGCCGATTCGCTCATCGAGTACACGAGCTCACATGTGCCGCCTGGTTCCGGTATTGTCTCCCCCCTTCTCGGCTCATCATCGCCCCGGTGTGTAGGACCGCGGAGTGGCCGATCTGTTGATCACCGGAGAGCAGTGCGCGTAGCTCGGGTGGGCTGGAGGTCCTCCTCGGTTCTTATTTATCTGGACCGGGTGTTTTCTGCCTTCTTGCGACCGCTGTCGAACCGGGGATCCGCTTGAGTGACAGGTCGGAGGAAGGGGAGGGGAGGGGAGGGGAGGGGGGCGGGGGGTTCTCTGGCAGGGCTCGTCTCCGCTGCTGAGCAGGCGCGTGCGCATCTGTGACCGTGCGCGCTCGCGATGGGTCAGCTTCTGCTTAATAAGAAAGAGAAAGATATTATTGATTTGTATTGTTTAAAATATAAACTTAAAATATTGATATTGACTTGAAACTGTGAGTCATTGTATTATATTTATTATTATATTATATTTACATCATTTATTAATTTATTACATTTTATAATTAGAAATTCTTTATCAACAAAGGCTTTATTTGCTGTTATTGAGCTTTATACACAATATAGAAAATGTGGGGAAACATTTTAGTAGTATTTATTGTTTTATTATTATTATTTATTATTAAAATATGTCTGCTAATGGAGTTTGAAAATTTATCCACCAATGACCACAAAGTTGCCTGTTATTATTTTTCAGACAAATATACCACATGGTGGCACTATTAGGAAATAACCCCCCCCCCAAAAAAAATGGAAATAACCCATACGTCCCAGATGGACTTGAAGTTTCTCACACAGCCGTAACCTTAAGGCAAATCATTAGGCACACCTACAAAGAAGGATGTTGTGGTGTACCTGATTATAAAAGGTTTGAATGTGATGGTAGCAGGAAGAGACAAGTGTGATTGAGTCCCAGACCCTCACAGGCGGGGTATGTGGGGGTGGGGGGGTAGTGACAAGGCCTCATGACAGGACGGGATCAAGGACAGGTAAGCGCGATGTGATGGATTGACCACGGAGCAGGAAGGTGACTGATGAGGTGGTGGAGAGCAGATGGGATAACAACTAAAAAGGTCCGTCTTGGACCTCTACTGGGGGGGGGGGGTGAAAAAAAAAAAAAAAAAAACGTCTCTCGATGTTGGTCTATATTTAGCACTGGGACCACAGATTGTAACGAGCGCTCCGGGCTCTCGCGTTCAGACCGGCAAGAAGAGCGGCTGCCATCCGTCTCATGGCTGCGGGCAGGGAACAGTGCCGGCTCACGCCAGAGCGCTGGAGGAGTGATGGAGGTCACGTCAGCTGAAGTCAACCTTTCCTGTTGGCTGGGCCTCACAGCGGGATGGTGGGGGTGTCGGGACATTTAACAGAACACAAAATGCAATAGAAATTCCCAAACGTGTAGAGCAACGATAGATTATTAGCATCATCCATCTTCCATCCATTAGTCAGAAAATGAACACTTCCTGAACGAATCGGCCAAAGAATTTTTACACAGGGGGTCTTTACACTTTTTCATTTTTCCCAATGTATTCCTGGCATTCCAGGAATACACAAGTGTCCTGAAACCACAGAGTTTTTGTTGTTTCTGCAAGTCCATGGAATGTGGGAAAATGGCACGGCCAATACTAGGATTGATCCAGAGGCCAACGGTCAGCCATGTTGGATGCTTCCTGTTCCATCACCTGCTGGACTGTGGAAGTGGTGGGGTGTCGAGAAGGGCGTTCGGGTGGGGGGCATTTGGCGTTGAGACACCAGAGTCCTCTGAAAGTGTGTCAAGACAAGTCCATCCATCATCACTTGTAGCATAGCTCTGCTCGCCACGTGAAAGACGGCAGTTCCGCTCCCCGATGGCGTTCTTCTCTGTGGTCCCAACGACGTTTGAGATGAAGTCTAAGTTTATATTAAACTTATTTGCATATCATAAAGAGCATAAATATTTAAACGAACATGGCAAGTCTTCAGCGTCTTCTCTGTGTTGTGTTGCGTCAGTCACTCTGGTTTCAGTCACACAAGCCAAAGTTTGGCTTGATCCCCCCCCCACCCCCCACCCCTCCCTCCGTCCGTCCGTCCGTCCCCCCCGCCTGCCTCCACTCATCTCTCAGCCTGTCCATCAGTCACGGCCCACACAGTGTCGCCGGTCGGCACGCCAATCAGACACATGACCTCGAGCTCACCGCAGTGTAAAGCCAAAAAGTTAACACTGTACATGAGACTGTGTGAAAGTTCCTGATGATTATTTAATATCAACATTATAAACATAAAAACAGCCAAATGGGCAAATATTAATCTATCCTATCTCTATGAAGTCTTATCTGATGTTTAATTCGGATTCAGATTTGAAAAAAAAAATTTTTAACCAGATTGAGAGCGGACATAGTGTTTCTGATTATGGTATAAAAAAAATACAATTTAACAAGATAAGATAAGCCTTTTTTCGTCCCTCAGTGGGGAAATTTGAATTTTTATTTAAAAAAAAAATTTAAGATAAGAAGAACAAAATTGAAAAATCAGCAGTAATTTTTAAATTAAATTTTTTTTATAAATATTTTTTTTAAAAGACACTTTTTAAAAGTAATAATATTACGATAATGAATGTGTGTGTGGGCTCAGTTTGCTGACATTAAGGTACAGACGTGGCTCATAAATCGGCTATTTTAGATAGCTAAATTACAGTTATTGGGACCCAATGCTGATACCCCTCCCTACGTTATAGTGAAAAGCAAGAGAATAATCAAACAAATTGCAATTACAAAGAGTCTTTTTTTATTATTGTTGAGACAGGATGACATTTTCTTAAAAAAGGTTTGGTGTATTCTACCAGCAATCATTTTGTACATATAGAAAATAAAAGCAGATACAAAAGAAAACTGGACTTGTTTTTGGGGGGTTTTTTGTGTGTGTTGGACCTTGCACTCACATGGGGTAGTTCAACACCACGTCCTGCTTGGCCAGCTCCAGCAACATGGGGTCGTCGAAGAACTTGCTGATGCTCACGTCCTCGCTCAAGCCCTGCCATGAAACAGGATGTCACTATCGTGTGTGTGTGTGTGTTAAAGGGGGTGGGGGTGACGACTAAGCTAAGCTCACCTTGCGCCGTCGGGTCTTGATCATGAACTCTCTGGCCAGGTGGGGGGCGGGCTGAGGCTCCAGAGGCCTGATCACGATGCTCTTGTCCAACGGGTCGCCGGGGACGATCTGCAGGAGACGAGAGGGGGGGTTATTCAGTGGGCATCTTGTGGAAAAAGCCTACAACTAAATGAACTTAAGTGAGTTTTTTTTCATGACAGTGGCGCCCCCTGTGGGTGCTGCTCAAAGTCTTACAATCATTGCTCAATGTTTTGTTTTTCCATCGAATGGCCAATGTAACCATTTCCAAGAAGTTGGTCCAAAATGAAACCACAACAAACTTCCAGCGCCCGACACGAGCTGCCGCTGGTCCACTCGGGATATCTTTTCATTTCTATCAGGCGGGGGTAAAAATCCCAGAAACAATCCATCAAAGTGAAAGACGCGTGACGTTCTCGCTGAGTGGACGCCTTTCGGAGGCGGCTCTCCAACTACCCCCCATCTCCCCCCCCCCACCACCGTTCATATTATCTGATTCGTTGGCAAGCTCCAGACTCGGGGAGCGGCGGCCATCAAGTTGACGGAGGAGGCGACGTGCGAGCGACGCCGGTGACCAACGCTGGTGTCAGTGCCGCGTTGGCAGGTTGTCTTGTGAAATGATTTGAGTCATGCTGACCGACGGCACGCCACGCAAGGAGCCTCGCACAAGCTTGCTCATCATCATCATCATCATCATCATCATGTGATAATGTAACGACACGCTAGGTCTTTTAGGGGGAACTTGAATGTTCCTGGCCTCAGCTGGTGAACAACAATTGCATCGACACGGAGCAAATCAACAGATGGACGGAACAGTACGTTGATGCCGATCACAAGCCGGTCCTGGCTTAAACGAGTTTAATGGTGCAAACACACAGCTGAATCAATATGTGCTAGCCAGCGTCTCGCTTTGTCAAAGCGCGGCGGCGGTGCCGGCGAGGACGGATGCTGAGTAAGTAAATATGTAATCATGCTAGCAATGATGGGACCCGTGCTGGAGGCCAGGAAGATCCTTGCGGGACAAGGACGCGCCATGTGACTTGGACGTGAGGGAATAAATCATTCCTCGGGACGTCGTCACGTGATGCACAACTTTCACCGCCATATCATGGCTTTCACGTACTTGTACAAGTTAAACACACTCAAGTGTGCGCTGCTTCCAGCTGAACGACTCCGTTCCGTACGCGCACTTTGAATCGTTCAGGTGCTACATGACAGCTTTTAGCCCGAGCGATTGCTTTCCCTTCCACATGAAGGACTGCGGCGTACAGGAATCATCACCCCCCCCCCCCCGGAGTGGGCTTAATGTTCGCCGACAGCCGCAGAGCACGCACAAACACATGTCATACACGGCAGCCGCAGACGGACTTAAATCTTAATGACTCAACAGCAGCACTTCAACAGTGATTTAGGCTGAGTGGCGGACATGCGCACGTGGCGGGGGGGGGCACAGCAGGATGGCGTTCTGTGCACGGGTTTAGCACGTGTGCATAATGTGTTAGTTCGCACACTCGGGACTTCCGTGTTTAATGCTTTCTGAGCTGTATAGCATTTTATTTGGAGGATGGGATTGGACGGTGAGCATGAACCCACAGGACATTACGTTCTCCTGCATAGTATGTTAAGAAACATATACGACCATGTCAAGAAGTCACATGTGCAGTTTCTACACATTTATTCCTGTAAACGTCCACATACGAGGACCACTGCACTGTGTCGTTATTAGCGTTGCTCAGAGGATCAGCAACCTGGCAGTTAATGAGTGTACTGAAGTGTTAATGAGTTCTGTACTCTCCTATTGTCTGTTAATGCAACATGAGTACTGGCTGTGTGTGTCGTTTTAGATTTGGCTAGCAGCAGCCCGTTGTGTTTTTTTGCACTAAAAAGGGATTGTTGATCGACCACCTTCTCGCCATGCGGGTAGACGTGTCGAGACCGCCTTCATATCTTCATGACGGTTGCTCGAGTCAAGCGAGGTTGACAAGTGTGGCCGATATCGAGGACATAGTGTATTTGTAGCGGACGACGTGGACTTCAACTCGTACCTGCCAGTGATGGAAGACGGACAGAGCGAAGGCCTGCCCCTGAGTGTGAGTGCGGAGGTCGGTCTCGAAGCCGAAGGAGTCGATGGCTGGGATGAAAGCCTTGATGGTGTAGAGTGGAGAGCCTGGGATCGGCGCGTCCTGAGTCACGTGACCCCTGTGAGACGACGGAATGTTAATAATAATAATAATCATAAAGACATGGATTTTTGTGGATGTTTGCTCTCGTGAATCAAACCTCCGTCGCGCCAGCACCGTGTAGACAGCGGACACACAGTCAGCCGGAGCCTGAACTTCCACAAAGTAGTACGGCTCCATCAACCTTGGCGTGGCCTGCAACGCAAGCAACCATATGTTTCCTTTTGTAAGCACGCGGCTAATGCATGCACAGGTGACCAATGACGGCCACGCGGTCGAAAATGAGATGAGACGACGAGCCAAAACGGCCAAAAGAGGAACGTCACCGCCTCGCAATTAAAGAGAATGATGGTCAGCAAAAATGCAAAGTGTAATCAAGGTAATGGAACATTAAAGAGAGCCTTTCTTAATGGCAGATAGGATTGGGGGTGGGGGGGGTGTAGGGGTCTCTGTGAGCTCACCATGAGGAAGGCCGAGTACACCACCCTCCTGGCGGTCGGGATAACCTGGCCCCCTCCTCGGTGCAGTGGCTCCTGGGCGATGACCGCATCCAGGATCTTGAATTTCACATTCCTGATGGCTGAGGGCAGGACAGGAAGATGGCGGGCAGGGAGAAGCCAAGGAGGAAGGAAGGAGAGAGTCTTTTTTACACGCTCGGGTCGGGGGTGCAAAGTGGTCAAATGAAGCTAATACTTCCGTGCCATGTATGTACACAGTGTACTTAGGGTGTAGCGCTGTATTGTATTTTAAATCTGGAATTGAGCGAATTGCTCACTTTTTAAACTGGCTCAATTTAAAGTCGCATCATCGCAAATCAGACAATGTGCCCGCTCGCCTATTTGTGTCTCCTTTTATTAGGCACGAATGACAAACGATGCTTCGTGGTTAGCATTAGCGCTCAGAGCCAGACTGCTGCCACCTACAGGACGCGGCTGAAATTGTACCAGAGGGCGCCAACGGGAATGAGGACGAGCCTTACGTTCGTCACAGAGAGGCCCCTCCCTGGTGCCCCACTGGAAACCCTGAACGATGCTGTCTTTGACCGAGCCCAGCAGCGCCTTGTCCACCTGCCGGGAACAACAACAACAACAACAACAACAACAACACATAAACATTTGCTGAATCAAGTAAGCTTTGCTTCTTCCTACTCCTTTTCAACATGTGGCAGTGTGAATTGTACGATTATGTATTCCAATGTAACTTATATGCATGTTAAAAATAAATCAAACCATTAACCATTTGTTCAGCAGTCCTTGAACGCACCATAGTAGCGTGCAAAATGAACTGTGCCTTCAGCTTCCGTTGCGGGTGAACAACGGCAATTGAAGAGAGACAGGGGAGGGTTCTGGAGCTGAATCTAATCTATTCATTCCAACCATCAACTTTTACTGCAAATGTTGACCCAAAACCTGAGAATGTCAAGCTACTTCCTGTTAGGTGAGGCGTTACTCCCGCTAAAATGCACTGAAGTTGGTTTGCTAACCGTGTTTCTGTAAGTCAGGATATTGTAATATATTGCATCTGCATATTGTAAAGAGTAAATGACTCTACATGGCATTATACTTCAGTAGATATGTCACTAATTTACCCAAGTTAAGCTATATTTGCATATATTGATTATAAGTTTATATATATTATATATACACACGTTTCTTGCATGTGGGTGGACCTTGTTGGAAAAAGTCCTATTTTCAAAAGTACAACCATTTAACCGACCTCAGAGGGCAGCGTGTCGTCCACAAGGATGTTGGGTCCCGTCGTGTCTGGTCCAAAGGCCCAGATGGACCTGGCAGCCAGCAGATCCCAGTCATACTTTGTCTGGAAAAACTCCCCCAGCTTCTTCCTTTGGGGTGGAGAGAGCGGTTAGAAAAGGTGTTTTGCGTGAAGTGTCAGCTGTAACATAAAGGAGATTGGTTGATGGGGGGGGGGGCTTGAGGGGTTAATGGAAGAGGAAGAGCAGAGCGGGGGCTTTGGTCTAATGGGGGTGTGAAGTGTGTCGCTCTTCTGGCACTGCTGCACTCGTGTGACCTCGTCGCACAAAAAGGAAGCTTGGAAGGGGCTAACGCACACATATAGAATATATACACGGGATATAAGCGGCCCGCGGACGGGAAGTCTCATGCGTGCTTTCAGAGCGTTTTCAATTAGTGTAAGTGAGTAGATCGATACAGCGAGGAGGCTCTTAAAAAAAAAAAAAAAAAAGCTCCACCTTCTTTTCCACCAAACACAGCACACCATCTTTTATTTTCTGTCCAAATATTCCAGAAGGGAAACGTTCCATAAATCAGCATTTTAATTAAATGTTAAATTGAATTCCGGAAAACACACTCTGCTGAATTAAAACTCATCAGAATGTTATCAGCTTGAAAAAGGTTGAAAGTGGCTGTGCACCTAAGAGTTAGCAGGAAGAAGATTGGCTGGTTTTACCATCAGAGGAACATGTGACCACTCAATAGTCCGCATTCTTCAATCGCAGCCTTTAATTAAAAGGAACAAATCATTCCTACACGGCTGCGCATTGTGCCTGCAAACCAATGCATAAAAGAGGAATAAGGCGGTGAAATATGGTCACGTTCAAAAGCGCCGGCGGCCATTATCCAACGGAAATGTCTGGAGTTATGTGGAACACGGAAGGTGCGTTACACCTCCACTTAATTGACCTTTTCATTCTGCGTCGTACCTGTTCCACGTGATCTGCACCACTTCGTTCTCGATGTCCTCGGCCAGCCCCTTCTCCAAGGGCTCGGCGATCATGGTGATCTTATTCCTGTCAATCACATCACACGGCCGTTAATCAATCACTCACACTGACACCATTCTACCCCCTCTGCAGTAAACATATTTATCTCTCAAACTTTTGTGTTTATATTATATTTGTAATTGACACAAATAGGGATGTTTATGTTTTCACTTTTTGTTTGGCGTCTCAGCAAAACACTTGAGGGACGACGTCTCCACAACCGTTTCGCAGAAGGTCACAACAGGGTCAGCAACCTGCGGACATAAACAGGCGTTGTTGCAAAAAAAAAAAAAAACACGACATTCTAAAAGGACTTAAAAGACGTAGTATACTGTAAAAGTGAGTTACTTTGATGTCAATCTCAGAGTACATCTTGCGCAGGTCGTGCATGACACAGTCCAGGTAGAGCTCCCCGGTGCCCAGGATGACATGTTCTCCTGATTCTTCCACCTGAAGGCCACACGATAACCAAACAATGTCAGCTTATAGTTCCCTATGACACACCAGTACAGTGGAACTCGCTTGCGTCCAACTCGATGGCGTCAACATTCAAACGTGGCGAAGGCATTATATCACGTCCTGCTTTGAGTACGTAAGGTGCTCACCACTGTTTGTTGTCAGCTAAAGATAGCGATTCGGCAAAGTTTAGCATCAAACGTTAGCCATCATTGAACACATGCCTTATCATAACGACAAGAATGTAAATTACTCATCGCCTGTCCGAGGCTGCTTTTTAGGTTAAAAAAGTGCATACATGCACAGTTACTTCCTGTTCAGTGCAAAGTAAGCTTCAAAATAAAAGGCATGGCAGTATTGATCTGTTTTACCACAGATTCTAACACCATTCATGTCAGTGTCAGTGCAACTGATATTGATGTTGATGTACCTTGGTGGTGAGGGAGGGGTAACTCTTGTTGACCTTCCTGAGTCCATCCAACATTTTGGGCAGCTCTGACGGGTTGACGGGCTCCACGGCAATCTTTATCACGGACGCCGTGTTGAACTTCAACGGTCTGAAAATCTGAGCCTGGAGAAATAGAGTCATAGTAAAAGTGTGAACTACACATCAAACTGGCTTTTTTTTTTTTTATAGAAGTGAAGAAAGTCCAGTCTCACGTCTTCATTCCCTCTGGGCTCCGTGATGGTGGCAGTCTTGACTATGGGCTGGTCACATCCTTCGATAAGGACCCAGTTCCCAGCAGGAACTCGATTGACTTCAATTTGGTATCTTAAAAAAACGGGTGGAAGGGATGAGATTTAACAAAAATCAGCACCTTGACCTTTAACTGTCAGAAAAATGAGGCCAAATCCTCAAAGCGTACCTGGCGACTGATATCCAGAGCCGGCCCACGGTGCAGACCTGGGAATCCTCCTCATCCTCCAGGGTGTAGTTCTCTCCTAAGACCTTGACTGGCTGGCCCGCCTGGATGGTCCCGCTCAGCACCCTGCCAAATGCGTGGAACTGCACGCCGTCCTCGGTGCTGTACATCTTTGTGGTGTGGCACATCAGAGGACCCTGATGGAGGCGAGGAGGGGATAAGGATGACAATTTGGGATGTGGAAGTCTTTCAAGTGGAATGACTGCGGTTGGCGGATTCACTCACTTCAGGGTCACACTCAGCCATGGCTTCCCCCAGGTCCGAGTCCAGACCTCCGGTGTAGGTGTGCTCTATCTTGTTCCGAGCGCCTTCCTGTGGTGAGGGGATGTGCTGCACACACATGTCCACAAAGCCTACAAAGGGCGGAAAAAGGAGCCATTTTACACAAACACTGAATTTGTATAATGTTGCTTTCTAAAGAAAAAGCTAAATAAACTAAAAAGAGGCATACCGGTGAACTCGCCAAAGAAGCGGTTACACACCAGCCTCAGCAGCGGCCTGATGTTAAGTTTCAGTTCCTCTTTGGACAGGTGTACCCCCAACTCGTCCAGGACTCTGGGGAGGGACGTGTCCACGTCTCCAACCACCTAAACAGACAGTCTTGATTGGCACTCCAGGGAAATAAACAAGTTTTTTTTTCTTTTTTCGGTGCATTCCTACCTGTGAGAGGATTTTGTAGAGAGGCTCCAGGACAAACTCCACAAAGCTGCGCTGAGAGTTACTGTTGGGAGCTTTCTTGGTGAACTTGCGTCTGGGATGAAATGGAACACAGAAAATAATGAAGGCGTGGCGTGGCATTAGAAACATCTTAATGTCAAACATTGTTTAAACGCTCACGTTTTGGGGTTAAAATAAATGTCCCCCCAGAGTCTTTTGGAAAACTCTGTGTAGTTGATGTCACCTGCAAAAAAAACAAAACACACTCCTAAGAGGGGTGCATTTAGAGAGAACAAAACAGGCTCGTTGGGTGTATTGTCGCACCGTACGTATCCGCATAGATCTTGGCAAAGGACCCCAGGGTGAAGCAGATGCTGTACTGCGAGCTGGCGAAGCAGACGTTCCCGAGCAGAGGAGTAACCACCAAGTTCTCATCAGTGGAGTACGTGCTGAGAGAGGAAGTGGGACAAGTGAACACACACTCGGAACAGGAAGTCGCTTCTCTGTCTCCACGGGGCTGCTGGGAATTTTACCTGAGCAACCCGTTGACCTCGTCCACGATGTGGCGAAGTTTGTAGTAGGCGTCCGTGGGGGGTAGTTTGAGCTCCACGATGAGCCGGTCCACTTTGTTGATGCAGATGGTGATGGCCATGTGCTCCTGGACGGCGTGTTTGATGAGTCGCTCGGTATTCAGCATCACCTGCAAACAAATAAAACGCACATTTATTTTGATCATGTTGGAACACGATGACAAAAAAAAACATACTCCTTCCGCCGCGTCGATGAAGAGGATGATGCCGTCTGAGATGCGGATGCTGGATGTGACCTCATCCGAGAAGTTGACGTGACCTTTAGGATGCAAGAGTGTGTTTGCTTTCTGTTGTCTCGCCACAAAATGAGGACACGCGCGTAAAAGAAGAAGCATACCTGGCGTGTCCATGATGTTCAACAGGTAGGATTTGCCTCTGGAGTCGGGCAGCACCATTGTGACGGGGGTACTCTTGATGCCAACCCCCCGCTGTGAAGCATACACAGGATATAATCAGCCAAATGCTTCTATTTATACCCTTTATATTAGGAATTATTGCGGATTCTAAAGATATTTTGTTTGATATGTGTAACGCTGGTGTTTATAAGAAGTTGCTCACCTCCTGTTCGGTAAAGAGGATGTCGGTGTAGCGGAGCTGAAAGAGCCAAGATGCATGTTAAAGAGCAGTCACTTTAGTCCTGAATGGATGTTGGATTAGCTTTGCTAGCGCACTCACATCTATGTCATCCCTTTTCCTAATTTCTGGGTGCGTCTGCTCGATGAGGCAGTCCACAAAGCAGGTCTGAATAGGATTGAAACATTTTATGAAGTCATTTAAAAAAAGGACAGAAATATTAAGAGCTCAGACTGTGATGATCTTGGGAAGCATATGTTTCCTCGGGCAAAACGCCATGGAGCACTTCCAGAAAAAGGACACAGACACACGGAAGTGGGCAGGCAAGAAATCTAACCTTGCCGTGGTGGAGGTGACCGCACAGAGTGACATTACGGATCAGCTCGGGACTGTCCATCAAGTCTGCAAGGAATCTGGCAAGGAGGGAAATACCACTTAATTAATGCAACACAACAAGCAGGAAAGATTATACAAACGCAATGAAAAGATCACTCACTCCATGTCGTAAACGGTAGCGGGTAACTCTTGCTCCATCAGAGTGAACTGCTTGTGTCTCACTGGCTTGATGATGGGCTCTGATGGGGAAAAATTAGCATGTGTTGACGTTTAGTATCTAAGCTAAAGCTGCTTTTCTTCATCACATACCTGTAAGTGGTTGCGTGTCTTCCTCCTGGACGATAGTTTCCACTTCAGGCCCGTAGACCTCCTCTGCTGTTGGGTAGTATTTCTTGTCCTCATGCAGGACCACCTCCATGCCAGGGACGTCCTCATCGGCATCAGCCGGCTCGTCGTCATCATCCTCATCTCCCTGTCAGGGGAGAGTTATACAATGAGTAACCTGCATTGGTGTGTGACATTATCAGATAAAGTATTAGTAAATAAATATGGGGAGTGGTACCTCATCAACGTCTCTGTCCTCCGCATCCAGGTCATTTTCATCATCGTCATCAGAGTCCAGCTCTGGACCGATGTAGTTCCCAAATTCGTCGTACAGATCAGCCTCCATTTCGCAGAGAACTGAGGAAAAGGTTGTGTATGAAACAGCAGACAGCATTGTCAACAAGTTCGCAAAGGCTTTTTTCATATTTGCTATCTGTTTTGAGCTGAAATGTCGATAATTCACCAATAAGAATAATCTGATCACGTAACATAATACTTAACACTTGGTTTATTTCGTGACCTCACATCGATTAGCGTCACTAGCCCATTGAACTCTGTAGTGTAGCTAATGCTAACTTAGCTTGCAAGGTTGCGATGCCACAGGCAGTGACGCTATTCACTATTTAAATAAGCTCGATTCATATAGCATATTAGAGGGGTCTGCGTTTTAATTTTGCGCTGCGTTATTAAGCAAACATTTCTAAAAGTATTAGCATGCTAGTAAGCTAAACAGGCAAAGAATGAATGGCAAGAGGGGACAACGTCCGCGTTACGTTATTGTAGAGCGACTTCAAAAACATGTATACTCACTGCGTTGTATTGTTGCCCAAAGAATAGACAAATTACTCACCTGTAGTCTGTTATAACGAAGCACTAACGTATTCCTTTGCGAACAATATAGAAGTAATTTGATTGTGTTGCAACCTTTTATATTTTTCAACTACCGCCATGCGCGAGAGCCGCTACTTCCGGTATGCTCTTATTCTACTGCTTAAAAATAACTGGCTCACTGTCGCCCCCGTCGGCACGTGGTGGCCACTTAGTAGACTGCAACTCAGAAATGCTTCCACCCCAAAGATACAGTCAGCTTTATGTATTGTACGTTTTGTATATATATTTTTTGCATCTTATAATACTTCCTTACTAAAACCGGAACACTTGAAGACATTCTATCGAAATTGGTAAAACAAAGGAGGACTTAGCACGTGTTTACATTTAGTGAAATGACTATTAGGACATAGTTTTTGCAAGTGTGTACTTTTAAGTGTCTCAGTTGTTACCGCACATGCGCAACACACCGTTTAGAAATACCGCCCACGATATGGACGTCGTACAAAAAGCAGTAGCATTAATTTGGCCGCCAGATGGCGCCAGATGTACATGTTTACAGGTTATAACGCCCTGTGTACATCGTAATTGCCTAAAACAACAATAGTGTTTTTATGCAGCTGCCAGACCAAAGTTTGTCCACTTAAAGTATATTTAATGAACAGTATATCTGCTGAGGTGTCATAAATCAATAAAAACACACACAAACGATTCAGTTGATGGCTTTATTCCTGTTGCTGGTAATAGTTTGCTCCAACAGAGTAAACACAAAAAGACTTCCGACATAAAAAGACATACAGTACATTTCAAGATAAAGCACCTTTTTGAAGAATATTGCAGAGGTTAGTACATGGAAAAGTGCACTTTGTGAAAAGTAATTTAATTGAAAACATTTTAATATAATTATTGCCTTCAAAGTTGCCACTGAACCTCCCTACTCCGTTACTATCTTCCTCAGCCGCTGCACCACATCTTCCGCGGTGGTCCAGGGCACCGTCACCGCCTTGAACTCCCCCGGCATGGACTCGTGGGTTTCCGTGATGAGGCGGTGCATGGGGAAGTCTCGCCGCGGGAAGGCCACGTCCCGGGGCCCCAGGGCGAGTGCCGGGCAGAAGTCGTTGGCTCCGTCCCCCACGTAGAAGACCCTTTGGTAGGGGCGCCCTCGCTCCTGCGTACGGCGACTCACATACTCCCGGATGATGGCCTGCTTGCACATGTTCTCTGGGCACCGCTGGCACTCGTGGGTGTGGAAGCCCTTCAGGACCAGGCGGCCGTCCCTGTTGAAGGTGGCCGGGTTGCTGAAGATACGATGGAAGAGGGGTCGCGCCCCGGCGCGTCTCAGCCACGACTCGATGAAGAAGGTGTTGGCGTCCGACACCAGGATGACCTCGAAGTCGTGCGAGGGCCGGTTGCGGAGGAACTGGAAGAGCGTGAGCATGCCGGGTGTGGCGGGCAACTTCTCCATGACCCCGCGTATGTCGCTTTCGGTGACGCCCTGCTCGGCCAGGTAGGCCAGGACACGCTGCATGTAGTCGTTGTAGCGGCCCGGCTGGTAGGTGTCCTTCAGCCAGCTGGGGAGGTGCTGACTCGGGGCGGTCTGCACCACCATGTCGTCGCTGGTCTCGTCCACGATGGTCTCGTCAAAGTCGAAGACGATGAGGAAGCGCTTGTTCGGGGAGATGTGACCCGGGTGGGAGGCCATCCTGCTGTCGTTGTGCACTCGGGACCCGGGGAGCTCCTCCTCACCTGGGGGGTGAGGTGGGAAATAACAGCAGTTGAAGAACGAGTCCCCCATGACTGTCTAATGATGCACGGTGGCGGCCGCAGTGGTCTTCTCCTGCATCCCAAGGTGAAGTGGGGGGTCTTCTGGAGAGGAAGGGATGTGGAGAAGTCCCATTTGAATATCATTTCAACAGAGCGCTGATTCTCAAACTGTGGCACAAGTGCCACTGATGGCACGCAAGCTCCACACAGTGGTAGTCACAGTAGTTTCTACCTACACGTCCGATACTTAGCGTAAACAGTTTGAGTACCATCATAACAGAACAAGGGTCTCCAACCTGCATCACGCTAGTTCTCTGAAGACACAAACTTTTGAAAATATTACATCATCTCCCGCCTAAATGCTGAAAAACCAACGACGACAAGCCGCCATTTTTCGATCAAACGCAATCTGCAGTTTGTGTTTTCATTCATTCATTCATTTTCTACCGCTTTTTCCTCACGAGGGTCGCGGGCCTATCCCAGCTGTCTTCAGGCGAGAGGCGGGGTACTGGTGGCCAGCCAATCACAGGACACATATAGACAAACAACCATTCACACTCACATTCATACCTATGGACAATTTGGAGTCGCTAATTAACCTAGCATGTTTTTGGAATCTGGGAGGAAACCGGACTACCCGGAGAAAACCCACGCATGCACGGGGAGAACATGCAAACTCCACACAGAGATGGCCGAGGGTGGGAATTGAACCCTGGTCTCCTAGCTGTGAGGTCTGCGCGCTAACCACTAGACCGCCGTGCCGCCCCAGTTTGTGTTTTTCCGTATAAAAAAAAAAAAAACAGTCAAAGTTAATGTACATCATTTGGCGAGCTACAAGCAGCTCGGGGGCGACATGTTGGAGACCACCGTAAAAAAGAGGGGTCACTTCATTAGGTACACCTGCATGCATGCGAACTAGCGGGATGGTGTATCACTATGGGAGGTGTTTCTAATATTTCGGTTGCATAAAACACAAAAACAGAGTATTATCAGTTATTATTATTATTATGATATTATTATTATTAGTAAAAATATCACATTTGATAGGAGGTGCATGTGTACTTAATGAAGTGACCATGCAGTCGTCTGTGGTTTTTTTTTACTCACCTTTTTGGTGTGTTGGTGCGTGGAAGTGGATCACATGGAGCACCCAGCCAGGGTCTGTTATTTTTTGGAAAGGTGAACAGTCAATAATAAGTTTTAATAAGTCATATACAAGCCCTTATGATGAAACATGATGATTGTAAAATAAGGAGTAAACGCTAAAGCAACCAATGGCTACACTGTGTCGACATTAAAGAGCAATTTATTTGTAATTGACAATTAAGAGCTCTGTCGTGCCGAACACACGTCAACGTCACACAGGTATTTGACCTACTTTCTTATAAAAACATCAACAGAAAAAAAACAGCTGATTTATGAGATATTTGTACAGAAAAGTAACATTAAACACATACTTGCGTCACCTCTGCTGGTCGGGATCGTCGTTTGATGGTTCGGTCCAGTCGCACTGAAAGGAAAGACGGTGTTGCTCGGCTTTTTATGCGACAAGCGAACGCACCGCCGCCGCCGCCGCCTCGTGAGCGCGCCGAGTCCGCCCAGTTAATGACAGAGCTGCTTCTGCGGCTGCGCGCGCTCACGACTCAAATACAACATAATACATACATAATACAGAAAGACCGCACTTCCTCATACCCTTTCTGTCAATACCACATTAGAAACTGGTCAGACCTGTACCCTGGGGTAAAACGCGGTCTAGTCAGCCCACAATATAAACAGGCCAAGCCTAAAATGAGCTAAACTTGGTGTACTAGCTAATGTACCCAAGCATAGTAACATAACAAACCCAGAATAAATCAATTAGGACAAACACGACAGTGGTATAGCACATAAACACAATATAGAGTATTATAATAGTATTATGGGGAATATACAGTACCTTTAGGCAGAGTGTCACTAGGTTCTGAGGACCGGGTTGGGGGGCCCTGGACCCCCATTAGGAAATCCAAAAAATAAAATAATAAAATTAAAAAAATATATATAATATAATATAAAATTATATCATTATTATATTATTAATTAGCCTATTATTATTACTTATATTATTACTTCTTCTGATTATTACTACTATAATAATAAATTAATAACATTAGTGACAATTAGTGAATATTTTTTTAACTTCTATTCTTGTCCTTTTATATAAAATTTGTCAGAGATTTTTTTGTAAAAAAAAAATCAATAAAAAAATCAAATTATTTAGGAGGGCTTAAGAACATTTTAGCCCCCTAAAATAGGCCTAGTGACACCACTGCCTTTAGGTATAATAATCACCGACTATAAATGGTATATAATAATAAAAAAGAACAAAAAAAAGACCCTATAGGTATAAACTGGACTAGCTCAGAATATACCTCGTCATCATAAAAAAAAACAATAATAACTGACTATAGATGGGAATATAAATGGTATATACCAGACCAGCTGAGTATACACCCCATACAGGATATAACAACAGCGACTCGATGGTACACATTGGGTTGTCGTACACACAGATTTTAAACTACAATAGCTCAGATAGACTAGAATATACCATGGACTGCCCCCCCCCCCCCCCCCCACACTTTCAGGTTAAACTCAGGCCGGGAATAAAACCCAATCAGGCGAAAGCGTATACCAGCAATAATAAACACTACAGAGTATACACAATATACTGTCTCAGGTTGTGTATTAACTAGATTAGATTGGAATACTGGTGTATACGGAAATTGGGTTATGACAGTGTACACAGTTAATACAGTACAATAAATATACAAATGGTGTGTAAAAATACTGTGCTGTACAGTATTGTGTTTACAAGATGTGCAGTTCAACGCCTTCTGTTGGATTCATAACTGCGGCGCTTTCTCCTGCAGATAGTGCCATCAAACCAGAAATTAAATCAACGCCCATACTACAAACTATCTTTGCCTCCTGAGAAGAGCTTTTTGTGCCAGCGTTCCGTGTTAATGTGGGCCAGTGTGCCTTCACGCTACTTCCTTTCACCTCCACAGGAAGCGTCTTCAAAAGTTCATGATCATCCTTCCTGCGATGCTTCCACCCTCGCTTATTTCTGGTGCACACGCAGCTTGATTGGCAAGACCCCCACTTCAAAAAGCCAGCATGAAAAAAAAAAAACGCCTCCACCTATTCTTCTCTTTCTCTTATCTTCCTCTTACCACGCATGCCCTCCTCCTCCACCTCCTCCTCCTCCTCCTCACCTCCATGCCTAACAGCTCACAGCTGGCTCGGTGACTGTATCCACAGCCTACAGGGAGATGTTTCGACAGCGTGTTATTATCTCCTCTGTTTTTGTAGACGAGCGCCCACTCACCGCCGCTGAATCACGCCTCTCCAAAACCCCCCCATGGGCGCACTTGGGACTCACCTACAGCGAGAGAACACACGTTTGTGAAGGTGTTCCATCATCAGGTCACGCGGGAAATGCCATCATAGTTACCTGCACTGTGGAACTTCTTCTGGGAAAGTACGGCTTGTCAGTCAACGGCAGGGGCATCGGGTTGGGTTACTGATGGGGGAAAAATAAGGGTGCCGCCATGTTTGGTTGGGTCAAAAGGAACTATTACTATTTGCTGATAACTATTAGCATGTATTTGGAGCCCACCCACAACACCCGAGTAACGCCGCATACAATTTGAGACCTACGCAGTACTGTAATACCTCATTTATCGGAAAACTATTAATGGCCTAAATACAGTTTAACATTATTAGAGCCCTCTAGACATGAAATAACACCCCTATGTACACCTTTACACTCCAAAATAGTCGACACAATAACAAAATATGCTATTTAAAGTACTAGTACTACAGTACTCATACGGGTGTGTGTTATTGCAATTGTATACCGGTGCTATAGGGGACCAGGAAGTGATGTTGGGGTTCAGGGTTGTCTTACGATGGCGCGGGGTACAGCCTCGTGTTGTGAGATAATTTAAACCTGCAATAAAAGCCTGTTGTTCCGGCGATCGAGTCTGGTGCTTGTGCGTCTCACCGCACATTATAGTGACAATACTGACATACTAAGTGACATCTAAGCTGGTAAAAATAAATGTAAATAAATTTACATTTTATAATGCTTTTATAAATAAATAAAGTCATATCTGACCTAGTTGGAGAAGTTCAGTCCAAGGTTGGAGTTGCTCAAGGCCTCTGATTGGAAACACAATACTGTACACGCTACGTCTTATCGGCTATCAGGAGGGGGGGGGGGCAAAAAAAAACCAAATAAACAAAAAAACCTTCTGCAGATAAAAACTTTGGACCTCACGTGCGGTTAGAAAGCATGGCAACCACAGACCCTTCGACCCTAAAAAAAAACGGTGAAAATAGCCACGGGTTTGAGATAAGAGCTGTTGTGAAGGTTACCGTAGTTGAAGGCCCCCGTGGCCCAATTCCCTTTCTGACGGCGGGGCCGCCGTCAGCATCCAAAAGATCCAGATCAAGTCAAGCACAGAAACTCGTGGCTACTTGTTTTTACTTAAAGTTAGCAGTCAGTTAAATGTACATTATCAAAAAAAAAAAAAAAAAAAAAAGGCCCAACTTTGTTTCACTTCTCAAATCTCCAGAGAACATACAAAAAAAAAAAGACAAACCTTATAAAGCTGCACATTTTGTACCAGATACAATAATAATTATAATAATAAAATACACATTAATGCTACATTAAGTGGTTAGAAATACAAAGTGGGAGGAAGGGGAAGTATAATAATGATTTATCTGTTTCTTTTGTTTTTTTTTTGCTTTAAAACATCTTAGAATCTTAGAATATACAATGTTATTTTTTCGCAACTATAGCCAAGAATTTTAGTAGAAAGTGCATTCTATGAAAGCAAAGAAAGGAGGAGCATCATCCGGCAATTTCAATAAACATGATGCAGATTTAAAAAAAAAAAAAAAAAAAAAAGTATTGCGGATAAAATCATGGAAGGGCAAAGTGTGTGGTCGGCGAAGCGGGAGGAAAACCGGAAAACTGTCCCCCTACCCCTTCCAAAGTACATTTCTTTTTTGGATTTTTGCACATATTCAAAGAAAAGTCTTGTTTTGCTATGGTCCCCCTTCCACATCACCCGCCTCAACCTGGCATTCTCCTCCTTTCCTTGCCTATATATAAAAAAAAAACCAAAACAAAATAACATCCACTCAAATTCAACCATTCCTCACGCAGCCTGGACTGCAATCTGTTCCACAAGCCATCGCTTCCCTGCGCCTCGCCCACGCAGCGCTAAAGTGCAGAGAATACACACATTTAAAAAAAAAAAAAAACAGAACAGGCATCAAACGAGACAAAGAGCCATACTGCAAGTGGGATGACGAGCTATCATCCAAGCGGGTTTAATAACTGCAGGTCCAATCCAGGAGGCGCCCTAAACTACCCATTTTGAACCACTTCAGGCAGAATACTGGAAAGGGTTGGGGCAAAAAGGGGGGCGGCTTTTGGTATAGTAAGTATCTGGGACATGTTTCAAAACAAATAACATCCAGTAATGTGCAAAAAAAAAAAAAAAAAAAAAAAGACCACCATTAGCTTTGTTACTTCAATGTAGCGAAGTAAAAACGGTAAACAGTAGCACAAGAAACAGAAGGAGCCATTTTGTTTTCAGTGAGGAATCGGGATAAAAAAGGTGCAGGATTCATTTTGAAGCGTGTAAACCTTACGGAATTATACGCTTCTATCACACAACAGCTCCGGTTGAATATCTGGCACTGTGCCTTTTATACAGAAACCAGCAGAAAGGCATGACCATTTTCATCACCAACGTGTCCCCTTTCACACAGCCACCGCCCATTTCCCTTTCAGTACTGTCTTCTCAAGGCACAAAACCAAAGAAAGCAATAGAATAGTGCTGCAACTATTTTTTAAATTATGAATTAATCTGGGGCGGCACGGTGGTCTAGTGGTTAGCGCGCAGACCTCGCAGCTAGGAGACCAGGGTTCAATTCCACCCTCGGCCATCTCTGTGTGGAGTTTGCATGTTCTCTCCGGGTACTCCGGTTTCCTCCCACATTCCAAAAACATGCTAGGTTAATTAGCGACTCCAAATTGTCCATAGGTATGAATGTGAGTGTGAATGGTTGTTTGTCTATATGTGCCCTGTGATTGGCTGGCGACCAGTCCAGGGTGTATACCGCCTCTCGCCCAAAGACAGCTGAGATAGGCTCCAGCAACCCCGCGACCCTCGTGAGGAAAAAGCGGTAGAAAATGAATGAATGAATTAATTAATTAATCTGAAGCTTGTCTTTTCGATTAATCGATTAGTTTGGGTTTTATCCTTGGTCAGTTAATTAATCAGTCGGTCAATTAATTCGCTTGTTAGCTTCCTAATTAAAAACGGCAACCAAAGCGACATGGAGAGTTAGGCTGGAACTACACTTTTATTGCCAATGTTGATCCGAAATCATTGGAGAAAGCTTAAGAAATGTGACTAATCGCCTGGTAGAAAAATGTGTGGCTCGTCAAGACGCTTAAGGAAACTATACAGGTAGCGTTACCTACAATTTAGTGGTCGAACAGGTTTAGTGGAAACGTAAAGGTAGCCGACTATTCAGTGAAAAATATCCGTCAGTGTTCTCCAAAGTCAAAGCTGATGTGTGAGAATACAGAAAAACGGGGGTTGGGGGCTGGCTGTGTAAAAAGGGTGGCATTCTGGGCTATATGGTCTATAGAATCGCTTTAAAAAAAAAAATACATCTAATGGTGGCTTTTGTTTCGCACAGGAAATAACAGTCAAGAGACGACATTCTCCTTATCGGCTAATACATTGTTTTGATTGACTTGCTCGTCCATACAAATCCACTGTGGGGGCGGGGCTTTGTTGCAAAAAAAAAAACAAAAAAAAAAACATAAAAAAAGACGACACATCCTTCTGCGTAGGCGACATTCACCCGGCTATTCAGATCTAAAAAGGGTCCGGAATAAAATCCAGAGTCTTAACACAGCAAATGGTGGAATTCCGTGGGTCAGGTGTGGATAGTGAGAATGTTAAATCAGCTTCAACATGGTAACCCGTATCATCTCTGACAGCAGCGGTGATGGGAGATGGGGGGGGGTGGGGGGGGGGGCTCATACATACGGACCCTCACGGTGGCAGTAATGGATAGTTAAAACGACGCCTGCAAAATCTGAGTTTCTTCTTCTCCGTAGAGGAACCGGGCCCGACAAGACTATGTGACGTTCAAGTGGATTAAAGGGGGGGTGTTAAAAAATTGAAGCAAAGCAATTGTGGAATGAAAAGCACCGTTAAATGACTTTTACATCACATTCTCACGTACAAAACCTTTTCCTTTTAAATAATAAAAAAAAACAATAAAAGCTTCTCCCTTCTGTCACACTACATAACGGATGGCACTGTGTTCTTGCACGACTGGTCCAACCAGCGTCGACATTCATGGGACATTTCATGGCGCCACTGGTGAGTATTGCTATGGGAGGGACCTCCAGTCATCATAATAATAATAATAATAATAATAAAAACAAAAATCCACCCACCATCCACTGTATAAGAGAGAATTATTTCACTCATAAATGCTGAGAACCATCCCAACCATGAAGATGAACGTCCTAAAATACCAGTCTGAGGGTCAAACACACATTAAAAGTATACGTTTAGCTTGACTGACTCCAATCTGATCAGCGCACCCTTACATTGACACACAATGGATGACATCATCACAAGCGGACAGCCGGAAGAGCGGATTGGACCACCAATAAAAACGTGACAGCAGCTGGCTCTATGATGATTAAGCAACGTTCCCACTTCGGTCCAGTTCACCACGACGGAGTGAGTGAAGCTTAGGTTACACTGAGCACCCCTCATACGTAATTAGTGCGTGTCAGCGTCCCCGTTTGTAAACAAATATAGGCGACGTAATCAATGACATTTTTTGATTGTATGTTTTGTTTTCGTCATGCACAGTGGACTAGTGGTTACCGCGCAGACCTCACAGCGAGGAGACCAGGGTTCAATTCCACGCTCGGCCATCTCTGTGTGGAGTTTGCATGTTTTCTCCGGGTACTCCGGTTTCCTCCCACATTCCAAAAAACATGCTAGGTTAATTAGCGACTCCAAATTAGGTATGAATGTGAGTGTGAATGGTTGTTTGTCTATTATATGTGCCCTGTGATTGGCTGGCCACCAGTCCAGGGTGTACCCCGACCTCTCGCCCAAAAACAGCTGGGATAGGCTCCAGCACCCCCTGCGACCCTCGTGAGGAAAAAGCGGTAGAAAATGAATGAATTAATAAATGTTCTTAGCGTTTCATGCGCGTCTTTCATTTTCCATGACGGGTATTTTTTTCCGATTAAAAAGGGAAAATAATTTCCCGCTTGTCTAAAAGGCCCCGACCATCACAAAGATACGATATTACCGCAACCGCTGATCTACTCTGTCATTTGTTGATGCAGTTTTCGGTTAGCATAGCAATTAAAAAAAAAAAAAAAACCTTCAAAATGTTGCGATTTGCGTGTCCAAAAACACACCGTTACTGGAGATGAACGTTTCTCCAGTAATGAAACGAGAACAAGGGTTTGCATTTTGCGTCTTCCAAAGACACCTGAACAAACAACGGGATAAAACGGCGTTCTTATGTCAATAAACTTGTGCAAACACCTCCAAGTGTGAATTCTTAGTCGACCAATCAGTGGACAGCAGTGTGTATAACGCCATCATATTACATTTCTGTTTCGACCAATCAGGATATTTGGGAATAAAAACGTAGTGACCTGCACCAGACCGCTTCGTGGAAACTGGGCTGGACTTGCTGGAACGTTGGAGAAGACTCCAGTTTGTGTAAAATGTAAAAACGAGGGATCGAATGCAGACAACATTTGTGGTTCAAACCGTCGCCTACTGGGGACCAAGCTGTCCGCTTGTGAGGGCGCCATCCAAGAGTGTGTTCATGTTAGGACCTAGGAAGCTGAGGCAGAGGGGGGTAAGCGGGGTGTGGTCTGTGTTGTAGGTGTGCTTGGTAGTTCAGTGATGTTGAGGGGCGCTGGGACCCTTGTCAGCGGGGGCCATGTGGTGCAGGTAAGCGCCGTCTTCATGCCCGCAGTGGTTCAGGGGCTCGCTCTTAAAAAGAGCCGGAGGAGGGGGCAGATGAGCGACTGGGGGTACGGCCAAGTGGTGGTGGTGGTGGTGGTGGGTGTGGAGGTTGGGTTGGGGCGTGTTTGAGAGGTGCTGCTGCTGCTGCTGGGGGTGGTGGTGAGAGGAGGCCGAGTGGATCTGCACGTGGGAGAAGGTGTGTCCCAAAGGGCCTCGAGGGGGCATTGCCGCCCCTGGTGGGCTGAGAGCCAGCGGGGCTGTATTGTTGGCGGCCGACGGGGCGGCCGTGGAGGGGCCGGGTCCAGAAGAAGACGAGGAGGTGGTGGTGGTGGCGGTGGAGAAGGTGTTGGCAAAGATGCCGACAGGCACAGGCTGGCCGCTGGTCTGCAGGACCACGGGGCTGGTGACCCGGAAGCACTTCTCCTTGTGCGCTTTGAGCATGTTGGAGAAGCGGAAGCGCTGGCCGCACACCTCGCAGGGGTACGGCTTCTCGCCCGTGTGGGTGCGGCGGTGGCGCTTCATGTTGGGCCGGCTGGTGAAGCTCTTGCCGCAAATCTCGCAAATGAAAGGCTTCTCTCCTGCAAAGAGGTTGAGAGATTGTGACTGGGGGTTGCAAAAACAATGGAATTAAAATGGAGAGCATACGCATTTATAGAAATTATGGATAGTATAGATCAGGGGTCTCAAACTCAATTTACTTGGGGGCCACTGGACCTAGGGTCTGGGCCGCATCAGGTTTTCCAAAAAAAAACATTTATTAAAAACAGAAACATTAATAAACTTTGCTTTGGTTCCGATTTTCTCCAAGAAAAGCTCTGATAAAACATTCCACTGTTCTCAAATATCTTACTTTTTATTTTTCTACACAAAATAAGATGAAAAATAAATAAACAAATCAAGAATAAAGAAAATCAATCAATCAGTAATAAATACATAACTATAATAATAATAAAAACTTAAGAAACCACATATAGTTGGTGGGTAGACAAATTATTTTTTTCATATTAAAATGAACAAAGCATTATTAGAGCCCTGTAGACATGACAAAAAATGACTATTGTCACATTTATACTCTTTTTATTTACATATTGCGCAACTGCAGGGTCTTGAGATACATGCTAACTCGCAAACTAGAGAGCTTAGCGACCTAAACGGTAGCCTTCAAGTTATTAAGTTAACTTAAATAGCCAAAAACTTACCACTTCCACACGGATAGGGAGGATAACTATTAACAGTTATTTAACCTTTAACATGAACATGAATCAAACGTAATAATTTTTTTCTGGGTACATGATACCATACAGCATCCATATCAAACTTGCGCGGGCCTGCACTAACATTAAACTTTTATATCAAGGCGGGGGCCTCAAACTAGTGTCCTGCGGGCCACATTTGGCCCGCGGGCCGCATGTTTGAGACCCCTGGTATAGATAGTATAGATATTCTGGATAGTAATGCATCATCTTAGTTAAAATATAGCAATCTCTAACAGATACTATGTATCCTTCACTCCCATGCATATATGTACTTGATTTTTCATCATAAAGTTGAACCTGGCCAATAAAATAAAAAATTATAATACATCACAACATTTTTTATTTCAACATTCTCAAGTATTTTGTTGCAATATTTCCCAGCTGACTGTCAAGTAAGAAAAAAAAAAAAAAAGTCATTTGAAACGAAATGTCACATTTCCATCCCCGTGGTCTAACGCTAATCCTCATGCTAATAAGCCGCCCACTCGCCAGGACGCCATGACGCTTCTCACTTTGACGGAGACGTGAAAATGAACAGTCGGAACGCCACTCTCATTAACCCTCCTCCACGCCAGCTATTCAATGTGCCTGCCGGCGCCCACGCAGCCGTCTCTCCACCGGCTGATGGAGGGCTCTCCAAACGCCTTCGCTCACCGTGTTGTGCGTTTGCGACAAAACAGCTGAATATTAAAAAAAAAAAAAAAAAATGTGGCCATCTTCATTTAACTTCTTGAAGGATCTGTGTGAATCGACGGCGAGAGAACATTGCAAGCCACTATTCCAGGCCGTTGGATGGGTGTTTCCCTGCAGCGGCAGCAGCGGCGGCAGGGACAGGAAAGGAATTGTGTAATTAGACATCACAAATAGAAGCGGGAGGGCCAGCACACAGAGCAGCGTGTGTTTAAGAAAAATAGCAAGGCTGCAAGGAAGAGAAAACTAGAGGGATGGAACCAGCAGCATGTGTCCAGCTAGTCATTACAAGCCACATGTATGTACGGCCCTCCTTCGTGTTACGCGAGCCTCTCATTACTAGTTTCACTATAGAAAACAACGTCCACTTGGACAATGTCCCACCTCTGTTCCTCTTTTAGACAGCAAAAAAACACCACGTTTTTACCTGAGTGGTAACACTTTGTTTGTTGGTAAATAAATCCCAAGCGGGTTAGTTGAGTTAGTCTTAGTTTAGCAGAGCATGCTAGTGAGGTTGTGCGTGACCGAGTGTGTGTTTTATTCTTTGTTAATGCAAACGAGCGTTTTACAATGCCCGCCGAATCCATGGAAATTGTGGGTGAAATAAGGACGAGAAGCTAATTGGAAGCTAATTTCACACAATTCTGTGTCTGCAGCTTTAATTCCAATGATTTATACTGCATTTGATCCACTTTTTACCTCTGTCCAATGTAATAGATGTCACATGTCACATGCAACGACACAGCATGAAGAAGTGGCACAGGGCGACACAAACGTTAGCAACACTAGCATAGCCATGTGATGCTACAATAACATGATGGTCACATTGTATAAGGAAGTGGGGTTTCTGGAGTAAACAAGTACGGAGATGATTCATTCATTCATTCATTTTCTACCGCTTTTCCTCACGAGGGTCGCGGGGGTGCTGGAGCCTATCCCAGCTGTCTTTGGGCGAGAAGCGGGGTACACCCTGGACTGGTGGCCAGCCAATCACAGGGCACATATAGTAGACAAACAACCATTCACACTCACATTCATACCTAATTTGGAGTCGCTAATTAACCTAGCATGTTTTTTGGAATGTGGGAGGAAACCGGAGTACCCGGAGAAAACATGCAAACTCCACACAGAGATGGCCAAGCGTGGAATTGAACGGGGTACACCATGGACTGGTGGCCAGCCAATCACAGGACAAACAACCATTCACACTCACATTCATACCTATGGACAATTTGGAGTCGCTAATTAGCCTAGCATGTTTTTTGGAATGTGGGAGGAAACCGGAGTACACGGAGAAAACCCACGCATGCACGGGGAGAACACGCAAACTCCACACAGAGATGGCCGAAGGTGGAATTGAACCCTGGTCTCCTAGCTGTGAGGTCTGCGCGCTAACCACTAGACCACCGTGCCGCCCACGGAGATGATTATGACGATTTTTCTCGTGTTTGGTGCTCATAAACAGATGCCAGTGACACATATTACTATTACAACATCATTGAAAAGTCGCTTTTGCATAATACGGGAATCTGTAGTGAAGTAAAAAATATTTTTGGCTTAACAAATCGACCAGTTTAGTGCCTGGAATTTTGGGATGTTAAACGGCAGACTAAAATACATGTTCCTTTATGAGGAAAAAGTATGTGGGACAGAACTCTGAATCAGAGTAAAAAAAAAAAAAAAAAGCCGGCGGCGGCTATGAAAAGTGAGCCAAGCAAGAAATCCAACTAGATGTTCGGACCGGAGCAAATTTAGTCCAACAATGAGAAGTTCAATGGTGATGACGTGCACGTGGTTTTCTCACCTGTGTGTGTTTTCATGTGCTCATCAAAATACTGTTTCATGTTGAAGTCTTTGCCGCACCACTGGCACATGAACTGCTTGTGTCCGATGTGAATGCTCATGTGGGAACGCAGCTGGTACTTGTATTGGAACCGCTCGTCACAGTTCTGTAAACAACACACACACACACACACACACGCACAGTCAGGTCTGTGTAACATATCGATAAAATACTGTGCGCGTACACACTGACAGCACCTTCACGGGCAGGGCAGTGTGGGTCGAGAGTCGAGACCACCGTGGAGCGTGGCCTAGATGTTACACATGGCGCTATAATAAGCACGTAATGACATGTTACGGATCGCGATGGCGTCCTGTGTTTAATTAGAGCGGCTCCACCCATGCACACATGGTGCTGAGACCGCCTCGGGTGGGGAACAGAAACTTCTCCAAACTTGTCAATGCACATATTTAACTCTTTAATGTTTCAATAGTTTTTGACCTATTTTTGCCCAAGTAGGGTGCATTCATGGCAAATGGGCAGAGGATGCACATTGCTGCCATGAGGCATGGAGCACAAAGTAAAAAAAAAAAAAACAAAAACAGCAGAATAAGAATAAAATAGCAAAAGTCACCCACAAAATTATTTGTTATTTTGCATGAACTATTATTGAATGCACCTACCTCCATTCAGGTAGAATAAGAATAAAATAGCAAAAGTCACCCACTCGCCTGTCAGCCCCTGTTGGGGTGTAATTGTACAGCTGCTGCCGCTTGATCCCGGCACCGGACAAAATTCTTTGTTATTTTGCATGAACTATTATTGAATGCACCTACCTCCATTCAGGTAGAATAAAAATAAAATAGCAAAAGTCACCCACTCGCCTGTCAGGCCCCTGGTGGGGTGTAATTGTACAGCTGCTGCCGCTTGATCCCGGCACCGGACAAAATAATTTGTTATTTTGTATTAACTATTATTGAATGCACCTACCTCCATTCAGGTAGAATAAGAATAAAATAGCAAAAGTCAACCACTCGCCTGTCAGGCCCCTAGTGGGGTGTAATGGTACAGCTGCTGCCGCTTGATCCCGGCACCGGACAAAATTCTTTGTTATTTTGCATGAACTATTATTGAATGCACCTACCCCCATTCAGGTAAAATGGTTGTTTAAGGTCACAGCAGCCTGGGAGAAAGGGGGGGGTGGGGGGGTGTTGTTGGGCCAAAACTCCTGTTCATGATACAGGAAGTGAAAAGAGAAGGAAAAAAATGGAGACGCACCACTTCCCCTTTACAGTAATGAGAGATTCCACTCTTTTGGGAAGATGTTCTGCAACGTTTTGGATTGTTCAGCCACAAATAACATGAAAATAAAACTTTTAAGGGCCGGAGCTATGCCAGATTGGCGACCCGCGCCTCTTTTTATGATTTGCTGTGTGACAGTAGGGCTTTTCAGGTCAGCCATGTCAAGAAGATACGTGTTTATCACATGACAAACAGATGGGCGGGGAGGGCGACATGCTGTCGTCTAACAGGCCGGCAGCGACAGCAAAATATGATGCAATAACGGCTCATGTTTCCATGTCCTCAGTGAACACCATTGTATTCACGCCAGTTAGATACCCACCCATCCAATTTAGAGTGCTTGTCCTCATTGGGGTCAACGGCTAAGCTGGAGCCGATGCCAGCTGACTTGATTCAAACCCGGAATGTGACGCTGACACGCTAAAATATCAAGCTACAAATTGAACTGAATCCATTTGAGGTCGGTGTAAATCAGAATGCACGGCGGTGCCTTTTACCTCGCAGCGGAAGGGCTTCTCCCCCGAATGCTGGAGCGAGTGGACTTTGAGGGACATGCTGCGTTTAAAGGACTTGCCGCAGGTCTCGCAGGTGAACGGCATGTCCTTGGTGTGAGCTGTAGGGAATACAAACACGCACGTGTCAAATATTGGAGCGGGAATAAAACGGGATACCTTGTGTTGTTGCATTTTTAGGAAAATAAACCTCACAAAAACTTCACTTTGACCACAAGAGCTAAGTCTTAACTTCTTTTTACACTTGCGTGCCAATTCAGGGTGTCAATGTTATGAGTATGGATGAGTAGTTAGCTTCTTTAAAAATGTTAAAATGTGACGTAAGCCATTACTTGTACAGTTAATGTACGTATGATGGCGGCAGACTGAACCATTTACAATATTTCCCGATGTACCTGAACGTACCTGATGTTGTGGCCGGTGTTAACTAAAAAGCTGTTCGGTATGGTGTCGGATGAGCAAACACGCTCGGGGCCCCTGTCACTTACCAACCATGTGCTTGCGGACGTGAGCCATGGTGTAGAACTTCTTCTCACAGATTTCACACGAGAATTTTTTCTCCGCGTAGCCGTGCACGATTTTGATGTGTTCGTGCAGCGACCACAGCTTCTTGAAGGATTTGTTGCAGGAGACACACTTCGGAGAATAAACAACAGAAGATTAGAAATAAGGAGCTATACCTGCAAAGATCTGAGATGAAATGCATTAGTATTTCCTTATACTTTGGCTCCCTCTGCTGGTTGGAAATATAATGCAGTCACAGGATCAGAAGGAATGCATGCTATTTTGTTACCATTTTGTTTTAAATAAACTGAATCACAAGAGGGCGCTAGAGATCTTACCTGGATGTTCTTCTCGCAGTCGGTCTGCTGGTGCAAGGCCAGCTCGCTCTCCAGGACAAACTTCTTGCCGCACTTGTCGCAGATCTGCATCCTCCTGTGCGTGACGTTCATGTGCTTCTCCAGGTACCAGCGCGTGTTGAAGACCCGCGGGCACTTCTCGCACGCCAGCATCTCCTTCTCCTCCGTTTCGGCTTTGGCCCCCGCCGGGGCGCCGGCGGACGATGGCGGCGCCGACCTGGCTGATCTCCGTTGGCTCTTCGGCGCCTCTGCGTGCTTACGCCGCCCCCTGGTGGTCATCCCGGAGGATGGCGAGCTCAGAGCCGTGCGGAGGCTTTTCCTCTGCGGCTGCCCGGAAGCGGGGCCGCCTCGGTGAACCCGTTTTGACCTCGTTCTTCGACTTTCGATCTCCTCTTCCTCGTCGTCTTCATCCTCGTCCTCCTCATCGGGACTGTCCTCTTCATCGTCGTCGTCCTCCTCCTCGTCTTCGTCGTCATCTTCACTGCCGGCTCTCTCAGAGTCATCCCCTGCACCCCCACCTTTGTTGTCCCCTTTGGAGACATGGAGGGTCTGATTGTTGAGGTTGACCTCCACGATGATCTGCTCGCGCTTGAACCCTCCTCCCTCTTCTCCGCCCTCCTCGCCATCCTCTTCCTCGTCGTCCTCGTCCTCCGTCTCCTCTGAGGTGGCCTCCTGCGATCCCTGCGTGTGCACTTCCTGCCCCGCCCCGCCCTCTCGGAAATACTGCTGCTGAGCGCCGACGCCGAGCTCATCCGCTGACGTCTTGGTGGCCATTTTGTTGTCCACTAACACGGAGTAAGGCTTGCCGCCTCCTTCCCGCTTGTACAGTTTGCCCGTCAGGTCCCCATCGGGGTTGGCGGGGTTATAGTAGGACGGGGACACCTGCGCCCTGCTGCGTCCCTCCTCCTGTGACATCCCGCCCAGGCAAGGGACGGAAACCTCCTCCTTGAGGCTCTGGCAGGATTTCATGAAAAGGGAATGCTGAAAGGAATACCTTATGAAGGCGCCCTAAAAGGAAGGAAGGGCAGGGGGCGCTGCACCAGACCCCCGCCCTCCCTCTTTGGAAAGGAGGTGAGAGACAGTCAGCCGGATTCAAACAGAGCATCCATGCTGTCCAGGATGGGAAACCAAGTTGGAAAGACATACAATCTGTCGCAATTGTGGCTCCATAAACGTCCTTGAGGAAGCAAAAACCCTTGGAGGAGGATCACTTCAGCTTCCTGCAGCACTGCGGAGCCCCGCCGTGGTCCAAGTGAGGAGCAGACGAAGGAGAAGGGACACCTGGAACTGCCATCGGTGCTTAAAGGAGCATCACCTACGAGATAAGACATGAAGAGAACAAGCACATGTGAGGTGAAGCTGGGACGGGACGGGGGGGTTGGGGGGGGGGTGTATGATAAAAGCCCGTCTCTCTCTTCCGCTGTCATGTCAACAGAGAGTCTGAAGTGAAACTCCAGCAACACCCTCACAAGTCACAAAACCGCATTTGTGTTGATGCGACGTGTTGAAGTGTAAAACCACAAGTCCTCGCAAATGAATGGGTGTGGATTCCATTGCTTGACAAACACTAAATATTTTTCGGACATTTTAACGAGCCGTCATGCTCGCTCACATAGTACATTACGTGTCCATAAATACGAGTCCTAAACAATCATTCATTTTCTACCGCTTTTTCCTCACGAGGGTCGCGGGGGTTGCTGGAGCCTATCCCAGCTGTCTTCGGGCGAGAGGCGGGGTACACCCTGTACTGGTGGCCGGCCAATCACAGTGCACATATAGACAAACAACCATTCACACTCACATTCATACCTATGGACAATTTGGAGTCGCTAATTAACCTAGCATGTTTTTTTTGGAATGTGGGAGGAAACCGGAGTACCCGGAGAAAACCCACGCATGCACAGGGAGAACATGCAAACTGCACACAGAGATGGCCGAGGGTGGAATTGAACCCTGGTCTCCTAGCTGTGAGTTCTGCACGCTAACCACCGCCCCCCCAAGGACAAATTTACTTCCTAAAAACATGCAGAGATGCGCCACCAAAACATCAAACTGAACTACATTCTGGCAATTGTGTGCCATTTAAGCAAAAATAAAGGCAATTTACTACCTATTGTACTACTTTACATTTTTATTGTCTAACCCAGGGGTCAGCAACCTGCGGCTCCAGAGCCGCATGTGGCTCTTCAGCCTCTTTATTGTGGCTCCCTTTGCGATGCTTGAATATTTTTAACACCCGAGTGGGGAAAATGCACGTCTTTTGTAATGAGTTTTAAAAAATCCAACTTTGTCTGAGACCATGAATGCATCCTGAGTGAGTTCTGACTGCTTTCCAGTTCAGTACATGAAGAAAAACAAGTAATACTTACCTACAAATCTAAAAAATAAATTCGAGATAATTTAAAAACAGCGGCATGGGAACTTGTTTTTACGTTTACAGTAGTTTACACATACATTTATGTAAGTTTATCTCCAAAACTAGCAAGAGTACTCCAACTCGTCTTTTCTTATCTGAACTACTTTGATACCCCCAAATTCCCTCCAATGTTGTTTTAAACATACTATATGTTTTGCGGCTCCAGGCTATTTTTCTTCAGTGGGCATTGGGTAAAATGGCTCTTTTCATAGTAAAGGTTGCCGACCCCTGGTCTAACCTGACATATGTTCTTTAGTAGAAGTATGTGTACATGTGTCGTACTATAATGGAAGTACTTCATTGATTTGCAATTCATTCATTTTCTACCGCTTTTTCCTCACAAGGGTTGCAGGGGGTGCTGGAGCCTATCCCTGTCTTTGGCCAGCCAATCACAGGGCACATATAGACAAACAACCATTCACACTCACATTCATACAAATGGACAATTTGGAGTCGCTAATTAACCTAGCATGTTTTTTTTTTTTTTGGAATGTGGGAGGAAGAAAGACCCGGAGAAAACCCACGCAAGCACGGGGAGGGTGGAATTGAACCCTGTTCTCCTAGCTATGAGGTCTGCGCGCTTACCACTCGACCGCCGTGCCGCCCGCAATTCATTCATTGGAAAACAAATTTAGTGATTAACAATGTGCAGTATGTTTTTATTTGAAGTACACTTGGAGAATTTGCTTTATTTAAATGTGGCCATGTTTATTATTATTATTATTATTATTAATAAGACACCAGTTTTTCCTGTTCTCTGTGTCTTGGGTGTCAGTTTCGAATCAAGGACTTTTTTGTAGTGCCTGTTGGAACGGTTGGCACTAAAACCCAATATTTTAACCTTTTTCTGTACTCCGCCGCTAGTACAGTCTGTTGCCTAAAGGTCTATGTAAACTCTTCTCAAATGGTTCTATGATCACTTAGACCCTGTAGACCACATAGACCCTACCGCTCCATCCCTAATCCATACAATCAGTTGCAATGACAGGACAACTCTCAGTGTGTCCTCGCTTGACTGTCGGGTGACCTCAAACAACTTTTGCTACCCGCCTGCCGTTATGAGTGTGCACCAGGGTGGGTGGCTTGCTAGAAAAGCGCCTGCAGGAATAAAAGGAAACCAAACAAAAAAAAAAACCAAACACTACCACGTGTCTCTTCTTGCAGACGGCAGAGAAAAACATTTGTGTGCGTTTTGAACAAACGTTCTACAATCAAAGTGGCAACAATAAGAAGCAGAGGTTAAGCTAGGCTTTTTATTTTTGACACTTTTGGGTCAATGATCAATGCACACCTAACTTAACGTGATGCCAAATGGCGCTTAATAGCCACAAAAGAAGCCTAAAAATATCATAAAAATATAATCGATGCGCAGTTGGATTTGCATGGGTGACTACATCTTCCTTAATGACAAGCACAGGCATTACAGTTTGTTGAATGTTTTGTAGAAATGTGTGCAGAGGCTGACATCCCATTAGAAAAGTTAACATCAGACCAGCCCCATTCAGTTCCATTTAGCTATTTTTATTATTAAAAATTCTTAATTTGGGCCAAAAATATGTACAATTAGCTTATACAGTAAAGTCTCGTTATATCGATATCGGTTAAAACGAATTACTACTTATTACGATACTATTTTCATTTCCCGGCAAATTTCTAGTCTTTTATGATATAATTAGCTCAGTTAGTACGATACCCGGTTATTATGATAATCCGGTTACTAGGATGCCCTTTTCATCTCCCGCCAGCCAATTTGGTCTGCTTATATCGATACAAAAGCAGCTTAAATCAATCTTTGCTTAAGGATTTCAATACCAAAAAAGAACACGGCGAACGACTGCTTCCAGTCAACTTTATTTTTCACACTTCCACCACCAGAGTGCAGCACACACAGCCGAAAACACCCGTCCCTCGCGCCTACCTCTCCGGGTGGCAACACCTTCCGGGGTGAATTATGTTCCGGGGTGAATTATGTCCCGGTAACCGGTAATCACTACAGCGTAAGTTTATTTTTATTTACTGTAGTACAAAATGTATTGTAGTACAAAAGCATGCTAGAAACGCAATCCATGAACTCAAGGAGAAAATTACATGCCATATCAAAGATCCGCCCACTTTTAATGCAGTTCGGCACAGGATCGGATATATGGATAGTCCGGTTATATCGGTATTTTTTCAGACTCCCAAGAATATCGATATAACGAGACTTTACTGTATATGCATATGTTATGGTTAATCATAGGCCAAATTCTGCCGTGAAACTGTGTTCATTAATTATTTTTTTTAAAAACCGCCACAGTGAGAGGGCAAAGTTTGAAATAAAATAATGGTCCATACTTTTTTTCCCTGGGGAACACTCATATAGAGGATCTTTGACATTTTGGCAGTACATCCTCCTGTCATATAAAAAGGATCTTTGACCAATTTAATGGACTAAGCCCTGATCCATGTACTCGGCTGACGATGCTATTGTCTGACATTCACGTCATAAGACGGACAAACATTTGCCAGCTAACGTAAGCTCCGTTCTGATGGAGCGACTCTGACACAAAGCCGACTAGATTATCCCCGAGTGTGGATGACAAACTGCATGAGAAGCTTGGAAGCCTGTGATGCAACCTGGCACGCTAGCGCAGCTTTTAATGTTCCATTTTTGTATTTTTTTTTTTTCCCCCTTTTGCAAATTAACGCCCCTGAAAGCACCCAAACATGCATGATGCGGTGCGGTGCGGTGCGGTTACACAAGGCCATATTGAGCATGGAATGTCTCTGCGAGCTTAGCGGCATTATTGGTGATGAGTCATTTGAGAGTGAAATAATGCACTTTGATGTGGAGGGGGGGGAACTTATTCACTTCTCAATATCACTTTCATTTGCGAAGAGGATCCTCTCAGATGTGGAGCTTTAAGTTTGGACTGAATACAAAGAAAGGCAAAGAAGAACTGTCAGCAAAACTTGCAGAGAAATCAACGTGCGAAACATCTTCAAGAGGCAAGAAAACCAAAAACTGGTTTCAATATGGGGGTAGGCCACAAAACGACACACACCCCGGATAAGACGCGAGTATTAAGAAGACAGGATGGAAGCGTCACACTGTGTATGAAACCGCAGCGCACAAAGACGGTGTTGATCTGACAATGACCTGCGCAGGAAGACGTCAAAAATCAGTCGCCTCCCGTTATGCTGCAAAAAAAAAAAAAAAAAAAAGCCCAACTCCCTCCTGCTTCCTCTCAGACTTTAATGAGATTTGCCTTTTCTCAGCTCGGAGAGACGGAACAGTGTTAGGGTTCACATTCCTCACTCGCCGCTAACTCGTAAGACCTTAACCCGCTCACAGTGTGCAGGGCTGCATGGCAGGGGGTCCCCCGCGCCTCCATCGGTACTTGAACCCTGGAGCCCAACTCACATCCATCATCACAAAACAGACTAAAGCCATAATGTCAGAAGAAAATTACACTTAAAAAAATAATATCTCAGCAAAATAAGGCAACTGTAATATTACAAGAAATACATGCAATTATTCACTAGTAAATTTGGACCTCCCCACATGGTGCTACCCTACTCTAAGTCAAAAACCCATTATAACGGGACCAACTGCGTACAGCATATGGCATCGTAACCCTGCTTATTAACACCTCGTGTTCACCTGCCTTGCCAAAGAATAAGAAAGAATGGGTTCTCTTTTGCATCTGTCCCCGTACAGCCACCATGGAGAGCTACCTGTTGGAGACCCTATGACGAGAACTATGCCAGAGAAGAAAAGCAACAATTATGTCAAGTCATTCTTGAGCAAACTCAACGTGTGAAGTTAACACGACTTGTTTAGTTAAAAAATAAATAAATACCAGGAATGGGTCAGTGTCTTGGTATTTTAAATTGGTAAAACAGGAATGACCAGGCCTTGTTGGCTTTGCATATTTTCTTGTCAAAGAGGTGAGCCACCATTACACATCATTTTGGGAAGTTATTTTCCCTTCCCTTTTGTTGAATCTATGTATTGTTTAACTAAGTAGTAACCATAGAGAGAGTAAAGGGTTAACGCAACCTAGAGTAAAAACATAAGAGGCCGTGTTAACTGCTTAGCATGCTAGCCGACTTCTCCATAGGTATTAACCTGCACACACATGACAAGCTAACTTGGCTAACATTAGCTTAAAAGGTACACTCAAATATGTCGCTTTAGTGGCCCCCACCTTGGAAAACAGCAACGTTCGCGTCTCTTTCGAAGCAACGATGTAACAAAGTAAGTTGATTTTTTTTCCAAAAGAGAGAAGACTTTCACTTTTTTAACCCCCCAACAAATCCGCCCAGCTCGGTGCTGGGCTAGTTAGCATGAAGCTAACAGTCACGTCAGATGTGAGCAAGCAGCAACTTAACAAATGTCGACATGAATGACAAAAGTGTGTCATGCACTTTGAAATAAATATATGCATTTAAAACCGTTAATGTCATTTTTATCGGCGTGAATGCACAGTTACAAGCGCGGTATATGAAATATTAACAAGTGCTAGATTGACAAACAGGTCGACGCTGTCAACCAAAAAAAAAAAAAAAAGTCAGCGTTAGCTACCTCCACCTTTCCGGGGATCCTCACAGCAAGTCCGGCCACCAGTGAGCCGAAAGTCCGCTTTCCCTTAACCGCTGCCATGCATGGCAAAGAGACCGAATTACGCCTGGGAATGTTAACCGAATGGCCGGTGTTGTGCCGAGAAGGCTTACCTCCGTGCGGCGCGACCTCCTCCTGGTGCTCATGCAAGAAAGGGTAGCTCCCAATCCGGGGTGTAATGGTACTCTCCCCCCCGCCACAGATGCACCTCTTCTGGCCGCTTGTGTGAGCCAAGAGGGGGGACCCGGAGATAGATGAACAGCGATGTTGCAGAGAGGTGGCCCACCGACCGGCGACCTCAGCCGCCCGCTACGTGGCCCCGCCGAGTGTGCTCTGACGTCGGCGTCCCGCGTTCATCCCAGGCCGCCTTCGCCTCTCCTCCCCTCCCCTCGTAGTCGTAGTCTGTACAGGCGCGCCACTGTCTGGATGGATGGATGGATTCCTTTCCGGGGGCGCGCATACTCAGACGTCCATGATTGATTAATTCATTAACACATTATTAATGGCAATTCATCATTTTAACAACTTATAAGACATTTAATCGTCATATGTATTGCAGTTGTATGACATGTTTACAACAAAACGAATACTCAGTGTGAGTGCAGGCCAGGACCAGGAGGGGTCCAGCTCAGTACGGATGGTCTCTGGAGTTCTCACATCTCAGATGTACAAGCAAGACTAAAAATGGTACTGGTAAGTACTGGATGTTGTTCTGAATAATGTTCCAACAGTAATATGTGTAATACCTTAAGAGTCAACATCACCTGCTTCACTTGTTTGCACTCCAACATTTGCTTACTTTGTCATTTATCGTATTTTGTTCCCTAACACGGGCTGTTTTTCCCACACAGAAAACACATCTCACTCACCCTAACTTGGTAATAGTTAGTAAATACTTGAACGAAGCTGCAGGCCGTCAATGGCCCCCAGCCAGACAACCCTGATGTAGCAGCACAGTAGTCCTTCAAGTGTTGGACACTCTGGCGCCCTCTTGTGGCGACAAATGATACCTCAAAGGCACTCAGCTGACCAGAGAGACGAATATGGTACTCGGGTGAGTTTTCCCACTCAAAAATAAAGCCATACGAATACCTGTGAATGCTACTCATTGTATTACTGCCCTTGTGTTGTGTGCATAACGATGCTAACCCTCAACGTTTAAATGAATGACATCCAAACCCATTGAGAACAATGGAATTTAATAGTCTTGTCGAAGGAATCTCTGTTTTTTATCTCAATGCAAACATGTTATTTCCACAAATGCTGAATGCAGCATCAACTGGTTAGCTTTACAGATTAAACTGCATGACCAACAAAACAAACTCACACATTGGTCGATGAATATATTTGAATGGATGCCGTCATTGGCAGTGTCCTCACTGGGGCAGCTGGAGCAACGTGCCCTGCCCCGACGGCAAGTACGTGATGTTTCGGGAGCGGGAAAGCTGGAAGGCGATATCCTCGGCCGCCTCCAGCTTACGCAGCTCCACCAGGCCGTCGCCAGCCTCCATGAGGGAGTTGGCGATGAGCAAGGCAGCCTGGGAATCACCCTCGGCCGAAATGATGGCGGCCTGCTTCTGTTGTTCTGCCTAAAAGGGGCAACATCGGGGGGTTAAGAAGTCCCGTTTATGCTAAAGTGACATCATTCTAACAGCGACACTTGAGCCAGTGGGCTCTACTGTATATCAATCCGACTCTCTGTCCCCCACACAGGACAGCAATCTATTTGTGGTGGTGGATTGAGGTGAGGTGGCTCCATGACATCTTATTTGCAGAATTGGCCTTGAAGCATTTACATGCTATTTTTTATGGATGCTGTGGGAAATTAAATTCACTTTCTACTGTTGCTTCTTTTTTTAATAAGACAGAGCTGCCTGTGAGTGCTTAAAAATGTTTTTTTTTTAATGTTTTATCCTCTATTGCTCACTTATTCTCTGTCAGACCAGGTGTGTATGTGGTGAGTTAAGCAGGCTTACGATGCCCTCTGCTGTACAGAGGTGGAACTACAAGCTAGAGTCACAGACAGTCCCATTATAATGTGTTTATGAGCGAGCCCAAATAGTGCTAACATGTGTGTATTAATGGGAGGCCGCCACCAACAAATTAATGCAAAACACTAATTAAACATAATTTTAAAAAAAATAAAGCGTCATTCAATTTGCTGTATGTGCTTTGAGTCCCTTTTTTTCAAAAAAATACATTTGCTTGGCTTGCCTCAAGTATAAAAAACATAAATTAAGTAATGAATCCATATAAACACAAGGACTTAAATTGTCAAAAATGCATTTAAAAGTAATTACAAAATAATTTTAATTTAAAAAAATGAAATAAAAGTGGGTAACGACTGTAAAATGTGTCTCCCAGACTGAGACTACTTGGTAAAATAAGTTACCTTCTCCACAACAAATCTGGCTCTCTCGGCTTCCTGCTGGGCCACCTGCTTCATCTCAACGGCTTCTGTGAATTCTTTGCCGAATGTCAAGTGTGTCTGAAAGGACACAAATCCAGTGAGTATGCAACACAGCCAGCCACAAGTACTTGGACACAGTCCCCCTACAGGAAATCAAGTAAATCTGTAGTAGTACTACTCATCTGGAAGATATTCTATGAGATTTCAGAGCGTGTGTGTGTGTGGGAGTTTTGATGCATCAGCTGTTCTTCCTACCAGCGAGACATCATCTAGGATGAGGCCGAAGGTGGAGGCTCTCTCCGTGAGGTCCTCGCTGACCTGCCGAGACACCAGCTCTCTCTGGGTGATCAGCTCGCCGGCGTCGAACCGAGCCTAACGGATCACCACATTTCACACACGTAAATTAAAAACAAAATCAACAATAAGTCAGAAATGAGTGTCTTCCTGCTTGCTACGCACCACAACCGCCTTGAGGACCTCTGTGGTGATGGACGGCAGCACCCTTTCGTCGTAATCCTCACCGATGCTTGTGAAGATCCGTGGGAGCTGGTTGCTCACCGGCCGGAAGAGGATACGCAGGGTAATGTTTACGTTCTGTAGATCTGCAGAGTGACCCGAGTGTATTAGGCGTACAGGTGGAGCACAATGCGGCATGACATCCGGAGCTACTGTACCTTTGCTTCCTGTGATGACGGGCACGTTCCGCGGACGGGAACGGCAATCAAAAATGATGGGCTTCTGCACCCACGGGATGAGGAAGTGCGTGCCCTCACCGACGACTGAATCCTGGACTCCTCTGAATCGGTCAAATATCACTGCCTGGTGTCCTGCGTCGACTGCAATCAAAAAACAGACATTCACGTTTCCTGCGTTCCGTATAAGATATGTAGGCTTCATTGTACAGTGATATTAAATGTAACATACAGTTAAATTAGTTTGTCACTCACCATTAAAAAGGGCAGAGTTCACCACACCCCCGCCAATGGCCAGGGCCAGCCCCAGCTTCCCAATGGACTCAAACAGTTTAGCCATTGTGGGAATCTAGTAGGCTGTAAAAGAATAAGAAGGTAAGGGTTTAGTTTGGGTTTATATCAAGTCAAGTCATGGAGACACATGAGTGTCGACTTAGCCTGCTCATCCTTCTTAGCTTGATCGTTAAGACAAAAGGACATTCGCAGTGAGTTTGAGTGGAGAAAAAAAACACTATGCACCACTTAACATCGAAAAATAGTACAAAACTTAATATTTGCTGAATCATTCTGCAAAAGTATACTTGATAAAAGAGAGCGCTTATCTTAGGCTAATAGGGTTCCAATGCCTACATAACACACGAGACGCAACTTTAACGATCAACAACAACAATAAACGAACTCAACTGTGACGCAGCCATTTTTAAGGCATATTTTCTATATTTTCTGCCTTTTTTAAGCGACATATGTCACAAATTACCTGCGTTTTACTCAGACGTCTGTGACCTCCACCGGACGAAACGTGCAGCACCGGAACTTAGCTGTAACAAGGCGCATGCGCAAAAAGAGTCGGGAAGTCGCATCTGATTGGTTATAAGTCTTCTTCTACGGTTGCGGGAGCTTCGGTTTATTACTGACCCCTTCCGGTATTTTATGTTGGTGCTTAAAAAAAGTCTTCTCTCGGACGATATTAAACAAACGGATTTGCTTCAGGCAGTAAGTATATCTTGAGATAGTAATAATACAATAATATGGAAACAATGTTAAATTTATAGTAGATTACGCTTACTGTACTTACAAACAGTATGTTTAAAATAAGCTACGTAATTACTCTGATTCACTTGGTTGGTCTTTATTGGTAGTTAACAGTAGTTCCACTAAGCATAAAGGTTGGACATTTTTTCTTCACTTCAGGAATTACGTTTAGTTAAATTCCAAAATATAATGATACGAATTATGTTGAAGATCAGAGTTTTCTTATCTTTGTGGCATTTATTACGATCGCCAAACGTCAATATATTGGACAGGTTTACTCTTCTTTGCTCAATGCCAGCGGTCCGTGTATGAACGATTGATGCACTCGGTTGCCCCCTGGCGACCAAAAAAAGACAAATCACAGTTTCACTTTTGCTCGGAATGACTCTGGAGATTGAAGTCTCTTTAAAAAGGAAGCTAATAAATAATCGCTAAGCCCGTGTAAGGTAATATATATTAATCTTATTTTTGTTCTACAAATAGACTACCAAAACGTTTCAGTTTAAGGACTGAGACGTATCTCGCCTCACTTCCTGAATTTGACAGCGTGTAAACACATACGTTTTGAGCAGAATTGAACGACTAAGACGAGGAGCAGAAAATGTTTTTAATGATTCGCCATCAGAACAATCATATCGACGACAACTGCACCAACGAGCAATATAAGATAACTTATGTTTTAGTGCCGTTTAAACAGAAAACGTCATTGCCATTATTGTGACTGTTTGTGTTATCTCCCGGCAGATGGCGCAAGAGAGCAGGATAGTGAGGGTGAGCGGTCTGCCCACAGACATTGATGAAGAGCGGCTGATAGATAAACTGTCTGTCCACTTCCTGCGGTCCAGCAACGGAGGAGGGGAAATAGACTCTGTCACCATTAATAAGAAGAAGGCCGACTGTGCTCTGGTCCAATTTGAAGACAGTGGAGGTCGGTAGAATGTCCCTCAGTGGAGTGCAGACTACACTTATTCCAAATAATGGGAAAATAGTGACATGGAAGAGCATGCTGTTCCATTTTAGCGCCATTTGTTGGGTGTGGTCAACGCTCCTATGCAAGAAAATAGACTATTATGTACTCACCACAATGTCTTCCTGCTTCCACAGCAACTCAAAGTTTCATCATTCTGCTTCTGAAAAGAAGTATTAGGGTTAGAAAAAGGAATAAACCTAATGAGTGATGAAGCTGCAAATTAAATGTCAACAAAAGTCATACATCTTCATGTATCCTTACAGCAGGAAGCCATTCTGGAATGCATCAGAGTTTGTATATACTGAGGTGGAAAAGATGGCGTGTGTGTGTGTGTGTGTGTGTGTGTGTGTGTGTGTGGAGTGGTCAGCACTGAAAGCACTTAAGTCAGCTGTCACCGATTGTCTCCCAGTGGCACAGAGAGTCATTCAACATGGCCGACACACCCTGAAAGTGGACAGGAAGGAGTACAAGCTCTCTGTCAGCGAGTATCGTCCCAGCCTGGATCCTGACAAGGTGGCTTTTATTATCATTATTAATAATATTACTGTTATTTGTATATATTTGGATTCATTATCAATGTTGAAATCTTTAATTATTATTGTTTTTTTTGATAATTATTTGATTATTCATTCATTTTCTACCCTCAGGTCATATTAACGTTAACAGCGACTGTGGACTACAGGCAGATTCCCGAAGGAAGAAGCGCGTTGGCGCGTCTTCAGCAGGACCACCCCGACGTGGAGATGATCGGCGACTCTTCCAAGAGTTTGGTCAGACTGCACGGTGCCTACTCCAAAGTGCAGTCAGCCTTGGCGCAGCTGCTGGCCCACCCTCAAGGCCCAGGTGGCACCTCCGCCACGCCGATCAAGAACCCTAATGAGGGACGAGACGATAGAGATGTTCATCCTCCATCCTCGTGGGAGGACCTCCCTCTGATGGTGGATGCAGACGTCTTCCAGTATCTCCAGGAACGCTGCGGCCGGGAATACCAGCACATCCAGAGCCAGCACGGCGTTGAGGTGGTGGATGTGACCAGCGAGGGGCTCACCACTTTGTTTCTGAGAGTAACCGCGGAGGACGGCGAGGAGAAGCAGGAGCGCATCAAAAATGCCAGGAAGGCCATCAGCTCTCTTTACCAGGAGAGCGAGAGGAACATCTGCCAAGTTCAGCTACGTAAGACTGACCTGAACCCCGTGGGAGGCTTGAAGATGGCGATCGAGAGCTTAGGTGTCCGATTTCCCAGGCTTCTCCTCAGTGACGATGACTGCAACATCTACATGGTGGGCGACCATAGTGATGTGTCCGAGGCCAAGCAGTTCCTTCTTCAGGAGCAGAGTCAACCACACGAGGAAGGTGTCGCCAGTCTCATGGGATTCCCATCGTATCCCTCGCCAGCCACTGAGGTGCACCTTCCATCTCCTGCCATCGCAGGACCTCCGGATGAGAGGACAGCTCCTCAGGAGAGAAGATCCAAAGGCAGCAAAGCGTATCATTTAGCAGCTCGCCTTAAAGACCCTGCACTGACTGCACTGGGAAACCCCCATTTGCCGGAGTCCTGGTGTCCCAGCAGGCAGCCTGGCCTTCTAGAAGGTCATGGGTCAGAAGCAGCATCAGGGGACTCGAGCGGACATCCACCAATGAGGTGTAAAAACGACTCAGTGGTTAGAAAACCATCGCTGAGCGCAACACCACTTCCACCACCCAGGCCTGGATCTGCACTGAGGAGAGCTCAAAGTTTTTCTGGAGGTCAGAAGACTGACGAGGATCCCTCAGTGTGTCGACCCAGGACTTTGAGGCTGAGCCCCCAGAAAGACCACCAAGGGCTCTACCACACAGAGATGCTGGTGTCGACGGTCATGTGGCTCCACATGAGGGAGGCCTACAACACCCAAGTGGAGGCGCTGACGCCGGACCTCCACATAAACGAGGAACCCTCGGACGGCAGCGTCCAGTCCACCATCTCCATCCGTGGGGCCGAGCCCTCCGCTGTGGCCTCGTGTAAGCTCCACTTGCAGGAACTGGTGGACGCCGTGGCCACGGATTTCTCCGTGTACGAGCTCCACCTGTCAGAGCTCGGCGTCGCCGACCCCGGAGACGAGACGCTGCAGGCCTGCTGCGCGGAGGTGCGCCAACACTTCAGGAAGGTTAGCGTGCGCGTGATGAAGAGGAGCTTGTACCTACTCGGGTCGAGCCGGTTATGCGCTCAGGTGGGGGCCTCGCTCAGGGAGGTCTTTTCTGGAGACGTGGAGGACAAAGCCGGTGGGAGTGGGTCTACCTCTGTCTCTCGTCCCTTTAGCGCCACCTGTAGGCAAATAAATGAAGGTCATGGGAAGCAGATCAATTCCGGGATTTTAACAAAGGAGGACCGTCCTCAGAATGAACCCCGAAACGGATCTGGTGGTCAAACAGCAACCAGGACAGACCCGGATCAGGGTGGACCACAGTCAGCTACAAAAGGACACAGCACGGATGCCCAAAGTGAAATTCACGGACCCTTGGAAGGCATCTGCGTGTGCGGGGAGAGCGGGGCATCGACGACCCGGACGGAGTGTGGAGCCGTCATGTGCCCCGAGTGCCTGGATGCCGTGCACGTCCACTGCAGGGTTTGCCGCACTGTGGCGAAGACGACGGCGCCAGCCGCCATCCGAGGGAAGATGAGCCACTGTAAACTCAACTTTAGCCTGCCGGGTCACACCAAGCACGCCACCATCAAGATCACCTACCGCATTCCTGATGGCTTACAGGAGGTCTGAGGCTGCTGCAGAACTTTGGTGAGTTCACCATCCTTGAATTTAACCATGTCTGTTTTGCATCACCAGAAAGAGCACCCGTCCCCGGGAAAACCCTTCCAAGGGGACATCTTCGAGGCCTTCCTCCCCGACTGCGAGAAGAGCAGGAAGCTGCTACCCAGGCTGGAGGACGCCTTCAGGCGGGGCCTCACCTTCACCGTAACCGGCGAGGAGAAAGGGTCTAAGGTCACCTGGGACGCCATCCCGCACAAAACCAGCCTGCAGGGGGGCCGCTCGGGGTGAGCATGACGCGCGGGCGCCGCACATTTGAAGGTCACCACGAGCGTCTCGTCTTTTTCTGTCGCCCCTCAGGAACGGGTACCCGGACCTTTCTTACTTGAAACGCCTGTCCGATGTCTTGACCTCACTGGGGATTGAAGAGGAAGCTGACAAGGCCTGAGACGCTTGTATTTCCTTGTATACAGTAGCGTCTTCTTTACTTAACTGCAGAGAGTATTAGGCTTGTATTAGTAGTAATGCATGTTTATACTACTGTTGTATAATACTTGCAATTTCTTTGCTTATTTAGTGTTAACATTACGATTTATTTTATGTTCCGTGTTCATGTTCGGGTGAAGGTTAAATTTATAACATGCACTTTTTCTTCAATTCCACTGTAAACGTCAGCTTTACAGATGCCACGTGTGCTCCAACGACGTCTACCGCGACATAAACGTCACTGTAAAGGTAATTACATCCACCAAGCAGGACCAAAGATGGAGTCGCACAATGTTTATTCACCTCCTGTTGCCTTATGAGCGTTAAATATAAGCACATGTAATACATTAAAAAATACTTTAATGCTTTTTTTGTTATGCATTTTTTTATTAGTCCTGGAAAACATGTAAGGCATATGGTAACATTACACACTGAAGCGTTACAAGCTGGCCACGCGAGGCCCACCCAGAGTCGAGCACACAAAGAAGCAGCATCAATTCAAAGGGTTTAAAAAAACAAAAGTGGTCTTTTTTTTCTTTGTGTATTTTGGGAGCAAACAAAGATACACAATACACATGAGAACTTCCAGGGAAATGTTCAGGGAATAAAATGAAAATGTGGCGAGGCATTCCCAGAGTTAGGTGGCTGGCCATGCTGGAGGCGGGGCCAACGGGGCAGGGGAAGCGGCGGGGTCACACGAGGAAGTGGACAACACGAGCACCAATTAAACTGTACATACACCCACGCTGTTATTTTCTGGACTGGCCGACTAGACTGACTACACCGGGCATGCTAGCACTGAACACCGTGAGCCGGCTTCCAAAGTGGAAAAAAGCGCCCCTGGCAGCTGAGAGTGGAATTCTTGGAACACTGTATTTGGGATGAGCCTGACGGGATATTGACAGACGGACTGTGCTGTAAATTTAGCAGAAACCCAGTTGAAAGGACCTGAGAAACCACGTTGAAAGAAAGCCAAAAGACAATGGATGCAAATGCGATTGGAAATACTAGTCTCAGTGCATTTTTTCCCCCTCCACACACTCTTGGATGTGACAATCCAGTCCAAGAACCACAAAGTTGACTCGGAAACGTTCCTTTCTGTGCATCTTTGGAAGTTGCATAAGTGTCTGGAAAGGCTTGGAAAGCGTTTGAAGGCGTAGCAGAGATTTTGAAGTGGTGGGAAGATCCACTATGAGCTGAACAAAGTAGTCTGGGCCAAAGTCTGAAGCCAACCACCGGCTTTGTTGTTTTTAACGACCCTTATTTTAATTAATTCCTGCTCCCTGTACTTGACACTTCAGCCATTCATCATCCTTCCCTTTGCTTCTTGGTTACCAGTCTAATTAAAACGTGGGTGGTTTAGTCATAGCACGGTAACCGAGTCAGTCTTCGTTAAATGGAAATGGAGATTTCCTGGTTGTGTCACACGTTTAACAGATAAGTTTCAACTCACCAACAAGCACTCTTTTGACTTCCGTGCCGCCATATTTACACGTTTTTCATAACTTCGGAAGGGTCTAGCATCAGAAACGGGACACTCTAAAAACTTAACTAGCATGTTAGCACTAAAATTAGCTCATGGATTTTGCCAGGAAGTGCCGTAAGTTAAGATTCAACTCACCAACCAGCACTCTTTTGACTTCCGTGCCGCCATATTTACACGTTTTTCACAACTTCAGAAGTGTCTAGCATCAGAAACGGGACACTCTAAAAACTTCTTAACTAGCATGTTAGCACTCAAATTAGCTAATGGATTTTTTTCCAGGAAGTGCCGTGTCATTTTCGCTTTAGCCGCTAACTCCATTGTAATGCGCGGTACCGCCCCCTACAGGACTGGAGTGGAACGTCTGCTATTTACAAGTTAGCAAAATAACACTTTTGTTTAAAAGAAAATATTAACATAAACACAATAAAAAGGCTTTGTAATAAAACAATGAAACAAGCTAATTGCTAAAACAACAAAGCTAATAGTGGCCTCAGACTTTAGCTGCATGAATCCAGAAGTTTCTTTGCTATCGGAGCAAAATAGCCACACACTTGCTGTGAAACTGTGATCAAGTGCTTAGCGCCACCACGATCCTGTATCACATCCTAGCTGTTTTTTTTTTTAAAAAACAGATTTTAAAACACCTCGTCCAGCTCCTTTTCACTGTGACGTTGTTGTAAACACATGGTCAAGGCGTCATGGCCGACGTTCCAGAGCTGGTAGGGAGCACAGTGAAAAGGGCGGATAGATGTACAGTAAATAGATGTAGCTAGAGAGGGAGGTTGGACTGAGGTAAGCTGTGTGCAAGAAAGGAGGCACAGTGCGGGCCTATAAAAAAAAAAAAAAGCACATATTTGGGATATCGTGAGACTGTAACTCTCGGAATTTGTCTTCAAGAAGGACGGAAAAAGCATCCAAAACCACAATTACAATTATGATTCATATATATATATTTTTTATGCACTGTAAATATTCAAAGCATTGACAAAGAGGAATAATACATGTCAATTTTGGCACACGTGGTTCAGACACACAAAAGACAGCTTAATTCATAAAAAAAAAAGGATCCCATAAACTCTTGACTCTTTAAACCCTTTGATAACCCCCCCCCCCAAAAAAAAAACAAAAAAGAAAATATTAAGTGGTCACATGGCACTCGGGAACAGAAGCACCGTGCACAGGTTCACAAAGGGAGCCCAGCAGATTAGAAACAGAACATCGATAACAAAGAGGCGGATAAGACGCGCTCCCCACGCCCGCGTGACGCTCACACTCCAGCCCATTGAACTTTTTTGGGGGTGGCTAGAGTGTGAGCGCCATGCTCGGTAAGTGCGTTAGGATCAGCGAGCAGAGTGCAAAAACATAAAAAAACACCACTTTGTCCTCCTAGCATAGGCCTCTTATCACACTGGGGGGGGGGGTAATAGGGTAGGGTAGGGGGTCATAGGTGACAAACGACCTGAGGACACACACACACACACACAAATTCACACACAACGGCACGCACAGCACACATGAGGGAGGCCACTCATGCTAACTTTTTTTTTTTAACATTAATTCCACTTGTCACCATCAGGTGGGGGGGGGGCACCGCTCACAGACAGACTTTAGGCGCTGCCATGTGCACTCCAATTCAACAGGTGGCGTGGTAACCCCTAATTTAGCGGGAAAAGGCACAAAAACAAGAATAGCCAAGGGAAATATGCATGATAATAATCATGGACTCATGGAACTATTTTGCTTGAAAATAGGGGCACAGAACATTCAAGAAAAAATATACTTCAAAATGTGATTAATTGATAGATTAATCCCCATATGAAGCTAAGAAATGGCCTTGTAATACTGATTTTACACATTTTTGCTCCCCATAGTGTGAAAACTAAAGTTTCAATAATACATACTCTGATGCATGGAGACAATATACCTGGCAGCCACTAGGGGGAGCCGTGCACTATTATTTTAACCTCAATTGTCCATGCTAAGAGTGGATTTAAAATGACGGGAATGTGCACATTTTCTCAGGGTCATCTCCGAGAACTCATTGTAATACTTGAAGGGATGGGGCGGGGACAGGGGCCGGGGTGGGCGCAAGAGCGGGTGTCTGTGTGTGTGTGTGTGTGTGTGGGGGGGGGGTATTTAGCAGGAAGAGGCTGAAACACAGTGCCATCTCTTGACGAGCCTTGACGCCTGTTGCTATGCCGACCGCAGAGAGGCAACTAGAAAGGGAGGAAGAAGTGGGGGGTGGATGGGAGGCAAAGCAAGGGCGCGCCAGCTTGGACTGAATCCTCCTCTCCCGGGGTCAGGGTGACGGACAGGCCCCCGGTTCGGTTGAAAAGGAGCGCCGGGAAGGAGGCCGTGCGGGTCGCCGCGTTGCTTATGGATGTCGCTGATCACAGGGCTTCTTTCAGCTCGGGGGGGGGGGGGTAGCCCTCACCCACCCCCGTCCCTCGCTCTCCCCCATTTGAACACAGATAGATCTTTATGAGCACACCATTATTAACTCCATCATGGAGCTCGTCTAATTAGGCTAATCTTGATAACGGGTGATGCTAGTCAGGCAAGCAACTCTGGGGGGGGGGGGGCGCCAATCACAGGGCTCTCTGACTCATCTCAAGGAGACATGACCGAGTACTGGACCCTGGGGGGGGTGGCGACATGCGTGGGTGTGGTTTAGCCTTTTGTCTGTCTGTCTGTGGGCGGTGCCGACGGTATGGAGAGAGATGGAGAGGGCGGGGCTTACGGGAGCAGGTGGATGTCAGAGCAGAAGGATTTAGCAAAGATGGAAGGGGTGGCGGTGGTGGTCAGAAATATGCCCCCCCCCGCCCCCCCAACACCCTCAGGCCTGGATTCCACCCACCACTTCACCGTTATATTTTTCTTTGAAAGGATGAAGACTGCGTGTGGGCGGAGCCAGGCATGACTCATTGCTGCCATAAGGGCGGGGCTAAAGAATGGAAACGTACGTGTGGCGTGATCATTATGTAAAACTTCCCGCCAAACCCTCCTCCTCATCATCATCATCATCATCATCAACCCCCCCCTCCCCGATCCCCTGGACGCAAACTCCTCCTCACTTCTCCTCCTTCTTAGGCTCCTCCTTCTTCTCCTCCTCCTTTTTGGGCTCATCTTTCTTGGCCTCCTCCTTTTTGGCCTCCTCCTTCTTCTTGTCGTCCTTCTTCTCCTCCTTCTTTCCATCGTCCTTCTTCTTGTCGTCCTTCTTTTTGTCGTCTTTCTTCTTGTCCTCCTTCTTGGTCGGCGCCGGCTCCTCCTTCTTCTCCTCCTCAGGCATGGGCTCCGTGGTGAGGAGCACCTTGCCGATGTTGTTGCGCTCCTGCATCTTCCTCATGGCGTCGCCCACCTGCAGCAGAGAAAGAGAGGAAAGGATTGGAATGTTTTCATGAGTATAATCATGCAGGTCCATGAATAGCAACCTGCGGGCTACAAATGGCCCCTGTGCCGGACTTTGACACCCCTGGAACTGAAATGATGTGTAGAAATAGAAACAAAGAGAAGAAAAATATGTATGCAATCTTGTGATTTTAACATCGAATTAACCTAAAAAAAATTCCTTCAACACGGATTCTTCTGCCCGCGTCCACTTGTTGCACTCGTTTGTCGGCAGCAGCGATGCCCGCCTCCTTCCTCCTCATCCTCTTTTCAGTCATTGGCGTACGTGAGGCGGGCGGTCCACCTATCGACCGGTGCCACGGCAACGAGGGCCATCTCCTAGCAACCTAAACCTCGGCTGAAACGTGGCCCTGAAGTGACTTCCACGCACGGGAGCGAATAAGGAGGGGTGGAGAGGGGTGTGTGTGTGTGTGGGAGGGGGGTGCGAGCAACCGGTGTCCTTCAGAAAGTGAACAAGATGGAGGGGGTGAATTAAGAACCCCTTGTGGATGTGAATGAAAAGTCAGTGGGGAGCTACTATAGCACTCTTTGATCCACGCTGGACGCAACATTAGGTACAGATAGCCGTTAGTTATCCTATTATTCATACGCTGTTATTGATTATCGGAGCAAACAAAGGAAAGATGATGAAAGGGTTCAGGGCGTGTCTTCTTGTCGTCTATCAACCGTCAATCTTTTTTTTAATTCTCTATTCACATCGCTTTCATCCCCGTCTCCTCTGTTCTTCTTCCTCGTTGCTGGAGACAGCTCCAGCACCAGGGACCCCACCCAAAGACAAACGCACACACTGACTACAGGGTGTCGCCATAGCAACAAGCTGAGCAGGGAGAGAATAGAAAGCGAGGGAGAGGCTAACAACCTGGTGTCTGACAGATGGAGAGGCAGACAAATGTCAGAGAAGAAGAAGACACAGCGGGGCGTCATCTCGGCTCCCGGCCCCGACCCCGCCATCCAAATATCCCGGCCGGCGTCGTCTTTGACGAGTGTCACAATCTCAGGCTTGTTTTCTCACACTCGCCATTCATATCTTTTCTGGCAGCGTTCTCTCTTCGCCAACAGTCTGACTCTGTCTGGCCGGGCGACACATTGGCCGCTTTCTGTGTCCCGCGTCCGACACGTGCGCCGCCCCTGGACCCCCATCGCCGGGTTTCCATCACGCATGGGTGCCATCCCGCTTCTGGCGCTATTTCTCAAAGAACTCCCAAGAGCACGAGCCTTAATGGCGATCTATTTGGTGAGAATCCACCACAACACACAACAATTGTCCAGGGTCGATTCCACTGGGGTCGCCCACCCACAAATGGCATCACAGCTCACCGCCCCACATTTGACCACTCACCTGCTCGAGGTGCCAGGTGGAGTCGATGTGCGGCTTGACCTTGCCCTGCTTGTAGAGGTCCAGGATGGTGTTCATGGTCTGGCTGATTATCTCCGTCTCCCCTTCAAGGTATCCCAGGTGGAAGCCGCACACGGACTTGTTGCCTTGAACCAGGTTGAGCGAGTGGATGGAGAACTGGTGGTACCAGTTTTTAGCCACGGCTAGCAGGTTCTTCTTCTGGCCCGCCAGCATGTTAGCGGCACCTGGAGAGAGGAGGATGTTTTATTTTGAGTGTGCGGCTCCGGGTGGAAAAAGCTCTTTGTTTTTGTCTCCATTTTTGCGGAAAAAGATTTCATCACGTCAAGTCTGGTGTTCCTTTGGTATTCCCACATCGTCACCTAGTGTACACTCGGGGATTAAACCACATTAGACCACAAACATGCAGCCTGCTACATTCTGGCATTCCTGGCGTACACAGAATGTGCTCCATTGTTTGGCCCTGCATAATTCCGATAAGATGGAAGAAGCGAGGGAACGGGAATAAAGGCTTCCAGGGGTGACTGGGTGAGAGGGGATGAATGGGTGAGGATGTGGGAGGCGGCATGCAGGGTAACGGATCTTTGGGCAACGAGGCCTGTTCTCCCTGCATGCCGACCCCGCCCACTCTTGCAAGCATCGCCACCGAGACGGAGAGAAAGCCTTCCCACGGATTACACACACACACACACACATCAAAGACAGCGGACATGAAGGGGTTGCAGTGGCAAACAGGAAGTTGCTTTTTTTTGTGAGGAAAGTCGTCACTATTACTTCATGTATTGTTTTTAATTGGCTGGGGTTGAAAATGATCCATAAATCATCATGTCAGGCGACGGAGAGCGTCAGCCAAACTTGGCCAAGGATCACGGTGACCTGGGCAACCATTTTGGTTTGTGTGCCAGAAATGAATCATTTCTAGTATCGGGACCCTGACATTTTAAATTCAACTGTAACAGCATTTTAAAATCTAACTTAAATGTTAGTATATTAAAATAAAATCACAGGATATTATACGTATTAAAAATATTTTTTTGGCTTTATTTAAAAAAAAAAAAATGCAAATGCTGTCCAAGATCTGGCCCAGGGTCCTTTTACAGACCTGGGCTTTTTATATATTGAGCATGCCATTATATCTTCTGAACGCACGATTGACCCCTAAATGTCTCGCTAAGGTGAATAATCTGTAGTAGGGTGTCTAATCCAAATAAACGTGTCCCAATAATTTAGTTTCTGAGTATATTATCCTTAATCCAGTTTACAGTACAGCATAACACTTATAGGTTAGTACTGACCGTAGGTGATGAGTTTTCCCATTGGTTTCAGCAGGTTGTAGCCTTTGTGGGTGTCTGATCCTCCAAGAGGGTCCAGTACGATGTCCAGACCTGTAGCAGGACACATGGATGGTTTGAAGATGGTAAGATATGATGATAAACTGGCAAAACTTGTATGAATTAGAGGCACACAGGTCATAAAATTGATCCCATTGAAACAAATCAATTCAATTTAAAAGCCAGAGCGGCGGCACTGAGCTAATATTTTAGCCACAAAGACAGGAAGTAACGGAAAGGAACCACACAGGAAATGGAAAACAAGGTATACTGTAAGCCACACAGGCGGTTGGCGTCATGTAGACAAAGTAATATCCCATCCTCGGAGGACATGATGACAAAAGCACTGATGGTTAATGAATGCGAGTTACATATGTCCGGAGGGGATGCCTCAAATTGGGCTTCTTCGCTCTGTTACCCTGCCTTTCTATTGATTGGTGGGACATTCCCAGCAGGTCTCCGCCCGGACCGTTGGCGCAAACGAATGTTCACAGGGTGGCCTCTGACAGGTAGCGAGCCGCGGGGGAAGGGGTTCGGGCATTGATCCGTGAGTCTAATTAGAGACTTTCTGTCCAAAATGTCACTTCTCCTTGTCTTCCTATCCGTCTTCGCTGTGTCCCCGTCCCGCTTCACGCCACACTGGACAAAGGCTCACACAATCACAGGTCACTTTATTAGGTACAGAGGAGCGACGCAAACATCATACCCTTAAGGTTGTATTGTTTGCATGCTAGTACAATAAGGCAAGAATGCTTCATTCATTCATTCATTTTCTACCGCTTTTCCTCACGAGGGTCGCAGGGGGTGCTGGAGCCTACCCCAGCTGTCTTCGGGCAAGAGGCGGGGTACACCCCGGACTAGTAAGGTTAATTATAAAATATTAAATTAATTAACTTTAACTATGAGGGCGTCAAAAATGTTTATGACCTCCTAAATATGGCTTTTAACACTATTAGAGCCCTCTAGACATGAAATAACACCCCTATAGTCACCTTTAGACTTTCGTTCACTCACTTTGTACCGCTTATCCTCACAAGGGTCACAGGGGGATGGAGCCTATCCCAGCTGTCTTTGGGCAAGAGGCGGGGTACACCCTGGACTGGTGGCCAGCCAATCACAACGCACATATAGACAAACAACCATTCACACTCACATTCATACCTATGGACAATTTGGAGTCGCTAATTAACCTAGCATGTTTTTGGAATGTGGGAGGAAACCGGAGTACCCGGAGAAAACCCATGCATGCACGGACATTGAACTCTGATCTCCTCGCTGTGAGGCCTGCGCACTAACCACCCTTACGCCGTGCAGTGCAATGTAGGATTCCTTATTTATAAATGGAATATTTTACTAGTTAGCGCGTCGAAAATGTGTTTACGACCTCCTAAATATGGCTTTTAACATGATTAGAGCCCTCTAGACATGAAATAACACCCCTATAGTCACCTTTAGACTTTTAATCATTCGTTTTCTACCGCTTATCCTCACAAGGGTCACAGGAGTTGCTTGAGCCTATCCCAGCTGTCTTCCGGCAAGAGGCGGGGTACACCCTGGACTGGTGGCCAGCCAATGACAGGTCACATATAGACAAACAACCATTCACACTCACATTCATACCTATGGACAATTTGGAGTTGCATATTATCCTAGCATGTTTTTGGAATGTGGGAGGAAACCGGAGTACCCGGAGAAAACCCACGCATGGACGGGGAGAACATGCAAACTCCACACAGAGGGTGGAATTGAACCCTGGTCTCCTAACTGTGAGGTCTGCGCGCAAACCACTCGACTGCCGTGCCGCCCGGCAAGAATGCTTATAATGCAAAATCTGACATTTCGCAACGTTTGTGTTAACCATTTCACTGCCTCGTTGTTATCAGAGCGTACACTTCCGATGGCATAAACATGAGGTGACATTGTACTTCTCACCTTTGGGGCTGATCTTGCGGACTTCCTCCACGTAGTCCTTGGTGCGGTAGTCGATGGGATGCGTGACGCCGGCCTGGCCGATGGTTTCGTGCTTGGCGGCCGACGCCGTCCCGAACACGGTGACGTCCTTCACCGTCTTGCACAGCTGTGTAGCCGCAGTGCCCACACCGCCTTTTTGTAAAGAAAAAAAATGTTATACTTGTGTTATCGTGAAGATTGTTTTGCAACACAATCACATTAGCAAACCTCCCACTCCACACAATAAGAGCGGCCACCGGAGCTTTGTCTTTTTTTTAATCTGGCTTATTCCAGGAATCCCACACCAGATGTAAAAAACACAGCTGAGGTGTCTCTTTTTTTCCAGTCAGACTGAAAAACAAAAATGTGCCCCACTGGCAACATTTGAAGAAGATGCCTATCAGTGTTTGCGCTGGCTCTGTTTGAAAGTGCACGGCTGCGTCCCGTGTTTGCGGAGGCTGCCTCGGCAAGAGGTAATAGCTTACTGATAAGCGGGGGCTCCTTTCAAAAGGGAGGCTGACCGACTGACTGACTGGAGGACTTGAAGTGAAAGACACCCATAAAGGTCATTCATGCCTGACCCAGTCAAGAGCGCGCACGTCTTATCTGATAGCTTTTAAATAGCAGACATTTTTTATAGCCCCGCTGCTGGTCAGCAAAGACGAAAAGGGGAGGATATCATCATTTTATTGTTAGCATGTATTGTTAGCATCGGGATTGGATGGGACCGATGTATTTGTTCCACTTTACACTTACACTGCAAGTCCAATTTACACCACTGACACATCATGCTATAAACTGCTTTTTCTGTGTATTTGCAGTATTTTTACTGTACCTTCCAAAGGATTATGCTAGAATATTTGGCTATTATACAGATTATTGCTACTGCACCATTCAAATTAAAGAAAATTTTTTTTTTAACACAATTAAAAGGCGACAAAAGGGTGTGTCCCTTTAAATCTGGTGTAAAAATAACACGCATTTCAGAAAAAGAACATCATAGCAACGGTAAAATATGGTGGTAGTAGTGTGATGGTCTGAAATCAGGCTCACTTGGTCCATTCTAATGAGAACAAGTGAGACATTTCCATCACGTGCCTGCACTAGGTCCTCATATAAAAACCAGCGGTGACAAAAGCTTTTATTTACCCGCATATGAGAGCCAAAAATGATGCATTCTGGGAGAGCCGCTGCTCTCAAAGCTGGCGGTTGAGAGCGTCACTCACACCCGCGCCACTCTACTACTCCGTGGTTAGGAAGCCAAAAATAAAAATTGGCGTTGCCAGGGAAACCTGTGCCAAATTGCCGGCAAAGTGTGAGCAAAAGTTTGGAGACGCTTTCCCATTGAATAGCATTAAGAAGTGTCTCCAAACTTTTGACTGGCGTTTGCAATTATCATGAATATTTCTGATGTGCTTAGATGTTGAACCAGGACTATGGTGCACATCACGTGAGACTTACACAAATCTCGTGAGACTTCAGCTTATCTCTTGACACTTAAGCTAAAAGATGAATTTTGGGCATTTAGTTTGCCTTATAAAGATCCCAAAAATGGAAAATAAACCAATCTTTTCTGAATTGTTCTGCATTAATATCGTTCAAAAACAAGCGCTCCAAACTGCAGGAAACCAAACGTGACCTTCTGTGCGGACTTTAAATCACATGGCGGCCGACAGCTGAACAAAACAAGTGCCTGTCGCCCGATCTGATAAGTTTGTGTGGTGGCGCGTAAACACCAGCTTCCAGTAGATTGGACGGTGGGTTGGTAAAAAAAAAAAAAAGGTACCTGACCCCATCCCTCGCCCCCACACCACTAACTCACCCCCAATCCTCTTGGGAAGAAAACTCCTGATGGTGAGTCACAAGACCCGGAAAGCTTGCCAGGAACGCCGGGAACCTCCTGGTTGCACTTTTACCTCACTTCACCGTCACTCGGAGATCACAGAGTCGGCCGCTAATCTTTGCAAGTATGCAGCAACTGGCTAACTTGAACGCCTCATTTGCTCACTTTTTCTACCGAGCCAACAATCATCTCGCATTCATTCCTGAGGACAACATCCATTCCTGAAGACAATAGCAAACGACAGCCTAAGCAAATTCCTGCTGCTAATCTCATTCGCTCTCTTCAAATCAAATCCAATTGTTTACATGTGTTGTTGTTGTCCCCCCCGACCCCCCAGTCCGTCCGTCCCCACACACAAAAAACATCCTATTTATTTTGTTTTTCTCTCCTCACAACAGCGGCCTTTTGTCTCCCCCCGGATCCTTACATACCTTCCATCAAATGAGGAATTTGGGACAAAAACAGGCAGGAATCCGTCCTGACACAACCACAGTGTCATTGGTTCCCGCCAAGAGACAACAAGGGGGACGCTCTTAAGTGCTGGTCAAATTAATAGGGACAACATGACACCTCTGCCTCATCTTGGTTAAAACTACAATGGGCTTCTTTATATTTGATGGCGGGCCACAAACAGCAGATGGCGCTGTGGTGAAACAAAACTTGCCAGAGTAGAGCCAAACAGTGATGTTTGTATCTGACTGACGGACTAACCGACAGATAAAAAAATAAAATTAATCAAGAATAATTTGTAATAATATTTACCCTTAAAAATATTTTTTTTATTTTTTTTTTTACAATGTTTTAATATAGTAAAAAAATATATATATATATTTTAACTTAATTTAAATGCCTTGTTGTCATATGGCTATGGTCCATCCTATATTCCAAATTTTGACTTTACTGTCCAATTACTTCACATTATTATTATTATTATTATGACTATACATTTATATATGTCAGGCTGGTGCTTGGTAGGTGATTTAGATCCCATAAATTCTGCCTAGCAACAGCATGCAAGGGTGTCCAAAGTGCGGCCTGTGGCTGTTTTTTATATTCTAATAATACAATTTTAAATTATGGTGAAAAGGATTAATTAATTACAATTAAAATATGAGTATTGAAAAATAGAGACATTTTCTACAGTCGTCATTTATGATAAACAATCCTCAAAAACCTGCAATTTTCAGAAAATCTGGTTGCCAAAAAGTTCTAATATTAAACAATAAAGTCAAAATATTATGGCAATAAAGTGATAACATAAAGAACATGTAAATGTTGAAATATTTCTAAAATAAAAAAACTAAAAAAAAGAAAAATTCATATTAAAGTTCATATTAATATGCTTCATCGTCTATACCATAAAGCCAGGATGCGGGCTGTTTTTTCTGTTTTTTCTTTACATATATATCACTTCTTACTTCTTACTATCTATATATCTACGTGAGGCGTAGAAAAAGTCAACTTTCAAAGTGGGCCGTCCATCCTTTGATTTTTCAGTTTGAACAAAATGCTTTGGGGGAGGTGTCTGCATTTATTTCCAGTTTTCCTGAAGGAAACTTCCCAACCTGTCATTTGCTTGCGGCGGCCGACAAAAGAATGGAAACACAAATCGACGCCAAACAACAACAACAAGAAGAGGGGGAAAAAAAAAACCCAACGTGGGCAGCGTTACGACATCAGCAACGCCTTTAATTCCTGCTCTTCTTCTCCTCCTTCTTCTTCTTCTCCAGTGCAGCTCCGATGATATTCAAGCTAGTTTGTAAGCGTGCGCTCTTTGGGCAGCTATTACTCGGCATTATGTAATCGTGGTATTTTTTTGTGGGCAGGCTCGGAGAGCAAATGAACGCTTTCTCTCTCTTTGAATTTCTCACCAGCAGGCAGCGCGGAGGAGGCCAGTTTTAGCGTGCTACATTTCCCGAGGAGGGAATGTCACAGCGTTAATTCGTACTATGATGTTGGTAAAACAGCACCACTATTTACGGAGGCCGGATTAAGCCCATCCTCTTTTTTTCCTCACGTTGCTTCCTGTCACTGAGTCCCACCTTTTAGCAAAGATGCTAATATTCTTTTTGGTGTGTTTGGTATTTAGCAGAATTATGCAAAACCATGTGATCAAATTCCATAAAAGCTGGTGGACAATTTCGGGTAAAGTGGCGAATAATGTGGATAAAGTGTTTTTTTTTTATCTGTACTTTTTCCCATTTGAGTTTCCCTGGAATGGAAGTGTTTATGGAAGTTTATTATTATTTATATTTATTCCCCATTTTTGTAGTTCTCTGATTTTTGTGGTTTAAAAAAACCTACAATTTTCTGTCATGCCCCAAGCGACAGACATTTTTTTTCTCAGGCACATTAGCCTTGGGGAACCGTGACCTTTTTAATAATAAATGGTCAAAATAGATCATTTATATGTTGCACTCCTCCTTATATATAGAGTACAGGATGTTGTCATTTACTGTTTAGCAGTCAACAAAATGGCGCTCAATGGTCTTGTCCCCCGTTGCCCTCTCCATAGAAAAAAAAAAAAAAGTCTTGATTGTCTTGGTAAGCCCAGCTAATTCGCTGTGACCACCGAGCGGGAGTCACTCGGGCCGTTGAACCGTCAACGGCAGCGCTCCGCGGGTCTGGCATGGCCGCCGGCGCATCAGCTGCACTGGTAAGCGAAGGGGAAACCAGGGCGACCTCCAACCTAACGCTCCCATCGTTCCTGCAGCCTTTACCCAACCTAACCCCCCCACTAACCCGCTTTTTAACCACACCGCATACACACGGGCAGGTGTGTGTGGTGTGTGTTAACAAGACACCTGTGTGTGTGTGTGTGTGTGTGAAGTTTGAGCTTTGTGACAAGTGGTAGTAAAACTAATGCAATAAAAATATGATTATATAAGCATAATATAAGCATTTGAATACATTGCAATCAGTTCCAACATTAATACGTGTCCCTTGAGCTTGTTTAGGAGCACCAAACGCGAGGCAAATCTAGCATCTCACTTTTTTGCTCCACTTTTGAGAGAAGAGCCGCTCAAATGTTTTTCATGATGTCACCAAGGAAAAAACCTCCTTCCTCATGGACATGATGGCGTCTTTGACCTGCCTCTAGCAAGACGAGCCCGCCTTGTGTATACGCCCAGCACAGGGGTGAAAAGGATTTTTAAAAAGTTGTCTTTGTGTTATTGGTCATTTTTAGTATTATTTTTTTGTTTATTTTTATTTCTACAATGTGAAAATAGGCCAATAAAAAACAAGCTGCGGGTCGCAAATGGCCCCTGCGCCGCACTTTAGACATCCCTGACTGAGACGTTAGCATGATTAAATTAAATGTACACAATAAAATCCACTAGATGTTCCATCTCAGACACTCCAGCATGGAAGTTGTTGTAGCTAGACTAGACGGGAGGCTGAAGGTCTTGGACAGCGCCAGAAGCGGACTGCTTTACGAGTTTTACGGCGGATTGATAACATGTGCTAATGTCAACACGGTGTTTGTCTCTTACGGGGCGGCCTGACACCAAACAAAGTAGCGTACGTCATCAATGGAGACAGCAGGAATGTGAAGTGCGGGTGTGGCGGCGTAGTCGCCTCTCAAACGCCAATCCCGGTTCAGGAAAGGGTCAGGGAGGAAAGCCTGGTCATGGCGGACGACCCTCCCTCCGCAAGATGCATCCAAATGTCACCGGACCTGACCGCGCCCGGAGCCCCGAGAGAAAGAGGGTGACACAAGAGGGGAAGCGTGTGCACGTTTCGCCGCGGACTGGAGCGCCGGGGGAACTGGAGGAGGATGCAGATGTGCGCTACGGCGGGGAAGAGAGGCATGATGGGAGGAAATACAACAAGCTATTGTTTGTCAAATAACGAGGACAGGACAGGAGCCACGAGAGAGGTAGCTGAGGACTGTTTACCAAAAGACGCTACACTCAGGATGGACCGGCTTCAGCTTTTAAAGGGTCATGTGACCTCCTGGGCACATTACAGCCAATTCCTGCCTTGTTTGCTCGTTTGGGCCGAGAAGCAAAATAACACGGCTGCTGCTAGGATTTGAACATCATCCAAGAGCTCCAAACATTGCATTTTTGGAACAACTTTTTGGAATAATAATATAAAATATTGTAAATATTTGAAGAGGTGCTCCCTCCGCTCTGCTGCCTTGTTTGTATTAAAGTGAGCTCGTATTTAGCGGCTAATCGTTGTTTAGCAGATGGCGGCTGTAAACGTAACCTTTTTTTGTCAAACATTTCTAAATATTCATGGCGAGAAGTTTAACTTAGTCAGAAAACTAAGGACCAGGGGTGCCGGACTTCTCCCGACATTATTTTTGTTATATGCTGCTGTTTTTATTAAAAAAATAGTCAAAAAGATCCTACATGTCTCATGTAGGTAGTGGTAGTCAAAGATCTTCTATATGACAGGAGTGTGCTGCTGTCTTCTGCAAAAATGGTGGTCAAAGAGCTTCTATGAGGGGAGGCCTCTGCAGTTTTTAAGCTCCTACCGCAAGAACGCTAGTCCAAGATCCCCAATATAGCAAGGGTGCTCTGCTGTTTTTGAGGACCTGCTGCCAAAATGCCAGTCAAAGATCCTCTATATGCCAAAGCGCTCAACTATTTTAAGCACCTATTGCAAAAACGCTAGTCAAAGATCCTCTATACAATAGGCAGTTTTTAAGGATCTGCTGCAAAAATGCTTGTCAAAGATCCTCTATATGACAGCGTGCTGAGCTATTATTATAAATTACTGCAAAATGGTAATCAAAGACAGGAGCGCTGTGCTGTTTTTGGGCATCTTCTGCCAAGACATTAGTCAAAGATTCTCTATATAGCAAGAGCGCTCTGCTGCTTTTAAGAACCAAGAAACGCCAATCAAAAGTACTCTGTACAACATAAGCACGTTTTTAAGGGATGTACTACAAAATGTGGTTTTAATTTTTGTTTTTTAAGGAATCGTCAGCAAAAAGAGTCACTCCCAGGAATCGAACACAATTTTCTTGGTCGATGTGACGTCATTCATGGACTGGATTAGGCCCGCAGGCTGCCAGTTGAGCATCCCCGGTGTAGCTTCTAGTCAGACTTGCTCATTTGGTCACTCTTGCAGTAAACACGCCATAGAAGCTAATAATGCTAATGCTAAAATGCCAACACTCCTTTTTCATTGTTGTGTATGAATTTAGCTTAGCTAATAGAGAGGATGAACATGCTAGGACAGGTGAGCCAGTGCACTAGCAAGATTTTTTTTACTGCGTTTGGAACATTTGTAAATATTTACAACAAGTTATATTGCATGATTGTGTTTGTATGCCTGAGTAAATATGCCGCGTTCAATCTATCAAGTTCCTTTGTGTGTGTTCAGTGTTTATCTTCACGCACGCCTCTCGGAATAGTTGCTCCGATCGTAAATCTCGATTGTGTTTGAGTGTGGTGGCGCTATTTTCGTGGCTGCTGAGGCAACAGAAAAAAAAAAACACAAAAATCATCAATCTCGCCTTTTGTGTCGCCGCCTCCTGATTACTTGTGTCCTGACACCACCTAAGCCGATATGGCAGGAATGCACAGAGGGGGGCGGGGGGCCAGGGGGGGGTTGTGCAGAGGCATGCCTGAGCCCACCGCTGTTGGTTTGGCTGCAAATCGTTGGATGCTGACGTCATGTGACGCAGCCTGTGACGACGTGAAGTGGTGAACTTAAGGACACGCATACAGACGCACTTGTGGCCAGGGACGTAGCTAATTAGCGGCCGTGGCTGCCATAGGAAATATCAGACATTCTTGGACTCGGGACACCAAATGGGAGGATTTGTGGGAGAGGAACCTTTTGAGCGAAGGAAGGTGGTGTTCCACATTGTCATGTGATGCGTTTTTTTTATGGTGTAGAACGTCACTGCCAAAAGATGGTTCTAATATTTAAGACCACAGAGTATATTTATTTACTAACACAAATATACTTAATAGGTGTTGACCATAAATGCTGTCATTCTAAAGAAGAAATTAATGATGAATGAATGAATGATTAAAAAAATGCATCAGGAGGTTGCCTACAGCCACAGCTATTAATGCCAATCTTTTTGACCCGGTGCTAATTGGACTAATTTCATCCGATACTCTCCAAATTTGGTTTACGTATCGTAGGTAGACAGGTGTTTTTAGTGGTGACCTTTGCCTCAAGCAGATCACCTGATCATGTGTAATGAGTTCAAAAATGTAATTGAGACAAACCACATGGAGTCACATGTCAAATGAAACGTCTGGATGAGGACTTTCTGGATCTACATATATTTTGTTACTACACTCGAGTATGTTGAAGTAGTAACCAAAAACATGTTTTTGGTTGGTACGACTGTATACTGTACAACACTAGTAGCTTTAGTAGCTTTCTGCTCTGACTTACAATGCATGCTGTATTCCAGACCACTGCGTGAGGAAATTTCCATGACAGGACCTCTTAAGCGTTTTAATCGAATCCGTCTGACTTTCATCCACCATATTTCAGGGCTACAATCACATATCAATGCAACACAGCAAAGGGTTTCCATTATTGCTCTCCATACCCACGTGGTGGCTGTATTCAATAATCTATATGAAACCCAGGCTTCAATTTCCTCCGTGATATTACAATCATATGAGACATGAGAAGGCAGAAGCACACGCAGGCGTGTAAAAAAAAAAAAAAAAAAAATCTCGCTCTGCTTGGCGGCTCCTGTCACCGTTGATACCTTTAATCTCTCTCATCAGAGAACATCAGGAACAATTTTTGATGGGTGCAGTAGTGAGACATCCCACCGCCTCCGGGAGGATCCCACCAGCGTGTTTGTGTGTTAGAAACTCTTCCAGTACGAGCACTACGTCATCATACTGATTGAATTATGCAAATAAGCGTGGCTATTTGTTGTTGTTGTTGTAAGGCCGACCGCCATCTGCTAGCAATTTGTTTGGTCTTCAAGACAAATAGAAATCTGTGTCGCCGCCATTAAGCCTTTAGTAATTATACAGCCAGTCTTCTACATTACATTTCTTATACTCTTAATTGTGACGCAAGTGTAAAAAGAAGTTACGTACTGTTAATAGTAAAAGATTAAAAGAGTAAAAAAAAAAAGTCTAGCTTAGCTGATGATCTTATGTTCTGGTAATATCCATTGTTTATTGCCATAAAAAGCCAAAGAAAAAGCAAAATTCAAAGCTAATTCAAAGATGATCACTAACCAAAGCTAATGTGATTTTGCGTGATGCCATGATTAAACTATTCTGAAATTTTGGGTTCCAAATTTTCCTCAAGGGCGTTCCGAGTTTCGGGTTCCACGGTGTACAACGCTAACGTATGGCCAGCCGGCGGGCCGACACTGGCCGCCTGCCCTGGGAAACCAATGGCTGTCCCTGCATGAGAAAACCACATTTCCACCATATTGCTCATCTGAAAGCATCTGATCCCACGATGGGTTTCCCAAGGATGTGAGCCATCAGCTGGATGCAAAGATTGTGGATTCCGCCTCCGAGCAAATGTTGGCCATCATTCATCTCACAGGAAAAGATGCTTTGAAAAAAATACGCATGCATTCATTTTAAAATGTTCTAAACCTGGGCAGCGAACACGAATCAGATTCCATTCTGATCGTACACCCACACACAGTCCCAAAAGGCTCTGGATCCTGTTCCTGTTCGGATTCCCTCAGCACGAGAACGGGAATAAGAGCTGCAGACTATCAGACAGCAAAGAAAAAAGAAAAAAAAAAAAAAAAAAGACTAATGCATTTTCCTTCTCTCCAGCTGCCCTGAGTAGTGAAATCAAATGTTCTCATCAGTGCATTACGCCCAAAAACAGGTGCTCTCGCTTCCTATATCCGCTGCTTTCTCTCATCCCTACGCACTCTGAACTTTGACCTCATCATCCAGGTGGCTTCTGGAATTTGCTGCATTAATTATTCATTCATTTTCTACCACGGGGGGGGGGCTGGAGCCTATGTCAGCTGTCTATGAGCGAGAGGCGTGGTACACTCTGGACTGGTGGCCAGCCAATCACAGGGCACATATAGACAAACAACCATTCACACTCACATTCATACCTATGGACAATTTGGAGTCGCCAATTAACCTAGCATGTTTTTCGGTGTACCCGGAGAAAAGCCACGTATGCACGGGGAGAACTCCAAACAGGTGGAATTGAACTCGGGTCTCCTCGCTGTGTGGCCTGCGTGCTAACCACTTGACCGCCATGCAGCATGGATTAAGTATTTGTATCAAAAACAAGGTGATGTTGTGCAGTTGCTGTGACGGAAGCCGTCTGTGTCACCAGCAACCAGCAGAGGGCGCAATGACCTCAGGCCTAACCAGTTTGCTGCCTGAACAGGGTGCAGGAACAAACCAATACAGCGATAGTGATACAAAACCTTAGTAATGTTAGTATAAACTGTTGTGAATATTTAATTGCGTTACTTTGATAATGTACATGAATATTATTTGATTGTTAATACAGTAGCAAGTACTGCATGTGCACTACATTTGTCGTCCTACCTGCAGCGGCGTGGATGAGGACGCTCTGGTTGGGTCGCAGGTTGCCAAAGTCAAACAGCATCATGTAGGCGGTGATGTAGTTGACCGGGAGGGCGGCGGCCTCCTCGAAGCTCATGCCCTCCGGGATGAGGAAGGTGTGCTTGGCCGGCACCGCCACCACTTCCTGCCACAGCCCAAAGCGGCTCAGCACCATCACTTTGTCACCCACCTGAGAAACATCAAAACAAAGAAAAGGCTATGTTTCAGTTCTGCGGTCTTTTTGCTGTTTATTTTTTGGCAGGAGGAGAGTAAAAGCAGTTTATTGGCATCAGGATGGATGCAATGCATCAGGTTTCGGATCAGGCTAATACCAGGCTGCAATGAAACAAAACAGATTTTTGTTGTTGTGGAGCAGCACCGCCCGTACGGGACCATTCGCATCCTCCTGCTGTCGTTTTTTTCCATCACCACAAAAGGGCAGACATGCAAAAATGCAGTCAGCTGCCTAGCCTTGAAGGCTTTACTCTGTGCAAAGAATGAAAACAACAAAAACAGAAAGCTAAACCGGGACTTGTTGTGTCACCTACAGGAAAAATATGACAGCTCTTAACTGGCCGAGGAGGCGTGTCTTTACCGGCGTGAACAGTAAACGTTTTATACTTCCTCTATGAGCGCCGCTAAAGAGGCCCGTCTTGTCATTTATTTAGTCCTTGGACCTTATCAAACAGCCTTGCTGTAAACTTCCCCATAGCGGCGCAGCAGCCACCCAATCAGGAAGGCCCACTGGAGGGACACAGGAAACAGAGACAACCGCGGCCTTATAACTCTCTTCCTGTTTTCTTGCTCCTTTTTTACACAAAAATCCTCACTTTTCTCTTCCCTTCTTTCTCTTTCACTTCCTGACACACAACTTTAGAACATCTTCCTTCCCCTTCTCAAGTACGTCCCATTTTTTCGTCTCGTTACCGTCTTTGATTTCTTAATCCCTGACTGTCTCGCAAAGAAGTGCCCCCCCCCCACCCCCGCCATCTCCTCGTCAAACGGACAGGACAATGGAGCCCCATCTTCTCCCCTGGCTTCTCTCCACTCATCAGCCTGGCCTGCCAGATTCTTCCCCATGGATGAGCAGAAGACAAGCGCTCTCCTCCTGGGAACAAACCCTCTCCACTCGGGCCCCTCTAATGGTCCGGAGGGAGCCATGCGCCTTTCTGTCTATCTGCTTCAATTAGAGACAGCTCCGTCTTTCTTCCTCCTTTTTTTTTTTTTTTGACGCTGTGTCTTTCTGTATGAGGCCTTGCCCCCCCCCCCCCCCGAATCTTTTCTCTTTACAAATGACACTTTCTCCTTCGTGCCTTTGTTAGTCATGCTGACTCCAATAGGGGGGGCATCAAGCTGCAACAATTTACGACAGAAGCGGCGACGGTGTTTACAGGAGATGGACATGACTCACGCAGCCATTTCAGCTCTTCTTCTGTGCCTACGTACAGCATGTGAGGCACACACACACACACACACACACACACACACACATGTACACACACACATACCGAGATATACTGTATATGCATGTGCATGCGTGCATAAGCGCCTCTCACACATTTCTGGGCATCCACGGGGTCAGGAGGCCAGCGGCGGCCAACAAAGACGCTTCCAGTTAACTGCATATGCGGCGACTTAATCAGATGGTGATTCAATTTGGGGGGCGGGGGGGGGGGGGGGGATGCGGGACCTCCAAGTCAGCTGCTTTTGTAGGTTGACGACCTCAGCGGGAAAAATATCGATGAGGACAACGCTTTTTTTTTCCGACAACGCCACAAAAAAAACACCTTTCCCAGTAAACAGAGTAAAAACTTCACATTTTAGCAACATAAGGGTGGGAAAACGTAAAGGAAGAAAGCAAGTTGGAGGAGCGCAAGGGGTCTAACATCCACCAGTGGACAATGGAACAGTGATGCTCACAGTAGATATTCACACCAAGGACACCATTTGGATCTGTACTGGGGGTGCAACCTACTTTAGAAGTACTATAGACGACCTCAAAACTGCCTCTAGGAACACTGCAGTTCATTGATTGGTTAGCAGAAAATGGCCACTTCTGGGGGGGGGGGGGGGGGGGGGGTGTAGAAGACATTCAAAAAACAAATAAGGAACAAGAACCGGGATATAACTTTCCCACTTTTGGACAGATTTAGTAGAGATACTTAATTGTTTTAGGCCACCATTAAATTTACACAAGTACACACAAGTACACTGCAAAACCGCTGCTCAAGCTCTGCAACCATTCTGTCCAGAAGACAGTGATCAATTATATAATAATCATTATTAGATTATTAATTAGCCTATTATTATTACCATCATTATTAGTCTTCTTCTGATTATTACTACTACTACTACTAGTAGTAGTAGGTAGTATTAGCCTGCTTATTGGATTGCTTATTAGCCTGCTTTTGCCCTACTATATGAAATTTGTATTTTTTTGTAATTTTTTTTTAATAAATTGAGATTTTTTGTTAAAATCAAAAAAATTATCTAAATAAATAAAAATAAATAATAATTATTATTATAATAATAAATCAAAATATAAAAAAATAATATAAAAAAATCAAATTATTTCGGGAGGCTTAAGAACATTTAAAAGAGGCAAAAGAGGATTTTTTTTAATTAAAAAAAATTGCATGCTATCTGAATTTGGCAGCTCCACATCCATATCCATTGATTTCAGGTTTAGGGCTGTGCTTAACATTGGCAAAAGTTTATACCACCCTGAGCTGAACTGTATCACATGATAGAAATGCGACCCAAAGTAAATGATTAGCGACTCATGCAAGCGCGTCCTCACGCCGAGGTTTGGAGTCCAGCTGCTGGCCTGCTAAAGTCATCTATACAAGTGTATTACATCAACAACAAAAAAAAACGGGCCCCAAACACCACTCGGACTGATGTATGAGGAGGTGGTGTTGAATTAAAATTCCTCTTTACTTTGGAGACTCTAACAAATGCTGCACTCTCACTCTTTTTGGCTCCTCGTTTGTGGCTTCCTCGCTGCTGCCCGGCTGGCACACACGATGCCGACACATGTATTTATCATCCGATGCATTTACGAGAAAAAAATATCCTGTTGATAGCACTGTTGAGTCGAGTCATCTAGGATGACCTAAGACTGAGGTCTTTTTTGGAATAGTGTGACAGTGAGTAAGCATGGAAGGATGAGGAGGAGGAGGAGAAGTGGGGGGGGGGGTTGTGACACCACGCATCAGCACTTTTTATTCTCCTTTTTTCGCCCCTTCTCTGTCTTTGTGAGTATTGGTCGGAGCTGACCCATATGTTCTCAATTACCTCTGGCTCACATTGTCATTCTGGTATTTCCTCCATCCCTCCCTTTATCTAAATCCTCTCTCTTTCGTCCTCAAGACCCCCGGCCTTGTCAGTTATATCCCTCCTAAAAAGTACACATCCTCCCCAAGTAGCGGCCCCATGAAGATGAAGCATTATCGTCTATGTTTTATTTGCATAATCAAATCAGTCAAGTGCAAAAAGCAGCTTGCTGCACATGAGAAGGGCGGGGTCTGCATTGTTGCATCATGTGACACAGCACCGGACCATCTTTAGTACCCCCAGAACCTTAATTTTTTTTACAACTTAAGGGACATTTCTGCACCTTTTTAGTGCTAGGATTGGGATGTGTTACATTAGGGTGTCCAAAGTGCAGCACGGAGGTTATTTGCGGACAACAGCAGTTTCTTTATTGGTCATTTCCGAGAGTCTACAGTTTAAAACTAATTCAGATGTATAAAAGTGAAAGTGGATCACTTCATAACTTCATAACACCGATGAACGATTTTGGATTATTTCTGGTTGTTATTTTGAGTCGTTAGCATTCGTGTCAGTATTTTTTATACATTTAAAAAACGCTGTTTGGGAAAATGGGCAACATGTCCATGAAGACCACAAAAAAGTATCTGCAGCACTGGTGCTACAATACAATGGGTTCATTGGGTTCATATTTGGTGTCACCGCTGGACTGTACTTTTTTTTTATAATCCTGCCCGGCAACAAAATTGCAACTCTCGCCTTAAGGCTTGATGGAGTTAACCAAGCAAAACAATGGCGGACATGCTTTTCTTGGCATTAACACTACATATATTATTTTGGTACACTTTCTAACGTTTAGCAATGGACAACCATATCAGCGTACGCTTCACACACACATTCCTAACTTATCGAGCGATTGTTCCACTTTGACGCCGCTTCCATGTGTGGCCTCTTCGATTGCCTCCAAGCTGTTTCTTGTTTTCAATTGCATCCTGCCCTCGGGAGAACTCAGCCTCAGATGTCACACAGTCTTTCAAACATGCGGTTAGCTTTGGAAAGTTCTTATCTCGGCCCAAAATCAAAGACAGACCCACTCCAACGAAGTCCTAAATCTCTTTTTTGTTTTCGGGGGTCAGCAGCATTTTGTTCCGGGCCGCCAAAAGATCTCATAGATCTTCATCCATTAGCGAGATTGCCTCTTAATTCTATAAAGCCCCAATGGGGATGCGGGGGTGTGAGACGGTGATGACAGGCGGTGTGTTTTGGGTGTGTTGACCTTTAAATCCAATCTACATGGCTGACAATGTGGAAAGAAGCTATTAGGTACGTTAGAAACCCAAAGGTTGCGGCCCTCCGCCGCATTCGGTTGACTCGTCGCTAACCACAAACCCATTAGTCGCCCATACATCAGTTAGGATTAGCCGACACGTGCGCCACGCCCTGTCAGAGTCTTCTTCACTTAAAACATCAGCAGGGGAGTTAACGAGATATGATGGGAGTAAGTGGACCTTTGGGCCAAGCTTGTGAGTCATCGATGGCTTAACACTAGCATGTTTTCCGTCGATGATGCCGTGTAGTCAAGAGATTTAAACGAATGACTCATCATCAATACCAACATGTCCCCCCTTTAGTCAAAGATCCTCTATACGTCAGGAGCACTAAAGACCAACCGCAACACAAACAACACCAGACAAAGATCATCTACACCGGCAGTCACACTCTGCTGTTTTTCCGCTCCCAAGTTTTGAACTCAACTGACGGGCCGGTCAGAGGTCATTCGTGTCCCAGGCGGTCGCTGAAAGATGAAAACATACGCCAAACACAGACTACAATGTTAAACAGCTAACAAAGCTAATAATACATGCTACATTTAAAGCCTACTTTGGGGTAAAACACCAAAAGGTGGTATTTTTAGCACAAACACATAGCTAACAGGTGCTACATTGAAAGTATAGTTAGCTAACAGGGTTAAACAAACTATGTTTAACGCCATGTTAGCTGCTAGCATGTATTTAAAGACATGTAAAACACCAAAAGGTGGTAGTTTTAGCACAAACACATAGCTAACAGGTGCTACATTGAAAGTATAGTTAGCTAACAGGGTTAACACATACTATGTTTAAGGCCACGTTAGCTTGTAGCATCTATCTAAAGACATGTAAAACACCAAAAGGTGGTAGTTTTAGCACAAACACATAGCTAACAGGTGCTACATTGAAAGTCTAGTTAGCTAACAGTGTTAACACATATTAGGTTTAAGGCCACGTTAGCTTGTAGCATCTATCTAAAGACATGTAAAACAACAAAAGGTGGTCGTTTTAGCACAAACACATAGCTAACAGGTGCTACATTGAAAGTCTAGTTAGCTAACAGGGTTAACACATACTATGTTTAAGGCCATGTTAGCTTGTAGCATCTATCTAAAGACATGTAAAACAACAAAAGGTGATAGTTTTAGCACAAACACATAGCTAACAGGTGCTACATTGAAAGTCTAGTTAGCTAACAGGGTTAACACATACTATGTTTAAGGCCATGTTAGCTGCTAACATATGGCTAAGAGGGAGCTAACACAGTAAAAACATGTTACATACGTTTGTCATGATTACTATTGAACTTACTTGCTCATTGAGGCAGGTTATCCCAATAGAATCGTGGATTGGTGGACATTGAATGCATACAGTAAGCTATAATGACCACTGCACAGGCTAGCCACGCCCGAGTTCTTGTTCATCAGGTAGAAAAAGCCTCTCAAAAATAATAAGGTCAACCAATGTTTTGTGATGGCCCAACATCACAAACTAGTGCACTTGAATGCGGGGATTGGACAGGTTCCAGATGGTAACTATAGCTATATGACCACAAAAGAGGATAATTAAATAAATTCATGTTTTTGCCTTAATTGAGCCAATTTCATGCAGACCACAAGGGCGCGATGGGGGTCTAACATTTCAGTGATTCTGCTGCACCTCGCCCATCTTCAGTGCGCCCTCCACCTCTCCTGGCAACAAAAGGCGGCGGTGTAAAGTCCGCCATCTTAAATAAACTGCGTTTCCTCTCGACAGCCTACAAAATTAAATCTCAACTTGGATTTTCAAGAAGTAACTCGACGCATTCTCGGAAAACGCGTGGCTTTTATGGCTCACAATTATGTTGAATTACATATGTTAGCATCTCAGTTTTATACGCCAATTTTCGTTTGACACAAATGGCGACTATTTTGAAGGAAAGCCGTACACACTTCCGGTTTTGTCCTTGAATTCTACACTCAGCTTGACGTATCTCTTCCACGCCTTTGACAGACGTCGTTGATAAAGAAAAAACAGTCATGCAAACAATATATACCGGCTAAGCGAAATGTGTTGATTTGATTATGAGATTTGCAGAATATGACAACTTTATAGGCTCTAAAAAGTTATGCAAAAGGCAAAGTGACAAAACGATGATCGCGAATGTCGTGGCGTGGGTGGGGACGCCCGCTGCTTGTCTTCATCGTGGGCACCTTGTGTTTATTTCAACACGTTTGACTCAGAATCAAATCAAAGCAAGTCACTGATGCTTGTTTTCTTGCACCGTGGAACAAGTGTCATCTTCTAATGCGGGTCAAAAGTTGACCTTTTCATGCAATAAATGTCCTTTTAAAAGACATATATGTCATTTTTATGTGTGCTATAAAGATATAGCTGCAAAAGGCGATGCATTTGTTCATGAAACAATCAAAGTGCGGTGCACCGAGCAGCCGGACACGCCCATGTCTTTCTCAAGCGTCTCTGAGCAGACACGCACGTCTTTTTTTATTCACTTTATAATTCAAATAAAGTCTTTAGAAACAAGCCAACATGTGTGAGGTGCGTGGATTTGTGCTTACTTTTCTGTCGGTCACTTCCTCCCCGACAGCCTCCACCACCCCGGAACACTCCATGCCGGGGCTGACCGGGGGTGACGGCAGCCGGTCGTAGAGCCCCTGGCGAGCCATCAGGTCGGCGAAGTTGAGCCCGCAGACCTTGACTCGAACCTGGATCTCTCCAGCCTTGAGGGTCGGTTTGCCCTTCTTAACTTGCAGCTTCACTTTGTCGTAGCCGCCGTAGCCGGTGAGCACCAGAGCGCGGTACGTGAACGCCTCTTCCTCGGGTACCTTCTCGGCGGTCTCCGCCGCCGCTGAAGCTGCTGCTGCTGCCTCGCCAGCCGCAGCGGGGGCGGACTCCTGCTCGGTCTTGGGCTCCTCTGTCGGCTTGGAGTCCTGCTTCTGGTCCACGGCGTTTTGCTGCTGGGCAGGTGCGTCTTCTCCAGACATGTTTGCAAGAAGGTTAGACAGTGATTTTCTACAAAAAAAAAGACTTTCTACGAAGAGTGGAGTGGCTTGAGGAGTGATTTTGCAAAGAAAAAGATTTGTGGGTCTTTTCTTTCTGCAGCGGTTCTTGCAAGCACTCAAACCCCGGACAAAGTGGGCTGACTAGTGGCTGTCAACGCCGGGCTCTGACAGTGAGAGTGAGTGGGACGAGACAGAAGCTGGCTGGAAAACACGGAGAGCTGATGAAATAAATCCACGGATTCCTCAGTGTGTGATTGGGTGGATTTGCGTGGCTGTGGGTCGGGCTTTAACGGTGAATCTGTGCTGCCATTGTAAGCAAGCACATGCTTTGCAGAAATGCCACTTAGGACGCATTCTGTTGCACATTGCTGCCATTGCAAGGATTGCAATAGTCAGTTTTGATTGAGCAAAGTGTTGGGTGACTCAGGGGTTTGGACTAGACCACTTGTTCGTGGAGAAATTCAAGACATTTTTGCGGAAATTGCATGCTTGTCACGTCGTGGAAACACACCCGGGAAAGGCCTTTTTCTGTTCCTGGTGCATAGAAAGATGTTTGGATGAGTTTTGTGTGAAAGAAACACTCAAAAATCCTGTAAAAGTAGAGATGTGGTGATGTCAGGGCGCAATATGATTTTTTTTTTCATGGCAAACGTCCCAATATTTTTGTCAATATAGTGCAACTTAAATATCATATTCATTCATTCATTTTCTACCGCTTATCCTCACGAGGGTTGTGTGTGGGGGGGTGCTGGAGCCTATCCCAGCTATCCCAACAACCATTCACACTCACATTCATACCTATGGACAATTTGGAGTCGCTAATTAACCTAGCTTGTTTTTGGATATTGAACTCAGGCCTCCTAGCTGTGAGGCCTGCGCGCTAACCACTCAACTCCGTGCAGTGCCATTCCTTATCTATTAATGGAATATTTTACTATTTAGAGCGTCAAAAATGTGTTTACGACCTCCTAAATATGGCTTTTAACACTATTAGAGCCCTCTAGACATGATATAACACCCCTATAGTCACCTTTAGACTTTCGTTCACTCATTTTCTACTGCTTATCCTCACGAGGGTCACATGGGGTGTTGGAGCCTATCCCAGCTGTCTTCTCTGGCGAGAGGCGGGGTACACCCTGGACTGGTGGCCAGCCAATCACAGGGCATATATAGACAAACAACCATTCACACTCACATTCATACCTATGGACAATTTGGAGTCGCTAATTAACCTAGCATGTTTTTGGAATGTGGGAGGAAACCGGAGTACCCGGAGAAAACCCACACATGCATGGACATTGAACTCAGGTCTCCTCGCTGTGAGGCCTGCGCGCTAACCACTCATCTGCCGTGCAGTGCGATGTAGGATTCCTTATTTATAAATGGAATATTTTACTAGTTAGAGCGTCGAAAATGTGTTTACGACCTCCTAAATATGGCTTTTAACACTATTAGAGCCCTCTAGACAGGAAATAACACCCCTATAGTCACCTTTAGACTTTCATTCATTCATTTTCTATTGCTTATCCTCACAAGGGTCGCGGGGGTGCTGGAGCCTATCCCAGAGGCAGGGTACACCCTGGACTGGTGGCCAGCCAATCACAGGGCACATATAGACAAACAACCATTCACACTCACATTCATACCTATGGACAATTTGGAGTCGCTAATTAACCTAGCATGTTTTTGGAATGAGGGAGGAAACCGGAGAAAACCCATGCATGCATGGGGAGAACATGCACACAGAGATGGCTGAGGGTGGAGTTGAACCGGGGTCTCCTAGCCGTGAGGCCTGTGCGCCAACCACTTGACCACCGTGCAGCCAGTATATGATATACTTGTGTTTAAGTCAGGTTTCGAGCTAAAAATGACAAAGACTGTATTACTCAGTCAACACAAGTGTCTTATTCTGCATTTTAGCATAATCATTTTGGACAATTGCATGCTTGCAGTTTTAAGGAAAGGCCCTAAGGAAACTAGGGTCCCTAAAGGTGTGGTCGGATGAATATGGCATAAAAACCAACCCGTCTATCTAACAAATGCACAAAATCCCCCCAAAAACACCAAATTAGCATCCCGGTCATATTTTGGTCATATTGAATTTGCAGAGCTTCCTTCCACATTCCTTCCACACTCACGAGTGTTGAGGAAACACCTTGTGGTTGTCGAGAGCCACTCAGCACTTCTTGAGGCTGAATGTCAGCAAAGTCACGATCGATAAAACTCCCCTCCCCCAAGCTAGGAACTTAAACAAATGAGATTGATGGACGTTTGTTTATCTGGTGAAAAATGTGACTTTGCACACGCTTGGTTCTTGTTAAGACGTTATACAGCATCAAAGATCTCCGCTTCTGGAGGAGCATGCTCGGAAGTGGAGCCTTGAAGGATGGTCGGCAGCTTAGGAAGCAGGAAGCGTGAGACATCTTGGATCTAAGTAGGTTACTGTTACACTTTGCTGTAATTGGCCCTTAAAAAACAGACACGCGGCCTGAAGGGAGTCTGGACAGTCTCTGAGGATGTGTGAGCGAGATAATTGGGCATGGCCGTGGTAGGTAGCGTCACAGTCTGGGGCTGCATGAGTGCTGCCGGCATTGGGGGAACTGCGGTTCATTCTTGGAGGTTTGCTTGGACTGCTTATTGTGTTGAAAAGCTGCTTTGTGGCAAAGGTTGTTGGATTTCATGTTTCTCTTTAGTGAACCGCAGCTCACCTGTCGCCGGAAGCATTCGTGTACGCTACCACAACCATATTTGACTGTAAGCAAGACGCAATTATCTTGCTGCTAGCTTGTTTTGTCAACTATTTAGACAATGACGGCTCTGTGTTGACTCATTTTCAGTGGAAAATAAATGTAAACAGCTATGCAAGCTGCACACTGACTACTCTAATGTATACCCGAGTTTACATTAAATAGTATCGTCGCTCTGTTCACTGTAAAGTAGAACACTATTGCCCCCTGCTGGAAGATCGCGAATATAACATATAGCATAACATAATAAAAATTAGTGCATTCGTTGATTTATAGTGTTTTTTGTGTTTATGTATTTTTAAACGTATATTACAATATTTAGCTGAATTAATGTAATACATAATGTCAAATATATGTGCCTCAACTGTAGTGGCGTGCAAGTGCAGTTCCATGTTCGTCCGCAAGGGTGCAGTGTGACTCTTCTGAGTCACTGTGCTGATCTGCACGGCACATGTTCATGACCTCATTGTAAAAAAAGCAATAATTCAGCTTCTAACGAACGTTAACCAAAGGCAAGGGAGCTATAAAGCCCCCTGAACCACTTTATTTAACAGCCGAGCTCATAAATACACGCTGCCTTTAATGTGTCTCTCCATTATGGGACCGGAATTCAAGAGACACATTAAGTGCACAAGATTAGTCTCATATATTTGTTTTATTTTCCAAAGACTGCACTGATTACACCCCCCCCACACACACACACACCCACCCCATCTTGGTAGCTAGATCTTGGTTGCTATGACAAAAGAAGGACAGTTTTTTTGTAAAACTGTAATTACCAGAAATGTGTTGTGTTGTGGTTAGTTATAGGCACTAGTCAAAGATCCTCTATATGACAGAGCGTGCTGTTGTTTTTAAGAACTGACTGCAAATGATACTAAATATCCAAACTCTTTTGATACTTCCATCAGTTGACACATTAGGTATCGGTAAGTATTGCTATCAGATCGGTATCGCTGATACCAGCCCGAGTATCACTCAGAATCGGATCGACAACTAAATCAGTAGTATCGCACATATCTAGCAAAAAAAACCAAAAAACTTTAACTTCTATATTTAATAGGAGCACTCTGCTGTTTTAAGAACTTACTGCTAAAATGCTAGTCAAAGATCCTCTATTTGACAACCGCAGCACTTCGCTCTTTTGAAAGAACCTAATATTAAAACGCTAGTCAAAGATCCTGTACATAACAGGAGTGCTGTGCTGTTTTTCAATAATGCTAATCAAAGATGATGCTTTTTATGAACACTAATCAAAGATCCTCTATAAGACAGAAAACCTTTTTAAGGCCCTACTGCTAAAAACAGCAGAGCACTCGTGTCTCATGGAGGATCTAAGCCACCAGGGCCCGTCTTAGGTCCAACATCCTGCAGAAGCACGGAAGCAGTGTGAGCTGCATCTTTTCTTCTATGATCGCTGTCTCGTTAGCATGTAAACATAATTGCCGAGGCTGTAATGAGATCCCTGAAGGCTGAACGCCAGCTAGCGCCTCGTGCAACAACAGACGTCGTCACGCTCTTGGCTGACAGAGCTGTTACTCAGGGGGAGGGGAGAGGAGGAGGGTGATTGACAGGTCAGGATACAGGAGTACTGTTATATAACTAGCTACACTTGATTCTATACTTGCACAAAGAAAAATAGCATCCCAAGCGTTACAAATGCGCTCGGTTTGAAAGCTACTAAAAAGATGTGACATTTAAAAGACTTTGGAGGATTCTGGATAAGACGACATCGCAAGCAGCCAGGATGACACCTTGGGAATCTTTCCATACTGACTTCTGGGAAACATCTAGGAATGGGAAGCTTTAATATTGTATGAATAAAACTTATTTTATGTTTCATCATCCAAAATCTTATAGAAAGTGTGTTTATTTAAAACTGGGATTAAAGAAGAATATTTTACATTTTTACAAAAAAATGTTTTAATTAAGATAAAATAATAAATAAATAAATAAATAAATAAATAAATAAATAAATAAATAAATAAATAAATAAATAAATAAATAAATAATAAAAAAATTTAAAAAATAAAAAATAAATAATAAAGTGGAGAATAAATAGATGACATCAAATATGAACAATGTACAGTGTAAACAGTAATTTGTACAAATAATTTAGAATAAATAAATAAAAAATTAATAATAATTAAATAATTAACTAAATTAATTAATTTTAGGTCTTGAATTATTTTTTTAAATAAATGTATTTATTTATTTAATAAATACAGTTATTTATTTAATACAAATACAAGATAAAATAATAAATAAATAAATAAATAAATAATAAAAAAAAACATTTAAAAATAAAAAATAAATAATAAAGTGGAGAATAAATAGATGACATCAAATATGAACAATGTACAGTGTAAACAGTAATTTGTACAAATAATTTAGAATAAATAAATAAAAAATTAATAATAATTAAATAATTAACTAAATTAATTAATTTTAGGTCTTGAATTATTTTTTTAAATAAATGTATTTATTTATTTAATTATTTAATTCTTTATTTAATTATTTATTCATTAAGATTTTTTTTGCCAGAAATCGTTAATTGTATTTCCTTTTAATCTGTAAAAATAATGTTGCTTTTTCATTTTTATATTTAATATTCATACATAAAATAATTATGTCACTTCATTATTCTATTGATTTCTAACTATTAATTGCAGTCATTTTTTTCTATTGTACTTTTTACTACCAGGATTATAGATTCCCCCCCCCCCCCCGTAATTCATACCATATAGTTGCACAAAGAAATGAGTTAAACTGCAAACTGGTATGCATGTGTAAAATATTGACATCATACTCTATATAGTAGTATATGTACATCATCCATAGAATATGATCCATGTATGATGTAGTCCTATAGGCACAGCTTTGCTTCATCTTTTATATCCCCCCCCCCCCCCTCCAATTTTTCACCTGTCTCTATTATTTTCTCTTCCCCTGTTCTCCAGGGAGAAGAAGAGAAAAGCAGAGGGGAAATTGGCAGAATCCCGGCCGGCGGTGTCAAATGTTTTCTCCGAGCGCCAGGAGCATCACAAAAGGAGCTTGTGTGAGTCAGGAAGAGCAAATAGTGACACAAACATTGCTGTGTTGGCAGTCAACAGACGCCATTTGGCCTCCCCTAAAAAGCAAGCTACTACTGTAAACACACAAAATCATTCCAAGAACACAACGACAAAAGAAGTCTGAGGTTCAATGCTTGGTCAATTTTGGATTGTAACCAATATTTAGGGGGAAATGCGTCGTCTAAACTCGCAAAAACACAGGAAAGTGAGCCAACGTTGTGCACGGCGTTCCCGATTTTACGAGGCTGCAACTGGGCTGGGTTAACTCGGCGCATATGTTTTAATTATTTATTGGCTTTTCCGCAACACAAAGTACCCTAATGATGGTCAATTTAGGCTAGGGTTTGGGTTACAGTTAAGGGTTGGAGCTGGGGCCAGATTTAGGGTTAGGATTGGGGGTTTGGGTTAGGGCTTTCGGGGAACCGTTACCCCTTGTTTATCACGATGAATTGGTTCCACATCTGAAAGCGCTAACTGAATTTCTAGTAGGATTCAATAATAATGGACAAGCTATTTTTGTAAAACTGGGGCCCTGCGATTGGCTGGTGACCCGTCCAAGGAGTACTCCGCCTCTTGCCCCAAAGTCAACTGGGATAGACTCCAGCATACCCCCCTGCCACCCTAGTAAGGATCAGTTTTTACCATTATTAGAGCCCCGTAGACACCAAATATCACCCCATAGTCAGCTTTACACTATTTTATTCTGTGTTACACCACATTGATCAATACTAATGAGCAGGTTGCACAATCACTACAGGGACATTAGAGACGGCCAACGCTAGTAGCATATAGCAAGCGACGAAGCTAACGACTTAGCCTCCAATTGATTTGTTCTCAACTGCAGAAAGTGGTTCAAATAAGTAAGAAAGTACGAAAAATAAGAAGCCAAAAATGTACCAGTTCCACACGGAATGGGAGGAGATGTTAGACATGCTCCTCAATGTAACATTAGTGACACCTAGCGGCCAGGATACTACATATAACTAATATAATACTAATATTTCTGCGATCATTTATGAATGAATACATTTTTTGAAAACAAGGGACGATGTTGGCGCCGTGATGTTACGAGGTACGACAGTGCTATCATTTCTGAGCTAAGCCTTTCCCCCCGTTGGGTGCGCCTGATGGCGACGGAGCTACTGACTTAGCTTCCAATTGATTTGCTCTCAACTGCAGAAAGTGTTTCAAATAAGTAAGAAAGTAAGAAAAATAAGAAGCCAAAAATGTACCAGTTCCACACGGAATGGGAGGAGATGTTAGACATGCCACGGCCGATGCCATGTCTATTCAATGTAACATTAGTGACACCTAGTGGCCAGAATACTACATACATATAACTAATATAATACTAATATTTCTGTGATCATTTATGAATACATTTTTTAAAAAGAAGGGACCATTTCCCCCCATTGGGTGCGCCTGATGGCGATGGCGCTAACGACTTAGCTTCCAATTGATTTGTTCTCAACTGCAGAAAGTGTTTCAAATAAGTAAGAAAGTATGAAAAATAAGAAGCCAAAAATGTACCAGTTCCACACGGAATGGGAGGAGATGCCACGGCTGATGCCATGTCTCCTCAATGTAACATTAGTGACACCTAGTGGCCAGAATACTACATATAACTAATATAATACTAATATTTCTGTGATCATTTATGAATGAATACATTTTTGAAAAAAAAAGGGACGATGTTGGCGCCGTGATGTTACGAGCGCCGTGATGAGCTAAGCCTTTCCCCCCATCGGGTGCGCCTGATGGCTTTCGTTGCTCCGTTCCTTGATGCGTGCGCCCCTGCTCGCCAGCTGCTTCCATGCCGCCGTCTTGTGTTGTTTTGTTTGATTTGTTCTTTTCATCGCCTCAGACGCTCTCCGGGCTCACCAAGCAACGCTGGCACTTCCTGCCATTTGTGAGACAGCGGGCATGTGTTTGGACCCACCTGGCACGGGGAGATTAAGTATGTGTGTGTGTGTGAATGAGAGGCCTGTTGCGACACAGCAGCGAGCGGACGGCCATGATGGAGGTGGGACACGGCCACCTCAAGGAACGGGGTGTGCGCATGGATGGATCCGTCCTTATTGGCCCAGGATGAAGACTGACAGGAGTAGTGACCTTGTTGCCGTGCCAAAGACCCAGTCTGGGTGCACCTGGCCTGGAGACGCCGCAGACGGCCGCTGTGAAGCCCGTCTGTGTGCCGGGCGCTTTGAAGTCTTTGCTTTTGGCTCGTGTAGCAACATGGCAGCCAGTGGGCGTGGCTTAGGAGCCATTAGAGAACACGCCGAACAGCCTTTAGGTGAGCTTACACGGCAGAAAGTTTCAGAGAAGTGATGAGTTACACTTTGTGCCCTCCTCCAGACGAGCCCAGACAATGAAATTACAGGGAGGGGGGGGACAGAACAAACCCCCCCCTCCTCCAATTGTGCTGAAGAAACACTGTGATTATTTGCAGTCTGTGCAATGAAAGCCTGAGAGGCAGAACATCGCTCGACAAGAGACTCCAAAAAACTCCATTCTTGTCAAATTGTTCATTTTTCTGAGTCGGCACAAAGAGCAAATCGATCGAAACATCGATTAGAACTTACGCCGCTGTGTGCGCCATCGGTGGCTTTTTTGTCCATCTTGTTTAAAACCTCGTCTTTTCCTGACTTGAATCTTTCTACATCTGGACTGTCTGCTGCAGACAAGATAGAATATATTAATATAATAACTATACAAGCAATCTTCACTCGCTAAATGTACTGCAAAAAAAGGTCAGTAAGGATAATTCATAATGCCGCCTACAGAGAACATACTAACTCCTTATTTCTAAAATCACAAATACTTCAACTTGCTGATATAGTTCCTCTTCAAACAGCTAAAATAATGCATAAGGCTAAAAATAACCAATTAGGAGAAATATGATCTCAGGGAAGAAGTACATTTGAATGTATTGAAAGTACATTTCAGTATGTGGAATCAAACTATGGGATGCATTGAGTAAGGAACTCAAACAATGCACAACGATGAGCCAATTCAAGAAACAATACACGCAGTCGATGTTTGCTAAATACAAGGATGAAGAGTCTTGAACCAGTCATGATGTACTGTATATACGTATATATCACTATATTGACACTTACTATGGTACACATAATTATAATAATATACATATACACATAATAATTCGGTACAAGGTACATTATTTAAAAAAAAAACAAAAACTTAAACTGTATTATGGAAAGCAGGAAGTGAACAAATGAAACAGTTACTGATTGTAAAAGTAAACTGCATTATGGAAAGCAGGAAGTGAACAAATGAAACAGTTACTGATTGTAAAAGTAAACTGTATTATGGAAAGCAGGAAGTGAACAAATGAAACAGTTACTGATTGTAAAAGTAAACTGTATTATGGAAAGCAGGAAGTGAACAAATGAAACAGTTACTGATTGTAAAAGTAAACTGTATTATGGAAAGCAGGAAGTGAACAAATGAAACAGTTACTGATTGTAAAAGTAAACTGTATTATGGAAAGCAGGAAGTGAACAAATGAAACAGTTACTGATTGTAAAAGTAAACTGCATTATGGAAAGCAGGAAGTGAACAAATGAAACAGTTACTGATTGTAAAAGTAAACTGTATTATGGAAAGCAGGAAGTGAACAAATGAAACAGTTACTGATTGTAAAAGTAAACTGTATTATGGAAAGCAGGAAGTGAACAAATTAAACAGTTACTGATTGTAAAAGTAAACTGTATTATGGAAAGCAGGAAGTGAACAAATGAAACAGTTACTGATTGTAAAAGTAAACTGCATTATGGAAAGCAGGAAGTGAACAAATGAAACAGTTACTGATTGTAAAAGTAAACTGTATTATGGAAAGCAGGAAGTGAACAAATGAAACAGTTACTGATTGTAAAAGTAAACTGTATTATGGAAAGCAGGAAGTGAACAAATGAAACAGTTACTGATTGTAAAAGTAAACTGTATTATGGAAAGCAGGAGGTGAACAAATGAAACAGTTACTGATTGTAAAAGTAAACTGTATTATGGAAAGCAGGAAGTGAACAAATGAAACAGTTACTGATTGTAAAAGTAAACTGTATTATGGAAAGCAGGAAGTGAACAAATGAAACAGTTACTGATTGTAAAAGTAAACTGTATTATGGAAAGCAGGAAGTGAACAAATGTAACAGTTACTGATTGTAAAAGTAAACTGTATTATGGAAAGCAGGAAGTGAACAAATGAAACAGTTACTGATTGTAAAAGTAAACTGTATTATGGAAAGCAGGAAGTGAAGAAATGTAACAGTTAGTGATTGTAAAAGTACCAGATGGAGGGGTAGGATTTAATGAGCTTTGCTTCTTCCTACTCCTTTTGGACATGTGGAACTGGGAACTGATTATGTGATGCATTCAATTGTAATCTGATGCATGTTCAAATGAAATTAAACTATTACCATTTGACCGTTATAAGCTTTCATAATAGGAGACAAAAATGGAGGATGCATTAACTTATAATGTCCGTACTACAATTTGATGTACTTTTCTTTCCTCCGTCTCCACTAAAAAGCCAAACAGGGATAAAAATTCCCCACTAGAGATCTTCACTGGTGTTGTTTTGGCTGCAGGACATGTCCTTGTAGTGTGATATGTTTCAGTGCTGTGAGCGACGACATTCTTTGCCAGACGAGTTCTCTGTCTCACTGTGCCAGACTCTGACCAGTGCTGCAGGCCTGCCTGAAGGCGCTCTTGGCTAGGTTTTTTTTTTTTTTCATTTTTTTAATATAAAAAATATCAGCCTGGACGACATTGTGGTGGTGGTGCTGGAAGCATCCTGATTTGTGACTGCTGGTCAAGAAGGCTGATCAGAGAAGACACCAGCTGCCCTCAGCGTGGTCCAGGATTGTGGAAAGACCTTTTCCACAATCCTAATTTACTAGTTAGAGCGTCAAAAATGTGTTTACAACCTCCTAAATATGGCTTTTAACAATATTAGAGCCCTCTAGACATGATATAACACCCCTATAGTCACCTTTAGACTTTCGTTCACTCACTTTCTACCGCTTATCCTCACAAGGGTCACGGGGGATGGAGCCTATCCCAGCTGTCTTCGAGCGAGAGGCGGGACCTACACCCTGGACTGGTGGCCAGCCAATCACAGGGCACATATAGACAAACAACCATTCACACTCACATTCATACCTATGGACAATTTGGAGTCGCTAATTAACCTAGCATGTTTTTGGAATGTGGGAGGAAACCGGAGTACCCGGAGAAAACCCACGCATGCATGGACATTGAACTCGGGTCTCCTAGCTGTGAGGCCTGCGCGCTAACCGCTCATCTGCCGTGCAGTGAGATGTAGGATTCCATATCTATAAATGGAATATTTTACTAGTTAGAGCGTCAAAAATGTGTTTACGACCTCCTAAATATGGCTTTTAACACCATTAGAGCCCTCTAGACATGAAATAACACCCCTATAGTCACCCTTAGACTTTCGTTCACTCACTTTCTACCGCTTATCCTCACAAGGGTCACAGGGGGATGGAGCCTATCCCAGCTGTCTTCGGGCAAGAGGCGGGGTACACCCTGGACTGGTGGCCAGCCAATCACAGGGCACATATAGACAAACAACCATTCACACTCATATTCATACCTATAGTCGCTAATTAACCTAGCATGTTTTTGGAATGTGGGAGGAAACCGGAGTACCCGGAAAAAAAAAAAAACACGCATGCACGGGGAGAACATGCAAACTCCACACAGAGATGCCCAAGTGTGGGATTGAACTCGGGTCTCCTAGCTGCGAGGTCTGCGCGCTAACCACTCAACCACGGCGCAGCCCCATAAAAAAAGGTAAATTAATCTCCCTAACAAAGGTTACTAATGTCTGCATTTTACTGAATGACATTTAATTTCAAACAACAAGAAGAAAAGTATTGTAGAAAGCCATAAAAAAAAAAACATGCTGTGAGCCACACATAGCCCGGACCCGGATTTTGGACACCATTGACTTAACCAAAAAATAAAGTCACCTGCTAACATGCAAACCAACATGAAACAAAGATATATTTCATGTATTTTTATGCAGAGATACAGACTTACATGAAAGTTTCTTTCAAATATTTTTCTTTTTTAAAGTGAGTTTACTTTTGGGGGATTGATCTTGTTGTGCAGAAGCAAAAGTTCCACTTCCTGCTGACACAACTCACAAGTTGGAGCCGTAAAGTGGAGTTATGTGCAGCTAACTTTGGTTATTGCTTTTTTACTGGACACACACACACACATACACACACACACACACACACACACACACAGGCACACCAGGACTCCTGTACTTTGTGTTTGCTAATCAATAAGTGCCTGAGCACAGATTCCCAATACACACAGACACACTTAAAGTGTAATGGGCACCAGCAAACAAACAAAAGAGTCTTCCAATGGACATTTTATCCAAAGCAGCAAGCGTATGGAAGGAAAAGAATGAGCGGTATTTATTTATAGGTGAAACGATGTAGTCTGAATGTTATCACGGAGACAGACACACTTAAAAACCCAGATACATGGCAAAAACTGTATAAATATATACGCTATGCACCATGCAAATGTGCAGTGTAAACTTATATATACAGCTGGCTGTTAAGGAGGCTCTAAATAAAGCTTCAAAATACTAAAATAATAAAATGGGAGTGAGACAAAACTCACTTGACTAAGCAATTTATTGCAAACAACCAAGATCACAGCCTCTAAAAGCCAAAATCTTGGCAAAAATTGGAATTTTGTGTCCTCGTAGAACTGCATAAGCAAGTACTAGCGGTACGACTATCATTTGAAACTTCTTCAAAGATCCTGAAGAACAAAAAAATGAAGCGTTTGACTGAAAAAAAAATTGAGTTCTGATTGGACCGAACCATCCTTGACTGAAATGAAGGTTGTTACTCGTGCCGTCCAAGAGCAGTCCAATAACTATGAGACCGTTTTTGCGGTTTTAAGAACCAAAAAAAAAAAGCCACAAAACTGCCCATTTGGAGTTTTCATGAGGGGCGCCATTATGATCTGGGGTGCTATTTCCTTCAATGGAACAATTGAGCTTGAGTTTGTGCAGGGGCGTCAAACGGTTACATGCCCAAAATCAATTTCTGAGGTGATTAACAAGAATGGCGTATCTACTCAACTGATACCATGTCGTCAATCCAAACTGTATGAGTAACAACACATAGTAAAAAATTGCTGTAATATTTTCCATATTCATATTATTATCCATCCCATCTCACGTACCGGACCTGATGTATCTAATGAAGTACCCAGACAGTCTCTTCTCTCTAGCCACTCTTTCTTCCTGTGCCACGTTGGCGCTGAATCCTGCCAGGTAACCGACAGCACCAGTCAGCTCATTAACATTCTGAGGCATCGCCAGCACGGTTGCCATGACGTCAGTCTCCCCTGCGCAAGCCAATTTGGAGCTGTCAAAGAACACGCAGTCAGTCTTTAATATCTGACTTTTCCCCATCCATCCATCCATCCATCCATCCATCCATCCATGCATCCTGCAGGAGGAGAGTGGAAGTGGGATCCCCGCATCCTAGCAGTCAACCTGACAGCACGAGAGACACGACGCTTTTTTATGATCAGTACGAGTCTCGCCATCAACCAGAAGGAAGTGACACATTTCAGTACACACAATTGGCACCGTCGTCTAAAAACCCTCCAATTATGGCAATTAGGATTTCTTGTTTTGGGCTAGAACATATGCTAATGTGATTATTATGTCACTCTTTTTGACGGCCATATGTTAATTAATCAGTTTGGCGTTGGACTAAACCCCTTAGTTCTTATTTGTTCGTCTTAGCAAGACCACTGGGAAAAAGACATTCATAATTCTATTAATTTGTAACCCTCCCTATATCAGAAATATATACCATAAATCCTTGTTCATTCCCATTAAAATGCCGTACTTTTATTCCTATATTTTTGGAGACATCTATGCAATAGGTGAATTGTAAATAGGCCAATAAAAAAATAAAAATATTATGGAAGTAAAGTCATAATTATAGAAAGTGGAAATAGTTAGAAAAAAATCTGTACAAATCAAATTTTTACGAGAATAAAGTCAAAATATTGTCAAATGGTAGAACAAAATGGTAATCTAACGAACAGTCTAAATTTTTTCAAATAAACTTGTGATTAGTAACTTAGAGATTAAATATTAATGAAAAAATCTTGTTTTTTCTTTTTAAAGTTGTAATATGAGAAAGAAACAAAAAAAATTAAATTGTCATTTTTGTCAATTGTCAAAATTGTCATTCTACCGCTTATCCTCACAAGGGTCACAGGGGGATGGAGCCTATGGAATGTGGGAGGAAACCGGAGTACCCGGAGAAAACCCACGCATGCACGGGGAGAACATGCAAACTCCACACAGACATGGAATCGAACTCGGATGTGGCCTCAACAAAACAAAATCAAGTGGCCAATTTAGACAGAAGAGTTTGCAGCACATCATGAAATGCATATATAATCAAATAAGCTAACGTTATTACCAGCACCTATAGGTGTCACCAGCACCCCCTTGAGGACGATAGCGGCATTGCAACAAAGGTGGCGCTCAATATGAGCTAAACACCACAAAAAAAAAAAGACAACATAATTATTTGTACGTGACGACAGCCGTTATGGGAATAAACTTTCATCCCCAATGACGACCACGTCCCGTTCTAAGGATTAGCGTTAATGACATCACCATAAAAGAAAAAGCAGCCAGGAAGCTGTGATTAGCTTTGCCATCTGCAGCTTCTTTATTTCCAACATTAGCCAAGAGTAGCACAAAATAACATTTGACTTCATTTTTCCACAGAGACGCCGTTAAAACACAATTAGATGAAAAAAAGCAGATATGTTCATTTTTCTCTCCAGAAATGCACTTATGGCAGTGATGTGTGTGTGTGTGCGTGTGTGTGTGTGTGTGTGCACAGTTTAGAAACAAGCAAACAATTTCTCACTCATGGCTCCACTTCCTTGAAGGGCTTTTGTTTTTTACCGAGACGCGGCGGGAGAATCATCATCACAAATCATCAAGCGTGAACGTCGTCATCGGTCTCCTGTCCTCTTCTTGTGTCAGATATCGCTTCCACCCTCACAGTGTCCTTCAGTGTTCCAAAAAAGCTGATTTCCACGGTGCAAAAATAAAAATAAACAAAAAAAAAAAGAATAAATAGATGTCCTCTGGTATATATATTTTTATGTACATTAATATTCACGTGATGGACGGGCCGGATGTCTACATGATCACGCAGCTTTTAGCCCGGTCCTTCCTGAGGACGGGGGCTTGGTCCATGGGTTCAGTCCGAGCAGGCAGCGTCGGTAGGGGAAGCTGCGACGTCCGCTTGAGCCCCCGGCGGGAGCCGCTGCGCTTCAGTTGAGGCTTGTGCGGCCGCCGCACCGACGCCAGCGTAGTGATGTGGAACACGTCCCGGACGCTGTTCTCCGACACTTTGGACGTGCACTCCACGTAGGCCACCGCGCCCATCTGCCGTGCTATCGTGCTGCCCTGAAAAGTCACCGTAAATGTTGGAAAACGTTTCAGGGAGAATCCCGAAGCGGAACGATATGGACGCCGAGGAAGGTCAACCATTTTAGTTTTACAATTTACATTCCTGATAATTGGCGGGTCACTGAATAGAGCCGTTAATTGATGCGTCTATGGGTTAAAGCAGGGGTCTCAAACTCAATTTACTAATAAAACTAATAAAGAAAATCAATCTTTATTATTTACAACATATTGCGCAACTGCAGGGTCTTGAGACACATGCTAACTCGCAAACTAGAGCGCTAGCGACCTAAACAGTAGCCTTCAAGTTATTTCCTTTAAACTTAAATTGCCAAAAACTTACCACTTCCACACGGATAGGGAGGATAACTATTAACAGTTATTTAACCTTTAACATGAACATTAATCAAACGTAATAATCATTTTTTCTGGGTACATGATACCATACGGCATCCATATCAAACTTATTAAACATATTAAACTTTCATATCAAGGCGGGGGCCTCAAACTAGTGTCCTGCGGGCCACATTTGGCCCGCGGGCCTCGTGTTTGAGACCCCCGGTTTAGATTCTGTTCCACAGATGGCGCTAATGCACACGAAAGCTGCTTGCCAACCGCCAATAAACAACAGAAGAAGAAAAACCCCACAATTTGGCCCGCGGGCCGCGTGTTTGAGACCCCTGGGTTAAAGTTTACCGTCAATTGTAAATATGTTTCCTCCCCCAGATCTTACTTTGTAATATAAACAACAACAAATCTCCTCTATCAAAGATGTAAGGAAGTTATTAGGAAGTAAACAGACTAAGTAGTTAGCCATGTGGATGACGACCGTTAGCCGCTTTATTTTGGTTTGTCTCGTTATTTGCTACATTTCCGTACGCTTGATGGGACTCTCAGCAGCTTGACTCGGATCTGCGTTCAATTCCCATATGTAATGTAAGAGCCGAGGGGGAAAAATGAAAACTACAACATTAGCTATTAGCTGCTAGCCGGCTAGCTACATGTGCCGACAGTTGAATCTGGCTGCTGTGTTTTTATAGACCTTGATAGCCTGTTTTTTTTTTTTTTATGAAAGCCTGCTTTTATTACAGTGCATTACGCTCGCACTTTTCCCCGCCATTGCGCGAGCCGTCATCTGCTTTTACTCTAAAACCAACCCTGAAAACGCTTACGTCCTTCCCTTGTGTCGAGTCCTCGGGCTTTTAGCGGTTCCAGCTAGCAGTTTTCATTGTGTCTAATGGCGGCCATGTCAGCGGTGAGACACAGATGGTGTCGTTGTGTTGAAGCAATTTTAAATAAAGTTAGCTACTGGGCTGTTCAATGAGAAAGAAATACCCTTTTTCACTGTACTGACTCATGTCTTCTTTTTGTCTTGTTCCGTTTTCTCAGAGGATCAACAGGTTGCCACGGATGAAACACAGGGGCTGGCGTTTCCCACCATTTTATGTTTCATCTCCACCGGTTTGATTTTTTATCAAGGCGGCACCGCAACGAATCCCCGTGTGAGAGGCGTCCGTGAACCTCGTTAAGCGGAACGGCCAAGCAGGACGAGCGCGAGGTAAGGAAGCTGTGTGATCTCAGGAAGATTACAGAGAGAGGAAATGTCTCGGGTTCAAGCAGTGGCCATTCTCGCCGGGCCCAGACTTTGCTGTCAATTTGACATCAACAAAAGGGGGGGATAACTGAGAAGACTGTAGGTGGATTAGCGTCTAAGGTCTGGCTTGGGGGGGCTATTTGACACACAAAATGAACCATCAACACTATTTGCATGTGAAAAATTACATTACTTTTTTTCCAAAAATAAGGGAAATAGCCTACTAATTGGACCAATAGGACCATCAAACAAAATAACAAAACATTACGAAAGTTGAGGTGCTGATGGATATTTTTTTTTTATTAAATACAGTACTGGTCAAAAGTTTAGAGACACATTTTCATTCAAATTTCATGAACAAGTGTCTCCAAACTTTCGACTGCATAACTGATGTGTTTTTTAGCATCCTTAATAACCCCATATTGTAAAAAATGTAGCATTTAGCGACATCAAACATCATATTTTGACCCTCTCATGTGGCTAAATACATTTTAGAAACACTACAATGTATTTGTATGCAAGTACAAACTAAAACAATCATACTATATACTGTAAAAAATTCCCACACTGTCATTTATCTGTGACAGACTGCTACTAATTAATTTGGACCGCTACAGATAAATTTGTATTTTTTTTCCGTTTCTTAACACAGCTGTCATAGTCGCTCATTATAATCTATTTTTAATGTAATATCTAAGGAAACATCAAACATTCCACTGTTCAAATGGCATCAACCTACTAATTGGACCAATAGGACCATCAAACAAAATAACAAAACATTACGAAAGTTGAGGTGCTGATGGACATTTTTTTTTTATTAAATACAGTACCGGTCAAAAGTTTAGAGACACATTTTCATTCAAATTTCATGAACAAGTGTCTCCAAACTTTCGACTGCATATCTTAGCCTGAAACTGATGTGTTTTTTAGCATCCTTAATAACCCCATATTGTAAAAAATGTAGCATTTAGCGACATCCAATATCATATTTTGACCCTCTTATGTGGCAAAATACATTTTTAGAAACAGTACAATGTATTTGTATGCAACTACAAACTAAAACAATCATATACTATATACTGTAAGTGATTCCCATACAGTCATTTATCTGTGACAGCCTGCTACTAATTAATTTGGACCGCTACAGATAAATTTGCTGGTACGATTTTTTTTTTCTGTTTCTTAACACAGCTGTCATAATTTTTAATGTAATACCTAAGAAAACATCAAACATACAGTACTTAATGATCAAATAGTAGAAGACAGAATTGCTGTTTTGAGCTTTTAGGTGTACCTAATATTGTGGCCGCTGTGACAGCCCAGCAGAGGGACTCTGAAAAGGGCTGAAACAATTGCTTATTGTGATGCGTCGCCTCCTCCTATTTGACACAGCGTAGCGTGTCATCTTTTGTTTGTGCGTCTTATTTACAAGAGCGCTGTGTTTTTCAAAGCTGCATCAATTTAGCGGCAGACAAGGGGAGGAACAAAAACACTTTTGTTTGGGAGGGATTTTGTGTGTGGCGCTAAAAAAAAAAAAAAAAAAAAAAAAAAAAAACAAAGCTCCTCGGTTTTAGTGCATCCATCACAGTAGAGAACAAACGGAACGTGCAGGAAGCTGATTAAAATTCACAAATTAGCCTAAGACTTGATCGGCCTTCCCTGGCTTGGAGGTCACGGCAGCAGGCCATAGACGGAGCCCTCGCCTCATTTGTCAAAGTCTGTTTGCTAGTCCAAAACTTCCAATATGCATGCATTCCCCTCCCACGGAGAGGAAGCCCACAATCAAAAGCTCACATCGCTCGTCAGCAAAATTACGACAAAAGTGCAGAGAGCAGCGATATGTCAACGTGAGGGTTTCTCATATTTGGGTTGTTTTCGCTGGGAAAACAAAACAGCTCATGTGATCTTTCACCCCCTCGTTCAATCTTTAAATAGGCAATGGTGCGTTTGGGTTACTTTGGTCGACTTTGCGTCGTTGAACTTTTGTCACTTTTTTTAGCGTTTTGATGCATTTTAGTTATGTTTATCTCCATATCATCTTAAAAGCTGTTTTTTTTTAATTTTTGGCATGAATATAATATATGAACACATTGGGTCTAAAATCATCCAAAAACCTCAAACCTGCTTGACACACTCACATAGCACAATCACAGTTGTGCAACAATTAGATATGACTGGTGGAAAAATACTGGAATATGATTATAATTACACATTTAGATTCAGTCTATTATCTCAGTGTATTTTCAGCCTAACAGCCTCTCATCAAAGGTCTGCTTGACAGACACTCACCTAGCACAATCACAGTTGTGCAACGGTTAGATATGACTCATGGAAAAATACTGGAATATGATTATAATTACACATTTAGATTCAGTCTATTTTCTCAGTGTATTTTCAACCTAATAGCCTCTCATAGAAGGTCTGCTTGATACACTCACATAGCACAATCACAGTTGTGCAACGGTTAGATATGACTCATGGAAAAATACTGGAATATGATTATAATTACACATTTAGATTCAGTCTATTATCTCAGTGTATTTTCAGTCTAATAGCCTCTCATAGAAGGTCTGCTTGATACACTCACATAGCACAATCACAGTTGTGCAACGGTTAGATATGACTCATGGAAAAATACTGGAATATGATTATAATTACACATTTAGATTCAGTCTATTATCTCAGTGTATTTTCAACCTAATAGCCTCTCATAGAAGGTCTGCTTGATACACTCACATAGCACAATCACAGTTGTGCAACGGTTAGATATGACTCATGGAAAAATACTGGAATATGATAATTACACATTTAGATTCAGTCTATTATCTCAGTGTAATTTCAGTCTAATAGCCTCTCATAGAAGGTCTGCTTGATACACTCACATAGCACAATCACAGTTGTGCAACAGTTAGATATGACTCATGGAAAAATATTGGAATATGATTATAATTACACCTTTAGATTCAGTCTATTATCTCAGTGTAATTTCAGTCTAATAGCCTCTCATAGAAGGTCTGCTTGATACACTCACATAGCACAATCACAGTTGTGCAACAGTTAGATATGACTATTGGAAAAATACTGGAAGATGATTATAATTACACATTTAGATTCAGTCTATTATCTCGGTGTATTTTCAGCCTAACAGCCTCTCATAGAAGGTCTGCTTGACAGACACTCACCTAGCACAATCACAGTTGCGCAACAGTTAGATATGACTGGTGGAAAAATACTGGAATATGTTTATAATTACACCTTTAGATTCAGTCTATTATCTCAGTGTATTTTCAGTCTAATAGCCTCTCATAGAAGGTCTGCTTGATACACTCACATAGCACAATCACAGTTGTGCAAAAGTTAGATATGACTGGTGGGAAAATACTGGAATATGTTTATGTAAACATGATCCATAGATTGTCCAAAGTCCTAAGTCCTAAGTGTTGTGATGTCATTTTCTTACCTGCTCGTGGGTGACTGGGATGAGCCGTTGCTGGGAGAGTTCCCTCAAGGTGCTGACGTCCGTCCTCATGTCCAGCTTGCATCCCACCAGGACCACTTTGGCGTTGGGACAAAACTCCTGCGTCTCACCTTGCCACTGCAGAGACACCAAATATGTTATTGGTCCATTCTCATTGACCAAAGCATACTTTGGTGGTAGTGTAGTTCTACTGTGTTTGGCATCCGTGTACAAGCAGCAGGGGGTTGACATGCTTGGGCAGGTACTACATATAATACTTTGTAGTAGCTGCCTTTGCCAACGGACGGAAATGGGACAAAAATGGCGGATGGTGGAAAGAAGGCTCATTCCATTTTGTAGCGCATCTGTCCTTGGCAGAGGTTTGCGCGTCATCCAAATGGCTTTATGCATGGAGGAATCAAATTAGCTTGCGCGGCTTTGCCATATGTCACATAATGGATTGCCATTTTCATCATAGCCGAAGTCAAATCCATCAATATTTTCCTCACACTCATAAACTCATAAACACTTTGTTGTAGCTTGTAAAAGATGCCAGGTGAGGCTCAATTAAAGCAACAGTTTCTTCACCGCCGGAATATTCCGCATGCCATGCGCCCGGCGTCACGTCATACTCGCAGCCTGATGTCCAAGTCGACCTTTGACCCCTCAAGCCTCTCTTCTGAGCTTGCTGCCGAGCGCCAATCACAGGCATCGATTGTTTGACCGTCTCTCTCTCCTCTCCCAGCTGGCATCCGGCGACCTTGCTTGTCAGAGCGGGTCAAGAGTCTAATTCGGGATGGTCTTTGTGGCAACAGGTTTTCCATGTGGGGGATTACCACGGCGACAAGTTGAGAAGAGGGGGGGGGGGGGGTTCAGGGGTCACGGTAAAACCCCCGTCCCCCTACTGCGGAGAGATTCATGGGAAAAGCAGAGCTGCCGCCCCCTTGTTGACAGCATGCTTTGAGGCTTGCCAGGATTGTTGTTGTGGGTGTCCTGGGTTAGATCTACAAAGTCTACTGGGGGGGCGGGGGGGGCAAATTTGGAAATCCCAGCAGTGCACTAACACATCAGTGGGGACCGAGAACACACACCCACAGTATCAGAACATTCCAAGAGGTTTCTCTGTCTGAAATGGACTACAAAAATGTATTAAAACCTGGAACAAACACACGACGTACCTTAGCTGACTTCCGGAATCCGGTGGGCTTTTTGTTTAGTTCGCTAATCAGATGCTAACAAGGAAGATTGCGTATTTGCCAGCGTATTAATAACAAAAGAATAACCAAAGAATGCAGGCAAACAGAGGCAAAATTGATTTTTCCACATTAACAAAAAACATGCTAACCGGGGCGGATGTTAACCAAGGTTACACTGTAGTCATCCTTAGATGATGCAGTAGATCGTCACACATTTATGATTAACCATTCACAGCTCTGCAAACATATATATTTTGCAGATATATATTTTTTTTCCCCGCCTCTTGCCCGAAAACAGCTGGGATAGGCTCCAGCACCGCTATGACCCTCATCAGGATTCGCAGTAGAAAATGAATGAATTTTTTTTGTTTAAAAAAATGTTTTTTAAACATATTTTTTTTTATTTTATAAACACTTATTTATTTTATTTTTATTTATTTTTTATTTAATTAGTTTTTTATATATATTTTTTGTTAATATATATATATATATTCATTTTATATATGAATTTGTTTGTAAAAAAAAAAATAAAAACAAATTTTTTCCACAAAAGTAGGCTGTCACAACAGTCACTCCTATTGCAAATGTTGATCTGAAATCGGAGGCATTTACATCAACGTCAAGCAAGCAGTCAGACAAATGTGGTGGCACAAAAACTCACACACTTGCCGAGTTCGTCTCTTAAAGGCTCTCGTGTTCTGGTGCAAATTTTGAGCCACATTTTTCCAAATTTCCAAAGCGCTCACCCATTTAAGGCGTTCCAATTTTGCAGGAAGAGATGTTTCACAGTATATCTCCACTCCATCACTGCAGAGAGTGTTCCCCCCCCCCCCCCTATTCTCATTAAGAGCGAACAGCCTCTTTCTACTCTTTGATACGGCTGCCGAGGCTAATTTGCGTATCTGATATTCCTCCCGACTCCCACTCCTGACCTTCCATTCTTGCGGGGATTGAAGGTCAAGTATCCGTGGACATTTTGATGAGATAAATGAACGTGAGGCTAAAAACCGGGATGTGATTTGCTCGATTACGGAGGAGCCACGGGAGGGCACGGGATTAAAAGCAGGAAGTTCTCCGTGTCGGAGCAGATATTAGACTCAAAAGTGTCGGGAAGTGAAAAAATATGATACTAACCTTTTTAATGACACTGTCCAAAGTCTCTGGGCGGCTGATGTCAAAGCAGATGAGCACGGCGTCGGAATCGGGATACGCCAATGGCCTCACGTTGTCGTAGTAAGAAGAACCTGCGGACACATGATAAACACATGGCAAAAAAAAAAAAAAAAAGGTCAAGACAGCCGCTGAGAAATTAATTTAGCCTCGTTTTGGAAGAGATTTAACCCTGAGAGTTTATTCACCCCCCCCCCCCCCCGCCCCTGATCGACCATATGGCTCATTATGTCAATTAGACACACACATGTCTAAAGGTGATGTGAAGGTCATTCGTGGAGAGATTTGGACACACCGCAGGCTTCAATCTGCTTGCACATGCTAATCAAGAGTACAACAAGTTCTTGTTTCAAAACTACATTTCTCTGCTATTAAGCCCAATCTACTAAATTTAAAGAGATAATAATAATTAATCCATAATTAATGCATCCATAGGCTGCATTAAATAAATGCTTAAGTCTACCAGAAAAGTCATTGGTCGCTGTCCTCATCTTCCTCCTGCAAACTAAAACCACTAAAGTTGGCTTCTTCACTGTCGGAATTGAACACCCTCCTAATTTCTTTGTCAGTCTCTTTCGCTCTCTTTCGTTGTCGCTCTCAGTAGCCACGTATACATGGACCCAAATATTCCAATTCCATTCGGGTTATTTGCGGAAAACGGAAAATAATCTAACCTTTGTATACACCTCATTCCGAAAAAAAAAGTGCCAATCCGAATGAATATATAAATCGGATTCACAGGAGTGGAATATTCCTTTCCCCAATCCGATTGAGGTATCTTGAACCCGCTCAAACGGAAAGTTGTCAGACTGCGTTTTTCCTTTGTGGTGTTTTTCCTCCCTATCCGTGTGGAAGTGGTAAGTTTTTGTCTATTTAAGCACTGAAAAAGTTTGTATATTTTTCTGTTTTTAATAAATGCGTTTTTTTTGGGGGGGGGGGGGGGGGGGTTGATGCAGTCCAGCCTTGCCCAGACCTTAGCTCCAGTGGCCCCCAGGTAAATTGAGTTTGAGTCCCCTGATCTAAACCCTTCTATACGCCATTCACAAGTGCGGTTTTATTAAAAAAGAATATGCATATCTATATATAAAATATATGCCGAGCTTAATTATAAAATATTAGCAAGATTGAACTTCTAAAACTGCTGATAACTATATAGCGTGCAAGTGATTACATGCTAAGTGTGCTAGCTCTGTATGTCATTAATTCTATCAAATTCTATAACACTTTTCCTGTATTGCATTGAATTCAGTTTCCGGTTCTACGGTTATCATCACATTTGCTTTGAATTGTGCATATCTTCCAGAATCCTTTGTGTCGTTCCTGAAATTGTGCCAATTTTTTTGGATTGCGCTAATTTGAAGGCCGCGCTATCTTTCAGGCCCAGCTTGGGTGTGCTTTTATCGCTGGTAAGAATGTGGAGTGGTCACTCAAAGCAGCCCCTCAGCGCGCCGCTGTAACCTCGCTCCGCTTCTGCACACAATTCCTAATCATGTCGAGAGTTGAGCGAACGCCAGCACAAAAGGCCAAACTGAAAGGGCGAAGCCTTTTAATCCGCTCGACTCATTCCTCAAGCTGTCCGTCTTTGCAGACGATGTAAAATGTTCCCAGAGATTCACACTCTCACCTCATCTCTCGTGCTCGTTTGTGCACCTTGATCAAGTCTGAAGGCAGACAAGCTTCCGTGTTGCTCCTCTGTCTAATTAGAGGAAATCTAACCGGGTTCTCTCTGTGTGCTCGTCTGCACCCTACCCATAAAAGTCATACTTTTATGCACAGCAGCGGCATCGATATTGTGTGCGGCGTGCTGCACGCCCGCTGCGAACGCTCCGCACAAGCAGTCATCCTGTCAGGGTGAATGGACTCCAAACTGCAGCTTATTTTAGCATCGCTATGTTCCCCTTTTGTTAATGGCAGAATGCGGATGACGACAATAGCGAGCACACGGCGCCTGTCATTCAGCTCCATGCCCCCTGTTGACCTGCTGGCTCCGCCCCTGCAGAGAACAATGCAACAAACACGCACGGAACACGCATTCACATGCTGGCTGCGCAGCGTTTTCGAGGCGGTTAAAGCTCATCAAAGAATGATAATAATAGTTATGAATAATAATATAAGAAACCGGGACTGTCACATGATTCAAATGCGCACATAATCCCATTAATCATCATTTGCAACATTATATATATATATATAAGTATATAGGTGACATACTGTACTGCACAATAATCTCTCCTTTATGGTTCCAGACCCGACTGGGATAAGTGAAGTTCCGTAATGTAGGATTCCTTATTATTTTTTATATTATATTATAAATGGAATATTTTTGTACTAGTTAGAGCATAGAAAACCTGTTTAGTTTCATCTAAATGCAATTTTTAACATTATTAGAGCCCTCTAGAAATGAAATAACACCCCTATAGTCACATTCACCCTCCTATTATCCAATATAGTAAACATAATAAGCAATTTAAGACACAATTAAGACTTGTGCTCATGTGTGGTCCTGGAAATGTGTTCCAGTGCTGGGGGAGGTAGGTGAGGGGGGACAGGAAGTGATGTCAGGGGTTCAGAGTTGAGTGTTAGCTTGGTTGCAACAGTAGCCCGTGTTTTTATTAGGAATTATTGTGCCTGTTATAATTCAGAAAATTCAAATCTGCAAAAAAAAAAAAAAAAAATGCAGTTCCTGGTGCTTGTGTGTCCCATAAATTGCTGACACCTAGTGGCCAGAGTAGTATACACTACATATTATCACAACATTTTTATTGGTATTTTAGTTAATTGAGTTTAACTATACGGCAACACGGCGGATGAGTGGTTAGCGCGCAGACACTCACAGCTAGGACACCAGGGTTCAATTCCACCCTCGGCCATCTCTGTGTGGAGTTTGTATGTTCTCCCCGTGCATGCATGGGTTTTCTCCGGGTACTCCGGTTTCCTCCCACATTCCAAAAACATGCTAGGTTAATTTGCGACTCCAAATAGTCCATAGGTATGAATGTGAGTGTGAATGGTTGTTTGTCTATATGTGCCCTGTGATTGGCTGGTCACCAGTCCAGGGTGTACCCCGCCTCTCGCTCGAAGACAGCTGGGATAGGCTCCATCCCCCTGTGACCCTTGTGAGGATAAGCGGTAGAAAGTGAGTAAACGAAAGTCTAAAGGTGACTATAGGGGTGTTATTTCATGTCTAGAGGGCTCTAATAGTGTTAAAAGCCATATTTAGGAGGTTGTAAGCATTTTTGACACTCTAATTAATTAATTTAATATTTTATAATTAACCTTACCAGTCCAGGGTGTACCCCGCCTCTCGCCCGAAGACAGCTGGGATAGGCTCCAGCACCCCCACGATAGAAAATGAATAAATGATTTTAACTATAAGTAAATGGACACATCAGTATAGATGATATAGTCCAAAGGATGCCATGGAAATCCTTTGTTGTTTACCATAAAGGAGCAGGACCAGTCAAGGACATAGTGCACAAGTGTGCATGTGAAGGATGTGAGGCCGCAGGTGATGACACAAGCAAAGCGGGGAATTAGGCAAAATCATGCAAATGACAGGGGCGGGACTTGAAACGTTTACATTTTCCAGGCTGTAAACGAGGCCGCCGGGATGGATGCATCAGCCCCACAGACGTCCAAATGATTGGCAGGTCATGATGGCGAGAACCACGCACGGCCTCACACTCCAGCATCCTGGGAGCCGCCTCAGCACTTCTGGCAAAGTCAGACTAAAAAGTCCTCAGAGGAGGCGAAAGTGCACGGCGAGCAGACCCAAATAAAAGCCAATCACCATAACCATCAAGAACACGGAAGGGCGGCAGGGAAGGATGGGGGAGACTTTTCACCTGCTTGGGAAATAAATCACCTTGAAATGGCCAGGAAGCCCTGCCTCCTCACACCAGACCACGTCAGGAGATAAGAAGAGGAGGAGGCTGTTCGGGTCCAGCTGAGACTGCTGCTTTCAGCATGGACGGATCAAATTAAAAAAAAAAAAAAAAAAAAGGTCCAAACAAGCTCTGCCTGTGGAGGAACAAAGGGTCAGGCTGGTCAGGCGAGGGAGGAGGAGCCTGGCAGGAACCTCCGTGTCGTACGAGGAGGAGAGACATAAAGCACCTGGAGCACCAGGGTTAGCTTGAGGGTCATTTAGACAAGAGTGTTAATTGAAAACATCTACATATGAATATGGAAATATTGTACATATACATAATACGGCTTGTACATTTGCATATGTTGCATATGTCTTAAAATGAACAAAGCATTATTAGAGCCCTGTAGACATGACAAAACACGACTATAGTCACATTTATACTCTTTTTATTTACAACATATTGCGCAACTGCAGGGTCTTGAGACACATGCTAACTCGCAAACTAGAGAGCTAGCGACCTAAACGGTAGCCTTCAAGTTATTTCCTTTAAACTTAAATAGCCAAAAATCTACCACTTCCACATGGATAGGGAGGATAACTATTAACAGTTATTTAACCTTTAACATGAACATTAATCAAACGTAATAATTTTTTCTGGGTACATGATACCATACAGCATCCATATCAAACAAACTTTCATATCAAGGCAGGGGCCACAAACTAGTGTCCTGCGGGCCACATTTGGCCCGCGGGCCGCATGTTTGAGACCCCTGATCTAAACCAAATCAGATTCCAGTAATAAGCAACAGGCAGCAAATAAAAAAAGCGGTTTGTTTTTTAACCACTATTTGCAATGTATCGTCATGGCTAATTATGCAAATTGAACGATCCATACATCATTAGGTCAAAACCTCCTCGACCACCACAAATAGATGTCAGTCCTGTGAGAAACACCGCTTCAAAAGTTCACCAATGTTGACATCTGGAGGAAGCGATCCAAATAAAAACACATTTTGTTCTCGGCTAAACAACTTCTAACAATTTTTCCCAGCAGGAAAAATATGCTACTTTTACCATTTGCTAAAAAAGCCGAGCGTTCCCAACAAAAGAGGCCGTCTGATGTGTTGGCGCCCACAGCCCGATATGGCAGGCAACCAACGGCAAGCAAACAGCCTCATTACGCCACACAAAACACAAAGCGTGCTGTAATACGCTCTCCAGCGTGAGCGAGTTAACCCAAAAATACGCCGCGTACGCTCGCTCCCTCGCCGACAGCTGCTTCACCTCCTAAACATGGCCGAGTATCGTAGCAACCCGTGGTGGGTCGCTAATGTTTTCATTGAGCAGTGGAGACCAATAACGACGAAGCGGGGATGATTAGTGGTGATGAAATAGAAGAAGAAGTAGTAAACAGGAACTGGCAAGGAGGTCGCTATTTTTCTTGATTTGAGGTAAACATCTGCATCGTTCACGGAAGAAAAGAGAGCAGAGATGTAAAATGTCCTTGGGGGGGGGGGGCTAATAAAGTTTTGTTGTTGTGGGTGTTATGTCTTCACCGTCATCTTGTAGGAAAATGCAAACATGGACAAAGGATTCATTGCTCCCATGACTCTTGGAGAACATTCCCGCTAACACTGAGAGCATTTCAAGTTTATTAGTCCTGTGGAGCATGTCCGCCCCCCCTTCTTCTCAAAAGAGAACAATCTCCAGGAATGATTACATGATAGCATCACAATCAGTTTCAGAAGACAAGTGCACTCGCAGAAGCACAAACGGTGGATGGACGTGACACGGGTCATAATAATAACAATAATAATAAGTCAGCTGGGATAGGCTCCAGCATAACCCGACCACCCTAATGAGGATAAGCGGTAGAAAATGAATGAATACTAATAATAATAATAATAATAATAATAATAAGTCAGCTGGGATAGGCTCCAGCATAACCCTACCACCCTAATCAGGATAAGCGGTAGAAAATGAATGAATAATAATAAGTCAGCTGGGATAGGCTCCAGCATAACCCTACCACCATAATGAGGATAAGCGGTAGAAAATGAATACATAATGATAAGTCAGCTGGGATAGGCTCCAGCATAACCATCCCACCCTAATGAGGACAAGCGGTAGAAAATTAATGAATGAATGAATAATAATAATAAGTCAGCTGGGATAGGCTCCTGCATAACCCTACCACCATGAGGATAAGCGGTAGAAAATGAATAAATAATGATAAGTCAGCTGGGATAGGCTCCAGCATAACCATACCACCCTAATGAGGACAAGCGGTAGAAAATTAATGAATGAATGAATAATAATAATAATAATAATAATAATAATAATAAGTCAGCTGGGATAGGCTCCAGCATAACCCTACCACCATAATGAGGATAAGCGGTAGAAAATGAATACATAATGATAAGTCAGCTGGGATAGGCTCCAGCATAACCATACCACCCTAATGAGGATAAGCAGTAGAAAATGAAAGAATAATAAAAATAATAATAATAATAAGTCAGCTGGGATAGGCTCCAGCATAACCATACCACCCTAATGAGGATAAGTGGTAGAAAATGAATAAATAATGATAAGTCTGCTGGGATAGGCTCTAGCATAACCATACCACAGTAATGAGGATAAGTGGTAGAAAATGAATAAATAATAATAATAATAAGTCAGCTGGGATAGGCTCCAGCATAACTCTACCACCCTAATTAGGATAAGCGGTGTAGAAAATGGATGGATGAAACATGGAAACCGCCTTTAACCCTACAGGGTTTCCCCATACAGGCATGCTTTTTAAGTGGCCCGCTACAAATAAAGTTGGACTGCCACAGAAACATTAGATGCTAATTTTTTGGGTGGGGATTTGACGCTATCTGTTTGCATTCCAAATCATTTCTGATTGGCTTGTAACTTATTTACAAAGCGCCTGCAAAGCATGCTGGGTAGTCCAGGCGTGTGGGGGGGGTTAAGTATCCATTAACCTTCAGCGTCTTCTACAACACACTTTGTCGATGAAAGCCGCCACACAACGCCATCACCTCAGGAGGCCGTGCGCACTTTGAAGAAACATCAAGCTCCTCATCCGGAGATCCGCCCTGGTAAGGACTTAACGCTGCGTCATCGCAGCCATGACAGCCTTGAGTAGGGGGGGGGGGTAGGGGGGTTCACGGAGAAGCATTACTGTCAACCTCCTGCTGGCCCCCTCGAGGGGGGGGGGGACGGCGATGGAGTCCGCCTCCAACCTCTCAAACCACAGCGATCCAGTCTTGTGGTCGCATTCTGGTTCCTACAGATGATTGACATCTTCTTCTTGCATCATCTTTCTTCTAGCTGAGATGTTACTGGACAGCATCGAAGCGACTGCACTTAGTGCACAGGGTGGTTTTTTTTCCCCCACTGGTGCGTTTGCAGGAACTCTAAGAAGAGCCGCGTGTCATCAAAGCACGGAGACAGCAAATAACAGACCACTGCAGTCATTTCTCAGCGCCGACTTGACCGTTATTTGTTCCCGTCTCCACTTTGGATCCGACTGCGGCTTCTTTATTTCCCTTCAAATTGCTTCTATAAAGTTGGGAGCAAAATTGAAAAAAAGGAATTGAGGAATAAGGTGTCAATCATAGCTTCTGATTGAGTCGTCCCGTTGTGCAAAGACTTTTTAATGATGAGCAATGACAGTCATGCGTCCCGAAAAAATCCATCGTCTACCTCGCTTGTTTGCTTTTTGGTGACGTGGCGAAGGACATGGGTGTCCCCAGGGAGGGCAGAAAACTCCTCTAAAAGGCCAAAACAGCATAAAAAACCTGTTTAGTTTCATCTAAATGGAATTTTTAACATTATTAGAGCTCTCTGGAAATGAAATAACATCCCTATAGTCACATTCACCCTCACATAATAAGAGAAAATAAGCCATTTTAAGACACAAATAAGACTTGTGCTCATGTGTGTTCTAGTGCTGTGGTGGGGATAGGGGGTTAGGTGAGGGGCGGGACAGGAAGTGATGTCAGGGGTTCAGAGTTGAGTGTTAGCTTGGTCGCAACAGTAGCCCGTGTTTTTATTAGGAATGATTGTGCCTGTTATAATTCCTAAAATTCAAATCTGTGTTGTGAGTGTAATGCTAGCGCTACTTAATATTACGTTGTTGCAGTGTAGCATTAGCATTAGCATTAGCATTAAAGCCACACACAACAGTATGTTCTTAGTAGGGCTTACTAAAATCTATGTAAATTCGGACACCATACTTAGGTACCTCTAGACCAGGGGTGGGCAAACTACGGCCCGGGGGCCACATGCGGCCCACTAAGCGATTGAATCCGGCCCGCCTGTTGCTTTTTAAGTATTTCAAATTTTAACATTTTATTTTATTTATAAATTTAACATTTCAACAATCTGGCAACATAACTTGCAAGTCTTATTTAGTAAAAAAAAATAAAAAAATTACAAATTAAATGACATATAAAATATATAATATTAATAATATAAATATAAATATAAATAATATAAAAAATATATATGATATATTAAATGACTGATGTTTAAAGTGCTCCTGAAAAAGTTTTACATATAAAATTAGAAAAAAAAAATTCAAGGAAAATTATAAGCATAAAATAGTGTGTGTGTTAAATATATATTTTGCCCCCCCCCCCCCCCCCGGACAAATTTGTTAACTCAATGCGGCCCACGAGTCAAAATATTTGCCCACCCCTGTTCTAGACTGATGGCGGTGAACTCAACCGCCATCAGCGAATGACAGGAAACAAAAACCCACTTGCGGTCTCCCCTTTGGTAGTTCGATTCCTCCGCTGGGCCGCTATTGTGATGCGCAAACCGCCATTGAGTCTCAGCATCGAGCCATCCGAGCGTAAGAGGATACACGAGCAGAGAAGCCACCCTTCACCTTCACCCCGCTGCAACCACCGCCATCGCCAAAAACATGGCCGGTACGCTCGACGGGCTGCATCATTTATGTATGACGTTATTTATAAACAAGATCCGATATGGGTCTGGCGCTCCCCGCTGGCGCTGATGCTTTTGTGGAAGTGAAATTGCATTCGGAGTAGTGGCGTGGCTCCGTGGCGGAGGGGCAGAGTGCACGGGGGGATAGGATGGATGGATGGATGGATGGATGGATGGATGGATGGATGTTGCAATGTTTATTCAGTATACACATACAGGAAGTTGTTGACTTGGACTTTTACTATTAGTGCTATTAGTGCTTGCCCAAAAATGTCAGTTTTGTTTATTTTTCATAGTAGTATGATTAATTATTTAATATTTGAAATCTATGCTACTAATATGATTTTTTTAAAATTAATTTTATGCTTGTAAAAATAATTTTTTTCTGTCAAATATTTTATCTTATTATATTATATTATATTATATTATATTATATTATATTATATTATATTATATTATATTATATTATATTATATTATATTCATTCATTTTCTACCGCTTATCCTCACGGGGGTTGCGGGGGTGCTGGAGCTGTCTTTGGGCGAGAGGTGGGGTACACCCAGGACTGGTGGCCAGCCAATCACAGGGCACATATAGACAAACAACCATTCACACTCACATTATTATATTATAATATATATTCTTGCAAAGATAGTAACAATTTTTGTATTTATAATGGTTTTTTTTTACTTTTCTTATATTTACAGATGTAAATCTTATATCTTTTCTTATATTTATGTGCCCTGAGCCAATGAAAAAACAGCTTCAGTCCACAAATGCCCCCCATTTTACACTTTGTGGTTAAAAAAAAAAAGTATGCTAACACACAGTCACCTAATTAATCATTTACAAAGCATAAAAATTGATACCTAATAGTTTTTAAATTGATAAGACATACTTAAAATTGGTCACAATGTTAACAGAGTCTTGAAGTGAATGGCGTGCAGTACTTGACCACAACCAGCAGAGGCACTGTTGTTGATTCGGTCTTAGTTTGAAAAATCATTTAAAATCCTTTTAAAAAAAAGACACTTTTCTTAGTATTTCCTGGCCTTTTGAAGAAATACTATATGATATATATAACTAGTAACTATTAGCCTGCCAACATGTATGAATGTGTTGTACTCCGCATGCAATTAGACTCTCGCCTATGCTTGTATGTTGTACAATACAGATATCAGCTTCTCAATACTGTGCACCGTCCCCCAGTGGGGGCATGACAAAAAAAAAAATAATTGAGAAGCACCGAGCTAACCCAATCATGATCCAACGCAGTTGATCCATACGGAGCGTTTCGGTAATCAGATGACATTTACATTCATTCCCGGGAAGTGTACTTCCAAAAATTGCATTTGAATTCCAACCCCGCGGGTGCATTACTTCCAGAAATCAGGGGGCGCCTGGCGCCTAGCTTCTGTTTGACCCTTTACAAGAAAAATGACGCAGTCTCGCTCAGTCGGGGATCGCCGTCTCCGCAGCGCCAAGTTTTAGCTTAAATTAGCCGCTTCAAAAGGCATGTGAACAGGCGGCTCTTTGGATCGTATCTTTTAATGTCGGACTCAAGGTGAGCAAATGGAAGAAGATAGCCGGGAACTGTCGTGCGTCAGAGGAGGCCGATAAGGAAAGGCCAGAGGCGAGAGGATGCTTGAGAAATGATTGTGGCGTGCATGCGTGTTGTTATGATTCCTCAAGCAATCTCCTCTGGCGTGATTGGGAGGCAACTCAGTTTAGGATCAATGATGGATTCGTCCGCACGCCGCTATCGGGTCGTGTTATTCCGGGTCAATGAAGACGCAGCATTCCTCCTCCCAGGAGGAAACCGTGTGTGTCTTTGTGTGTGTGTGTGTGTTACATGAATGCTGCTCAGCTTTAAAATGTGTCTTTTATTTCCTCCAGGGCCGGAGTGGGTCAAGTCCCCAGGGTGTTCGCTACATCAGGCCTCCAAAGGGCCATTTGCACAAAGTAATACAGTTCCATTGTGTGTGTGTGTGTGTGTGTGTGTGTGTGTGGTGGTACCGTGTAGAGCAGGGGTGTCCAAACTTTTGAAAAATAAAATGAAGCAACACATGCTACGAGGTTATATACTGTATATATATATATATGTCAAGAAAAGAAAATATCTCAGATTTGTGATGGGTTAAAAATCCTATTCTTGGTATCGACTTCCATAATTTTCCAAATATTTCATGGCTCTTTTTATAATTAAATAATCTTTGCAAATGTTCATGTCGTAAAAAATCATTACTTTAAAATTTTTATAATTTTCCCCCACCTAATTGTCCAAAAATGTCAGTTTTGTTTATTTTTCATAGTATTATGATTAATTATTTGAAATCTATGCTACTAAAATTATTTTTTAAATTAAATTTTATGCTTATAAAATTCAAATTTTTCTGTCATATATTTTATCTTAATATTTTCACTTTTTATATTATATTATATTCATTCATTTTCTACCGCTTATCCTCATGGGGGGTGCTGGAGCCTATCCCAGCTGTCTAGGGACGAGAGGCGGGGTACACTCTGGACTGGTGGCCAGCCAATCACAGGACACATATAGACAAACAACCATTCACACTCACATTATTATATATTATATTATATATTCTTGTAAAGATAGTAAAAAAATTATTGTATTTATAATGTTTTTTTAACTTTTCTTATATTTACAGATGTATATCATATCTTTTCTTATATTTATGTGCTGTGATCCAATGAAAAAACAGCATCAGTCCACAAATGTCCCTCATTTTATACTTTGTGGTAAAAAAAAAAAAAAGTATGCTAACACACAGTCACCTAATTAATCATTTACAAAGCATAAAAATTGATACCCAATAGTTTTTAAATTGATAAGACATACTTAAAATTGGTCACAATGTTAACCGAGTCTTGAAGTGAATGGCGTGCAGTACTTGGCCACAACCAGCAGAGGCACTGTTGTTGATTCTGTCTTAGTTTGAAGATAGTTTGAAAAAATCATTTAAAAAGACACTTTTCTTAGTATTTCCTGGCCTTTTGAAGAAATATTATATCATATATATAACTAGTAACCCCATTCCAGCCCTCAACTTGGGCCTTTTTATGCGTGCATGCGGTTGCCACGGTGACCGGTGCTCTCAAGACGGCGCTCGTGATGGGAGTCAATGCGAGCTCATCAGAAAGGTAAAGTGGTCTCTCTTGTCTCGGAGGAGGACGGCGGTTTATTATCCGCACGTACTCACACGCCGCTTCATAACAACGTAAACGCATGACGACTCCGTGGCCGCGTTAACGAGCTGCAGGGGTTGCTGCGCTAATCAAACGGGAACAAACCACGAGACCGGATTATTGAGGTTGCAGCCATGGCTACGGCTGCTAACAAACAAGAAAATACGATCATATGAATTTTTAATTAAATCTGTTAAATCGTTAATAAAGCAAATAAACCAGTAAAATTTGTTGCGTTTAATGAATCTATAAAATGAAGCACTGCAGATTGTTTGAGGTCTGGTATTCATTTTAAGGAGGAATAGTTGATTAATTAATTGACTGCCGAGCCTCCTATAGTCGCTGGGTGTGTGGGCTAATTAGCATCGGGTAAAAAAACATTTTTTTTAATTAACTTCACAAGATGGCACTAGCTGCATTTTGATGCCTCATGTTGAGGTTCCAGCAGCTTTATCTAGCTCTGCTTGTGCTATAAAAGTGTTGTACTGGTCAAAGAGTGCTACGGCTTCCTTTACACTTTCTCATGCACTCCACATCATTATTAAAATGATTATGTTCTATATGACATGTTTTCACGTTTCAGTGAACGCCTCAGCTAAAATGACAACATCGGCGTGATTCAAGAGTCTTTGATGAAATTACGAAAGACACAGCCGACCGTGCCGAGTGCGGAGACGTGAGTGGGATTGCTGTGGGAGTGGGGGATCGCCTCGAAATAACTTCACTAACGTTGCACTCCATGTGTCATCAAAACAGGTGACATCTTGCGCTGGTTGCCTCGGGCAGCCTCAAGGCTCAGACGCTGAAAAGTTGACAAAAATGTTCAAAAGAAAACATTTTTTTTTTTTTTACGCTGAAGGCGTAACCCAGTGGAACCAGTCCAACCCCAAACATCATTTCATTTATCCAAAGTCAGCAGGATGATGTCGATGTGAGCATCAACATCAGGTCACATATGATAGAGCCCTGGGGTGCCCCCACTGAGGTGAAGCTTGCTATTGGACTCCATCAGTGTTTTTACAGGCAAAGACAAGGTCTGAATGGTCGGGTGTGTGTCCGGAATGTGAGCATGAAAAGCGTGAAGACATCAGGAATGTCGGAGGGACGCGGCCAGCTGGGAATGCTAATGCACACACACCCTAAAACAAACGCACCTTTTACGGAGATAAACCCACCCATTATGCATAACTTTGTAACATTTTTAAATTATGAGATTACTATTACATAAAAATATAATAATTTGTATATTGTAAAATTATACTATTATAAATTATTTTAGTACTAATTATTAAAATTTTAATTATTAAAATTTGTATAAAATTCTTTTACTACTAATGAACATAATTCCTTAAATTATTTAAATTATAAAATTATTTCACTACTAATTATTATAATTTTAATTTTTACAATTTGTACAAAATTATTTTAGTACTAATTATAATAATTTTAATTATTACAATTTGTATAAAATTCTTTTACTACTAAATATAATTCATTAAATTATTAAAATTATTTTACTTCTAATTATTATCATTTTAATTATTACAATTTGCACAAATTTTAGTACTAATTATAATAATTTTAATTATTACAATTTGTATAAAATTATTTTACTACTACTTAATATAATTCATTAAATTATTAAAATTATAAAATTATTTTACTACTAATTATTATCATTTTTATTACAATTTGCACAAATTTTAGTACTAATTATAATAATTTTAATTATTACAATTTGTATAAAATTATTTTACTACTACTTAATATAATTCATTAAATTATTAAAATTATAAAATTATTTTACTACTAATTATTATCATTTTTATTACAATTTGTACAAATTTTAGTACTAATTATAATAATTTTAATTACAATTTGTATAAAATTCTTTTACTACTAATTAATATAATTTATTAAATTATTAAAATTATTTTACGACTAATTATTATAATTTTAATTATTACAATTTGTACAAAATTATTTTACTACTAATTATTATAAATCTAATTATTAAAATTATGAAATTATTGCATTATTATTAAATAAGAAATACAAAAATATAATAAATTAGTATATTTTAGTATTGACTAATAAAGCTAGTATTTCTTTTTAATTGTGTTATTTTTATTATTATTGACTGTATCTAAAGTAAAGACATGCAAAATGAATGAATGAATGAATGAATGAATGAATGAATGCAGCCTTCAGCATGACGGATCAATGGATCGATGATCGTGAAACACAAACAGCCCGAAGGAAGGCAGCGCTGTGATAATGAGGTCAAGCAGCAGGAAGTTTTGGGAAAATCCCAGCAAGTCACGACACGGACCTTCAAGATTCAGCTAGAAGTTAAACTTTTCCCAGGCATCGTTTCCATATTGGGAAGACAGCTCCCAGTACGTTCATGCCTGGGGCTCCTTACAAAGGGACCCCCGCCCCTCCCCTCCTCCACAGAGGATGGACAGTAAGAAGCACTAATGACCCCGCCCCCCCCCAGGGAAGTCATCGGCACCAAGACACATTGACATTTTGACCACTTGACCGCTCTGCTCGCTTTAAAAGTCAATTAGACGTCGGGCGGATTGGCGCTGGAAGAGAGTCTGTCTGGGATGAAAATGGCAGAGCAAACATTTGAATTCCCTCCAATCACTTTCTAATTGACTTCCTTCTCCAGATGGTCTCCACACACAGATAGAAGAAGAAGATGATGATGATGATGCCGTCTGGTTCCCACAAGCAAAAACACCCTTCTGTTTATGTTCGATTCCGCTCCAAATAACCTCAGCAAAGCAGCGCCGATGTACAAAATGAAAAGATATGGCGGCTACAAGATGGCTAAGTGGAGAAAAAATGAAGATCAATTGGAATATAATAGACCATGATTAGACAGGCGTCATATTAATGATGGTAGATATCAAGATAACATACGGTAAGAGAATACGGCATATTTAAGATCATATATTGCTCATATTCATATTCACATTAAGATCAGATTTTTTGGATTTCAATTTTTTTTATCTTAATTTAATCAAAGTGAGGCTTCTCACTAATTAAAAAAAAAACAACTTTACAGTTTACTCTGGTGCGCCATGTTCAACCACGTTTCAGCCATGCTTCCACCCTCATGTGTTTCATCATTCTCCCACGTTTCAACCACGTGTTAGCTATGCTTCATCACGTTTCAGCTATATTTCATGTTCCAGCCTTGTATCAGTCATGTATCAGCTTCCTATCATGTCATGTTTCAGCCATGTTTCCGCCATGTGTCAGCTGTTTCATGTTTCAGCCATGTTTCAGCCATGCATCAGCTTCATATCAGCTACATTTCCACCATGTGTCGACTACGTTTCACCCACGTTTCAGCCATGTTTCAGCTTCATATCAGCTACATTTCCACCATGTGTCAACTATGTTTCACCCACGTTTCCACCATGTGTCAGCCATGTTTAAGCCATGTTTCACCCACGTTTCAGCTTCATATCAGCTACATTTCCACCATGTGTCGATTATGTTTCACCCACGTTTCAGCTTCATATCAGCTACATTTCCACCATGTGTCGACTACGTTTCAGCCACGTTTCAGCTTCATATCAGCTACATTTCCACCATGTGTCGACTACGTTTCACCCATGTTTCAGCTTCATATCAGGTACATTTCCACCATGTGTCGACTATGTTTCACCCACGTTTCCGCCATGTGTGTCAGCTGTTTCAGCCATGCATCAGATTCATATCAGCTACATTTCCACCATGTGTCGACTAAGTTTCACCCACGTTTCAGCTTCATATCAGGTACACTTCCACCATGTGTTGACTATGTTTCATCCACGTTTCAGCCACGTTTCAGCCATGCATCAGCTTCATATCAGCTACATTTCCACCATGTGTCGACTAAGTTTCACCCACGTTTCAGCTTCATATCAGGTACACTTCCACCATGTGTCGACTATGTTTCACCCACGTTTCCGCCATGTGTCAGCTGTTTCAGCCATGTTTCAGCCTCGTATCAGCTACATTTCCACCATGTGTCGACTATGTTTCATCCACGTTCGTTTCAGCCATGCTTCAGCTTCATATCAGGTACATTTCCACCATGTGTCAACTATGTTTCATCCACGTTCGTTTCAGCCATGCTTCAGCTTCATATCAGGTACATTTCCACCATGTGTCGACTATGTTTCATCCACGTTCGTTTCAGCCATGCTTCAGCCATGTTTCAGCTTCATATCAGGTACATTTCCACCATGTGTCGACTATGTTTCACCCACGTTTCAGCTTCATATCAGCCTCATATCAGGTACATTTCCACCATGTGTCGACTATGTCTCACCCATGTTTCAGCCATGTTTCAGCTAGGTTTCAACCATGTTTCAGCCGCCTTGTATCAGCTTCATATCAGGTACATTTCCATCATGTGTTGACTATGTTTCACCCACGTTTCCGCCATGTTTCAGCCATGTTTCCGCCTCATATCAGGTACATTTCCACCATGTGTCGACTATGTTTCACCCACGTTTCAGCCACGTTTCAGCCTTGCATCAGCTTCATATCAGCCTCATATCAGGTACATTTCCACCATGTGTCGACTATGTCTCACCCACGTTTCAGCCATGTTTCAGCTAGGTTTCAACCATGTTTCAGCCGCCTTGTATCAGCTTCATATCAGGTACATTTCCATCATGTGTCGACTATGTTTCACCCACGTTTCCGCCATGTTTCATCCATGTTTCCACCTCATATCAGGTACATTTCCACCATGTGTCGACTATGTTTCACCCACGTTTCAGCCATGTTTCAGCTTCATATCAGGTACATTTCCACCATGTGTCGACTATGTCTCACCCATGTTTCAGCTAGGTTTCAACCATGTTTCAGCCGCCTTGTATCAGCTTCATATCAGGTACATTTCCATCATGTGTCGACTATGTTTCACCCACGTTTCCGCCATGTTTCAGCCATGTTTCATCCATGTTTCCGCCTCATATCAGGTATATTTCCACAACATATGTGTCGACTATGTTTCACCCACGTTTCCGCCATGTTTCAGCTAGGTTTCAACCATGTTTCAGCCATAATAATATGCTGTATTTCTGTCTTCCTAGAGTGTCGACCTATTGTTTTATTTGGATTTTATTTATATTACACTTTTTTAGTTTTGTTTTCATTTGATATCTATCCCTACATTTCTGACAAAAAGGCTAGGAAGCGTCACCTGAAAAGATGCAACAATAATTTCCCAAATCAATTCCACAAACACCAAGGAGACCTCATCCAGGAAGCGTACGAGCAATAACGGGCGCTAGCTAATCAATGGCCGGCAAGAGCAGCCGATGACCGAAGCACTTTAATGACGTCCGAGGACAGGATGAGGCGGAAGACGACACGAGGTGTTTGAAAAGGCGGCCGGCCTCTTGGGGGAGGGGGGGGGTGGTGGGGGGCATGGCGATCGATCGATAAGGCTTTGTGATCACAAGCTGAGGATGGCGATGAGGACGGAGATGACACGGAAAAACAAATCGTTGGAGAAAGAACCCGACTCATTTTAAAAGTTAGCAGATGGACAAGCTAGCCAAAGGTCAAATGGTGACGCTGCCTTTCTACCAATCACAACTTTCCGCACATTCCTATTGATTTTTTTTACACACGGCTAACACACAACATGCCGAAGGTCTTCATCGCTTTTCTATACCAGCGTATTCTGATTGATTTCTAAAGACGACTAACACAAAAAAAAAACAAGGTCAAACAACGACATCTTCCAAACATCCGATGGTTATTGTTAATCATCAGTGTAAGAACTCTATTGATTTATTTTTATAGAAATGGGAACGCACAAGGTTGCAAAGGTCAAATCAACACACTCTCCTTGTCACCCTCCCACCAGTCACATTTATCAAAATATTATCTTCAAACTTTGAGGCTTCTGCATCAAGGCGAGAGCGCTATTGATTTTTGAAGATGGTTAGTACACAATAGGCAGATGTCAAAGGTCACGGTCTTGCCTGTAGTTCATCCATATAAAAGCCTCAATAGCAAAAAGGTTCAATTCAAGCATGCAAAAGTTTATCGCCATCATAAGAAAAAGACTGCAGGAACCAATTCAGATGCAAAAGTAGGGAAATCTTGCAAGAATTATTTTTAGCCAATTATTTTTGGTTGCAAGAACAGATGAACATCTGCATGAAAAATGGCACAAGGAGCTCCAAAAGTACACACACACACACATATACACATGGAGGGGGGTTGAAATGCGCCCGAGGGCGGGCAACGCTGCCTTTCGGGGCGGCGGCCTCAGCGCAGATTAAAGACTAAAAATGGTGGCGAAGGTGGTTTCGGGTTTTTAAACATGCACAGAAGCACGGCGGCATTCCCACAGTGTGATTAGCCTCTTGCAGCCAAACTGATAAGGAACTCCTCCCAAGTTAAGTTACGGCCCCCCGGGGCCCGGCGGACCTAACCAGTCCCCCCCCGCCCCCGGCTGCAGATTGGCAGGCTCAAGGAGATTTACTCTCAGGGGCCGATGCAAAAACAACAAGATTCTTCCACTGGATGAGCGTATGGCGGCAAACACTGGCGGCGAATAAAGATCTAAAGATAGCGTTGCTTGGGAATGTTTATCCTAGACGTTCCCCTCCATTCCGATGGTTTTTAACTTCCACAATTAGGTACAAATAATCAATACAGGCAGGCATCAAACAGAAACTGGAAATCCGTCACACAAATGAGCAACGAACAGTTGATTTGTTCACTCAGCATAATAGAGTGTACTACTTGGCTACAACCAGCGGAGGCGCTGTTGCTAACCGCGTTACCAACCTAAAACAGTTCAGATGTCGACAAGAGGCCAAGAAACACAAAGAAAAATAAACATTTATCTATATTTGTACCCCCCCACCCCCAAACAATCCCACCCCCAGACGGTCCGGAGCATGGGAAAGCATGCAGGCTGGCCGCCAGAGACGTCAATCATCAGAAAAGATCACGCAACATGGCGTCAAAAGGCGGCAACCCACTCACCTGACGTGTCCCACATGTTCAGCTCGATGCGGTGCTTGTCGATCTCAAAGCTGGCCGTGTAGTTCTCAAACACGGTGGGCACGTAGCTCTGGAGGGGGGGGGGTACATATTTTGGACTTAGAGCAAAGAAAACCTGTTTATCACCTTCTAAATACCATTAGAGCCCTCTAGACGTGAAATAACACCCCTATAGTCATATAGTAAACAGAATAAAAGTAAATAAGACATAAATAAGACTTATGTGTTCCCTTTGGGGGAGAACAGTCAGTGGAATTATTGTGCCTGTTGCACCTGTCTGGTGCTTGTGTGTCGGCGCTTCAATGTCTTTAAACGCCTCATATTTGCATTTCAGCTAAGTAGCCATTTTTAGGCTTGAAAATGCCTCATTTAGGCAAACTATGCTAATAATAGGCTACAATTTGAAATTTGCTTTTGATTGACAGCGAGCTAGAATATTATATGACATGTATGTTGACCCCCCCACCCTACCCCCAATAGCCTAAAAAGCTCTTAGCATGATGAAGTCACACCACAAGCAGAATAATAAAGGTATAGTTCAATTGGATGCACGTGTACCTAATAAAGTGTCCGGTGAGTTTAAAGACATATTAGTTTTCCGTAATTTTCATGTTCAGGCAGCTCATTACAAGTGAAGTTGGTTCGGACTTACCTCCGGGTAGCAGTCCTTGGCAAAAACGTGCAGCAGCGCCGTTTTTCCACACTGCGCGTCCCCGACCACCACAATCTTACAGCGGCTGCCCTGACTGTCCATGTTCGCCGGTCAGAGGTGCGGTGGTGGGGCTGGTTGCGGGGCTGGTTGCGGGGCTGGCGGCGGGACTGGCGGCGGATGTCATCCAGCATCCGAGAAGAACACCGAGCGACCGCGGAACAAAAGTGCAGCGAGCGGAGTTGGCGGCGGCTTCCTCGCAGCCCGGCCGGCGTGCGGCTCCTCTGATGCGGCTGACTGACTGGCTGAGTGACTGACTGACCGCCCGGGTGCAGGAAGCCAAGGCTTTAGGTGATAGGCCACGCCCACCCGGACGTCACTCAAAGGTAATAGGCTCTCAAATGAAGGGTCAAAGGTTAACGCTGGGAGTGGGAATGCCGAGTCAGACAAATGAATGTTTGACTTGTTTTTTTGCTCATGTCATATATCTGTACATATAGAGGATCTTTGACTAGTGTTGTTGCAGAAGGTGCTTAAAAACAGCACAGCTCTCCTGTTATATAGAAGATCTTTGACTCATGTTTTTTGCAGTAGGTGCTTAAAAACAACAGAGCATCCTTCAAATATACGAATAGAGGATCTTTGATTAGGTTTTTGTGGTTGGTCATTAATAGCCAGGGGCTCTTGTTGGATAGAGGATCTTTGATTAGCGTTTTAATGGTTGGTCATTAACAGCAGAGAGCTCTTGTCGGATAGAGGATCTTTGACTAGCATTTTTGTGGTTGGTTATTAACAGCAGAGGGCTCTTGTCGGATAGAGGATCTTTGACTAGCATTTTAATGGTTGGTCATTAACAGCAAGGGCTCTTATCAAATAGAGGATCTTTGACTAGCATTTTTGTGGTTGGTTATTAACAGCAGAGGGCTCTTGTCGGATAGAGGATCTTTGATTAGCGTTCTTATGGTTGGTCATTAACAGCAGAGAGCTCTTGTCACATAGAGGATCTTTGACTAGCGTTTTTGTGGTTGGTTATTGACAGCAGAGGGCTCTTGTCGGATAGAGGATCTTTGATTAGCGTTTTAATGGTTGGTCATTAACAGCAGAGAGCTCTTGTTGGATAGAGGATCTTTGACTAGCGTTTTTGTGGTTGGTTATTAACAGCAGAGGGCTCTTGTCGGATAGAGGATCTTTGACTAGCATTTTAACGGTTGGTCATTATCAGCAGAGGGCTCTTGTCAAATAGAGGATCTTTGACTAGCGTTTTTGTGGTTGGTCATTAACAGCAGAGGGCTCTTGTCGGTTAGAGGATCTTTGACTAGCATTTTAATGGTTGGTCATTAACAGCAAGGGCTCTTATCAAATAGAGGATCTTTGACTAGCATTTTTGTGGTTGGTTATTAACAGCAGAGGGCTCTTGTCGGATAGAGGATCTTTGATTAGCGTTTTAATGGTTGGTCATTAACAGCAGAGAGCTCTTGTCACATAGAGGATCTTTGACTAGCGTTTTTGTGGTTGGTTATTGACAGCAGAGGGCTCTTGTCGGATAGAGGATCTTTGATTAGCGTTTTTGTGGTTGGTCATTAACAGCAGAGGGCTCTTGTCAAATAGAGGATCTTTGACTAGCGTTTTTGCAGAAGGTGCTTAAAAACATCTTAGTGCTCCTGTCATATAGAGGATCTTGACTTGTGTTTTTATGTTTTAGTGCCTAAAAACAGCAGAGTGCTCTTGTCATATAGAAGATCTTTGACTGGCCTTTTTCCAGGAAAGGGCTTAAAAACATAAGAACGCTTCTGTCATAAGTAGAGGATCTTTGACAAGTGTTTTTGCAGTAGGTGCTTAAAAAGCAGGGGTTCTGACATGACCCATGGTATGGATTTGGCCCGCAGGACATGGGTTGAAAACGTGTTTGTGGAATGCACTTGTTAGTAGTGTCTATGTTGACGTCTCCTTCGCCAACGTCTGCTGCGCGGCGTTGCTTTTGTCGTCGGTAAAGCGTGTCAGTGGTTCCAAACAAGCGTGGACATTAAAATGCATGAAGCGCTGCTTTAAAGCTAAAAGGACGTGACGAGAGAAAAAGCACAAAGAGGCAAAGATGAGATGGAAAATACACAGTGACGAGCCCTCGGGCTAAAAACATGGCCGCCATCCTGCCGGTCAGCTCCACTGGGGGGTTTTCTACTCGGTTTTCCGTCTGATTCCGGTAGGGATCTTTCGTTGTCCACCAATCAACATGCTACATTGTGTCTAGCCCCGCCCCTTTAGGTACTTAGGGTACTCATGATGTTACCCCATTTACACTTGGCGTGCAATTGTTCCATCTTGTTGTGCTTGTAGCTTTGTCGCCTAAATGGAAACAAACACACAAAAAAGCAGACGATCAAAACAGGAAGAAAAGTACACGCTCCCAAATTGCATCCCGTCTTTTCCGACTGCGCTTCCATTTCCATGTAAATGCGTGGCCACGCTGGAGAGGAACATTTTCAGACCTTCAGACCAGCACGCTTTCATCCCGCTGAATACAAATGATGACCAGGCAGGGACTTGACCACCTCATGACCACCAAATACTCTCCCTACACCTTTAGGCCTTTTCTAGCTGTTATTTAACGCTACATTTGACTAAACTCACATCAGCTATCTTTCATGTGGTTGAGTGGTTAGCATGCTGGCCACACAGTCGGGAAGATCGGGAAGACATTTTCCACTTCTACTGGTACTCCGGTTTCCTCCCACAAAGAAAATGGATGGATGGATGGACAATTACCTACAGTTACCTAATTTTTTTGTGTAAAACCATACAAATTTAATATATATTTTAATTATTTTTTTTTATTTTACATAATGTAAAAAAATTAAAGCAAAATACTATAAATTAAAAATATTGTTGTTTCCTGCATTATTTTAAATTAATAATTTTTACTTACAAATTATAATTCTTACAAATGTTTTTGATTTTTAAAAAATGTTTATACATTTTTGAAAAATATTTGGGAATTTTTCTATAATAATTGGAGACACTAAAAATAAAAAAAATAATAACAAGTCTTATAATTATGTATGTAACTTGTGTTCATTTAAAATATATTTTGATAAAATTAAAAATTATTTCTTAAATATATTTTTAATTAGTTTTTTTAACAGTTAGAATATGAAGAGAAAAAAAAGGAATTTTACCTAAAAAAAGATATAATTGTACAAATTAATTGTTTTTAAAACCTTTTTAAAAAGTTTGAGTGTAGCATCGTGGAGTGGATTGTTTGTGACGGCGCACTGACATCGAAGATTTTCCATGCAGGCCAACATTATCCCATACTCCCTTTTATGATGATACTGGACCGATACCGATATCGGGGCAGGGTTGGGGGGCACCCCTAGTTTACAGTTTGTGACGTTTGGTTTCCAAACTCTTCAAAGCTAACAGATGAGACGAAAGAAAGATGAGCAGTTTTACCTTCCTTTTTCCGTGACTGGAACCAAAATCCCCCCAACCCGTTCCTGCCTCTAACCACTCCCATCCCTTCATCCATCCTCCAAGCCCCCCCAACCTCCAAAAACACCCCCACCCACTTCAAGGCCCCCTGGTTCCCAAAGAGAGAAAGTCATTACAGGCGAGGATTACATTGATCGCTGTGAGGTGGAGATGCCCGCTGGAGAGGCTGCATGCCTGCAGCAATTTATGCCAACAATGGACCTCATCGGTGTGTGTGCGTGTGCGTGTGTGTGTGTGTGTGTAACATGTCCATAAGGAGATGCTCCATTGTATGATGGACATCATTTCATAACACGGGTAGACATATTTTGCACACAAAAACAAAAAACATTTTATGCCTAGTCTGAAGTGGGTTTGCCTCTTGCCGTCACCATGGAAACCAGCAAGTAAACACACACACATCAGGCCTATCTTTATTTCCCAGTGGGGCGGCAGCACTCTTAGCTAAAAGAGGGATGGTCAGCTCTTCAAGGTGTAGGATGAATGATAGCATGATAGCATGATAGCATGATAGCATGATAGCATGATAGCATGATAGCATGATAGCATGATAGCATGATAGCATGACAGAACGGAAGAACGGCAGCGTGTGAGTGATGGTGGTGAGGGGTTCGTTAATAACGGATTAAGCATCAAAGCAGCTAGCGCAGGAGCAAGACGAGCTTTCCATAAATTAACTTCACCTTTTTTTTTTTAGTGTTGAGTTGTTTTTTTTGTCTGGTTGGCACATCTCCTTCTTGTTATTATTATTATTATTATCATCATCACTGTATATTGTATAGTGTATACTGTATGTAAATAGCCGATATGTCAAATGGAGCTGCTGGTGAGGGCTGATATGTTAATTATGGACATATTTAGCATTATTACTGTATTCTGTTATTAATTACTATTATTATTATTATTGATTAGTGAATTATTTTTGCTTCGTCAGATTTCACACACTTAAAATGATTTGAATAAACATTTGTTTGGGTTTTGAATATATTTACATCCAACAAAATCATTTTGGATTCTTAAAAGTATAATTTCTGTATATTTAAATGAAATAAATATGTAATTGCATATTTTTTACATGATTTTTTTAGGTGAATTTGCCATGCAGAAATGTATTAAAATGTTGTTGATTCAATTATTTTGTGTTTTTATTGTATTTAAAATCACGTTTTTCATGCACAAATACATTTGCTATCATTATAATATTAATTATTTCCCTCTTCAAACCTTTTAGACTCAACTTGGTTCCTTTCCATGTCACTCAGTGATGCGCAATGACAGGTCTGCCATCTCGTGGTCAGTTTGGTAAATTACAGTTGTAGTCGCACGTTTATCAAACAAAATATACAGTATAATCACTAGTATTATTACTTTTTGCTTTGAAAGGTGACACATACGACCAAATAATTAATATATATATATATATATATATATATATATATATATATATATATATATATATATATATATATATATGATGAATAAGATTGTAATAAGTGCTGTTACTGTGTGTACTGTGTGTAAAATTGTTAAACTTTCCGACAACCATTGACAGGCAAACTACGCTCTCTGCTGGACAATGATTAGAATTACAGTCTAAATTTGAACTGAAGTTAGCAACGTAGCATAATGTGTAAAAAAAAACACTTGTTAGATGTTCGTCTTGTGACGCCAACCTAATAGCGTATTAAAGATAAAGCCTTCCGCGTGAAGAACATAAAACATTTTATTCATCAATTCATATTTAACAAAAAAAAGGGCAAAACATTGCCTTAAAAAAGTTAAAACTTCCGGTCATATTCACAAAAGGGCTTCACGTGGTCTGACAGTCTCGTGAGGATTGTCATTCAACACATCTTATTGTTGCGTGGCTCTGATTGGCGGCTCACGTTTCATGAGGCGCTAGTGCAACAAATGACCACCAGAGGGCGCCCTTTCACTTCTCTCGCTACACTCTTGACTCCCCCTCACCTTCATTCCTCCACTCTTCACCTCTTTTTCTTTCAACGTTTGGTTCCTTCCCCCCCCCACGCCCCTTACCCCCCCTTTCCACTAAAATCTGACCCCTCATATGTCCCTGAGGCCCCCCCCCCTCCGCTTTACTTCCCTCCGTCTCTAATTTCTGATTGGTTCCAGACGTGCCACTGGGCTTCTTCTTGCCGACTCAACATTCCACAGCTGGAGACTACACACACACACACACACACACACACACCTTCTCTTCCACCCACATCCCCTCTCATGTTGGTCCACCCCCCCCCCAAAGAAAAAAAAAGGAAAACAGCTCCAAAGCATTCTTGCAGACGTTAAAAGGAATCACTGTAATGCTCCAAAATCTGCTTTTTGGGGGTAGAAAAAACACTAGTGGAGTGTTTTTTTTGGTATTTACATTGGTGTCCTGCACTTAGGAGGGGAGCAGAGCCGTGTTTTTCTTAGTGGGAGAGTTAAAAAAAAAAAAAAAAACAGAAAAATGTCCAAAAAGCCACAAAGAAAGAGAAAAATGTTGACATGGGACATAAATAGACGTGAAAAGAGGTGCATAAAAGTGACAAACCCTGGGGGTCGGGGGGGTCGGGGCGGTGGGAGTGGGGCTTTAAAAAGGGGGCTAAAATGCTGACTCAGGTCCAGGCGGAAGCCAAAACATACATGAAAAAGCACAAAAAGCCAATGCTGTTGTTGTGTAAAAGTCAAAGAAAAAGTGCCAAAATGGATGATGATCATTTCATGATCCTCTTGTGAGATTTATGCTCACTTTATGGACCTCCTCCTCCTACTCCTCCTCGTTCTCCTCCTTCTTCTTCTTCTTCTTCTTCTCGGCTGGTGCTGACGTGTCCGAGTGGAAGGAATCAGGCTGTGAACTTCCAGTAGAAGCTTCTGAGGATGATGCTGCTGCGCTCCACGCAGCCCGTCACTTTTTCTTTCTCTTTTAAGGGGGCGTTTCTCTTTTTTCTCTTCTTTTTTTTGGTTTCGACATCAAAACAGTTCAAAAAGGTCCAGTCTGGTCCGGGTTCCTCTCTCTCTCTACTCGGGTTGCTCGTTGAGCTCCATGTCCGACACCAGGATGTTCTTCTCAATCTGCTCGCCCTGGCCTGAGTTGGTGCGGCTGTAGCGGGCGCCGTCGTAGGACCCCCGTGAGCCCACGCCTCGCCGCCGGTACAGGTAGACGACGCCCACGATCAACACGGCCAGCACCACGCCCGTCACCATGACAACGATCAGCGTGGGCAGGTGGTCGCCGCCCACTGGACGGGGAGACACAAATATAGAATTCGAACGGTTCTCATCCATAACAGATATGAACGGATCTTAGACTCGCTTACTGGATTCAGACGACGACTCCATCACTGCAAGCGGACAAAAATAATCAGAATGATAAGAAATAAAATAATACTTCCACGTGGATGCTTACTTCTCGGCCGTTTGCAGATGACTCCGTGCGTTCGATTCCTACACGAGCCGGGCTTCCACAGTCCGCTGTTGCTCTGGATCCAGAAGCAGGAATTGGGCGATAGGACGGAGAAGGCAACGTCGTGAGCTTCCCAGTTGGTGTACGACATCTCCGTTTCCTCGCTCCACACCAGACCCCGCCCTGTGACGGCAAACGGGACAACGTTCACAGCGCGGCTTTAAGCCAACGATCCGGGCAGGATAACAACAAGGGGAACCTTTGACGCTGATTCCCAGCCAGGCTCCGTGGGCCTGCTCCGCATTGCTCTGGATGTGCTCCCACACAAACGCGTTCTCCGTCTCGTCCAAGATGGAGAGAAGCTCGGCTCCGACTGGGCGGCAGAAAACAAAAAAAGGTTGTCAAAAAAAAAAATCGCACGACGCCACAGTACCGATGAAAGCGGTCCCGACCTTTCTCGCAGGACAAGCGTGCGTCCTGCTGGAGCTTCATTCTCTGCAGGTTGAAGGCGTAACAGTGGTTCCTGAAGGACACCCACGCCCACTCCCCCACCGTGCGGGGGCAGCTTCCTGGGTAGATCCACTGGTGGGACGCTGGCTCATCTGTTGGACGGGTAAACATGAGCACACTAGTTTATTTTTAGCAACTGTAATACCTCAACTTCACCACTAGGTGGCCCCACTTTGATGGTGTGACGTCAGGACTCTAATTTGTGTCGTCACGTACCGCTAAGTTGACAGATAGCAGCGTCCAGTTTAGCATCACATGGCGTCATGGTCCACAGGCCGGTGGTGGTCATGTGACCGCAGCCTGACAGCTGATTGGGCTGTCCCTCCACCCAGTTAGAATAAGACAGTTCCACTTCGCCCAGCCAGGAGAAGCTCCGCCCCTGAGAAGAAGACCCAGGTGATGGTTCTAGAATGCGGCCATGTGTGTGAGAGAGAGAGAGAGAGAGAGCTCACGCCGTAGTTGTACAAAGCGATCCACGCCGGCCGCCTCAGGCTGTTGATGAGCAGCGTCAGGTACGCCTGCTCCACGGGGTCCCTGGGCGCCGCCAAGGTCCCGTTTAGAGAATTACACAGATGGAGAGCGCCCGTCCAGTCCAGACGCTTCTCCACCAGCTGGTAGGTGACCCCGCCCAGGTCCAAGCGCTTGGACAGGGAGGCTGGAATGAGGTCTGGCGCTGCAGGAAGTCCTGGATCTAAACCAGCAATGACATCAAAATCACAAATAAAAACACCAGAATGTGTGTGTGTGTGTGTGTGTGTGTGTGTGTGTGTGTGTGTGTGTGTGTGTGTGTGTACCTTGATGCCTCTGACACAGGAAGCCGTTACTTTCCGCCTCACACGCCCGCGACGCCCACAGTCCCTTGTTCCTCTGAGGGTTCCCGTGAATCACGGTCACGCAGTTCCCCTATAGCAGTGGGCGGCAGTGGGACCATCAGAACCCCGCCATGATAGAACTCTCAGCCGTTCAAGTGTTTCCTGTACCGGGGTTTTGTTGTGATGGGGTCCGCTGTTGTCGACCGGCTGCCCCGGAGCCCAGTTGGTGTAGCTGAGCAGGCCGGGCTGGGCCCACTGGAAATGACCTTTGGCGTCAGAGGTCAGGCCCAGCCAGAGGTCGATGGTGGCGTTGTACAGCAGGGTGGTGACGAAGGCTGCGTGGGGAAACATGAGCGTCGATGGCGGGGCACACTTAGAAAGATGGCGTATATTTACAGTAAAACATGACGGATTCCGATAAAGGACCTTGCTCCAGGTGATTGGACACCACCGCCAGGACGCCGCCTTGCAATTCACATTTGATTTTGGCGGCAGACCACGTGGCCCGCTGGGACTGGTCAAACACCCGAAAACACTACAAAGGCAAAAACATGAAGTTCATTTTTTTGTAATACATACCGTAGATATACTATATTATTATTCACCCCCCCAAAAAAATTATGCCCATACTGTAATCCCTCATTTATCACAGATTTATTACCTAGAAAAACAGTTTACGACCTCCTAAATGCATTTTTCAACAATATTAGAGCCCTCTATACAAGAAATAACACCCCTATAGTCACCTTTATACTGGTATTAAGACTAGCATTCATGGGTAGCTGAGCGTGACACTTCTTGAGCGATGTCGGGGTACAGCAGTAGCCCGTATTAGGGATCACTGTGCCTGTTGTGAGATCCTTTAAACCTGCAATAAAAGGCTGTTCTTTTGGCAGTCGAGCCTGGTGCTTGTGTGTCCATAACATTACTGACAACTACATAACATTATTTTACTTCATTTAGCCATTTTATGCTGGAAAAATATGATTTTTTTAAAAATAATAGGCCGTAATCAAGTACAAAACAAGATTATTTATGAATTTATATATTTTTGAAAACTCATCATAGAGCGAAGTCACCAAAAATGGCAGAGAAAAGTGTGGAGGAAGGACTGTATAGGCTGTACTTGTTTTAGCCCGCCTGAAGTATACCTTGCGTTGGTAGGACGACCACCCGTCGGGGCAGCCTGATGGCGGGTGGGGCGACGATGGGGTCGGGGGGGCGGTGCCAGTGACGTTGACCCTCTTGCATATGTAGGGCAGGTCCGAGGGGCACTTCTGTTCGGCCCATTCCGCTGCACCGTGACGACAAATATCATATTACAACATAGAAGTATTGGATATGCTGTATGTGGACAAAAGTTTAGAGACACTTCCTCATGTTATTATATGACAAAGTGTCTGGTAGAGTATATGCATTATATAGTATACTATACCATAATTGCTCCAATTACCATTCTATTCAATGACCCCTCCGCTATTCCAACACTGCGCAATATTTTTAAAAGAAATACCAGACCTTCCCGCTTTCTCATGCACTCCACATTATTATCCCAAATAAGGAAAGTGACCATAAGGTATATTTACAAGAGTGTACGAGGGTATTTGGTGTGTTTTTACCTTTACTGGCGGTCATGTGCACACATCTGCGGTCACGACTGAGTGGGCGTGGCCTCCCGGTGGCCCAGGACACATAGTTGAGCACAGAATGGTCGGACCAGTGGAAGCGCCCGTCGTTGTCGTAGGTGTGGAGGCCCAGCCACCAGTTGTCGCCCTCCGCCTTCACCATCTGGAGGCGAACAGGAAAGAATAAAAATATTAATTCCAATGAGCTTTTTTTTTTTTTTAATCGATTTTTGTGTGCCTGGTTTAGCGTGCTGGCCAGAAACTTCTCCTCCTGAGCCGAGTGGACGGAGGCCAGCGAGGAGTCGAACCAGGAGCAAATCCTCTGGGCCTGGTCCCACGTGGTGCGGTGGTCAAAGAACTTGTACTCGGCCTCCTGGAAGCCGATCCACTCCGGCGAACTGGTGCCTGTAAACGTCACCGGAGAAGCCACGCGTTAGCTTCATGAACTATGGGAGAGCCCATTTGCAGTCCAACTGACCTTCAGCAGCTTCCGGCTCTTTCTCAACGCTGCCTGAAAGGAGGAGGATGTGGAGAACACGGACTTATATCCTAGTACTACATACTACCTGTGGAATAAAGTGCTTGTGTACCTCTTGGGATCTTGCAGATCCAGTCCAACTCCGAGTCGCAGAGCATAGCCAACCAGGTCATGGAGCCCAAGTCCGCTGCAGCGCACTGCCTGACGTTGTAGTAGTAGCGACCAAAGTTCTGGTACGTGAGCTGGGAGAGAAGATCATATGTAGAAGAACATGTAGAAGAACTTTGTGTGTTTCCCGTCATCGCTCACAGCAAGTCCGTCGCTCCACTTCCAGCTGCCGCTGTCCGTGGGGTTCCTGCGGTTCAGCCCGATCCAAAACCAGTGCTGCTCGTGGTCTTCGGACTCCCTGTGGGTCACATCGTTATCATCATTACTGCTGTCGTCATCACCGCCATCCTCCACACCCACCCAAAGGTCTCGTGCAGGACTTGGAGAACAAAGTGCTCCTCTTCCGGGCCGCTGATGCTCAGCAGGTCAGCGCCGTGTTTGCGGCAGAACAGGTGAGCCTGAAGCCAGCTCATCTTCTGCTCCAGCTGGGACGAGTGGAACACCTGCAACACACACACACACACACACACACACACACACGCCAAGCTAATGTGGTTACATGAAAAACCGAAGACAGGAAGTTGCACATTTGTTACACAACCCGCCTGACAGCAGTGTCAAACAAGTCAAAGGTCGTGACCTTGTAGCAGTAGCGCAGGTTGCTGTCGCTTTTCCAGCCGTTGGGACAGGATCCGCTCAAGCTGGGCGTGGGCGGCGGCGAGGGGGGCTCGGGGCTGACGGCGGCGTCCGGGTTCTGACGGCAGATGTACTTGGCCTTGGACACCGCACACTCCCTCACCTCCCACAGGCCGGTGGCCGCGCCGGTCGCCATGGTGACGCAGCCGCCCAGGACACTGACTGGACGGAGCGATGCGGGTGAGATTCAAGACCGCGGGACCGTCGCGTGGGCGTCAGGCGTGGCCTACCGGGCTGGTCTCGGTTCCAGTTGGTGTAGGACACTTTCTCCCCGCTCAGCCAGTGGTAGGAGGCGGGGCTGCCTTCGTCGTGAAGGCCGATCCAGAAGGAATCCCCAGAACGGCCGAACACCAGACTGTTGGCGAAGGCCTGTTCGAACCTGACGAGGGGATTTAAAGACGCCTTAGTGATGCGACGAATCTCACAAATTCTCCATTTTTTTTTCCATCGCTAAGTACCGGTTGGTGATGGTTAGCAGCGCGGCCTTGTTGTCCTCGCATGACCTCCTGGCGTCAGCGAAGGTGCGCAGATCCTCCGACACCCAGTAACAAAATGGACTGTGCCACTTCCAGCCCTGCGGCGGGGGTCGAAGAGCAACAGGAAGTGGAGAATTCAACTTGGTTCATTACGTTACAATGCAAGCTTTTAGCATTCTTTGTGTATTTGTATGCAGACAAAAACAGTTAGAAACCCCGATTTGATCCCGATGCATTGCAACAAGAGTCCATTCATGTCGGCCGCCCCACCGCCCCCCCCCCCCCCCCTTGAATGCAACCGTAACACAAAGAGAGAAAACGTGTGGGAGTGCAGAAATAACTTGTGTTCCTGGCGTGGACGTGCACAGGCGCCGCCGGCGGCCAAAGACAACAGGTCACCGGGGGTGAGTTCTTCTTCTACACGCTGGTGTGAAGAAGCCAAAACCCTCCAGCTTTGTGGGGCGACCACGTTTGGCGTCTGGACGCGAAACCTCAAAACGTTTAACGCCGCATGCATTCTTCATCTCTCTTCACGGGGTTCGTGCATTTTAGGCTGTTGTAGTCGCGGTCGTAAGAGATATTGCAAGATATCGTGAGAAACTAACAATGTAAAACCTGGAGAAAACGTACGAAAACGATGCCTGATATGCTAACCACTCATCCACCGTGCACACCGTGAAATTAAATGACTAATAAACTGCATCAATATTACATTCGGGCAAAGGAAGTCTAAATAAAGTTTGAATAAAAAAAAAAAAATCTTTTTTCCAGACGCCATTGATCCAACTCAGCAGCTCGCATTTCGCTCGGCATCGGATGTGCACCTTGAAAAGTCATCAACTCTTAACCGAAACGCCATTTCAGGTCACGTTTGCCGCTGTAGGCGTTATCCGTGCTCGCCGTTTGCTGCAGCAGCGTCTCCACATTCGGTAACATTTAGGAGATGTTTGAGAAGCGGGCGCTTGTTGTTCCACATGCCGCAGCACCACGGCGAGCTCAGCTGGAGACAAACCAGGTCGTGGGGTGACCCCGGACCCCGTGGCGCCCCCCCTTCCAAACAACCCAGTCACCTTCACTTGACGTACGTTTTATAAAAGACACTGACGGGGAGGAAGTGATTTATGGTCTCGCCGTGTCACACATTTCCGAGAAATCCAGTGGAGTTTGACCGAGTATTTTCGGCCCAGTCAAGTGAGCTTTCGACATGTGCTGCTGATTATGGGATGCCAAATCAAAGCCAGATGTGAGTTGAATTCCCCAGATGGGATTTGTCTCGCGGAGTGGGGTAAAGCCAGCGTGTCTCCACGCCGACTCTGTTCACTTTCTAAACACTCCATGTTCCAGTCAGGGTGGTGGTGGGCCGGGGTCGGGAGCGGGGGCGGGGGGCCGTCGACGAGCATGGGGGGGGGGGGGGGGGGAGAGGTCATAGATGGACGAACAGCTGGAACCATGAGAACAATAATCAGGCTCCCAACAGGCCTGTGTGCTGTCAGTAGCTGCACACGGCAATAAAACCCTGAATTTTGACTTTCAGACTAAACGCTACATTAAACAGCGTCTGTCCGCAGCAAAACGCTTTTGCACGAGTCTGTCCGTCCATCTTCTATGTCACTGTTTTTTAAATAACGGACTTAAAGGTCCATTGTGAGGCATGTAGAGCATCATGAATATTTCCTGAAGGTCATCAAAGGTGAGTACCTGTTTGCAGTCCTGCTGTCGAGGTGTCCCGTCACTCTTAATGGCGGCCTTCTTACAGATGGCGGGCAGCGTCAGGTTACAGGGGTTGTCGTCCCAGCGACCCGCCTGGCAGCCGTACACAGATAGCGGTGACGTATACACACACACACAAACACACACATACGAGGGAGTGCGCAGATGTGAGGTCAAAGGTCACTCACGGCTCCCCACATGGACACGCAGTCCTCCTGAGTGTTACGGAAGTTGTTGGGTTCGTAGGGGTGCCAGTGGGTGAAGATGACGGGCGTGTGGTCGCTCCACTGGAAGTCCATCTGCATGGCCGTGTCGTGGAGGCCGATCCACAGCTGCTCCGTGTCTGACGGGATGGCGAATGCGGACATGGCGGTTAGGAACACACACGCACGCGAGGGATGCGACGCTCCGAGGGAATGTTAATGAAACGCAGAAATCCGGAGAGAGAAGGGGGGGTCTGGTGTCTATTTGGAGGGAGAACGGATGAGAAATATGGGATGTGCTAAACATGGTTACCTCGGCAACCGCAGCCTGGAACGTCTGCGTGAGGCCGACATTCCAAAGTGACACTTTAACAACGCTTTAAGCCTAACTGTGATAAATAACAACTTTCATCATGATCTGGACTGCATGAGAAAGTGGAGGGTTTGACAACATTTATTAAGGATTAAGGTTTCATGACCTTGGATAAAGCGTCCTGACCTTTCTTGATGTCACGTATGATGAACTCCAACTCCGGCAGCGTGTGGATGCTGGCGAGGTTGGCCTCCATCTTCTGACACGTTCTCAGCGCCGCCTCCCATTCGCTCTTCTCCGAGATCACCTTGTAGCAACCCGCCTGGAAGGCCTGCCAGCCCACGTCGCATTCGTACTTCTCGTCGTTTGCCCACGAGTCTGCGAGGAGACCAAAAACAGCGTTCAGGTTCAGGTCTGGACTCAGTAAGTACTAATAGTGGACTTGGTTTGACCGGTGGTGAAAGGGTCCAGGGTGGCGTTGGGCCTCTTCTTGCAGACGTAAGGAAGGGCGTCGGAGCAATCGCGATTCTGCCAACGACCCGATGACTCCGTCCGGATCACCACGCAGTTCTCCTCTTCGTCGTGGTTTGGTTGGTCTACAGGAGACGAGGAGAGCATCACTGAGGCTGATCTTCCTCAAGACCGCAGATCTTTCTGACCTTGCTCCCAGTTGAGATATTTGAGCGGCGAGGAGTCCGCCCACTGCCAGCCGCTGTTGACGTCCAGGTCGTTGAGGCCGATCCACAAGGCGGCGCTGTAGCCCGTCAACAAGCCTTTCAAAAACGTTCACCAAAGAGTCCAAAATGAGTTCATGTCTGGATGGACATTGGAGATATTTTCTTCATGGAATTGGCGATGACACCAAAGTGTACGTTACCGTTGATGTAGGTCTGCTCGTGGAGCTTGGTGACGCTGAGAAGGTCGGCGCCCTGCTGCTGGCAGCTGATGCGGGCCTCGCTCCACGACAGCGTGGACTGGAAGTTAAACTGGTAGCAGCTGTCCGTCAGCGGGTCCGTGTCCCAGAACGTCTCGCAGCCGCCGCCTGAGAAAAAAATTCAAGAAAAAGTCATCTCAGGCGATGAGAATGAGACGCGTCGTGGACGGCGGGGGTCTTACTATTGACGGGACAGAAGCCCCAGCGTTCGTCGGTGGCGTAGTCGTAAGTGGTGGCGCACCACAGGTGGCCGTCCTCGCGGCCGATGCTGGTGCAGTTGTGGAACCACTGGCCATCGTAGAGGAAGGGCAGATAACAGGGGGCGCCGTGGGAGTTGCCTTGGATGGTGTAGATCTCTGACCGCCACAGATACATTACTGTTGCTTATTTTTACGCCTTAAAAACTATGTCAAAAGTTTCATTTTTTTTTATTTTGTGTACCACTATATCACGTATAAGACAGAAAAATGTTCAGTGCGGTGTGAGTAAAAGGGCGAGAGAGAGCGAGAGAGGCTGTGAACCTCAGACAAAAAACACACACTTGAAAGCATCCAAAGAAAAGTAGGGCAGACATATTTAGCGAAAGAGAGCAAGAAAAAAAAAAAAACACTCTCTCTCTTTCCGCTTTTCGACACTGGCCGCCTCTCCCGGTCTGACTAATATTCCGCATGACCTCAGCGAGACACCGCTGTGAAGTTTGCCACTTGAATCTGTCGACGTAAACACGGAGGGAGGAAGCGTGAGTGAGGTGAAGCTGGCACATCTGCTTTGAATCGAAGGCGTCGGTGAACTCGGATATTTGATACTGATATAAAAGTGGCGCTGACAGCAAATAAAGAAAGCGTTTGATATGCATTGGATACCATATATATAGATATTGTATTTTATTATATTATAATACTGCATTATTATATCACTAAAATGCATAGAATGGATTATATTGGCACTGATGTTAATAAACAAAGACAACATAAAGTACTAAAACCAATGAATTACGGTACTTAATAGTTTTATTCTATATGGTAAAAAGATGCTCCTCTACTGGTGTTTTCTATGTTTAAAAATAAGCAATAATGATCATAAAATATGAATAAACATAGCAATTTTAAGTAAACATAAAGCACTAAAACCAATGAATTACGGTACTTACTAGTTTTATTCTATATGGTAAAAAGATGCTCCTCTACTGATGTTTTCTATATTTAAATATAAGCAATAATGATCATAAAATATAAATAAACATAGCAATTTTAAGTAAACAAAGCACTAAAACCAATGAATTATGGTACTTACTAGTTTTATTCTGCTATATGGTAAAAAAGATGCTCCTCTACTGATGTTTTCTATATTTAAATATAAACAATAATGATCATAAAATATGAATAAACATAGCAATTTTAAGTAAACTTAAAGCACTAAAACCAATGAATTATGGTACTTACTAGTTTTATTCTGCTATATGGTAAAAAAGATGCTCCTCTACTGATGTTTTCTATATTTAAATATAAACAATAATGATCATAAAATATGAATAAACATAGCAATTTTAAGTAAACATAAAGCACTAAAATCAATGAATTACGGTACTTAATAGTTTTATTCTATATGGTAAAAAGATGCTCCTCTACCGATGTTTTCTATATTTAAATATAAGCAATAATGATCATAAAATATGAATAAACATAGCAAATTTAAGTAAACTTAAAGCACTAAAACCAATGAATTACGGTACTTAATAGTTTTATTCTGCTATATTGTAAAAAAAGATGCTCCTCTACTGATGTTTTCTATATTTAAATATAAACAATAATGATCATAAAATATGAATAAACATAGCAATTTTAAGTAAACAAAGCACTAAAACCAATGAATTATGGTACTTACTAGTTTTATTCTGCTATATTGTAAAAAGATGCTCCTCTACTGATGTTTTCTATATTTAAATATAAGCAATAATGATCATAAAATATGAATAAACATAGCAAATTTAAGTAAACTTAAAGCACTAAAACCAATGAATTACAGTACTTCCTACTTTTATTCTGCTATATGGTAAAAAAGATGCTCCTCTACCGATGTTTTCTATATTAATAATGATCATAAAATATAAATAAAGATAGCAATTTTAAGTAAACAAAGCACAAGAAGACCACCAGTCAAGAAGGTCACGTTCATCCATTTTACAGTGAGGTGATATGAAATATTTATACTGAGTGGCCTGCACAGTTTCTGCTCTTTTCGGGTCCAAGGAAGAAAACTCCTATGAGGTCGTACAGTTTGGACTATGACTTGGAAGAATGCTTATTTTTACACTTGTATGTGACATAATAAAAACATTGCCTGCACGCTAAATGAAGGTTTTATGATGGACACAGTTCGAGGTTCAGAGTACTGGTACTCACCACGGTATGTTTTGGCACACAGGTCCTGCACGCCACCGTGCAGAGACCACTTGGACGGCGCGGAGGCCGTGGAGGAGTTCCAAAACGAGGGCCCGGGAAGGTAGTTATTCAGGTTTTCCAGCACTTGGCCACAGCTCCAGGTCCAGCGCACCCTGGGGGGCTCGCGGTCGCAGGTGTAAACGCTGAAAGGGGAGCGTCCCGCCGCGGTGGCGTTGCCGGTGGTTACGCCCAGGCACAGGGAAGAACCCACGTTGAAGAGGCGACCCCGGGTCACCCACTTCCAGCGCTGGCTGGACTCCTGACAGGAAGTGGACAGGACCAGGGAGTGAGACCGCACCCCCAGGCACCCCTGGCTGCCCTCGTGGAAGAAGGCAAAGTCATCCGAGTCCAGCGGCTCTGCAAAGTGGGGGACGGGGGGGGGGGGGGGGGGGGGGGGGGGGCAGTCAATACTATTGTGTGAGAACATTCCGTGTTGGCTCACATTGGGGATCAATATTGTCTATCAGTGGACACCATGGAAGCGGCACATGACGAGGCTAAATAAATGGCAAAAATATGACTTTTGAACCAAAGTGGTCTTCTTGCGGTCCCGGTTTAGAATGCTAATTATCACTGGGAGCTAAAGCCACATTGCACTAAATCACATGCCATCCTCACAATAGGATTTTTTTTTACTCAATAGTCCACAGAGTCGTCTCCACTGGTGCCTGCGGGAACTTTTGTCACACCGCAGTCATCCCAGGGAGGGTCGGAATTACACGCCGTGTGGAATTCACTCGGGCCTTGCCAGAGTTGATACGGCAACAATACCAAGCGGCGGCCTCTTGAAGCGTGAGACGATGTGAGGCTGACGTCGGCGGCAGCAGGGGAGCACATTCTCATTCCTCCCTGGAAGGAAGGAGCTTTAGGAGGAGGTGGGAGATGTTTGATGTGGAAAAGAAGAAAAAGGGGGTGGGGGGGGGAGTGTGAGCTAATCAGGGACAAGTCCAGATTAACTTTGTCGCCTTTCTTTTGGGAGGCTGACATTCCCCGAAGCCTCGCCGCCACCCCCCCTCCCCAGCGTGGAGGCAACGTTTTAGATGTGAGTCACTGCAGCTGCTGGCTAATTACTAACAACAGCTCGTCTTCTGCGAGGGAGGCCGAGAATATGACAAAATCATGTCCCGGACACATTTTTCACATCCAACTTTCATTTTTTCCGATTTAAATGCGTCTCAGAGGAGCCACAAATGTGTATTAGAAGTGTTTTGGTTTTTTTTTAGCATTAACCATCATACATGTTTCGAAAGAAGAGGGGATTTTGGCCGTTCACCAACCACAGTGATTGGCTACCTAATGGGGGCGGAGCCTCAATTTTTAGTTTTTGTTTTTTTTTGTTTAAGCCCAACTTACTTTTAGTCATCCCGACTAAGAACACGCGGTTTTGTGTATTTGTAGCTTTAATGCTCTGATGAAATGTGTTCCCTAAGAAGCGCTATTGTGTACTTTATCCACTTTTTGTACACAGTAACTCTACACTGGTCACCACATTAGGAACAGGAGGACACAAACTTTAGCAACACTAGCATAGCTATGCGATGCTAACATTATCATGCTAGGTTAGCCTAATTGCTGAAAAAAAAACTGACCAAACTTAAAGCAGCTCCCATATTTCCAGACAATGCAGAGTTGAGTTTTAAGATGTGTAGTGAAGCCTGCGTTAAAAGGTGTCATGGTTATCGTATAGTAAATCGAGGTTATAAGGGACAGCGGGGCAATAAGGGACAATTTTTGGTAAAATGTTTTAAATGGAGCTGCACGGTGTTCAAGTGGTTAGCGCGCAGACATCACAGCTAGGAGACCAGAGTTCAATCCCACCCTCATCCATCTCTGTGTGGGTTTTCTCCGGGTACTCCGGTTTCCTCCCACATTCCAAAAACATGCTAGGTTAATTAGCGACTCCAAATTGTCCATAGGTATGAATGTGAGTGTGAATGGTTGTTTGTCTATGTGTGGCCTGTGATTGGCTGGCCACCAGTCCAGGGTGTTCCCCGCCTCTCGCCCCAAGACAGCTGGGATAGGCATGTAGAAAATGAATGAATGAATGTTTTAAATGTAATTCTGCCTTTTCATTTTGTTTTTTTCCAAGAAGCATATATTCTTGAACAAATTGTTCCAAAATAATTTTCCCGAAAATGATCCCTTATTACCCCGTCATCCCTCATAACCCCGTTTTACGATATGTAATAAATATGTGGTTCTTAAATGAGTCCTGAGGGTAAAAAAACGGGCATAAAAGTACATGCAACTCTCCTATTAAAGCCTTGTTTTTTTCTGTTTTCTTAAAAAAAAAGCTGTCCCCCATGAAGTGGTGGGCATGTACACGGAGGGGCAGGTCAGAGGCAGTATCAGGTCCACGAAGGGAAGCGTCCCCCCCCCTTTATGACCTCATGAAAACCCGCAACTTCAAAAGCCGGCGTTGGACGGTCTCGCTTTCAACAGATTTTTCTCACATTTGGTTCCTATGAACCATCTCTAGGGGCACAAATGACTCTTGGAAGATGATTAAAAGCTAATTTTGCATCATCTTTTGGGGATGTTAATAAGGTACTCAGAAGAGTAAGCATGCAGTGGAGGGGTCAGTGTGATGGAGTGACCGACTAAGAGACAGGAAATTCCAGCCTGTTGTTGTTTGCGTCTTTTATGGTGGTCTCGCGTCAGAGGACATCCAAAGTAAAGTGGCTCGCTCATCCCGGCCAGCCAGGAGTCCGGGAGGGCGGGGGGTGCATATTTGCATTTTGCAGCCACACTCGGAATCACGGCAGCTCTGGGAAAGTAATGATCGAGCAGAGAGGAGCCCGGTCGAAACTTTTCCATGGCTCCCACACTCTCACTCGCAAGCCGCAGTGCTTGTTAGCGAGTTAGCCAGCCAGCTGTCACAATGTGAAGCCACTTTTAAAGTGGGAGTGGCAAGTAGTACTCGGGTCACTAGGTGGCGGTAGTGACAAAAATATTGAGACTTTACATTATCTTAACTCTGCATGAGGTCCTGAAGTCAGCTATAAAAAGGTTATCCTCCAATTCCATGTGGAAGTGGTAAACTTTGTAAGTTTCAAATAAATAAATTTGAGGCTAACTTAGCCTGTTAGCTAGCGGTCAACTCGCGTCCCTGCAGCATAAGAGTTGCAATGTGGTATAAACAATGAATAATAGGAGTGTAAAGGTGCATATAGGGGTGTTATTTCATGTCTCGCGCTCTTATTTATGCCATTTATTGACAGAAATCAAGTCGGGGCTGGAACCAGTGAACCGCTATAAACGATAACTGTATTAGTTTGTATGCCCTTTCTGACCCCATTCTGGCAGGGAATCGAACACGTGTCCTACATCACCTGGGCTTAATGGAAGCACCTTCATTAATTTTGTGCTCCAATAACATACAAGAGTGGTCAATAAAGTTGTTAATTGGAGTCCTGTAACCGGAAGTAAAGGTTACATCTGGCCGCAGGGGGGCAAATGTTACGTCACTCCACGTCACGCATGAAAAAAGCAACACAATAAAACGACGACGCGAATAAGTGCGTTTGGTGTGTTTGTACAAGAAATAAATAAATGACAGTAGAGTTAACTAAACACTACCCGAGACCCCCCCTTGCTCCCCTCCCGTTCCGTTTTTTTCTTTCTCTTCCACATCTGGTTCCACTCACTCCACACTTTTGGTTCGTGGCAAAGTAGCACAGCAGTAAATGCACAATGAAAATGCGTGCGTGGAAGTGCAGTCTTTCCACATTAGAAGCGACAGAAAAGAGGAGCATGCAAGCACCATCACCAACCCACGCCAGATTCTACTCACCCGTGGCGCTCCTCTGGATTTCCACGCAGAGCAGCAACAAAAACAAAGTGCATCGGTAGAGTATGTGCCGGGGTTGTCGGCTGATCCACTTGGGTCCATTTGTTGTGGAGTCTCGGTGCCGCTCGTCGTCGCCGTGCATGCTCTCTGCTGTAACACACGCCACGCGTACGTGGCAAGAAAGGACACGGACAAACACACACACACACATACGGAGTTGGAAACAAAAAATGACAGCGACTGGAGAGGGGATGCTTGGACCGTCCTCTTCACACACTCTAATGAATGGAGCCGCTTCTACTGTGTGTGTGTGTGTGTGTGTGTGTGTGGTTACATGAGATCTGGGGACCCCTAGTGGCCACTGAGGGAACCTGCAAGACGAACGGACACTTCATTAAAAATAAGAACAGATGATGTAATTCCGCCATTCCAGGACATTTTGTTAAAATATTTACTTACTGTGTTGACTGTGCTATTATTTTTATGATAAATTCACGTGGTGAAACTTTTGCTAGCTCATGCTAGCACGTTTCCTAAAGCATTTTGACCCACAGCCGACAGGGGGCGCCATTATTTTACAGTGAGAGTGAGAGAGAGAGGAGGCAAGCCAAAACACTTTAAGAGGAAGTGCAGCTGCTTGACAAAAATAAATGTTTTAAGTTGAAAATATGTTAAATTTTACAGGATAGGGGCATCCCAACTGTAATATTTTTTGAGGGGAGCGTCAAAAAATATTGAAAAAAACCCCCAGCATTTATAATGTGCTAAAACACCAGCATGATCGTGATTTGTGCCGGTGTCCCTAATGAAGTCGTTATTAAAATAACTGCAGTAAGGCATGAAACTACACCAGGCACATCTTCGAAACAATAGTTTTTTAATGGTTTATGTAACGGTCTGCTAAGGCCCGATTCCCCCCCCCCAAAAAAAAGTACTAGATGGTAAATCAGTCCCTTGCCTTTTTTCTTCTTAAAATGGCCAAAAATGAATTCAAACATAGCTAAATAAATATGTGTTTTATGGCAGGGAGGCAGGGAGGGAGGGTCAATAAAAACAAGCAAGAGTTCTAGTTAAAGGCAACTTGACAAAAAAAAAAAAGTTTTCTCCATAAAAATGGTTAATTCCTGAAAAATGAAGGAGGTGGCGATGGGGGAAGAGAGAGGGAAGGGGGGGCGTTCTTCAGTAGCTTCCAATCCATGACAAGCTACAGAAGTATTCTTCAGAGAACTGAGGTGCAACGGCGCCACCACCTGGTTAAAAGCTTTGGTCAAGGGGCTGACGGGGAGGAAGGGGCGTGTCTTTTATGAGGTGGGGGGAGGGGGGCACTGGTATTTGGGGTTGTAATGCAATAAAACAGGCCTTGCCGTTTGAGCGTGAAGGTGAACGACGTCCACCAGAAGGGCTCATGCGTGGGTTTGCCAGAGAGAGCATGAGGGAGGGGGGTGGGGGGGTGGGGGGCAGAAAGCCCTCCCACCACCTCAACAGCAGTCTTGTCCATTGGGCCAAGCTGAAGCACTTCTATGCTTCTTATTTATTATCTTTTTTTTCAAGCAGAAGGAAAAAAAAAACGCTGAAGCCCACCTTTCTTTTCACTGTGAGCCACCCTGGGCTTTGACCCCCCCCACCAACACCTCCCTGGTGGACGTGTAAGCTGCAGGGGTGAGGACACATTTTCCCAATCTCCTCACCGCCTTTTGCTTCTTCACCAATCCTCCCGTCGTGTCAAGATGGGATGCTATTAGGAGGGAGGCGGAAGGTAGGTGAAGTGGGGGGGTTTATAGGACCCCCCCCACACAATGCCATTCATTCCCGCTATCAAGTCTGCTCTGTGGTGGGCTCAATTGGAGGCGCTGCTGTTGGAGGAGCTGGACGTGGAGGCCACGGCCATGGCCGAGCTGCCCGAGGAGGCCACCGACTTGCGGATGTGTGGCATGAGGAAGGGGTCGTTGGACAGCTGGTGAACGTCGATGCGGTCCTCCTTTCGGTAGACTAAACAGCGCCGTATGAACGCCTGCGGGAGAGAAAAAACAGTTCAACGCATCTGCGTCAAAGTCAAAGCAAGATGCAAGAATGGTTCCTTACCTTGGCTTCAGGTGTGACGACCGGTTTGGGCGGGAACTGCACATCTGTGGCCTTCAGGATGGTGTTCTCCTGCAGGATGTCCTGCTGAGACTGGTTGTGGCCAAAAGGCTGCACGGCAAACAAACACAAATAAGAAGTGGTGCAAGAAGCGTACACAAAGATAGGTTAGTCTTCTTTAAACAAAAAAAAATCAATATCATCAATCATGCAAGATAGAGCGGCATTTTCTATTAATTCGTCTGACTGTACTGTTTATAACTTATTGTAAAATACATCATAATCATATAATTAATATTCTACAACCGGCAAATGGGCCTTGGACATCACTTTCAGGTTCTTACCAAATGATTTGCAGCACTTTATTAGGCTATTACAAAGAAGCTAATTCATAACCACTTTATAAACCACTGACATCAGCATTTTCAAAAATGTTATACTAAGCATTTTATGTCTTTGATGCAAAACTAAGATGTTAGCATATTATTAACCTACATTGGATTGGTTTCATTGGTATTTAAAAGTCCCCGCCCATCATTCAACTTGTTTGTATGAAGCCCTCAGTGGAATAAATCGGACACCCCTTGAATTAAACAATTCCTATTTCTCACATTACATAAATAAGATCTACTGTCATTGTAGTCCATTTTTGATGGTGACTCAGAGCAATTTGGTATAAAAATACATGCATACTAATTGGATTAGCCTTCCTTATGTTGGCTGCATGATCTCATCTAATTCTGCAGTCCTCAAACCTTTCTATGCACCACACGCCTAGAAATGTTCTTGCTGCTCCTACCTTGCGGCCGTACAAGCACTGGTAGAAAATGACCCCCACGGACCACACGTCCACCTTGTTGGAGATTTTGGGGGGTTCTTTTCCGACGACAAAACACTCTGGCGGCAGGTACCTGAGGACAAAGAGGGGATGAAAATGCTGGGTAGGATTGCAGCGAGGATTAAGTGATGCATTTTGACGTCTCTGCTGAACAAACAGCATAGTCAAAATGTCATGACTTTCATCATCATCATCATCATCTCACCAGTACGTGCCGGCTCCCTGAGACGTCAGCTCCATGCCGTCCACAGAGTTGTAGCTGTCATCATCCATGATCTTGGATAGGCCGAAGTCTGTGATCTTGATCTCCCCGCATGCCGTGCCGTTGACCAGGAGGATGTTACCTGAGCAGAACCCAAAAGGACTTTATAACAAGTAAGTTGCCAAGCAACAGCCTCAAAATCTTAAGGGTTTGGTGAGTAAATGTAGACAGGAATGGACCAAATTTCTCCTGAGATGTGTACTGATCCTGGTGAGGAAACATCTGACCTCTGTGGTTTTCTCCATCAAGTACTAAGCTACGTTTTGCTAGGTGACCAAATGCTTATTTCACACAAATACAAACCAATTTATCCCTCACTAAAATGAGTTTAGTCCCGAGACCTACCAGGTTTAAGGTCGTAGTGGATAATGGGCGGTCTGATCTCATTGAGGTACTTGAGGGCGTTGACTATCTGCATAATGATGGAGCGTCCTTCCTTCTCGGACATCAGCTTGTGCTGCTTCAAGTAGAAGTCCAAGTCGTTGCCCTCGCAGTATTCCAGCACCGTGCAGAACCTGCGGCCAAACAGCGATGAACATTGAGGCATCGTTTGCACGCGAGTGGCTCTGACGGTGGTGAGCTTGAAGTAACTTACGAGTCTGTGTCGAGCGAGAAGTAGTCGTAGAGTTTAACTATTCGCGGGTGGTCCAGCTCTTTGTGGATTCTATATTCTCTGCATGCGTGTCTGAGGTAAACATGAGCATTGATGTCACATGACACACTGGAGGTTAATTATCGGCGGCATTGCTGGCCACCAAGTACTCACTTGTGGTAGTTTTCCTTCTTCTCGTCCCTCCAGTTTTTGTTAAGCTGGTGGATTTTGACGGCCACGTACCTTTGCTCTGTTAAATCAAAGGCCTGAAAAAGGTTGTTAGGAGAAAAGTTGAAACAGAGGTCAAAAGATGCTGGTAATGAAGCTCCCACCTTGTAAACTTCACTAAAACCTCCACGTCCGAGTAAATGGAGAAGCAGGTATCTGTCGTTTAGCGTGGGGTGATCTTTGAATCTGCGGGTAGGAAGGCGGTTGAGTGTCACAGCAGCAACGGATGCAAACACCACAAAAAAAAAAAAAAAAGAAACATTTTGTTCTAAAAGGGATCCTACTGGGAATTATCCTCGTTGTGGATTCTTTTCAGCTCGCGAATGTGCAGGTTTCGGACTCTCTCCAACCTTTCCAGCTCTGCCTGGATCTCAGCCTCCTCCTGTGAAGGATAACAAAACATCTCAACGTGTCCTCCACAACACCATCTTTCACAACAAGTGAAACATCACCTTCTTTAGATGGCCCAGTCTTAGCTTGAAGATCTCCTCCTGCTCGTGGTACTCCGCCTGCGATAACCTATGAGAAAGCACAGCCAGACTAAGAATAACTTTAAATACAGGAGAGAGAGAGAGAGAGAGAGAGAGAGAGAGGAAAAAGAAAAAACATCCTACGCTTCACTCTCTGTCCCGTTTGCTTTGCTTTTTCGCTTGTTTTGTTCCAGGCTCAAAGGCGGCGTCTGGGCCATGGAGGGCGGCTTGCGCTTGGCGAGTAGTTTGCGCTGCCTCTCGATGTCTTCGCGCTGCGAGTTGATCCGTTCTTGTTGCCTGGAAAGAAGGCACAGGGCGCAGTTCTTCAGGTTCAAAGTAGCATTTCAAGTCAAGTTCATTTCCATATTCGTGTTCATGGCAGATACAGCATAACGCGGAAAGAGCTTCTCTATGTTAGTCAAGCACTCGTCTGTCGTTCCGAGAGGAACGTGGAGCTCCTTACTTGATGAGATTTTGGAAGGCGTAGCCGTCCGTCCACTGCTCGGTGAAAGAGGCTCCGTGTCTGACGGTGGTGAAGTGGCCCAGTCGTAGCCGATCCTGCATGCTTTTGTCACGGCACGCCATCTTCTCCTGTTTGGACTGCGACGAGAAATAAACAGAGCCATCAATCACAGCCATGTCGACCCCCTCCCCTGAGGACTAAACAAATAAAGCCCAACAAGCGATGCGCCTGGTTGGGGGAAGCGGCTCATACTTTTTCAATGAGGAGCTTCTTGGACATGGTCACGCACTTATTCAAGCGCTCCTTGTAGCGCTCCAGCATCCTCTGCTGCTCGTCAATCTGCCTCCTCAGGTCGCAGTTAGCCTGAAGCACAGCCGATGCAAAATGAAAGTGAGCGTTCCACATGCAACATGTCTCGGGTGGGACACTTCTGTTTGATTAGTACCCGCAACAAATCGTCTATCCGTCCCTCCTTCTTCTCCAGGTCGGAGTTCTTGTTGTTCTCCAAAGCGGTTAGTTTCTCTATGGTAAGGTCAGACTATAGGATAGCATGAGCAAAAAGGCGTTTGGTTAAAATGTATAAAAGAACCAAGCAGTAGCAAGACGGTGATATAAAAAAAAAAAGTACCTGCGTGGCTTTGTGGAGCAAGTGAAGCGAGGCGGGCTTCAGAGAGCACAACGAGAGCTCCGTGTTGGCCGAGCAAACCGATGATGGGCTACCCTGCTGCACCTGGGAAACAGGAAACAAGACATTACATTGGCAGGAAGGACATCAAGTGTATCGGTGTTTTGTTTGCTCATTGGCATCAAGTAGTAGTTTTAGTAAACAAAGGTGAAGAGAAGAATATATGAAACTACGCTAGCATGGTCATAGTAAGATGCATCCACGTTCGGTGTGCAAGAAAAATTAAAGCATGAAAAAAAGAAGGAGCGTTAAAGGTGCGCTCACAGTGACAGGAGGGTTGGAGAGCGAGTGTTGTGGGGAAGAGCGGACCACCGGTGGGATCCCCCTTGCAGGGCTGGTACCAGGACCGCTACCTCCCGCAAACTGACAGTGAAGAAAGCGAGGAGAAGGTAAAGGAAATAAGTTGAGTGAGAATGCGGAAAAGGAGTGCGTGAGTTAAGTGTTCTTATGGTTTCTGAAGACGCCACTTGACACTCACCTCAAAATAGTCGCTAATTTTATGTCCCCTTGTTCCTGCTTTGCCTGTGAGAGAAGATGCAGGGGATACAGAAAATGAACTTGGTGGCATATCATGCTTTTGGGCTTGATTTTCTTCTTCGGGAAGGGACTTCAACACTTCCAAATTGCACTCAATTTTCTGCGAGGAAGTGAAAGCTATTTGAGCTATTTAAGTATAATCTGCAATAGCCATATTATCGTCATTTATATTTATATCCCTGTATATATATCCACACTGTATCATAGTCACAGCCTGTTATAGTTTGTACATATATCTGTCCATTTACAGCTCTATTCTATTTCTACATTTACTTACTAATAAGGTATTTATAAATCTGCACTTCTGGTTGGATGCTAACTGCATTTTGTTGCCCTGTACCAGTGACATGAGCAATAACAATAAAGTTCAATCTAATCTAATCTAAGTGGATTAAAACCTGCAGCCATTAACGCCTATCCTATTTAAGTGAAGAAAAGACTCTCCAACACTGAAAATATGATGATGACGGGCAGAACTCCCTCAAAAGTGGAGTTTTCTTTTAAATAAAAATATTACATATTCATATAAATACACTCAAAAATACAAAGAAAAAAAACTGCAATATAAACCCCATAAACTCAGTTTCAACAAAATCTCCGTATGTGAAATGTCTATGATGGTTGGCAGGGTCTCGCACCTTGGCTGCCGTCGAAGTGGTCCGCTTTTCGTTTTCGGGCTCTCTGGTCATTGGCCTTTTTCTCCGGAGTCTGTCAGGAGGTGAAGACCCAGTCAAAAACCCGAAGTAGCGGACACTGGGAGACGACTGGATGGAAAAAGCAAAGCCTCACCTCTAGTTCTTTGTCACTGAGCGAGCCGACACTACACAGACTCTGATTGGACGACTCGTTCTGATTCTGGCCCGAGCCCTGCAAAAGACAAGTCGTGTTATTGTGACTGTTCATTACACAGCAACAAGTGCAGAATGGATGCGGGGAGACAGGCAATGTGGCTGAGAGCGAGCGCGCACTGTGGGAAGCCGCTGCCTGCTTGTTGCCATTAGCGACCTAGCGATGCCTCTTCCCTGGCTGATGCTTGTCAGTCAAACAAATCACATCAAAATTCCACCGGCACTGCCCAATCTGGTGGTGGTGGCGCTGGGAGGGGGCGGTTTTGTCATTCAGAGCACATGAGAGCACTCTCACTCACTGAACCTTCCCTAAAATGGCTGAACATTACAAGCAGAGGATCTATTCTTCCTCCTCCTCTCACCTTTAAAAAAAGGTGACTTTTTTTGTGTTTCACTCATCCCCTTGCTAAAGTGCTGAGAAGGACTTTTGGGGGGGTGATTCCGTCGCATTTTTTCAACAGAGAATTATAAACTTTTTTCATTAATTAGTGTCTAGTATTTCTGCAAGCAAGATCAAGGTCAAGCTTCTTTGTGACATCAGATTTTTTTTCTTCACAGGCATTTGTAGACGCCCCCTCAGCATACAGACGCATCCACCCCGGCATCTCCTGTCATCCAGGGTGGCAGGATGCCGCCATTTTCTCTGCGGCAGCCATGCCATGCACCGGGGCCCTGCCTATGGTTGGCACGCCGCCCACTCCTGGCATCACGTCCCAAAGTGTTCCAAGATCACCTTCTGCAAAGATGCCACCGCCGCACGCTGCCGCCGCCTCATTCACACCTGGCGAACGACTATTTCAGCATTTCTCCTTAGCCTTCAGCACCCCCCCCAACCCCAGCCCCCTTGATTTTGCGCTCCCATCCCGTCTGTGGCCTTCTTGGCAGGCATCGCCACTTGTACATGCAGGCACTACATCATGAGCGAGGGGGAGATGTCATATCACACCAGCCAAAACACACACACACATACACACACATACACAGCACTGCACACTGCATGAGCCATACTCATCCTGGCCAAACAAAGGAACACAACTCCAGTAGAAATGAAACATAAGATACCTGACCAAGTTTCAAAAGCAACATTTAGATCAGCCCTAATCAGGTAGCGTCCCCTGGGCCGAATTTGGCCCTGAAATGACATCAGACCGGCCCACGAGTACGGTTCAAAACTTGGGAGAGACTAACAGAGTGCTCCTGGCTAATAGAAGATCTTTGACTATTTTGGCATTTTTGCAGTACGTCCATAAACACAGCAGAGCACCCCTGTCGTGTAGAGAGTATCGTTGACTCTAAAAAACAGCAGAGCGGTCCTATCACCGTTGTCTAGCATTTTTGCACAAGGTGCTAGGTGCTACTCAAGACCTTTGAGTAGCATTTGTGCAGACAATCCGAGATCATCTTAGATCTTGATTTTTGCCCAATGTCCTGAAAAACAGCAGTGTGCTCCTGTCATATTGAGGATCTTCGGTGAGCATTTCTGGACAAGGTGCTTAAGAGTCTTTGCAGCAGCACCTTAAAAACGGCACAACGTTCCTGCAGCACTGACCTGTTTTTTGGTGGCACAGCAGACTCGTAACGCAAGCAGAGGGCTCCTGCCAAACTGAGCATCTTTAACTATAGTCTTTTCAGTAGGTCCTTAAAAACAGCAGAGTGCTGCTGTCATATGGCCGATTATTGACCAACAATTGTGCAGTTTATCCTTAAAAACAGCAGAGTGCTCCTATCATATACAAGATCTCTGACTAGGAATTTTTGGGGAGGCCAGGGGGTTCCTGTGAAATTGAGCCTATCTCACTGCCGTTTTTGCAGTCTGTTCCTAAAAATGGCAGCATGTTCCTGTCGTGTAAGGTATGGCAGAGCCTCGCATTAACATTAGACACAATATAAGAATAATAGTGAAGGAAGGTGTCCGCCCCCCCGGTCTTTAGCTTTGTGAAAACCTGGCCCCCAGAACAAATTGAGTTGAATGAGCGTGATTTTAGACAAAGAGGACTCCACAACGAAAACCCACCTTAGCCACGCCAACCCCGGTGAAGCGAGCCTCCAGCAGCTCCTGCCGCCGAGGGTCCAGGCTGTGCAGTTCTTCCATCATGGCTGGGGAGGAGACAAGAGCACACAGATTTATAATAAGGCCACGCTGTTGCCAGGTCCCGGACCATCAAGTGGGAGTGACGGATCATTATTTCACAAGACATAGGTCGTGATGAGTCACGGCGGGGTAATAATAATCCTTCATCTGAGTCACCGGCCAGCATGGCCTAACATTTCCATGTCTCTGCGTGAATGCTTACTGTAGATCCATGAGAATAAAGCCACTAGTAAAGATACTAGCTGCGCTTCAGACATGTAGGCCAGATGTGTGATGGGGAATGCTGGCATCATGTGATGGCACCTACAGTAGACAATATAGGCCCAAGTTGCATGCAGCTGAAGCAACCTATGAAAAGGTCACAGGCCTGCCAAGCTAATGCACATCATCACATATTGCTTTTATTTTACTTTAAGAAGGCCACCAAGCCCTGCTAGCTAAAGCAAAAAGGTTTATGTTACACGCCCATCATTTTGTACATTTAACTCACCTCACCTATGTCTTTGCATACATGAAACGATACCTGACTAAAGATTTGATTGTTTAAATCAAGGGTAAAATGTCTCGCAAATGTCAACAAAAAAGACATGTTAACGACCGCAATGATTATTAACAAGCTTGATAAACGAGCTAGCAAAAAAACGATGTTAGCATAGCAGCATCAGAGTAACACAAGTCAGACATGACATTAAAGTTAAGTTTATCAAGTTTAATTATTGCAATGTCTAGTCGTTACGGAGTTTACATGATCGATATCAAGTGGACGAGAAGCCAGAGTGTAAATATGTTGGATAAAACAGTTTAATGGCGACACAAGAAGCCACCGGCTAGTGTTAGCTCGGTCTGTCATAAAGAAGCATCCTCTTGTGTTGTCCACGACGCTCGATGCAGCAAAGAGCATCTTTTTCGCCGCAATTATTTTTTTATTCTAATTTATATTTTCCTCAACATCAGAAGGGTGATACTTACTGCTCGTCCCCCGCTCCTCCGGGCCTGTCGTTGGTGTTAATAATCCGGACAGTGTCCCCCGTTGTTTCCCCGGTGCTCGTCAGTCCCTACCGACCGGGGTAGGCCGCATCCACAGCCTCGGGCCTCGCGTGATGGTTGTCGGGGATGGTGGCGGGCGGTGACCTCAAGGTAGACGTTGGAGGATCCCCCCTCGGAGGCCTCGGTAGATGAGGGTATCCCAAACCCGACTGTGAGTGCTCCTTAGGCGGGGATCCCCTTCGCATCCCCGTCTCCGAGCACCATCATGTTGTGATATCGAGTATCCTCTCTCCCCTCCACACAATGGCGACCCTCCGACTTCTTTCCTCCGCCAGGTACAATTGATGTCTTTAAAGCTGGCGTCAGTTAACCCCTCGGTTCTCCTCGCCTGTGCTGGGGATGCTTTTCGGTCCAGGCGATCAAAACAAAGTTGGACTCCAGTCGTCTTCCTCCTTCTCCTCCACCGCCTCCTCCTTGTCGTCGTCGTCGCTGCGGGGTGAAGAAAGCGATCTGTTCCCCTCCTGGAAAGTTGGGATGTCCGTTTCAGCTGAATCCGGATCGATTCGGTTCGGATCTCATGTTTTTTTTTTTGCAATGTAAACAATAATCACTAGAGGTGGGTGAGTCGATCCAAATATCGATACTAGTACAGTATCGTTATTAGATCGATACTGGCGTGATGAGATTGATATTGTTTTCAGTTTATCTCCAATATTGTTGAAATATACTGTATGTATTGGTTTATAGTTTGAAACCACACAGAAAAAGAGGACTGTTGGGGCATAAAAACACCCAAAATATTAAAATGAGTCAATTTATTTTACCCGACTGACTTTACCTTCTCTTGTTGTATTCAATTGTTTTTTCTAAATCTTAAAATAATTCAACGATCTCGAAAAAAGTTCAACAGTACAGGCGATACTGGCACAGTATGTACATGGTATCGAATTCATACTAAAATGTGTAGTATCACCCACCTTTTATCACCCAAATCTCGTAGTTTCTCGTGAGATTACGTCAAGTCCACAAACCTGCTGCAAACCTCGTGTCGATCGATAGCTGATCCCAGTAGGCAAACAATGCAGCTCATTATGGAAACGTTTTAATATGAATCAATCAATAAATGTAAATAATATGTAAACTTGGTGATATTTTTATTATGTGTACAAAAAGGTTAAAATGGCACAATGTGTTCCAAAATGTCACTACTAAAAACACAGCATTGTGGTGAATAGAAACATGAAGACCAGGGTGACCAGCCCGTCCTCGTAATAGTACCTCTATGACATTATGGGATGGCGTGGCTAGTGGTTAGCATGGCTACCTCCCAGTCTGCAGAGCCAGGTGGGAATCTTGGTGTGTTGGAAGTTTGCATGTTTTCCCAGTAGTCCGGCTTCCCCAAAATGTGTGCATTAGGCTAAACTATCCATAGGCGTGAATGTTTGTCTGTGTCCTGTGATTGACAGGTGACCAGTACCCAGTATATCACCCCCCAAAAAAGTCAGCTGGGATAGGCTCCAGCTCACCCCAATGACAGCAACGAGGACAAGCGCTAAAGAAAATGGATGGATGTACATCATGGCAGCATCCGGCTCATGAAGGAGCGTCTCTGAACATCAGGTTGGCTTCAGCTCTCCGCATCACCAGTGTGGGTTTCCTCCTCCGGTTTGTGGAGCTGAGTCTGGGCCCTGCGGTACTTGCACTGGATCCACACCCTGTACATGGTGAGCTGCTTGCCCCGGTTCACCTGCAGCCTCCTGTCCACCAGGTTCTGCACCTTCTCCAAGCCGGCCTCGGTGAATAGCTCATGGAGCTCCTCTGAAAAGGACGCCATGCATAAAAAAATTATGTTTTTGTTGTTTTGTTTTCCATATAAAGGATTCCAAAATAATTACCTTGAGTGAAAAAGTACACTCGCGTTCCGTCACCACGGACATAAAAGTTTTCTGACAGACACCTTCCTGGGAGAACATTGATTGACATCATCATTACTTATTCGAAAATAGTCATTCAGGATGATGCATGTGTGAAACCTGGGACTTAAGACAACTCCCTAGTCTGATCTTACAAGCAAAAAGAAGATGGCTGACACCTGAGAGAAACTACATTTGTTTGTTAGTATTTCTTAATAAGCTAACCGCTATACAGTACACTTAAATAAAACTAAAATAGAATAACCGCGGTATTAAACACAAGTGTGTACAGCAATGGGTGAGGTGAAACACAGCTTGCGATTGGCTGTTAGCCATGCTGCATTAAGGTGCAAGGGCAACGCGTTCATTGCCATGCTACATCAACGACGCATATTTCTGCTTCTATGGTAGTCATCACACTTTCGGAGTAAGTTCAGTGCATTTTCCTGGAAAATGTTATCTAAACTATCAACATCTGGAGAAACAACTAATTGGGGCTTCAAAATGTCAAACAGCTGGCAACCAGAAAGCATATGACAGCCAGCACTTGACTCACCCTTCTTAAAGCGGAGCTGTGCCATGTCGTAGCGGCCGTAGTCCCGTAGCAGCATCACCCCGCCGGGCTTCAGCAGCCGCGCTAATCTACTGATTGACGCCTGCATCCTGGACACATTTTTTTTTTCTACCATCATCAATGACCGACAGGAAATGCATCAACAAAAGCGTGAAGGGTTCATACTTGTCCGGATGCAACGCCGACAGTACAAAGATGAGCACCACGACATTAAGGGTTCCCTCCGCGATGGGGTACGACGCGCTTCCGTCGCTCAAGTCGTGGACAAAGGCGAAGCAGCGAGCCGGGTCGTATTCCGGGTTAGCCTGAAGGTGAGAACGCCTGAGTTGCTTTCAATCTCAATCTAAACTTTATTAACGTTTCTGACCTTGACGAGCTCCACGGCTGTGCTGGAGAAGTCACAGCAGTACACAAAAAGTCCTGGGTCACTGCACAAAAAATGATAATTATAAATAAATACATAAATACAGATGAATATATTTGCCTTCACTTACTTGTTAGTCTTCAAGATGGGAAACACCGTGTTGCCGACGCCACAGCCGACCTGTCCAAAGAGCTTTTGTTAGCATCCACTAGTCACAACATTACGAACTTCCTAAAAACACCTCAAGAATTCGATATGTGGCACGAGAACCGGGAAATTCATCGTCACTTTGTCCCCGATCCAAACTGGCCTGCGGACCGCCACCTGTGCCTGGGACCTCAGGATGGCCTTGGGGGCGGAGACCCGGAGCCAACTCTGGGAACTCGGTGAAGAGCCAGTGACGGTCTTTAAAGAAGCGGTTTTCATGGATGGTGTAGAAGTCGTTCCAGTACTCGTTGGCACGGTTGTCATAGTCCTCTGAAAGACATGGTTAGATGTTGCCATGGTTACACACACCACAACAGTTAAGTTTAGGTTTCTCTGTTCCTCATTGTGTTTATGGATGTTGTTAAAATAAGTGGCACCTGCTGAGAGGTATGTCAGATACCTTGTGGGGCCTTGTGGTTAGCAAGTCTATATATGTGTCCTGTGATTGACAGGTGACACGTCCAGGTTGGATGCCGTGTGTCACCCTGGAGGGCAAGCTCTATAGAAAATGGATGAATGGACTTCTACCTTGTTTCTCTTGAGGCAATGGCTGACTATTTTCTTCTACTTTGGTTTTTGCAGCTGCTTCTTGTTCCTCGGTCCACTCCACGTTGTCCCTGTTGACCACACAGTACATTACTTTGGCTTTTCAGTTCATTTCCACCAAACGCGTCACAGCCATTAGCGGTTTAACACATTTGTAGCGGATTTTCGTCAATTTACCCACCAGGCGTTGTGCTGGAAAACCTGCCGAGGGTCTCTAAGAAAACGAGTCCCGAACTGGGGTCGTTTCACGTCGGATGAGGGCGAATCTGTCAAAATTGGAGTCGAGTCACAGGTGCTAACAACCACCGTGTGGGGCGCCGCCATGTTGGAAAATGACGCACAGGAAGTAGGCCGTGCTTCCCATTGTGCTGCGTTCATGTGCTATCGGAAATTACCTGCACCACTGACAACAGCGCTTATAAATGAAATATTATTGTAGAAAAACATCAAATAAAATTGAGATGTGAGGAATGTAAGATATATTTTATATTGAATTGTTTTAAAATATTTTGATAATTTCTGTAGTAATCTCCAGTATTTTAATGTGTTTCTGTGAATTAGCCTGACCAGTGCCGTTTTCCTATATACCCAAACACCACAAACAAATGGCATATATAATAACTACGGCAAAATATAAAATTATCTCCACTTTGATTTTCACAAATGTTTTACTGCCAAAGAAAGCGTTGCGAATCACAAAAGTTCATTACAAATTGTGATATCGTTCCTGCCATTAGGCATTATTGTTGTGAAAAAAAATCACCAAGCATAATATTCTCAAGAGCAGCAGCTAATTTTAAGGGTGCAATCCAAAGTATGTCCACTAGAGGGAGACATTTCCTCACATCTTGTTTTTTTCTTTTCACCTGAACGATTGCTTGCCAAATGTGGAGGTACATCAGATTAGATGTTAGAGAATTATGAATAAAAAAAGCAGGCACGTTTAATCATAAGTTTGTGTGTGTGCATGAAGGCAGGGTTTATTGGCATTTCCCACCCACATTTGTAGAAAACATCATACTGTATTTACAGCAAATAAACCTTGATGATTAATATTTGCATCTCATTTCAAATAAATTACAGCAAATGTATTTATTAAAAGCATTTACAAGTGCTATAAAAAAAGCGACAAAAAACACAATGAATAATGATGGGCGATGCTGAGCTACAGAAAAAAACAAGAATTGTAAACAAATGAGTGCAACTTTCATGCGTGTACAGCAGACAACACAGCAAACATGACAACAGTAGACTTAACGTGAAGAATGGAGTCGTTGTTCCTAATTGTACAATGCATTGGTCATAGAATACAGAGCCATAAAGAGGTCGTTTGAGGCTCAGCTTGTGGCGGCGCCTTTGTACGCCACGTTGGTGAAGGTGGACGTTGCTCCTTTGTACAGCGGGTTGTTGGCCTGGGAATGAAAAGGAGGTGACTTGAAGTGCCAGTCAAAAGTATGGGGACACCTTCTAATTCAATAGTATGAAAGGGTGTTTCAAAACTTTTGACTGCTAATGTAAACAGGAAGTTACTCCTAGTGTCTGTTTGCTTGTATGGTTAACTATTGATTGCAGTTAACTTCTTTTTACACCTGCATTACAGCTACAAATGTGACTTTGACTGTACAGTATATAAAGGTTTGTCTCCAGATGAGATCATTTCTGGACTGTCAAGGTTCCCCTCTTACCGTGTTCCACCTGGCTTTGGCTCGCTCCTTCTCAAATCTGTCGTACTCCCTGCGGTCGTGGATGGTGACCAGCAGCTTCCAGATGAGCAGAGCCACAAGTCCCAGCAGCAGAATGGCTCCGGCCACGGCCAGGAGCACCACCAGGATGTCGGGGCCCTCAGGGCATTCTTAACAGATCACAAGAGAGTCAGCTGGGATAAAAAAAACCTTCCTTTTAGGGAACACGCTGCTCCGTCACGACGGCTTTAAAAGCGTCCTTCAGGTGTGACAGTACCTGGCTCTTTTATCACATACAAGATGGATTTGCCGCTTTCGTCTTCGGAGTACTGGAAGTGCACCACGCAGTCGTTTTCGTCTTTGTACGAGCAGTTCACCGCGTTCTTCGAGTGGAACTCTGTCGGACGAAGGTAGTAAATGAGGTCCGCCTGTCTAAAACGCTTTGAGGTACAAATCTAACAACGTTAAAAAGTTGGTGGCCGTCTCACCAAGTTCAGCCACCACTTTTATTTCATCTTTGCAGATGCGATTGCAGCTGTCGTCGTCCGTGTACTGGCCTCGTTGGAAGTGCTGACACTCAACACACTCCCTGCAACAACAACAAAACTTTTATTTTTTTTTTACACATGACACCTTAATGCACCACAAAAACAAAATTGGAAAAGTAAATATATCACATTGACATGGTAACTCATAAAAATAAATAAATAAATAAAAATACAATGTAATACCTTCATAAAGTGACAATAATTAGATTAGTTTTAAAAAATAATATTGATTAATTCAATTACTTATATGAGAAGAACAATAGAATAATATACTATAGTATAATATATGAAAATTAAAACGACGAGAATTTGTTTAACGAGGACACAAAAACGCTACAGTACATCGGAACGGCACCTTTTTGAGTGTTTAAACAAGACAGAAATGTGAGAAAATGTTGATGCCTGTCTGCGAAAAGTGTATAAAGTGTATACTGGGGGCTATCACCCGCAGTAAATGAGGGAATACTGTATTTATAATAAATTATAATAAAATAATTTGTTAAAATATCTTGCAATGGACTCTGTTTTGACACATTACTACAGCTAAATAAGTATATCGGTTACAGTCAGACAGGTTACACAAAAGTATTTTTTGTATAAACAGTTTTGTGTTATTATAATTTAAAAAGGAAGTTAACATGGACGTACTTCTTAATGGTGCAGGAGTCGGGGCAGGTGGGGCATTTCTCACAGGTGGCGCCGTAAGCTCCGGGCTGCGTGCACTGGCACACGCCACACTCGCAGTTACCGCGGCCGCTGCAGACCAGGCCGATGTTGGACATGCACGTGTCGATGCGCGTGCTGCAGTTGCAGTTCTCGCCCACCCAGCCGGCGTCGCACTGGCAGAAGCTGCAGCTGCACTTGCCGTGACCTAAAAACGATAGCCGGATGTAGTTGTTAAACACCGCCACTAGAGGGCTCAGGGAGCGGTCTTCTGCGGGATGGTGTCAAAATTTGGAACTGTTGTCCAGAAGATGTGAGACATTGCTCAAAACACATCTGAAAGTATTTTATTTGCACTCCTACCATATTTCATGTTTTGGTTTTATGGATTGATTTATGGAATTTTATGCAATGATTTCAAAAATATTTGATGTTTGATGGAATGAAGAAATAAATAAACTTGCCTTGCACAAAAAAAAAGTGTACAAATCAGCTTAGCTTTGAGACGTTGGAAACGTTTGGAATTTGGGTAGCAATTTGAGTAAGAATTTTAGTCATGATAGCACTCATTTCCGCTGCAGAGTTTATTATCCTTATCACTCTTGTGTGTGGGTGTGTGTGGGTGTGTGTGCGATCCAGAAGTGGAATGATGACCGTCGAAAGTAGCTTGACGTCGCTTCGTTTTTAATCACAAACATGTGAGAATTGAAGCACTTTCAAGTGCGCCTGAAGATGAGAAATGTGGACTTTAGTGTTATCACTGTTGGGCGTAACGTTGTTATTTATTAACTGTGGAGAAAGTGTTAATCATTCATTCATGGCTCTCATCGTCAGCTCTCGGCCTGAGAAAACTCTCCTGCTCAAAGGCACTGACACAAAATGAAAGCACCGTGCACGCTCAGTTGGTAAACAAACAACGTAGCGGTGACTAAAACGTCTTGACGTTCTTCCCCCGACAAAGACGGGAAGTGCGCTTATTGTGAAAGAACGTGATGGTTTCCTCATCTCCTTGTCTGCCGGTTGCCACGCATGAAAGCACTTCCTGAGACGCCACTCAAGCAGAAAGGGGCGGGGCCTGTCATCACTCAGGAGGAAAAGGGACACAATGTGTCCCAGGACATTTTTTTTCTTCCAGGGGACCTACTCCGCTTCAGGGTCAAACTGTCATTCAAGAGTAAAAATAAGTTAGCAAACGACATTAAAATAGTGGAATGCTGCTTCAAATGTAGGGGCGACACAGCGAGGAGACCAGGGTTCAATTCCACCCTCTGTGTGGAGTTTGCATGTTCTCCCCGTGCATGCGTGGGTTTTCTCCGGGTACTCCGGTTTCCTCCCACATTCCAAAAACATGCTAGGTTAATTAGCGACTCCAAATTGTCCATAGGTATGAATGTGAGTGTGAATGGTTGTTTGTCTAGATGTGCCCTGTGATTGGCTGGCCACCAGTGTACCCCGCTTCTTGCCTGAAGACAGCTGGGATAGGCTCCAGCAACCCCCGTGACCCTTGTGAGGATAAGTGGTAGAAAAGGAATGATTAAAAGTCTAAAGGTGACTATAGGGGTGTTATTTCATGTCTAGAGGGCTCTAATAGTGTTAAAAGCCATATTTAGGAGGTCATAGACACATTTTCGACGCGCTAACTAGTAAAATATTCCATTTATAAATAAGGAATCCTACATAGCACTGCACGGCGTAAGAGTGGTTAGTGCACATGCCTCACAGCGAGGAGACCAGATTTCAATGTCCGTGCATGCATGGGTTTTCTCCGGGTACTCCGGTTTCCTCCCACATTCCAAAAACATGCTAGGTTAATTAGCGACTCCAAATTGTCCATAGGTATGAATGTGAGTGTGAATGGTTGTTTGTCTATATGTGCCCTGTGATTGGCTGGCCACCAGTCCAGGGTGTACCCCGCCTCTCGCCCAAAGACAGCTGGGATAGGCTCCAGCACCCCCTGTGACCCTCGTGAGGAAAAAGCGGTAGAAAATGAATGAATGAATGCTTCAAATGTATTAAACTTCCCCAGTTCCGTGTGACCACGGGAAACTTTTGCACTCAGCTGCAACCTCTTTTTCACGACTTTACCAAAAAATGCCAATGTCTTGTCACTGGGGTGGAACTGCCAGAAGGTTCAGTACCTTTTGGATCTGGGCCGTGTAAAAGTCGGTATACCTTCAGGGCCCAAAACTGGACTCTGTAGTGTACTTATTTGGTGAGATGTACTAAAAAAGCTGCTTAGCACAAACCCAAACGGGATTTGGCAGTAAATGACTCAGCCCATCAGAATCTATGAGGACGGGAGGAGGGGCGGCTCATGAAACATCCCAGAGGGGTCAAGGGTCGCTAATGCCGCAGCTTAAAACATTTCATGTGGTGGAGGAGTCAATACCCTGTCTGTGTTAATAGTTAACACGTCTTGCATCACACAATCATCGCCGGATGGTGAGTCTTGTCTTTTCTGGGACTTTTTATGTTGACATCATCCCGCCGTGGAAGACGTCTACACATCCGGCTCATTAAACACATGAGCAAGCTTGAGCGAGGAGGACATTAAAAAGAGGGAGGAAGCCATGGAAGTTGAAGGAATAAAAAGGAAAGGTTGGCCTCATTTCCAGTACAGGAATGCAAACTTTCCTGTTCTCCATTTGTCCTCGCATTTATCGGGCCCCCAGGCCGGGCTTTCTGTCTCTTCTGTCTCCCGGCTTCCACGAATAAAAACACACACGGCCGTAGGGAATGCATGCAAAGTCATGGGTGTTTTTTTTAAAGAGGCAAAAAGGGGTGCCAGCTCCCTGCTTTCAGTTTCAATTCAGTTCCCCTACAAGAGTCCGTTGTTGCGCACTATGTGTGATTTTTACATCAGCATGTGTGCACAGCGTAATGAGCGCTGTCAGGACCGTGCAAGAAGAAAACATTACAAGTAAAAGCAAGTCCAAACTCTAGTTTCACTTGGAACACCTTCACTGTAGACTGCAGGAGGTGAGGGGACCATTTTGACACGTGTTCTGCATTAAGGATGCTTAAACCGATACGATACCGACTCAACACTTGTTTTGCTCATTCTTCATGAGCTGAACTGCTGATTTAGACAGCATGATTATTGTACGGGTGTGGCCACAATAAAAGGCCACTCAAAAATGCGCAGTTGAACTGTACTCGGGGTGTCTGCTGTGACCGTATTGCACCCCAAACACACTTGCTAGCTTAGATCTTGCGATCAATACAGCAAAAAGCTGTCCAATGCTGTCCATAACATATGTGCCAGTGCATACCATAACCCCACTGCCACCACGGGCCACTCCATCCACAGCACAGGTCAATTTTGCTGTATTGATGTCATGTTGAACGCACAGAGATACTGTGAAGACAGCCTGAGGCCCCCTGTTGTGTCATCACCTCGTGTTGCGGCATGATCACGCACGGCCCCATGTTGCAAGGATCTGTACGCCATTCCTGGAAGCTGAAAACATCCCAGTTACCTGCTCACCCAGTGAGCATGTTTGGGTCGGAGTTATCTTGTGAATGTTTGTATTGGAGGGCGGCACAGCTAGGAGGACCAGGGTTCGATTCCACCCTCTCTGTGTGGAGTTTGCATGTTCTCCCCGTACATGCGTGGGTTTTCTCCGGGTACTCCGGTTTCCTCCCACATTCCAAAAACATGCTAGGTTAATTGGCGACTCCATTGTCCAATTGTCCATAGGTATGAATGTGAGTGTGAATGGTTGTTTGTCTATATGTGCCCTGTGATTGGCTGGCCACCAGTCCAGGGTGTACTCCGCCTCTCGCCCGAAGACAGCGACCCTCGTGAGGAAAAGCGGTAGAAAATGAATGAATGAATGTTTGTATTGGAACACATTGGAGGCGGAGCTAATGAAGTGTCCGGTGAGGGTATTTACCAATAAAGTTTGTAGTTGAACTCGTCTGGTCCCGCTGTGACATTTTAGGTGTGGCTACAGAGTAAGATGAGTGGAGCAGGCGAGCCAGGACAGGCTTTTATAGCGAGGAGTGGGTGTGGAAATTTAAAAAATTGCGAAAAACAGGGCCTCACCTGAGCAGAGGGCGCCTTTGAATCTCAGACAGTTGAAGTCATCACACTCGCAGTGTTTGCCCCACACTTGTCCAAACTCACTGGCATGGCACGAGCACTGTCCGCACAGGCAGTCCCCCCGCCCGTTGCAGATGGGGCTCCCCGGCTTGGGGATGCACTTGTCGTCGTCAGAGGGACTGTAGTCCTCCAGGGAGCACTCGCAGCGCGGGCCCAGGCGGCCCTCGTGGCACTGACACACGCCGCACTCGTAGGTGCCGTTACCGTTGCTGCATGACGGGCTGTTGACCTCGCTGTCGGCCTCGCAGTCACACACGCAGGCGAAATTCACGGTGACTTGCAGAGAGTCCCTGAAGCCTCGAGGTTTGATGGTGAACGTCTGGGTCCTCTCCTTTGGGCAGCCTCGTAACTGAGCCTCCACGCTGAAAGACACCTGAAGAGGAGCCAGGTCTGGGTGAGTGTGTCGGCCCAGAGAAATAATAATGCAACAGCATACCGTGTCTCCGATCTTGAGGCCGGAGCAAGACCTGAGACCAGGGATGACCTCATTGTTCAGGCACGTTGCGTTGAAGGACAGATTCAGCTCATCGGGGACTCCAACAAGCTCCAGGTCCACTTTAGAGCGGATTTTCTGCACCCAGATGACAAATATTAGTTCCTTATAAATTAAACCAGGGGGGTCCAAACATGGGGGAGATCCATGAAGTCCTTACCGCATATGCTTCCTCAATGAGCTCAATAACATTCCCAGAGTCGTCAGACAGCTTTCCCACGGTTGTGCCCGGAATGAGCTTACTGTACTCCTGGGAAGAGAGAGATCAACATGGCCACTCGGTTCATGCGTGTTTTATTTTGTTGTTATTTTTAAACCGCATTCAAGCATTTACCTTATACAGAGGCAACACGTAGTCGGTCACGGCAAAAATCAGATTGATGTTATTCTCAGACATTTTGTCCATCAGAAGCGCCAAGGAGGGATAGTCCTGGAATACAAGCGGCAAAAAACACATCAACTCGTGGGATGAAAGTCAAAGCATTCCGGTATTCATCTGTGGTTTTACATTCATTCATTTTCTACCGCTTATCCTCACAAGGGGTGCTGGAGCCTATCCCAGCTGTCTTCTGTCTGTCTTCCCAGCCAATCACAGGGCACATATAAACAAACAACCATTCACACTCACATTCATACCTATGGACAATTTGGAGAGAGAGAGATTTGGAAAGTGGGAGAAAACCCACACATGCACAGGGAGACCATGCAAACGCCACACAGAGATGGCCGAGGGTGGAATTGAACCCTGGTATCCTAGCTGTGAGGTCTGCGCGCTAACCACTAGACCGCCGTGCCGCCCTAAACAAAATTTTCATTCATTCATTTTCTACCGCTTTTTCCTCACGAGGGTCGCGGGGGATGCTGGTGCCAATCCCAGCTGTCTTCGGGCGAGAGGCGGGGTACACCCCTGGACTGGTGGCCAGCCAATCACAGGGCACATATAGACAAACAACCATTCACACTCACATTCATACCTATAGACAATTTGGAGAGAGAGAGAGAAACCCATGCATGCACGGGGAGACCACGCAAACTCCACACAGAGATGGCCGAGGGTGGGATTGAACTCGGGTCTCCTAACTGTGAGGTCTGCGCGCTAACCACTTGACCACCGTGCAGCCCATGGGTTTATATGTTAGCAAAAATGTTGTGCTTCTGATCTTGATGAAGGGTAAAGCTACAGCAGTGGCGCAGCCCGGTGGTCCACCACAAAAAAAAGGTGTCACTTGGTCACCTTCTCTCACAAACCCATTATAATGGGACTGTCTGTCTAGCTTCTTGCTCCAACGCTGTACAGTTAATGTTGCTGTAACTCTGCTTCTAAACAAGTTTGATTAAATTGTACATCTCATGATGCTCACAAACGTGTCTCGTCTCTCGTCTATTTTAGAGCGAGCAGCTTGACAGCCATTACATAAGGTTTAAAAACATCAGTCAATGTCACACATTTCTAATGACACAAACCACCATGATGGGCATGGTGGCCAAGTGGCAAGGCGTCAGTCTCGTAAACTGAAAATCGTGGGTTCAAATCCCACCTGTGCCTTTCATATGGTAGGCTTAATGGACAACATCAGTTTAGCGTCTTTCTAATGGCTTTTTTACATAGTGACTACATCTGCCCACAGTATGCCGGAACCTCAAGTCCTTCAAGTTGCTGCCCTTACCAGCACAGTGGATTTGTTGTAGATGTTGTCGATACCAAGGTGACACTGTCCGTCATTGGGCTGCACGATTCCGGCGATGCGTCCGTCCAGAGCGATGTGGGTTTTGGCATCGGTGGTGAACACCAGCAGGTGCGAGGCATCCGGACGCCAGCCAATCTTCTCCTTTAAAGTCAGTTATGGCAGGACGTGAAAAATGTGATGGGATTCATGTTTGGCTTTATTTTCTATACCTTGCACACCATCGCCTGCATGACAGCATCGAATCCACCCTCTGGAGCGTCTCGATTTCGGGACACCTGCTGCTTCTCCACCTCCTTGGTGAAGCGGGCCACTGTCTCCGTAAGGGACAGAACATGCTTGAACCCGAACTGGGCCTGGCAATCCTGGTCAATGCTTTGGGAGTTGGGAGAAGACAAGGTGGAATAGCCTCTCCTCCTCAGACATTGATATGGTTTTCTTTGGGTACTTACCCATAGCAAGGGTTCACGATGGCCTCTGGTGGAGACAAGTACATAAAGGGGGACACGGTCTTGTCCACAAAGGCTCCAAAGCCCATGCGTAGGTTGCTGGTGGTCCTCCCCATGGTCTTTGCCAGCTTGCTGCCCAGAGTACGCAGGCGAGCTAAATCATCCTTCATTGAAAAAGAAAGGTCCATCAGGTAGTAGAGGTCCACCGGGTAATCCTCCACTTGCTTCACGGTTACAGTGAACCTCTTGGAGTCGCCTGTGTGGCAAAGAGTGGGGGGGTTGTTAGAATTTGAGTTGTTCTCCTCTCCGCAGGTCGTGTTGGGGTCCACCTGGCCTGAGCACCATGCGGATCTCCTGGGGCGTGATCTGAGTGACGTCGTTGGCCGCCCCCGAGGCTTTGTCACTGAGCTGCTTGTCCTTCAGGATCACCAAAGTGCTGCCGGGCGACTCCACGGCTGCCTCGGAGCAGCCTCCATCCAGGAGATTCTGCTTCAGGTCACAGCGAGACACGCTTGACCCCCCCAAGCCAAATACCTGAGACAGGCAAAGACAACAAGCGGTAACTTTAACACGGAAAATGCAATTCAAAAATCTAAATGTGCCTCTTTTACCGCTGTGTAAAAAAAGCAGGCTTCGCTACACGTCTTAAAATGTAGCTTAGACCTCTGCTAACTATAGTCAGCCCCAGACATGGAAGCTGTATGCTAACCTGGCATGATGTTAAAATGCTATCACCAGAAGTGGATAAAGTACATTAGCATTAAGCTAACACACTTCCAATACTACAAAACTACTAAAAATGGCGGTTCAATACTATAATATAAGGGAGGGACAGTTCAGCATGGGGAAAAAAGCAAGCCAAGAGAAAAATACAGTGGGGAATGTCAGGAGGAGTTTCTGTCAGGACAAGCAGCACGAGGGGCCCGGGGCGGGGGCCGGGGCCGGGGCGGGGGTACCTCCTGGGAGCACCATGCACAGCTGGGATGAACCGTCAAACACTGCTGACATGTCGTGACTCCTCGCGACGTGCACACGTTGGACCCTGCGACAGTCAAAAGAAAGACGAGCGTTGACACAGATGTTCCCCTTCACTTCCTGCACACTGCCAAGTGGCATAACAGCGCACGGCACATTTCCTCCATGATTCAGCAGGCAAGATAGCACTCGTCACACACACACACACACACACACACACACACACGAGTGCTGAGCAAACATGCCTCACCGAGCCATGACTAAGTCTGTGTGGACTTTTTTTTAGTTTGACAGCAGAATGCAACAATTGAATCAGCCTGTGGGTGTGGCCTAATAAGACACCTGAGATATGTCAATCAATATATATGGAGTGAAATTACAAATTTGATTGTCAAAAGGGCTGAAACAATATTCCAATATGAGCTAATTTAAGTATTGTACATATGCATTGCAGAAAAGTGTGTGTACTTTTTAAATATTTTAGTACTCATTTCATCCCACAGAGAACTGTTTCCAGTACTTTGGTTATTTGGCAGCATGGGAGATGCACAATGATAAAGATATTGTTAAAATGATATTTTTCCATTAAATGTATGTGTTATTATCTCTATAAAGGCACATTTTTTTCATACAGGTCTTGCATTGGTTTGTGCAGGTGTACTACCTAATGAAGATTATGCGCCATTAACAACATTAATACGTTTAATTGCCCCGAAAAAAAGCACTTTTACTGTCATTTGAAATACTTGGATGGAAGTCTGATGGGTTATCGACACGCGATGACGTCACGCACGTGGCACAAGAAAGTCTAAAAAGTGCGATTAGAAAAAAAAGAGCAGATAATTTAAAACAAAAAAAAACAACAAAAAACTTACCATAAAGACGAGGAGTGTAAGAAAGAAGGAGACACAACATCAGCAGCGTCCTCATGGCGGCTTTTCCTCATTCTTCCTCTCCTTACTTGGATCTCCCAGCTCTGCCATTGTTGACGCCCTCTTTTTTACTCACTCATATTATTATTACTGGCACAAAATACACGTAAAGACAAGAGAAAACAAGTTAAGCAATGACAAAAAAACATCAATACAATAAAAACAGTTAGCAGTGAGTGATATAATGTGCAAGGGATGTGGAAAGACAACACAACCTTATAAGGACATACAACTGGGATGCTTGTTTTAGGCTCTCTTTAGCACCATTTTTAGTCCTTACAGAAGGATGACACAAAAATACTTTCTTGGAATGACAGTCATGTTGTATTAGCATGAAAACAAATAAAAAAATATATATTCACAAATAAAATTAACTTTTCAGGGCATTGAATCGATCGCAACTGGACTGTTCAGGTTGTCCACTTTCGATCGATCGATTAATTAATATAATAAAGTGATCTGGATAAATGATAATATTCACACATTCAGTTCGGGAGTCACCTTTACAGCCCATGTAGATAGGCTGAAACATTTTATATTTTTTTAAATAAAATAAATCAACCTAATAAAATAAATAAAATACAAATACATTTGTTTTTCTTCTTATATTACACTTTATTTGCATTTTAAAAACAAATATTTTAACTATTTTTGGTCCATTTGTTTCTTGTAATAATGTGAAATTATTGTCATAATATTCTGGCTTTTTCCCAACCTAATTTTCCCAAATAAGCAACTTTGTTTTCTATTGTTTCTCACACTATGACTTTTTTTCTATAATAATTGAACTTTATACTATTTCCCCTCTTAATATTATTACTTTAATCTGTCAATATTCTTGTAAAATTAGTGCACTTTTGTCATTTTTGTTTTGTTTCCATAAAAAAAATTTTTTAACTTTTTTTTAGAATGTGCCGAGGGCCAGACATGGCACCTGGACACCTCTGGTGTAAATACATAAATTATGATTTACTGGTAAAAAAGTACAAAAATTCTATATGTACATATAATTCAGTATTAAACTCATAAAGATGTGGACTGTAAAAAATGCTAAGATAATTTATTATAATTTTTTAAAGCTTAAAATATTGAAATGAAATAAAAATAAAAAGGCTAAATTCAAGGAAGATTTGTTCCAAAGTATATAAAAAAAGGCTCTAATAATTGAGTTGACATGTTTTGCACACCAGGAAAGTGGGCTAGAAGGCCCCCTAGTGGCGAGACTCATAACAGGAGGCATAAGGATAAAACATGCTATCAATGAATGTGGCTTGTGATCAGTGCTCAATGAGTGTGTGGTGTCTTCTTTAAAATAAGACTTAAGTTGAGAAGTGGCATCTAAACACGCCACTCTGGAGAGCAAAACAAAACAAAAAAAAAGTCAACAAAGTCAGACAGAAAGTGCGATAAAAGCCCACTTTGCCCTGAAGGCTTGAACTTTGTGTGTGTGTGTGTGTGTGCTGTATTGTGCAGAAAGCGTACAATGACGTTTCTTATCAGTGCATTTATTGAATCTTTTATCCAAGCCCCCCTCTAGTGCTCTCTGGGTGGTTGCTAAGTTACCACCACCAGACGACACGACAGAAATAGAGGAATAAGTCGACATGCAATAATAGTCAACATTCACTGTGTGTGTGTATGTGTGTGTGTGTGTGTGTGTGTGTGTCATCAGGCGGCTGTATTGACGGGCGTGGATGTATTGGCAGTGCAGCCTTTTGTGGCCTCTCCTTCCCCACAGCGGAGTGGCCTTTCCGGAAGAGCACCGCACCAGTTATCCTGAATGAAGAGCCATGCTGGGTCAGACGGCAGCCAATTAAGACCGGACAAGACAAGCAGAGTGAGGAGGAGGGAAGTACGGGCTAGAGGGGAGGGAGCGCGGGGGGGGGGGGGGGGAGTCTTGACCTATGTAATAGATCTATGTGGAGCCTCTTAAGCTTCTCACTCAGAGCCAATCACCTTCAGACAATAGCAGTGTTTGGTTGAAACCACAAGAGGCCAGGTTTTCATAAAAATACTGTGGGGGGGGAGATGTGAGCGAGGGGGTGACCCTGATGAAATGCAGCCCCCCCACTCAGAGTCGGTATGTTGACTTCTGACCTCTGTGGATTTGATGCACCACACGTGGCTCCTCATACGGTCACCATCCACACACAGTCGGTCCGAGCACCTCTGTTGCCCCCCCCCCTCGCTGTCTCCTCAGAACCAAAATAACTTCACCAACCATCTGTCAGCGGACTCCCGGAGGTCCACTGTTGCTTGGAAACAAGTCTGACTCTCACATCGGCGTCTGGATGCACCGGCACGTGAAGCAACATCCTTAGGAATATGTCTTCATATAGTTTGGACTCCTTGCAAGGAACCTTCAAAGCATACAATAGGTAGACTTCCAACAACAGGTACTTCACCTGAGCAGCAGACTATCAAGGATTCAGCAACACTTCATTAATAAGATGGCGTTTGTTTAAGGGATTTCACGAGGATCAAAACAAACCGGGATGATTAATCCAGTAGAAGACAATTACACGAGGCGGCCCTTGACTTTGCATGCGGTAAATTAATTAGCTACAGCTAAATCCACACACAAAGTTCACAATCAGTCGAGAAGCGAAGCAGAGAGGTGTTTACATCCTTGTGAGTGCGCGTGTCACCCGGAAGCATGAGGAGATTCCCCAAATTGGGAGCCAGGGCTGATTAATATGACAGCCGCTATGAATCATTCCAAGAAGAGTGTGTGTTATTTTAATATAATTAATGCCTAAAAGGTCATTGAGCAGGTTTCTTTTCAAAAGGTGAGCTGCAGTGATGCTACAGTCTTTAAATAGATAAAGTACTGCCAATGCTGTACTTTACATGTACTTTGGGGATGTAGCAGCATAGATGCTGAAAGGGTTAGTTAGTTATTACTGTCACTTTAATACAATCGGATCCTTTAACATGCTCAAGGATACTGTAGTGACCTGGCAGCTATGTGTAGTGTGAAAAGTTTTTAAACTTTATAATAGAACACAATGAAAGTGAAAAATATGTATTTAACATAAATAACAAAATATAACTAAAATATTTCTAAACAAATAAAATAAAAACGTAAATGAAGTTTCCTGTATTGTTAAGTAGTTTGTTAGATAGCTGTTGCTTGTTGTTCAGTGTTGATTCAGTGGAATCCTCGGATTTCTGTCTCGTTGTGAACCCCATCTCCACTCTCGCTGACCCTTGACGTGACTGACAACAATGCTAGCGATGCAGCTAATGGCTAACAGCTATCTATGTCCGACGTTTGGGGCTCAGACCACCATCTACCAAATGAGAATCAAGAGCGCTAGACATCGAGTAAAGACATGGTGACTCAGGGGAGTGAGGTTTACCAGCAATATTCGAGGAGACAACAGCCAATAACTCCTGATAAATGTTTCCTCAATCACATTTTTTTTAATTCACGTCTTCATTTCTGACTTATAACTCGTCTGACTGATAGCAGCGGCTGTTTCCACAGCAACCAACTCAGCTGTCAATTCATTAGGTACGCAATTTAAATAGCGCCACAACAAATATAGTGCCGTTTGTGCACGAGATTGTTGAGTTATTAACTCTATGACAGGACTATGTTAGGCATAGCGGCTAATCAAAGGATGCTTTTTGCTACTGTATATTTATTGATCCTTTAATGTACTACGTATGTGTATGAATCCATAATATAGCCAGGGATGGTGGGATATATTGACGTGCACAAATGAGTGCCCCGTGGGACCCAGGCACACAACAAAAGGGCAATATTTACCCATTGGTCAACACTTGTCCTCTTTAAGGTCATTAGATTGAGCTGTTGAGCTAGTCCAGTTGACTTCTAGGGTGAGAGGCGCGGTGCGCCATGGCTGCCAGTCAATCACGGGGCACATATAGCTAGACGGTGGCTAGACATAGAGGTAATTTAATGATTGTGTATGCATGGTTTTGGGAGTCGGAGTACCTGGAGAACATGTGAACCCATTTGAACTCCAGACTGGGAGGCAAAGTGCTGGCCCTTGAATATTTATGATCCCATATTAAAAAAAAAAAACAACTAAGTAAATATTTCAGCCAAGGTAACATTTAATTTTCTTGTTCATTGAAAATACTGACATTCTATTGTACTTTGTACTTTACCTGGCTGCTGACTACTGCTGAGTCCGTGGGGAGCTCATCATGACTTTAAAACGCACCAGAGACTTGGCACAAAAGGAGGGCTGGTGGTGGTGGTGGGGGGGAGCACACGCACACGCACACGCACAGGCTCTTATTACACCTTGCGCGCTCGTTTAAGAAGACCCAGGAAAAGTCTGCTTTCTTGGTGTTTCTGCGCACACGTCTTTACGCACCAAACTTCTTCCAAGCGTCTAAAGAGCTGCAGGACCACACAGGAGCTCCGCGTCTGCTTCTTCCGGAATTCCGTGTGAGGCGGCGGTCACATGAGGCCAAGTTTGGCAGCTTTTTCTCATCTTCCGAGTGGATTCGTCCCCGAGGAGCCATGAACGCCTCCTCCATCCTCGACGCGACCCAGGGCGCGCTGATCAACGGGAGTCGGACCCTGGCGGGCACTCTGGCCACTTACTCCGGCAACGGCAGCGAGCAGGCGGTGACCGTGGACGGCAGCGGGTCGCTGGTGTTGCTTCAGGAGGAGCGCAAACTGCTGGTGATGAGGGTGGTGCAGATCGCCGTGCTGTGCGTGCTGTCGCTCACGGTGGTCTTCGGGGTCTTCTTCCTGGGCTGCAACCTGATGATCAAATCCGAGAGCATGATCAACTTCCTGGTGAAGGAGCGCCGGTCCTCTAAGGACGTGGAGACCGGAATGATCGGACTCAGCTAGAGAGGGACGTGGAGCTGGCTGGGGCTGACGCTGTGGGTGGGGGGTCTGTATCTGCATGAACTTGTTCAAGATTTCCTCCAAGTGTTCCGCCTCAGCGAAGATCAGATATGCAACAAGGTCACGCTTCCCTTCCAGGACTCCAAAGTAGGACGTGCGTAAAGCTTGTGCGTAAAAGAAACCAACATGTTTACGCGTGGCTCCGTGTCTTTGGGGTGAAGTTTTAAAAAAATGCCAACTTGAACAAAAGTGACGAAAATGTTTACAATCTGTTACCTCATGTTCGTTTTGCTTTTGTACTTTGGGTAATCGTATTTTCATGAAGGTTTCAATGAAACACTCCAAAAGCATGATTGGGATTTTCTTTGCAGTCAACTCTCTCAAGTAAGGAGTGTGTGAGTGTTCTCTGTCAAAAGGTATTTTTCTTGACTTATATGTGCAAATACAACCACAAATGGACAAATGTTGCACGTTTTAAGCTCGCACTCTTTATGGAGTGATGCTGCCCCCTGTTTGGCATGCTTTTTTGGATGCTTTTGATGTGTTGTTCAGTCATTCCTGGAATCTGTTTTGCACTTTGGAAAATGCTGCATGACGTCTTCTTTTTGTACCAAAAGAGATTGCAAAGATTAAAAAATAGCATATTAAACTCTTGTCTTGTGGATTCATTATAAATGCAAGAGAGTTTGTTAAAGGGCGTGTACGGCTAACATACTGTTGATGACTTAAAGTCACACAAATACTAAATATTGAACTGAAAATATCACAAATGGCCTCCAAAAGGTAACAATACTAAAATGCTATTGCAATTGTGAGAAGAAAAAAGGCAGCACCGTACCACAAACTCTACTTTTTGTGGTAGAAATACAGCATCAACAGGTGGCTATATTTTACCACATTCAAACACTTTGCTCATTTTAGTGCTACAAAATGTTACACTGTGCCACAAAACCAACATTTTCCCATCAAATGCTAGTTTGGGTCACAATTTCACAGTATTTGGTCAAACAAGGTGCAATTTTGCACCATGAAAACACAATAATTCCATATAAAAATGCAATATAGTGTCTCAAAACCATATATTTTGCAACAAAAATGCTTTAACCTTTTGGCTCGAGGCTAAATTTTGTCAGAAAGCCCCTATATTCTGCAAGGGGAGTGCAAATGCTAATCCCAACACCTGTCAGCCATTCAGTTGTCCTAAAGAAGGTGACGTATTTAGGGTTTTATAGTACTATTGACAACATTCAGTGCCGTTTTCATCTCAGGAATACTGCATTTTTACACAAAATGTTATATATTTATATGGAAATGCATGGAAACAGTGTCACGAAACACTACAATTTACCACAAAAACTGTGTTTTTCTGGTATAACTGTCCCATTAAACTGCAACAAAAATGCAATATTGAAGCTTGTGGTGAAAAATCAAGTGTGACATTCAGCGGAGGTGTTGGCGCTACAAGAAAGTGACTGACATGTTTTGCAGCTTTTCAAGCTGACTTATTGATGCTGAGCGGGGAAAATAAGGCTGAGCTCAACACTTCCAGCACTTAGCCTGATCCCTCGGAAGTGCGTCCAACACTCAGACCACTTCAGGCTCCTTCAAGCACTTTTTTTAAAATTAATAGCAGATTGGGCTTTTATTCCTATCCACTAGTGTGACAATAACCACACTACATGCACTAGTCATTGCGGCCTCCTGAGCTCTCATGATTATTTCATCACTCGCTAAAGGAGCCGGGCCGCCAGAGTCCTTACAAACACACCCATGCATTCACAACGGCGTGCACACGTCGCACACTGATGTGCAACAGACCGGCAAATGCTCACAAGCACAGCTATCCCTCAAAAACACCATGAATAAATAAGACGTCAGCAGATAATTAGACTTCAGTACGCACTTGTTGACATTAAACAAAAAGTGTGCTAGTGCAACAACAATCTACATTCCTGATGTCATAATTTACTACATTGTTGCTATATTTCACACGTTAGTTTGACTCCTATGTGTTTGGATACAAAATAACAATATCTGTCAACAAGAACCATGATTTGGCAGGATGTTGCTAGCATGAAAACACAAGCAAGATGCTATATTGCACAATGAAAGCACAACATTGATGTGAGGATGCTATCTTTTACCATGAAAACACAAGCAAGATTCAATATTCCATCGTGAAAGCACAATATTGTGACACAAAATGCAATATTGTACCATAAAAACCCAATACCTCATTATAAACATGCACAAGTTGCGTCATGAAAACACAATATTATGCCACAAACTCCAATTGCGTGCTCCAAAAACACACAAGATGCCATTTTGCAACATAAAAACACAATATTACGCGACACAATCCATCAGTGTGCTATGAAAACACAATGCAATGCCACAAAAAGCAGTATTTTGTACCAATATTGTGGTACAAACATGCAATATTTTGATACAAAATACCATGTTGCACCAGGAAAACACAACAAGTGTTCCGCAAACTCCGACAGTGTGATACGCAAACACAATATTGTGACACAACATGAATAACATAAAATAAATAAAATGCAATATTTGGTCACAAACTGCAACTGCATTTACTGTATATGACACAAAATAGAATATTGTGCTTCGAACACAATATTTTGTCATCAAAATGCAACACAGTTTCACTAAAGCACAATATTTTGCCACAAAGTGCAAATCTCTGCTACAAGCACTCATTAATATCACACAATATTCAATATTGTGCCATGAAAACATCATATTTTCCTATGAAAATGCAACACGGTGTCACTAAACCACAGTATTATGTATTATTTGGCCTCAAAATGAGTATATTTACTATAATTAGGGTTTAGTTGTTTAAACATGAACTGCTGGTGACAACACACACACACACACACACACACACACACGCAGGCAGGCAGGATTACTGCAATAATTAGAGTGTGTTCCAGAAGACAGTTGTCAATGTTGTAATGAACGAGAGTGGAGCACATAGGTTGCCGTGTTGTTAATTATGATAAGGGCATGAAGTGGGTGTTGCACAAACACACACTCGTGTTCACCGAAATGCAAAAAATGTGCACGCGTGTGTGGCGATTCCAGCTCGTGACTACGTAGGCTTGTCAGGAAGGGTCACCGCTGACCTTTAGCGACGTCCACCTGGCAGATATACTAATGAACATGGCTCCGGCTATGAAATGATATACTTATAGCAGCAGTGGCCTTCAACAGGATGAGAAAAAACTATTCCAGTGTTCTTTTTTTTTAGCCTTTTCTCTAAAAACGCCATTTTTTAATTCCCACCTGTGTTATTGGTACGAGGGCCACACATACAAAGGCGTCTCCCCCCAGGATGAAGTGGCCTTTCTCAGCCCCATTCAAACGCCTCCTAATGGGATGTGTCGTATTGAAAGGGAAAAAGCGTGGAACAATAGTGGCCGTGGAATGGAGCAGCTTAAACGCTATCTACCATCTCACACAGGTGAGCCCGCACTTTTCTTGTCATCACAATTACTTTTCATTCATGCGAGCGTTTGAATCCTGGCAACAGTTATCCCCAGACACACACACACACACACACACACAAGCTCAGCTTTGTTGTGCAAATCTGGCTGAAACGTGTAGTTTCACTTAAAGCAAGAATAGAAGTAGAAATCCATATTCCACCAAAGAAATGGTTTGTATTCCATACAAAATATATTGGTTGACTGTATGCAGGAACATTTTAACAAAAACACGACAATAATGCATAATATTTTGCTGTGAAAATGCAGTACTTTGCTTTGAAAACACAAAAAATACCCCAAAATCGCCAAACATACATCCACACCGATTAAACAAAAGGCACAAAAAGTATTGCATCATCATGGGAAAGATACATTCTAGTTACATTTTGTGGAAAAATTCAATATTTTTTCCTAAAATATACAGGACAATAAAAATACAACATTTTAGAATGTTTTAAATATATTCTATATATATTTATATAATATAACGTTTTGAAGAGAAAACATCCATATTGAGTTACAAATGCTATCCATTAAAAATAAAGATAATAATATGATACATTCCTGATGAAAAGCTAAAAACGGAGTATATGCAAATATATAATATGTAATATTACAGTCCACAGGTGCTGTTTCCATGGCAACACCACATCAAACACTAAACAGGGCTGTCATATCGGTGGGAGGGAAAAATAAAAAATAAAAAAAAGATTAAATTTTTAGCCAAATTAGCATCTCAGGTATAAATCCAAAACTTTGATTCACCCCACAGGAGGATTTTGACAAGTTAGTGTTATTTGACTTTCCACTGCTAAGAGCAGCTCCAGCAGCTCAGCAGTAGCACATAGTCATGGTGAAGTGGCCCACAGAGGGCAGTAATAAATGATCCACAGTGACAGGATGGAAAAGGACAGCCAGTCCTTCTACTCCTTCTGGTCCTGTTGCTTCTGTTACCAAACGAGCTGCTCGGTGCTGTCAGCGTGTTCTGCATGGGGGGGGTAGTATTCTCCGCTTACACACCACCTCCACCGGGGGTAAAGGTTGACCGAGGACAGAGCCAACTCTCCTACACACTATGGACAAAGGTACATTCACACCTGTAGCTGCACCTTTGTCCAGATTCTCACCAACGCCGAATAACGTTGAATAATTCCCTGACGGGCTGCACGGCAGTCGTGTGGTTAGCGCGCAGACCTCACAGCTAGGAGACTCGGGTTCAATTCCACTCTCGGCCATCTCTGTGTGGAGTTTGCATGTTCTCCCCGTGCATGCGTGGGTTTTCTCCGGGTACTCCGGTTTCCTCCCACATTCCAAAAACATGCTAGGTGAATTGCCGACTCCAAATTGTCAATAGGTATGAATGTGAGTGTGAATGGTTGTTTGTCTATATGTGCCCTGTGATTGGCTGGCCACCAGTCCAGGGTGGGATAGGCTCCAGCACCCCGCGACCCTCGTGAGGATAAGCGGTAGAAAATGAATGATTGAATGAATGAATTCCCTGACAATGGCATTTTGTCAGGGAACGCAACATTCCGCGGATCCACCAGGAAGTCAAGTCTGAGGCGTCATGTAATTTGCCACTCTTACAAAATAAAAGTGTAGTTGTGATGTTTTACTTTCAACATAAATGCTTTTCTTGTCCTGTGTTATTAAAACATTGGCACAGAAACTGGAAGCACAAAAGTACATCTGAGTACTTCCCTAAGCGTTCCTCCTCCCCTACATAAAGAGTAAAAGTGCGGCCCGCCATCCGTGACTCTATTGAGAAGCTGTAAAACCATAAAAGTATATTTACTGTGACTATAAAAGAAAAAAATGAGGCTGCATGTACCGAGCTTATAAGCAAAGCCAAGATGGAGTGTGATGTCTCCAAGGCTTATCGCCAGTGCAGGCCTTTGGGCGGTGCCATTAACGTCAGTCGGTCCAGTCAAATCCGGGTCAATCCTGCATTATTCCCACCCCCCCCATCAATGCGACATGCAGCAAACCCTGACGGAAGACAAACACAACGTGAGTGTACGCTCGTTTCTAAAGGCTCCGTCTTCTCAAGATGACGCCGGGTGTCTCTCGCCATTGATTCCCGATAAGAATGGACCGCAAACCGGCTCATTATTGGTGTAAACCTCCACCCCCACACCCTCCACGCTCCTCTTCCTTGCACCCCCAACCCACACGCAGAGATGACTGAATGCTGGATAATTGGTGTCCACTGACTTTATTATGTATTAATAAACTCAAGAGTGTGCATGGAGATGTGTTAATTGGCGGGAGAGGGTGCTGGTGGGCGCTATGCGAGGCTTATGCCAGTGGCGGTGGCGATGGAGGGCTGGTGGGGGGCGTCTGTCAGTCAGGTTAGCTCCTCGGGGGGGGAGGGATGTTCTCTTATTGCCTCTCTGGCTGTATTCGAGTCTGGCGGTGGACCGTCAGGGAGACAATAACTCTGCTTCCCGCATACATCGTTATTATTATTTTTGTATTAAAGTAAAAAGAAAAATGGCCGCCGATGACAGTTTTTCACCACTTTCATTCCATCAAAGTCAGACTGTGTGGAGAGGATGACTCGAACCTCTTAAAAAGTGATCTCCCCTCCCTGCGGACTAGACCCACACGCATCAGGCCTGCAGGGTGCTGTCGCCATGACAACAAGGGAAAAAAGGTACCGGGGCCACGTGCTTGTTGCAGGAGGCTAAGGGCCAGCGCTCCAATGTGGGGGCACGGTCAAGTTACTATTTGTTTTGAAAAGGCAGCCATTAAATGTGACCCAGCAAGGCATGGGCTCCATCTGAACCACCACCCCCTCCAGCTTCTGTGTGGTATGAATAAATGATTGCTATGACCATTAGCATGTGTGTGTGTGTGTGTGTGTGTGTGTGTGTGTGAGATGAAATATTCCTGAGGGGTGCAAACATTCATTACTCAGCAGCCCGCTAACCTAGAAATGTTTATTTTAGCAGGGACTCGTTTATGTTGGCCTTATCGTACCGGAACCTGTTGTGATAGCCATGTGAGCTTGGACACTTCATTAGGTACACCAGTCTGATCCGATCTAGTTTTAAGAATTGTGGCCGTAGGTCATGTGAGAGTGGAACTGGTATAAAGTGTGTCTATGTAAAGCAGATCGCCTTACCCTAATGGCACCCGTGCACAACTTTTCGTCTCCTTCCGTTTAGCGGCTATTAAAAGAACACAATGTTGTTGCAAAGGACTTGATGTGCGATGCGTGGGCCGCGCGGGAGAACAGAACAGGAATTATCTTGGTGCCACGCCGCCAATTAAATATAGTTTGCCAGTTTGTATTTCAGCGCTTGTGGCAGATTTGGACATCACCTGCTGCTACACACACTCAAACACACGCCACACGCTTCCTGTGTGTCGCCACGACAGGGGCCTTTTAAGAATAGATACAATGCAAGCAGATTACAGCGCTGTAATTGCAGAGCCGGAGATGCGATGGGGGTGCGCAGGCCTCTGACAGGGAGCCTTTGGTTTGGAGTTGGAAGGTTGACTGGTGCAGGGAATGTAAACACACCGCTAATTAGTGTTGTCTGCCATGGCCGATCTCCCGAGCTGGAATAGTCTATTATACATGCATTGTTAGCCATGTCGCACCTGTAATGCCGTTATTCTATACCCGCACACACACAAAGTGCTTTATTTGTATGGAAATGAGCTGTAGGACAACATTCTCCAAAGATATTATTTATTTGCCCAAAAATATTTCTTAGGGTTACAATATCGTTTAAAAAGGAAGATGTTTACCCAGCAATGACATGGTAAACAAAGACTTTATAGTATCTTGGTGGTGCTAATTGATTTAGGGGTGTCCAAAGTCCGGCTCTGGTGCCATTTGTGACCCAAAGCTTGTTGTTTATTGGAAAAATAACATTAATTAATTGCTTCACCCACCACCTTGTTCACATTATTACGTTTCAAGATCAACCCATATTGACTCCTCAATATGGTGGTGGTACGCTATATCTATAGTCACAGCTGCCCTGGGGTAGACCGGCGAAAACGTGGCTGTCAAACGTTCATACACCAGGGTGGGAAGATTGAAGGCAAGGTGGGTGAAGCGTCTTGAGAGTATTCACATCCCTATTCATACATTTTTTTTCAAAAAAGTGGCTAACAACAGATGTCTTATCTCAACATGCGTTGTTTAGACAATTACGTCATTACATCACGTCACAGGTAGATTACAGTCTTACAGTCAGAAGGTCCTTTTCAAATCTAAATAATACAAAAAAATAATAAAGAATGCAATTAATATATAAATATTTTTTGAGAAATTATAGAATAATTATAGAAATAACTACATATTTTTAATGATTAAAAAAATAATCTAAAAATAGGATACAGTTAAAAGTAATCTCCAAATATGGTTGAAACGCTAACAGTTGGTTGTCAACTCCGTGCCTCAAGTTAAAAATAAAGAAAAAGCACTCATTAGTTGCTAATTGTCCCTTACCGCATGAACGACATTTGCTAGCATTTAGCCAACAATCAACATCAATCTGCAACACATTTCATTTGTCCCTGAAGGTTTGACGTGAAACTACACAACATTCACAGTGGCTTCAAGTGGGCGGCCCACGCTGCATCCTACAGGTCACGGTGACGACGACAGCCAGATAACGTGCATGCATGCATGTGTGTGTGTGTGTGTGTGTGTGACAAGGTTTGGCATGTGTGTACGTGTTGAGTGGGTGAGTGTTGTGTGGGTGAGTGTGTGCGTGCGTGTGGTGCATATGCGCGTGCAGACGGTTGCTTGTGTTTTGGCGTCTTGGCAACCGGCTACCGTGCACACCTCTGCGCCCCAGCAGACGGGATAGAATTACACGTGGCGAGCATCGCGCAAGGAAGATCAGTCGAGCGACAAAAAAAGCCTTATTAGAATAATAATGAGTCTTTTTTTAAAAGTCATTATCACACCAAGTAAGATGCATGTAGTCGCAAGTGGCGCTTTGAGGCCCCCAAAACAAGCTAAGCGTGTATCAACTGTGATAAATGAACGCATTACTGGTTCCAAATTAGATGTATATGTAGCTGTTGCCACGGAGACCAAGGCTCACTACAATACCTCTTGTGTTGCGTTACCGTGAATGATAAACATAGCAGCACATGAACATTTAGAACATTAGCTTCCTGGTTTGTGCTTTTATTTTGACTTTTAGTGCTTTTTTTAGGCGCATGGGTGTCACTGCTGTAGCAGCTCTGATGGACAGGTGACCAGAGGTTAAACCCCGCCTCTCGCCATGTCCCTGTCAATTAGCTTGCCATGTGAAAGTGTATCTAAACTTTTGACTGCTACTGTACCTTAAGAATGCACTACACTCGCGGCTAATTGACAGGCATTATCTACAACTTCCTGTCTTGACTTGCTGAGCAAATCATTGCTGTCTGGGTTTTACACAGCATCCTGTCTTTTGGGGAATTGGGCTTTGTAACGGCAAGATATCCCCTCTCTCGCTCACACACACACACACACACACACTCTTCTCGCCTCCTCCTATGGAGTGGCGCCTCATCTCCAGTGTCGGTAGTTACACTTTATTCTGAGCCACAGCGCCTCCAGGCACACAGCCTCATTATAGGCCCATCTCTGCCTCGGCAGCAGCCCGCCACCCCACCGCATCAGCACCCACAATGACTCCCACCCGTGACCCCCCCCCCCACTCCATTAGTCCCGGTAGTCATGTCAAGGAGGCGACGTCCGACTGTCACCGCACACAAACCAAAACCGACACATTTCACACTCATCGCTACTTCATCCCTCACATAAGCGAACAGATATTTTATTTATAAGCTTCTCATAAGCGGGGACACTTGCACAAAAAAAATGTTTTATAAAAGTCAATCATTTCTCCAAAGGGCTGCACGAGGGTGTTTTGTTCACGCTAAAGTTGTAAAGGAACTAGCTGTGACTCATCAATACTACACAACACAGTCTCTCTAGAATAGTCTGATTGTTTCTATTGTCCCCCCCCACCCCCCGTTCACCATAGAAAAGGACAGGAATAGAAATAATCACAGTTCCAGTGTCAAACTCTCTCCATCAGTAATGTTTTACGTAACTCTATACCAGGGATGTCCAATAGCTTTCCACCGAGGGACGCAAAACTGAAAATTCATTTTTGTTGATTAAAAATCCAATGTAGAGTGGATAATGCTAATAATACACAGTGCAGTATATTTAACAAGAAAACAGCCGAGTTATTGTTACAATGAAATACTTACCAGTATTAGTAGGACTTATTGTAGCATTAAACTTTTTCAAAATCTCAAAATCTCAAAATCTTTCATTTGTCTTTTTTTGTGACACCCTGCCTTATAGTTGCTCTAACACAGGTGTAAAAAAAGGTTTTATGTGTGTGTTGTGCAACTTTACATGCATATGTTTTCCAGTTTGTACTTTCAGTCATAGACTTTTTTGTACAATGGTACCAATTTTATCGCCAAATATGAAAAGTGAAACCATTTGTCCTAATTTGGCCTAAGCGGATAATTATAGCTTAACATGCAGAAAACAAAGCAAAATAATTCTATATGGCAAATGGATGGAATTTATTGTTGATGCGGCCTGCTGAATATCCTGGCAAGGTTCACATTCTTTGCAAAACTGCTGGCAATCGCAACTTTCTTTGGCCCCATGGCGGGTTATTTAGTTTAGTAGCCACAATCAACAAAAAAGGCATGAACAGTGGTTCGAAAACATTTGTACCCCCTACTCCTTCACACTTAAATAATATCATTTTCAGGTGAATCTCAACTCACAGTGACAGGTTTCAACATACCATGAAGCTGCTTGTGGACTATTTCGTCCTATGGAGTACCCATGATGAGGTGTTCAGGTCAGAGCCAGCCTTGTTATTGATGAGCCTCCATCATCATGACAGCCATGATTCTTGCATCTAAGACAGGTTCTCCTCCTCCTGAAAAAAAAAATATAGATAAATTCTAATAAGTCTACCGGGAGCAGGAGGTTAAAAGCACTGCACAGCAACACCCAGCAGACAGCCAATTAACAGCCTCCTCTCCTGTGATGTCACAAGGGCCTTTGACAATGGAGCTAACAACGGCAACATCAGAGTGAAAGTGATAATAGGACGCCTGATTGAGGCCGCCGCTGATGATTGTAAATGACGGCGGCTCATCAAAAGGCTTTACAACCATAAAAGGTTTTGTCTTTCATTTTTGTGACTCATAAGATCATTTAGAACAGGTTAAAACCAATTTCATGTAGATATCATACACAATTTAGACGGTGCTTCACCCAAATTGACCAGTGATTTAACTACAGTAATAAGAACACGACTAAAACACACACTTAAAATGTTATTTGACACATTAAAATACATAAGATCATTTAGAACATAAAAAGGACAGAAAAAAGGAAACATTAAGTTGGATTGTAACGGTACAGTACAATACAATGTCACCTTTGCAATACCCATATTGACCAGCAGAGGGCGGTGATGTAAAGCGTTAAACTTTCACAAGCAAGACAAGCAAAGTGATTCAAACTTTGTTTACCTCTTTTAAAAGGTCAGCGGGTTAAAAGTTGCTCCAAGTGTGATGCAGTCAGTGCCAACTACAAGCACAATAATACACATATTGATAACCTAACAGTTTTCAGACAGTATCAATTAAAACTTTGCACTATTAGCATCAACATTTTCCACACATATTGATTGCCGTAAATCATGCAGGGTGTGTCTAATGTAGAGGCCTGTCGGAAAATATGTTTAAACGATGCCTCGGTCATTTTGAAAAGCCTCCCACAAGTGATACAACAGGAAGAATTCCTGGGACAACACATGTCTCTTCATGTGTGCATGTACCGGCATCCACTATCTACTGGGACCAGTCTACATGTGACATGGGGGGCCGGGCCCCGCCGGCGGCTGCATAGCAAGGGGGTTAATTTGCAGAGAGCGAGGCGGGCGGCACATCGCGATCTCTGATAAAACACGGGGATTAAGAGCTCAAACGGGAAGAACGCGCTGATACCACTGTCACCACGGCGATGCCAATGTTTACCCAGCTATTAATATCAAGCTGCCTGTCACAGCGAGGAAGAGAAGCAGCCTCTTTAAAGATGGCCGCTTATGGATTATCATGAACGACACTGATTGTGTGTATGTACAAAAAAAATGTGATACAAAGAAATGACGGGTCGACTGTTTCGTGGGTGGAGGACACCTTGAGAGTATGGAGCCATCCAAACAATGCGTGGGCGCCATATTTGTTTCAGCATATCTGGCAGATTTATATCACACTATTACGCCGCCTCTTAAAATAAAATGAAAGCACTTTCCGTCACAGGGTGTACTTTCCGTTCATTCAAAATCTGCTGGGGTCAATAAAGGCTCAGTGGGATCCGTCACACAATTAAATGAACACAATGGACTCCATTTATTCTAAATGCATCATGCCAACTGCTTGTAGCTCTGTTTTATATAAATACCGCAGCATATCCAATACATATCACATTACAAGCAAGTAAACCAGTCATGAATTAGCAATAATGACATCACACTCATGAGACGTTAGCTTAGCTGTTAGCCTGTCTTCATACAGTTAGCTTAACCATACAGCTTATAAGAATACTTATAATATAAAGAATGATTTTAAGAATGATAAATTATTAGATAAGTCATGACAAGCTAAACATGTATATGCAATTAGGAGGTAATACTGACCCAAATTCAAGTAAACAGAAGCGAGGCCTTCAGAGTCCACAGTCAGAAGCAGTAGCCTAGCACGTTCTAGAACGTTCCATACAGTTAGCTTAAACATACAGCTTAGAAGAATACTTACAATATAAAGAATGATTATAAAAATGATACATTATTAGATAAGTCAGGAACAGGACAAGCTAAACATGTATACGCAATTAGGTAGTTATACTGACCCAAACTTAAGTAAACAGCAGCGAGGCCTACAGAGTCCACAGTCAGAAGCAGTAGCCTAGCACGTTCTAGAAAGTTCCATAGTTAGCTTAACCATAAACCTAACAATTCATGAAATGATGACACAGAATTTGATAATTCATGAGCTTCATGAAACCCAACATTAAATTATAGTCAAACGCGAAGGAAACGACTGAGTAGAAGTGGGAGGATAAACGTTAGCTTAGCAGCGTAGCTTTCTCCCAGACGTTACCAAACGACTTTTCTCCAAAACTACTGCGAAGATTGACAAAGTTCTTCAATCTACAAGTGTCTAAGGTGAGTCTACAATTAGCCAAAGTGTTTTTATTGGTTGTGTTCAATACCTGTGTGCGTGGATGAAGTTAGCATGAATTGACTTGATCACTTTCAGTCTGCTGGCTTTACTTTCATGCTAGCTAGCTAGCCAACTTTTACGTCCTTTATTTGTATTTTCTCATAGTTTTTCCTTTCACCCCTTCATGAAAATGAGGCACACAACACAAGAAGATTCAATAGCAGCTCTTATTTTTATTATTAAAAATTAAATACAACTTTGGGAAAAAAAAAAACAGTTAAACAGTTACTCTCAGCTAATCAAACACTTGAGGGGCCCACTTAGATAGAAACAATGCTAAATGTGGCAAATATTAAGTGTTCTCTTGAGTGCCTGAGCGTACAGACACACACAAACGTACACTTGCATGTCCGGAAGCCCTTTGTCTTCCCATCCCAGTCACGATACCACCTCATATTGCAGCGACCACTATAATGCAGTCTACAGGAGCACTTTCATTGACTTCCATGCAGTGTGGATCAGCTGCAGCTTGACAAAGAACAGCTGACGACACACACATACGTACAACCATTCGGCGGACCTCCACATGTTGACACCGTGATGCGGTGCTGGCCAAGACAGTGCTATAAATCTACACAAGAGAGGGTTTAGGATGTCACAAGTGCATGCACATTCTTTCTGCTCCTTGTCATCCCTTTCCAGCATCCCCCCGGCGTCCATTTTTTCACCCTCTTTGGGCCTCCTGTGACATGGAGCGCCCGAGAGCTTTTGGTGCCTTGCTGAACTCCATGAGGGTGGGTTTGACGGGCGGCAGGTCTCGAGTGATCTCGTCCACGCTCCTCTTGCTGGGACACAAACCATCCGTGAGCGCGAATGGCTGCAGGTCCTCTGGGGCGTGCGGGGCACCGCGGCCCAGGCGGACTCCCAGCTCGGCCGGAGTGAAGATAGGCAAGGGGAGGGTGTTTCTCTTTGGGAGCAGCTGGTGCTCCCTCACCCCTCGCTCCACGGTGCCCACCCGCAGGACACCGGAGGGGCACGACTGGGTCAGAAGGGAGGCCTTCCACTGGCGGGAGAGCGTCTCCTTACGGGAAGCGTCCTTCATGTTCATCGTCTTCCTGAAATCCAAAACAACTCTTAGCATGTAAGTCACCTATGAACACAGTCCAGATTCCCCCACCTTTCCTCAGGTTGAGTCTTGAGGCTGATGCTCCTCCAGTCGGCGCAGTAGCTCTCCCTCTGAGCCTTGTTCTCCTCCCGGACGCTGCAGGACAGCTCGGCTCCTGCCACCACGCCGTTGCACTTCTCGATCATGGTGCACACCGGCATCGTCTTCTTTGAGGTCAGATCTCCTCTAATGGACCCTGAGCTCACTTGTGAGGTTGAGAAGGATAGCGGTGATGGTGCAGCTGGCCTCTCTCTCTCTCTCTCTCTGTGTGTGTCTCTCGCAGTCCTGGTGAGTGTCAGGGTTTGAGTCTCGCCTGCGCCGCCTTTATGCACACAGTGTTGCTATTTCGGATGCGTGTTGTCACTCCGCCGACACCTGACACTGAGTGCTTTGGGAGGATAATTGATGTCAAAATCCCCCAAAGTCTCCTTGGACCAACACTTTCCTCATCAGCTGTGCATCACACATACACACATTGTATGGAGGGCTTATGGAAACATACACACACAAGCTTCAGAATGGAATCTTAATAAGGATCCGGTCTTGATGTACACAAGGTGACCCTCCACTAATGTGGAAACTTTGTAGTGGATCTTCATACACAAACATAACAAGCTTTAAAGACATCATGACGCGATTTGAACTTTGAACCTGATCCTCAGGGACCTGTTGCTCAACTACGACTCAAGTCCTGATACTCAACCTGGACTCGGGGTGCAGATGGTCAGGACTTAACCTGGATTTAGCTGATAATCGACAAGGAACTAAGTTTTAAGGACTTGATACTTTAACTCGGGCCTGAGATTTAGGGTATCAAGACTTAACTTGGACTTGGGCTAATTAGACTCAAGACCTGACTCAAGCTTAAAAACTTGATATTTAAAAAATTGGACTCTTTGCAAGCTTTGGGGACTCAACACCTGAGATCCAAGCGATCTCAAGACTTCATCTGGACTGAAGCTTTGAAGACCTGCTACTCAACTTGGACTTAAGACTTGATACTTAATCTTGACCTCTAGACTCAGGGTCCGGACAATACTTCTTTGACGGGTATCTTTTTGAAGGAAAAGCTCATCTGACTTTCACTGTTTTTTTTTTTGTCAGCATCAAGACGTGCTCGTCACGAGCCGCTGCCTCATGGCGGTCGTGAGCGCCGCATTCGGTGATTCATCGCCTCGCTGACAAGAGCGCCACGCTCCCCGCTTGGGTTACAGCCTGGGAAGCGCTCGCCTTGGAAACATGTCTGCTGGTGTGATGTTACTCCGGTGACTCACTCGTCCACATTGGGGTAATGATACTACACACACACACACACACACACACACACACACACACACACAAATGACCAGGCCAGCATTATAAGCTGATTTCTTATATTAATGTTAAAACTTCTCCTCCTTCTACTCCTGAAACGCTACACACAAAGGAGTGAAATTTTGGTGATTGACAGGTACAAATGTCTCAAATTTGACTAGCACGTTTGAAAAACATGGCCGCCATCAATCAAAATGTTTCACAAAGCATTTAGAGCGCAACTATTCGTGTTCTTTGCGTACCAGGCAAGTACTTTATGAGCAGGCGGACGGTAATCGTACGTGACTAAAAGGAGTACTATGTGTACAACACATAAGCGGATATGAGCAACGCCAGGCGGCAATGCATGTTAGCTAATATTTCGGGGGCGCCCCCAAGGTCATGGGTTAAGTTGTGTTATGATGACTCCATGACAACCTTGCTAAGGCATCGGACAAATCCAGCGTATCGTCTTGCCAGGCTACCATCATTCCTTCTGTGAGCGACTCGCTGCGGCGTTCACCTTCAAGATGATTCGGGGGGGGCGTTGAGTCTGGAGCGCCTCTGGAGCGCCCACTTGCCTGCAGGTCCTGCCAGGAAGAGCCCCGTGTTGTTGCATAACCGCACTGTCACAGCTGTCGTGTGTGTGTGTGTGTGGGGAGGGGGGATTTGGATTTGCTGTCACCACGGCGGAGATAGGAAGGGAAGCAGAGGATGGAGGAGGGGCCTGTCAGGAAGTAGAGGGGGTGGCCACGTCTCTGACTGGGGGTTCTGCAGGAAGAAAAGTTTCTCTTCTGCTCCTCTTCTCCGATTGGGTGATATCCATCTTACTTTGGTGGATGTATTGTCTTACTACCTGACCTGATCAAAGCGTATGATGATTATGATTCTGCTCATGTGAGGTGTGACATAAAGGAGGTGGACTTAGCTGGAAGAGTGTGAGGTCATTTGATTCCATTCCTCTTTGATTCCAGGTCAAAGAAAACCTACAGGAATTGTGTTGATCCCAGTGGGAATTTAAGTTTTAAAATATTAATTTAGGCAGTTTTTTCATTTTTTACTAAAATGTCAAAGGAATCAGAATCCAAATGGGTGTTAATCAGCGGAGTACTGTTGTACAGTTTCCTATACAATGGTGAGTGACACCCATACAGAGGAATGGTTTGACCCGTTCACGCAACTAAAAGTCAACCTTATCTTTGTCAAGTCCTGCCGTTGTTGGGCCTGATCATTGTTGGAGTTGTGGTGTACTGCTGTTTCCGGATCAGGGGTGAGTGACGTGAACGTCAACTGTGCTAATGCCCTTTAAGGTTCCCTTTTGCAAGAAAACGTTGGCTTCTTAGCACCCAATGTCGTCCTTTTAGGCAGAACCACAGAAGCAGGCCGCCATCAGTTCGGCCAAGGGAGGTTCCCGGGTTGCCTTGTTTAACTCCCTCATGATGGTGAATGGCGTCTCCTTGTAGCCGCTTTCCCAGTGAGGCGTTGACTGCTCTCGGCCTGGAGGAGGCATCCATTTTAGTGATGTGTTGCTTGTGAACCAAACAGCTGAAATGAACACCATCTTATTTTCCTGGTAAAATGGCGTGTGATTGGTTAACGTGCAAACATGCAATAGGCTGCGGCCTGCAGCGGCCTTGCCACAAAGTCACATCAGCAAATATTTAAAGCACTTAAAACACCTCCTTGGCATCAGCGTCCCAATGCGGATTCCTTAATCCACGGACAACAAACAAAACAGGTCCCCTACCTGTTTCCAGGTGAATGCATGGCGGCGGCGTGTGGCTCCTTGCTTCTCCATGATGCCCACTTTGGTGGCCATTATGTTCATCAAATGCCTGTTTTGTTGACGCTTGTAGAGAGGTTTGGCATGGTGCAGGTTCATTAACATTATTTCAATGTTTATTCAAGAAGTCTTTTAGTGTCTTGTTAATCAAAACAAGTGAAACCAAAAGGAAATCCATACCCGAAGAAGAAAAAACAATTCTATAATCAATCACTTCCTATGAACAGTTTGGCGCCCCCCGGTGACAGAAGTCAGAATCACTTCCTATAAAGTTTGGCGTCTCGGTGACTAAAGCTAAAAATCGACTAAACAGCGACGCATCGATGTTTTCGAACCCAAAACAAGTTTTAGCTTACTTCAAGTCAGCCACGGCATGTCCGGCATGATGTTAAAGTGAGTTTTTGCCTTCTTAGGTTTAGAAGAAATGGCCAACTGGTTAACTCGCTAGCTTGTTAGCGCGCTACTAGCGGCCATCTTGAGTCCCTGAAGCAATGCAATGCAATGTAACGTAAACAATCAATAGGAAAGTAAAGACTAAAGGAGGTATTATTTCATGTTTACGTTAGTCCAGTAATCTTTTTTTTAATAAAGTATTTACAAAATCAAGCACCTTTACATGCTGTATGAAAATACTCAATTCAGTCCTCTATCACGGACATTAATTTAATGTGGTCAGGTCTGGAACCACCATAAACAAGGGAACATTTATATAATATACTTACACTTAGTTTCTTGTTCATTTTAATGTGTGGTACAACCAAAGGTAGAGTTCGAACAAATATAACAAAAATATCTCATGAGTTACATTTTTTGGAAGTACAAAGTTATTAATTTAAGTAGGTTATGATCAAGAAAACCATGGAAGTTGCTAGATGTCTTCTGTCCAAACAAAAGTACCTTTAGTTGTAGCACGTATTCACATATAAGTGAAGAAACAAGGGTGGTCTGATCAGTTTTCCATGACTATGCATAAACTATAGGTTGGTTTAGTAAAAGTAAAAGTGCCCACTGCTTGCTTCTATTTTTCAATATGCGGCAAGACAAGTTTGGACACCCCCGCATTAGAACATTGTTTTGGCCGACCATCAGCCATCCACTAAAAAAAATGTCTCCGTAGAGAGAGGGGGATCTGCTAAACAACAAGCAGCAGCCAAAACACATCACCCCTGTCCCATCGGGGTGATCAGACACCGGACGGCGCCCCACCAGCCCCCCTGCAGGGCTCTGTGGCATGCCGGTGGAGCGCGGTGCGAGTGCCAGCCAAGGGCCGGCGAAGCTGCGGAGGCAACTGCCAAATAGCTCCTTTAAATGTCTTTATGGGATGAATTTAACTTGCTGGCATGAAGGGAGTGTCGCTCCTGGATTTAAAACATGAGACGGGACACATGACTTTATTTCACGCTGAAGATAAACACCAGAAGACACACAAAGAGCAGCACATGAGCACGTCGCTGCAGACAGTGGAACAGAGCCACAGGGTGGACACACTTGAGAGCGAGTCAGCAGTTTGTTTGGGGGGCTTTATCAGTCATGTGATGCGTCATGGGACGGTCAGAACCCTGGAGGTTCTCCACAGATTGAACAATTGACGCTAAGAACATCCAGAACCAAACAAGTCATGCACTTTTGAGATATCAGCAAAAGACCTCACTGGGTTCCGTCCATCCGGTTCCTTCAGGGTTCACGTCTAACGCCCCCTGCCTTGTGTCTCTGAGTACTGCACCCTCACGGTCGCCCTCTTGAACTGTCATCGCCTTCGCCGCCGCTGTCACCCTCGTCGTCGTCTGCCGCCCCGTTCATGGCCTCCACGCGGGCCAGCAGCAGCGGCAGGTTGATGGCGCTGCCCGGCGTGTCCTCATCCGACGTGTCCCGTGGCGGGTAGAAGCGCTTAGCCTTCGCCAGAAAGTCATCAGCAATGTCGAGATACAGCAGACGATCCTGCAAGTAGAAAATAATTTAATGTCGTAGTCCGCTTCTCAAAATGGGTCACAAACACAGGAAGGCTTCTTTAGCTTCAAATATGGACTCCTGCAAGAATGAAAACCAGTGTAGGCACGCCCACTTTACACTTTGGGTACTCTGGTACAGGTACAGGCGTCCCTCACAATATTGCAGTTGGATTATTGCACCCTCGCTATATTGCGGTTTCATCTTAATAGTCACAACATATTGAAAAGCAAGTGATCCATCCTTCTTATGTTACCCTGCCTTGTAAAAAAAGGTTCTCCTCTCTTTCTGTGTGGAAGTGGTAGGCTTGCTTCTTACTTTGACCTTTGAAACCCTTTTAGTTTAGAAGAAATGAATTCGAAGCCAACTGTTTAGCTTGCTAGCTAGTAGCCGTCTAGACATAATAGCTGTACAATCAGGTGTAAACATAAAATAATTACGAGTGTACTGGTGAGTCCAGGGATGTTATTCCACATCCACAGGGCTCCAATAATGTTAGAGCCCGTATTTAGAAAGTCATAAACAGGTTTTCTATGCTCTAACTATAAAAATATTCCATTTATTAACATTGAATCCTATTAAGAGGCAGGACTTTACACCAGTGGTACACTGTCTCCATCTAGTGGTTCCCCAGAATACACCAGGGATACCAATTCCACGGCAAAGACTTCAATTCAGTAATGATGAAAATAACCTGCTAAAGTTAGCCTTAGCTGGAAACAACCCCCCCCCCCCCCACCAAACCAGTAGGGTACCCAAAAAGGTGCTTCTCACCAGGATGAAGAGGTATCTTTCCGGCGGCGCTTCTCTGCTGCTAAAGATGGACGTCTCAGAGTGGAGTGTCTGCAGCAGGTTGCGCGCCGCCGCCGCATTACGCATGCGGTCCAGCGAGGCGCCGGCGGACACGGTCAGCAGAGAGTCGGCCTCCGCCATGAAGCCTAGACGACAACGTATATATAAGCGGCTTTCGTAGTGGCCAACAAATAGAACGTGGACTCTCACCAAGGTTCTCCATGATGGTCTTCCACTTGTCGCGGACTTCTCTGCGAGTGTCTCGCATGGCCTCAATGTCCACGCTCAGGCGACGATAACCCTAGAGCACAGCACGCATGACAAAAGTCTTGTGTCTTTAAAGTTTTTTTTTTTTTTAAACCTACGGAGGATCCCATGCGTGTCTTGTTGCGGGCCTGCAGCAGCGAGTAGAGCGCCCGGTCGTCATCTCTCTCCGAGTGGCTGGGGTCACCTGGTTCGCTCCACAGGTTGGTCTCCTCGTCACGACGTTTCTGGACCTCCCGGCTGAAATAATCCAGTGGATCCGGACTACACAGAGATATTGTTGATTATTATTAGTATTTTCATTATTTTATTAACATTAATTTATTTTTTTTACTATTATCTTTTTAATTATCATTATGATGATACGTGCTAGGGGTTTTCTAAAGGGCAGCCTGTCAAAAAATTCACATAATTTTTTTTTTTTTTTTAAATAGCGGAAGAAATGTGTAAATAAAATATTTAAATATGCAAATCCAACTAGTTTGACCAATAATTTAAGCCTTTTAATAATCAGCATGGGCAGAGGTTAACTATTTACTATTTTAAACCAGCAATACGTGGGACATACCAATTGAAGGGAATCAAACTGTGGTTTTTAGGTCACAGGCCACATACTTAACCACTCAATTCAAATGTTTACAAAGTGACTGCACACTTCTAGGAGCATTACGGTAATGTTCAATAAGAGCGGTGCTCTTACGGCATCAAGGGCTGCTTCTCGTCATCGTCGTCGCTGTCACTGTCAGCGCAGCAGTAGCAGCAGCACCGCATGCAGAACTTGGAGAATGCTGAGCCCATGGATGAAGATAACCCCCTACTTGTCTTCTTACAAAAAAATAAAAAATGTATACCCTCACCGGACCCTCGGCAGCTTGGAACGAAGACCACGTGGCACGTTCACATCCTGGTGGGCAACAAGCAAAGTGAAGATGAGAGAGAGTGGGCTACAGGAGGTCTCACTCTGGCCAAAGTCAAACGTCACCTCTTGTTCAGCTTCCCATGGTCCAGGATGGCGAGGCGGGTCCCTGCAGGTGGAGAGGCCAGAGGAGGTCTGCCGCTGCTCTGCAGACCACAGCTCCACTCCCAACATTTCACACGCCCTTCATCGGCCCTCAGATAGTCACAGCCGTGTCATGTGAGCGGCCCGCATCATCACCCCCCCCCCCCCCCACACCACCCCCTTTCCGTGTAGTTCACATTGTGTTCTCCCTTTTGAGAACACAATTTTCCTTCATTTTAATTACACACCCTGAGGGGGTGTTCTTACTGTACCTTATTTTAAACACCACTGCTCGCATGAGCATGGGTAACAAAATGGCCGCCGGCCCTTTGCTACTGTAAGATATGTCCTGTCAAAGCAGGAATGCACACAGACATCCATCTCTGCTGCTGACATTAAGGAATCGGTCATCTGAGCCTCACAAGCTTGACGCAAACGGGTCGGAAAGTGAAGAACAATTCTGCTTATTCCGCAAACGGACCAACCATTACTGATTACACAGTCGAGCAGAAGGCAACATTCTTTCAAAATAAGGCAACCCCCCCCACACACAAATGTTGCTGACCTGTGAGGAATTGAACTAAGAATAAAACCTCTTTGTGTCTCAGATTAATAGGCTTTTTGTTTTGGAGGAAAGCAACGTATTTCAATTAGACTTTGACTCTCCAACCACCATTTTGAAAATATGACCATTTTAACCATGTCTTCATTGTACTTCTGACTGGCGCACAGCGGAGTGGGAATAAAATGACAGAAATCAACCACTGGTGTAATGGTACAGCTGCTGCCTCTTAAGACAGAGGGCACTGGCTCCATCCCAGTCCTGGGTCACATAGCATAAAAAGCTTTTAATAGGTTAATTAGGTGCTTGAGATGTGGAGACACATTCCAAATGTGCCCCATGTTGGCATTTCATAGAAACGTAAAGTACTAGCTCCGGAATAAAACATATGATCCATAACCATGACATAATGCATTTATTAGACACTAGCTAAAATTAAAAAACAAACAGAGTTGGTCAGTTTGACTTTAAATGATGCTGTAAACCAGGCGTTTACACAACGCCTCAGTGTGATGCGTGTAACCGTATTAAAAAGAGCCTTTAACAGCGCGTGTGTTTTAAAAGGAAAAGCACAAAAAAAAAAACGTGGCAGCGATAAAGGCACCAAAAATAAAAAAATAAAAATGTCGATACGGCTCGTTTCTTTGACATTCCTCCACACTCACATGTCTGCCCGGGAGAAGAACCAAGTGTTCTTTAGCAAGGCTCATCACATGATCACCACTCCCAAACTCCAACTGGGAACATCTACTGAGAGGAGTAACGAGCTCCCTGCAAGGCCACCTGACGCCGTTGGGGAGCTCGGCGACATTTGCGAGCGTCGAGGAATCCTTGCTCCTGATTGGCCCGAAAAACAAAACAAAAAAAAAAACAATACGCAACCTTTTCCAGTCATCACTTTGTTATGTGGCCTCAGGCTCTTAGATACAATGGCTACATAGTTCTTTAACCACAAATTACACAGGCACACGCTTTTTTTTGTTTTTTTTTGCACCCTGGGCAAGAAGCTAAGCACATATTGGTGGTGTCGCCCTCTTGTGGCCGAGTGGACAACCATCACATCGCAAGTGTCGGCTGTTTTATCGTTAGCAAAAAGAGCGGCAGCCGCACATGATGTGAATAATAATAATAATAATAAAAAAAAGATTGTGTGCAAAAAGAAGCTAAGGCTCAGAGAAAAGTCGTTTTGTAACAAGCGAGGAAGAGGAAGGCCGGAACGCCAATGTGTGTTCTCACGTGTCCTCTCCGTGTATTTAGTAAGTGGCACCTGATGTCCGGGGGCGGGCACGGTGCCATCCTAAGTGTTAGCGCTGGTGATGGCAGCGCCCGGCGGGACGCAGGTCGGCGATGCGCTGGCGGAGGTGTGACATGAACTCAAACATGGTGGCGGCGAGACTCTGGTGGATGAGGTAGCGGGGTAGTCGACCCTAACAGGAAGGAGATGTGTTTTTTTTATGTGTGGTAATAATATGATAATATTGTTTATGAACACTACATGAAAAAAAAAAGGCTTTGCTACACGTCTTAAGATAAAGCTTTCAGAGCGTCACCTTCAAGTCAGTGTTGAGGATCCAGATGAAGGTGCACACGGACGGGTTGCTGCTGGATTTGAGGACCACAAACCCCCCAGGCCCGTTCTCCCCCCTTCATGTGAGAAAAGTTAACAGAAATAAAACAGCTGCGTCATCGCTACGAAAAATGTCGCCTTTTCCAACCTGACGTAACGCCCGCCGGGAGGCTTGGCGTCGTGTTCGGTGGCCATGCCGGCCGACAGGTAGCAGTCGCGTTTACGCTCCACCCGTCTGACGTTGACAAAGTCTCTGCGGAGAAGAAACGGGGACATTATAAATGAAAGTTAGCCAAAATGGCTGCCCGGCAAGACATACCGGGCGGACACGACTCCTCCGGCCGCCCCGGCCGAGACGTCGTACGTCACCAGCGTGTTGTCGTCCACCCGCTGCAAGATCTAAAGAAGTGGAGAGGAAGGCTTTAACCAAACCTTGTTAAAAAGTGTCTGTATTTGGAATAAAAGCTGGAATAAATAAGTAAACACTACAGTTGCAGTCATCCAAGCTGACCTGGCAGACGGACACGGTTCTGTTCCACATGACCATCTTCTCAGGCTGCAGGATCACTTCCTGGTACACCAGCTCAGCCGGACACTGCATGAAGGCCTGAAGGAACAAAAAAATTGGATGTCATGTTTACGTCAGGCCAATAGTCACGAAGCACGGCTGGGAAGAAACCTTAGTGGTAGTTCTTAGTGGGAACCAAAAAATGCAGGGTGGTCGTTTACTGAGGTATTTGCACACATTCATTTGTGATGTCTGCCCATCAATCAGCAAAATATGTGAGAGAAAATTGTAAAAAATGTGAGAAATGTCTTAAAATATTTTTTCTGAGTCTAATAGCCAATCCAGAGCTAATTGGCGGGCTATTAAAGCCAATTAAATGGTGAGCATTGAAGCAGATTTGATACACTTGTTGCATTCAGGAACGCTTGGAAGCCAGCACCACCCCCCCCCCCCCCAAATTAACTCGCCACAGTGGATTGTGAGGAAACAGTTTTCATAGTTAACCGTGAAATTGATAACGTCCCAGCTTTATTGAATGTGCCATCCTCATAAACTTAACAACCTCACGTTTGTCCCTTTGGATGGTTTTCTATGAGGTTCTGTAGTTTTTACACTTTGACAATAACATAAAGTAGAATAACGTGGAGTCTGTGGGCCAGTTGCAATACATCACAGCTTTGCTCATGTGATGTCCTGTCAGCACGGATGGGGGGGGGGGGCTGATGCCTCACGTGACATGTCTTGTTTATAACCAGTGGCCATGCGGAAAACCCCGTTATGGCAGAGTACAGACCAAGCCCGACACCTTATACAACACAGATATTTGTTTGCACTAACTAGCATAATCGGCTATATTGCCCTCTGTTGGCTGCTTTTTGCAGTGTGTATATTGACATAACAACATGACATGCTCAATGCAACTAACTCGGTTGAAAGACAAATGGAGCGATGACAACCAGTGCCAATGATGGTTCACATGGTTAAAAAAATAGCACTGTTAAACTAGTGGCATGACATTACCACGGCAACCACCGTTTGCTACCTTGAGGATGAAAGTCTTGCCGTGGAACGGAATCTCCAGAGTGTAGACCGAGTCGCCGGCATCCTGAAACAAAGTGAAAGGAGGGGAATTATGAAATGTGTTTTTGTTTGTGTTAAAAAAGGTAGCGTGTGTACATAATGTAGTTTGTAACAGTTGGCATGTGAATGTAATTAATAACATTAATGCATGTTTGGTTCAGCACTTTTGTTGCATTGTTTAAATTAAATATTAATATTATAATTATTTTTTCCCAAATCAAACATATAAATAATATATATATTTTTTTTTTTCTGATGAGTCTAATCATTCTTTTGGTATATAGCATGTGTATATAGCCCAAGAACACAATATTCTGTAATCCTTGAAAAATCTGTCAATCATCAAAAATGGCTGTTGCCAAGAGGGACGGCTTATGAAAAATGGCTGGGATTGAATTAGTTAATTATAATGTATTTTTTTATTAATTATACAATTATAAATACAAAATTATTATTTAATTAATTGTATTTAATATTTATTTTTTATACATATTAATATTTATTATTTAATAATAAAATAATTATAAATTAATTATTAATATAAATAAACGTATAAAATTTCTGAACAACTTTTAAAAAACGCTGGGTCATATCATTGCACATTGAACCAGACAGCCGCTCACGTTGTTCTTTTCAAACTTCCAGTTGTCCTCCTGAGCGAGGATCTGCTCGACGATGGTGAGAGCCTCGTGTCCTTGTCCCACATACTCCTTCTCCTGCGAGGACCGACCATAGAGGGTCAGACAGAAGGCATCAGTGTTAAGACGGCGTGGTGGTGGTGGTGGTGGTGGTACCTGAGCGGTGACGGCACGCCGGCCGAGCCCCTCCTCATCGAGATCTTCCTCAGAGCCTGCAGGTCATGGTAAGGTAAGACCGATGTCAGCAAATAAGAGGCGAGACTGAGAGGAGGAGGGAGGCCGTTGTGTTCATCATCACCTGCAACCGATTCAGGCGGCGAGTAGAACTGTCCGTCCGACAAGGCGCGGGGGTACATCATGGGGGCGCGCTCGCAGGCCGCATTCACTGCCGCCAGGTACGCTGAGGCCCAATAAAGTTTTAAAAGGCGTTTTCTTTGGGGTGCGTTTACATGCTGGTTCCCCTCACCTCTATCATCATCTGCCTCCTGGGTGAGCACCTTGAAGTCCAGGAACCAGGTCTCCAGCCAAGCCACCACGAAGGAGGTGATGGGCAGCACGTAGCCAAATGCATTCTGGGACAGGAGCTGCGCATAGCCATAAAAAGCAAACGTCTGGAGCATCAGAGGTTAACACGGTCTGGTCAAACGACCGTTTACTGACAATGATGCAGAAGTGAAAACGTTTATGAGGCCGAAACTGATAAGCCTGCATTACGCAACACACACACACACGGCGATAAAAGAAGAAGAAGAAACAACACTCACGTTAGAAATAATGACCTTCACAACGAGGAAGACGCTGGTCACGAGGGTGGTGACCTGTGGAATGTTAGCGTTTTATTTCTTCATGCCTGGGAAAATGTGCGAGTTAACATTGTGACCGTTTCATGAACTCACCGCTATGACCCACCAGTGCTTCAGGCGAAAGACGGCGTAGCCCACCTGCAGGCACAGGAACCGGAACAGAGCCAGCAGCTGCAACCAGGCAGAACAACAAGTCAGAATTCCAATTGAATGAACAGGAAAATTATTAAATTCCCTCAGAAATTAGACACGTGACAAGTACTCCCCCTAGTGGCTGTGGGCAGCATGGGATGACAACCCTAACCCAAACTTACAAAGATGTCAAAGAAGGAGGACCTAAAGTGGTAGCGGATGACCTCATTTTCTAGGCTTTCCCAAATGGTGCTGGATATCTACAAGGGGAGGGCGGGGGGTCAAAGTTCATACCGGTCAAACACCTGGCAACAAACTGTAACAAACAAAATAAAAAAAAAAGGTCTCACGTTGAGCTCAATGATCCACAGGAGGGAGATGAAGAGCAGGTCAAAGGTCACAAAGAGGCAGAAGGTGCGGCGCACGTCCGAGATGGCCTTGCGTTTGGCGGGCGGCAGCAGCATGTACGGGGACGGGAGGGACAGCGTCGTGGAGTAGGAGGCATTCAGGGAGGCGATGGCGGGGAGGCTGCCCCCGAGCTCCCCGTACTCTGCGCCCGGCATTCCCGCAGACCTGAAGTAACCACATCACCATCATCATCATCATTTCCCACAGACACACTTTGTAGGACGTCTTCCCAGAAGAGGGGCAGACGCAGGGGCGGGGGGAAAGCAGTTCAACACCTTCACTTCCGGTCTGTGTCACATGTCCCTATTATTTTGTCCATGTTTGTTGCCTTAACTTGAAGCTGGCGTGTATCATGGTTGAAAACGTTACCGCTAATAGTTAATCAATTCTGAGTGAAATTGATCTGAAACACGGTTCTGCGTTTGGCCCTATCGGCCACCGTAACTTTTGGCATTAAAAACAGCCATTAATGGAGAGCATAGTTGTGCTAGTGAATCATAAGACACTCCGGGAAACAACAGTCTCCGTCATTCCGAATCCACAAGTTCTATTTGACTGCCATTTAAAATGACTCGATCCTTATGTATCTCTGTTGCTTTCAGAGCAGGTTCCTGATCGGCTACCAGAACAAACATCTGTCAAGCTGCCAAGTTATTAACTTAGCCAAGTTGACAGGCAAGCTAGCAAGCTAACACACAGCACAACAAAGCCCCGCCAAGAACAGCACACGCGCAATAGTTTAGAAACGTAATTCGTGGCTATTTAGTTAAAACATGGCTGCTAGGTTACCCCAGTTAGCTTACACTGGCTAATTTACCTTTCGTGTGCGTTGTTCATTACCTGGCTATCGCTGACAAGAATGCTACGCTCCACAAAATTAAAAGCTAAGGCAAGAGTGAACAGTGTTTGTGAATAGCGGTTTTATGTCGTCTTAAAAATTCCCAAAGCTTAAATGTTTTTAACTTACTTGTTTTACCGCTTCATCATCACCATGCGAAGTCTTCCGGCCAAAGACTAGGACATTCCGAAGAGCACAAATCAGGTCAAGATAAGTCTCTTGTCTACCACACATCACGTGATCGCATCGCTGGTGGAGGCTGGCGTAGACATCCGGTTATAATTACTTTCAATGCCCTACCTAAATATTTTAAAGAGAGAATTTTGTGTTCGTCGAGGTATTTTTGAGTGGGGTTTACTTGTTGATAAATAATCAGTCATGGGATAGTTGGAATAGTTTTCTCCGACAAGGCTCGCAATGACTGGCTAAAGTAAACAAGTTTACAAAGGAACAGATTCGACATAAGTTTGATGATAAATCAAAGTTATCATTAACACATTAAAGGGGCTAATTTACTTAAGAACAGCAGAGAAAAGTATTAAAAAGTATTTAAATTTAGCCTCTAAGTAATTACACACCAGTGACGAAAAACGAAGCACAACCGAAACTGTAGCGACCAAATTAACCATCGTGGAGGAAATAACTTCCGCTTTCGTCAGCAAACACTATTTATTTTCATTTTTCTTGCCCTGGATACATTAATTTGCTCCGTTTAACAGTAATGACAATGCTTGTATAATTTAAACTGAGTAAATACGTTGTAGTTAACATTTGATGCTGAAATAAATGAATTAACTTCCACTTTTACTACAACTATATGCAGCACTATTGTACATTAGTTATTCATTGTCTTATTATGAGTACATTGCATGGAACCATATACTGCACATGTGCTTTAGCACAATTGTCAAGTCATTATGATAATGCCCCATATTGTAGGATACTGTAGATTTCACACATCATAAAGAAATGATCAGCAAAGGGGAGAAGTGTTTTATTTTGACATTGTTCAGTAGGTCACTTTAAAACAACCACCAACAGTCACATTGAAAAACAAGTCAACAGACAATAAAAATAATAATGATTGATAAGTTCATACATCCCTTGGACACAGAGGGAAGGGGGGAGGAGACGTCCAATAAAATCTAAAACACACAAGCTGCTCACTCAGATTCATTTTTTTATATATAATAGAACGATTTACAACCGTCAGCTCCTGGATGACAGGACAAGCTTAGAAATGCTGTAGATTTTCATCCCCAAATATAAAGTTTCATTTTGTTGAGATGTCAGTCACATGGTAACCACGGCAACGGCTGCTTTTTCAGGTGAAGAAAGCTGTGTTAGAAGGAAAAAGTGTCTCGTAGAAGCCGAGCCATGTTAAAAAGATGACAGTAGAAAAGTGCCGAGACAGGAGGAAGTGATAATCGAAAAAAGCTGTGATGACATGAGAGGTAGCTTCGCCCTTTAAAGGTCAAGGTCAATTCAATGATTTGTATCCAAACGCAGAGACTTCTTCACTACAATACACACTATGCTTGTTTGTTTTACACAATTAAAACTTTTATTGGTTTTTCTGGGGTTTCTCTTTCACCCAAGTCTCGGATTTAAAAATACCCCACTTTTAGATTAGACAAAACGATTTAAAAAGCTGATAAATTGTCATGATGCCTCCCGGCCACAAGATGGCGGCAGATGCACACAAAGGCGGGGGGAAAAGGACCCCGTTTAAAATAACGTACAGTGGAACCTCTAAAGTCAAACACATTTGATGTTGTGTGATTCAAACTTCGACCACAATTTTTAGGAAAATGAATAAGACACAAAAAAATTAATGTTAATGTTTCTTTTCATTTTAAACTGCATTACTATTTTTTAACACTGGAAGGGCAGTTAAGAATATTAAAAGGGGACTTTTGTTACATTTTGGTAACAGTTTGAGCCTTGAACACATCGTTTTCTATTTCCAATGTCTTCCAAAGAGAAGGAATGCATCACAGGCCAAGCGATACGGCGTGGACTATAGCATCTTAAGAGGCTCCGCTCAACATTGGCAGTAAAGTGTGACATCACAGCACGTACATATATCCGCATGTCATTTATTGAAAAGGCTTTTTAAGATGTTTGCAGCGGGATCTTAATTGTGTGACGGAGCGTTTTGAGCTGCTGTGTGCAGAGGCATGAAGGCAGAAGGGAGGAGTTGTTCTCGCGTGAGGTCAAAGTGACCTCGGCCACTTCAAGGGAGGATGCGCGTACCTATCCTTCCTTGCCTCCTCATCATCATTAGCATCAGCGACAACCTCGGACCACTCCCGGACAAACTGTCCTCGCTTATTCATAAAAAAAACGTGCTACCCTGTTTCCTTGTTTTGTTGATAACCAAAGCAGTATTCCCTCGTTACATTTGACACACCTTTGCCTCCTTTCTCTCAGTTCTTCTTCTCTGTTGTCCCCTTGAATTTACCCTCTTCTTCCCCGCCCGCTTCCTCCTCTTGTCCCTCCTCCGCCTGTGATTCGCGGATGAGCTGGTCCGTCTCCTTAGCAGCGGCAGTAGCGGCTTCCGATTGGTCAGCGGTCGCCACTTCCTGGTGGTCTGTGGGAGGAAAAGACGGAGCTTCGTGAAGCAGGAAGTGTTTTTGGGATTATTTGGCACAAAGTGAAGGAGGGAGGCAATGAAGGAGGGATAATAAAGGTTAAAGGTCACCACTCATACAAACCTAAAGGAAAAATACACCCTTATTCTTACATATTCTTGTATTTCTACCCAATCAGGAATGGAGCATTTATGAATTAACGTTGAAAACAAACATAGCATATACTGCCCTCTAGTGGTTGGGGGTTGGCTCACATCCCTTACGCCCATATTAGAACCTGATTTTAAGATAATTATCAAAATTTAAATTTAAATTTGTTTGTTTCTCTCTCAATTTTTTGCATATTTTAGCCCTTTGATGCTAGTTTTTCTTTAAATATTATGACTTTATGAGCATATAATATAGTCATATTTAGTATTTATTGTCCTAAATTGCTTTTAATTTCAGTTTTCTTGAATATTTTATGCCTTATATATTGTAACTATTTATTTCCAATGTAACCAACTATTCTCACCAGAGTATTGTGTGTAATCATATATTATTGTGTATTATTGTGTATTATTGTGTATTACTCTGGCAGCCATAGTCGCTAACCAGTGTAATGTTGCAAGGTGGCACTACATCAGTAACGAACTTATTTGGCGTAATAATGATATTAAATGATATTAAATAAATGGAAGCATCCCATTACGTGCATTCTTGGCTGCCTCTTTTTTATCTGTTTTATATCTTTAGAATCTTACATTAGGATTGTGGATGATGAGGAAAATTCCAGTGGTAAGTTAGTGCCGGTGGGTGTACTATGCTGCCCCCTACTGGCCTGGAGCCACTTATTGTATTGCTTTATCTACAGTATCTGTAGGGTGTATTTTTCCTTTTAAAGAAACGTGACACAAAAGTGTGCGGCGTGCGGCGGTCGCCCTGTTGATAGTCCGAAGGAACGGAACCTCCCCCCTCCCCCCCTCACCAGCAGCTTTGGTGGGAGGTCGGTGCTCGCCCTCCTCCCCCTGGTGGAGGTCGTCATCCTCCTCGCCCTCACAAGGGTCCTCCAGAGGAGGGTGGACACAGAGGTTCTGCATGTGCGCCTCGGCCATCTTCTGCACAGCTGCACACACACACGCATATACACACACACACACACACACACACACACACAGGGAGACGACAGCACACAAACACAAGGACACAGGGATAAGAGGACTATGATGTTTTCACCATGCTTCAACTCGCTTCATATGTTTATTTTCAACATTTTGTTGATTAATTTATCTAAATTATGACAAAAAGTTTGGAAAGCTGCACATTTCTATGTGGTGGAAATATGAAAATATGAAACTCTGGGCTCATACAATCATCATCACATTATTATTATTTATTATTAAGTATAGAAGGTTGATGCCGTACTCCTTTACCGTCATTGTACATTGCATATTTACAATCCAAAGGCAAAAAATTGAGCTAATTCCTCACCGCTAACACACTGAGCTAGCAAGCTAGCAAGCAAGCTCAAGCGCCGATATCAATACCAGTATCAACATGTCAGTTTTTCCTGTACCCTTTTTGCTCTATTTCTCTAAATATAGTCATATCATATCCTGCCTCACTCTCCTTAGCGCTAACACCTTGACCTGGGTCACCTTGACCCCCCCCTAACCTGTCCTCCTCCTCATCATCATCATCATCATCCACTTCACTTTCACACGTTGAGATGCACGCTGTGTCAGGTCATCCATCCCGGCGGAGGGCTGCTTATGCAATCTTCACATGACACACAGCTCTCCGTTTGTACTCTCGGAGGACATGTAATCTAATGCAGGTGTGAGACATCTTGCCCGAATAGAACATCAGTACCCACGCGGCATGCCTGCCAGCCTCGTGCAAAAGAAGGCACAAAAGACTCTTTGTGTTAAATGTATGCATTTCTACTGCGTCTATGTGTGTGTGTGTGTGTGTGTGTGTGTGTGTGTGAAAGTGTGTGTGTGTGTGTCACACAGCTGTACACACAACTGACTGTAATCCAGGATGATCCAGACTCACACTCAGCGTCTCACAGCTGTCCCACTCTAATCTCCCCTTTCTGTCACACAAATACACACAACCTGCTCTCAAGTTGACACTAAAAAAAAAAAAACAATACAGCACATGTAATATTATCATGCTATCTATTTTTGTAGCCTGTTGTGAAGCACGGTAAAACAACACAAAGGAGTCAAAATAACACAAGGATGATGCAGAAATGACACAAAAACACACACACACACACACACATAAACACGAGCATGCTTGCACTTACCTTTGAGTGACGGGGGCTGGTACACATTTGGATTGACACGCTTTGGTTTGAGGACTCCGTTCTCCCCGACAACCCACTACGGGGACGAGGACGGATTGTTAGCACGTGATGTCAATTAAAGCTACAATCAGCAACAACTGAATGCGTATCACATTGCAAAAGTATATGTATTTATAGTGGTGAGTTATATAATTTGCATAATTGCCCATGAGTGGGGGATTTTTATGGATGCTGTGGGAGACAAAAAGTGAGTGAAAAACTTGGAAAAGCAAACCAAATTTAGAAACTTTCTTTTGTGGTTTGGCCCAAAGTAGGACCTGCTGCCCGTTGAGAAGAGCGACGCATGTCAGAATCTCCAAAAGTGTCCATCCAGTCCCGAGTCGCATTTTTGAAAAGACAATCTATAGCAGTATATGTACAGTATATGCCTAAAAAATACATTTATACTATTCTATAAAGTGTACAATTATATAAAGTGATACATATTTAAAGCTTAAATAGAAAACATTGTGTTATGTCCCATTATAACGTGTTTATGTAGTGCTAATCTATAAAAAACACTACATATGCAACAACAACAAAAGAGATAATATTAATAATAATAAAAAAAAGTGACTTCACCTTTACCTGATGGCTGGACTGGTCATCCTCGGGTGATGACTGGTCAGCTACTCTGAAAAGTGTGGCGGGCGTCGGCCTCCTGCGACGGATCTGCAAACAAACACAATAAACAAATGAAAATATGAAAAGATGCATTATGTACAGTGGAGTGTAGGGGGCGCCCTGCCATCCACCTTTAACCCGTTTCTATATAATTGAGCCCGTCTAGTGTATATGGGCACCAAATAGGCTTCGCTACACATCTTAAAATGCAGCCTGGAGCTCTGCCAGGGGTGGGAGTGGTCAGTCTGACGGTTTTGTTTGTCTTCAGCAGTGTCCCACTCCTTCATGAATGAATGAATGACAAACACAGCTCATTAGCATTAAAGCTACAGACGCACATCACGTGGGTCTAACACACTTCCAATACACTAATTGATATTTTTTTTATAAAAATGTGTTGTGAAGGCAATTAGTGTGTATCACAAGCAAATTTGACGCCTGCTTGAATCCATTTCTGAGGACTTATTTTCATTGTGAGGATTTGTCAGCTAGCCTAGCTTAAAAAGGAGTCAAGCGTCCACCTCCAGGAAGCATGTTAGATTTAATGAAATGCAGAGAACAGCTTAGAGGTGGAGGGGTGGGGTGGGGGGGGCAACCTTGGCCATGATATGAACCTTTGTGTGTTCACCTCATGACGGGAAGAGAGTGATGTGTGTGTGTGTGTGTGTGTGTGCTGGGCGTCTGTTGCCAAAGCAGAGGCTCACACCGTGCCACATCATCGAGTGTGGACGTCACCCTGATTGGTGACGTGTGGTCAACGCAACCGACTCATCCTCCTTTTTTACTTCCTGTTTACAGTACCCCCCCCCCAAAACACACACACCCCCAGTCTCCATCTGTCCCCCTCTTCATTATTACAGTAGCTGACATTAACATAATTATGTGTTTCCTATTCCCCTCCAAAACACGCCCCTCCCCCATTGCCCCCCAGTGCTTGTCTCCCGGGGCAAGCTGAGGTGGACCGGGGGCTTCATGCCGCCTCCGCCTGCTGACACCTGCTACCTTCCAGGGCAGCCTGAGGTGCCTCAAAGTCAGGCAGACGCCAGATGTCCCCGCCCTCGGGCCCCGGCCGCTAACGCTAATTACTAAATACAGTAAATATATTTTGAAATAAGGTAACTTTATTTCAATGTTTGTTTAAATTATTAGAGCTTACAGCTAATAAATCATTTCTTTTATTCATATAAGCGCATGGATTGAAGCACCGCATCAGACATCCACCGTACATAAAAAGTGGGTGACGTGTGAGCTTATTATCCTCAGTATAAACAAAGCAAACATCACATGTCCGCTCTAGCGCAAGGCAAGGCATGGCGGCCATGATGGCCGTGACGTGCTGCAGACCGACACTGGCACCGCCTCACGACACTAACACACTCTAGTAATTTTCCAGCTTAAAAAAAAAAACACCCCAGGTTACATAATAATCGTATGTGACTTCCTCATTGACGCCAACAGTGGGGTGTGGAGATTACTACGCATTACCCCCCCCCCCCCCTCCTCCTCCGACCATCCTCCCTACTGCGCTTCAATCTGTCGGACCTTCTTCTCTGTCATGTCCAGTACGTCTTGGAAGCGGCGGCCATGATGTGATGATGTGGGCCTGTTCCCCGGTGAGCAGCTGGTGCGCCTCACAGCGGGCCTATAAAAAGCGCCGCCACTAGGACAGTGTAAACTAGATCACAGGGACCTCAGGGGGGGGGGGGGGGGGGGGGGGCAAAGCTCGCACAGCGATGGCATCTTTTGGATGCGATGGGCTGAGCGTGTCCGTGTGAAGATAACGTGGAGAACATGGTAACAAACACGGAGACGTCACCTTTGGGCACGGCTCGTCATCGGTGGCGGCCAAAATCTGGCCTGATTCCTAAGAACAGCAAAGCACTCTTGTCATTTAGAGGATCTTTGACTTGAAAAATAGTGCTCTTGTCATATAAAACATCTTTGAGTGGCATTTTTGCAGCGGGTACTTAAAAACAGAAGCGATAATATCTTTGAAAGGCATTAGTGCGGTAGGTTCGTACAAACAGCAGAGACCTCCTGTCATATAGAGGATCTTTGACTTTTTTGCAGTAGGTGCTTAAAAACAGCAGTGCATCCCTGTTATATAGAGGATCTTTGACTTTTTTGCAGTAGGTGCTTAAAAACAGCAGTGCATCCCTGTCATATAGAGGATCTTTGACTTTTTTGCAGTAGGTGCTTAAAAACAGCAGTGCATCCCTGTCATATAGAGGATCTTTGACTTTTTTGCAGTAGGTGCTTAAAAACAGCAGTGCATCCCTGTCATATAGAGGATCTTTGACTTTTTTGCAGTAGGTGCTTAAAAACAGCAGTGCATCCCTGTCATATAGAGGATCTTTGACTTTTTTGCAGTAGGTGCTTAAAAACAGCAGTGCATCCCTGTCATATAGAGGATCTTCGACTAGCATTTTTTTGTCGGAGGAACAAAAAAAACAAACAAAAGACTGCTCTTGTGATATAAAACATCTTTGAGTGGCATTTTTGCAGCAGGTACTTAAAAACGAGAAGCGATAATATCTTTGAAAGGCATTAATGCAGTAAAATAATACAAACAGCAGAGATCTCCTGTCATATAGAGGATCTTTGAGTCACATTTTTGCAGTAGATTCTTAAAAACTCCTGTTCCAACATCATTGATTCGACTCCTGTTAGCTACAGCATATAGCATGCAATGTTAACAGGAAGTCCCCTATAGTAAAGATAAAATGATATCAATAAAGTTGCTGTTTTATATCACATCCATCTGCACGTCCGCAAACGGATTTCCTGCCTCGGGGCGCTGCTGCTGACATGATCTTTCAAACCAGTGTGAATGGCGGAAAGAGTAACGGCAATTAAACAATTTGACCTTTCAATCTGGGCCATGAGCCCCCCCACCCAACCACCCACCCCAACCCACAGCAGTCGCACGACCCCATGCGGGGCTCCGAGTGAGAGCTCTTTAGCGAGCGATGCTGTTTTTGTCCTGTTATGCTCTTGTGATACCACTGTCAGTATTCTTCGGGGTTTTTGTTCTCAGTGAACCGCAGCTACCAAAGTGCCAGGAACACTCGTGTAGCCCCAGACCATCAGTCTGGTGATTAAGCTGCACACAGACTACTCTAAAGAATAACCAAGTTGGGAAAACAGTGCTTGGAGCGTTCTACTGCTCTGATGTCTGCTGGTTGGACTGGGGAACATATTCATTGTGACATGAGAGGGATTTTCAGGATTAAGCCGGCAGACAAAGCTCGGACAGAACGGTTCCGTGAGCACGGCGTAGCCAGCCAGGCTTCAGCGTGAGTAACATGCTGCGGTGGAGCCCGTGGACACGGATAAAAGGTGGCGGTGGAGGTCTCGACGAGGCTAATTAACTGTTGCCGGGCTATCATGCCGTAGTTTTTTTTATTCTAATGAATATTATCGCCCGGCGCTCATTATGCGGAGGGTCTGACCTTTGGCCCCACTATGGGCTAACTGAATAAACAGATGGTCCAGCATCTGGAGGGGCTCTTCAATGACCTCCCGTACAGCACAATGATCTCCTACGCACCGACGCCGCCGTGTTCGTAATGAGATGCCGGCGGAATGGAGCCGCGGGATGAAGGGATAACGCTTTAGCGTCGCAACACAATGTTCTCCTTCTCGTCTCTCGTGCTCTAATTTGCAGCGTGCACCTCATCAAGATCGCGGCGTTCCAAAGGCGTGGGGGTGTTCCGGCTACAAACAAGAGGACACATTAGTGTCACAATGACCCGACATCAGACTCTTGATGCTTGTTTCACTTCCAAAGCCCGCTGTCGCTACACATCAATCAAACAAGCCCAATAAAATAAAGGTATTTTCCTTAAATAGAATTTATTCGTCTGCTTTTGTGCTATTAAATAGGGGAACACGTCGGTAACTAAATACTTTGTTAGGATAAAAAAATACTGTATAATATATTACACTTCATGAGGTACACCTGCACAATGTAAAGTAACCCAACACAGGAGTATTGTCATCCATATTATATCTATATTATAGTACATCAAAAGGTGTAGAACATTTTCAATAACTTTCTAGAAAGTTTCCATCAAATTTTGGAAAATAATCAAAGCTTCTTGGAGAATTTCCATGCTAATTAATGAAAATTAATGTGAATTCAATGAAAGTGTGTTGTATCTAAACATAACAATAATAATAATGAGCATTTTGTTAGCTATTGAATTAGCGTCGATGGGGATGAAGACGTCATTATGGTCTCAAGTGGACCTGAACGGACCCCATGAGGTCACCCGGAGTCAGATCCAGTAGACAGATGTGACTCTGATAACTTTCAAGTAAGCTCCGAATGTTGTCCAAGTCTTGTCCGCCGTGTCTCCCTTTGTACCCAGACACTTAATCCCTCCCGTCACGGCCGCCGCTGTTGTTGTTCTAGAAAGAAGAACACGCATTAGACGGAACTACTTGTCATTGGTCCGTGATTAAGTGAACCATCGAGCGGGATAACGGCGATACCGAGGATTTTGAGGTCGAGGGGGGGGGGCGCGTGAGGAGCTTTCCAGGCCTCCGTCAGGCTGAGACGCTTGTGCTCATTAGCTGGTGTGCGTGTCCAACTAGCCTGTGTACACTGTCATCAACCCTCAGTTCTTATCCAATATTTATGTTTTGACACTGTTTACACCTTACACAAGCACGGCCACGTACCAGCCCACACACTCTGTTGATATTATTAGCAAATCCACAGGAATTTTCGACATCAGAAATGAAACAAAATGAGACGACACCTGACACCTCCGCCAAGGCCAAAAAAGTCCTAACCTGGATCATTTTACACCAGAAAGCTTTGTCATTAAGATCCACACACAAGGAGCTAATGACAAGCTATCAATGCACTCACAAAATGGCAGGAGGTCATGATAGGTCACTAAATTCATCATACAGCAAATTAACACTCGAGCATGTACCAAAAAAAACATCTCTTTAAACGTTTTTCCATAATGCATTGCATCTAAGCAACACATTCATTGGGGCGCTGCAATTATGTCAGCCTCCCTCTGGGCTCTGAGCTCTGGGGTCCTCTGGCTCCCTCTGGTGAACAGAGGCGGCTTGGAAAACGTTAAAATGTTTTTTTTGCTCATTTTCAGCTTGTATTGGTACATGTTTTATATATTTCTGGAGTGTATCTTTTGAGTGTTAAGTTGCTGTGTGATGAGTTTAATTTTTACAAGATGATACAATGAGTCACTGTTGCGTTGAGTCATGACCTCACGCAATTTCCAATGTGTTGACGAGTTCCTTGTGAGTTTTTTTCATAGCTCGTGATTGGCTCCTGTCAAAGTAATCGTGGACACGTGTGGCTTGTACGCTGGTGTGGACAATATATGTACAAATCTTATAGCCCAGAATTCACGGTACTTCAAATACAGCTGCTCCTATCCTCAGGAGTTAACAAAAACACGACATGAGGAGGTTGCCTACAGCCACGGACAATGATTTTGAGGGTCCAGATGTTTCTTTTTGTAGACCAGCAACTATGGAGATTCTGCCGTCAATACAAGTGACTCTAGTCAGTCAATTCTGCCCTTCATCCACAATCTTTATGTAAAACATGATGAACGCATCCCTTATTATTTTCTATGTGTTCTAAAGTTATAAAAACAGATAAAAGAGACACCTCATTACTACAAAAAACGCCGACAAAGATCATCCAACAAGTTTTTATGGTTTTATATCCATGCGGTGGCCATGTAATAAATAATAGGCAGCCTTGAAAGTATTACTGTAAGACACAGGAAATGCCATACTAAAAGACAGCAGTCTCCATGTAGTTTTTCAGTGTATATTTGTCAGTAAAAAGTACAGACAGCCCTTGATACACAGAGCTTTCCTTCCCCCTCTCTTTTTTCCTACCTCTATAACTCAACCTGCTTGTAATAATATCACGGCTATTGCTGTGTATCTATTTTTAGGTGTGCTGTTGTGTCATTACCATCCTTGTAGTTACTCACCTCTTTCTCTTTGTCGTTCTCTCTCTCTCTCTCTCTCCCCTGTGGTCGGTACTCTTCCGGAAGAGCGGCCAGCAGGGGCACTTCATTACCATGTTAACCCCCGCTAAAAAATATTGGCTCTGCCACTCTATCCAGATTTGCACCAAATTTCAACGTCTCTCAATAGTCCCATGCTACCCGTCCACAAAGTTTAGCTGAAACTTTGAATGCATCAAACAAACACACGCAAACTCGTTTTGCACACCACCGGCCGCACAGTGCGTCACAGTGGGTGACATTCCTCAGTCGGCGCCCCCTCCCAGCATGCTTTGCGCCAAGCACTGTGTGTTGAATGTGTGGACAGTCCCCCGGACCGCTGGTGTTTACCTACAAACACCACGCACCACAAAGGTCGCCTCTTGACGTTTAACCCAGAGAAGTTCGACCACGTGGGTGGACGGAAGGGGGGGTTGACGGGGAAGAGACACGTGCCTGCTGCTATACGGGAACATTTGGACATTCCAGAGTTTAGGGACCCTCGTCAGAAAGACAGGAAGTTACTTAGCTTGTTCTGAATTTAGAAAAAAAACTGAGAAATTTGATGAATGAGTACAAAAACGTAACTATAAAAGTGTAAGGCGGTATTTTTAGCGTCGGCCATGTTTGTCTTTTTGTACACTATGCCACTAAATTGTCGTGAGATGATGTTCAGAGTCTGCAGCGTGATCTAAATCCCTCTGCATGCGATGCAAATGAGCCGAGATGGCCAGCAAAGCACACAAGAGTGTTATTGTACAGTATTTGCATGTTTGCTTTGTATTTGATGCGTCCCAAAAGGGTTGAAAAGGACACTTTTTAAACGAGTTGAAACTGCAATTTAAGAGTCACCGTGTTTGAGGTCAATCATTCCATACATTGTGCAAGTGCACCAAAAGAAATGGCTGCTGAGTGTTACTTCCAAACGGTGCAAACAAACGAGTTGACCTTTTGCTGTAGAGGAGGGAGGGAGCGCTGGGCAACATTGTTGCCCGGCCTGTCTCCATGGCAACGAGACCGGTCAGTTTTACAATTGGAAATGCCATCGGACAAAGGGGCAGCGGATTGACCTGTTTCGGATGAGTGTTGATGTACGTGATTAGCGTTTGATCCGAGGGAGCAACAGCACCCTCCCAAAACTGAAACTGGGATACGGAAAGGAATATTGGACATATGCTGGATGGACTTCCTGTGGATTCTTGGAGGAGACCGAGCGCCAGATTGGGAACAGAAGCCCAAGAGTGGGTGTGAGTAATAGTCACATGACACTTTGTGTTGTTCATCTTATCGCCATTAGGGGGTAGTGGACCTTGTCATTCATTTTCTACCGCTTATCCTCACGAGGGTCGCCGGGGGTGCTGGAGCCTATCCCAGCTGTCTTCAGGCGAGAGGCGGGACCTACACCCTGGACTGGTGGCCAGCCAATCACAGGGCACATACAGACAAACAACCATTCACACTCACATTCATACCTATGGACAATTTGGAGTCGCTAATTAACCTAGCATGTTTTTGGAATGTGGAGCCCACGCATGCACGGGGAGAACATGCAAACTCCACACAGAGATGCCCGAGAGTGGGATTGAACCCGGGTCTCCTAGCGATGAGGTCTGTGCGCTAATAGTGGAACAAAAATACACAAACTTTGTCTGATTTCAACTCCAATATGAAAGCCACCATTGTTTTGGACCAAACAGGAAGTGTGTGTATTTGCAAATATACCCCCCCCCCCAAGTTGGGAAATATTGTTTTGATGGATGTTTGATCAGCAGGATTATGTAAAAACTTCACAACTTTCCCAGAAACTTTGTGGAGAACCCGACACACTTCTGGACTTTTTAGCTTGTTAGCTTCCTCTGTCGCTAGCAAACAGCGGTAATTAAAGAGCCCGAACTACATAATAGATGTGTTACATTAGCTGCTACTTTTATTGCAAATGTTCATCCAAAAATCGGAGAAGCCGGGCTGTACGCAAGCGGAACGTGCCGTATATACATAAACACAGGAAGTAGCGTACTAAAAAGCAACTTTTCAGTGTGTGTGACTGCAACGCAAAGTTACATTTATTCTGGGTTCAAGCCAAGCTGCTTGGGAGGATTTGGAGGTGCTTGGACGCTGAAGCAGAAACCAACCAGCTTTTATAGGAGCTCCACTTGTTGGCTCTGGCGGGCGAGTTCCATTTTTACGGCTGTCATCACACGTTACCTCTTTGCCATGATATAAAAAAGCCAAAGAAAAAGCAAAACACTGTAATTTGTACGACGTTTGGTGTATTCGGCTGTGTAGGTCCCACAGAGGCCAGTGGCTTGTAACCAAAGACCCAAAAAGGGAAAAAGAAACAATCATTAACAAAAAGTTGCGGGCCGAGCACGTTTACCACTCAGTTTGGTGGCTGGGCCCCCGCAGATAATGAGGCTGATGTCAAAGTCACGTTGCTAAAAGCGGGTCAAGATGAGACGGGGCAGGCAGCGAGGCGCTAATCTCATGAGGAAGCAGCGAGAGGGAAATGTCACCATCATTTCTCAACCGTGCTGAGACGAGGCAGAATGTTTAAAAAGAAGCAAAAGCAGAGACAAAGCGGTCTGATCTCCTGTGGTCTGGACTGCTTCACATGTGCGGCCCCAACGAGGTCAACTCCAAACATGAACGATACTTTGAAATGTCTGTGATGCCACTCACCATCTCCACTTGCCGGGGGTCCAGGTTGGTGGGTGCCGAGGCCGGGACGGCGAACTGGATCTTCCTCCGTTCTTTGGGCTCCACCTCGGTCGAGACGGAGGGCTCCATGGTTCCGGATCCTGGGCGCAGAGGATCACTGTAACCACCCTGGAGTCTTGGTGGTCCCCAACACGTTCCTCCCCTCTCCGGGCCGCACTCGTCCCCCCCCTTCGAGAGGCAAGCAAACAGGAAACAGTGAGTTCTCCACCACCAGTTGCTCCAAAAGTCCGCTCTGGTTTGTTCCCCTCGCCGGTCGACCTGTGCAGCAGCAGCTTGATCTGATGAGGGTGAATGGGGAGGGAGGCGTGTAGGGGGCGGGGGAGATATTAGCAGAGGGGGCGGAGTCACAGCACACAAGGGGGAGGAGAGTGAAAGCAGGGGGGGGATGTAAGAGAGGGATGGATGGGTGTTTTTTCTTTAAGCTGAAGTGGATTTGTGATCAGAGGGGGGAAAAAAATCTAATCTCATCACATCAGCTGAGCCTCTTTTGGCCTCTCTGTGAATGATAGATTTGTGCGGGGGGGTGGATGAGGGGTGGGGATGGGGGGGGGGGGGGGTTCACCACAGTGAGATACACAAATGGAGGGAACACGTACATGGAGACCCAGCAGAACCTACACTACGTCACTACGGAGTTCTTCTTTAAGCAGAGTGGATTAATACAGTGTAATACAGGTCACGGCCAGCAGAGGGCAAATCCAGTGGTTGAAACAGGAAGTCACATATCTACCTGTGCATTGACTTTCTTAATATTGCACTGAGTCAATATTGGTCATTGTACTCGTCAGATCCAGTCAAACGAGGTGAAATAAATAAATGCATCCCCGTTGGAGAGAAGTCAATGTTTCTTTGTGGGAGCAGGCGCCACAGGGAGTCAGGTTTGAGAGGTTGAATGTAAACTCTAAACATTTGCACAAAGCCGCTACTGTCCCAGGCACAGAGCTGCTGTATACCCCTATCCCCCCCCCCTGCAGCCTACAAAGGTTGCCAGGCTTTAAGGATGATGATGATGATGATGATGGAAAGGCTGACAAAGCAGGCCAAATAAACACACAAGCAAACAAGCGCAGCAGCTGCTGGAATATTATGAGAATTTCAACGGCTATTTTGGATGAACTCCAGAGCCGGTGTTACGTAACGTGCTGTTTGCAGCCATTGAGCAAAAAAACATTTCATGAGGAACGTATTATAAGCTCTGGTCGCAAAGCAGCAGCAGCAGCGGCGTTGCGGTGTTTACAAGCGGCACGACATCACTTTTGTCGTCTTGATAATGTGCTTGACGCCAAATCCTGTTTGGTGCTGACGACCGGGGACATCTGCGGTGGATGAGCAAGCACAGGTGCATCTAAACAAACACATTCAATATTAAGGACTCGGCTTGATATGCGGACCGCTGAACTACATAATCGTTATCAAACGCTGCCAGAAAGAGCCAATTAGCTCTGCAATATTTGGACCATATTATTTTTAACCACCGGGTCATTATGACCCATGTTACCGTAGTTCCTCATTTGGTGTTTATTTACTCCCCTGCAGGGTGTGAATGCTACCTATTAAGGGGTAAAGCCTTATGTCATCCATCAGTTTTCGATGCCACTTATCCTCACTAAGCGGGGTATGCTGGAGCCTACCCCAGCTGAGTTTACAGACAATTGCAGGGCACAGATAGCGGCATCACTACCACTAATAAGAAACAGGAGTTGTCTATTTCACTTACAATAAAGACGATTTAATTTAATTTAACATTTAATGATCCCATCGCCATGGAGACATAGTCCTTTAGCCGTGTATACGTACGTATGACATAGGAATAGGATCACAGGAGCTCAGTGATTTGATTGCGTTCTTTAGAAACGGGCCCGGGAAAGAGCCGCCGCATAAATCCCAGCGAGACAACCATCAACCTGTCGAGACAACTAACTTTCAACTTTCATGCACGGAAATACATCTTTCCAATGGTCTTTGACCGCAGCATCCAGCGTACTGACTGCATGGATTATAACAGCAGGAAATCAGATTTAGGGCACCAGAAAATGTTGTTTTTTTTTTCAGATGACACATTCTGTTGTTTTGTTTTTGTTGGACAAATCCTTCAATTTGTTTGACTCCTGGGAGGCGTTCTCAGCCATCTGCTTTTGTTTACAGTTCTGTTGGTCAAGACCCGGGTCACTTTGGTCCACATGTTACTTTGACAATGTTTCACATACAAACCATGAGCTGTGGGAGTTTTGAATTGCAAAATTGTACAGAAAAGGTGTAATTGTTCTCCCAGAGAATAGTGTCGACAGAGAGGACAAAAAACCTTGGTGTCCCTCTGGACAATCGAAAGAGATCCAACACATCATATTGTATGTATATATTAGATGTATGAATTTTGGATGATGTGTTGCAAGAAACAAGGGGGTGGAGGTTCTACCAGGTGGTGCAATAAGCTGGTATAACCGTAGGGGATTTCGGGGGAACAAACATTATGGCAGAGGGTGAAATATTCCATCAGCCGGATCACAGAGAGGCTTTGTGTTGATGAAACAGGTGTCCCAGGTGTCCCTCTGATTGAATGTGATTCATTGCAGGGGGCGCAGAGGGCTGTCAATCAGCACCTCGTTTGACCCCCCTCCGCCTCACCTCAATAATCTTCTTATATAACATATTATCAAACAATAAACAGGTGCTACTTTTGTGCTCGGCATAACATGAGAAGTGCACTACCTGCTGGCTCATTGAGGTACTGCAGCTACATATTCACGATTGAGAAGTGCTGACCACAACTTCAAAATTTTCATTTCGCCTTTAAAGAAACGGGAAAATCCGCAGTATAGACATACCTCTTGAATCAAAAGTGATCCAATACTGTACTACATAAGTAAAGTGCGACATTTTGTGTTGTTGTGACGTACCATCATGTCGTCATCGCCTACGTGGGCTGTGTCTTCCTCCCAATTATCTTTTGGCATGGTCGTGCCGTCTGAAATTTAAGTAGGGTTTTTGTCAGTTTGTGTAATCAAAGAGCAACATGGAACTACGAGACTGTCTAGAATTTGAGTCTAGTGACTCAATCGGCACAAACACAGTAAACTCAATCGAAAGGTCTGCTGCTCAGCTACCTGTGGCCGCCATTTTCCTTCAACTTCAGGTGATGTTACATCTTGTTTCTCTGGAAAAAAACAAACAAACAAACGAAGAAAACCTTTAGAATTATGCTCTGGAATGTTCAGGTTAGTTTTACACTGCATGTCTTCATCTATTTATTTTTGTTTTCCAACTCGGTGTGTTTTGATTCACTTCCGGTATTTCTTCTTCGACTACTCTGTCAGGCGATAACATCTTCCACTTTGTTCGGGATTGGAGGGTAAACTCAGTATAACTGGATTGCACCGTTGTACTAGTTCAAGCTTTTTCTTCTAGCTTTAAAACATATGATAGTTTGGTTTCCTTTCTTTCTGTTTTTTACTGCTCCTTTTATGTACTGATAAAGTTTTTGCTATGTTGGTTGAAGTCTTCATAGAGCGTCAGTTGCAAATAAATTACGCTAGAGGGCAGCAGACAGCTACTATTGAACTATTCGAGTTAAGAGTCCCTCATTTATGACTGACAGCCGGGGTCCTTGAATTTGAGGTACCCGTTTAATATTTTTAAAAAAGTACTATTGAAGTTCTATGTTGATAATAAGTTACTCTTATGTCGTTGTGGCTGCATCCAAACTGAGATGTCATTTGTTTATATGGAAAGGGCAGAGACAGTTGGATGTATTTATGTCTCTTTTAGAAATTTGAGAAATGCAAGAAATGTCGTTTGAGTGCACGCTTGCCCAGGGTGGGGTCTCCTCGATGTAGCAGGTGGGAGACACGGCGGACGTGGCAGTGGGGCAGTGATTTAATTAGCACCCTCTACCCCCTCCAGTCCTTCACTCATAGCATCAATAATGCATGGCCCCTTGTTTCCACTGCCATAATTAATCCTCTCTTACTATAATTAAAAGCCAAAAAAATCCCACAAGATGCTTCGGCTTGGCCCGGCGCGGGGCCGGCTTGGCACAGGAACTGATGGAAAAAGTCTTCAGCCTCTCGCGCACCCCGCAGACTGACAGACAGACGTGGAAGTTCAACAGCATCCGGCCTCTTCTCTAAACCACGTCATCTTGAAAGCGGAGCATGAAAGACTGAACTAGGGTGCTTCACGTCCTGTCACATGATAGCAGGTAGGTGCATCAACGCAAAAACACACTAAAGCACACATCATCATCATCATCATCATCATCATCCTTGATGACGTTTGTGTCTGTTGCAGCCAAGCCAAACGAGCAGGCAGGTTGGGGTGGAGCTTACTGATGCTGCAATTAAGGACCGCACTGTCTGGGCGAGCTAACAAGAATGAATATTTCAGTCCACGGATCTCCATGTGTGGTGGGGGCCTGGCACACCTACACACACACACATTGACAGATCTTACCAAGGCTGCCAGAATCATTCACCTCCCAAACACAGATGCCACAATTATCACATCAGCTTCACTGTGCAAACCATGCCAACTGTTAGATGCGTTGTACCCCTTCAACAATGGATGTGGAGAGGGAACACGCCCCTGTTGAAATAGATGCTTTCTCTCATGAAAAAAAAAAAAACACCATGAATAATAATCTGACATATAACCTGTAAAATTCCATCAAGGACAAAACAAATATGTCGGGGCCGGGGTGTCCAAACTTCTTGTACCAAAGATTGAAGGAAAGATTCAGGGGGCAACTTGAACACTTTAGGATGCTGGAAGCCATCTCATTGAAATATATGCTAAGCTATCTTAGCTTTGATTAATCATATAATAACAATGCATATCGTTAATAATGAATTTTAGTTTTGGGGGTGACCCGAAGGCGGAGATGGCCTTGCATTTGGACACATTTGGAGCATGTTGCCTGTACGTCACATTTGACCAGCAACAGGGTAAAACCAAAATATATTCACGACAAAGTGTATGGAGTAATACCTCAAATTAGAGAGCTGTCATTATTTTATCCAAATGTCCTTATGTGATGGCACAATGACCCCCCCACCCCACCCAACCCCACAAAAAGCCATTTTTTCCCTTCAATTTGAAACTATGTACACACATCTTAACATAGCATTCCATACCAGTTGATATTAAAATGCTAGAAATCTAATTTCTGTTATTTTCATAGCATTAAAGAGAAAAAAAAATAATTTTAGATGGGTGTTCACTTTCTGCACCCGCTCTATATGAATATGCATCCCAGCAGTGGCGAGCGTGCGACTCCTATTGTGGGCGTTGGTGCAAGTCTGCTTGGCCGCACGCCAGGGAGCGACACAGCTGGCAGAGCAAGAGGGGTGAGGGTGTGAGGAGGGGAAGGAGGGGAGTGGAGGGTGGGGTGGGGTTTCACTTGCCACCTAAATTTAATCCGCCTCTACCTTTCTCACCTCGACCCGCTCTGGCCTGCCAGTCGCCGCCGCTTTGTCGACTCGGCACGTACTGAATGTGTAGCCCTTCCTCCCTGAAAGCCTCCACCCTCCCCCTGCCCCTCCTCAGACGTCCTCTGCCCCATCTCCACTTGATTTATCGCTCTAAAATACCACTGCACTAATTAGTCAAGTAATTAATTAATAGGCATTTGCATTTGTGCATATGCAATTAAGAGAGGGCTGGTGAAAGGAAAGTGCAGATGGGGTCCGGGACGCTTGAGTGTGTGTGTGTGTGTGTGTAATAGGTCCAGAAAGACAAGAGAAGTGCAGGTCGTCACCTTGCAATGTCTGAAAGAGGAAAGGATGGAGGACCGGGGGGCGGAATATGAGGGGTGCGAGAGAGGGGGGTGTTGACAAAAGTAAAAAAAGAAGGCGTGGCTTGATGCCTTTGAGGGTCTCCTGGATGTCATTCGGAAGGGAAAGGAGACGTGTAGAAATGCATTTCACAAAGAGGACGAGTTTTTGATTAGATGCGCTTCGTGTAGCGAAAGCAACAGCAGGTCCCCCCCACCCCTTACCCCCAACCCCCACTTGTGACTAATCTATGTACAAACAGAATACAAAGTCATTTAGGATATCTTCATTCCAAAACGAAAATTCGCTCAGAAGTTGCGTGTGAATTCTATAAGAGCCAAAATAGCAAAGTAATCACAGCATATCATAGCAATCCTCAGAGAGTCCAAGAGTGTCCATGATAAGGGGTTACTGTTACCGGGGTTACTGAGACAGCACTCTGCAAGACGCTCCACTCCACTCATGGATGGCTGTGGGCTGTGATCGAGCTAGCAACAAGTGATCGGCTTTTGTGATCGGCGTTGTTCGAAGACCCGCCATGACACTCCACGGAGACTGACATTTAGGTACCATTTGGTTTTATGTGAATTGAACTACATTTTTGGCACCCATCACTAGTTTGGGTTGTGAAATACTTCGGGCGGCTGCACGGTGGTAAGTGGTTAGCACAGAGGCCTCACAGCTAGGAGACCCGAGTTCAATTCCACCCTCGGCCATCTCTGTGCCTCCAAAAAGACAGCTGGGATAGGCTCCAGCACCTCCTGCGACCCTCGTGAGGATAAGCGGTAGAAAATGAATGAATGAATGAATTGGGGCAGCCATTTTGTTCAATGATTGTGAGAAGTGGGGTTGCTATTAGGCGCATTGGTAGCATTTGGTAGCATTAGCATTTAACATTTTCTTGGGCGGGGTGTACCATAACATCAGTGCTCCTGTGCAAGCGTTCCAAAAACAAGCGCTCCCATTCTCCTCCTCCTCATCCTCCTCATCCGAGCCTCACTGATTGCACTCGCCTGGAGCCCGATGCTGGCTAAAGTCACGCTGTTGACATTTAGCATCTATTTTGGCAAGGTGACTCGAAGGTTGTTTGGGACTTGTTGAGAGTCTGCAGCCATGGACCAGCGCCCCTCCTCCTCCTCCTATACTCCTCCTCCTCCTCCCTGTCCCTGCATCTCCTCCACTTGGCACCACTTGGCTGGCATGGAGGCCCCTTTATTCTCCCTCCACACACACACACAGACAGAGAGCCATAGGTTAGCTGGTGTGCTTCCAGTTTGCCATCCCTCCATCCCAAAAGGGATGGCGGACACATTAGTGAATCGTCACGGCTTCCTCGACACCCACTACCAGGATGACCCCCCCCCCCCCCCCCATCGCAATCCACCGAACACTCAGTCTGTGGATGCCACGCCATCCGGACACCACGCCGCCACGTTCCCTCAGCGCCGCGACTCCACACGACGAGCCAAATTGGACGCGGCGCGGTCATCGAGCTCATTTCTCCCGCATTAACTCCACTAATGTGCTCTAAATAGAGATCTCAGGGCTGGGACGGACAAAGCAGACGCACGCCGCAAGACGGGACATACCGGGGCATGCGGAGCCACGCCCCTCTTCTTCATTGTTTGGATTCCCCCCGAGTGGGCGTCCACACCTGGGTCCCACTCTCTCTCTCTCTCTCTCTCGCTCTATCACCCCCTTAAGACACCAGCAAACACTTAGCTGCGGAAGTATTTGGACAGTGACACACTTTTTAGCATTTATGCTATTTTTAGGAATTTATGTAAAACATGACCAATCGGGCAGGGGGTTCAAATTCCGGCCTGCTGGTTATTTGGAGCACACAGCTTGTACATTTACCGGCCCTGGGCATATTCTAAACAGGAAATTAACACCGGAATAATTCCAAATTACTTGCAAGTATCATTAAAATGAGATGTACGTTGTGTTAGCATAGCCTTTACTACAATACATTACTTTGCTTTTGGTGTAATTAAGTAAACAGAAGGTAAAGCTATGTTACCCTCTTCTGCACCCTGTATATGCTAGCGGCCCCGCCTCAAACCAAGTAGACCAAGAGACTGTATGAATGACAAAAAGACTCACTCCGTTCATGCCATTGTTCAACGAAACAAACGCACCAATGCGCTGAAACAAGTGACTAAACCAAAAAAAAAAAAATTCCGCCACATACATCATCTTGTTGAACGTCTTCCCATGGGATTTGGAACATTCCTTGTCCTAATAATTTTGATCTTATTGGCAATTTTTTGTCAAGTGGGTCAGCAGAGTCGCAACAAACGAGGATTGGTTGTGCCGGGAAAACGCAATTTGATCCAATTAGGTAAATAAATAAACAATATGCCTTCTGCTCATGGCCTTAATGCACTTATAATGCATCCCCCCCCATACCCCCCCATGAGCCGCACCACTGGTGGATGCTGTGGCAGGCTTGAACCTATAGAGTTAATTGATGTAATTGTAGGATAAGCTGCCTACAGTATTATGCGGCCTTCTCCTCCAATGCTAAACTGATTAATTGCTTGTGTTAATATGATTTAATTGCGGGCGATCCGCTTAATGCACTTATGGCTGCAGTTGGCCCGCTTTCGTGACAATGCATCATGGCTTCCACGGAGGACTATTTGGATGCTATTTTTTAAGGAAGAAGAAAAAAGAAGGTTCAGGTCAAACATGTTTTTTTTTGTTGCTCCACCATTTTTATTAGTCTGTTTTTGCTGCCTTTTTTCTGGCTTTGTGCAGCACTAGTGTGGTGACAGATGGCGAAGCCCTCCTCCTCCTCATCTTCATCCTCCACCTTCTCTCTCTCTCTCTCTATCTCTCTCCATCTCTCTCACTCTACCCCTCCAGGGAGGCCAAATCTCTCCGAATGCGAGCGCATGTCAATCACCGGGCCCCTCATGTGATGGCTCTTGCCGGTGACGTGCAGCCATATGGGCGCTGGCATCGCAGCCTTATAGCTGGTATGTAACCTCCATCATCCTCTCTCTCTCTCTCTCTCTCCCTCTCTCTCTCCGTTTCTCTTCCACCTCGCACACTCACTCTCTCACTCCCTCTCTTGCAGGGACGCACGCTTTCTTTCGGGGAGGGGGGGGAAGAGACGCCAGTGAAGGAAGAGCCAGAGCTCCGCTCGCACCTGCACGCCGACACGGAGCGACGCTTCGGTCCTCCCTGAAGATGGTCTAAAAACGGTTGTTGTTTTTTTTTTCCTATCCTGTTTTGGTACTCCCCCCACCCCCTTTTCCTTCCTCCTCCCTTCTCGTCACCCATCCCGCGAGAAGACCTCGAGCCCAGGTGAGTCCCGCAAGCTACACTGAGATGCATGGAAAAAAAAAACTGCAGTTATCCCATACGCGAGCGTTCCCTGAACGCACCTTTCCTCGCCGAATTCATTCAATCAAATTGTTTGCGCGTATTTTTATCTCTCTGTAAACTTTGTCAAAACGACAAAAAATTAAAGTAACATTAAATGGGAACGTTAAAGTAAATTACAGCATCGATTTTTCTTTAAAAAAATGAACATTTTATGTGCATGTTTTGCGCATTAAAAAGACGACGCCACTGCCTAGTGGATGTTTTTTGTTTTTTTTTTTACTGTAAAAGTACATCGTCACGACACACCTTCTTTAAGTGAAATGTCCCTGCTGCATTGCTGTAGCCCCACGGCAAAAGCGAGTATATATTTAACGAGCCCTAAAAGCCTACGAGCAACATTTCCATCTGTTAAAAAAAAAAAAAAAAAAAAAAAACCGCTAGCGCCTCTTTGCATAACGAATTAGGTGTGAAATCTATTTGGTGTAAACGTGCACGCTGCATCATGCACGCTCTGTTAATTAAACGTTGTTTGCTTTTTAATTGAGGCAAATGCAGCCGTGTGTGAGATTTTTAAAAGTAGATTTTTTTTGTCCCCCCCCCCCAACCCAACACCTCTACATAGAGATAATTACTCCTTAATGGCAGCCTATATACTGTTTTTGACCTCCTTGTATTTAAAAGACGTCAAAAATTATTAATAAAATGAAAATGTTTGGAATTGTCGAATTCTTATTTTAATATATTAAATTAGATTATTTTGGTGGTCATTTTAAGCGTGATAAAATATCTTGTTGTGGTTTATAAACGTCACGTGGTGTTAAAATACCAAGAATAGTCTAAATATAATTCAAAAATGTTATTTATAGAGTAGAATGAACCTACTAAAACACTGTAATTGTATCCTATATGTTTTCGCTTATTGTATTAATTTAACGATCATAATAAAATTTTAATGAAAATAATCATTTTTAAAAAGCAGTCCAACGAGAAGATGTTGGGGTTGAATAGTGTTGGAATGCAGCCAGGAGTGGATGTGGGCGGTGTGTGTGTGTGTGAAGGGTCTCCCCTCCCGCCTGCTCCCTCATGGGACCTGTAGTGTGGGCCCTCGCCGGTGGGACCCCCGCCCAACTCTAGAGGACACGGCTGGTCACACGGATGTTAGACATGCAAAGTGATGTTCTGGTTTTGCGTCCATTCGGACTCACTGTGTGCCTCCCCCGCCCCCAGAGCCCCCCAAAATGTTGACGAGGCTTTTCAGCGACCCCTCGCTGCTCCCCGACGTGCAGAAATACTCGGGCTGGGCCGAGGACAGCGACGGCGACGACGGCAAGCTGAAAGACGACGAAGCAGACCCGGACGCCCACGAGGACGACATGGACGATCTGAGGGGAGACAGCCGGACCCACTCGGAGCACGCCGGTGAGGACGACGAGGACGACGAAGCAGAGGATGACGACGACGGTGAGGACACGGAGGGGGAGCGCCCCAAGAAGCGGGGCCCCAAGAAGCGCAAGATGACGCAGGCCCGCATCGAGCGCTCCAAGTTGCGGCGCATCAAGGCCAACGCCCGGGAGCGGACCCGCATGCACGACCTGAACTCGGCGCTGGACAACCTGCGTAAGGTGGTGCCGTGCTACTCCAAGACGCAGAAACTGTCCAAAATCGAGACGCTGCGCCTGGCCAAGAACTACATCTGGGCCCTGTCGGAGATATTGCGCTCGGGGAAGCGTCCAGACCTGGTGTCCTACGTGCAGACCCTGTGCAAGGGTCTCTCCCAGCCCACCACCAACCTGGTGGCCGGCTGCCTGCAGCTCAACTCCCGCAACTTCCTCACAGAGCAGCCGTGCCCCGACGGCGCCCGCTACGGCTCGGGTTCCTTCTCCATGCACTCGTACCCCTACCAGTGCGCCCGCCTGTCCAGCCCCCACTGCCGCCAGGGCTCGAACTCGCACCCGCTGGGCTCGCACGGCTACTGCCCGGCCTACGACTCGGTGTACGGCGGCAGCGGCTCCCCGGAGTACAACAGCCCCGAGTACGAGGGGCCCATCAGCCCGCCGCCCCTGTGCATCAACGGCAACTTTTCCCTCAAGCACCAGGGCTCGGCATCCCCCGACAACGACAAGGCGTACCACTACTCTATGCATTACTCCGGCCTGCCCGGATCCAGGCCCGGCGCCGCCCACAACCTGGTGTTTGGCTCCTCCGGGGCCCGGAGCGGCATTCACTCGGAAAACGTCCTGCCTTACCACGACATGCACTTACATCACGAGCGGGCCCCCGGCTACGAAGAACTCAACGCCTTTTTCCACAACTAGAAGGAGGCGTGGCGTGGCGTGGCGTGGCGTGGCGTGGCGTGGCGTGGCGTGGCGCGGCACAGCGCCTTGCTATCCACAATCTGACCACTTGAGTTCTTTCTTTTTATGGGATAAAGATGTGAGTGCTTTTCTTTGACTTCATCCAGCATTCCCTTCTTGTTGTTTGCAATCGTCAGGGAAACGACGGCGGGGAGGCGACGCACACGAAACACAATGTAACTAATTGACACCACAGAGAGATTTTCAAGTATTCATGGTATTTTTTCATTATTATTTATTTGAAAGATGTACTTTGTATTTGTGTTGGTGCCTATTTGCAGTTTTTTTTTGACTCCCCAAAAAAAGAAGAAATGAACCTACATTGTGTGTTTTTTTTTTATTGCTTTTAAAATAAATTTAAGAAGGGAACAAAATAGAGATAAATGAGGCTACTTGAGCTGTTCTTTTTTATTTTGTTGTTGTTTGGCATCTATGCAAAAGCAGATGTGACCACACACACACACACTTTTAAAAAGTATACTTTTATCGATTTTTTTTTGTTATTTATTATCACTCCTTTAAGTGAACCATTGCACTGTTTTATTTATTTGTGTTATTTTACATTTTAATTTATTGATTTATTTATTATTGCTGCACGTCTATTTATTATTATGTGGTTTTTCTGTAATTAATGTGAATAGTTAATGGACATGAAGGGATCCCATGTGCTTATTTATTAATTTTCCATCCAGTCTTTCAACTTTGTATTCAATCAACTGTGTGGTTAAAAAAATGTAATAAAATGACAATAAGCGATATTGTGCAACTTGTTTATTTCTCATAGGCTAATTCTCATTATTATGATTATTATTTTGAAGGATCACAATGTTTAAATAAGACAGCCAGCCTGTTGCTTTATCTCAATCTAATTGGGCCAGATTTTACCTAAACGTGCAGGCTTTGTGGGGGCCACAACCTGCAGCAGGAGCCCCCTCAGAGTCACCCCCCAGGGAGCAGCTTTGGGAGGCCATGTTGGCATCCTTCTCCAGTGCAGGAGAGAACTTGGTGCCAAAAGTGGAGATGTTTCTGCCAGATATCTCCATTTATTCATTTATTACAAAAGAGTCGTTTAAAAAAAATGAGAGTATTTATACGGAGAAATATTTCTTTGGGGAAGCTGGGATTTGGCGAGGCTCATGAGCAACGGTCAATGATGCGTTCAAGGTCAGCTGGGTAATCACCACGTTTTTTTTTTTTTGCACCTCCAAAGAACGTTTTTGTGTAGCTGATTCATTCCAATATATTATATTATAAAATATTTGTAATTGTACATATAAAGACATTAATCTTATATTATTATTATGCTTATTGTTATATTTCGACATTCAAACAATACATATTTATTTAAACTCAATTCATTTCAACAGATATGTTGTTTATTATTGGCTTTTGCATTATGCAGTGTGTAAAACCTAAGAAAAGTATTGCATGACGATAATTGAATTTTACGAGGCACACAAACTGTACATATCATGTACATATCATGCCCGCGTGCGTTGGCTTGGCCAATGAAAAAGGGGGCATCCGTTGCCACCTCGGCTGGGTTTGGAGCTGTGCCCCAGGACCCATATGTTCCCCCCAAAAGTCACACACACACGCACACACACACAAGCACGCGCATTGTGACCACCTTAGCACACCACACCACGAGGCCCACTTTGGCCCCTTGAACGCAGCATTGTTTTAAAACTATATATACAGCACAACGAGCAGTTTCTTTGTTTAATTCGATAAAATCCGTCATTTTCGTTTCATTTTTATTTTCTGTGCTGCATTTTTGGCGTTAAAAAACATTTTTTGTTGTGCTGTATTCTTTTGGCCTTTAACCCTTGGTAAATTTCACTCCAGAAAATTAGTACCCCACGCCACGTGGTTTGATATTTACATTTAAAAAAAAAAAATCTAATTATATTGAGAACGATTTTTAAGGTTTAAACTTTATCTTTATTATAATGACTTCACGTACCTATACACGATTGGCTGGGATGGGGATCACGTGACTCCTACGCCGCCTTTTGATGCATTTATTTCCGCTGCAATGTTGGCTCCTTTTTCCTTTGAAGAGATGAGACAAACATGTCAGATGCTGCTAAATGCTAAAATGACGACTAGATGTTGGCTTGCTTTTAGGAAACATCAGTGCTTTGCTTCAAAATGGACGAAACAAAAAACAAAACAAAAAAAAAAATACAGCATAGTTCTCCTCTGTTTTGATGACTCTGTTTGGACCATAGTCAGGTCCACTATAGTCCAACGTGTGTGTGTGTGTGTGTGTGTGTGTGTGTGTGTGAGCTCCGTGGCTGCGGAGGAGAACCGAGCCAAGTCCCTTAATGTTCCCCAGCAGCAGCAGCAGTCCACGGGGCCAAAATGGGAGTGTTGGGAGTGAGAGAGAGAGAGAGGGGGGGGGGTCCATGTTTCCTTGCTGAATTTTTGGGAGCATCTGTTCATTATCATGGCACACACACACGGCTTTATCAATAACGTACACATTTGCACTTTATTTCATATTAAAGGCACGTGCACTTTACAATAGTCCGCTTGTTTTGCCGCAGCTTCATTTTTTCCGCAATCTTCCCTGAATAATTTTTGCATATTTTTTTTTTTAGTCTTACTTAAACTTGCAGTGACACTGTGTGTGTGTGTGTGTGTGTGTGTGTGTGTGTCGGAGGAAAAAGTGAGTGCAGACATCTCGCTGTTTAAATTATCATGTCGGTGCCCACTCTTTTTCTCACTCAACTTGAGAGGAGTGTTTGTCCGACATAGCAGTCAATAGTGCCATGAGCAAAATGTCACAAGTACAATGGTGTGAAGTCCAATTAGACATAGCAGAAATATTTTCATGTAATATCAGGAGTGTTTGCCTGCTTTCATGCTTTGTGTGTGTGTGTGTAAAAAAAATCTGCACAGAAAGTACCATAAAGCACACAAATTAAATTAATGTATGTGTGTGTAAAGTATGAAAATATATACACAGTAGTAGTGTCCAAACTTTTCTACTTTTATATACAGTATTTTTTTGTATTTACACATTTAAATACATTATCATTAATTATTGGAATGCTTTAGCTCCTCTTTTATTGGGTATCATTTTCATTTCTTATTTCTTATTATTCATTTGATCATGATATTATTAGTGTGTGCAAAATATGGACATACTGTATGTAGATATAAATGAAATAAATCTGAAATTAAATGTGTGTGTGTGACATTTGGGTAATCTGATGAGATTTGCAATCTGTTTGCGATTAAAAATGAAACAAAAAAAAAATTTTTTTTTTTTTTGGGGGGGGGGGGTCTCCTCTGCAATGGTGCAGGCAAAATTCCGCAACATCTGCTTGTTTGCGAAGTGAAGAAGAAGAGCTGCTGCGGGTCCAGCTTGGGGAGAGACCCCGGGGTGGGTGGGTGGGGGCTAGGGGTGGGAGGGGTTTGGGCCTCAGGTTGGCCGGTGGCCAAGAGGGTTGTGCAGGAGAGGTGAGGTGGGCTGTGGGGGGGTGGGGGGGAGCAACATCTGCCAGATGTGCAGGCATGAGGAGAAGAATTGTTCAGTCCAGAGTGAAAGTACACCTTCATCCTCATCCTCATCCTCCTCCTCCTCAGGGCATGCAGCAGAGGGTCAGAGAGGGTGGGGTCGGGGGGCGTGTCTGGCCTCTGTTTAGGAGGTTAAGTAGGAGGTGCACGGCGTTGCAACTGGATCAGAAGGGGGTGAAGGTGGTAGTGGTGGTGATGGGGAGGGGGGGTCGGTTGCTGGTCTGCACAGATGGCGTGTGCGCGTGCCCGTGAGCGTGCTCGTGTGTTATGATAGGGTTGGATGATGCCCTGGTCACATGGGCAGCAGTAATTGGCCTCCATATTGACCAGTTTGCAGCGCTAGGGGGGCGGGGGGTCTCCCAGCTGGACCTGTCACATGGCATCGCGTACACCTCACTGATCAGCCCCCCCACACCCACACACTTCCTTACCCATCCTCGCCCTCACCCACCATATGACCTCCACCCTTCATCACGCCAACCTCTCATTCACCTTCGGTTTCATGCCGCTTTGTCCATCACTTCCTGCTTCTGTCATCACTTCCTGCTCCAATCATTTCATTATCTCTACAACTCTGTCCTCCTGCTTTGTCCATCACTTCCTGCTCTATTGCTTATTTCCTGCTTCACTCATCACTTCCTGTTCCGATCATTTTCTCTTTTGGCAACCATTTCCTGTTCCATCAACAACTTCCCACTCTGTCCATCACTTCCTGCTCTATAGCTTATTTCCTGCTTCACTTATCACTTCCTGTGCTGATCATTTTCTCTCTTGGCAACCATTTCCTGTTCCATCAACAACTTCCCACTCTGTCCATCACTTCCTGCTCTATAGGTTATTTCCTGCTTCACTTATCACTTCCTGTGCTGATCATTTTCTCTCTTGGCAACCATTTCCTGTTCCATCAACAACTTCCCACTCTGTCCATCACTTCCTGCTCTATAGCTTATTTCCTGCTTCACTCATCACTTCCTGTTCCGATCATTTTCTCTTTTGGCAACCATTTCCTGTTCCATCAACAACTTCCCACTCTGTCCATCACTTCCTGCTCTATAGCTTATTTCCTGCTTCACTCATCACTTCCTGTTCCGATCATTTTCTCTTTTGGCAACCATTTCCTGTTCCATCAACAACTTCCCACTCTGTCCATCACTTCCTGCTTTGATCATCGCATCCTGTTCCCGCATGTCACTTCCTGCTTCCTCCGTTAATTCATCTATCACTTCCGCTTTTGGAATCGCTCTTCTATCCATGACTTCCTGCGTACATAACCTGTCAATCAGTTCCCGGTTGATCCAAAGCTTCCTGATCCGACCATCGCTTCCTACTTCATCCCTCACGTCATCTTAAATTGAACGATTTCCTGGTTTCCTAAGAATAGGCGTAATCAAACGGAACAGGACAAAGCAGGACAAAGCAGGACAAAGCAGGACAAAGCAGGACATTGGGAAATCCAAGCTGACTATTTGGAACATTAGCTATTCCAATTAGCTTCCGATAACAATAACACAAACGGTGGCAGTATGCATAGGGCTTCATTGTTCAGCACTTCCAGGCCTCACTGCCTTGTACGTTTTGCAGCGTGGGCACCACAGAGACCCCTCCGTGTATCTGACCAACTTCTAGCGTGGTATCACCCTCCCACCCGCCGCAGCCACAGAATGTGCGTGCGTGCGTTATTGTGTGTTTAGCCGCGAGATGCCCGACTGCGAGGAGTTAGCACTCGAGAGCGCCTCTCATCTCAGACTTGGCAGGGAAGGGTCTCGGGGTACGAGGAGAACAATCGTCTCTCCTGCGCTCCTGTCAGCCAGCAAACACACCACGCTGGCACTCGCTCAATGAAGGAATAGGGAAAAAAAAAAAAAAAAGAGTGGGATCGTGACAACAAGGCGGATGGACACACACACACACACACACACACACACACACACACACACACACACACACTTTTTCTTTTTATATGGACACATGAGGCCAGAACGTTGTCACAGACCTGATGGTGCCAACAAGGATTGTGGGACATGGACCTCATGAAAGTAGTCTGTAAAAATCATCAGGGTCTCATAACAGCAAAGAAGGGTGTGTGTGCCCCCCCCCCCCAACCCCACCCCACTATCTGGTTCGAGCATGCACAGGACTACACTATGGACAGTGGAACCACTTAAGTCCATGGAGACTCCATCCATCTAAAGCAGGGGTCTCAAACACGCGGCCCACTAGTTTGAGGCCCCCGCCTTGATATGAAAGTTTAATGTTAGTGCGGCCCCGCGCAAGTTTGATATGGATGCTGTATGGTATCATGTACCAGAAAAAATTATTACGTTTCATTAATGTTCATGTTAAAGGTTAAATAACTGTTAATAGTTATCCTCCCTATCCGTGTGGAAGTGGTAAGTTTTTGGCTATTTAAGTTTAAAGGAAATAACTTGAAGGCTACCGTTTAGGTCGCTAGCTCTCTAGTTTGCGAGTTAGCATGTGTCTCAAGACCCTGCAGTTGCGCAATATGTTGTAAATAAAAAGAGTATAAATGTGACTATAGTCGTGTTTTGTCATGTCTACAGGGCTCTAATAATGCTTTGCTCATTTTAATATGAAAAAAATAATTTGTCTACCCACCAACTATATGTGGTTTCTTAAGTTTTTATTATTATTATTATATTTATTTATTTATTACCGATTGATTAATTTTTTTTATTCTTGATTTGTTTATTTATTTTTCATCTTATTTTGTGTATAAAAATAAAAAGCAAGATATTTGAGAACAGTGGAATGTTTTATCAGAGCTTTTCTTGTAGAAAATCAGAACCAAAGCAAAGTTTATTCATTTTTCTGTTTTTAATAAATGCGTTTTTTTTTGGGGGGGGGGGGACCTGATGCGGCCCAGTCTCACCCAGACCCTAGCTCCAGTGGCCCCCAAGTAAATTGAGTTTGAGACCCCCTGATCTAAAGGATGGTTCTCCGGGGGACATTGTCTGCTTTTTACTGGCCCTCCGCATATTCTAAAAATAACGTTTTGGTTCGGTTTGGCCATTTTGATGTACTGACTTCAACTTTTTTGTATGCGGACCTCGGTAGAAAAACTCAACACAGCCGTGCACTCGAGGCTTTCCCTACACGTGTTTCTACATCTCTATAAGTGCTTCTAATGTCAAATTAATCGGACTTAATGGTAACAGTTTGACCCCGGGAACGGGTGATTTGTATTTAGATTATTTCCTATGGGAATAGTTTCAAGAACAGATTGTATTCGACTTAAGAGGCGGCACCGCACGTTCATGTGCGCCCTCCTTATGCGTGAGCGAGGATGAGGAGGTTGATGTTGAAGTGTGTGTCTGTGCGGCGATGAAGAGGAGAGAGGAGGTGGTGGTGGTGGGGGGGGGGTGTTTAGATTCTGTGACATCTGTTCATTACAACGAGAGTGTGTTTATTTTTATACAGCCACAAGCAGCGAGCTCGACTGGCACCGCTGGTTAATGTACCAGCCCGACACTGCAAATGAAATATTCACCAGCAGCAGGCAGAACGGGGGGAGAAGAAGAAGAAATAAAATAAAAGCCAGGAGAGGAAAGAGGACAAAGAGAGAGAAAAAAAAATCACTAACAGGAAAATCCACATAGAAATGCATTTTGAGTCGCCATTTTGGTGCAAATGGAGAGTGAAAACCTCAAAATGAGCCCAAAAAAATCATCTGAAAGTTAGTATTAGGAATGGAATATTTTCCCATTTGTTGTACATAAGAACAAAAATGTTGCAGTACTGCATACCCCCGCCACCCTAGTCAGAATAAGCGGTATAGAAAATGGATGAATACATGTTGCAGTATGACATATATAGAAGTAAAAATGATTAAATTATTAATCTTACGACCATTTATGGTCATAATTGCTCCGAAAAAGGCGGATATGCACACGTTATTTTGCCAGAAAAATATTATAACACGTCATTGTGTTTAATCTAGTCATTAAATATCATAAATGAAACATTGTGGTGTTTAAAAAATACAAATTTGATAGCAAAAATTGCAGCATTTTTCATCTAAAATTTGAATCCAAATTATGAATTTTAATTTTCAACAGTAGCACATAATAAATCCAATCATAACGACCCACCACACTTGAGCATCAACAAGACACCACCCCCCCTCCCTCTTCCGAACCCCCTTTGCCCTGCCCCAGCACTGGCCGGGCCCCACTCCCGGTGCTCCCGTGGGACGGCCTGCTCTGGAATGCCGCTCATGGGGAAGAATCTCGCTGCAGGCGCTCAATATGTCACACGAGTCTGTGGTGGGGGGGGGGGAGGCGGAGCAGCGAGCCACACGACGGGTGAGGGTGTGCAGTGGTTTTCAAGAAGGTGTCAGCATGTCCGTGTGTTCGAGTACGACATACGACACAACCCCCCCGCCCTCCCTTACAACCACCACCACCACCACGACCAGATTAACGGTTTAAAGGGTTCTGATTAACAGGCGGGCCGCTCTGGGCTGGGTGGGGAATTAGGGTTGCTGTGCTGCCGCACATTAGAGATTCATTAGTGTATGTGTACATAGTCGGTGCCAGGCCCTTACATACCCATGCCGCCCCCCCCCCGGACAAACACATTTCAACATTTAATCGAATTGGCACCGTTCGTATTTGTATATATTTGTATATTTGCAACCTAGACTCATATTAAATCAGAAAAACTAAGCCGATAAAACGTGCATTGCTGTTCCACACGGTTCCTGCGAGTCTCGGTAACGCACTTTCAAAATAAAATGTACAAAAATCAATCCTAAGGTAATACGCAAAGATTGAACGGCGGCTTCTTTACTGTATGTTTCAGGTGGGCGTCTCCCAAAGGCGGGTGCCCACAATCGGGGTGCCTGACTTAATGTCATGCAGGACAGTCGTTCGCCAGTCTGATGGCGGAACAGCTCGTTAGCGGCCATTAAACAATCTTTGAGGGAAGCGATGTCGGGACATTGTTCCAAGCAGATGATCGGCGACGGCGCAAAACCGCATCCTCTGTTTGAGCGAGGGCTTCAAACATGGCTTCTTTCACAACGCTTGTCGGACCAGCTGTCCTGCTTAGTCACAACCGCGCTCCTCAATGAGCAAACAACATGGCGGAGTTTGCTTCTGGGCATTCGGTTATTGTCTGACGGGGGGTGTTGGTGGGTTTGGAGGGCATTGGTAGAAGAAGACTTCTGGATTAACGGTGAAACGTCGTTGTCCAGTTGCCTCCAATCAATCTTTGCAGATTAGCATAACCTGGATGATTGACAATCTATAGGACATTTGGGGAGTAAACAGTGGAGATATTCTATGTTTCAATGCAAAGAAAAGTTACATATAACACTTTTATCATTCCAAGTTTTTTAATCCAATGAGGTCCATCAATCCAACAATCTAAATAATTAAGGATATAACCTACTGACAAGTGAAGAGTCAAAGTATGTGTACAAAATCTCAACAGAACTCATTAATCATGTCGGAGGTCCCCAGTCAATCTTAAATCGTGTATGCAACTAAGATTATTTCATATCTTTGCACAAATAAAATTAAGAAAATCCTATTTATAACTAGACTGCAACCCCTCCCCCCCCTCCCTTGTTTGTTTTGTTAGTTCCTGAAGTGCCAAGAGAGAAGCGAAGACACGGATTGACACCCCATCTCTCCTGCAAAGCCTCCCTCCTCCGCCTCGCCAGATTAAGGGATTAGCAGGCGAGGCAAAGCGCTAAAGCTGGCTAATTCTCACCCAAGCACACAGAGATGAGGCTACCCGGAGCCTCGCGCCTCCCCCCCCCCCCTTAGCGGGCCTCGGTGCAGCAGCTGTGTAAGAGCCACTTCTTACCACAGACGACAAACTTATGTACACTTTGACTGCAGGTATGTTATGCATTTTTTTATATTTGCTTTTAATCTGTGTCGCACGTCCATGTTTATGTTCCTTTTCCGGTTGGACTATTCCACAAAAATACTTTCCTTTATTTATGACCTCAGCTGTATTTGTTGTTGACGCGAGCTGTCGTGCATTCTGTTACAGGGGAAACTAATTTGATTGGTTTTGTCAAATGTAATTAAATGGAGCTGCCGCACCAGGCTTAGCGCGCAGAATGGAGAAATTACACATTTTACAGCACGCTTGATAATAATACCATTTGTCATGCTGTACATGATTAGAAAATACATCATTGTAATGTCCATATTTCAGTAGTAGCGTTAGCATCTATTTATACTTTTTGGCTCAAACAAGGTCATGCCTCACAGAGGCCTCACTCACCTCCATGTTTCAGTAGACTCCTACATCCAGCATCCCGATTGGCTCCTTCCTCCGTCACAGAAAACGGGGTTTCCTGAAGTGACACAAGCAAATATAATCCATTCTAGCTTCAACAAGTGTCCATTTTGGTGTCGGGAGGTACAATCTACACAAAGTTACTCTTTTTACACAGATTTATTACTACATAGTAGAGGTCTACACGAAGCGGCTGGCCCCACGGCTGGCCGGACTCCTAACGGCTAACGGGGCGGGGCGGACTGAAGAAATCTCAAGAACTATGGAAAACTAATATAAAAAATTATTGATAGCCTCATTTGTTTCTTGAAGGGTCACCTATATTGTCCATAATCCTTCCTTATATCATCTTTTTCACACAATTTATACTATTTTGGGGCGGGGCGGCCAAGGAAAAGCACAGCCGTGTAGACCTCTACTCCAAAGTAAAATAATGTTCTTTTTCATGGTTAAAAAAAACGTGTCAGGTGGGTGTGGTTACCATTAATAAATCTTGCCACGTTTTAATATAATGTAAATATTGATTTCAATTTTTGTGCTAAATAGTATTGTTGCGTTGCATGTTGTTTTTCTTGGTAAACTGGACAAATTAGCATTTGGAAAGTTAGCTTATTTGAGTTCTTTAATTGTTGTTTTTCCCCCAGTATATCAATGATCATGTATTTTCTCATCCCCAGTTGATATCCCACGGCATCCAAACATCAAAAGTTTGGAGTTATGAGTATTTTCTTCATGGAAGGGCTAAAAAATGCGTAGCAAACGGCAATGCTAATGGCGTCCTCGTGTGGCTCACTTCAGGTGTTGGTGTTTTATGGATGTGCAGGTGGGCTTGACACCATCCGTCTTCATGAAATGCAAGGAACTAAAAAAAATAAAAATACAAACTCATCAAAAGATAGCTGGCTTTGTGGGGGCGCTTCATTTGTTTTACAGGCCCGCCGGCAAATTTTATAACACCAGCCCTTTTAAAACAATCGTTGGCTGCTTGTGGAGTTTGACAAAGGTTGCAAATTTGGCGAGAGACACAAAGGCAACACAATGCGGCGCGGCGGCGAGAAGTAGATTTCCCCACGGCGTGCCATCACCTGCGCGCAAGCCCATTCATCTCAGGTTTGCGACGCACACTTTGGAGACCCGAACGCGGCACGGATACGGTAAACACGATGAAAGCGAAGGAGGGGAGGGCGGAGGGAGGGGTTGGTTGGGGGGGGGGAGGCCACGTTTCGGGCGCGTGCTCTCCAGCAGGCAGCGGACAATGCAGAGCTGGCAGAGAGGCTGCCTCGTGCCAGGGGGAATACAGTGCCACATGGCGCCCTCTTATGAGCGGGGGCCAACCCTGGGGGGGGTGTCGGCCACTGTGCATGTGTGCTTTTGTGCATGTGCACGTGTATGTACATGAGTTTGCATGTGTGAGCGTCCATATATTTGAGTTTGGGGTCATAATATACTATATCATTTTATATAATATATATATTATATAATATTGTATGAGTGTGTGTGTGTACACTGAGAGGTGGAGCACAGGGTGGGTGTGTTGGAGGTGTAGGGGGGAAGGCGAGGGAGGGGGGGCGGCCGAGTCCCACTTCCCTTTTGCATCTTAAATTCCTCAACATCTGTTCAAGCCTTCTCGGCGGCAGCGGCGGGTTGCCATGTTGGTGTGTGTTGCGTGTTGGTGTCTGTCTGCGTGCGTGCACGCTCCGCTGAAGGTGCTCCTTAATTAGACGGAGGCTCGTTTTCAGCAGCACTTGCAGGTAATGTGAAGCGCTCGCACTCGAATACAGAAAAGGGGAATCGAGTCACAAAAAGCTGCGACGTCGTCGTCAATGCGACGCCAATGCTGGTCAAGCCAACGTCCTTTAACGTTACGACGACGCCGTCACATCTGAACTGGGTCAACCCGCCGCATGACCTAGCTTGCGCTCGGCTTTGTCTTGTTTTGTCTTCTAGCACAGATTCCAAGATGTGGGTTAGCATTAGCATCTCGTGTGCGCGCATGAATTCGGAATGACAGCGATCTCGGAGATGAAATATTCAGGCCCCTCGTGTGCCCTCTCTGGAGTGAGCGCGACGGGAGTTCCGGGGCGCAAAAACAAACGGGACGCAGCTGCGCAGGGCCTTTTGATGCCGTGTTAGAAAAACTTTTTACCTCGTTTACCGAAGTTCATTTATTAATTAGCTGCTAGTTTCTATTTTTGTGGATGAAAAGATGGAGGATTCCGCACATAAACATTATGAAATTGGCTCTGTACTTGTTGATCATCGAGAGTTTCCCAAAGATCCTTTATGGAATTATTCTTAACAACCTACTGCAAAAACAAATCAAAGATCAATTATTTAACAAGAGCGCTATGCTACTGATACAGATAGATCCTCTACAACATATTCCGCAACGGCAGGGTCTTGAGACACATGCTAACTCGCAAACTGGCGAGCTAGCGACCTAAACGGTAGCCATCAAGTTATTTCCTTTAAACTTAAACAGCCAAAAACTTACCACTTCCGCACGGATAGGGAGGATAACTATTAACAGTTATTTAACCTTTAACATGAACATTAATCAAACGTAATAATTTTTTTCTGGGTACATGATACCATACAGCATCCATATCAAACTTGACATTAAACTTTCATATCAAGGCGGGGGCCTCAAACTAGTGTCCTGCGGGCCACATTTGGCTCTCGGGCCGCGTGTTTGAGACCCCTGCTCGACATCTTTGGAAGAAATGCCTACCGCAAAAATCAAAGATCCTCTATAAGACAGTGCCTTGGTTCGTTGTCATTCCCAGGCTGAATTTTTTCAGCGGGCCGCCAGTTGAACACCCCCTCTACAAGCTCTTCACGGCCCCCGGCTGACCTCGTCTCACGCCACCTTGACGCCAGGTCTGCCAAACTTGTGTCACATCATCGCAGACCTGGTGTCATCTTGTCAAAAGTGCATATGCCAACCGGACGCCGCCGCCCTCCAGCCCGCCCGTGCCAACGTCACGCTACATCGGTGGCAATCCTCGGGCGGCAATGTGCCAAAAACAGTGGGACCTCCTTCTGGGGTCCCTGGACGGCGGCGGGCGCTGCAAGTGGCTAAAGGTCAAAAGTGTGCTTTGCGGTTGTTGTCGGTCAGTGGACGCAATTAGCGGCTAACGGCGCAGGCGAGTTCTCGTTTAAAAATGTCTGCCGGTCTCGCAGCCCGTCTCCCACCAAAGCCCCTCACCTCTGTCTCCTGCTCTCCTTCCCCTGATGCCTGCTGGCACTTTGGGAGCAGTGCCCCTCCAATCCCCTCCCTCCGTCCCCTCCTCCCTCTCTTCTGGATGCCAGCCGACGGGCCTCGCAGTGTGGCACGCCATCTGCTGCCGCCCGCCCCGGCAACCCATCCGCCCCTCCCTTCATCGCCGCCGCCCCCAACCCCTGCAGACAGCCGCTACCCACAATCCCCCTCTGCCTCAACCCGCGCGCCGCATCGAACAGGAGGCTTTCGCACAGATCACTTCACCCCTCCGATGCTCCTCCACCATCCACCCCGCCCCTGCCGGGGAGGAGGAAGACGGGGAGCGTGTGTGGTGGGCGCCTCGTGGGCAACAACATGTACAAAAATACACAATTTAGTTATTTTTTTGTTTTAGTTGAAAAGATTCATACGTATGAGGGACAAATATTTCATGTTTGATGCCTGCACCGTTGTTGGGCATTCGGAGGAGGAAATGGAGGTCAAAGTTGAAATGGGTCACGCTCTAATTGTCGACTACAAAAGGCACCAGTGACGGGCGATACTAATGATTTTACCCGTAAAACAGCAGTACTGATATATCTGAGAAATAAACACGTCGGCTTCAGGGGTTGTCGTTAAGGAGGACATAGTTACCAACGATATTTTTATGGCACCTTTATTTTGTTTAATTATTTAGTTATTATTATTTATTTTATTTTTTTAATTGTAACTATTGCACTTTAAGATCATTCTTTTGATGTAAAGTGCGTTATAAATTAAATTGATTATTATTATTATTATTTGTTTGCACAACTTGACAGGATGTGGCGCTCTTTATTTTGAAGGCCCGCGTGTGTTTCGACAGGAAGCCTGTCTTGTTTCACTCAGAACTTGCAGGATGTCAGCAGGCGTCGTAAAACGCTTTTTGACAAGCGATAAAAGACGACACGGGCGAGTCGCACAGAAGCGCTAGCATGCTCTGCTAAACTAGCTCGCTCTGTTAGACGAGGTTTTTCCGTTTTAGGCCGCCCTGTCAGCGTGTTTAGTTCGGGAGGGGGCGGGGTCGTGTTTGTGAAGACTTTGTGACACCGTTTAGCGGTCCGCCAGGGAAATACTTCCCCATACAAACAATGATAGCATTTTATTCACATGATGATTTAAGGCAGAATGATGAATGAATGATGAATGAACCAATGAATGACACTTCCACTTCTTCACAATGCATGAATTTAGGGCCAAGAAAAAACGAGCTGCGAGCTGAAAATGGCCCCCGGGCTGCCTTTTAATCACCACTGCCCAATACTCTTCACAGCCACTAGTGGGCATACACACACACACGGTATCTTGAGGATTATGTGTTATTCGCTTCAATTGGCGCCTTTTGTTTATCATTTTGGGCGCGGCGATAACATCTCTCGGCATTCCCACGCAACACCTCATCAAACTATTTCGCTTCCGCAGGATTTTTCGAGGTGGGGTGACGTGATGTCAGCGCTCCCTGATGTCGATTCGAGATCCACATCAAACTACGGCGGGCACAAAGCGACGGGCTATTTGTGTTCCATCCATCTTTGTGCGGCTACGGAGCCTCCTCGCTGGCACTCTATCCATCAATGAGCGCAACATTAACTCTCTGGATCGGAACCAACATCCCCGGATCTCTCGCCATCTCTCTTCCCCGCCCATCGCTCTGCTAAACACACACACACACACACACACACAGCAGTACAAGCCCATGCACCATTAGTATGCCATCCACGGGAGCAAAAAAAAAAAAAAAAAAAAAAGAAACCCTCCAGTTTATTTCCTGCACTCATCCCAAATTCTCTTGCTCTGTTTGAAAAAAAAACCACACATTCCCATTTAACCAAGCCCCCTCTGATGTGCGGCTTGTCTCCATTCACCTCCTCTTTTCTCTTTGCCCCCCTCCCCACCCTTCTTCAGTTGGTGTTAATAATTTAACTAGTGAGCTGGTGCAGAGCTGGCCCCCATCCAGGCCTGCCGATTGCCACCGTCGCTCTATTTATGACAATGTGTGGCCGTGCACATGTGTGGGATGCTGTTATATATACGTATATATATATATATATATATGTATATGTATATGTGTGTGTGTGTGTGTCTACCCCAATTTAGCCAATAGCAAATTAGCATCCGCAGCCACGAGACGAAAATTGAAGTTCGGCGGGGACAACACATGCGTCAGGAGCGCTTATTCTTCTCGGCCCAGATGGGTCACGGTGCTGGATCATTTAACTTAATGTTCACACAAGTGGGTTTGTGTGTGTTGGTGTGCCGAGAGTGGAGGCAGAGGAGGGGGGTGGGGGTGGAAGTGGGAGGGTGGGGGGGTTTGGCTGACTGCAATCCACATTCAAATTGTATTAATAGTCCGATTTATACTGAACTTGCGGGTTATTTCTGGAGCGGAGGTGCGATGGAATCTTTTTGTCACTTTTAAAACAACTGAAATTCTATGCTTGCTAAGTATACTGCATGTACAGTAATACTGCATTGCCTTTCATACAGTTATGACATAAAGTACTAAATATAAATATAAATATAAATATAAATATAAATATAAATATAAATATAAATATAAATATAAATATAAATATAAATATAAAAATATAAATATAAAATAATTCCAATATTTTTTTAATATTTAAAAAAACTAAAATATTATTGAAACACAGCATTTAAATAAAATATCTGTATTGTGAATGCATGCATTTTTTAGGTGACAAAAAATAATATTTATTATTTTTTTATACCTTTATTTACCCAGGCAAGCAATTTAAGAACAAATTCTTATTTACAAATGCAGCCTGTTTAATTTCTAATAATATCACATATAATAATAATAATATATATGTATATATTATAAAATAATAAGGTAAGGTCAGTGAGTGATGTTACTGAAAGATATTCCAAACTAAAATATGCACATGCGTACATTAAGAAGTATTTCTTTTTCATATTTTGTACAACATCGGAATTGAACGCATCGACGTCACCTGAAAGTCCTGAACGTACCGTGCAAGATATGAGAAGTGTGTGACACGGTGTGTGTGAGAATCTCCACGTCGCCTCCCACACCTCTCACCCTCCCACGGATCCGGCCCACGAGAGAGCGGATCACGACGCTCACGTTTTTCCTCACACGCGCCATCATCAGTCATGGCGGTGAAGCAGCCCGTCATCCTCTTTTAGCGTCACTTTACGGCTCCCCCAAATGAATGGACGCCTTTGTAGCGGCGCATTTGGAGTCCGTCCAAAAAAAAAAAAAGGGGAGGGGGGGGATTTTTAGATGTGATTGTCCTTGACTTTGTCTTTTAATAACATACTCACGCTCCCAAACATAACTGATGCTATTCTGTGATGAGCTCGGTTTAGATTTCACAGGAAGCCATGTGCACGCAGGATGTGGGCAGGTGGGGGTACGGGCCGAGAAAAAGAATTTTTGGTGCAGATCCAGACAAAATTGCTATGTTTAACTTTACAAGATTACGACATTTTTTTCCTTCATTTTTTCCCCCGGTGAATAATGCATGAATCTTATGAAGGGCAAAATTCCCCACATAGGCAGAAGGTAGCTTTACATTTTTGGTGCCGATCCAAATGAGAATTGTTTGGCCTTGGCAGAGGTCTGCACGGACAAATGTGGTGTGGATCGGGTTTAATCCCAACTGTTAAAAATAATAAATGTACAAAAAAAAATTCTATGGTGCTTATTCTCACTAGGGTCATGGGTACTGTTCAAGAAATATGTTTTTTTTTCCTTCTTAATTTATTTCAGACATGCATACTATGTTACATTATTCTATACACTTATAATACACCTCATTACTACACACGTCTGAAAAGGAGCAGGAAGAAGCAAAGCTTATTAAATCCTACCCCTTCTCCACGCCATAGCAGTTACCAATTCAATAAGTGTTTTTTTTTCCACACATATAATCACAGAATCTTACATAAGACAAAACCACAAAAGAAGAGTGGGAACATCAGACACCCCAGCAAAACCCCAGGACACCACCAACCCCGCCCCGACCACCCTAGCCCCTGAGTGCACCCACCGAGTGCCCAGCACCCCAGCAGTCCCCGCATGTTCATATTGCAACATTTTTCCATACGTTCCTTCATTTCTCATGTATCATGCCGGAATTGGGTATTGGAGGCCTTGTTGGAGGTCTATACTGCCATGGCGGTGAGTTTTTTGCATGCGTCTCTGCACAGCGAATGAACACAGCCATGATAGTAAACAGACATATGCGAGGCCGCCCACCGCTCCACCCCAACTTCAATTTTCGATACCTCATAAGAGCTCTTTCACACTTGCCGGGCGAACACAAACACGGCGTGAACGCCTGCGTGCGCGCACAACCTGCACTGTCATTAATTTGAAAAAGACGGGAGGGAGGTCATCGCACCAGACGGTGGCTCTTGCGTGCGAGCATGTGTGTGCCGGCGCGAGTGGCAATAGACGCGTGCTCACATGTATGTGAGGATATATGCGGGTGGAGGGGGGGAGGGAATGCAAACACATCAACACACATGCACGCACACACACACACACACACACACACACGTGGCGATGTTGACAGGTGGCTGTGGTAAAGAGGTGGTCCCTGAGCTGGGGTCTGCCCGTCTCTGGCTGAGGCAGAGAGGAATAAAAAGCTCCCAGCAGCTGTCGCCCTAATTCCTCTAACACGGTGCTTGTGCTCTGATTAGAAAACAGATCTGGCCTCTAATTTACTCCTGACACCAACTAATGCTCGAGATCTCAATCGCACCCGTGCGCAAATGGCCGCCGAGGCCCGAGTCCGAGCGACCGGTGTCACGCTCAGGTATGCGGAGGTGGTGTCTCGCCGGGGCGCCCTAGCGCCAACTTCCTGGAAACGTCCAGGCCTGATTTATTTGCTGCTTTGGTTCCTGTGAACTTTTGGGAACAACAAACACAAACTGTGTCGTCACGGAAACGAATCTTGTGGTTTTCCCTTGGGACATCGTTTGCGCCCCTTGTGGGATGTGGTCATAATGCTTTGGAATAAACGTACAGTAATCCCTCCTTTATCACGCTTAATTGGTTCCACAAAGTAGGATTCCTTATTTATAAATGGAATATTTCCATAATTGATTGAAAACTTCTAAATACATTTTTTAACATTATTGGAGCCCTCTCAAAATGAAATAACACCCCTCCTATTACCCAATATCGTAGATATAATAAAAAATAAGACATATGTGTTGCTAGTGCTAGGGAAACTGAGTGGGAGGCGGCCAGGAAGTGATGTCATGGGTTCATTAACGCAACTGTATCCTGCGTTCAGGATTATTGTGCCTGTTATGAGATCATTCAAACCCCGCAATAAAGGCCCGGCGATCAGTTCTGGTGCTTGTGTGTCTTATCAAAGATTACACTAACATGACTGACACCTAGTGACCAGTGTAGAATACTACATATCATCATTTATGAATGCGTCCTCTGAATTATATTTGTGTTTTAGTTCATTTTGCTATTTTTATGCAATGGAAATTATGACATTTATGAAAATTTGAAGCTCAAAGTGTCAAGGAAGCGGCTAGGAAGTGATGTCATGTGTTCATTAACGCAACTGTATCTAGCGTTCAGGATTATTGTGTCTGTTATGAGATCATTCAAACCCCGCAATAAAGGCCCGGCAATCAGTTCTGGTGCTTGTGTGTCTTATCAAAGATTACACTAACATGACTGACACCTAGTGACCAGTGTAGAATACTACATATCATCATTTATGAATGCGTCCTCTGAATTATATTTGTGTTTTAGTTCATTTTGCTATTTTTATGCAATGGAAATTATGACATTTATGAAAATTTGAAGCTCAAAGTGTCAAGGAAGCGGCTAGGAAGTGATGTCATGGGTTCATTAACGCAACTGTAGCTTGCGTTCAGGATTATTGTGTCTGTTATGAGATCATTCAAACCCCGCAATAAAGGCCCGGCAATCAGTTCTGGTGCTTGTGTGTCTTATCAAAGATTACACTAACATGACTGACACCTAGTGACCAGTGTAGAATACTACATATCATCATTTATGAATGCGTCCTCTGAATTATATTTGTGTTTTAGTTCATTTTGCCATTTTTATGATTGAAAATTCGGAGCTCAAAGTGGCAAAGGATTACTGTAATACACGTATCGTCAAAGTATTAAAATAATGAGACAAATGCTCAACGACTTACGGACAATTAGTAGCTACATCCGACAGTGTTTTTCCGCAATGGTGGCCATGTTTTCTTGCTCAAATTAAAAAGGTGCGTACCAATTTTTTGTGTAATTCAGCCAAAAAGCCAAAAGTAACAGTGGGTGATTTTTCAAGCTGTGCGAGTATTTCAGGTGAATCTCACTTATGAGCGCCATCATGTGGTTCAAGTGTCAGAAAAACAACAGCGAAGGCAACACAGTCAAGCTGCATGTTGTGCCACATTTTTAACCCTTTTTTTTGTGCAGCGCTTCAGGCGTGGAAGAGTTTGAGGAATAAACAGGTGCATACTCGGCCGTAGGAAAAAAAACGTCCTTGGTTTCCACCTGCTGTCAAACACGCACACGTAAAAAGTTGAAGCGACTAACATCACTTTGGCGTTCCGTTCCTACAGGGGGAGGGAGGAGGAGGTGTCAGGCCCGTGTGTCTGTGTGCGCTGACGGGTCCGGCCCAGCAGGGGGCAGAGGTGTGATGCGGGGGAGTGGGAGGTGACAGCTCGGTGTCACACGGCACACTGGGTGTCACCTCGCGGGGCCCAGAGAGACAGAGACAGACAGCGAGGAGGGAGGGGGGGAAAGGGGGGGGGGGCAGAGAGCGTGGATGGAAGGGCGAGAACACACACGTTCTCGTATTTGTGACTTTGTGGGTTTGCTTGTCTTGTTGAGACAAAAGTATTGGGACAGAGTCTATACAGAAGGACCACGTGTCTTGGCTTGTCATTCCAAATCCATCCTGTAGGTGGCATTATACAACACTGGACAGCAGCAAAAATAAACAGGTAAGTTTACACACAACAACAAGGAACTTCCATTCTATGTGGCTAACAACGTGAAACTTGTTATTGTTATTAAGTTATATATAATAACTTGTGTTATTAAGTGTTATTTACAAAGTCAATGATGGCATTAAACTTCCACGGGAAAAAGTACTGCACTCAGCTACAACGGCTGACACCATTTCCGCTCCTTGCTATTTTATTAGCATGCTAGTAAACACTGCTGGATAGAGTCTACCAATATCGGGAAATTTGAGATTCTTTTATTATCGTACATAAAATCAAACACCCGTCGGTGCATGACTTTGTGTTGTGTTGTTAAATAAGATGTAAGTGGGATAACGTGGCACATTTCTTATGACAAAAAGCTCTGTTTTACCTGTCCGCACACAAACGCGATTATGCAAATTAAACCATGACATCATCGCTTTGCCTGTTTTCCCACAAGGTTGGATGCATACAATTGTCCAAAAATATGTGAGCAAAAAGAGCTTGAAGTCCCAATAGTCCAAATAGTGAAAATTATGATACATGATGTGATGTTTTCTTCTATACAAAATAGTCTTTCATGTGTGCTGCTATAGTGTGTGTGTGTTTTATTTCCTCTTTCTTCTGTCGCTGTCCCTTGTATCTGTCTCCAGGGACTCACTTGGCATCTCTCCCTACTTTTAATTCTCGCTCGGCAAACTGCTGCTGTCTGAGCACAAGCTGGCACCATGCGTGCACGCACACACACACACACACACACACACTTTTCACCAATGCACTGGTGCACCCACCCTCCTCCCCTTCCCTCGTCATCTCCTCAAAGAAGCCATGAAAGACAACCCACGTATTCGTCCCACGTCCGGCCGGCTCTTGTGCGACGTACACGAGAGTGTGTGTATGTGACTGTGTGTGTGTGTATGTGTGTGTCATCACTGTCGTCTCAAATATGGCAGGAGAAGCCGTTAAAACACACAGCAATGAGAGGGTACAAGTGGAATTCAAAGAGATGAGCGCAAATACACACACAGCGAGATGAAACGGCGAGATGCTCAGAGCCCTCAGAGGGAACGCGCTACATCACAAGACGACACACACACACACACACACACACAGAAGCTGAGAGACACACACACACACACACACACTACACAGCGTCCCTGCTAGTCGGAATACAAATCCAGTGTGAAAGAAAACACAAACATGCTCGACAAGCCCTACAAGCATAAACACAAATCAAGAAAATAAAAAGGACACTATTGGTTCATCCCCCTCCCTTCTTGCGCAAGTGGTCCTTTCAGAATAAAGCACCTGTCAGCGCATGTACACACACACACACAAATACATTCACATGGAGTCCGACTTCAAACGCAAGAAATAAATAAGTTAAGGACAAGTCTGACAGCGGGATGAATAAATAACAGGAGGAGAGCTAGGGAAGCAAACAGGAAGCAGGAAGCAGGAAGGCAGAAGGCGCCGTGACTTGTGGAAGGAGCCAGGCAGCCAACTAGTGTCACGTGCACACACACACACACACACACACATATCCAATCTCATTTAGCTTCATCTGACATCTATTAGTTCTGCAACTGAGGATAGAAGTACGGAGTGTGTGTGTGTGTGTGTGTGTGTGTACACAAAATATGACAACCTATGACAACACTACTCCCTTTTAATAATTTCTTTCACTTGTTGCTACGCAGACTTTACGGGGCATCAAACCCGGGGCTGACTGGCTGGAAGGAGCGCTGACACGACACAGGAAGTCATACGCACAGGAAAGAATGAAGTATTGGGATGACGAGATAGCTTGTTTGTACGACGTAATCTCCCCACTGAATCACTACTTTGCATTGAATATAAAAATAGAAGAAAAGCAGTGCGGGATTTGCAAGGAGGGGGATTGTGCCGAGTCATTTAACACACCGTGTTAAGGAAAGAAAAACAAGTTTTTACACAAAGTTACAAAACAAGAAACTAATTAGAAAGCATTGAACTGCGTACTTCAATTGTTTGTTTACTCCTGTTCATTTTTGTTCCATTTCTTTCTACTCAAGTGTTTAATTATCTGTGCAGCCCTTTTTATTATTTTATTATTTTCATTAAGAGCTTTTAATGCTTTCCTATACTCCCGAATGCACATGCGGTATATATATTTGACCTAATGTCACTTCTGCACTTATATACAGGCCGCACCATACTGCCACCTCTGGCCAAACAAAGTATTGCTTCATCAACACAATTACAGTAATCCCATGCAATATCGCAGTTCGATTACCACTCCCTCGCAATATCACGGTGTTCCAGAAATACTGTTTTGTGGTAGACTATTATATAAATATATGTATACTAAATATTTGATATGTAGTATTCTGGTCACTAGGTGGCAGTAATGACATTAAACATTGAGACATTAGCTTACATGAAGTCAGCCATGGTATGTTCCAAATCATTCATTCATTTTCTACCGCTTATCCTCACGAGGGTTGCGGGGGGTGCTGGAGCCTATCCCAGCCGTCTTCGGGCGAGAGGCGGGGGTACACCCTGGACTGGTGGCTAGCCAATCACAGGCCACATATAGACAAACAACCATTCACATTCATACCTATGGACAATTTGGAGTCGCTAATTAACCTAGCAAGTTTTTGGAAACCCGGAGAAAACCCACACATGCACGGCCAAAGAGTGAAAAAAGGTTCCTCCCATACCATGTGGAAGTGGTAAGTTGTTGGTTTATTAAGTTTGAAAGAAATAAATGCAGTTAGCTCTGAAGCTATAGTATAGTACAAAATATTTATTTGCCACTACTTGTTGAAGCTCATTCATCAACACATTATAAGGGGACTGTCCAAATGTCCACCCCAGTTCTCTCCTCGCATCCAAAAACACTCACTAGTGGCTCCATCTTGCTTGTGACATCAGCATATATAGACAAACAACCATTCAAACTCACATTTATACCTATGGACAATTTGGAGTCGCTAATTAACCTAGCATGTTTTTGGAAACCCGGAGAAAACCCACGCATGCACGGCCAAAGAGTGAAAAAAGGTTCCTCCCATACCATGTGGAAGTGGTAAGTTGTTGGTTTATTACATTTTAAAGAAATAAATGCAGTTAGCGCTGAAGCTATAGTATAGTACAAAATATTTATTTGCCACTACTTGTTGAAGCTCATTCATCAACACATTATAAGGGGACTGTCCAAATGTCCCCTCGCATTCAAAAACACTCACTAGTGGCTCCATCTTGCTTGTGACATCAGCATCGATAAAAATGACATGCGCAACGGCCGGTGATGCAAATTAGATGATTACATCATGTGACCCCCGCAGCTCACCACCACAAATAGATTGCAGTTCTTTGGGGAAAAACTGAATACAATATTTGCAATCTCATTATTTCTCTTTTTTTCTACGTGTTGCAGGTGTGAGAACGGCGTACAAGACGCAACGGGAGGCCGAGACACTTTTCTTCCCCCTTTCCCATAGGAGAAGGGCGTGAGTGTGAACACAAGTATGCAAATGAAACGGTTATTATTGCATTGCTCATCAAGCGGCGCAGAGAGCGGACATTAATAGGCTGATGAATATGCATGCAAATTTGTTAATTAAGTTAATTATTCTGCCGCAAAATGCATTCGTCTTCCAAGGACATCTTCCCCAGGATTCCAACCTGCTCCGCTCATTAGTCATGCGATATTTTACACGGGGCGCCGGCACGAGAGGTGGCAGTGGGAGGGTCCACGCTGGGGGTCGGCGAGTGCACAATATAAGGTCAACGTGGCTTTGAAGGCACCTCAAGAAGAGCAGCGAGAGCCCCCGAATGGCGCATAATGGCCTTCTAATGACGCCCAGTCATTCATCAGCTCCTCAAACGTGAGGGGTCGGCGAAAAAGACAAAAGCGCGGCACTGGGTTACCGTCGGACGTACGCCCACCTCCGTGCCAGACGCTCACGCCGTCCCTTTCCTCTCCGCTAATTCCCCCTCTTCGCTGCTTTTGCTCTAATTGCTTATTAAAACCCTCTTAAATGAACTTTTTGTGCCAACTTTCCAACACATTAATTAATTGTTGTAGCCAATTAAGTGTCGCTGCGCAAATGAGCTTCAGCACAAATGGTCCTGCAGGGCCCGTCGACAACGCCCCCCCCAACACACACACACACACACACTCACCAGCACTACGCTCCTGCTCCTCCTCTTTTTTTCTCCACTGACGACTTTCCCAGCAGCCCTTCTGCCTTTAAAGATGCCGTGTCCGCACAGGAAGTGGGAGATGGCGCAGGGAAGTGCGGCGTCATGCAGGGACTCTTCAAAGACCTAAAAGAGAGAATAAAAATTTTTAATTTTACTTACTACTCAATGTTAACTCACAGTAGCACATTTTTACCCTTAATAATAATAATAATAATGATCTAGAGTACATGAGAAAGTTGGACCACATTAGCAAGTACATTAACACAGCAACACTACCAATAGTAAGGGCAACCTTTCCCTCTAGTGGGAGATAACTGGATGCTGACTACTAATGATACTTCATTAAAAAAATTACACCAGTCAGTTGCCTACAGCCACAGCTGTTCATGCCAGTGCTTTCTGGCCCGTTTCTAATTAAGACACCCTGGCGGTTATTCGCTTTTGTAGACCCGGCAAATTTTACTGAATAAAGGCCCCCCCATATTCCAGTCAGTCGCCTTCTTACATCTGCACCCCTTAAAATCAGAGTGGCCTCCATGTCGTGGAGTGATGGCCTTAAAAAAAAAAAAAAAAAAAAAAAAGTAACGAGCGTGTGTGTGCGCGCGCAACAGAAGCTTCTCTCGCCAAAACTATAAAGTGAGACGCAGTTATGGCGTCTATAAAAACACACTGTGACGCTGTGACGCAGTAAAAAAAAATATTTCACTGCTGGGAACACTGCAGACGATATGTCACATCAATAAAGAGTCTGAATTTGGACAAAATGATAGACAGATAGACGCAGGGATGCATGCACTGACAGACGACAGACGGGAAAATACATATCACCTGACTGTAACATCAACAGACAGTCGACAGTCGGAATAAAAAGACAGCTTGACACAGATTGATTGACATGGACAGACTGACAGCCACATGGACACATACTGTAGATAGACAGGCGGAGGGAACAACAGTTGGACAGACTGATCCGAATGACAGGTGGATGGAGCGCCTCAAACAAGGACACTCAATGTCAATCATCGGTCAGCCAACTGGTCTACTACAACATGTCTTTTAGTGCTCTTATTCATCACCTCTTCTATTCTTCCCGCATCTTCTGTGCCAAATGAAAATGTCCTTTCTAGCAAACGCTCCATTGTGTCCCATGGCAACATGAGGAATGATCATGGCGCTCCAAGCAATCAGTAACAGGAAGCATATTGTCTTTTTTTTTTTTTTTTTTTTTTTTAACCACCGACTCATTAGCTTACCTTTGTTTCATGTCAGGGTTTAAACTTAGTCAAGCAATCAGCTAAGATGGCGGACATGTCGGACTCTCGCATAAAAGGTAAACAAAGCTGGACAATCACTGCTGTTGTTCAATCAGTGTCACGGCACTCAAAATGGAGGCTGCGTTCCATTACCATGTCGTCTGTGGAATGGCGACAACATGCTCCAGATTGGCAGCATGGCACATTTATGGGCATTCCACCCCCCCCCCCCCCATAAGATGCCATGCTGATTGATGGCGCAGCCTGGGTGCGCCTCCCTCTCCTCGCCCTCCTGATTTATTCGTCTCGTCTCTGTGACTTGGCAGTGGCGGTGCCCGTTCCTCCCGTGGAAGCTCCCTGCGGGCACATTCACTATTATTTGGAGTCCCGGTGGGCGAAAGCATCAGACGGAAACATACACGGAGTCATGCACGTGTACACAGCTGCACACACACACACACACTGTCTGGTGTGGCACTCTCTCACACACACACACACACACACACACACACAGTGAGTGGGCCTGTGCTGCAGGGCAGGTGAGCCATTGAATGAATGCATCTTTCACCCAGAGGTCTCAGCTGCACACTTGGGCCAAGAGGGCTAAGCATCTCTGTTAGGCTGCCAAGTGGGGATGGTGGTCCGGCGTGTGCGTGAGGCTGATCCCGGTGCACACGCACAAACACACACATATGCATCTGTGTGCACACGCACAAACACACACACATGTGCAAGCACTGGCAGGCTTGCCAATATCCAGTTTATGATCCTTGTCTGCCTGTCAGGAGCTCCATGAAGAGATCAAACCTGGGTTACAATTCATATTCAACACAGCTAATGCTAAGAATACATAATATATATCATTTTACCTACATTTCACTCATCTGTAACATGTTGAGAAGCAAACAATGAGGTTAAATCCCCCTGCTGCGTTGCATTAAGCAGGAACTTTTAATCTGATTGGACAAAAGGTCAGTCTAAATCCGCTTCGGCCAATCACATCAACATGTAGGCGGGAGATACAACAATGGCGTTTATGAACTACTAAGCTAACAGTCACGTTTGTCTAATTGAGGGTAAACGGCAGGTGAGTTCTATCAATTAACGCCATAATATTGTCGTACTTTATTACATGAATAAATGTGGTCCAATTTTTACAAGCGGATACAAAAAAAACAAGCGAAACTCTTCAGAGTGAGGCTACTTACAAGCTAACGCTGGGAGTCTGGTGTTTGTCTAAGCCACGCCCCCAGGATGTTGGCCTTTTACTTCCTGATGGACGCTGATTGGCCCTCTTGATTTTCGAAGTAAACATGAAAGTACCGATTACATTTATTTTTTAAATTAATTTATTTTTTAATTATTTTTTAGTATATTATTAATTACACAACAATAACCTATATTAGTCATACAGTTGATTTTTTTAATAATTTATGTTAAAAGTTCAGGGCATGTTTCTATATATTTTATTCATGTCCCATATGATCCACAACCTCTAAGTGGCCTGTGGAATGAAAATGGGATTCATTTTGGACAGGCACATTCTAGGAAACCAACAAGGGACAAATCAACTGGTCGCATAACTTCCTTTAATAAACTTAAAACAAAACACATATTACAAAATATTTGTTTTCCTCTTAGACACATGAAATGTTTTTTCCCTCTTCCAAAGGAAAAAAAATAGAAACAGAATCATGGACCATCATTAGAATTCTTTTCCAAGCGTATAATTTTCTTTATTTAGAAAATAATTGCACCAACAACAAAACAAAGAGGGAAAAAAAAGCTTTTGCTGCACACAGGGAGGCAATGAGCAGCTTTGGATGCCCTCCAGGAAAAGCGCTTAAAAGTCATCAAGTATTTTTTTTTTTTGCGACTAACTTCATAATTGACCGAGCAGAACCGTGATTTCGTGTTTTGAAGAGCAGAAGATGAGCGCTACGGGGCTAAGGCTTGTCACGACACTGCTGAGTTTATGACTGTAGAATGGATTCAAGAGAAAAAAAAAAAAAAAAAACACATCCGGCCTTGCAGTTAGCGCCATCCACAAGGTCACTCAGGAGGGGTCGTGAAGAGTCCAAACAAGGAAGTGAGCCAGCATGTCAAGTTCATCGGGGAACCACCAACTGTGTCTTGATTCCAGTGGGCGTCAAAAACCTCCTTGGTGGTCGGCACTGCAGGGGGTGCGACATTCATTCATTTGGGACGAGAAGAAATCAGGGAAGCTGTCCAAAGTGGAGTGCTTGCAGATATGGAACACTTTGGAAGCAAGAGTCATCCAGAAATCAAACACTTCCTGTTGAATCTGATGGTGCTCTCTCAGGTAAGCATTGGCTCAGTCTTAACGGGCTGTTCCAAACCGGAGGTCCTGGTCTTTAGGGAACTGTGCTGTGCGAGAAGAACCAGGTACCTCATCCGTGCCCTCCTGTGCAGGTAATGGTTTAGAGGGGGAGTCTGCAACCCAGGGTGGCTGCCCCTGCCCCTGCACGGCAGGTGACGGGGCATCGCCACCTGGAGAAGCACTGGTGTCCGAGTCTTGCTGGGAGATGAACTGGAGCAGAGCGGCCGCCACCGCGGGGCTGATGTCCTGGCTGGGGTGGACTTCAGCTGGTCGGGTTGATGGAGGAGGACTGGGAGGGGATGGCGGACGTTGCTCGGTGGATGGGGGTGCACCGTGGGTCCTGAACGGCTTCCTTTTTGGGACATCTGAAAAAAAGACACCACATGTTAGCTGGCATAAGTGATGGATGAATGGGAGAACAGCAGCTGATGTCATGCACTAGGTTGCGGTTCCAGCCTTCTCCACAAGAGGGAGCCATCCAATGTTAAAAACAAGCATTAGCATTAGAACTTTTTGTGTCATCCAAACAAAATGCCACAATTCCAGCCTGCTTTTGCATTTTTATACAACTTCCAAATCAAACAATGAAAAGGAATATACAGGAAGTTGGGGAGAAACACTGGGAATGGCATGTTCAAAGCTGGATTGTGGAGGGGGGGGGGCAGGAGTTAAAAGTTACACTGACTTGACTGCATAACTAACAATCATCACTGGCAATTTGCTGTCACTTAAGCACGTTCTCAATGATTGAAGTCATTTAAGCGGTGTGAAGAGATTAAAATAATAAAAGTGTGGGGGGGGGGGATAAAAGAAAAACACATGCAGGTGAGGTCTAAAAGATTGAAAACATTTATTTCAACTTGATAATTTATTAGACGTTGTGTGTAAAAAGGCTGACCAGACAGTCTGAAGCTTCCTGCTGAGGATGAGACAGTGCGGAGGTGCGGAGGTGAAGATAAAAGACAAAAAGGGGAGGTGATACACAAGCAATGACTGTGAGGAAAAAACAAAGAGTGGGTGAAGGAGGGGGTTAAAAAAAAAATACTTTTTTTTTTCTCTGCTTTAAATGAATGACACTTGACTTTGTGGTGCTTTTATTGTGTAACACCAGTGGGCCGTGTGCAGTGAACCGTTACGGGTGCCTAGCTAACATGAAAACACTAGACATTTTTGGATACATTTGTCATAATGTATTGACGGGGGGGGTACACGGACAAAGCAAAAGAGAAAAAAAAAAGGGTGTGAATTGAGGAATGTCAGGGTTTGAAAACGGGAGGGGGATTATTTGCCAAATTATTATTTTTTGATTATCTTGCTAATTTCAGATAACGTAAATATTACTGTGTGATAGAACTCTAGAGTAGCAATACTTGTTCTACTGCAGTCCCGAGTGATTTCCACACGACCCTGCTTGTTCCCCCGTGTCACCTCCTACAAACTAAAGCCAGACTTGCCCTTGCGGTCAGTAGTAGAGGCGGATGAACCGCGCGTTAGTGCCTCCTCCGATTGGACTCCGTTACTCTCGTCGGTTTGCTCCTCGCCTTGCGGCTTCATGATGTGGCCCAAAATGAGAGCCAGCAAGTTGGCCTGGTCCTCCGGGATGTGGGTCGCGTCGCCGGAGGTTGGCGAGCGCTCCTGCGGCTCGGGAGGCAGCTCCGCGGGGGGGTGGGTCCTGGACGACGACGACGACGTTGTGCCCCGTCCCTGGTGTTCCGGAGCCCCCTGGTGGTGGTCGGAGGCCTCGCTGAGGGCGGACAAGGACTGGCTGAGAGTCTCTGCGTTTGAGAGGTTGAGGAGCTGGGCCGCTTGGGGCAGCGAGAGCTCCGTCTGTCCCTGGAGAAGGTTGAGCAGCAAGGCCAGCTCCGTCTGGTTCAACTGTTCGGCAGCAGCTCCCAGCGCTGGAGGAGGAAAACCGCAATTAACATCTTACAATAGCGTGCTTATGGCAAGGGGGGGCGGGGTACAACCTGGACTGGTTCCAAATGATTTGGGTGCAAACTATTTTTTGCCATATACAGGCTAGCACAATTACTGGAATAATAATAATAATAAATAAAAATGTCAAGAGGCTCCCTTTGTCATCTTCACCACTTTTTTCTTTAGTGCATACCTTAGCGTATTTTGACCTACAATACACAGATATTGTGTTTTATTCAAATGTGAAGTATCATGCAAGATGTCACACAAGACCTCCGCAAGCACCAGAAGACCAGATTCTGGTTGGGCGTTTTACTTTTTGCAGCACTGAAATGAAAAGATAAAACACTATCCAAACTATTTATTTAGTTACTTCGTTACCTGATAAGTCGTTGTCCGGGAGGGCGGCAGCGGGCGGCTTTCCCGGCGGAGGAGGCGGGGCTCCGGCCGGGCTGGTTTGCACTCGACTGTTCTCGCCGCTGGAAGTGCCCGACACGTCCTTCCGGGGCACTTTAGGCACAGGCACATCTTCGGGCAGCCCGCTCTGACGCGCCCGCCTCCGCTTCTTGCTCCACAGCTCGTGGCAGTCTTGGTGGTGAGGAAGACTGCAAGGCATGGCATGGCATGGCACACACACCGGTTTACGCCAACAAGACCGAGAGGCTACAATAGGTCAAAAAATAAACAATGTACTGACTCTGGTGGCGGCATCTTGCTGGGGTCCACGTCGCTCAGGAAGTCGCTGTGGAGAGCGACCTCTGACGTGCAGCGCCGCAATGGGTCGAGGGTCAACATGCGGTCCAGCAGGTCCAAGGCGGACGTGGGCAAGCTGTACACACAGGAAGGCCATTTTCAGCTGTGCGACTGAGGAAAAAACCCAAAAAAAGACAATTTGGACGACAACATACAAGGCAAACTCCTCCCGTAGCCGCCGTCGGTACTGTTTCTTGGGCTTCATGGTGTTGAAGAGGGGCAGCTTGATGACGTCAGGCCAGACAGCAGGACAAGGAGAGCCGCACAGACGACTGGAGGACAAAAAGGGACATCACCGGTGGTGTTTTATTTGGGTCCAAAAAGCAATGACCTACCTGATGAGCTCCAGCTGCAGGAGCTCCTGGTTAGCTTGAAAGATGGGCTTCTTGGTGAACAGCTCTCCCAGAATGCACCTGAGGCCACAGGTAGCAGTCACGTGAGTTGAGCAACGGCGGGAGGAGGAAGTGATGAGGAAGCTCAGACACTCACCCACAGCTCCACACATCGATGGCTGGGGAGTACCTCTCCTCCCCCAGCAGGAGCTCAGGGGGCCGGTACCACAACGTGATGACTTTATTAGTGTATGGACGACTGAAAGCAAAGAAATCAGCCACAATATGAAGCATATTGTAGCACAACAGTGCCATCTAGTGGCGAGTAAACGCTAATACAGAAGAAACTGCTAAGCATCATTACCAAGGGAGTTGCGTGCATCCACAAACAAAACACGCCTTACCTTTCTTCAGAATTGTAAAGCCGGGCCAAACCAAAGTCAGCCAGTTTGATCTGACCCCTGCAGAAACGCACCAGAGCATCTCACATGAGCGACACGTGACAGAGCGAGCTTCAACTCCCATCTGGTGGGTAGGTCTATAGGTCTCACCTGTTGTTGAGCAATATGTTGGAGCACTTGATGTCCCTGTGCAGGAAGTTGTTCTTGTGGCAGTAGTCCAGGCCCTCCATCAGCTGGCGCATGAAGCTGCGAATGTGTTCGTGTGAGAACTGGACCAGGCCCGACTCCAGCAGGCCCATGAGGTCGTGGTCCATGTACTCAAAGACCAGGTAAAACGCTCCTAAAAAAAACACAGCAAATAGCCATGATAGGCTGCAATGTAACGACTAGTGTTACGGTCACCGGGTTCATTTCTTAAAATGCAGCCTGGAGCTAGGCTAACTTTAAAAGTAGACAAAAAAACCCAAAATGTGTGGAAAACCAAGACAGGGAAAAAGTTATACAGTACGTGAGTAATGTCAAAATATTTTACAAATAAATTCATTCTCCAAAAATAACATTTCTGAAGATTGTTTCAAGTAGAAAATTGAAATTTAAAAAAAGCACAAAGCGCACTGAGATGCAGTTTTTGCCTGAAATATATGTATCTTCTTAACATATATCCATGGCTTGGTTTACAAAATATCTAAGTGGCCCTTGCATACTTTCATTTTTCAGTATGTGGCCCTCAATGGAAAAAGTTTCCTCGATCTATGAGACTCATGTAAAATATGTTAATATGTTATGTCATTTACTGTTACTGTTACTGTCTTGGCAGTGCTGCTTACCTTTGTCCTTTTTAAAGTCCAGTGCATCCTGCTTGTCGGTGACGATCTCCTTCATGTTGACGACGCTGCTGTGTTTGAGCTGCCGCAGGATCTTGATCTCCCTGATGGCCGTGATGGGGAAGCCCTCTTTCTCGTTGTCTAAGCGCACTTTCTTCAGAGCCACCAGTTCGCCTTGATGAGAGTTTGCGACATTTGGAGCTCAGCTTGTTGAAAGAAAAGGGTGACTGTGAGTGGTCTTACCCGTGTCTTTGTCCTTGGCCTTGTACACCTGGCCGTAGGTGCCTTCTCCTATGATACCTATGATGTCAAACTTATCCACGCATCGCTTGCCCCAATCGCTTTGGGTGTGCTTGCGCTCGCCGTAACGAGGGCAACAAATCCTGACAAAACAGGAGTGAGATTTAATTTGGAGGCATATGAAATAAAAATGTGACACAAACTAACTTTGGTCTCTTTTTAAGGACTGGTTGTGGAAGCGACAATCCCTGATGGATAGGCAACTGGAGGGGTGAGCCGTCGCCTCCGGGCAGGGTAGGCGGTAGCGGGAGGTCGATGATGGACGGCCGGCTCCGCATTTCCTTCTCCTTTCTGGACCCTTTCTGAGGATGGGTGGTCCTCTTTGGACTGGGGGAGGAAAAAAAAGAGCATTTGATGTATTTTAGCATACCATTACCATTAAGGGTGGCGTTTCAAGGGTCCTCACCTGTCCTGAGAGTTTCCCAGCAACATGGGGGGTAGAGGCAGAGGGGGCAGAGTCGACGTCTTGTGGAGCGGCGTCTGTCGGGCGGGGCTTCGCGTGGGAATAGGCGCTGGTGATTTGGCGGGGACTGAGGGCACAGGTGGTTGAATGGTGATCTCGGCCTGCGGGGGCGGCGTGGGTGGGGGCGGGGGAGGAGGTGGCACCGGCGCGGCAGAGGTTATTGGACCAGAGGGCTCCGGGGGTGATGGCTCAGGAGGAGGAGGACCAGCAGGGGAGATGTTGGAGGTGGAAGCGGATGCTAAAGGGGCGGCGAGTGGCGCTTCCATGGTGGGCGCACCTTGTGGTGACTCCTCGGGAGGCTGAGATTCCATCTCTCCCGAGTCCTTTTCCTCCTGCGCATCCTCAGCCTGAGGGCGTGCGGAGGAAGAGGATGCCGCGGGTTTCGGTGGAGCCAGGGATGCTGCGCTGGTGCTGCTGGCACGGGCGGCCGCCTCGGCAGCCTGCCGTTCCTTCTTCCTGCGCGTGAGCTCGGCGCCCAGGCTGGAATTGAGGGGCAGGCGGGCGGCGGGAGGGGAGCGGCTGGCAGGTCGGCTGCTGTAGGAGCTGAGGCTTGGACCGGTGGAGGAGCCACCGTGTCTTTTGCCGCAGGAACGAGAGGAAGAGCGACGGGAAGAGGTGTACTGCATCGGGGATCGACTCCTGGAGCGGCCAGAGCGTCTAAAAGCCAAGTTAAGACAAATTTAAGTGGACGGGGTCAACTGCTAATAACCAAATAACCAAGTTGGGAATTTTCAGATAGCAAACTTTAAACCGGCTCTACTAGCAATCAAGTAGCGCACCCAATTTTGCCTCTAGATGCCATTAAAATCAGCAATTAATTGCACATAATCAGTGTTGAAATTGCTGCCCGAGCCTTTCAATGTGCATTTAAAATGGATTTTAAGTTGCATTAGCAGTATTTAAGACATGCAAAAGCAATGTTTAGTGCTCCTAAAAAAACAAAATGGCAGAGGTGTGTCACTGCAAGCCGGTTTGAGCCTCTCAATCAGGCTTTTGTTTGCGTCATGCAGGGGAAACGTGATATCGCTTATTCAATCTTTACAAATATTATAAGAACAATGTGTGTCTTAGCTCATGAAGCTACTTTCCGGACAAGCAAGCTCAACAGGTCTCTGGTTTTACACTTTTGGATACAATAACTATACTATAACCATGTCTGTGACCTCCAGACATGTCCCTCATATACTCACCGAGACATGGGGCTGGTGCTGGAGGACCGGCGGGGAGCGTAGGGGCTGATGGAGCGCCTCCTGGAGAAAGGGCTGTTATCCCTCTCAAAGCTGGAGGACCTGTGTCTGCTGCCGTAGGGGCTGTCCGATCTCTGCCTGCTGTGGTGGCTCGCGTCCCCGTAAGGACTGGAGCTCTGCTGGGTAGCTTTGCGCCTGATGTAGCCATCGTCCACAGGTTGGCCATACCCGCTGACACCACCTAGTGGGCTCTCATTCCCGGCCACACCTCTCCTTGGACTGGGCGACAGAGCAGTGCTGGGGGGTTTCCTGCGAGGACTACCTCTACTTGACTTTCCCTTAGGGCTGGACTTGTGGCTCTTGGAGGACTTGCGGTGGCTCCTCTCCCCCCGGACCTTCTCTGTGTTGCCATGGCCGCCTTCCAGGCGACCTTCTCGTCTCTGCTGTTTTTCTTTGCGAGACTTGCCCGAACGGCTGCTCTCCTTGCTGCGGGACGAGGACGTGGAGGAAGTGCTCCCTATGCTGGCTGCAGGGTGCACCTGGGACGCCAGCAGGGGATCGATTCGTTTGAAGTCTACCTCTTGTTGGATGTAGCGTTTGGATGGGCCAGAGGTTGCAGATTTCTCCTTGCCCATCCGAGACGCCCCCTTTTCCCGGTCCTTGCTGCTTTTCTTCTTGCTACCACGCTCCCCATTGCCGGGGTCTCGAACCTTGTTGGGGTCCTTGGACTTTTTCCGGGAGTGTCTATGCGGCTTGCTCTCTCGGGTGGGCTGTTCAATGAAGTACTCAGGCGAGGGCTCAAGTCGCTCCACAACAACCCTTTCAAGTGGTCTAGAGGCCGGGGGGTCTGAGAAGGTGTCAGAGTCCGAACTTATGTCATCATACTCCACCAGAGGCTTCACCAGGCTGACACTAGGGGGCGCAGTGTAGCCCAGGGTAAAATATTCGGGCGCAGGTGCGGACGATGGTTCCCGAAATTTGGCTGATTTATGTCGTTTACGTTTGCTGGAGGACATTAGCGATTTTAAATGCAACTTGCCGTCTTGGCTGGCCATGTCCCCGGCAGCCGTGTGGAACGAAGCATTGGCGCCGTGCGCCAAGCTGCTGATGCTCGATTCCGGCTTCCGCTTGGTCCCATGGTGTCGGTCCGACCCAGGCATCCCTCAAGCCGGCGTCGGTACCTCTCCTCCTGCGGCTGGGCCTTGGCGGTCCAAGCAACTCATTAACGGGGGCGTGGATTCAAGTGCAAATCCTCAGTGTTCCCAAGCACACAAAAATACAGCAAATGACCACACTAGGCCGCAAACGTCCCGTCGTCGTCCTCAAAGCTGATTCATTCCACTTAACGTCTCGTCCGAACTCCTCTAAAAAGACAGCAAAAAATCCACCGTTGCTGTCCAGCGACGCAGAACATTTACTTGGACCGTAAATGAAATTTCCCTACCTAACATTGGAGCATTTGTGCTGTCGTCTCCGTCTCAACTTAGCTAGCACCGCTAGCTAGCTAGCGCTGGGCAGCTAGCGAGTGTAGCCGTAAAAAAAGAAAAAAAGTCCTTTTGTCAAAGCTGTCCTTGTCCGGTGCCAAGTTAGGGAAAGGTGATTTTATTCCACAGAATTACGGTCTTAGCACTCAGTGACGAGCAAATGTCTTCACTTGAAGACGCTCGTCTCGCCAACAAAATGAAAACTTGACCCGGTGGATGCTGTTTACATGTTCCCTTTAATGTAAGCTTTATCCCCTACAATCTCAATATTGATAAGAAATCATAGTTTTTTCGTGTGCAATAGATGTTCCAGTTTACTATCAATGGCTCTGGAAATCAACCAGGCCTATATTTAGGGCGATGCTAATGGATTTAATACATCCACAGCCCTAGCAGCAGGAGACTACAAACGCCATTGTGGCTCCTGTGACTAGCAACTTCTGCGCAGGACGGAATGGACCGGAACTCAGAAAGTGTCAATCAGGGGCGTATCCCAGCAACATCCAATCAGCTGTACGAGTCCGCCTACTTTTCCGGACAATTGACAGATTGAGGAAGTATTTTTGGAAAGTGGCTTTTATTGTGACAACAATCGAAGTGAGAATGAAGCGCAAAGACTGTAAATGTTTGTAGTATAATAATACTTTGAACTTTTCCTTCAGCATACAAAACTGAATTCACAAATCACAAACTAAGCATTATAATTGAACATCCACGTGTATCCATCGTAAATACGTGACAGTAACATATTGACAAGGTGATGAAACGTCATTCGTAAAATTTAATGAACTGTAAGTGGCAAGTGGGGTATTTTTAATTTTTTTTCCAAAAAAAAACCCAAAACAAAACACATTTCGTTCCAATTCGTATGTGACGTAAAATGACAGCTCGTGTGCTGATTTGCTACATCGTCACATTGGGGCGTGGTCAAGTTGAAAGGCGGAAGTGGTGTCTCCCTCGGCAATAACAAAAGTTGCAAGTGCTTTTGGGGATAATAAACAGTCAGAATTGAGTCATTTAGCATATAAACGATGTGTGTCAGAGTCAATTTCCTACCTTTGTCTTAGTGCATATAATGTGAAAAAGTACGCTTTGGACCTCATTTAAATTATATGACCTTTACATTGGAATTGTATGATGCGTACTTAATATGTTCTTAATAATGTCCAGTATGCAAGAATTGAGCACTTTCATTCATTCTATGTTTATTAATTATGTATATTATTATTAATTCTACTTATGCATGACTTTAGTTGCCTCTATTATTGGGTTACTGCAAGCAAAATAATATATTTAAAAAAGCAATATAAGCATCATACTAGCTACATTGTGTATCATATTCCTGCCCGGCTATTGTGTGCATGGATGGGAGGGAGCGAGGGAGGGCTAACCCTGCCAACAAGGGCCTATAGGCTGGCGGCTGCATGGAACGGCAGTATTATTTTTTTCATGCTGAAAGAAGAGGTCATTTGTGTCTATAGGCCAACGGGGACGGCGGCGTCCATGTAGCTGTCCGGGTGTTCGGTAGCATGATAGCCGTTTACGGGAATCGGCAGGAAGAGCGCCCGCGTCTGCTGCATTCCGACTTGCGCCCGCACCAAAGCCACCGAGTCGGTGAGCAGCGTCCGACATGGGGAAGGAGGTGAACGGCGTTTCCCGGAGCCGCTTTGAGGTGAGTTTACCGCACCACCGCCATTGATTTGCTAGTGAGGAAAAGTATGCAAACACGACGGTGACGACGAGGATTCCGCACTGTGCACCGGGATTAGGTCAACCACTGTTGTGCTGACAACAACAACATGCAGCAGGCCTGACATGTCTGAGTTGTTTATCCACCCGATGTGCATTTAAAGCGCCTAAATCTTTCCTCTTGTGCACCGTCAAAACAAAAGACAGCGAGGCTACACACAGTGCACGCCGATTACTGCACAGACACCCACTCTTTACTATGACACAGCCTATGCGAACATACTTAGTTGATAGCGTGACTTTTTGTGATGCTAGCCGGGTTGTTGTGCCCACGTAGCCGCTGCCACGGTTGGGGGGCCTCGGTTTTTGACTGCTACCTTCACCCCGTGTGTTAGCCAGCAACAACAGGCCCCAAACCTGATAAACAACGACACTTTAGTGACCACAAACATGGCCAGCGTGTTCATTTGTATGCTAGTTGGTTAATCTGCTGCTAACTTTTTGTGTGTCGCAGCTGCCACGATAGCGTAGAAAAGGAGGAGTATTTGGCTGTAAACTTGTTCCCTTTTTTAAAAAAATATGCGGTGACATTGGACTATGAGGTTCGGCCACTGAGTGTTGTTTTAATCTCATCCCCGCCCCAAACCGAGCGTGGGATTTGTGAGTGGGTTTTTGTTTATTTTTAACAGTGCAACAGCTGACGACTCGGAAGATTCAGGCCGTTAACTCCTGGTCAAACAGCTGCGAGAGAGCCGTGCTAGCAAGCTAGCCGTAGACACGAGAGGCTGTAACCGGAAATGGCGCCCGTCTCCCCTTCAGAGAAAGAGCTTTTGTTTATGTTGTTGGTGGCTTCATTTCCTGTTTGTGTTTTAACGCAGTAAGTGAATTAGATATTGCAACAAAATCATCACTTCTTTGATATTTAGTTGATTTGATACACCTGACCATAGTCTGTATGTTATTCAGTTTGGTTGTAAGTGTGGCACAATGAACCTCCCCTCAGTTATGTTATGGTTTATGGAATTTCTGGAGCACATATTGCGTTTATTCTCTCTCTCTCTCTGTAAGGAAGGAAAAATCAATACATTTTGCCTTTTAAATCAGCAGTTTAAATACATCCTGGAGCCGGTAAAGTCAGGCCTTCAAAATAAAAGACGCACACCAGTAAAATGACAAGGTTGCACCAGAGTAGGCAGACCAGTTTGGTCACACCTGCTTTAAAAAAAATATAGTCCTATAGAATTTAAATAATTTTACCGCATGCACGCTTGTGTTTAGACGGTAGCTTACCGCTCTTTGTTCTGCTCAGAAATCACAAAAAACCCCACAAATAATTCAGACGCCCATCAAATGTCTATTTTTGACACACAATAAAGCCGTCTGGATTATGCTTTGAGTCGAGGCGACGCCGTACGCTCTACCAGCTTGCTCTACCCCCTCCAAACTCTCATGCTAGCTTGACATTGGTGTTCTCTTCCAATTTTGGGTTGCACTCAAAGTGACTGTTGTAATTATTAGATTAGATTCAGCTACGGTAATCCCCCCTCGTCTCTTTAATTGCCATTGTTGGCTGGCAAGGGAGGAAGCTAAGATAAATGCATAGAAGCAAACACATTTTAAATTACAAAATGTATTGGTGCTCGCTTGTAGTGAATGATAAAGGAAGGTAATTGATAAATAAATGGAACTGGAGCTAAGGTCTAGCCTTTAGCCCGGCTGTCAAGCTTTGTCTTTTGCTGTCACATTGTTATTGTTATCAATTTTATTGGCCATTTGCGCATTCTAAAAATACAATATAATTGAGGAAAAAAAAGTGCAGTCCTCTAAGTACGGTATGTTTGCACAATGATGACGTGCAAATGTTGATTTTTGTCACATACATGTAGTTTGCCTTTATAAATAGCAGGTACCTCCCCTTCACTTTTATGTCCCCGCCCCTTCAATCACCATCGAGTTATCGTTGTACGTGATATGATTCAAGAATGTAGGAGAAGACGGGGCAACAATACAGCAAAAATAAAGAACTTGATCTCACTGTTCCAATTGGGCAGTGTATTATTAAAAAAAAATCTTATTTAATATTTTAATCAGAAATAATCCAACCTCTTATGTACCTTTTTACATAAAATATTTGTACATAATCACAAACGAACAGAAACCGCGGCACTAGTAATAAAACTAAAGAAATAAAGCAGGACAGAAAGTTCTGAGAATAAAGATAACACAAAAACCGTCCAAAGTCCTCTTAAAAGACACAAATCCTGGTCTTCTTTATCAGCTCGGTGATAGTGCAGCTATCTGAGGCTGTGATGAGATTACAGCCGCAGCAGCATCATTTACCCTTGAGTGAGTTGATTAAAGCCAATGTTTTTTTTTTCTTTCCTTCTCCCTGACGTTGTGGTCTTTTTTAGATGTTCACAAACAGCGATGAGGCTGTCATCAATAAGAAGCTACCCAAGGAGCTGTTGCTACGGTGAGTGACATTTATACACCTTCATCTCTGCAGGCATAAAAAAAAACAAAAAAACAGCAGATTGAACACACGTCCCCGGACTCCGTGTAGAGCGATGTGGAGATCACTTTAAAAGGCAGCAATGGCTTCCTCTCTTCTCAAACAAACATATACGTGCCCTTTAGCAAAATATACCAACCAACTTGCAAGATTTCCTCTTTATTCCCGAATGGGCCGCACTCTGCTCCCTGGATGCTTAAAAGTCTTAATTAAAAACAGATGCCTTTGGGTTATACAACATTCAAATTGTTCTCAGACTATGAGGGGGAAGAGGGGGGGAAGAGGGGGGGGGGTGGCCCATAAGCCTCTTATCAAAATGAAAGCCATAACTCAAACCCCGGCCTTGCTGGAGCAGACGTGTGTAGTGAGGTTGTCTGCATGGATGCCCGTGAGCTGCCATGACAACAGCATCCGTTGGTACCTTACTGGCTATCCGTTACACACATTAAGTAAGTCAGGTACCCGCATGGTGGTTGGATACTGCGGAGGAGACAAGCACCTGAGTACCGTTGAGGATGTTTTCGAATCACGTCATTTACTTGTGACTTTCCTCCAGAGACAAACGGGGAATGGGCGACATGTTGACATGGTTTTCTTCCATTTGTGCTTCGAGTCGTGTCTTGTGTGTCGCAGTTAATTGGTTCCAGATTTGCCCGTGAGTCAATTTCCTGAAAGAAGGGTTCAATGTAGTATAGTTAGGGCGTAGAAAACCCAAATAGACAAGAAATAACAAGCCTATAATGACCTTTACACTTCTGTTATTCTTTGTTTACAACAGATTGTGAAAACTATTATAGTATTATTGTCGTATAGTAGCATACAACATATAGCACGCTACCAAGCTAATCAATTAATTTGTTTTACAGACTTTAAAAAGTGTTTTAAACGTCGTTGGAGAAGAAGCTAAAAGTAAGAAGCCAAAAATGTACCACTTCCACACATAATGGGAGAAACGTTTTCCCACTCTGTCATGCCAGACACGCCATGGCTGACTCCATGCAGTGTTAATGTAATGTAATGTAATGTAATGTTCGCTGAGACACACAAGCACCAGACCCGTTTGCCGGAACAACTGGCTTTTATTGGCGGTTTGAATGATCCTGAAGGCCCTGAAAGTGTCCCCTCGCTTGTCTTCCAGAATCTTCTCCTTTCTGGACGTGGTGACGCTGTGTCGCTGTGCTCAAGTTTCACGAGTGAGTGTGGGCTTAGAATCATATCATCATATTTATTATTCATGCTATGCACCCAACAATTATTGTTCTGCCCCCCCCCTCGTCCCCCTTTGCCTGTCAGTCCTGGAACGTCCTGGCGTTGGACGGCAGCAACTGGCAGCGAATCGACCTCTTCGACTTCCAGCGGGACATCGAGGTGAACTTTTGGTTGAATTCACACCTCATGTCTGCGCTTGTGTTTTAAACGCCGCTTTTTGTTTTTTTTTGTTGCAGGGCCGAGTGGTGGAGAACATCTCGAAGCGATGCGGGGGCTTCCTGAGGAAGCTGAGCCTGCGGGGGTGCCTCGGCGTGGGTGACAGCGCCCTGAGGTGAGCGCTGACCCCCGGAGGAGATGGCTTAAAGTCATTTGCCCATCATATGAATATTCATTTTTTTCCCCCCCCCTTAGGACGTTCTCTCAGAACTGCAGGAACATTGAGCTGCTCAGCTTGAACGGCTGCACTAAAATCACTGACAGGTACATCGATGAAGCACCGTATACGTTTTTTTTGGGCGGGGGGTGGAAGTTTATGACACTTTATGTTTACATTTATGACCCAAAAACCTCTTTTTTTGCAGCACGTGTAACAGCCTCAGCAAGTTCTGCCCAAAACTGAAGCACCTGGACCTCGCTTCTTGTACCTCAATCACCAACCTGTCACTCAAAGCTCTCAGGTGAGCGACACATAAAGAACTGCCCCCAAATTATTACATGGGAGGAAACCTGGAGGACACCCACGCACATGCAAACTCCACAGTGATTCGAATCCAGATCGGCAGATTCTACATCCGATATCAGAACAGGATCAGATTAGATTGCAAGTGTAAACACTTGTTCCTGTTTTTGTTCCTTCTCAGCGAGGGCTGCCCACTGCTGGAGCAGCTCAACATCTCCTGGTGTGATCAGGTCACCAAGGACGGAATCCAGGCTCTGGTCCGGTCCTGCCCTGGACTCAAGGGTCTTTTCCTCAAAGGCTGCACCCAGGTACGCTTAGCTGAGACTCCTATGAAGTCTTTTTTTTTTTGTAACCACTTCTTTTCTCCTTTTCCGAGTTTAGCTAGAAGACGAGGCACTGAAGCATATTGGGGCACACTGTCCCGAGTTGGTCACGCTCAACCTGCAGACATGCTCAGTAAGTGCAGGCTTCATGTGGCACCCACTGTGGAACCCGCTTATCTCGTCGCCCCTTGGACTGGCTGACTGAGGTCAACATAAGAGGTTGTCGACATAAACTTTGGCCAGAGAATTGGCGGTAATAACGGATATTTTAACCTTACATGGGAGTATTGGGTATGGGTCTGCACTGTGATTCAGGGGTTGGCCTCCAGGGGGAGTGGCCTAGTACCAGTTAGTTACATTCATTCATTTTCTACCGCTTATTCGCACGAGGGTCGCAGGGGTGCTGGAGCCTATCCCAGCTGTCTTCAGGCTAGAGGCGTGGTACACCCTGGACTGGTGGCCAGCCAATCACAGGGCACATATAGACAAACAACCATTCACACTCACATTCATACCTATGGACAATTTGGAGTCGCTAATTAACCTAGCATGTTTTTGGAATGTGGGAGGAAACCGGAGTACCCGGAGAAAACCCACCCAAACTCCACACAGACATGGACGAGGGTGGAATTGAACTCGGGTTTCCAAGCTGTGAGGCCTGAGCGCTAACCACTCACCCACCGTGCAGCCAATGTAGTTATTCATTCATTCATTTTCTACCACTTATCCTCACGAGGGTAGAAGGGGGTGCTGGAGCCTATCCCAGCTGTTTTGGGGCGAGAGGTGGGGTGCTTCCTGGATTGGGTACATATAGACAAACAACCATTCACACTCACATTCATACCTATGGACAGTTTGGAGTGGCTAATGTTTGGAATGTGGGAAAAAAACGGAGTACCCGGAGAAAACCCACGTAAGCGCAACAAGAGGAGAACATACAAACTCCGGAATCGAACCCGGCGTGCTAACCACTCTGTTAGTTACAGCCAGCCAGCAAAAGAGAACAGTTAGCAAGCTGCATCGGCGTTGTCGACATAAGCGGGTTCCATGTTGTCATCTTTCCACCCCACCAATACCCGTCCCGTGTCTGAACAAGCAGCAGATCACAGACGATGGCCTGATCACCATCTGCCGGGGCTGTCACCGTCTTCAGTCCCTGTGCGTGTCGGGCTGCGCCAACATCACAGACGCCATCTTGCACGCGCTCGGACAGAACTGTCCTCGCCTCAGGTAAAATGAAACGGCTGAAACGGGCGTGGAGCTCGTCATGCGGTCACGTGTTGGTGTTGACGTTGACTTGGGATTGTTTACACCATCCTCCATTAAAAAAAGGTGTGTTTTTCATATTCTAATCTTCTTTGTAGAATATTAGAAGTGGCTCGCTGCTCTCAACTTACAGACGTGGGCTTCACGACATTAGCAAGGGTGAGTTTGAGCTTTTTTTTTTTTTTTTACTGCATTTTGCTTTGGCTTCAGCGGAAATGTAAACATCTTTCTGATGTTTCTGTAGAATTGTCACGAGCTGGAGAAGATGGATTTAGAAGAATGTGTTCAAGTAAGTAAAGACAATTTTAGCGCATTTACCTTTTTAGTCACTCATACAGTCACATGGGTGGAGGCGGGGCCGCTAGCATACACACAGAGTACAGAAGACTGTAACATAGTATAAATTAGATTACTACATTGCAATTCATTCATTCATTTTCTACCGCTTATCCTCACGAGGGTCGCTGGGGGGTGCTGGAGCCTATCCCAGCTGTCTTCAGGGCGGAGAGGCGGGGTACACCCTGGACTGGTGGCCAGCCAATCACAGGGCACATATAGACAAACAACCATTCACACTCACATTCATACCTATGGACAATTTGAAGTCGGTAATTAACCTAGCATGTTTTTGGAATGTGGGAGGAAACCGGAGTACCCGTGGAAAACCCACGCATGCACGAGGAGAACATGGAAACTCCACACAGAGATGGCTGAGGGTGGAATTGAACTCGGGTCTCCTATTTGTTAAGCCCCTATAAGGTTTTTATTTCATTTTATTTACAAATTTGGGTAATAAGAGTTTAAAAGTCAATATAGGGGTGTTATTTCATGTCTAGAGGGCTCTAATAATGCTTAAATATTCATTTATTTTCTACCGCTTATCCTCACGAGGGTCGCGGGGGTGCTGGAGCCTATCCCAGCTGTCTTCAGGGCGGAGAGGCGGGGTACACCCTGGACTGGTGGCCAGCCAATCACAGGGCACATATAGACAAACAACCATTCCCACTCACATTCATACCTATGGACAATTTGGAGTCGCTAATTAACCTAGCATGTTTTTGGAATGTGGGAGGAAACCCACGCATGCACGGGGAGAACATGCAAACTCCACACAGGGATGGCCGAAAGTGGAATTGAACTCGGGTCTCCTATTTGTGAAGCCCCTAAAAGGTTTTATTTCATTTTATTTACAAATTTGGGTAATATGAGTTTAAAAGTCAATATAGGGGTGTTATTTCATGTCTAGAGGGCTCTAATAATGCTTAAATATTCATTTATTTTCTACCGCTTATCCTCACGAGGGTCGCTGGGGGGTGCTGGAGCCTATCCCAGCTGTCTTCAGGGCGGAGAGGCGGGGTACACCCTGGACTGGTGGCCAGCCAATCACAGGGCACATATAGACAAACAACCATTCACACTCACATTCATACCTATGGACAATTTGGAGTCGCTAATTTTTGGAATGTGGGAATAATCCGGAGTACCCGGAGAAAACGCACGCACGTACGGTGAGAACATGCAAACTCCACACAGAGATGGCCGAGGGTGGGATTGAACCCGGGTCTAGTACATTGCAATGTATTGTCATATTTTTTGTGTTATGAGTATGCAATTGTGATATTCTTTGCATCAGATCACAGACGGAACACTTATACAGCTGTCAATCTACTGCCCCCGCTTGCAAGTTCTGGTGAGTCTTCCGCCCCCGTATTTTGCCGAGGCAGCACATCACGTTAGATCGGAGCCCCGGTCAGCAAATTCACTCTCTCTCTCTGTCCGCCGTGTGCGTCCCGCAGAGTCTCTCCCACTGCGAGCTCATCACCGACGACGGAATCCGGCATCTGGGAAGCGGGCCCTGCGCTCACGACCGACTGGAGGTGATCGAGCTGGATAACTGCCCCCTGATCACCGACGCTTCGCTGGAGCATCTGAAGAACTGCCACAGCCTGGACCGCATCGAGCTCTACGACTGTCAGCAGATCACTCGCGCCGGCATCAAGAGGCTCAGGGTGAGCGGGGGACTCTCAACCGGCCCTGAACCGTGGGGGGGGGTCCAAAAATTGCATCAAAAATGAATTTGATGTAGGTCAATATTTTTCAGCTTGACTTTGATTAGCAAATAGTCTAATATTGGCATCGAACTGCGATATTGGCATCTATGTTCCACTTAAGGATCACGCCAAGCTACGTGGGGGGGGGGTTTGCTTTCTGGACCTTTCCTTGTGGACATTTTAACGCCTTCCACTTTCTTCTTCAGACCCACCTGCCAAACATCAAAGTGCACGCCTACTTCGCCCCCGTGACTCCGCCCCCGTCGGTCGGGGGCAGCCGCCAGAGGTTTTGCCGCTGCTGCATCCTGCTATGATGTAAAAGACGTCCGCCGCCCTTCTCCTTCCTATACTGGACGCCCTGACGCTTGGCCCCGACCCACTTCCCTTAGCCCAATGGCTCTGGGGGTCCCCGCCCGCCCCCACTCCCCCTGCCACGCCCACCTTTTGGAGCTGCAGAGAGAGACCAAACAGTGCAGGGTAACACACACACACACACACTCCACATATTCACGTTTTGGGTTAAAAGACCGATACATACGTCACAATATTGCAATATTATGTTTTTATTAGCAATCCAGTCCAAACATATGAATTAGTACGCAATTATCATGTCATATTTCAGCCTTTTATTGAAATATCAACGTGGCTGATGGGGGCAAACACATAGCCACGCCCATCCTGGCTAACTTTGCGTTTTGGATCATTTCTGTGTTTGGAGCGTTTGGTCGTTGCCCCTGTCGGCTGGTGTAAAATATCAGGCACACACACCCCGTCTGTACGTGAAGTTTATGTTGGCATCGCTTGAATGTATTCCATGAAAAAAAAAAAAACATGCAAAAATCAATGCAAACTTTTGCACAACAAAAAAAAAAAACAACAACAATCTTGCTGTTTGATACATATTCAAAGACAAACGGCTTAACGTACTCGCATCCTGCACTGTTAAAAGTCTGGTCCTTGTGCCCCCCCACGACCCCCACCCCGGCCAAAAAAAAGTGACACAGCCGGTGAAAGCAACAAAAAAATTATTTAAAAAAAAATAAAAATATCCGCCTTTTTTTGCACCTATAGACCTAACATCCAGACTGTTTACAAACGAGAACATTTCAAAGGTGTTTTTACTAACAACAACAACACACAGGAAGGTTGTTACAGCCCCCCCCCCATTCCCTTCTCTCTTGTCTCTATGTGCTTCATTGTATGGCAGCAGCGGGCGGGGGGAAAGGGGGCAAAAAAAAAAAAAAGACTTAATATTTTTTTAAAAAGAAAGAAGGCAGACATTTGGGGACTGAAGAAGATGCCAAACGCTGCATGTGACACCCCCGGTTTGTGTTTTTTTTTTTTTTTTTATGGACACAAGCGAGGGACGATGATGATGATGATGATGATGATGAAGATGATAAACACATGGGACAAAAAGAAAAATAACTTATTTTGAAAGAAGACGACAATAACGGGTGGGGTGGGGGCGCCGGGACAAGAGGAGCGATGACCTTCACGGAGCAACAGGGAAAAAAAATAACAATCACATTTGCTTTCAAGGACAAAGGAGCAGGGGGGGGGTCACGCTGAAAAGAAAAGGTTCCAAGGAAATAGTCCAAGAACCGATCCTTCATCGTTGTAGATTTTCTTCAGTGCGGGTAGTTTATCAACGTCTAAACATGTCAATCACATGTAAACTGCTCATACTGATGAATATATTCATGTGCCAAAACACGCAGCATTTCTTCCATATAATTTCACATGATGCAATATTCTCATCATACTTACTTACATACATACTTTTTTTTACTCCATCTTTAGTACAACTTTATTTTTTGTGACAAACTTACTCTTGTTTAATTTAATGACTTTTTTCATAATTTTTTTTTCTTGCAATATTCCAGTTTTGTTCAGGTAATAGTACAAATATTAATTTACATATTATTCCCACAGTAATACAAATTCATTCTCATAATATTGCAACCTTATTCTTTATTTTCCTTGCCATAAATTGCAACTTTTTCCCCATAAAAATTTCCCATTTTATACATATAATTCTTTTTACCATTACAACTTTATTTTTCTTGTATCATTTGTTTTATTTTATAGCTTTTTTCCTCTCATAATATTATACTACTTTATTTGTAGTAAATTACAACTTTTTTTCCTATTAATTTTATGCGACTTCATTATGTGTAAGTTATGACTTTATCCACATATTATACAAATGCAGTTTTCATTCATTTGGGCTCTTTTCTCTCATAATATATTACTATATTATTTCATAAATTACAACTTTTTTCCCTATATTATTATACTAGCATATTTTTGGAAAAATTACAACTTTTTATGCTAATACATTTTTCATTTATTTCACTTTATATTTCTTAAATGCAGGCTTTTTCCCCCTTGTAATTTATTTTTTTTGTAAATTATGATTTTCCCCTCATTTTATGCTACTTAATTTTCCATAATTCATCACTTTTTTTCTTTTATTTTTTGTAAATTGCAATTTTCCTCCTAACATTCCAATTTAATTTGTCATTATTTACATTTTACACACAATTATTATGACTTTCTTTCCTCGTTACATATTGACATATTGTTTTGTTTTCTTCATAACTTTATTTATATTACAACTTTATTTGCTCTGACGCTACAACTTTTCTCTTCAGTGTGGCCTGAATGCTCCTTGTTTTTATGGACGGGAGGGGGCGCGTCTAATGAGGAGTGCCCCCCCCCCCCCCCAGTGCTAAGGAATGTTAAAGGGCTGTCAGGCTTATTTTTATTGTTTGGAAGGAGGAATTGCACCTGCTTCGTGTTGCGTTCACTGTCTCCAAATTGAGCCCCCCCCCCTTTGTAAATACTCGGGCGAGAGTGTTGGGCCCCTAAGTCGTTTTTTTTGTTTTGGTTTCTTTACTTCTTGAATGTTTCCATCAAGGACTGACCGACTTGGTCCGAGTTGGTTGTTCTTCTTCTACTTTCGAAAGATTCTCATTTGTCATTTCCCCAACGACTCACCGTGCACTCTGTCCCCCCCCAGGCAAGACTGAAAAAACCAAGCGTGGAATGTTGAAGAATCTCTCTTGGATTTAACGGGGGGGGGGGGGGGGGGGGGGGTGAAGATTCTATCATTTTTTGATGGGCCAGGCGGGATCATTCAAGACGAGATGAGTCCGGTGTAATCCCGCCTGAGCCGTTTTGTTTGAGCGGGCCTTTACAGGGGAGGGGTTGGGGGGGTGTAGGGATTAGGGAGCGGCCAAGTGTCAAAATGGTGGCCATGTGGAGACAGGAAGGAAGAAACAGCTCGCCGGTGACGCCTTCTTTGCCCTTGCCACACGTCGATAACTTTATAAACATCCTTCAGGTTTTAAAGAAAGTACCCTGAACGCACCACTAAGCAAACCTCCTTGCCGCATCCTTGCACTTAACACACCCACACGGGACGTTTTTGGGCCTCAAACGCATCATCACCGAGGGCAAGAGGTGATGCGGCGGGGGAACAGCGTTGTTTTGAGTTTTCATTTGACGATGACTGTAGTTCATATAATTACTGTAAATCTTTTTTTCCTTTTTCTTTTTTTTGTACAATTAACCGATTATAAATGAATATGTATGTATGAATAAATATATACCTTATATTATTAAAGGCTTGTCTAGTTTTCTGTCACATGGGGTGCGCTTCCTCGGAGCACCGCTAGATGGCAACATTGAACTTGCATGATTTTCTACTTTCATAGCTGCTCAAATGCCAGGATATTAATCCAAAAGTGAGTCATAAATGAGCATATTTGGGATTATTATGATTTTATATTTCTTTTTTGTTTGTCTTGGACTTAATAGGTGTCTATTTTGTTATAATTGGATACGTATTTTTGAGTGTTTAGCAGGTATAGACGCAGTGAGGTCATTAAATGACTACATTTGACTACTAGACTGCATATGTGCATGAGGTCACATGACGTGATGATGTCTGTGCAAAGAGCATCTGTGGGCCCGGTTTGGCAAACGCCGCCATGACACAGCGATCTGCTGCTGCCACCACACAGGAGTCCTTTTGTGTCCCTGTTTGTTTTTGTGCCTCGGAGAGCTTCAGGAAGTGTTGTCGCTTCTCTTCACGCGGGCCTGTGCCGTGTGCAAGGATGAAAAGCTGAATTTTTAAAACGTAGCATGTTTTTTCCTCCCTGCAGCAATCCCCCCCCTGGGCTGTTCTGTGCTTTTTCTTTATTCATGCAACAGTTCAAAAGGCATTTGTTTGCTATTATTTTTGCCTCGCCGCTTGGGCCTTGAAGGTTTCATGTTTACATGAAAACAACCTGGGAGCATTTCTTCCGATCGTCCGATGCCAGGCCACGAGACGTACACACACTATTTCTCCTCTTGTGTCCGCCATTTTTGACTAACCTTTGTCCATATCGAAAGGATACTTGGTTTTTTTTTTTGGACCTGAAGGCATCCCCGTCATCAGTGTAGTGCATCAAAAGTGACTTACCACTCTCTTGGTCCCAATGAGCCCAGTTCTGGTTTTCATTTAGGGAACCAAGTGTGGAGTAAGTTACCGTTGATGCACTACACTGATGATGGGGAAGTCGTACAACTTCAAAATAAAACATCCCAACTTTTATTTAAAGTATAGAATGTATTAGTACTCACCACTGAGTAATACTGTAACTGTTTTTTTACAGGGGTACATGTACACTTTATATTTCATCATCTATTTATAAATTATTAGCGACTTATTGGGCGGTTTTCCTGCCTATTTTAGGGGAAAAACATTTTTTTATTTGACCAAAAATGTGAATGCGGAGTCATGAATGTGTAGTCTATATTTTCAGGTATTTTGTGTCCAAAAAATGTATGTCGGTCTTTTGTAAATGACTAAACACATTACAGAATAAAGCTAACAATAACTCCGTCTTCCCGGTGTCGTCCCTGCAGACTGAACCTGAAGTCGGCGTGTTCTTCTCTTTATTGGCTTAATGCGGCATGTGTCCACCACCTTATTGCTTCAATCTTTCATCTCTTTCTCTCTGCTGAAGCTAGAGGAGGAGGAGGAAGAGGGCGAAGGGCGCTAAGGGGGGGATCAATATTACTAACACACCCCAGGAGAGATGTCTGCTGGTACAACTCCAGCAGCAAAGCAAATTGCATTTAAAATCTGAGGCGGGCGATTTTTGGTAGGCTGCTGACTTGATAAATAAGAACTGATGAAGCGTCGGCACACATGGATCTACTGTGGAGTGGATCCCTTTACATTTATGATTTAAAATTAATTGAATTTTTATATATTTTTTCCTCGTAGAAATCAATTGGAAAAAGAGATTATGAAGAATATTTGACCACTTTTCTATGCAGGAGTGCTCCAAATGTGGCAGATGACGAGGGCATCACTTCAGCACAGCCCCCCCCTTACACATTTTCATTGAATTTTCTTCTTATTTTTCATTGTTATCACACAGTTTTGCTAATTTTTGAAGATTAATTTATGTTGTCATGTAGATATTTACAGTATTTCTTTGGGCATGCACCGAATACCATGCATTCATATTCCAGCTATACTATTTGTTGTCTTCCTGCAAAAAATATGCCACTTTTTGTGGGTTATACTTCTATATTCTCATGTTCAGTAATTGCTAATGATAATTTCAATTGTATTTTTGACATTCTTCTTCCAGGAGTGCTCCAAATGTAGCAGATTGTGAGGGCATCTTATGTGCACAGCCTTACCTTAGGTCACCCCACACAATTGAATAGGATTTTAAGACCACAATGTACATGCTAATTCATGCTAATTTCCATGACTTGATTTTTAAAATCTTCGCTATATTGTTAAGTTGGTCGTGTACATTTTAAAATCTTTGTCATGTGTTGGGATTGTAATTATAATCAACAAAATTGCTAACTCGTTAAATGAGTGGAATGTTTAAAGTTAGAAGTATTAGCGTCAGTACCCGTATTGTGGCAATACTGGGCCGGATCGATCCAAACATTTCCAGTATAGCCCCGCCCACCGCAGCATTTGGTCCTCGTGCGTGCGTAAATGTGAGTCGCCGTGGCACAGTTGTAAGCCTGACGTCCAATCACGCGTCCCACAGGCACGAGTGGGCGTGCCTCAGACGCACGAGCACTGATTTACTCTTGCATTGTGGCAGAAAGGGCGGGCAGTCCTCCTTTCGGTCGCCACCGTAGAAGAAGAAGACAAATAAGAAGAAGAAGTAGTCAGCGTTAATTGGGGTTTAGCTGACGTAAGAAGTGGTGTTTTTACGTCACTGGTCAGCGGAATTCAACTGCGGCGTGTTCCACTTTGTCCACGGTCTTCATGGCTCAACGTGGACCTTCCCGGACTTGCAGCTAACCAAGACTTCATTTTTTTTATTTCCTCTTTTTTTTCTTCTTCTGCTGCTTCCTATGAACTTGGCTGCCCAAGATGACTGATATTAATGAGATGGAGATCGACTCCCAGCTGAGGCTACACACCCAACCACTGCCATCCAAGGTAAACACACACACAAGTATTTGAAAATGTCGTATTTCATCTATTATATCATTCATTTTTTAGTAATATTGTCTCTGTGTGTGTATATATATACATGACATTAAAAAAAAACCGAAAAAACAAATAACGAACAAGAACCGAGAAAAAACTTTCCCATTTTTTGACTGTTTTAGTAGAGATATTCAATTTTAGGCCACCATTAAATTTACACAAGTACACACAATTAACACTGCAAAAAAATATATTATTAATTAGCCTATCGTTATTATTATTATTATCATCATTATTCTTCTGATTATTACGACTATTACTACTACTGGTAATCGTAGGCTAGTATTAGCCTGATTATTGGCTTGCTTATTAGCCTGCTTTTGCCCTATTATATAAAATTTGTCAGATTTTTCTTGTAAAAAATCTATAAAAATATTTAATATCAATAAAATAAAAGCCCTCATGCCCCCACTGTATATACATACAGTATAGTTTTTTTTTATTCAACTTTGGAGTTTTGTAGATTTTCCAATTAAATGTGTGTTTTGCCTGGCTGCAACTAAAGGATCCAAAAACCGTCTCGCTTTCAAAGGCAGACCTTAACACACAACTTGTTCACATTTCATGTTTCAATAAGTTGATGTGTTTTTTCCACCTGCTTTGTCTGGTAGGGGTGGGCGATACTGTGTGATCAATCCCTGCTATAGATATTATCCAGCCCCCTCTACCTTAGGTCTGAGTCGCTGCTGATGACATCATAGTTGTGTGTAATGAATTTTTAATGCCTGCCATCTCTGTTATGAAGTGATAAAACATGTCCGTAATGAGTCGGCAAGAGTGGAAAAAAACATGCACCTGCATTATTTTCTATGTCTTATTTTCCCCTAAACACAATTGAGGGTACATTGTGTACTTATGTGCATGAGTGTGTTACTTTGTAGTCCTGAATTTGCAAATGCAATTTCACATTTGACCAAATCCGGTGACATATTGGTGGAATGGGATTTTGCACCAGCGTCAGTCTTGGTACTGCACTCCATTGGCTTCTCCTGCATGCTGCAAGCATCTTAGGAAATATGACATATATTCAGCTTCATGTGATGTTCCGCACATGCCCGCTCTTCCTGCCTGCCTGCCTGCACTTCTTCACTTGTCCATTCTTTCTATGATTAGGATTCCATTCCACTTGTTTAGTGACGTTTATAAACAGTCATTTTAAAAGAGCAGGAGCTCACTAATGGAAGGCTTTTAGTGCGCTGCTTTGATTCATTAGACAGCAACCCTTCCTTCTCGTCTTTTGCATCTCTAACCTTCTCCATAAAGACATGACACCGACAAAACATTCACAGTGTATTCATGAGCTGTGAGAATTCAATTAGTTCCGAATTCCGAATTAGAATTATGATTGACGGAGCAAGCCAATCGGTGTTTTTGATGTTAATTTTTATCGCTGGTTGCAGCTGGTAGTCAACGCAAAAAAAAAAAGTTTCTCATTATATTAAAATATTGAGTTCAATATCATGCATAGTGGATCAAATGAGGCTGCACGGCGGTCGAGTGGTTAGCGTGCAGACCTCACAGCTAGGAGACATGAGTTCAATCCCACCGTCGGTCATGTCTGTGTGGAGTTTGCATAGTTTGGAGAACATTTCTCCGGGGAATCCGGTTTCCTCCCACATTCCAAAAACATGCTAGGTTAATTGTCGACTCCAAATTGTCCATAGGTATGAATGTGAGTGTGAATGGTTGTTTGTCTATATGTGCTCTGTGATTGGCTGGCCACCAGTCCAATGAATGGATCACATGATCAAACAAATGACCTCCGCCATGACTCTAACAAGTGTGTGAAGAAGCAGAGTTACGGTGCCATCTACTGTACGGAGTTGGAGCTACATTCACAGACAGTCCCGTTATAATGTGTTTATGAGAGAGGATGCCGCATGTTTACCTGTCGTACAAGCGTCCAAACAATTTAAGTGCATTAAACAACAAAAGATGAACACATTAAAAGAGTCTGGTATGTGTGTACTTCTTCTTTGGGAATAGGTGGTGCATGAAAAAAGCCAAAGAAAAAGCAAGAAACTGGATGGAGCCTTTTGCTGTTGTGAGATAAGCTGAGGTTTGAATTTGTATTTTTCCACTAAAATGTTATTCCAAATGATGCAGCTTCCGGGACCTTCCACTTTACGGGTTCTGCTGTGGAAAAGAACACGGTGTCGATGCCGGCGTGTAGCTAATGATCCGCTGGGATGAGGTCTTTGTCATTTGGCAAAGTTTCCCATTCTTTGAGATGCACTCCACGTTCCTCCTGGTGGCACTGGAGACTGGACCTGGTTCTCTTCATCATCAGTCAGGAAGGCCGTCTGATCTTTATTGACTGACACAGCAGAAGCTGTTAAGCTATGTAGAAATGCAACAGCGCCATTTTAGCCACAGAGGTGGAGAAAATCACCGGTGAGGAGAAGTAATACGCAGATAGCGGCGCGGTAGAGGCGGTATGTTATCATGTATCATCATGCAAATGAGCGCGCAGACCTCCTCCGGAATGATAACTCGCTCTTTGCGAGCTTTGCTCCGAGATGAAACGGCTTAGTTTCAAGCGTGAAAGATTTGTATCCCAAAATTACACCGCGCTTTTGTTGGTGGAGCGCTTCGGAAGGCGTGCTGGTGACATACTCGGGGGAAGAAAGATTGTAAAAGAAGGTTGTGTTTGGCTGAAAACTTAGTTGTCCTTCATATTGCCTGACTGACCTTTTTGTTCACTGAACATTGCGCAATTTAAAAGGCCCCTTATTGTGCCAAAGTGGCTTTTAATGACAACCTAACAGTAATATGCGTCCCTAGAGGTTGTTTATGGGCACAAAATCCATCATCTGCCTCAATTGTTTGCTACACTCCTCACTGAAGAGCTCAACGCTTGCTTTGGAAGTTGTTGTTTTTTTGACGATTATTATATTTTATTTTTTAATATCCAATTTATTTCATGCATGTTCTCCCCATAGGTATGAATGTGAGTGTGAATGGTTGTTTGTCTATATGTGCTGATGTCACAAGATGGAGCCACGAGTGAGTGTTTTTATCAATATTTTGTACTATATAGCTTCAGAGCTAACTGCATTTATTTCTTTAAAACTTAATAAACCAACAACTTACCACTTCCACATTGTATGGGAGGAACCTTTTTTCATTCTTTGGCCGTGCATGCGTGGGTTTTCTCCGGGTTTCTAAAAACATGCTAGGTTAATTAGCGACTCCAAATTGTCCATAGGTATGAATGTGAGTGTGAATGGTTGTTTGTCTATATGTGCTGATGTCATAAGCAAAATGGAGCCACTAGTGAGTGTTTTTGGATGCGAGGGGAGAACTGGGGTGGACATTTGGACAGTCCCCTTATAATGTGTTGATGAATGAGCTTCAACAAGTAGTGGCAAATCAATATTTTGTACTATACTATAGCTTCAGAGATAACTGCATTTATTTTATTAAAACTTAATAAACCAACAACTTACCACTTCCACATTGTATGGGAGGAACCTTTTTTCATTCTTTGGCCGTGCATGCGTGGGTTTTCTCCGGGTTTCCAAAAACATGCTAGGTTAATTAGCGACTCCAAATTGTGGTGATATTTCATGTTTAGAGGGCTCTACTAATGTTAAAAAATGTATTTAAAAGACCCCAAACCGGTAAAAACAATGAAAATGTTTGATTCATAAATAAGGACTCCTACTTTGCCGAAATTCACTTATCACGATCGGGTCTGGAAACAATCAACCGTGATAAACGAGGTATTTCTCTATAGTGTCGTTTAATAATATCCAGTTATTTTTGTACATGTGTGCTGCATATTAATAGTCTGACCCGATGAGCCAAATAAAGGAAGAGTCCCGGGGTCCTTCAATTAGAACAAATGACAGAAGCCGGGCTTCGTGTCTCAGTTGCAGCTGATCTAATCATCTACCTAAAAAGCCTTCCTCTCATGTTCCGTTTCATCATTAGCGCCGTCAGTCGAGATCACGAGTGTCATCTCGTGTGATCATTATATGAGGTGAGCACGTGGAACATAATATTAAGGGGGAAAAATAAGAAACATACGTGACTGGCTGCAAGGTGTTCATTGCTGTCAGTCAATGTCTCCGGTCCGTACGGCAGCCTCATGACAGGCTCTCGCTGAAAGCCTATAATAATCTTCTCTCAGACACACACGGGGCACCAGATCAATGCGTCCCACAGCAGCCATAATTCTATATCAAAGCTCTTATGGCATCACATGATTGTCTCCCTAGATGAGGTTGATATATATAGACAACATACACAGAGGTCAGAAATGTACAAACAACACGACGCTGCAAGGATAAATATATCCTGTGGACACATCAATGTTTATTTTTTTTAGCTATTAAACCAATCAGTTGACAGAAATGCTGGGAAATGTTGGACAAACAGCAGGAAACAGACAAAAATCAACGCAATAGATGCCATATGTCGCCTACAACAACCCAACGTGAAGGACACAAACATTAGCATAGCCATACGATGCTAAAGTGCTAATATTACACTCGCATTTTAATAGGAACTTAGCCTATTTGCGCAAGAAAAACAAAAACTTACAGCTGATTGATGCATAGGATAGTTTGCACTTTAAGACGTGTAGCAAAGCCTGTTTTGTTTTGGTGGGGGTATACACCCACCCATCTATCTCTCTCACTGGGGGGGGGGTCAGAGGCGGTTTCACATCCATATGTTTTTTATGACGCCATGAAAAGCCATTAAAGCAGTTAGCATAAAGCTACACACACCCAAAACAACATGTCCCCAGTAATGTTTACTAAAAGTATTTTTTAAATGTCTCAATTCCAGCATCAAGGCGACAAAGCAACACATTTCTAATACACTAGACATATTTTAAATTGATCATATTTCGCAATAATTATTTGGCGGGGGTGGCCTTGTGGCGTTAATAGATGTACTATTAAGTCATTGTACTTATGCGCTATTAGAGCATCATTAAAAGTCACTCAGGGTAGTTTAACATCAATGCAGGTATTCATGCGTTCCCTCCGTAGCTCGTATTAGCATGCATCTGTAATGTGAAAGTCTACAAAGCTGCACTGCACACACACACACAGACACACACACACAGACAAAGTGTTTTGTTCACAGAGCTGTAAACAGCATGTCCCTGTAAAGTGATTACGTTTGGCACCGAGTGCAACGAGGTGTGCGTACACACAGTGTCAGCGCTCGACTGATTATGTCTGCTCGTGTTGATCGCTTCTTTCTTTCCATGCCTCACTGGAGGTGTCTCGCAGCCGCTTGCATGCCGCCTCAATAATAAATGGACTCCTGTCCTCGGGTAAAGTAGCGTCATCTCGGGGGTGACAGGAAACTTGGGCTGATCCTGCTAGACTTTTTACAAATCCATCAATCAAAGACCCCGCGGTCCTGGATGCAGTCGAGGTCAGGTTTTGTCAATACGCGTGACCCAAGGTGTGCTCTGATGTCGCTTCGTGTCACGCCGGCCGCGGCGCAATCAAGATTAGTGGCCCAGAGGAAAGGCTTCTCATAGACGATCACGCCGTTTGATCACAATGGCCGCCGCTCACCAACAACCACCACCAGGAAAATACTATTTACACGTATATATCTCAAGGGCGATCAGGCTGATCGCTTATCTCCATGACACCTTTACAACAAGTGAAAATGGAAGAAAATGTGGTGTTTTCTTTGCAGTTCTAGCGGCTGCCAACCTGCTGGGACCGCTTTCCGTTGAGTCCGTTTGGTCCGATCGGTCTCTGCAAACCGCTGCGTCTCAATACTTTTGCCCCCACGCTGAAGATTCGCTCTTTGGTGTTTGGGACTTTACAAGCGAAGCTCTTCAATTCTTACTCTTAAAACGCTAGTCAAAGATCCTCTATTTGTTGCCTGCGGTTTTGAAGTATCTTCCTCAAAAACACAAGTGAAAGATCTTTTACATGACATAGTACTACAAAGACTGTAGTCAAAGATCTACTACGTAACAGGAGTGTTTTGCAGTTTTTAGGAATCAACTGCAAAATTGTTAGTCATAGATCTTCTATATGGAAGATGTACAGGAGTGCTCTGCTGTCGCTAACAAGCTTCGGCTGAAAAGCTAGTCACAGATCGACCGGCGTGTTATTTTATTTTATTTTATTTTATTTTATTTTATTTTATTTTATTTTATTTTATTTTATTTTATTTTATTTTATTTTATTTTCTACCGCTTTTTCCTCACCAGGGTCGCGGGGCACATATAGACAAACAACCTTTATTTTATTTTACTTTGTTTTACTTTATTTTACTTTATTTTATTTTCCTTCGTTCATTCATTTTCTATCGCTTTTTCCTCACCAGGGTCGCGGGGCACATATAGACAAACAACCTTTATTTTATTTTACTTTATTTTACTTTGTTTTACTTTATTTTACTTTATTTTATTTTCCTTCGTTCATTCATTTTCTACCGCTTTTTCCTCACCAGGGTCGCGGGGCACATATAGACAAACAACCTTTACTTTATTTTACTTTATTTTACTTTATTTTATTTTACTTCATTCATTCATTTTCTACCGCTTTTTCCTCACGAGGGTCGCGGGGCACATATAGACAAACAACCTTTATTTTACTTTATTTTACTTTATTTTACTTCATTTTACTTTATTTTACTTTATTTTACTTTATTTTACTTCATTTTACTTTATTTTACTTTATTTTACTTTATTTTACTTTATTTTACTTTATTTTACTTAACTTCTGTTTTTATGACATAAGTCACAGATGTTTTCTACTGTTTTTAGGAATCTGCTGCACTTGCTGTTAAATGAAAGCTTCCTTATGTGTGTGTGTGTGTGTGTGTGTGTGTGTGTGTGTGTGTGTGTAGCTCCAGAGGCTGAAGCGCTCGCTGTCCTTCATGCGCAGTAAGAGCGTGGAGAACTTCTTCCAAAGGTCCTACAGCGACGCCCGCCTCCCGCCGGACTTCATCACGGACCCGCCGCCTCCCTCGCCGCCGCCGCTGCAGCTGATGCCGGGCTCTCCACTGGTGGGGGGCGAGGAGCGCTCGCCGTCCCGCTCTCCGTCCGTCAGCCCCAACCCTTCCATCTCGTCCCACTCCCCGTCTCTCAGCTTGTCCCCATCTCTGTCCTCCAAGCCCGCCCAGGCCCAGATCACGCACTGCTTCCAGGACCACGTTTTTCGCAAGCCCACCAACTGCCAGCTCTGCAAGAACATGATCGTAGGTCAGCGTCCTCTCTCTGATTTCATATTCGACTTATACATACTTCAGCCATGTTACCTATTCATTTTCTTATTTACTCACCAAGTGACTTACATTATATACTTCTATAGCATATAAGCAGCGTAGAAAACAAATGGATGGATGGACTTACATTAATACATGCTTACTAGTGTCATACATAATTGTGACTTCCTGTCAACTTATTCAGGAGTTTTAGGATCTAGGACAGGGGTCTCAAACATGACAAAACACGACTATAGTCACATTTATACTCTTTTTATTTACAACATATTGCGCAACTGCAGGGTCTTGAGACACATGCTAACTCGCAAACTAGAGAGCTAGTGACCTAAACGGTAGCCTTCAAGTTATTTCCTTTAAACTTAAATAAATAAAACTTACCACTTCCACACGGATAGGGAGGATAACTATTAACAGTTATTTAACCTTTTAATCAAATGTAATCATTTTTTCTGGGTACATGATACCATACAGCATCCATATCAAAACTTGCGCGGGCCGCACTAACATTAAACTTTCAAACTAGTGTCCTGCGGGCCACATTTGGCACATTTGAGACCCCTGATCTAGGAGGTGAGGCATTCACTTTGAAGACCTTGCTGTGTTTATAGTTTTCAGTGTTTTCAGTGCTGCAATTGTGTGCGAATACGTGAGTCTGTGTGCTTTTATTTTTAGTCGAGCTCCTGTTTCTGCTGGCTGTACTTCCTGTCACGGTGATGGATTATAGACTACAAGCTGCTCCTCTTGTGTTGTAATGTTTGATGATGTTTTTATTCCCAGCGTGCATTGTATCGCATCTTTATTTTTTTTACGTGATGCATCGTCTCGCTTCCCCTGCAGCCTCCTGCTGGTCTTTTCGGCTTTAATGAAGACGTCTGATTGGTTTGATTGTCGTAAAAAGAACTGCTGATGTCTAAATAGAACAAATCTCCCGCAAAATGAATTCTATTTCTTTGTGGGATGGGATGGAAAAAGGGTGCGTTAATCATTTAAAAACACGAGGAGCATCATTTGGCGGCGCTTTTATTACACAGAGATTGGCACCGTGACAAATCAATTATGACTGAAATATTTCCAGCTGGTTTCGGGAGACTGTCAAGCTGTTGGTGTCGCCACGACTCGCAGGGAAAGTGGGCCACCACCTGAGTATATGCCACCTCAGCATCCGCCCACGTCGTCTCAAGACCCCCCCCCCCCCCCAACACACACATCCCTCCTCTTGTGGTTTTGAATTTTGTGTGACTTTTTTTCTGCTCTCATTCTGTCTCTGTTCTGTTGATCCGTCCCTGCAGGAAACTCCAAACAAGCTCTGCGATGCAAAACGTGCAAGTTGGCGGCTCACCTGTGGTGCACCTCGGAACTTTCACAGCAGCCGTGTTATGGAAAGGTATAGTATACGTATACGTACATGCAGAATATCAATTCAGAGTGTTGCTGAATATATGGATATATGAATACATATGAAGTTTCTGATGGTAGCTGGGGGTGAAAGTATAAACCACGGGGGGGTCACGGGGGGTGCTGGAGCCGATCCCAGCCGTCTTCGGGCGAGAGGCGGGGTACACCCTGGACTGGTGGCCAGCCAATCACAGGGCACATATAGACAAACAACCATTCACACTCACATTCATACCTATGGACAATTTGGAGTCGCTAATTAACCTAGCATGTTTTTGGAATGTGGGAGGAATCCGGAGTACCCGGAAAAAAAACCCACGCATGCACGGGGAGAACATGCAAACTCCACACAGAGATGGCCGAGGGTGGGATTGAACTCGGGTCTCCTATCTACGAGGTCTGCGCGCTAACCACTCGAACACCGTGCAGCCAAGTATAAACAATGCTTGGAAAACTGCAATCCTCTCCCTGGTCAGATTTTATTGATTCATTCATATCTCGTGGTTTATTGCTATTTAATAGTGGAGCATATGCATGTGAGTGTGAATGGTTGTTTGTCTATATGTGCCCTGTGATTGGCTGGCCACCAGTCCAGGGTGTACCCCGTCTCTCGTCCAAAGACAGCTGGAATAGGCTCCAGCACCCCTGCGGTAAGCGGTAGAAAATGAATGAATGTGCCCTGTGATTGGCTGGCCACCAGTCCAGGGTGTACCCCGCCTCTCGCCCCAAGACAGCTGGCATAGGCTCCAGCACCCCCGCGACCCTCGTGAGCATAAGCGGTAGAAAATAAATGAATATTTAAGCATTATGAGAGCTCTCGAGACATGAAATAACACCCCTATATTGACTTTTAAACTCTTATTACCCAAATTTGTAAATAAAATGAAATAAAACCTTTTCGGGGCTTCACAAATAGGAGACCCGAGTTCAATTCCACACATGGTTGTGTACTCGACCCGGGTTCAATCCCACAGTCGGCCATTTCTGTGTGGAGTTTGCATGTTGTCCCTGTGCATGTGTGGGTTTTCTCCGGGTAGTCCTGATTATTCCCACGTTCCAAAAATTAGTGACTCCAAATTGTCCATAGGTATGAATGTGAGTGTGAATGGTTGTTTGTCTATATGTGCCCTGTGATTGGCTGGCCACCAGTCCAGGGTGTACCGCGCCTCTCGTTTGAAGACAGCTTGAAGACAGCTGGGATAGGCTCCAGCATACCCTGGTGAGGATAAGCAGTAGAAAATGGATTGAAAGAGAAAATTGTCCTCCCAAGAAGTTGAACACATAAATGGATGACAGAAGTTGTCTCTACCAACCTGACGGATTAGGAGGTGTGTCCCGTATCTATTTTCAGCCAAATATTTATTGTTAGCCAGGCGTGCAATTAGCATGCAAGCGTGCCATTTTAAGAGCGATGCATTCAAGAGTCTCCAAGAGGGTGAGCGGTGAAGAATGAGGAGGGCATGGAGAGGCGGGGCCCATCCCGCGGCAAACACCAGCATCTTGGCGGGAACAAAGGAATCTGTGATTACCTTGCGAGTGTCTTCTCTCCACATAATGTGACAGAGTGGCTCATTTGCAAGTCAAGACAGCGACGAAGCCCGTATCTCAGCTGCGACGCTTATTGTGCTTAATTCAGTGTGAAATGACAGCTTTGTGCAATCGTGTGTGTACGTGTGTGTGTGTATGTGCTGCGTTACGTGTTAGCAAGCCAACTGATGTCCAGGATGTTTGGATGCGGCTCACATGTCCAGTTCGTCTCTTTTTAAATGACTCCCTTAATGTCCCCAAATGGTTGCGCTGGGGGGGACATTAGTGTGGCCATCAGCTCAGCCTTGGAACTGGGAATAATGGAAACTGAAAATCATTATGCTCTCTGCTGTCCTCCATTAGTCTGGCGCCTTCAAGCGAAACTTCAGCTCGCCCATGCTGGTCTCTGACCAACTGGCCGTCGTCAAGGAAGTGCAGCCGAGTCAAGGTGTGTGTGTGTGTGTCTTTTTTTATGTTGTTGTTGCATCAGATTGCTTGTCCATTGCACCCAATTACAGCCGGAATGACTCCCATCCGACCTCCCCGAGGAAGAAAAACAATGCCTGGACCAGCCGCAACAAAATTCATGGGATTTTTTTCACTTTAATTCCAGTTTGGATTTGACAACCCCATAAAAAAGACAAAATTCTACATTCACAAAGCAGGCTTAAAGTGTATTATTCTAATTTTGCGAGCGGCTACTTAGCATAAAACATTTTGTTCAGGCATTGACGTCTATATTACATTCAAATACCTCACGCCCTATCGTCCACTGTATCATCGATGTGATGAGTACAACATCAAGTAGCCGAGGCGTAGATAAGATGCATCGAGATGTTATTATATCTCCCTCTCGCTGACGGTAAAGTATCGACAAAGCGGCGCACGATGGCTTGCAGCCAATACACAATCCCACCATCAGCAGCCAACATCACACAACACCTGACTGGAATCCTCCTGTGCTTAAACAGGCCTCCATACTGTATCACGCTGGTGATGATGATGAGGTCCAAACACCTGCGTCCGCGATTCAGCTGCCGCGCTGAATCAACGTTCGCGCCTCGTGCTGTCACTTCGTCTTAGCGTCCTTGATAAAGGGCACAATTAACCTACACACACACATCATGATGACCACCTGACAAACACATACTGAGGCCTCAACTTAACCATAACTCTGCTAGAATGCTTCATAGATATAGATATAAATGCCCCCAGTGGTGCCATACTGACTCAGATGGCTCAGAGAAAGGATAGAGAGATCCGGCAGGAACACAAATAGACTCGTACACGCACTAACATGACGATTTAGAAAAACAATGCTCACAATTAAATCACTATGTTGATAGGATGATGTTTTTTAATCAGGTGGGGCACTTCTCTACATGCCCCTAATGCGAATTTTCCTGTATTGACATCAAAGTCGACAAAGCATTTAACCAATTTGTATATTTACCGTACTATCGTGAATAATTACACTTCCTGGTCATGTCACTTGTATGCCCGACCACTTGTTGCTAGGCAGCATTCGTGGGCTAAATGCACTTGTACCCCATTAGCTTCATTTTAATGCGTTAGCATGGGAAAAAGTTATCTAAAAGTTATCTATTTTTAAGTAATTTTCAGTTACATGCAAGCTCCTGTTGGCTTGGCTGCCACACACATCAGAGAACAGACAGGGAGAGATGGCAGGTAGACAAATAGGCACCAACACATACACTAAATATACTATAAACTATACTATATGTTTTTTATAAACCATCTCACAATTAAATCACTGCTGATACTGTATGGCTACTGTCATAAATATTAATACTTCCTGGTCATATCACTTGTATGCCTGGCCACTTGTTGCCAGGCAGCATTCGTGGATGACATTCTCTTGTGCATCTAATACAAAAAAAAAAACGCAATTAAATAAAGTACGAATTTTAAATGCACCGCCACCGCTATGGAGAAAGGACGGAGAGTCAGCAGGAAAACAATAATTTAATATAGCATCAATATTCTGATGGAAAAAGCCTTTTTAGTCATTGCGCCATCTGCTAGGATACTTCTCTACCTGCTCCGAATGCAGAATTCTGAGTGGTAAGCACCGGAATGAGTTGTCTGAATCTTGAAACCCCCTAAAAAAAAAAACAATTTATGGCAGGGATAATCTCATGTATTGACATAAAAGCACACACAAAGAGCTTCTAAGAGAAGAAATACTCGTAAAAAATACTCTTAAAACACACAATCATAAATCATTTCAATTGTGCACATGGCCTCTTTTAAGTGAGTAAAAGCTGTATGTCGATTTTAACTTGTGACTGCCAACCAAAGTGGGTCACATTTGCTATATTTAGAACCCCTCCCCGACTTTTTCCAGACTGGCATAGGGCACAATATTCCCAATCCTAAATGGATATGTATTAAATTAACATGTGCTTGACTTCTAATTGTCTGCTTTCAGAGGCGGTGTGGGGACGCGTGGATCCCGTGTACGCCGCCTTACGTTACGGGACGTCGCTGGCGCAGATGAGCCGCTCCAGTTTCGGCAGCATGTCGGAGTCGCCGACTCGAAGCCTGGTATGACATGAGTGGCGCCGTGGGCGGATACACACATGCTGTGTGCTGGAGATAAAGTCTCCATGGCGGCACACCAAAACGGAGCATCCACACAGAAACATCCACATTTTTTGTTTCGGTGTCTTTATCCTAAATTGCCAATTCATAAATAAAAATTAAGTAAAGAACATTTTACTTGATTTAAAGTAAATTTTTGCTGTAGAGATAATGGCTGAAATTGCATTCTAACTGCATGTCTCAACATGTAATACCATATTGTGCCTTAAGAGGCGGTAGTGAGTCCAAGTAATTTAGTTTTTCTACAAGATTATCATAGAAAATGATGATAGAAATGATGCTCTAAAGCCACTAGGGGGCATATTTCCAGGCTAGTGAAGACAATAAAAAAATATATAATTCTCCAAGAATAAAGTCAAGAATTCTTCATAAAAATGTAGTAAGATTTGTACGTTAAAAAGAAAGAAATTGCAATGCATGTGCTTTTTGTGTACTAACACACCATTGACATTATTTTATTATTATTATTTATTATTTTATTTTATTATACTTTTAATTGAAGGGTGAAGCAGGTGAGGAGGGGCAGGTGAGACAGTGCAGCATGGAGGAGGAGATCCCTCAGGAAACGGCAGGTAAACACACTCACACTGTTTACATGCATACTGTATTAAACATGTTGCTATATATATTTATTAAACTCCTATATTATATATTTTTTAAACTCCTTCTAGCTGCAGATATGGCTGCCCAGGACGCTGAGTTGGACAAGGAGGAAGAAGATAGCCAAACCGAAACACCCGCCGAGGTGACGTCTCCATGTCTGCCCCATCCATTTTACACGCCTCGTAGTCTCATGCCCTAATTTCTGTGTCCAGGTGACCCCCAAACGCATCGAGGTGCACTCCATCCACACCTACGTGGCGCTCTACAGGTTTTTGCCTCAGGAACACAACGACCTGGAACTCCAGTGAGTAAACAACCTCCACCCTGAATGCGTCATTTGGTGTTGGCTGGCCAGGATGAAAGTGTGTCTGCAGAGGACACCTTTAGGACGACTAATTATAAACTCTGTCCTCACGTAGAGGCTGTGCTCCCAGCGGGGGGGGGGGGGGATAAAGACACTGTATAGCTGCTGGATGAGGTGGGGTAGGGGGTGTTGGTTGGCTGGGTAAATTATCAGGTGTGAACAAATTGGCAGAGGATGGAAAAGTTCAATTTAAAAGTAGCAGGATGATAAGGGAGGACACTTCGGGAAAATTAGCTCTTGTGTGTGATCTCGTTTTCCTGTTTTTAAATGTAGAATTGGGCTGCACAGCGGGCGAGTGGTTAGCACACAAGCCTCACAGCTAGGAGACCCGCGTTCAATTCCACCCTCGGCCATCTCTGTGTGGAGTTTGCCCCATGTTTGTCCCATGCATGAATTGGTTTTCTCCGGGTACTCCGGTTTCCTCCCACATTCCGAAAACATGCTAGGTTAATTAGCGACTCCAAATTGTCCATAGGTATGACTGTGAGTGTGAATGGTTGTTTGTCTATATGTGCCCTGTGATTGGCTGGCCACCAGTCTCCCCCGAAGACAGCTGGGATAGGCTCCAGCACCCCTGCTATAAGCGGTAGAAAATGAATGAATGTGCCCTGTGATTGGCTGGCCACCAGTCCAGGGTGGACCCCGCCTCTCGCCCGAAGACAGCTGTGATAGGCTCCAGCATACCCCTGCGATCCTTGTGAGGATAAGCGGTAGAAAATGAATGAATGAATTAAGTTAATATTTGATAATTTACTTTACCAGTCCGCGATGTACCCCGCCTCTCGCCTGAAGACAGCTGGGATAGGCTCCAGCACCCCCCGCGACCCTCGTGAGGATAAGCGTTAGAAAGTGAATTAATTATTTAAGTTAATATTTGATAATTTACTTTACCAGTCCAGGGTATCTCCCCCCTTTGCCCAAGGTTAGCTGGGATAGGCTCCAGCACCCCCGCAACCCTCGTGAGGACGAGCGGTAGAAAATTAATGAAGTTAATTAAGTTAATATTTGATAATTTACTTTACCAGTCCAGGATGTACCCCGCCTCTCGCCCGAGGTTAGCTGGGATAGGCTCCAGCATACCCCCACAACTCTTGTGAGGATAAGCGGTAGAAAATGAATGAATTAATTAAGTTAATATTTGATAATTTACTTTACCAGTCTGGGGTATCCCCCACCCTTTGCCCGAGGTTAGCTGGGATAGGCTCCAGCATACCCTCGCCCCCCTGTGAGGATAAATAAGCAGCACAGAAAGCGAATGAACAGTTCCCTGTGTAACAATAGATTCACGGCTAGGCTAGTTTTGAAGCATGTGCAACTTTGTGCGATGTGGGCCAGTACTGAGTGGACACCCGGGAGATGTAACGTACACAAGTGGGACGACTACTCTATCTAGGACGGACGCTTACACTCTGTTGGTGTTTTGCGCATGAGAAGTTTGCTGAAAGCAAGAAAAAAATAGCGGCCAGGTGGGTGCCTAATAAATAGTTTGCATGCAGGTCAGGTCGGCTTCAGCGCCGTCGACGTCAGCTTGTAAGCCGCTCTGATAAACATGCTTGAGGCAGCACCGCATCACAAACAGAGATGGATCGCTCACACTGTGTTCTCACTGGACTTTAAGAAGAAGCAGAAGCGGTGTTGATTTTCAAATGGACTTTTTTGTTAAAAACATTGGAAAAAACATTGGCAACCATGGGAGACACGCTGCACGGAAAAGGCTACTTTTGACCACAGAAATGCTTGGGATAGGTTTGGGATACATTCATTCATTCATTCATTTTCTACCTCTTTTCCTCACGAGGGTCGCGGGGGGTGCTGGAGCCTATACCAGCTGTCTTCGGGCGAGAGGCTGGGTACACCCTTGACTGGTGGCCAGCCAATCACAGGGCACATATAGACAAACAACCATTCACACTCACATTCATACCTATGGACAATTTGGAGTCGCCAAATTAACCTAGCATGTTTTTGGAATGTGGGAATTGAACCCTGATCCCCTAGCTGTGAGGTCTGCGCGCTAACCACTCGACCGCAGTGCCGCCCGGTTTGGGATACATGACTGCAAAAATTCTAAGGTGTCCAAATTGAGGTCTGGGGGCCTTTTGTTGCCCGCAGCTTGGTTGGTACATTCATTCATTCATTCATTCATTCATTTTCTACCGCTTTTCCTCACGAGGGTCGCGGGGGGTGCTGGAGCCTATCCCAGCTGTCTTCGGGCGAGAGGCCGGGTACACCCTGGACTGGTGGCCAGCCAATCACAGGGCACATATAGACAAACAACCATTCACACTCACATTCATACCTATGGACAATTTGGAGTCGCCAAATTAACCTAGCATGTTTTTGGAATGTGGGAATTGAACCCTGGTCTTTTCGCTGTGAGGTCTGCACGCTAACCACTCAACCACCGTGCCGCCTGGTTTGGGATACATGACTGCAAAAACTCTAAGGTGTCCAAATTGCGGTCTGGGGGCCTTTTGTTGCCCGCTACTTGATTGGTACATTCATTCATTCATTCATTTTCTACCGCTTTTTCCTCACGAGGGTCGCGGGGGTGCTGGAGCCTATCCCAGCTGTCTTCGGGTGAGATAGGGGTACACCCTGGACTGGTGGCCAGCCAATCACAGGGCACATATAGACAAACAACCATTCACACTCACATTCATACCTATGGACAATTTGGAGTCGCCAAATTAACCTAGCATGTTTTTGGAATGTGGGAATTGAACCCTGGTCTTTTCGCTGTGAGGTCTGCACGCTAACCACTCAACTACCGTGCCGCCCGGTTTGGGATACATGACTGCAAAAACTCTAAGGTGTCCAAATTGAGGTCTGGGGGCCTTTTGTTGCCCGCTGCTTGATTGGTACATTCATTCATTCATTCATTTTCTACCGCTATTCCTCACGAGGGTTGCGGGGGGTGCTGGAGCCTATCCCAGCTGTCTTCGGGCGTGAGGCGGGGTACACCCTGGACTGGTGGCCAGCCAATCACAGGGCGCATATAGACAAACAACCATTCACACTCACATTCATACCTATGGACAATTTGGAGTCGCCAAATTAACCTAGCATGTTTTTGGAATGTGGGAATTGAACCCTGGTCTCCTAGCTGTGAGGTCTGCGCGCTAACCACTCGACCGCCGTGCCGCCCGGTTTGGGATACATGACTGCAAAAACTCTAAGGTGTCCAAATTGAGGTCTGGGGGCCTTTTGTTGCACGCTGCTTGTTTGGTACATTGTGGGAATAAAAATGGAAGGAAAAGAAAACGCAAGCTCATGCTGGACGGTGGTCCAAATTTGGATTTTTAGAAGCAAAACGTGGGTTGAATTCCTGATAGCACCACTTTCGGGACGACTCCAGACGTCATTCATATTAAATCAAGCCTTTTTCACCTTTTGCTCTTTCCTCCGTCTTCTTATCTCTTCTAGTCCGGGTGATCGAGTGCAGGTCACTGACGACTCCAACGAGGAGTGGTGGAAGGTGGGTGGGCAATCATTTTGCACACCTGTGCATGGTGTCTATTATGCATGTGTGTGTGTGTGTGTGTGTGTGTGTGTGGTAATGGATGTGTTTAGGTAACACCTGCTCAGCCACACACAGGCTCCAAAAGAGATGAACAAAACGCGTAGAACATAATAAGGCTGACTGGTGTTGAAGCCTCACATCCTTTTTATTGAGCCTCTAATGGGCTTCCACATGGAAACTAATGGACATCTGTGTGTGTGTGTGTGTGTGTGTGTGTGTGTGTCCAAGATGCTTGCAGCCTTTGCTGCACGTCCCGTGCGTTAAATGATGAGAATCTGCCGCGGCTTCTTCAATCAGCAGTCATTGTTGGGAGGAGTGCGTCGTCGCTGCCCCTCCCGAGCTCTGAAATATGTGATGACCAAAAAAAAGATGCAATTAAGAAAACAAATCTTGTACCTGCTTATGCTAATTTATTGAAAACGAATTCAATCTCGCCGGCAGCGATTTTCACCTCCAGTGGAGCCGCTTTTCTTGTTTGTCACTGTGTTAGTGCGTCAACACACACACACACACACAGTGTTCTTACAACAACCTTGCTTTTATTGCGTTGTTGTTATGTTTTGTTAGTATGCAAAATGTCTCATTTCAAATGAATGTGAATGAAATATAAAAGTGTAGACTTTATTATACATGAGTTATTGTTATTGTATACTTTTTCAGTTGTTATTATTAATAGCTACATGTACTTTTTAAATAATTTATATGTACACCCAACAGACTGAAAGACCGGAACATTCCAACAGGAAATGAACCCATTCACGTTAACTTCACCAAAACCCACGTGTGCATAAAGTCACAACTTGATTGGACGCCGTATTACGTCACAGAAGTCATCCCCGACCTGGTTTCTTCTCAGGGCAAGAGCGGCGACAGGGTGGGTTTCTTCCCCGCCAACTTCGTGCAGCGGGTCCGCCCTGGAGAGCGAGTGTGGCGCGTCATTCAGGGAACATCTGGCATCCGCGAGAGAGGACACATGGCCGTAAAGGAAGCACAGGTAACAGATACACGAGAATTCCATTTGGTACATTTTGGAAACAGAGCATGATCTTCTAAAGGATAAAACTTGTTTCTTCTTTTGTCAGATCTGCGTGGGCAAGCGAGAAGACGGCGAGATGTTTGTGAAGCTCAGCAGCGGCAAGAAGAGAGGCCTCGTCCCGGCCGAATCCATCGAGGAGATCTAAGCGTGCCGCCACAAGGCGCATTCTGAAACTTTGAGCCATCGTCATCACCGACTCAGAAGAACTGGACCCATCTTTGTTGTCTCCTCCTGATGACGAAGGAGATAAAGAGTCTCCTCACTGTAAGTCTTGAACTTCTTGGACTCCCCAAAAGCAGCTGGAGGAGTGGACTAAGACTGGATGTTTACATTTGGGCTAACAGTTGCCACTTTAGTTTTAGTCTCCGTCCACCTTGTGTGGGAGGAATCCGTCATCTTTCTACACACTTGCTACGTCTCATCCAGCATATCTGTCACGTTAGCATGTTACCTTAGCATCAGAATCAGCAGAAAACACACATTTCCAATCTTTTCGAAAACAAGAATATTTGACTTGTGCTCTTAAATACATTTACTACCAAGCAAAATCCGAAAATGTGAGTAGTGAGTAGCTAGCTAGCTCAGCTTACGTTTGACCCTAAAAGGCCACCGTACATCGTACATAATCGTAATGTGTTTTCTAACTGGCACCACCGATTTGTGTCAAATCTATGTTGCGGTATCGGAATAAAAGTGCATAAAATTTCTCAGGGTTAGAAGCTAAATCTTAAAAGAAATGCTACTAAAATTTCTTCTAATGCCTACTGTCGCCTGTGGTAGCGGTCGGGAATATCCGAAAGGGAATTTTATGCAATTTTGTGTCGTGTTGTCACTGAGAGGACGGCTGCAATTATTATTTATAAAAATCAATCAGTGAGTCTGCAGCAGAAGACGGTCAAAAAAACACAACCTTGATGCTTTTGTTGCTGCGCGTGTTAATAATAGAGAATTAATGCGACTTTACTCTGCATAATTGCTTGTCTCTTGTCGGAGAGTCTAATTAAAATGCAAAGTCATGATAGAAATGGGCTTTGAATGAAGCAGCTTGACGTCACGGAATCACAGCAGGTGTATGAAAGCATCAGGCACGGGCTTTGCCTCCTATTGGGAGTGATTACAAAGGACAGACATATTTTGGCATGGGACCAAGACGGCGACGGCAAGTGACGTGTGTGTTGAACCATCACGGTCAGGTCAGTGTGTGTGTGTGTGTGTGTGTGTGTGTGTGTGTGTGTGGACCCGTGTGGCATGACTCATCATTGATCCAAAGTCCTGTCCCGCTTCCTGCTTGACTTCCTCCCTCATCCTTTTTCCTATTGATGTGACTCGACGGTGGAGCCATGCGACTTTCATGTGTGCGGAACGTCGGCTCAGTCACGCAGAGTGACGCCTCCGCTCAAAGCAAAGATCCTTTCATCCGTAGCCATAGCTTAGCTTCAGCAGTTGTTCGGTGGCGAGGCCCCGCCCTTTTCTCTCGTTGTTGTAGTCCAGTGATGAGACGACAATGTTCGGTCTTTGTTTTTGGCGTAGGTAACACTTTGGTTTCATAGTAGCATCTCGCCTTCGGAAGCCATGTTTGCGACATGTACTGTATGTTTTTATGGCACACCTCAATAAAACATCTTTTGTCCTATGAACTCTTCTCTTGTTTGTGTCTTTGTTTTTGTTGTTGAAAAGCAGGAAAAAAGGACGCGAAATAACGGATTGTGGCAAACTTGGACTTTTGGTTTGTTTTTTGGTGAGCGGGATGCGGTAATTCCGAGGTACCGCATGGGCTTTGTGATGTAAGTCAAAAGTGTTGCAGTGCTTTCACCCTGCATGATAATCGCGCTCTTAAAAGAGCTGTCATTTCTACCTGACTGGTAGCACTTTAGCACTCCACGCTGTGTGCTCCTGCAGTAGCACGTGCCCGAGGGCCTCCATTTGCATACACTGATGCAATCATTGATGCCTCTTCTCACTTTAACTAAAACACGCACGCTGACACGCTTTCAAACATGTTTTTTTAATGATAGTACTTGTAGCAGAATTCATTTACACATCTACTCTGGGGCCCCCCGTTTCTCCCTCCACTATTTTTCAAATTTGGCCTGAATTCACTCAAGCAACACACTGGTCAAAGATCCTCCATATGACAGGTGCAGTCTGCTGTTTTTAAGCAGCAACTGCAAAAAAAAAAACACTGGTCAAAGATCCTTTATATGACAGGAATGCTTTACTGCTTATAGAAATTCACAATGCAGTCTGCTGTTTTTAAGCAGCAACTGCCAAAACACAGGTCAAAGATACTTTATTTGACAGGAAGAACATACTGCAACAACACTAACCAAAGATCCTCTATATATGAGGCTAAGCTGTTTTTAAAAACACTAGTCACAGTTCCTCTTTATGACAGGAGCACCTCTGCCATAATGAAGTACAAAGATCCTTTATATACTGTATCAGGAGGTCTCTGCTGGGGATTTTTTTTAATCTGCTGCAAAATGATTGAAAACGTTTGTACGTCATCCGAGGAAGGGACAAAGAAGACAAAACGTCCTAACCTACCTAAAGGACAAGATCCGGTAAAGAGTGAGTGCGAGACGCGGTGAGTCAATAATAGGACAGATGATAATTGTATTTTGTCTCATTACTGCGCAGCTAATGGAAGACGTCCAAGAAAAAGAGGAGGGGAAGCGTGTAGCGATAAAGCCGCAGACACACAAAGCCAATTAGTATGCTAAAGACCACTAAAGTCTTTCAATCAGCCGTGCTTCTTCCCCAACAACACTCACTTCATCCAGCTGTGGACCAAAGTGAAGGTGAGATAACCGAGCTTGTTTGTCTCTTTGTGGAGAGAGTGTTTGAACGCACCGTCGCATATTCATTAAATAGCTCGTTAAAGGACAAACACTGACTCACAGAGTTTCTTTCTTGTTTGTCCATTTCCAACTAAAGCTGCTAAATCACTAAATAGTCAAATAAACACTCCAGTGTGAAGTCCAATGTCGCAAAAAATTGTCCAGGAAGTTTCCAGAAAGTGTTAGCATTAGCTAACTAGCTTGTTGCTAGCTAGCGCATACTGTAAGTCGATTTTTTTTTTTTTACCAAAACACAAATATTGTTTTAGTTTTTCCAGATAAAAAACTCTTGTTTTTCATGAGATGGCGTTAACTTCTTGCAAAACCATGAGCTTACTGCTAATTAAGCGTTCTTAGCTGCTAGCAAGCTTAGTGCTAATAAAGCTTGCTTAGCAGCTAGCAAGCGTACTGCTAATAAGGCTTGCTTAGCAGCTAGCAAGAGTACTGCTAATTAAGCTTGCTTAAAAAGCAGCTAGCAATTATTCAACATGTATTATGATCAGTACTCGTATTTTAGATATCTAAGTAAAATCTTTTAAATGTGATAATTTTAATATATTTTTTAAAACAATCAAGGCTGCTAAATAGATCATTGTGGGGTGTCGGCCATGTTTTATGTCAACAGGAAGGCAATATGTCTTAAAAGTGGTTAAATTGCGAGCCCCTATTACAGGGGTAAGCTAACTGCGACCCGTGGGCCGCTTCAGGCCCGCCAAACGACTTAATCCGGTCCGCGAGGTGTTTCTGATACAATCTGTAGCTAGCACACTGACCACCTATATACATTTATCATTTAGTACTATTTTGCATTTGTTTTATAAATTGCTTTGTGTTTATTTTCACGCACAGCAGAAGACAAAGGGCGCTGCTTCTGCTTCCTGTGTGGGTAAGTTTGAAAGGCTAATGAAAGGTTTTTCATGTCACAGCGCGTGTAAGCTGTGATTACCTGCCCCGCCATTTTTTTTACGCATCTCTATTTTTTGCATCTAAAAAATTTCCCCCCACGCTCACCCACTAAAATCCCAACATGCATGCCGACATTTGTTTGTATGCGCTTGTGCTCTTCTCATTTATTTTGATGGGACGTGACTGCCGCCATCCACCTGGATGGGTGCAAAGTCAGTGTTGATGCTGCCCAGGGGAGGGGGGTGGGCGACTTTATAAAGGTCACACTAAGAACAGCGGGGGAAATATGAGTTTCTTTTTAAAGCAGAAGCAGTGCAGGTAAAAAAAAAAAACTGCAGGCTCCGTATGATGATCATGTCCTTCACGTACAAGTTCACATTTCCACCTCCACATCATTGGAGTACTGTGTTGTTCAAAACCTACTCCCAATAATGCTGATCAAAGATCCTCTACGTGACAGCAGAGCTCTGTTGGTTTTTTAAAACGTTGGTCAAAGATGCCTGATATGACAGGAGCTGCCTGCTGTTTTTAAAAACCGACTCCAAAGATCCTCTATATGACAGCAGCACTCTGCTGTTATTAAAAACCTACTCCAAAACCGCTGGCATTTCTCCTCCTGTCCTCCTCATTGTGTTTGCCATTTAAGCCTGAAGCATGTTAGCTTGCTGTAACTCCAAGCCGCAATGATGCAAGACGAAGAGGCGGCCAAGAAACAGGAAGTGAGCGCGTGGAGACGGATCAGCGAAGACTTTACTGTGTCTGGGGGATGGCTGTGAAGAGAGACAGAAAGAAGGCAGAGGAAAAATCACTTTTTGGAGGAGCTGGAATGAGATGGAGCGTTGATGGAGGTCCACTTAGCGTCATAGGCTCGTACAAATGTTCAGTAAAAACATAAATATGATTTAAAATTATTAATTACTACTTGTAATTTAACATTATAATTCTTAATGTTTTTGCTTACACATCCTGGCTAATTTCTTAGGTATTTTTACACAGCAAAACTAGACAACAAAGCTAATCAAATATGATTTTGTTCTGGTTTTGTTTTCTGGAACGCTTCCTTTCCTTACTTTCCAGTTTTCCTCGAATGCACCACATGTCTTTTGTTCTTCCAGACACTTTCTATCAAGTCTGTGCTTTTTGCTGACGTGATATTTCCATCTCATTGCTCTCTATGGAATCAAAATGGCAGATGAGCGCCCGAGGGAGCGCCTATCCTGGCGGGCTTCCTTGAGGCTTCATTTTATAAATCTTCCCGAAAAACATTACTCAACGGAGTCAAACAACAACTCCTAAATAAGAAAGAAACAAAGAAAGGAAAAGAAGTTGATTTGTTTTGTTTAATTACGTGATGCCAGCCGAGTGGTGACGCTTTTATCGGCCGCAGGCTTTGATGGATGAGGCGGCAGAGGTGGTTAAATTGAGGACGCCGCGTCCTGCTTGCTACGTCACCGACAAGGAAGTGCAGAATATGTGCAATTGAGGACGAAGGTGTTTGGGAGCCGACCCCAGCAAAGCGCCATTCATCACGGGGGAGGAGTAATATGCCTTTTTATTCTTTTATTGCGCCTTCCATTCCACCTGTGGGCATGTTTTTTAATGCGTTTGAGTCACTGTGTAATGCAGGACACAAAGCCATTTGTTGCACATGGATATTAATAGTCACACTGCTAGTAATACGGCCTACTTATGGATTCATACCAGCATCATTTCACCCAAACAAATTGCAAAGACGCCGAGACAAAGAAGAAGGAGGCAACGGGAAATGCATCAATGAGAATTCTGACCCGAGCCCTGAAGAGGCCATGAATTTTTTGGAGCTTTGATGTACGACGTAGACGTGATTTTAATGATGCAGGACAGATGACAAACAGCTGCTGATGGAGAGACAATGGCAGCATGATGCACGACCCAGGAAGATGACAGGTCGGGACAAAGGACGGGAAAATAAATCATCTTTTTTTTGCATTTTGACGATTGACAAAAACAAAAGCGTTCCCGCAAAATAGTCAAAGGAAAGTCCTGACATTTGTTCGCATGTGCCTTTCACACAGAACCCAGCAAAGGCGGGAAGTTGCCGCAGCTTTCAAGCAGCGACACCGGATTCCATCCATCGCGGGCATGCTCGGGGGAGAGGCGGGGTACACCGTGGACTGGTCGCCAGCCAATCACAGGGCACGTATAGACAAACAACCATTCACACTCAAATTCATACCCAAGTTTCAGATAATGAGGTTTGGAAGTGAGCTCTGAATGCTTGGTTTCAACGGCCCCTTGTGACATCACAGTGCCTTATATGAGCGTTCCTGAATAGAAGCTGCATACCTGTCCCCCCCCACTCTGCAATAAGTGGAATAGGTACAGATTCTTTCTGTGTGGCTCATCATGATGTGTTAGCTGCTCTGCAGGAGCCCACAACTCAACAGAAAGGGCTGAACATGAGCATAATAGGTCTCCTTTAAGGTCTTCTGGTGTGAATGCAGAAAATACAAAAGAAAAAAATTACAATTGTAGTCTTTTTTGGGGTGGGGGGGGGGGGGGGGTGCTCAGCCTCCCAGCCTTCCAGCCTGAGCTGCATCTGCTGCAGTTTCCTAGGAACAAGGACCTCCTGTGTAGTCACTTCCTTCAGACAGATGAATCTCTGAAGGCAGATTTAAATAAAGATATTCTCTCTGTTTGTCAGGCCGACAGTCAAGTCTGCAGTGAGCATTCATACAATCAAGACAAGGTCAGAGGTGCCAAAGAAAGAGGTGCTGTCAGGTCAGTGTGCAGGTCTACACCTCATGTTGGTGCCCAATGTCATATTATAAAACAATACATAAAAACAGCTCGTGTGGGACTGGTGGTGTTTAAATTGGTTTTATAATTAGATTGTTAGCGCTCGGGGCCACTAAGGTGCAAGGTATACTTTTGGTTCATTGGTTATTTTATAATCTTTATATTGCATATGCAGCCATGCGGAATAGTCACCGACTGGGTGATTGTGATGCATTCATGCCGACAAGTTTTTCTCAAGCTTTTTTGACAAGTTACTGTTTGCTTATTTCACCAATTCATGTTTAGTGATTATAATAACAAATATATTAACCACTAGGATGCAGCCTCTTTATGCTTACCAAAACAACAACTAAACCCTGGACATATTAGCATGTGTACTACGTGTATGACGTGAATAGGTATAAAATGTTAAAAATATAGTATTTGCGGATGTGTACATTATAGCCTGTTTCTTTGCATGACGGGTGTTTTTTTTTTCCTAAACCCCCAGAATGCAAACATTTAATAATTGGTCTCATCTCAAAGTGGACGTAGTATGCAGTCACATGACTGATATTAAGCGCCCCTCCTGAAGCACTGTTGTTCCCCCGTGTCAAAGATTACTTTAGTTACTTTGATCACTGAAAATGATAAAATAATACGCTTTTTTCAGCACAGTGCCATCAACCGGATCAGCCGGGACACTGCCCCACCTCGCGCTCCTTTCAGGTTGAACCGGAAGTTGATTTTAAAAGCGTCACTATGACGCAGTCGCAGTGAGGCAAGAAAATACAATTTTTAAAAAAAAAAAAAGCAAAAATGGAGGCTAAGCCAGTTGGAAAAGGTGCAGCGCCGCATTCAGTGACGCAAGCGAGGATGTTTTGGGTCATCTATTCAGGAGGACGCGATCTAATTCGGGCTGTGACGCCGTTATGCTTAACCTAATTCAGTCGCTTAACCGCTTGTGGATATTTCATGAAGCAACATTTAGTAAATGAAAACACAATTAAGTATGAACATTATCTTTATAAAAGCCACATTTGTATTTGAGGTACCTCCTTTTTTGCCCTTTCTGTGTACATTGATAGATGCATGAGAGTACTCGTGGTGTTAGTCATAGAACAGATAAACTGTCATTTTCAAATGCAACCACTTTTAAAGAAAAAAAGGTGATGATTCACAACAGTATGAAGGTAATTAAAATGTTCTTGTTTATTCATCCCGTTTGGAGTACTTTTACACTCGAGTGCGGGGGGAAAACAACACCAAGTCAAGTCAACTGTGAATTTTGGAATAAATGTCACATTTTAATCGTTATGTTGAAGGGTTTTTGTTTCATTTTGGAAGGTTTTTAGTTACAAAAAATCTGACAGACAATACCTTTACCAAAGAATAAATAAAAATAAATAGCTAAGTAATAAAGCGATACTTTGAAATACAACAATCAACATTGACAATGTTATTGCCTGTTTGAATTTAAAAAGGCAGTGTTCTTGACATCTCTTCTCTTTCCAATGTTTTTATTTGTAGTGTTGCAAAAGAAACCCACCAAAAATCCCAGCTCAGCACCAAAGGTCATCCTCTATGTGGCTAATTGGCGTGACCTTCTCCAAACATGGATCTTCACCTCGCCGTTTTTAGCCTGCCGCTCATCCTCCGTGACAGCGCCGTGGCTCTGGTGGGCGTCTGAAGGGATAGCGATCCAAAACAATTCCCTTCCCAACGGTCGGGCCAGCAAGGAACATCTAATCACACGCTTGCTTTTCTTCCACCACACCTGCAATCACACGCAAAGAAAAAAAGAAGGGGAAGAAAGCCTCCCATCGGCGGTGACAACATAAAGCCGGGGAGCTTTTTTGGAGTTAGGGTGTTGCCATAGCAACAAAACGATATCGTTTTCCAGTGAAGGGCTGTCGACTCGGTGTGTGTGATCGATGCTTTTAAGCGGCCTTTGTGAGGGACACAGGCGGGGTGATGATGATGATGGCGGCGGTAGTGAGAGATGTAAGGAGACAATCAGCGAGAGTGGATTTCAGCTCCAACGTCAACTTGGAGTTCAATCAGCAGCCAGAGCTTCTTGCTGGATTTTACAGTTTATCTGCTTTTATCTCCTATTTATTGAAAAGACCAGTGTTTCCCACAAAACTGCAATCTATTTGCGATGGTGGTAATTTGGAAAATAACACAATATAAGTATTTTTTTCTGGAATGGAACTTGCATTTCCCAAAGGCTGCAGGTGATAGCTGTTTGTGTTATTCTTCTCTTGCGCTATGGGAGCTTAGCATTTGTTGTAGCGACTAAATTTAGCAGATGGCATGCACACCTTTTGATGTTGAGGACGCTGGTACTTCAGACCGTTCTCTTGCTCCGGGATGCTGAATGTGTCCAGGTAGTCTGCTTCAGGCCCATCAGAAGAGTCTTATGCTGACTGCGATACATCCAGAGTGGCTTTTCCCACCAAACATGGTTAATGCTTGAATTCAGTTCTTCCCACTTTCCTTCTATTCTCTATTGACAATGACATCAAAGGTGAGGAACACTTTCACCTTCTGGCAAGCAAGTGCAGCAGATGTCTCTCCAACTTCTCCAATGTGTCCTCGTTTTTCCATTGAGTTGTGACCGGCAGGGTTAGGCAAATTTAATTACTTTTCCAAAAAAGTAAATGAATTACTTCATAAACGTAATGAGTTATTAGGGAAAGTCATTATTGCAATCAAGAGCTTACCATATTAGCGCATGCTGCTCTTGCATTGTTTGGAGTCACCCCGTCTGTGAATGCATCTCATGTGTGATTGGTGCAAAATGAGCCACATTTTGGTAATGAGGTTTTTTTAGGACGTGAAAGTCTTGTGGGTTTACTAGGGTGCTCTGATGGATGGGATATATTCCCTGTGCGGCTGTCACTCATGCAGATGTTTGAATTGATACAAAATCATCTGATGCTTGCAAAGGGGAGGTCTTGTACATTTTTTGGGATGTTGATTACATTCCACAATTTTGTTTCTGACTTCAGGAATGTTCTTTTCCAATTTGTGTTTTTGGCTATAGACGGTACTTAATACAAGATGTATCCATAAAAAAGGCGGCATACTTAAAATGTGTTGAAATTAGGGTCAACTTATATAGTCATCTGGTAAGATGAATTAGATTACCTGCCGTTATTTACCACCATTACTCCCAACACTTCATCCGATGACAGCTGGGATAGGCGCCATCATACCCGCGACCCTAATGAGGATAAGCAGCATAGAAAATGAACTTGACTCCCAACACCGATTACCAGGCAGCGTTTTCTTTGTAAAATGACGATTAGTCGGGATGGGGCAATAGAGGTTTGCCACTAAAGAGCGTCGCTAGCGAGAGCACAAAGTTGATACTGTGTCACCATTGCCATGGAGATACCAGCAAAGGTCAGCAAAACAAAAGGGGGCAGGGGGGCACAGAGCAGAATGGCTCCAGATGGCCTGTTTGCAATAACACCCAATTGTCTGTGGAAATAAGGGAAATAAACAGCTCTAATTACTGGCCTGCATACCAAAAATCTTCCCCAGGTCAAAATACAAAATACTTCAGACTGAAAAATAACTTTTTAAAATTACCTCAGTCATGTTTTGCTACTTCCAAAGTGCATAAAAAAAAAAGATCCAACCGCTCAGATTTTGACAGCTTCTACTTTGTAAGCGTGTCGCCCGCCTCCACAGTGCAGCGTGACTCAGCACTTAGTCATGCGCTGGTCTTTGTTCATATTTAATGAGCGGGCGCTACGTGCGCTGCTCTCAGAGATCACAAGTGACTTTTTGGAAGCAAAGCGCTCAATTGGAAAAAAAAAAATTTGAGGGGAAAAGCACTCAAGTGGCACTGCGCAAAATGAACATTTTATTGGGTGAACAAGTCCTTTCAAAATAAGATGCTTCAAGAATTTAACATTCTGAATGACTGAAAGCTTATCATTAAATGACAAAAGGTCAATGTAGGGCAGCTACATTAGGAAAATTCAACCAAAGAGACCCAATATTTTCTAGAGAAAGTCCAAATTAACTTAACCCTTGAGTGGCGCCACTTCACTGACAGGCAGCAGAGGCTTTTTCATGCTGAAGAGGTCGCGCAGGTTGACCTCGGGGTCCACGTAATGCGGGATCTTACGCTCGTTGAAGAGGCCCGACAGGTTGACCTCCACTTTGGCGCGGCGGGAAATGTGCATGCGCAGCGCAAAGAGCCGGTTGAGGTTGTCCTCCACCAGGGGGAGGTGGTGGCCGTCCAGGCGCTTCTGCCACGACTTCCTGGGACGGGTACGCGTCTGGAGGCCCAAAATTTTAATTTTAGGAGGATCAATCCAGAATATAATTTATTAACAGTAGTCAGTTACCTTCTGTCTGATGGCACCGGGGTCGTGACGACGCAGATGTCTGCTCATACTCTCCTGGGGGAGAAAGTCCAAAACATCAACCTACTACTCACTGTTAGCCCGAGTAATTGAATGGATGAACAAAGGGGGGATTATTTACCCGCATAGCGAAGGCGCGAGGGCAGTCTGGAAAGGAGCACGTGTACTTGAGGAGTCCCAGGTGCACCTTGCGGATGTGATGCTGCAGGTTAAAGGTGGTGGAGAAGTAGGCCTGGCAGCTCTCGCGTGGGCAAACCAGCACCGGCTTGTGGGAGGCGTGGACCCACTTGTGGCGCCGCAGCGTGTGCGCCCTCTTAAAGACTTTCTTGCAGACTTTGCAGGTAAAAGCGGCTACAAATGTCGATTCCACGTTATGAACATGTTGTGCTTTGCCGTTTTATGCCTCAGATGAGCAGTACCTGGATGTTTGACCATGTGCTTCTGGAGCTTGACCCACGTGGACTCAACCACTTGGCAGTTTGCATCCAGGCAGCGGTAACCTGCGAGGATAGTAAACATCTGATTCTGAGCTCAGGTGGTGTGACTCTACGCTTCACCAGGACAAACCTGCGTGCTTCTTCTGGTGGGCTTTGCGGGCCACATGGGTGTCGAACACGGCACCGCAGTCTTCCTTTGAACACCTGCACAGGTAAACATGAATCCCAATGTGTTCTACTGCAGGGTGTTGCATTGAATTTGGGAACTAGATGTACACCATAAAGCAATGTTTTACTGAGCGATTGTCCTTTTAGATCAAACACACTTGAACTTGGCAGCCACGCCGTGCTCCTGCTGGTGCAGTTTGAAGAGGCGTCTCTTCTTGAAGGTCAAGGAGCATCCAGCCTGAGTGCACTGGTAGGAGAGAAAAAAAAAAACACATGGAAGGCAGGCTTTGTGGAGAAGTAGCAATGATTGTGTTTTGGTTCCACCTGGTGGGGATTACCTTGAAGTACTTTTCTTTCTCGCCGTGGGCATAACGCATGTGTCTCTTCAGCTTGTTTTCATGGAAGAAGCTTTTGGTGCAGGTTGCAAATGTGCACCTGCAGAGGAAAAACACCTGGGCTACTTTTACCTATTTATTAATGTAGTTGCTTTACAATTGGTAGAGTCTCACATCTACTGTAGAAAGAAAGAACTGCAGATGACCCTAATTTTAACTTAACATGCCATTTAAAAATTTAAAGATGCTGGCTCCAAATTGCCCCCACACCGAACTGCTGTAGTAATAAGTGGGGATTCTGTCTTGTGGGTAACAGATTGGTGTTTATTTTAACTTTTTTTTAAATAGTGAATTAGTTAAACAATATTTGTACCTGTGTTATATATTTTTAAGTATGACATTTAAGGGTCGAGATGTTTTAATACAATGCAATTGAATGTGATGGATTTACATTTTAACGTATAATCCAAAAGACTACAACTCCCAGAACACATCGCAAAAGCTCACGTGCAATGACGTATTTGCTCCTTTAATGCTTTAGCAAGTTAGCTTAAATAGCGCCCACTGTCTAGTTTGTTAGCCTGATGCAAATATGCCATTTTAAAAACGCTTATATACTACTGTGATAATGTATCTAACCTCTGACAGCTATATAAATGTCAATTTAACTAGCTCACAGGCTAGTTACCTCGAGGCTAATGTTCGCCATTTTTGCTAGCTCGGAACCAGTTTCTCCAGCGTACTTCGCTTCTGTCTTATTTGATTACTATTTGCAAGCTGTAACTTGTCCCTTCACAATTTGCAAAGCTTAAACAAAATTTTACTTGAATTGTTTGACGCCGTCGTGCTGAAGTATGTGGCGGCTCAGGCGTGACTTCCGGGCGAATTTCCCCTCGCAGCCACTCACTGTGCACCGCCATGGATGCTGTTTTCGTTGAAGAGGAAAGAACTACTGAAAGATTGCACACCAAAGAAAGCCACAAACATTTTATTAGGTTTGCTCACCTTTCCTGCGTGAGCAGCTTCGTGCTCCTGCAACCTGATGTGCTTGGAGAAAGTGGCTCCGCAACCAGCGTGGGAGCACTTTGACTGCTGCTTGAGCTGTGGAACACCTGCAGCTTTTCCACCGCGCACACCGTTCATCCTTATTTACACCACAGCGTTTATCTCAACACTTTCCTCTCCAATACAAAACCAGCGCCCCGTTTTCCATCCTTTCTTATAGCTTTTCCAAAGGTTAATTGCGTAATTGGCTACAGTTGTGTCTTGCCATGATGTCACAATGGGAGCAGCCCAGCTGATGCCAATTAAGCCGAATTAGCTGACGCCGACTGGTATGAACCCAGAAAGCAGCTATACGCCTCAGTTATCACATACTCACAAGTCGTGTTTTTTTATTTACTAACGAAAATGTTCATAATTTGTCGCTTTTCTGCAGTTTAACGGCTGTTTAAGGTGTGATGCACCCCTTCACACGCCAGGGTGTGCTGTGAGTCTGGAGTTGAATATCTAAGTGCAATTTCCTCTTCTTTCTACAACAAGGATACAATTCTTGGGAGGTAAGTGAAGCTATACGTTGTACAAACAATATACAACTCCAGGTAATGAGATACAATGTTGAATTAGCACTTAACCTTGCATGTTTTCACTAGGAGTGGGCGATACGGCAGCTTTGGTATCAATCTGAAAGCAAGGAAATACACGGCCGGTATTGAGTGTATGAAACCAAAGAAAATGACCTTTGACTCTCATTACAGTCTCAAAAGCCCTCTTGTGAACAATAACTTATGTTCTGAGTTTATGTTCAATACATAAATATTATCACATATATTACCATATCAACAATCTAGCAACATAATAAACAGACTACAGTGTTTCCCACCGTTCTATTTGTGGTAATGGTGGGTTGGGGGGGGGTCATGATGTAATTCTCAAATTTGCATGTGGCACAATAACTGAGAACTGTTGTAAAAGCAGTGTGTTTGATACAGTTCTTGTATTTGGTCCTATTGGCTCGTGTCAAAGGTCAAATTTATTTATATAGCACATTTCCAATCGTTAACTGCCAAAAGTTCTGCAGCAGCCAATGAAACACACATGCATAATAAGTCGTACAGCTAAAAAAAGTAAACACACAGAATAATGGTACTAATAAAAACAAAACAAAAGCACACAAGGTTAACCTGTGTTAAAAGCCAGACCATAGAAGTGAGATTGTACTCGATGAATTAACCAATGACATTATTGCTCTTCTGTTTTTAAGCTTGATGTCTCCTTTTCCATCTTTTCCCTACTGTTGTCTTTCCCAAAAGGAAGCCAGATGAAATATTCCCGTGAGGCCTTGGCTGCCGGACCTGCGCTAAACTGCTTCATTTTCCACTGCACAGCTCATATGGCTTCAGAGTCATGGTTAAAATATAGTTTTTTACCAGTGTTAGAGGCCCCTATCCAGTAAGAATTATATTCTTAAATGTATGTTTATGATTGTAGTGCAGTAGGACTGCACTCTATCACACCGATGGCCATAGGTGGCGACGTATTCAAGGATTAGCCTTCAGAATGTCACAAGCACAATAGCGCACACATTGGTAAATGTCTGACAATAAAAATGTGCATTATTATCCACATACAGTCAGAATGCAGGTGTGCCTAATGTTGTGGCCAGAGAAGACAAACATTTTCCGCAGGCCTCCCAAGTCATGTTTTTGACTACGGTGTGATTATTTGTGCTTGTAAACAAATGGCTACTATAACAAGTACAATATTTAGTATTCTCCACGTCTGGTTATATTGTACACCACAAAAGATAACTGGTTAACAGGACAGCTGGTAATAATCCTAATTTTTATATTAATATTAAATGCACTTTCACGGCCCACTGCATTGAACTTTGTCAATATTAATAAAATGAAAATGATTTAAAAATGAGCGTAGCAAATAGGAAGAAGCACAGCGAGAGCTGCTTGGCAACGCTGGGCGGGGCCTCGGTCATAAAGTGGGCGGAGTTCCCCCCTCCCCACGTGCCCTGCTGCACGCCGCAGCAACCATCTTCCGCATACCGCAGACCACTGCGCATGCACGCCACGCACGCACACGCACGCTGCGGAGCGATGCATCCGCTGTGCGCGCCCTCTTCCTCCCCGATCGTCATCATCATCATCCCCCTCGGTATCGATCAGACGAAGCTTCGCGATGGTTCAATGTCATCCCCGTGAAGGTGTCAGTGATGGCCGCAGAGGAGGAGAGATGATGATGAGAGGAGGTGCACCATAGCACATTCGCTTTGGAGCTTTGCCATTCCAATTTTATTTTTTCACGTTTTTTTCCCTCCTCATCCTCTCTCCCCTGTGCTTCGGTGACATTTTGCGGGCCTGGATGCGGTGACAGGCGGGTATGTGTGACGACCATGCTGGCGGTGCGGTGCTTCTTGCTCTTTGCTGCAGTGGGCGAGCGGCTGGCGGCGTCAGGTAAGAGACCCGATGATTGGCAGGCGAAGACTGGGGGGGGGGGTGCTCTGCAGCCACATTATCGTCTCACTTGTAGGGCACACAACACTTGGTGGGTTTGGTTTTGGGGTTCTGAGGAGGGGGGGTCTGGGTTGGTTTTGCTGCATCGACACATTTCTACCGCAGCCCCCCTCATGTGAACACAACTCTTGTTTTTAAACCAGTGGAGGGGGGGGGGGGGCTCTGAACTTGAATGCATGTTGTTGTTTTTTTTAGGCAGCTTAGCTTGGCTTGCTACATCACCAACTAGATGTTACACTGACTTAAACAGTGGTTGCCTTGCAGCAAGAAGGCTGCGGGTATGAATCTGTGTCAGTGCAGGAGGGTTTCCCTGTTTTCCCATGCATGCTAAAGGTTAAAGGTGCTAAATTGTCTCCATTTCCTATAGCGCTTGTCCTGGTTAGGTTGAGGTGGAGCCTATCCAAGAAGCAGGTGGGGTACACCCTGGACTGGTCACCCATCAATCACATGACATTTACATTTTGTTGAATCTTAAGGAGGTTCTAGGTAGAGCTTCTAAATGCAAAAAAGAAGAAATAGGAGAGATCAAAACATTTTGAGTAGGCAATTTATTGCAAACGAGCATGAAAGTGGAATATGTCAGCTGATCATAACTATAAGAGCAAAGTGAATTCGGTGTCATTTTCTGCCAAGTGCAGTCTAACAATCAAACGCCCTCTGCGAGAAAAGACGAAACATCTTCCACTTTCATGCTTGTTTGCATATCCAACAGTGTTTTCAAACAAGCTTGCTGTCCTTACGAAGTCTAATATTGTCTCTCCTGTTTACGTTTACCCAGGCCAAGATGGGGGTGGCACGTGGGACGGGTCCTCCCGGTCCGGGCGGACGGAGGGCAGCGACACGGCAGCCCAGGTGACCTATCCTAAACGTCTGGTATGGAGGATCGAGTCTGAGGAGGAACTGGCTCACGGGTATCTTGATACCAGGGTGAAGAACAACACACGACACACCTCGGTGAGTTACCACGCAGCCTGGGGCTCGTACAGTATGTGTCCACCTACTACGTCTCCATCCATATCTCAATGTAGATCAGCCGGTCTTGAGTCCAGGACCAACAATGTCAACCAATTTCTTCATAAGTGATTGTCTGTTATCTACCATGTCCACCTCTTTCACACCGTATGTCAACACCTATGGTTACATCTGGACCAGCGTCTCGAGCTTGGTATTGGATGTCTCCACCTGTGTCACACCTGCCTTGACATCGTTTGTCTTACTCATGAGATGATGGTCAGCAAATGCAGCAGTTTGGAGTTGTCGGAGAACGTACAGGACACAGGCGCGCTCGCTTGCACGTCCGTCTTTGACGCGTGTGGCCGTGACGGCGTCAAGAGAGGCTGTCAGTCTCCCTCTTGTTGTGCAGAACATCTCTCTGCAGCTACTAGGGGGGGCCCGACTCTGCTAGGCATTTTGCGGCAAACGCCTGTGCTTTCTGACCCACTTAGGCAAGGAGAATCCCCCCCCCCCACCTCACCAACCCACTCCAGAATGTCAGAGCTTCTCTGCCTCCGCCGGCACCGTAACACCTCCTGACCCGCTTTGCATGCAAGCTTGGCTGCACATCGCTCTGCGTGCGTGTTTGCCTCTGTTGCCGTCACATCCCATCATCCGGCCGCCCTGCTGGGGCTCCCGGCGGCTTCATTTATTCAGTGGCGTGTTGAAGTATGTCCCCATTAATTATAGAGCAGGTCCATGTGAACGTCACACTTCTCGCAAGCGTCAAAGCCGTCCGATGGTCCGAGGGGGGTCAGAGCGGAGGCTACTTCCTGTCACATGACAGAGCAGAGCGGTGTAGTGAAAATGACGCTATCCAGGAGGACCACGGTTTTGTCAAATCTCAGTCCTGCTTGTCCTGACTTGCTGTGTTTTGTCGGCTGAAATATTAAAGAAGTGGGGTTTGAGGGTTGAGAGAAATTGAGAAACAGAGGGGATGTTTTTTTCTTCCTTTCATGTCGCATCACACCGTATTGGAAACTGATGAGGCAGCGATTTTTGGGCCTTTTCTGATCTAACTAAACCAGGGCACGTTTTTGTCAGTTTTTTGAGGGTGCTTTTAGCATATTGTGTTGATATGATATATTATTATATATCACGCTATTAACTATATTGAGTTTGTCCCCTGTAACACAGAGCTACGATGTCTTCGCTTAGCATAGCTTGACCCACTTTGGATTGCTTATTCGTCTTTAAAGCACACAATGTATCAAAGTGGTCTCCAACCCGTATCCTTACATTTACAAAGGTGCGACACCCTTGACAGTAACGCTCCATACTGAAGTTCCTACTCCAAAACAGTAGGGGGCGGCGAAAAACCACCCAGTTGGATAAAATGATGACATGCTAACTTCCTTAGCATTAGCTAGAAAATTCTATAAGCTCTAACAGTTTGTCGGTTCACATACGCTCACTAGACACTTATTGTATTTTGGGTACCTTATTTAGCCAAATAAGGTACACAAATAAGTGTAAAATATTTGAACAGCTTGTAGTAGAATACAGGAGGAAAAATATTAGCGCTTTGCTAACTATTGTATTGCCTGGCATATACAGTGTATATACTGTACTGTACATTGTTTAGCTAGCATGACAAGGCACAGTTAGATTCTCCTCCTAAATGACATTTTTGCTAGATATAATTTCTTATTGAATCTCCAAATATCTGCATAAAGTCTTGGTGATTTTATATCCATTAATTTCCGACATTTACTACACATGACCTCAAAAAGACATTCCCTGCTTGAATGGAGATCTGCTTTTTAAGTAAAACGTGACCAGTCTTATAAATAAAAGAAGCTGCTCTCCTGTTGTAACATGTAGGAGATCCCTGCTATACTGAGTGCCATTATAGTTCCCTTATATTTTTATGTGTGCAGTGATGCATTTTATTGTAAAAGGCGGGTGAGTCAGTGCAGCCTCCATCAAAGCTGCTCTGCTGCAGTCTCAGCTGCATCAAATGAAAACTTGTCTGTTTCCTCTGCACCTCATTTCTCTCTCCACTGACCCGACTTCCTCCTCACCTCACCATGCCTGGCCTCTGTCCAGCGCAAGTTCTCCTTACAAGCACATCCTCATCCATCCATCTTTTGCTTTCATCTCCAGCTTGACTCAGTGGGTCAGTGCAGACTTGATCAGTCATAGTAGTTGATGTGCTGATGTTTTCAAAGCGCTATTGATTCTCTTGCATTATTCATGGAGCTGTGGGTTCTGCAAAGTGGCACACTTAAATAGAATTCTTTTGTTGTGTCTTTGATGTATCAGCAGACCGTCTCCTTGGTTATTTCTTTTATTTGCATTTTTGTTGTAGCCTGTCCACTTGGCGCAGAGCTGTTTCCAGGTGGAAGCCTACGGACAGACCTTCACGCTGGACCTGGAGCTAAACCAGTTAGTAATGCCGCGCTCGTTTGTTTGCACGTGCCGCCTCCTAATTGCTGCAGATGTTCACATTAGTGCTTGTGTACACACTCGTACGTTAATGTGTCCTTTCTCCGCAGCCACCTCCTGTCCTCGGGCTATGTGGAGCGCCACTTCATGCAGGATGGACGACCCTCGCAGTCCGTGGTAAGAGTGACATCACATGACATCATGGCTTTCCGCTCTCATGTGGCGGAAGATTGTATCAAAACATTAGAAATAGGCTGTTTACCACCTCTACAACCATAATAAGCATGCTAGCAAGCCAAGTGTAACCTGGGAAATGAATACACAGTATATCACATTATGCCTCAGATACCATGTTCAATCAAAATCTGTGGGTTTCTCCAATTTAAAAATGTGGCTGTTAGCAGTACAGTTTTGACATCACATCAGTCTGCTTGTACGTGAAGTAAGTGTGACAATCTTCTGGGAAAAAGTGCATGTCATCACTGACATGTCGATCAAGGCAGCAGCCTAGACATTAGCTCTGGTTAGCTTGTGCAGGTGTGTCTAATGAGGTGGCTGCTGTGTTTATTTTCGGCTTATATCAAGAAGTGCTATTTTAAGAACATTTATTTTCATTCTCACGCCAACGAGTTGAGTCTATTTTTGGAAAGCACATCAGAAGGAGCTTGCCACGTAAGCATGGTGTCACAGACATACTCGTAGCCTAAAAGGTAAAAAAAACAAAAAAAACGCACCTGCTCCGGGATGTCATCTTCTCTCACAGAGGATTTAAAGTGCATTCTGGTAGCCAGGAGGGATGCTAATGTGCTTTGGTGCCCAAATGAGCCACCTACCGCTGCCTCCCCCCTCAGCATGCTCCAAACTCTCCCTCAGTCCTCCTGACCAATCGCGAGTCTGTCTCCATGGCAACCAGTTAGCTCAGCAGTGTCATTAAGTTCTTGGCAGCCAAGAGAATAAGAGACGACCAAGAGAAGAGCTGTGTGTTGCTAGCAGGAGAGGAAGAGGAGGAGGGAAAATGGGAATGAAAATTCCATTCGGACAAGATGAAGCATTCCCGTGTGCTCCGAGTGGATGGATGGACAGAAGGGGAGGGAGGGACGCCGGGGATGGAGTCCTACGTCGAGGCCAGATTGTGGCGCCGCTTGACGGAGGCATCACGTGATGCTCGGGACGCCGCAGGACGTGGGAGGCGTGATGCGTTCAGGGACGTGCGTCACTGAATTGGGCCTTTCTTCAGGGGGGAAAAAAAAACGTACCCCCATTGGAGGGATACAGCAGCAGTCTCGTTTTGAGGTTGTTTGGATGGCCTGGGCTCCAGACTTCTTTTGTTCCATGCAGCACTTCCTGCCATTCACTGTCTTGCACGCAAGAAAAAAATGGTAAAGAAAAATATTTAAAGAGGTCATGGAAGAGGATGAATGAATTGAAGTATTGTTGATATTTTACCACATGTTCTTCAGAATGAACTTTGGACAAAATATAGTAAACGTTGGACTGATAGATTCCTAATTTTAGCATATTTTTAGCCCCTTTTACACATCCTAAATGTACATACTGTACTTTAGAGCTTGTGGACAATAGCGTGATCGTGGCCTTTGGTGAGCCTGATAGTTATGTACGTGAAGGTGGGTCTGCCAGGTGACTTCCTGTGCTGATTTATTAAAGCGCTACTTCCAGGAAGGGGTCTGCTTCCACCTCAGTTGTCATCCGGAGACGAGTAGAGGACACAAGTGCTTTCCACAGTGGGAGTTGTTGCATATGCTGAGGATGTGAGAGTCCCCGCTTTTGACCTATCACGACAAGCTGCGAAGTAGCAGTGTGTCACTGATACTTAAACACCACTGTGTGTGTGTGTGTGTGTGTGTGTGTGTGTCCACAGGGAGGGGAACACTGCTACTACCAGGGAAGGTTAAGAGGTGTACCAGAGTCCTGGGCTGCCCTCTCCACCTGCCACGGACTGTGGTGAGCACCCACACCGCCCTTCTAACCTTTATTTGTTTTGTTCCATATTTACATCTACGTTCAACTCTCTCTTTCTCCAAATAGCGGAATGTTCTCAGATGGCGTCTTCTCTTACGGGATTGAGCCAGTTCACAATAACAGCAATGAGGTAAACATTGAGGTGGATGTCAGTCTTCTATATGCAATATATATATTTTACGGTCCTAATGACGCCTGTTTGTGTAGGAAAATGGCGCCCACCTGATCCACAGGTTGCCTGATTTCAGGCTGTCTCCCTACTGTGCAGGTAGGCAGGTACATCTGCAGCAGGTTTGACGGTGGGCCAAGTTTAATACACGCAACTGGCCGTTTCATTAGATGTGAAATTGATACCGCTACAACAGTGTGGGATTTAATAGTTGAAAAATAGTATAGTAATAATTTTAAAAGATGAAATGATATCTAGCTAATTTTGACAGGCTGATAATTGCTTTCCTACCGACTTTGATAGTGAGCTGCAATGTTATATGTGTGTGCAGACTGCACAGAGGACGGCGAGTGGGACCGCAGAGGAGGTGATGAAGACAGACTGGACCAAAGTGGGGGGCAGCAGCAGGTGTCTGGGCCGCTGAGACGATCCAAACGCTTTGCTCGCCGGCCCTCTGTGCAGACCGAGACCAAATATATCGAGTTGATGGTGGTCAACGACAACGACATGGTCAGCAAACACTTATGTGCCATTGAATCCTCGGTTCAAAGGATGCCCGATTGATTGATTAGGAGACACGCGCATAAATGCATGCAATCCATCTGTGCTTCTTTGTCTCCTCACAGATTGTACAGCTGCGACGCTCCGGCAGCCAAACTAAAAACTTTGCCAAAGCGGTGGTCAACATGGCGGATGCGGTATGTTGGATTGTCATTCTAACCCCCCACCCTCCGCACACACACACACACACCCCCAGATGTTCACGACTCCTCTTTCAGATCTACAAGGAGCAGCTGAACACGAGGATCGTGCTGGTCGCCATGGAGACGTGGACCTCTAAGAACATGGTGCCGGTGGTGGAGGACCCTCTCAGCACGCTGCAGAACTTCATGAAGTACAGGAGGGACAACATCAGGGAACAGAGCGATGTTGTCCAGCTTTTCTCGTGAGCGGACGAGCTGTTTGAGTGCGCCTTCTTGTCTTTCAGCGCTAACTTGATGACTTTGCCCGCAGAGGGCGCACGTTTCAGAGCGGCCGCAGCGGGACGGCCTACACGGGAGGAGTGTGCTCGCCGACGAGGGGAGGGGGCATCAACGAGGTGAATTCAAACTTGAAACAGTACAGTCGTCTTTCGCTGTATCGTGGTTCAAATATTGCTCCCTCACTATATCACTTATATTCATGGTTGACTGTGTGTAGTCCAACAATATTGAAAGACAAGTTACAGTATGTGGCATCATGGTCACTAGGCATGATGTTAGCTTACATTACCTTTCACACTGCATGGAGACGGCAGCGATAAACGAGAGAAGACTGTAGAGGCTCTTTGACTGCATATTTTCCATATGCATATTTACCCTGTAGACAACCTGAGATTTATGTATTTTATTCAATGAAACTTCCTATCGTGTTCCGCTGGGATCTCTAATCATTAGTTTACTCATATTTTTTTTTTTATTACTTTTTTTTCATTATTAAAGCCCCTGAAATTAACATGTAAGCACTCCTATTATTATTACATTACAATGCATTATTATACATTATGATTTTTGATGAGTATAAACATGTTATACTGTTTTTGTTTGACATCATTTGGTCAGGTAAACCTGAAGCTATGACAGCATTGTGTTGACATTACAGTTCACAAAATTATAATAATAATGATGGAGATTAATAATAGTGAAGGAAAAACAATGTGGCCCCCCCCAGAATATTTTAGTTCATTAGACCTGCTAGCATTGTCCATAATGCACTATGTGCCACATTGTAACAACACAATGCTACTTTTGCAGTGTGTGTTCCTTAGAGGAACACGTTGGGACACCCCTGTGCTCCAGTGTGATATATACTGTAGATACATAGTGTATATCTTTTTTTGTTTCAGTTTGGTAATGTTGGCGCCATGGCCATCACTTTGTGCCAAAGCCTGGGCCAGAACATCGGGATGAGGTGGAATAACGCACGCAACTCTGCAGGTGAGAGGTGGCATTGGTACAGGGACGCAATAGTTATGTTTTTTTCGGGAACATCCCTCCACCAGCACTTTTGTGTAATTCGCCATCAGTGCTAAGTCACCTGCATCAAAGGCTTGTTGGAACATTGCTGACCAATCAGCTCAGTCCAAGACATACTAGCTTCATTACTCAATGTCGGGACAAGAGCTGAGCACACATCCTTTCTGGTCCTGCTGTGACACTTATTGCTGCTTTATGCTCACTTTTTCTGAAACCATCTTCCTTTTGTGGCACACAGGAGACTGCAGGTGTCCCGACACCTGGCTAGGCTGCATCATGGAGGACACAGGGTAGGACACTTTACGTTCTCTCATTGCCAGAGTGAAGCATTTCCAAAACACAGTTTGCAGATCCTTTTTCCGGAAGTGACTTTGTTCATGCTAGAAGGACCCAACCGCTTGATTCATGTTTGAACATAAACACATTTAAAGCTATACCGCACCAGTCTATGTGTGGATGTAGTCCGAGAAACCAGAGACACGTGCACCAGACCAGCACACTTTGTGAATCAAAAGAGCTGTTTGCCTCCTTCCACCAGATGGTACAATACACCATTTGATTCATTTGAGTGTTTTTACTACAGATGGTTCCATTTCTGTCAGCTTGTAACATGACACCACCAACACCCACCACAGTGTACCATTCTGCTGTTTTTTTAATGCGTCAGTTGTACTCATCTCCATTTTCTAACGCGCCTTGTGCTCGTTAATGCAGATACTATCTGCCCAGAAAGTTCTCTCGCTGCAGCGTTGACGAGTACATCCAGTTCTTGCTCCAGGGGGGCGGCAGCTGCCTCTTCAACAAGCCCAACAAGGTGAGGGGCCATGTGGGCGCGTGGGATGTGAGGACCCCGTCCTGCATTGTGTTTTAAGTAGACTTGTGTGTGTGTGTGTGTGTGTGTTCCTCAGCTGCTGGACCCTCCAGAGTGTGGAAATGGTTTTGTGGAGCCAGGGGAGGAGTGTGATTGCGGATCCCAGGTGGTAGGTATCTCCATGCAGGACACCGTTCCCTGCAGGATATTATTTTTTTTTTTATGTGTTCAGGAGTGCGCCCGCAGTGGAGGGGCCTGCTGTAAAAAATGCACACTCACCCACGATGCCATGTGCAGTAATGGCCTGTGCTGCAGTGGCTGTAAGGTGCGTATGCTTATGCGAGGGCGACAGCTAATCGATACTTGAACATTAAGCAGACGTGTTTGCTTCAACACGAGCAGTACGAGCAGAGGGGTGTGGTGTGTCGAGAGGCTGTTAACGACTGTGACATCCCGGAGACATGCACGGGAGACTCAAGCCAGGTACTTTATGGTATATTCACATTTACAACATAAGGGCATCAGTTCTTGTATTGAGTGCTGTTAGCTTGTGCAGATACCTCATGTTTTGGGTGGTTAATATCCAAAATATGTATGCTGGTATGTCCCTCCTGCAGTGTCCCCATAACGTCCACAAGCTGGATGGATACACGTGTGAAAGCAATCAGGTAAGTGCAGGTTTGTGCCACTTTTTCCCACTCCGACGCCTTTCATTTTCTTTTTGTCTCCCAGGGTCGCTGCTACGGCGGGCGATGTCGGACTCGGGACGGGCAGTGCAGAGGACTCTGGGGTTTTAGTAAGTTTTAATTAAGTCGCAAAACTTTCTCCCTGCATCGCTTTTAACTCTTGACTTTTTTTGTCTTTTGTAATTTGTCAAGACTCAGCAGACAGGTTTTGTTATGACAAGCTCAACGCCGAGGGGACGGACAAAGGGAACTGTGGTCGGGGTCCCGGCGGCCAAGGCTGGCTGCAGTGCAACAAGCCGTGAGAGCTCTTACTTCTGTTCCGATGGCAGCAAGTCAAATAAATACAACTCTAGCCGGCCCAGCAGGTGCAGCAATTACACATTTGTGCAGCACCCCTGTTGCTAAACAGAATTTAATCACCCTCCCTATGGCGCTTTTGTGTTAACTTAGGTTTGAATCCTGTGCAAGGACAGGGAGAGTCAGCAGGGACACAATCACAAGTTTACTTTAATCCGATAATGGTACTAGAGACATTGTGCCAGGTTTTACTATAAAACGGCTGGGTCTGTATTTTCTGCAAGAAATACTCTGCACTGTTTGAAAGATCGCCATCTGCTGGATCGGGATTGCATTAGAGCGAATATGAATAACATAACATTTCAGTTTTTGTTGTGTTCAGGGATGTTTTGTGCGGATTCCTCTTTTGCTCCAACATCACCACAAAGCCAAAATATGGGGACCTTCAGGGCGAGGTGACCAGCTTCACCCTCTACCACCAGAACAAGTACCTGGACTGTCGGTGAGTGGGGATTCATTTTGGACCATCTTTGCAACTCTGTGTGGTGACAGCAAATATGTCAAAGTGCCGTGTCGTTCCTAACAGAGGCGGCCACGCTCTGTTGGAGGACGGCTCGGACCTGGGCTACGTGGAGGACGGCACCCCCTGCGGGCCCAACATGATGTGCTTGGAGCGACGCTGTCTCCCCGTGGCGGCCTTCAACCTCAGCACATGCGCTGGGTCCAACTCGGGGCGCATCTGTTCCGACCACGGGGTGACGCAACCTTGATGTTTCATTGTGTTCAAATACCCACCAAAGTACTCACACGTGTGTACTGATTGCAGTACACTGATCTTGTCCTGTTTGCAGACGTGCAGCAACGAGGTGAAGTGCATCTGCCACAGAGACTACACGGGCAAGGACTGCAGTGTTTTCGATCCCATTCCTGAACCCACTGTCCCCACCGGCCCCGAGAAAAAAGGTCTGTTTCCTCCTTTGTCCTCCCCTCCCATACTGTAAAATCACCCCCCCCTCATTGCCTCTACTCCTCATCGCTGTGTACCGAGGGAAAGAACAGTCTCAAATTATAGTCTTTGTGTACGTGTGTGTGAGTGACGTGTCATTCCATTAGGTACACCTGCAGAATCTAATGCGCTGCATCGGACATTCTATAGCTATAAATGTCACCAAAAACAACCACAATGTATCCCACAAGGCATTTCTCATGCATTCCATTGCCCTAGCACGTAATTAGAGTTGTGCTGCGTAACAAGGAAGTACCAAAAAATGTTTAGGAAAATATAGAGTATAAAGTCAACCTTATGAGTTGAAGGAAAACTGCACTTTTTGGGAATTTTTCCTATCATCCATAGTTGTTATGCGAGACACGAACTCATGTATTTTCTGTGAAATATATAAAAACTGTAAGTGGTGTAACACACAAACAGTGTGTTATGGTATGTACATTCATGATAACATGGGATACTTAAGTTCATTAATTATGAATTAATTAAGTTAATTAATAATAATGCTGTAGTTTGGTAAATATGCATGTCACATACTGTATGTAAATGGAGCTTTTTTTTTTTTTTAGACTTTTTCAGACTACTTTATAGGCGGCATAAATAAGTATGTGCCATACGGGCAGTAATGTCTCTTTTATCTGTTTTTGTATCTTTAAAACGCTTTGCGGTGCTGTACTGAGAGATTATGATATTTAGGTTATATTGCGTATGAGAAACATCTCAATATGATGCAGTGCAGTACTACCCCACTGCAGTAATACACATTTGTACTCTGTATAATGAATAATGCGTCATAATTTCAAGACAAGTGAAGGTGCTGAAATTCAGATTACTTGGCCTTGGTGGAGGTCTGCACTTGATTGGCGGCCATTAGCTTGTGAAGGTATACCTAATGTTGTGGCCAGTGTACGTACATTGTGCCATCCTCACGTGTCTTGTCTTCTCTCTCTCTCTGTCTTCCACATCTTCCTGCTTCCCTTCATCTCTCTCTAGTTGACTTCCAGCGTTGATGCGGTCCTCTGTGTGTGTGTTTTTATTTTATTTTATATAGTGGTGTTATGTTTCTGCCCCCCTCCCCCTCCTTCCTCTGCACAGGTCCGAGTGGCACCAATATCATAATAGGTTCCATCGCGGGTGCTATTCTCCTGGCAGCTATAGTCCTAGGGGGCACAGGATGGGGATTTAAGTAAGCGTTCTGGCATGCATTCGTCTTCCTGTCTGCTTCCGCCCACCTGAAAGGCCCCGCCCCCTTGGCCACTGTTAACTAAAGCTTGTTGGTGGGGGGGGAGTATTTAGCATTGCTTCTTCATACAGTCTTCATGCTGCACATAGACCACAGGAGTTTTTTGTAGTCTGCCAAGTTCCACAAGAGTTCCCGCCGTTTTGCTAATTTAGGCCAAAACAACAGATGCCGTCGCTGCACTTGTCCACCTGTGCATGCTTCTTGCCCGTGTCCTCTGGCCTAAAAGGACGCTCAGCACACGATTGGGTAAAAACAACGTTACATATGTTTTCATCTTTAAAAAAAATACATCCGCTTGATTGGAATCCTTTTAGGATCAGAGGTAAGTGTCTGTGCATGTGTGCATGAGCCGGCTAGCAGGGAGGTTTCAGGGCCCCACAGCGACACCCACGGTCCACTTGCTGTGCTGCATGCCATGCTGTGACTGGACAAACAGTGGAACCTCCTAAACCACCATGAAGCCTTTATGAAATGGACGGGCCATGTTTGGAAAAATAGCATTTTACAAGTGTATAAAGAAGCCAGCCACTGCAGTTTACTCATGTTTTATACATGATCTGTTACACAAATGTACAAGGTTCACCACCTAGTATTCTATCGTGTATTTAGATATTTTTATTTTGTATTACATATGTTTTTAAGTGAATCTGTTTATTTACAAGTGTAAAAAGAAGTTCACCACCACAGTTTTATGCAAGTGTAAAAAGAAGCTAAACACAATCCTAACCTAAACTAGCATCATTGGTTCTTTGGAAATATTGTTGCGCCCACTTGTGGGGGGGGGGGTGCGTATTTGCCCCTGGAGGTTCCACTGTAGTCATCATCAGGACTGCTGGATGATGAAAGGATGTTTGACGTTGTTGTTTCAAAGTCACAATGGAGGCATCCGTAATATTTGTATGCTTTGTATTTGAGTCCAGATGTATTGATTAATGATTGTCATTTATTCTTTTTGCATTTTCCTCTCTACCGCCCCCCACCCATGGACACTTGTGGATGCAGAAACATTCGGAGAGGAAGGTATGACTTTGGAACCATGGGCCCCATCCTCCTGTGTATCGAAATGATTTCCATATTTACATGACATATTGTATGTATGCATGATGGGGCGGTCACAAGATCTTGAGAGATTGACATGTGGTGTCAATTGACAGGGGGGTGCGTTGGTTTGTTTGTTCTACAGAACAACGGCATGAACGGAGTGAGCCCTTTTGTCTTTGTCGGTGGCAGAGATCCTTATCCTATCCTATATGTGTATATAGTTTATGTAATATGTATATTTAGCTGGTGATGTTGTGTAATAGTACCTGATATTGTGGCTGATGTCCCCCCCCCCCCCCAGATCTGGTGGAGGATAAGATGTCCATCTTGTCTTCATGTCCCGCCGACTCCTGTCTTCTTCTTCTTCCTGGCACGGTGTCCTTTCCCACCTTGGAGAAGAAGGGAACAGCAACAACAACAAGATGTCTTCCAGTCCTGTTCCCGTCTCTCCACTCCTCTTCTGCTTTGATTGTCATCTTGCCCCCAACAGCCCCCCTCCCCGTCCCATCCACGCACCGCCCGGGACACACCGGAGTCTCCCTCCCAGCCCGGTGGCTATGAACAACTTCATCATCATCAGGATGAAGAGTTAAGATGTCTGCACTGCCTGCCTAGACCACTGCTCAAATAGACACAGCACCTAAAGACACGACGGTCCAAGAACCCGGACTGGACTGGGATCGGACCTCCAGCCTGCAGGTTTGGGGAATAGCGGTTAAAAAAAAAAATGCTGATGAGGGACCAGCCATCACATCACGTAAGACAGGAAGTCATCACTCTGACTGCCAACTAGCTGATGATGCGTTCAGGTACCCTGAAGGATGCTGGGACCAGAGGCTGTACATTCCACTGACTCTGTCCTTTTTTTTCCCTCTTTGGAGTGCTCGCTTTTTAAAAAACAAAAAACAAAGAAAAAGAGGAATGTGTGAATGTCACCACGGAGCTTTTTCAACGTGTCCACCACGAAGAAGAATGTCACCTTGCAGGACTCCAAACTAAACATTTGTCAGGAGGATTTCAATTGTCTAGCTAGCGATTAGCTGCCATCATCACGTCTCACTGCCACCAGAAGAAGAGACCATCATCCGCATGAGGGACCGTAGCATCCTGTTGTCCCACTAATTTAGTAGGATCTCCTAGCGTCCAGTGGAACCTCTGAAGCCATCCCTCAAACAAAAACCCTTGTTTACATCTGAAATCAAACTGCCCCCACCGTGAAGTCCATCCGTCCATCTTCTACAGGGAAGCCCGGACTTCCCAGCCACGGCCACTTGGGAGGCATAGTTTCTCCAACAGACGTGCCCTGAACACCTCCCCAGGGAGATGTACGGGAAGCCACCTCGTCTGGCTCCTCTCACAGCGGAGGAGTAGCGCTTCTCCTCCGTCTCACCTTATCTCTAAGGGAGAGCCCAGCCATCCCACTTCATCCTCTTGTACCCGGGATCTTGTCCTTTGGTCACGACCCGAAGTTCATGACCGTAGGTGGGGGTTGGAACGTACGTACATCCACCAGTATGCCTTTCGGCATCGTTCTCTCTTCACCCCAATGGACCGATCCTTGTGAACAAGACCCTGAGGTACCTCAACTCCTCCACATGGGGGCAGGATCTCATCCAGCCAGATGAGACCTTTTACAATGTAGAACTGCACTGCCTTGAACTAAACTAAAACTAACTCGGCTAAGTCTTCAAAGAAGTTCAACCTACAAGTCGCTTAATTTATAAATACGATACAATTTTTATAATAACTCTCTTAGACGCGTAAAAAGAACACAATCCTAACTCATGGAGGTCACTCTCAGACATTCCTTACCATCGTACACGTGGGAATAGGAGCTGGACGGTCTTAACTCAAGCAACTCTCTTAGAAGCGTAAAAAGAAGTTAACCACCACAATCCTAACTCACAGAACTTACAAGTGTAAAAAGAAGCTTAACATTGTTATATCTCTTCGAAGCGTAAAATAGATGTTATCCAACACAGTGCTAATTCATGGGACTGACTTTCAGACATTTTTAACCATCTTTTATAAGTGTAAAAAGAAGTTAACCCAACAACTCATTTTTATAAATATTCTTGACTCTTATAAATGTAAAAGGACACTCCCTTCCGGACATCTTTGTCATCTTTCAAGTGTAAAACTAAGCTAAACATGAACTCTCTTCTCAGTGTAAAAAATCAAGTTAAAGAGTCTGACCTCTATTTGATATTTTTAACTCTACAAGTATAAAGAGTCTGCACTAACTCATTTTTTAAACTCCTTGTATTCAAAGTGTAAAAAGAAGTTAAGTCTTAAGTCACATTTTCACACATTTTGAAAGGTAAAAACAAAACGGTACCTTTTTGATAGGAAGTGAGGATGTGCAAAAAAAACAAAAATAAAACAAGTTCTTGGACTTCAGAGGTTCCACTGTAGAAGAAAAGTTGACTTTTTCTTTTCATGTGATTTCCTACTAAATACTCGGGACAACAAATGCTATGCTAACGTTTCCCTCGTAGGACAAAAAAACACTCGCCGGCTGTTTTTTTTCATGACAATTTTTTTTGTAAATATGTACAAGCTATGCTGAATGTTTAAATGCATCGTACGGAGAGAAGATGGGGGGGAAAAAACGATTTCAACGCTGTTTTGTAGATTTTTATCTGCTTCCGGCAAAGCTAGCGTGTTTAGTTTGTCAGCACTTTGAGTTTTTGGGTCACCGTGTGGTCCACACTGCCATGTTTGTGTGCATGAGGAGACTCTTGGTTGATTGGAGCTTTGCACTGTGGAAGAAAAGCTGCTATCAATCATTTGAAGAAAAAAAAAAAACGACATATTTTTAGACACTTTTTGAATTTAGACAAAAATGAAACAAAAAAAAAAGCCTTTGCGGGCGGATGGATGCAAGTGATGAGGAAATAAAATAGAAAAATATCAACTATTTTCTTGTTTATGGTTATTATTTTTGGGATGGTTGACTTTACTTTTATTTTGCTAACAGGAAGAAAATGACCACAAGGTTAGGGACGCCTGTCAATCAATCTCAAATACTAATTATTCTCATTTGCAGTACTGTCGCTAATATTTTGACACCTCAATATAAGTATACGGTATATAACCTGGAAATATTACAAAACTACAATCATTATTATATATATATATATAAGAAATCAATATATTGTCTGTATATTAGATTACATAAATTAAATTATTTATATTAATAAATTGTACTTTAATACAGTAATTATTTTATATATAAGTATATTGACTATACAAAATAAAATGATGTAAAATCTAATTATTAATAGTACATTTAGATGATTATGTTGTAGATTATATTTAAAAAATTCTATTTTTATTTTATGTATCCATATTTAAATGATCCCTCGGTAGTGTTATAAATGACTCTTAATACTTTTTTATAAAAAAAAAATGCAAAGAAGAAGAGCACAATGGATATGATGTAAGGTCTTTTTTTCCTTCTTCCAGAAATAAAAAACAATAATAAATAATCCAGAGTCAATATGAACAATACTGTTGATGTACAGTAGAAAACAATCATAATTGATATTTTCCTTGTGTTGCGGTAGGAAATGAGGCAGCGACTGCACAGGAAGACTAAATAAGAGAAATAAAAGTTGAAAGGCTGATGGCAGCCAAAGAGAAAACATGTCGACCTGTCATCCTGATCAACATGATGAGTTCCTTCTTCTTCTTCTTCTGCAGGCTCCAGCATGTGTGGGGGTGAAAGGTCACTCCTCCACCTCCCCCGTGTCCCACTTGCTTTTGGGCTCCTGCCACCACTCGGACAGGAGGGACTCCTCGTAGTCGCCCACGCCCTCAAACTCTGCGTCGGGATGCTGTGCTCGGGAGGCGTCGGCGTGCTCGGGACTCACCTCGCCCTGCAGGACGGTGAGCGGTGAGTTTTATTTTCTTATGGTTTCCTGTTAGTCTAAGTGTCACCCTGTAAGCGGGGGCGGGGGCGGGGGGGGGATGACGCAGGGAAAGTTTATTGCGGCCAACACCTCCTGACCACATTCCACACGCCACTGACGGAAAGCAAGCCCCGCCCCCAACAAAACAACATTCTGCCTCTTTTACTCCTCAACCACAAACCTTTAACACTTTACTTTTTTTTTTAAGGAATAAAACCACAACCCTAAAGATGGCGTAAATCAGCTTTTTGGTTTTTTTTTCTCTATTCCTGTCAGGGAGGGGTCATATTTCAACTGCTAAGGAGCTCAATTTTTGCAGATGCAAATACTTTGCCCCAAATAACCTCAAGTCAGGCTTATTTTCTATTAGCTTATTTCAATGCTACATATGGCTGCTTTAACAGCGTTAGCCACGCGTTAGCCACGCTTATTTCAATGCTACGTATGGCTGCTTTAACAGTGTTAGCCACGCTTTAGCCACGCTTTAGCCACGCTTTAGCCACGCTTTAGCCACGCTTTAGCCACGCTTTAGCCACGCTTTAGCCACGCTTTAGCCACGCTTTAGCCACGCTTTAGCCACGCTTATTTCAATGCTACGTATGGCTGCTTTAACAGTGTTAGCCACGCTTTAGCCACGCTTATTTCAATGTTACGTATGACTGGTTTAACCGCGTTAGCCCCGCGTTAGCCACGCGTTAGCCACGCGTTAGCCACGCGTTAGCCACGCGTTAGCCACGCGTTAGCCACGCGTTAGCCACGCGTTAGCCACGCTTATTTAAATGCTACTTATGGCTGGTTTAACAGAGTTAGCCACGCGTTAGCCACGCTTATTTAAATGCTACTTATGGCTGGTTTAACAGAGTTAGCCACGCGTTAGCCACGCTTATTTAAATGCTACTTATGGCTGGTTTAACAGAGTTAGCCACGCGTTAGCCACGCGTTAGCCACGCGTTAGCCACGCGTTAGCCACGCGTTAGCCACACTTATTTAAATGCTACGTATGGCTGGTTTAACAGCGTTAGCCACGCGTTAGCCACGCGTTAGCCACGCGTTAGCCACGCGTTAGCCACGCGTTAGCCACGCGTTAGCCACGCGTTCAACACCGTTTAAACCTCATTTGTATAAAACATCAACAGCGCTTTGGAGACTAAAAAGCCACATTAAAAAAACGAAGCTATGGAAGCCCAATTGTGCCAAAATAAGATCCGGCCATCACTGGAATGAGATCCGGCTATTTGGGTCTGCGCTGTTGTAGAGCTCGGGATTGAAATATCTCGGGTTTTTTTTTTTTCTGACCGTGCCCCCGCCCCTCCACCGAGGTTCATAAAAATCACTTCTTTTGCAGCCCCGCCCTTCTAACAAACAAACACCTCCATAAAGCATTCTACTAAAACGTTGCGTTTACGAGCGGGCGCTGAGGTCAGAGCGGGCGGGTCATAGCGGGCCATAGCGGGCCTCGTCGTACCTCGTCGTCCGTTTGGAGATAGTTGAGCGCAAACTGCAGCATCTCCTTCTGCTTGGTGGTCTGCTTGAAATACCTCAGGGCCTCCTGTGGGGGGGAAAGGGGGACAAAAGAGAGCCGAAGTCACTCATGAGCGGCGACTCGCCACTTTCCAGACGACTCAAACGCTTAAAGTTTTAACGAGCTTTTATACGACGCCGCGCCGGTCTCTAATTAGTGCGCTGACACGATGTTAAAACTCACAGGCCGAGGCTGGAAGTCCTTCTCCTGGAGGCCCCACTGTTCCCGGTAGAAGCCGTAGTAGTCCACGTTCTGCCGCATCACCTGGTCGTCGGGGTCAAAGAGCATGTAGCTGGCGGCGCACGGGGCGGCGCTTTTTACGTCGTTGACTGCAAGGATAAACCAATCCGGTCAGAGCCGTGCGGGACGGAAGGACGGGCGTGCGCGGCGTCTTACGTTTGTAATAGGAGAACTGGAGGTAGTGGTACATGGTGGCCACAAACTTCTCCACGAAGAAGCCGCCCACGCTGGGGGTCAGACGCTCCTCGCAGCCCACCTTGCATTTTAGGGCCTCCAGGTACAAATCTGTCGGTTCACAATGAGTTGTCAGCCATATTGCTATACTGTGATGATGAAAATACTAATAATAGAACAAAAATAATTCTATATAATAATAATATAATAATTCAAAAAATATTTATTATATTAAAAAACACAGAAAAATGTGAAATGGCTATTTTTGATACTTTAAACTTTGTAATATGCCTTTCAGTCATTAAATGCATATATAATAATTCACATTTTTTTATTATTTATTATATTATTTATTATATTTTTTAAAAACACAGAAAAATGTGAAATGGCTATTTTTGATACTTTAAACTTTGTAATATACCTTTCAGTCATTAAACACATATATAATAATAATAATAATAATAATATAATTAAAAAAAAATATTATATTTAAAAAAAAAACACAGAAAAATGTGAAATGGCTATTTTTGATACTTTAAACTTTGTAATATGCCTTTAAGTCATTAAACGCATTGCATCTTGTCAAAGCGTCTTCCTGCTGGAAAATGTTGAGCCAATTGGTCCCACTTTACTTTACTTATGATGTGCTATAGCAGATCTTAATGCTAATAATAAATACATGGATGAATATTTGTACGGTGAAGGTCCGGCGTGCGTGTACTCTCGCCTGCCAAGGTGGGATAGAAATCCTTGAATTCCAAAATCTCGTAGGAGCCGTCGCATCCATCCAGACAGAGCCCGTAGACGTCCTGGTAGGAGGTGACGGCCTGCTCCATGTGGCGAGCGGCGCCGCTGAAGTCTCCGTTGTTGTAGAGCAACACGCTCTTCACAAACACACTCTGGGAAAACAACACAAACAATCCCAGTAATCCCAGTCCATCCCAGGAAACGACAAACTAGTCCGGGTCCGTACCTCGTAGGGCTGCTCCTCGTGGTCGATCAGATATTCGTCCACGTCCATCAGCGTCTTGTAGTACTTCATGTTTTTGGTCAGGGGGCCATCTTTGGGGTTCTTCTTGAGGAAGGTGTGGGCCGCCGACACCGCCTTCTCCAAGTTGTTGAGCTGGGGACCAAAAGCATCCCAGTGAACCACTTCTCCACCCATCCAATCAGGTCTCGGCGTTTCTCGCAGGTGACCAGACTCAGCTGGGATAGGCTCCATCATATCTCCCCCGCCATAGAAAACATTTCTTGCAGGTAAATAATTAGTACTACTACATGTCTACACTCCAAGATGCCCGCTACTCTCTGCAGTTAAGTCAATAACACTCTGCTAAATGTTTTTTTTGTTGTTGCTCCACTAGGAAGGTGCAGGTGTACCTAAAGAAGCGACCTGCGAGTGAGGCCACACCAGCCCAGGAGAATGGGGGGGTTGGACGTGGAGGTAACACTGCGAGACGTGGCACAGACTCAACTAATTGACTTACTAGAACTTTCCTAAGCCCATCACGCCTGTTCGAGATCCTGCTAACTTTAAAAAAAAAATACAAAAGTTGCAGCACATGCGCAGTTCTCACCTGGTAGTACGCATATTGAATGTATCGATAAGGGGCCCTTTTATCGAAGCTCTCCAGTAAATCCCTGCGGGGGTGTGCGAGTTTAAACACCGGGAAGTTCGCCTTGCACTTTTTCAAGCAAGCCGCCCTCAGCAGGATGTGGCGCACGACGCGGAGGCTGCCGTCCTCCTCCTTCTCCTTCTCCTTCTCCTCCACCGGCTCCCCGTCGTCTTTCCCCCGGCTCACGGCGCTACAGTTGCGGCCGCAGAACGTCTCGCTGTCCCGCAGCAGCCGGTGGAGCCTCAAGCTGAGCTCCAGGTACTTGACGCTCTCGGCCCAGTTGTGCGCCGCGTACTGCTCCAGCGCGTAGTTGTAAGCAGAGTCCAGCGGCATCACGTCCTTGGCGGGGAAACTCTTGAAGCTGTACTTCTCGTACTGGGCCTCCGCCACCGCCGACAGGAGGACAAGGAAGGCCAAAGCAGCCGCCGCAGCCGCCTCGCTGTGCGGGAGCATCGTCGCTCCGGGACGGGGGTCTCGTCTGGTTCCCTAAAAAGCACGTAGGCACCAGAAACTCACCATGCTAGAACTTACAATCTATGATATCCGGTGGAGGCTTTCGAAATAAAAACTCGTATGTTTTCCCTGCCGTATCAACTCAACGTTACGATTCCTTGCGATTATCTCTTAAATGTGTAATTAAAAGCTCACCGTTTTGTGGTGCTGACTTCGTATAAATACTACTGTAAATCAACGCGATTTACATTGAAAGAGCCTTTAATTCAATAACGGTTTTAATGGCAGACATTGGTTTCCGGTTTATGTCGTACTAGCCCCGTGTAGCTTGACTAAAGCAGCATGTCTGGAATACCCATTTGAACTCCACGGTCCGGAATGTTCTATTTACAATGGGGGTTATTTACGATTATATTAAAGTTGACGTTAATAAGGAGTTGATGATGAAAGTGTACATTTGCAACGAACTTTGGTTATTTATTCGTAACGTTGTGCCGACATTCCAAGCAATTTGACAGGTTGAGACATGTGGAAAACGGAACATTTCAGTTGCAAACGTTATTTAGGTGTCGTTCTATTACTTTTTTTTAGACTTAAGTGAACATTGCAGTGAGCTTGTGTATTTTGGTTTTAAACAAAATACGTCATCATATCGTCATACATTTTGGGGGGGGTGGGGGGGACTTGGGGAGTTGTGTTTATGTACACGTTAGCACAATTCCATTAAAAAGTGGGCGGGGTCTCAGGGGGCAGCACTCCTTCAGCAGCCACGAGAACCATCTTGAGGATAACGGAAAGAGGAACTTAGGATTTCTTTCAAAACAAAACACACAAGCTTATACCGAAATACGCCATAGTGGTATATTATAAGCAACGTATCCTATAGGATTGTGTACGTTAACGGAACTGGTAAGCATTTGTCTTTCATTTCACTCCTTTAATAGTAGTCGTCGTAAATGTTTTTAAATGTTGTGTATTGTTTTGATATTTGCAACCGGAACTAGTTTGTTCCGGCCTGTCCCCTTTACACAAATGTCCCTGACCGCAGTGGCGTCTCCCAGGTGGTTCCGTTTCAGCTCCATCGGCAGACTGGGCTGGCTGGGTCCGGCGTCTTGAGCCAAACGGTCCTCGGGATGTTTCCGCTGCTGCTGCTGCTGCTGCTCCTCCTCCTCCATGTCGTCGCCGTGGAGTGCAGCTCCGAGCCGATGGTGGACGTCGTCGTGGACAGGTACCACATGCCCAAACTTTGCCCGAGAGAGGTCCAAACCGAGGACTTTATCCGCTACCACTTCAACGGAACCTTCCACGCTGACGGCAAGACGTTTGACTCCAGGTGAAGTTTTATTTTATATTATTATTTGACTTTGGAAAAACGTTTTGTGTTTGACATTTGGCGTTTGTTTGTGGCACACACGTGCACTGTTTCAATTAAGCCAACTAGCAACAGCTGTCGTTAGCATTACTTCCGGGTTCGGCCAACACAAACTTTTACTAATTGCTGACGTCATTAGTGACGACTAATTGAGGTAATTAATTCACTTTGAGGCTTAACTTTGTGTGTTTTGACTAATCTGTGCCCAAATGACAGTATTTCCTCTGAAGGCGTTAATTTATACATTTGTCACTGATTGTGAGGAATGTATTGTTGGGAGGACTTTATTAGTAAATCTGCTGGGATAGGCTCCAGCTCCTTCACGTTGTACAGAATGTGGCCGGATAAGCTGTAATGTAATTTAATGGTCTGTTTAATGAACTTGTGTGCAGTCATGAGCGGGGCAAAGCCTTCATCAGTCAGGTGGGTCTGGGCCGCCTCCTCACGGGGATGGACCGCGGCCTGCAGGGCATGTGCGTTAACGAGCGCCGCAGGATCACCGTCCCACCGCACCTGGCCTACGGAAGCATAGGAACAGGTATTAGGAAATGTTCCTCCGCCACTTACTTTTCCCAACTTGAATCTCTGCTGTGTCTGTGCCACAAGGGGGCGTCATCCCACCGGACGCCGTGTTGGTGTACGACGTGCTCCTGCTGGACATATGGAACACGGAGGACAAGGTCGAGATCCGCACGCTAAGCAAACCCAAAACATGCTCCCGTGTTGCCATGGCGTCCGACTTTGTCCGTTATCATTACAACGGCACCCTGCTCTCCGGGCAAGCCTTTGACTCCAGGTGAGTATTTGTTACTGTAGTGTTTGTGTTCCTTAAACTAACTGGAGGTTGACTTCAGCCACGGTAGGAATGCAACCTACGACACCTACTTGGGCCAAGGGGATCTCATTGAGGGCATGGACCAGGGTCTGCTGGGAATGTGCGTCACAGAGAGACGTCTCATCATCGTCCCGCCATTCCTGGCCTACGGAGAGAAGGGACACGGTACGAGTTAACATTACATCACCATGGCAACAACTGTATTACTTTTGATGCTGCATTTGTTTGTCTATGGCTTCTTAATTATTGACAACTGAGACGAGCACCTACCTCCCACCAGGAAGTCTCGTGCCGCCGCAGGCCACGCTGGTGTTCGAGGTGCTGATGGTCGACCTGTTCAACCCCAAAGACGATCTCATCATGGAGGTCAAGGAGGTCCCCGAAGGCTGCATCCGCCGCACCGTCATCGGCGATTACATCCGCTACCACTACAACGGAACCTTCCAGGACGGCACCGCCTTCGACTCCAGGTCAGGATGCCACGCTCTGAATGGGGAAAAAAAACCCCAAAAAGTAGCGTGATGAAAATGGCCGATGTTGATGTGTTGGCAGCTACCAGAGGAACAGCACGTACAACACGTACGTGGGCATGGGCTACGTCATCAAAGGCATGGACCAAGCCCTGCAGGGCCTTTGCATGGGAGAGAAGAGGAGGGTGGTGGTGCCCCCTCACCTGGCGTACGGCGGCGATGGCGTCGGTGAGTTTACCCTAAAGGTCGCTTTTCTGAGGCTGGTTGGTTGTTTTGTCAAGCCCAAAATCTGGTATGGGGTTTGGGTGTCAGATGTTTCTGTAATTTAGTACTTTTTTTGTGTGTTTACCTTTTTATGCAAGTATTTGAAAAATAGGGTTAATCATGTCTTAATACAATATTTTACTAGTGTGTAAATAGTTTTAAGGTTTTCCGCCCCTGCATCTTACCTTCCAGGTGAGCTGATCCCTGGCTCGGCCGTGCTGGTCTTTGACATCCACGTCATCGACTTCCACAATCCCAACGACCCCGTCGATGTCCGAGTGACCCACAAGCCGCAGGAATGCGACGCCCGAAGCGAGGCCGACGACTGGTTGCGGTATCGCTACAACTGCTCCCTGATGGACGGCACCCTGCTGTACTCCTCGTGAGCGCCCTCTGATGTTCACTCTGCCACACTGCACCCTCCTCTTCTTCTTCCTCCTCCAGCATGGACGCACACTGCTACTTACTGGCTCCTTGGCTGACAGATTTACTTGAGGGAATCTTTACGTATCCATGACAACAGCACGTATGCCTGCATGACTCCAAGGTTTCCATACTCTCCAAGCGTCGGCTTCATTTTACTCTCTCTCTCTTTTAGAGACCAGTTTGACTCGCCCTCCGTCACCACGCTGGGAGCCAACCAGGTCATTGCGGGGCTGGAGCAGGGATTGATGGGCATGTGTGTGGGCGAGACCAGAGAGGTGGTCGTACCCCCCCACTGGGGCCACGGCGAAAATGGTGGTAAGATTATTATCACATTCATTTTTTAAAGCATCTGGAGTTTTTCCTTGATGTTGATGAATGATGTTACCTTCTTTATTTTGGGTCCATCAGCCGCCATCGTTCCCGGGAGCGCGGTGCTGTTCTTCCAGCTGGAGCTGGTGGAGCTGCGGAAAGGCGTCCCGGAAGGCTTCATGTTCGTGTGGCTGGGAGACAGCCCGGATCCGCTCTTCCCCGCCATGGACCTCAATGGTGACCATGAGGTTCCTTTGCAGGAGGTAAACACCTAATTGCATGTCCAAAATGCTCTGTAAAACCTAAATCATTGGGCCTTGGACTAAGTTGAGTTGTTAAAAGTGCTTGAATTTTCCTCTCCAGTTTTCAGCCTTCATCACGCTGCAGGTCCAGCAGGGCAACGGGCGCCTTCGGCCGGGAGTCCAAGCAGACGACATCATCCGGGACATGTTCAACAGTCAGGACCTCAACAAAGATGGCAAGATCGTCGCATCCGAAATAAAGCTTCAGTCTGACGGGGACTCACGACGGGACGAGTTGTGAAAAGATGGACGCTCGATGAGGTGATGTTACATTTTAATGTCAAACTGTGATGTAGAGCCACAAATGGAAAGCTAAAAGCCACTTAGTGAAAGGTTTGCCTAGTCAGAGCTCTTGCTAATATTCTGATCCTCGTAGCTAAAGAAGGCTAGCAAAATATTCCACTTTTTGATGTATTACTTGTATGGCGCGTGTGTACCTAATGTAGTGTCTAGTGTATGTATTGAGCCTGAAAGAACAACTGTAGTAACGGTGTCTGAAAGAATGTTTTATTTTGGTGAAAGACTAACAGTGCCAAGAGAACTCTTGTAAAAAAACACAAAACGGTATAACAAAGGTGACTGGCCAGAGTCTAAGAGGCTGAAATGACGTAAGTACGTTTTAGACACCTTAGTAGCACCGTGTTACTGACTAGAACGTAGTAGTAGTAGAATGTAGTAAAGACGTGGAAGACTGAACAGTATGCCATGTGAACAGTGCAAAGATGTCTTACCGTATGGTCCTGCCGAGTGTCCCTGTACGCAGCATCACTCTTTTTTTTTTTAGTAAAACAAGCATGGCGGATTCCTACTTGAACTTTTTGCGTGGAACTTCTCGCACCAAAGAACGTCCAGTGTCTTTGTCTTGTGTGGCGACGCCTCAGCTTCACTTGTTGCCGGTGAGGTAGAGCAGGACGGCGTTGGGGACGTCCATGGTCTCGTCCTTGACCAACACCACGTCGTAAGAGTCCAAGTACGACTGCTTCCTCTCCTCCACCTCAAAAGGAAAGAAGACAACCTGTTAAAGCCTTGATGCCACACCTCAAATAAAGACAACTACAAAACACTAATGTTGACTTTTGTGGTAAAACTGGTAAACTACTGTATTTCCTCAAATAGAAACAACCGTTCTAATCGTTAAAACCTAGGAGTAGACATGACATCTGTAAAGCTGAAGTTTAACAGAGTTCAAATTACTTACAAAACCTACCAAACTGAATAAAGAGAACCTATAAATATCAAACATTTTACATTTACTGTGGAAATGTATACAAAACTATCAACCAATTTCACTGGATTTAGACATTTACTTTAAAAATGTATTTTTAACTATGAAATAAGGAATAATCAAGGAAAACTACATTTTTTTAATTTTTGCCCCTCATTCCCAATCCTTGAATATGAAGCATAGAGCACGTATTTCCCTATTCGGTACATTCTAACGAGAGAAAACAAGTTGGTATGAGCTAGATGATAATGCATTGGGGAGGGGTACCTATTTTGATGCTAAACCCCCACTAGCTGTTAACCCCATTTATAAAACTGACCTGTGTACTAACCAGGAAACAGCCATATTGTCATTGTAGCATCTAACAAAAACTGTCGAGTCCCGTCTCAAGCGCTGTTGACAACGGGACAGACGGACTACTGGCTCAACAAGATGCTGCTGTACTGCAGCATCAAGATACTGGAAGTATTACATCAATGTACTCGTTAATGCATGATCATTGCATTGGTTGCTTTTTTTTTTTTTTTTAGGACATCCTAGTCAAAATAGTTACCCCCCCGACGTGCAACGTAAGCTAACTCATACCAACTTGTTTTGTGTCGTTAGAACACACAAGGGAAAGAAGTGTTTTATGTTTCAAATAAGGATTGTGGCTGATGGGCCTACTAAGCCTACAATGAATGAATCCTGATGTCAATACTACTTCAGTTGGTCTAGTTGTGGTCTCAGGGTGTGTGTGCTGTACCTTGTCGTTGAGGAAGCCAATCTTGAGGACGTTCTCGATGTTGTGCACGCCGTCCGCCATGGTCAGGTCGCCCAGGGAGTCTCCCAGCAGGAGGACGTTGGGTCGGGCACGTAGCTCCTGGAAATGACCCGTGTTGAGCAGGGCCCCTTCCCTTTTGTTGTAGGTGTGGATCAGCTCGCCCTTGAAGGCCTTCAGCACTCCCTGTGGGACGGGACGTCAACACAGGTGAATGCTGGCACCCTCCGCAGGGGGCACACGATGAATCCAGTGAAAGCGGTCGCACTCACATCCTCGTCAAAGTCCATGTAGTTGGAGAAGACCTTGACGTTGGAGTGGAAGACTCCGGCCTGGCGAATCACCTCCTCCAGGATGTCCCCGATGCCGGCGGAGAAGATGAGCAGAGGAATGCTGTGCTCGTACAGGTGGTCAAAGAACAGCTGGTAGCCTTCCCTGAAACACACGTGCACGACCACCAATCAATAATACACGCGTTTCACTACTTGGGGGGTCAATATTTAATACACACATTTCACTACTTGGGGCAAATATTTAACAACAATACATTTCACTATTTTGGGGTCAATATTTAACAACAATACATTTCACTACTTGGGGGTCAATATTTAACAATACATTTCACTATTTTGGGGTCAATATTTAACAACAATACATTTCACTACTTGGGGTCAATATTTAACAATACATTTCACTATTTTGGGGTCAATATTTAACAATACATTTCACTATTTTGGGGTCAATATTTAACAATACATTTCACTATTTTGGGGTCAATATTTAACAACAATACATTTCACTATTTTGGGGTCAATATTTAACAATACATTTCACTACTTGGGGTCAATATTTAACAAAGGCATAACCTTAAATATGCATATTTCTGGATATTCAACCATGAAAGGTCATTATTTATGAATTAATTTGATAAAAACCATGATGTAGCGAGGGACGACTTTACTTTTTAGCTATTTTATTTCCCATACTTCATTATTCTATTGTATTTCTACCTGTTTATTGTGCTGCTATTGAGATCAATAAAGTTCTATCTCATCTTTCCAAATTCATGTGTCTTATAAAAGAAAACTATTCTGGTGGCGTCAGCCATTCCGAGGTGAAGTCGAGCTTTCTGACCTGAGCATGGCGTCCGACTCTCTCACCACCACGGCCAGCAGGTCCTTCCTGATCTTCTGCTGCACCAGCAGCTCGTGAGCTTTGGTCCACCTGGTTTGTCAAACAGTACAATTAGCCGCAAATCGTCCTGCGCGGGAGACGGCGGCCGCGCTTCCGGCGACTCACCACTCCACCATGAGCGGCAGCTTCTCGTCTACCGATCTGGAGGAGTCGATCTCGATGGGGTAGTACGTGTTCAACAGCTCCTTCAACTGAGAGGAGAAACGCACTTAGAATGCCGGAGGGGGCATTTTGTGTCTTTGTCATACACTGATGCCAACTACTCAGTAAGAAAAGTAGCTATTGGCTGTCCTGGAAGTCGCTAGATGATGTCATCAGCTAATTTAGGACATTTTGGAAAAAGCATAACCTTTCATGACAGACAAAAGTGAGTAAAAACACCTTAATGGTGTTTACAACTACAAATAAACTGGTTTGTTCGTTTCAAATTGTCTATCACTTCATTAAAATAAAATAATGGTAATATTTTATCTTAGCTAGCACCCCAGATTAGCCTCCCACCTTAAGTGTTTATCCTGCAGTCAAATAAATATAGTATATTAACATTTAGATTGTTATTTAAGCTATATATATATTAAACAAGTGTTCCTACCTTGTCTTTACATTCTTGTGAGATGAGTTTGCTGTTGTCCAGAATATCTGCACATAAGAAGTGAAGAAAATGACATTACAGCGCTAACATATACTACGTTATATACTGTATACATGGTCCATGCACTTACTATGACAGGTGGGACACCTTTTCCCGTTGTATGCGAATCTTGTTAAAGTCATGTCAAAGTCTGAGATGACCTGTCAGAAAATACAGTTAGTAAAAACAAGAAGTACACCTGTATGCACACCTGTACATCACATCTAATCAGAGCTAACACAACCGCCATTTTAAGATTGAGCAACGTGACACGTGTTTTACAAGCCCCAATAATAAACATATTATTGAAGTAATACCCCCAAATGTCTTAATAAACTGACTTTATTAGCTTGGAAGAGGCAAACGTTGTGCATTGGATCCATTAGATATGGAGAGCCAGGTGTACCTCATGAAATGTAATGTCGTATTCGGTGAACGCTACTGACCTGCAAAGTGTTGGAGCCGGCCTTCAGCATGGACTGGAGGATCTCTTCCACCTTCTGAGGGTCCCTCATCAACACCGAGGGATTGGACAGCTCGGAAATCTGAAGAGAAACGTCCACTATTCGCTTGAGACGGAGAGCTAGCGAGTTGGCTAGTTTGCCAACCAGACAGTTAGCAACAGAAACGTTTATATTTACATTTACTTTACACATTTATAAAAACAACAACAAGTCAGTCTTTCTATAACAAGTAGCAGTTTTAACGCAGCGGCTACGTCAATACGTAACAAGCTAGCAGTACAGCCGCAGCAAGCTAGCTAGGTTTGGGGCTAGCATGCTAAGCAAGTTCGATTTAATGCGCGACATAACTCAAAATAACTCAGTTATTACGTAATATATAGTACACGTAACAACTATTTTTTTTACCATTTCCAGGAAATGTATGTAGACGACCAAGACAGTTTATATTGGCAGAAAACGTGTCATCGGTTGTCCTCGACAGTCACTTCAGCTGTGTGGAAGACTTGCCCGGCTGCCTTCGAGTGTCATCCACAAGTGTAGGAACATTGAAAACTCAATTTCAACATTCAACTATTGAAAGGATAACACGTTGCAACGTTATAAATTACAGGTAAAGACGAATGGCCAGTGAAATATTAACAAAGAGAAATAGTTTATCAAACCCGGGTAATGGCTGTGGAGCGAACAGATGTGAGACACTCATATTAACGAGGCCTTGTGTTGACACTGAAAGCAGCACGTCGTTACGTTTTGCGTAACTTTGGGGCGGGAACATTGACCTGTGCTCCTCTCCGACAAGCAACAGCGACTAATAAAAGTTTCCGCGAATGGGTTAATTTTTTTCTTATTGAATATAGTTAATAGTTTTTACCTTGACATGTTTTGACTATCACCTGAAATTAAATCTATAGCTTCCACTTATGTGGAGCATGGAGATGATCCAATAACTGCAAGCTTTTCAAAACAACACATTTCCTAAGTTTGCTGATGTCTTTATTTTCAAGTCTCTTTGGAGGGGAAGCACACATTGAGCATCTCTAAACATAAATATACACCCAGTGAGCTGGGAGTGAGGAACAATTAACACTGGGAGGGGGGGAACAAACAGCATATCACAGTAAAATATTCTCAGCTGAGCCCCAAATGTTTAACTTAAACAGGAAACGTTTGCAGCAAATTAAACCCCACCCCCCATTAAGATGACAGAAAAAAGTGCTCTTTCTGTTGCTGTTGGACTTTGCACATATTTTTTTTTGAATGGGAGGAATTGCTTTGCAAAGTGCAAAATGAAAGGAATGACGAGGAAATTTTAATTTAAGACAAATCTTATCTCTTTGAGAAAAATAATAAATACTGTACACTGTGGGAGGCTGTGCTCTAACTAAAACCAAGCTAGTCTACCGGGAGGATCGAACGACGTGCGTTTGGTAGCGTAGGCTGCGCAGAAGCAAGCGAGACGGTTATGGCACTAAAGAGCTGGCGTGCTTGCATGAAGAGATTGTCACAGTGTTTACGAATGGAATGAAGCCTCGTCGGGAATTGCGTGTTGTTGGATCGCCGGAATTTTAGCGAGGTCATCCCGCTTCCTGGAGCGGGCATACTACGTAGGAATGTCAAATATATAATCATAAACAGCTTTATATTATTTATGTACAAACACATATTTCAACGTTGCCGCTCTTACGCTCGTGTTTACATTCAGTAAATCCATTCTCACACGCGCACACACACACGGCTTCATGGCTTGCTAAAGAGTCGCCGACACCACGACACAGCACGATGGCACAGCGTTCAGTTTGGTGAGAACCACAAAGAGACTGCGGTGTGTTAGGCGTGTACGAATGGCGGTCCAGGCTGGTGATGAAGGAGATTATGCTGATAACAGGAAAAAACGTGTGAGTCAGGCAGGCAACAAGACAGGATGAATTGGAGAGAAAGCAGATTCTATAAAACCTCCTTCCCATCCAGATTGTAAATCCAGAATATCCAACCTGTACAATCCAACTTGTTGTAGCCTTTTGTTGAGCTACTGTTAAGGTGCTGCCAACTGATTGGTCGAGAGAGAAATGTCACTTCCTTGTTAGAGTGGGTTGTAAGAAAGAAAAAGAGCCTAATCAAGTGTAATGAGTCCACAAACGTCAGCGGGTGGATTGGCGAGGATGACGCCGCGGCTCAGCACTCGATCTGCGACTGCAGCTGGCGCCGCAGGGTAAGCGTGCGCCGATGCAGCTGCTGCATCTGCTGCATGCGGTCCCGCTGGCGTGCCAGGTTCTGCGGCATGGGGTAGCGCTGGCAGCCGTACAGGAAGCGGTAAGGGATGCGCACGTGGCAGGCGGTGGCCCGGCAGCGCGGCTGCGGCATGGGCGGGAGCAGCATCCAGCGCTTCCTCTCGGCGCAGTAGCGGTACGCCTCCTTGCGGTACTGCTTGTCCACGTCGTCGCTGTTCTTCCAGCCGCCGATGATGAAGACGTCCTCGTCGAAGTGGCAGATGGCGGCGCCCTCGATGCTGGTCACCTCCGGCGGCAGGCTCTCCAGGATCTCATCGGAGATGCGAGCGCTGATCTTCTGCCGCGCGACCTCGTCCCGCACGCCGTAGCTCTTGGGGCAGCAGGAGGCGGTGTGGTAGAAGTTGGTGGCAGCCACGGCCATCTGGAAGACGCAGTAGTTGTCGATGAGGGGCAGAGATTCCACATCCTGCCACTGGTGGCTGTCCGTGTCGTAGCGGGTGGTCACCGTCTTCAGTCCGTCATCTTTGTCCGTGTCGACGGGCGTGCGCGCGGTGACGTAGACATAGCGGTCCTCCACACTCACTGCCTTCACATCTCGCAGGATTTTGGGGGCGGATTCCAGGTTGTGCCACTTGTCCTGCTCGGGCTCGTAGACGCTAACGTCCTTGAAGCCCGGGCTAAAGTTCCCGTGGCCACCAATGCTGTACAAGATGTCCTTGATGCAGGTGAGGCCGAAGGAGTGCTTGCGTGTGGTCAGGTTGCTCACCTGCTCCCAGGTGTTACGGTTCGGGTTGTAGCGCTCCACAGTCTTAGCGAAGCCCGGTTCCATGGACCCGGCCACGTAGACGTGGGACTCTGTGGCGGCGATGGCGTGGCCGTCCAGGTGGTTGTGGATGTGCGGCAGGTTGACCCAGCGGTCCTCGTAGATGAAGTAGCCCACGCACTCACTCAGGTAGTCGCCACCCTCGGACACGCCCCCCACCACCATGATGACATCCATGTTCTGGCCAAAGCGGGGCTGAAAGGACGCCATGTGGGACGACCAGAACTCCATATCGGCCGACTTGAGGTTCTCGAATCGTATAGCGTGGCCTTCCACTGCCTCCGACACCAGGCGCAGGCAGGCCTCGTTGGCGGCCACCAGCCGCTCGTTCTTCACCACCCTGGTCAGGTAGGTGGGCTTGATCTGTGGCAGTCTCAGCAGGCGGAAGAGCTCCTCAAAGTAGCCGCTGCGCTCCTCCGGGTGCTTCTGAACCCACTTCACCACCGCCTCAAAGAGCACCTCCTCAGAGTCCACCGTGATCTCGGCGTCCGACAGCCAGTTGCGCACCAAGTGGTAGGGCAGCGTGTAGAACTCCTCATCCTGGATCACCTTGTAGAAGTTGCGGCGGATCATGTCGGCAGCGCGCAGAGCCAGTTGGTCCAGAGTATACATGTGGGCCAGGCTGTGGACCGCCACGCAGTTGGTGAGGCTCAGCTTCTTCTTCAGGAACTCACCGCAGAAATCCTTCAACTGTACCAGCAGGAACCTAACAAGGGATGAAGGAGATCAGGAACTTTAGATAATCTTTCCAAATGTTGGAATAACAAGGTTCAAAATGGTACCTGTCCGCCAGCTCCAGAACTTCATGCACGTTGCAGGTGCTGACTCGTATCTCTCCGGTGTACATGTACTGGATGACGCTCTCCACTGTCTCCGGGTCGAGCCCCATCTCAGAGCTCCACTCCTTCATCTCCACACGGCCGGACAGCGACTCGCAGAACTGACCTCCAAGCAGCGGCGTGAAGTAGTCGGTGGCCGCCGCCAGCACAGACCTGTGGGCCGCATACTCGCACGTCTGGATGGCCCCGGCGGCGGCGCCGCTGCTGAATGCCAGCGTCACGTCGCAGAACATGCCCTGCTTCCTCTGCTCGTTCTGCCGCCGCGAGAGCTCCGAGCAGTGAGAGGACGACGTGAAGTCCTCGGCCTCTTCCGCGTCGCCGTCCGCGGCGAGAGAGCTCGGCGAGCCGCTGACGCCGCACCCAGTCCCGCCACCTCCACCGCTGCTGCTGCTGCTGCTGCTGCTACTCCGGGTGGAGTCATCCGGGTTGGGAGCCGCAGCTGCCATTCTGCCGCCGGAGTTGACGGTGAGCAAAGGGAGGAAAGGAAGGCAAGTGGCGACGGGAATCAGGAGACGTAGGGAGTCAAACCAGAGCGCCACATTGAAGCGCCTTTCGCACTCCGTCCTCCATTTCCGGAAGTTGGGCACCGTGGGACTGCTAGGCTACCAACTAGCTTAAAACAGCGCAGAACCGATACAAAAACTACAATGACGATTATATAACGATTCATAAAGATATATACATATATAAGATGTCAATGGCATTTTTTTATCTCCATGGCAACAATCCAAGATTGCATGACGCATTTTTTAAGCACGAGAAGTCCTTAGCCTTCGACGACATTTTAACGGCCATTTTCCCCGAAATGTTTTTTTTTCTGGTATTTTTTTTATCTAAACGCGTGATTGATACACTATTCTAATTAAATACACTAGTTCCGTCAGTACTTACGTTTCTTGTCAGCGTTCGAACACATTAAACAAAACCGGAAATTACCCATCACAACAAAACGGACTTCGCTTCAGTCCGTGCTGACAGAAATGCACATGCGCAGTAAGGGAAAGGTATCAACGCCTATGACGTCAGCAGATGACTTCCGCCTTCGTCAACTGCGACCTGGAAAAGCAAAAAGCATGTGTACGTGGAGTTGAAAGGGGAAATTACTTATTGTTAGACTTATATTAAAATACTGGTACTTTGTGATTGAAATCATGTTTGCGTTGCTTTTTAGGGGCACAATGGAGGCACTAAACGTGTTGTCTTTTACGCTTGTGACGTCATAGAGCCAATTTTTGAATTAACGTGCTGTATTTGTTATTGAAAAAAAAAAAAAAAGAGTACAACTGAGCGAAAACCGTTCTTTACTGATACACAGCAGACATATACTCTGGTACACACACGTTGACAAACATGACAAAGTCAGGTCACATACAAACTTTGCAAAATACCAATTGAGTTCATTACATAGCTTGTTGACTTTCTAATGAAATATTCCTAATACATTGATGGGAAATGTATCGTCTCACATTGGCAATGTTACCCTGTGTAGCCATTTATCAGTGACTACAACCAACCATTATAATAATAAGTCAGATCAATTAGCAATATCATTGTAGTGCTGATGTGTTACTATTATAGTATTATTAGATATTAATATATGATCCCTTTTTCAGCTATCCCATTAGTCACACTGTGCCGAGACAAGAACATTACAGACAAGGACACCTATACATAAATAAAGCTATCATCTACAGTGTTCCTATTATTGCACTACACGGTCACCCTGTAAACAAACTCATGATGGAGCAAATGGCACAATGAGACACAACGACGGAATGGTGTTGTTGAAAGGATGTTCACAGTATCACGTGATTTCTCCACTATTCACGGATTTTTCCAAAAATAAACATTGTACCTCTTTCAAGCAATACAGTGATATTAACAGTAACATGATGAAATGCCAAAGCTTCAGCCAAGGGTGCAGTGGTCCTACATGGACATGTGTTCCGGGAGAACGTAGGAGATGTCGTCCCATGGGTGACGATACAGACCCTGCCTCAACCTCTTCTGGTCCAGGTAGTGTCCTGGGGGGAATTCCATTTCAGTAAAACACATTTTTGCAATATTTGATATATTTCAAGTAACCGGTCGGAATAGAAACCTCACCAATGAATCCCATGCTGCGACCCAGGACAAAGATGCCATTCAGAGCTCCTATTTCCACAAATTCGTCAGCCTCATCCCTGTACAAGGAGGTGTTTATGTGAGAGATTGAACAAGTGTTTAGACAGTTGCAAACATGTGGGGAATTCTCGTTATGGTTTTCCACCCTAGACTGGTCTAGTAAAGGATAGTTATTGAACTATTACTACCATTATGGGAATATTTCAGTTAAAAGTACCATACTTCAATTTAACAACAATCAAGAATACACAGAATTTTGTATTTTTTGTATCTTAGCCCCGGTGGAGGTCTGCACTCTACCTGGTAAATCCACCACAGGTTCTGAGCAGGTCCACAAAGGCCACACCGATGAAGCCATCCACGTTCAGGATCAAGTTGGGTTTCTAACACAAAAAAAAAAAAAAACACAAGGTGTTAAATAAAAATGGCGGAATGTTATGAAAAGAAAAAGGAATCCTGACTTTGGAGGTAGTTATCTTCTCCACATCCAGAGCGTAGTCCAGCAGCTGTGTGGAGGGGAAGTGCTGCTTCACAAAGTCCTTCAAGATCTGCACTCTCATGTCTGGATTGTTAATCTGATGTACAAGAGACAAAACACATCTCAAGATTACGAGAGACGGTGCGGGCTTGGTCCTAAACGAGGAGTTGTACTCACAGACTTGACTCTGTGGCCGATGCCCATGATGAGCTTGCCATCCTTCTTCATCTTGTTGACAAACTCCATGGGCAGGATGCCGCTGTCGAAAGCCTTGCTGAACTGCTTGGCCGCGGCGTCCAGAGCACCTCCGAAGCGGTCGCCCTGCACACACAAAAAAAGGCGTAAAAGATGTAAGGATAACAAAAAAAATAATAACCAACATCACTTCAGATCTTACATCAATAACTGTAGCATTGTACTGTACTGTGTACAAACATGTAGGACTACATTTGAGAAACAGTGTGTGTATTTTAGTGAAATGCAGCATGTCCTACAATGGTGAGAAGGCCGGAGGTGAGGCTGGAGATGAGATCTTTCCCAGCCCGAGCGCACACAATGGTGTTGTGGGCTCCGGATACGGCCGGACCGTGATCAGCCGTCACCATGAGACACATCTCGATGAACTGGCACGCGTACCTGGGCAACCTAGAACAAACATACTGCGTCATCGTGTTGTCTTAGAAGTTAGTTTCACCAGCCTGAGGATGACAAAAAACGGACCTCCTCTGGAACCAGAGAAGCCCCAGAGTTCCTCCCAGCCCGATTTCAGACTTGAAGACCTCAGTGATTGGCATGCCGGCGTAGATGAGCTCCTGCCCTCTCTCATCACAGATGCTGGTCATGAAGGATGCCGGTTTACGGATAAGTCCCAGCTCCTGCGTGTCAACGGGAACAAAAATACACTGACTGATGTGCAATAAATAAGCTAAATCGTTTTAAATTTAAAAAAGTGTTACGGACTCGTGCCCAGGAGTAGTCCATGGGAACAGTGGGGGGTGGCATCTCTGGCGCTGGCTGGATGACTCCTTTGGTAACAAGGTCATCATATACGCACCTGCATCCACAGAAACATAGGAATTATGCTTCATCTAGATTCAAATGAAGTCAGCCATGGGATGTCCCACACGATAAAGTGAAAAAGTTCTCCTCCCATTCCATGCGGAAGTGGTAGCTTTTTGGCTTCTTACGTTTCCCTGCAGCACAAGACTTGCGCATTGTGTTGTAAACAATAAATAATAGGGGTCTACAGGTGAATATAGGGGTGTTATTTCATGTCTTCAGGGCTCTAACAATGTTAAGAACCGTATTCAGAAAAAGTCATAAACAGGTTTTCTATGCTCCAACTACAAACAATAATGACTGACATTGAGTCCTTTATTTTGAAAATGAATTCAGGGTCTGCAAGCAAAAAATAATAAATATGAATATGAGCATGCACTGACTTGATGATCTCTCCCAGTTCGTCAAAGCTCTTCGGTACAAAAGCGCCAGCCTCCTTCAGAGCTTTGTTCTTCGCCACCGCTGTCTCCGAAGCCTGGTTGGCGCACGCTCCCGCGTGGCCAAACTGGACCTGAGGCGCACAACAAATGAAAACATTGAAAGCCTTTTCAAGCTCCTGTTGTCAGTCATGTTGCTCTCACCTCTGAGGCGAACATGGTGGCGCAGGTTCCGATGCACCAGCACACCACCGGCTTGGTGATCCTGCCTTGTTTGATAGCCTGGCAGATCTTGTACTCCTCCGTGCCGCCGATCTGTGCGCAAGATGAAGCAAAAACTCCATATTAGGCTTCGTTCAAACCCTGATAAGTGATGCCTCACCTCTCCGAGCACGACAATCATCTTCACCCCGGGGGTGTCGTGGTAGCGCAGCACGTGGTCAGTGAACACGGAGCCCGGGTACCTGCGGCACAGCCCACACTCGTTGACAAGGTGTTACAATAAACCATAACATCCAGTCAAGTTTCCCCTGATACTAAACTTGTCTCCAGCAATCATGGCGGAGACAACATGTGTCAAAGGTCACATACCGGTCTCCCCCAATGGCCACCCCTTCAAAGACGCCGTCGGTGGTACGCGAGATGATGTTGTTGAGCTCATTGGACATGCCCCCCGAACGCGACACGTACGCCACGCTGCCCGGCCGGTACAGTTTGGAGGCCAGGATGTTGTCCAGCATTCCTCCTGTGTTCCCGATCTTGAAGCAGCCCGGCTTGATGCCTCCCACCTGGGACGCCAGACAACCAGAGCGTGCATTTATTTACATTTAACAATACATCATTTTGAGATTTATTTAAATTTTTAGCATTTCAAGGCACCAGGTATGTTGTTTTATAGTGCTGTTTTATATTCTAGCATAGTAATCCCTCGTTTGTCACTGTTATTGACCACAATAAGTGAATTTCCACAATTTATTAATGTCAACAGAGCATAGAAAACCTGTTTTCCACCATCCTCACATTAGAGTCCTCTAGATATGAAATAACACCCCTATAGTCACCTTTACACTTATTTTGATGTATATTTTTCGGTTTTAAAATTTGTTTATTTAATCAAATTTAAATGGTATTATTTAAAACAAAACACATACTGTAGCTTTGAAATTGCCTTTTGTTGCTTTAGACATTGTCAATAAAGTTGGCTCAGTCTACTGCTAGGACGTCTCAAGGAATTAAGAGGAGATTGGACTAACCGTGGCTGGTCCGATGATAGTGACGCCCTTTTCATCCGCCGCCTTGATGATCTTCCTGGTGTGGGCTTCAGGGATTCCCTCAGCTATTATAGCGATGGTGCGAATCTAAGCACACACAAAAAAAACTAATATTTTTCTAGCCCACAGAAGCCCCATTTGTAGTGCCGTACCTGCGGGTACTGCATGGTCTCCATGGTGCTATCAAAGGCGGAGCGCAGGGAAGCGAAACTGATGAGCACGTCCACGTCCGCGTGCTTCTTCATGGCGTCGCTCATGTTCTTATACACGGGGATGAGGATCTCCTTGTGGCCCCAGTAGAACTTCTGCTTGTGGTCTCCGCTGGAAGGCAGCAGGGCTGAGCATGACGTATTGTTGTGTGTGATATGGGATCGAAACGCTGTTATGGCAACAGAGCTTTCATTACGTGAAGGGGTACACCATGGCCGCCACCGAGGGCTCGTCTCTGGAACAGACGTAGTCAAAGTCCAGCATGCCCTGCACGGCGCGTGTCTGCATGCCCCACACGATGGACTTGGTGTGCTTGCTGAACAGCGTGGTTGCCTTGGCTGCAAGGAGAGAACAGACGTTGTGAGCCATTTTCTTTTCTTTTTTACACCGGAAGAGGGCGCTAAAGCACCTCTGAATCCACCCCAATTATGCCACCCAAATGTGATACCATATAATAATACCATGTGTGTATTTCCTCACCCACAGGAGCTCCATTTTTGGCTTTCTTAGCCGGCGAGCTCTCGGCTTTGCCTCGGTTCTCGGAGAAGGACGCTGTTCGAGTGGACCCTGGAGTCTGAAAGCGCCACAGAGTTTTATTATTATCACTTTTATTCGCTCTGTGGGACAAAATTCCCCACAGACACACTCCACGAGCTTGTGGAACGTGTTGCAATGAGAGTGGAAGCTTTTATAGCTGCGGGGGAAATACTGTGGTTTGTGTAGAGCAGTGGTGTCCAAAGTAAGGCCTGGGGCTATTTGAGTACCATAACGTTTTTTTTCCGGCCTGTGGCACATTTAAAAAAAAAAAAAGTATCAATTACAAAAAATCTGCAGTAATTGTACAAGAATAAAGTCAAAATATTAAGAGAGGAAAAAAATTGCATTCTGATATGCATTTTCTTCTACAACTATAGTATAATATTTTCACAATATAAGCTAAACGGAATATCAAAGTGACAAAATTCCATTCCCTTCTGCCCTCGTTGGACAGTCTGGATACCCCTGGTGTAGGCTACAGGATATCTGATCTATTGTGTGTGTTGACTATCATTTGTTACACAAATTGAATTACACCATTTTACCACTAGGTAGAATGCTGCCATACTGTGCACACACACACACACACACACAAAGCCTTAATGGAAGCTTCCGGGCAAACAAGAGTGCATTCCTGTGAGCGGCCACAACAATTTGAGTGAGTCAGTTGGCATCACAATGAAAAGCTCTCACACAAAGGAGCCACGGGGACTCCGATAAGGCTCCGTGCTTCACTAAAAAGAGGACAAAGCGATGTGCCGTTAAACCGCCGCCGTCTGCACGCCACGGACGCCTATTTGTCTGCCGGGGTCGTACCGATTGGCTGCTGCTGGAGTTGAGAAGAAAGTTGGCGGTGTGGGCGGCCACGGGAGGCTGGTTGGGGATTGGACGGTGGCCCAGCGCCATGCCGACGATGGCGGTCATGTGGGTTTCCGTGCCAAAGACGTGGATGGGGATGCCGGTGGTCTTGCCTGTCAAGGGCGGGGGTTTGATGAGATAAGCGCTCGACAAATACAAGAGGAGAGACTTCATTTGAAGAACATACCGACTTCTCCCATCACCCGGAGACCCTCCTGGTAGTTTGGACCCCCACGCCTGACAAAAATGGTAACTTCATGCTCCTTTAGAGGCACCTGGTAGTCTCTGATAGCTCGAACAATTCCCTAAGAGGAGGAAAGGCAGTGTTATAATAGTAATGCTAGAATTAAGCAGTAATTTTATTGGAAAAGTTAAAGTGGTTTGACGCCGCTATCTGCTTGCTGTGTAACTGCAGCTGTTTCTTAATGAGCAAACGGAATTAAAAATGGGTTTCACAACTGTGAGAGACATATCATAAGGTTTGAGGCAGGCGTGTACAAACTTTTATGCAAAAGACGCTTTGATACTGTGTCATGCAAAATATATAAATATGGGTTTTTATTTATTATAAATATATATATTATAATATATAAATAAAATAATATATACATATTACATTTATATTTAATTACTTTAAAAAAATTATATATATATATATTTTTTGCAATTCTTGTATACTATATACTGTATACTTCTTGTATGTTTTCTTTTTATTTCTACAATATTTTGACTTTATTCTCTGAACATTATAACTTTTTACACAAGCTAACTTTTTTGTCTTAATATTTTGACTTTATTTTTGTGAAATTTTCCATGTCAAATAATTTTTTAAACCAATAAAAAACCAGCTGCCCCCCACAAATGGCCTTTGTATGACCTATTGTACCTTGAATGTGGCTGCAACGTTTGTGAAGTTGGCAATGCTGCCTCCGATGATCAAGACTTTTCCTGGATTACAACAAAATGTTAGTAAAAAAAAAAAAACCCGCACAGCTAATCTGACCTCACAGAGTTTCACGATACCATCAGCATGTTTCTCCCTGGTCATGAGCGACAGGATGGTCTTGGCGTAGTCGTACGTCTGCTGTTCGCTCGGCGCCCCTGAATACTCGCCGTAGTTGGCCAGCTCGTCGACTCCGCCCAAGTCACAGATGGTGTCACTATGAGATTTGGACACAAAAAGTCAACAACATCCTCTTTAGAGTTAAAAAAAAAAAACAGCTATGTAATTAACAGTGCAATGTAAAATAGGTAGAGCAGATAGAGAAGGCTCAGAGGGATTCATTAGTCATGGCTGTGGAGTCTGCATGGGACACCTCGCACCCCCAAAACAGATGGAGGAAGACTCATTTATGCAAACCTTTTAAAAACTAATCTTACCTTATACAAGACCAGTCAAAAGTCTGAAGACACTTTCTCATTCAATAAGGTGTAAAAGCATCTCCAAACGTTTGACTGGTGCTGTACAGGAAGTCATGACATGACACCATGATGTAGCACCTGTACAGGAAGTCATGACTAACACCATGATGTAGCAGCTGTACATTAAGTCATGACATAACACCATGATGTAGTACCTGTACATGAAGTCATGACATAACACCATTATGTAGCACCTGTACATGAAGTCATGACATGACACCATGATGTAGCACCTGTACATGAAGTCATGACATGACACCATGATGTGGCAACTGTACATGAAGTCATGACATGACACCATGATGTGGCAACTGTACATGAAGTTATGACATGACACCATAATGTAGCACCTGTACATGAAGTCATGACATAACACCATGATGTAGTAGCTGTACATGAAGTCATAACACCATGATGTAGCACCTGTACATGAGGTCATGACTAACACCATGATGTAGTAGCTGTACATGAAGTCATAACACCATGATGTAGCACCTGTACATGAAGTCATGACATAACACTATGATGTAGCACCTGTACATGAAGTCATGACATAATACCATGATGTAGCACCTGTACAGGAAGTCATGACATAATCCCATGATGTAGTACCTGTACATGAAGTCACGACTAACACCATGATGTAGTACCTGTACACCACTGAAGCTCCTCCACCTGCCACCATGGTCCATATCCTGCCCTGGGGGTTGAGCAGGGTCAGTTTGAGGCTGGCACCGCTCTTGGCATCCAGGTCAGCGATGTAGGCCTCCTGCGAACCAGGAGAAGGAGCAGGATTAGGAGGTTAGAGGACGGCGGCATGGGCGGGGGCTTCAATCAGGCCGTTTTTGTACAGCTAACGAGGCAGAACATGTGAGCACTGGATGTGTGATTACTGGCCACTCCATTCGGTTCACCTGGACAATTTCACAAAATCCAGTGTGCTTAATGAAGTGGCCAGTGAAGAGTGTAGTCACATGGATTGTAGCTGTAGCTGTGGAGCATCAGTGCTTGATGTTGACATGCACACACACACACACACACACACACACACACACACACACACACACACACAGCTGGCGTCTGGAAGGAAAATGCTTCCAATCAAAGCCGCCCGCTGTTCTCCCCTCCCGCTTCGTCGCCACTCGAGTCACCGCGGCCCAATTAGGGTGCCCGTCTGTCACACCAGGAGTCTGTCTGAGTCGAGTCCGAAATGCACCGTCTACAGAGAGCGACTGCTTTCTTGTGTGTTCAATTCTAAACGACATACTAGTTTTTTCCTTTTTTTTTAAACTAAATCCTCTACATGTTTACCTCAGGGTAGGCCTCCCTGCCGAAAGGTGGCGGGAACTCCACGTCCCCCCACTTGGCCTTGCAGATGTAATCCGCCGTGGCGTCGATCTTTGCCGCCATGTCCAGCACGTAGACGCCATCTTTGGTGACGACTGAATTCAAAACAGACACGCATGTTAGCAGAGGCGAGCGGCCTGCAAATTGGTTCTGTACCACATCAAAGCAGGCAGAGGCGGTGTCGGGCTGCCAAGGGCATGTTCTATGTAGGCAATTATGAAATATCATCAAAAGGCGGATGTATGAATTATTGACTTGTTTCCGTTCCTCTGTGTTTTAAAAGTGGCAGAACCTACTTCACGCTGGGTTCATCTAATGTGCTGATGTTGTTTTCTTTCATGATAACACATTTATGAATGTTTGGCTTCCAACACGGTAACACATCATACTCAGAGCTATTTCTGTAATATTAGAATATCTTATTAGAGCCTAATGCGGCGTTCGCGTAATTTAAATAAAAACCTACCCAGTGGGTTGATCTCCAGGTATGTGAAGAACAGGTCCTCATACAGGTTAAAGAGTCCGACAATGAACTGGGCCAGGATCCTGCCAATATGTAATAAAAACAACAATATATGTTTACTTGTGTTTTGCATAGGATAACATACATAAGAATATTAAAGAAACTTTAATCATGATGTTGACAATGGTAGCCATCCTGTCAAGGCTTTGTAAGCGTGTCAGTCTGTTGTCAGGACCCCGTCCGACCCGCGGGAGCGAGCCAAAGTGACTCGGCCTCCCGTGTGTGCCCGGAATGGAAAAGTGTAGAAACGGGAGAGAAACTGCATGGTGTCAAGGCTGCTTCGTCAATGTCAGCCAAGACAGGGAGCCGCAGTCGTAACGAGAAGAGTGGGTGGGGGTGGGGATGCGGGGGGGCTTTGGGGTTAGACACTGTATCACAGCTATCAAAATAAAATGGACGTGCTCTGAATGCACCGCTGCCTTGAAGGGAGGTTGGGGGGTGGAGTCATAAGGGGGGGTAAGAGGAGGAGAGGAGGGTTTTTCATTTGGCTAATGGAAACCACTTGCAACCCCCCCACCTCCACCTCCACTCAAATATCATAGTTTCCATCATCCTTTCTTCAATACATCTGCTGCCTTGTCAGAGTTAGACATGTGGTGTTGGGCCAATGGGAGTGTAGTGCTTCACGTAGATGACTTTAGTACAGCTGGTGTGGGATTCCTTCCCACTGAACACGCTCTTCGTCGACCACTAGCATATGCACTTGGACCCCCCCCCCCAACCAGGCCTTAGACGTTAGCGCTGTCGTTTCACACACGTGAACTAATTAATGCCTTAATGGCTACTCACAGTCTCTTGTCATTAGGGACGTGTGACAGCAGTTGCTTGGTCACAGACTCCTCGCTGATCTTCTCGTCCACGCCAATTAGCAGCTTCTTGGCTTTGGCGTCCACGTCGCCGACGTCCACCCCTCCCTCGTGGTGGAACAGCACATAGTCGCCCTCCCGGGCGGCGTAGATGCACATGTAGAACTCCTCCTCCTGAATGATAAAGCAGATGAAGGGATCACTAAGAAGTCATAATCTTAATAAGTCATAATAAAACTAAAACGAATGAGTCACCTGCTTGTGGGGGACGAAGGGCTCTATGAGGAAGTTCTTGAGAACGCCTTTGGCTTTTCCCACCTGAGGACCAGCCAGGAAACATTCGTTACGACATGGAGAGGAAGCCACACCCCAAACTGAGGCGACAAAAATCGACACCGGCGAAGAATAAGAGCTAAGATTCCGAGGAGAATGCCGCCACGTCTGGCTCCGGGCGCACCGACGCAGCTCATTTGGAGGAGTGCTGTCACCGTTCTTGTGTTAAAGGCCAGCAGGCGCAACGCTGCAAGGGACTGCCGATGAGCAGCCAGCCGTGGAGAGCGGGAGGAAAAAAATATATAACAAAAGAACGAGAGCGAGGGAGTTGACATTTTTGAAGGGTGCGAAACAAAGGGAAAAAAAGGTTGCTAGCGCATTAGGAAAAGAGGTGAGGACTTATAGGATGAGGATAATAATAACTCGGAAATAACTAGGAAATTCATCTTCTACCGCTTATCCTCACGAGGGTCGCGAAGGGTGCTGGAGCCTATCCCAGCTGTCTTCGGGCAAGAGGCGGGACCTACACCCTGGACTGGTGGCCAGCCAATCACAGGGCACATATAGACAAACAACCATTCACACTCACATTCATACCTATGGACAATTTGGAGTCGCTAATTAACCTAGCATGTTTTTGGAATGTGGGAGGAAACCGGAGTACCCGGAAAAACATGCAAACTCCACACAGAGCTGGCCGAGGGTGGGATTGAACTCGGGTCTCCTAGCTGTGAGTTCTGCACGCTAACCACTTGATCGCCGTGCAGCCCTAAGTTGATAATAATGTATTATAAATATGTGATAATACATATTTATATACAGCATACCCATGAGGTCAGTGTACATGGTTATTACATATATTATCTGCAATATTTTGTGTAATTATCCTGAACGGACTGAGTTTGTGTTGAGTTTATGTAACAGAGTTCAATTAGCCGGAACCTGGCAACTCCATTTATCTCCATCTACCACAGCAGACACGTTCATGTCATGTGTGATGAAGTCCACGCTCTTCTTCGCCGGTTTATGGAGCATATGCGCTTCTAGAAGTGTCTTGTTGGTTTATGAGGCGAGGCAATGCGAGCGCGTCGCAGTGATGGATGATCTGTGCTACACGTCATGCCGGAGGACCAGCAGTATGCGGCTTGTTCGACGACGGACGCAAAAGGTACTCAAGAAGGAAGCGGGGTGAAGGACAGGGCGACGGGATATTATTGATGGGGCGGGGGGGTGTTATAGGCCTGGGGAGTGCGCACTCTCTCCAGATGACGTACCACGGTCTCCTTCATGAGGCGGGGCTTCAGCCACTCTCTGACGCCATTCAGGTCCAGGTTGACGCCCACCAGGCCCAGCTTTCCCCGCCTCTTGATCAGCTGGTCCGGCTTTACCACCAGCCTCTGGAGAAAGCAAACAAGAAGGGACCTTGGCATCATTTGTGTGTGTGTGTGTGTTTAAAGGGCGGGTGTTGCCCTTTAAGAACGCCAGCAACACGTCTGGATGAGTAATGAGACCGGAACTAGTTTAGAAATAGCTAAAGTTCTGACAACATCGAGTGTGCAGCAGAAAAAGGACAACACCCTCCAAAAATCCAGATGGTCTTCAGTCTTAATCACCAAAGATTTTGCGTCAGGAAGTTGCATCATTTCCTGGATGGCTAACATTCAAAGCCTTAATAATTAAACACTAAACCAGGGGTGTCCAAATGCTGTTTTTTTTTTGATGGCCTAGGCACATTTGAAACATTAATGCATTTGTAAATGCAAAAATTAGCAAAAAAAAAAAGTGATGTAAAGAAAAGACATTAATTTTTCATGGGTTGGTGCACAAAATGCTAAATAACAAAGTGATCCACCAAAAGAAAACAAAAAGAATTTCTCTAAAAAAAAAAAAAAGTAGCAGTGCAAATCCCGTCACAAACAACATGTACTGCGACTACTCCTGCTGCAGCCCGTTTAGGCAGCAAATCAGCCAGACCTAAGATATAAGTATCACCCAAATTTAGAGGCCATGCATTCGAATTCCACAAGATCTATAACCATCAATTAATGGCCAGCTGATAAATCATACCCGTCCTTCATCCCGACACAAAAACAGCCAGCGTGCTTGCCACCTAAGCAGGATTCTCTCACAACAAGCCGTCACAGCCATTCCTCCATCTCCGGAGAAAGAGAGCGGCGCTGCCTCTCGCTAGAGAGTGAATGACTTATGACAGCGGAGCCATTACTATCTGGGCCCCAGCCAGTCCGGAGTAGAAAGAGGAAGGGGGCGGGTGGGGGTAAGACACGACCGATGGTGAAAGTTAATGCAATTTCCTAATCAATGCTACCGCAGCACAGGCATCTCTCTTCACATCTGCCCTCCTGGAAAAAGAAACCAGTGGACAAGGTTTTTTTTTTATCTTGCAGGATGAGTCACCCCCCTCTTAATTCAATTCATCCTCCATTAAAAGCCACAATAACAACCTTTTACTTATGACTGCGACAACAGCAAGAGCCTCTTGGCTGGATCTTGGTCTCGCTCAGCAGCATCAAACTGGATGTGAAGCATCCCGGATGAGTCCAGTCTGCTGAGTCCACAACACGAGATGGACACGTTCCATATAACCACCACTGGAACCGATCCTGGAGGTGGGATCTGTCTATTCACTGGATGCAGCTACAAATGCAAAAGTGGTGGGTTGCGTAACAAACATGAAAAGCAAAACAATTATATTTACACCAAGAAATATTTTACACCAAAAAAATACGTGCTTTCATGACAAGTCATTAAATAGGCAGCACTGATGGGCGCCCTGTACTTTCCATAGTGCCATAAAAATAAACGACTCCGTAGACTCTTTTCATTAATGTACTTAGGAAACATCACAAGGACCTTGGCAGAGGCAGGAAGTGATTGCATTTGGCGCTCTCTGCAGTCGTGACGTCACCTCAACTAGCGCCGAGAGACCTATGTGTCTCCATGAAAGACGACAGCGCCATCCATTACAATCTGAAGCAAATCTGCGACCACATCGCCAAAAAGCCTGCCTCACCTCTGTGAGCAGCCACGAGTGCTCTTGCGCCAGTCGATCCAAGTCGGTCTCGGGAGTGACGTTGGCATAGCGGAAGCGGTTTTGGACCGGGGCGGAGGTGCAGATGTGCTTGTAGAGGAACTCCTTCCCGGTCTGCTCGGAGATGGCTTTGGCAGACATGACGGTGGCGGCAGCTGGACGTATGGGGAGAGAAAGACAGAGATCTAACCTAGTCTGCACTGTCAACATAAGCGGCAATTAGTTACCACGCTAATTGTGCTCCTCCAATTGGAGTGTGTGCACCTATAACATGCAAATACTGTACAATAGCCACACGGCACAATTAGTAACATCGAATAACGTGTAATGGTGGCTATAAAATTTTATCTAGCTTTTGTGACCTTTGCACACATTGCCTCTCTGAGTCAGAATGCATACAATAGGCATTTGTTTTGCTTTTATAATGTTCCCATTCTGGATTTGCCGTCATTGAGTGGAGAGTAGAACTCTAAAGACAGGAATCGGACAGATTAATTTCACAATAAATGAAAATAAACTGGATAAAGCTGGCAGGCACTGTTGTGCATTACAGGGACAGAGCGGCTGCTCCTACAGTGGTTCATTTCCCTGAAAGCCCCCATGTCGCCTCAATGGGTCTCTGCTATCTCTTAAGGATATTAATGGCGGTGTTGGGGACATTTTCACTATTGATTACCATTAGCCCACAGTCCCCCCAGAGTCAAAAGCAGAACAGATGGAAAAAATCCATGGGCTCAATGTATCATCCACTTTCCTTGACAAGCTCAAAATGCACAAAATGAAGATGATGGATGGCTAAGCAGGAACTAATTCATAGTTGCTGAGGTATAGCAAAAACAGTGCACACTGAATTCAATCAAGCATTGCTGTAATGCAACCAAAAGAAAACAACCTGCTAACCTGATAGTAATTACTATTAGTAATGAACTGGTGCTAGCAGTGACAGCTAACTTCATTCATTCATTTACAATGAAGTTCGGCGCAGCTTAATTTATTCACTTTCAAACATTATAGCTAAAGTTAACATTACGACTGTAGGATTTATTTGCATATTAGACAATGGGTTGTGGCATCAAAGCAGTTGAACTTGTTTTCTATATCGGTTCATCTCGTCCCTTCGTTGCGAAAAATGTCACACTCAACGGGGTAAAGTGCCTAAACTGCCGTAAAACCGTGTGGTGCTCACCTTGTGTTTGAAATACGGTGTTTTCGGCGAGGTCTACTGGAGTTCCGGGGCGGAATGTGACAGCTTTCCTCGGCTCCGTCGGAACCAACGGTACCGGGGGAAGGAGCTCACTGCGAGTTTTGTGTTCCGCCTTGTATCTGCCGAGGGCCCGGCTGATGTTTGCTGGACGCTGATTGGCTCGTCAGACACCTTGCTCTTTTGGTGCGTTCACTAACTATAGGACATATCAATATTCGGGGAGGTAAATAGGGTTTTGATCATAAACAAACATGGGTAAAACTCAACTGAAATTGGTAACATTTTCTTAAAACGACATGAATACAAAAACCGATCTATTAGCATCGCTTCGTTGGGGGCACTTGGCGTTCAGCCTGCGTGGACAACTGTTTTCACAAATCGGGGAGAATTAAACGTCTCCCAAGCTAACGCACGACAATGACGCACGGAAGACTATTGGCTGACTTTATCTGAACAAGAGCCAATCAGCAGGCTGGTTCGACATGAGTGTAAACACACCGACTGACCCATTTATTAAGCGTATTACATATCTTATATGTTATTCTTGTGTTTTGATGCACATCTAGTATGGCTGTTTAATGCAAAACGTGTTTGAACTGCACTGACGTGTGTAACATATGTTAACTATCCATACTAACGTAGTGGTGGTCGCCCCCTGCTGGTCATGAAATTAAATACACCCTGTGACAAAGCTACTACATGCAGCAGTCGACACTTAGTATTATTAACCAACATGTCTTGTCAGTACAGGACGGACAAAAAAACACAATTTCTGGAGCATCATGTTCTTTTTTTTTTTTATTAAGTGTACAAAACAAGTGCAAAAAAATAGTGGTTCGTACGAGCTACATAAAGTTGTCCTTCCAGACCAAGCCAGAAGTTGCAAACTTGAAATGGAAATTCATGAAGCGTTGTTCAAAGTGGCTAAAAAGAGCAACGCTGCAGTCTTGCACAGCACAGAGGTTGCGAATGCTCACAAGATTTGGATTCACAGCGTTCGTTTTAAGTGCGAGCGTCTGAAAGCAAAAAAAAATGCCAAATTCATTGATCTCCCTTTCAAACAATGCACAGTGCAAACGTGTCAAGAAAGGCTCTCTAATGCACATTCACTCTAATACACAACAGAAAGCTTTGGCCCTTTCACTATGGAAACAATCCCTTTCTCGCCTGCTCGTGCTGCAGGGAAATGACAGCTAGTCTGAACTAGGACAAAAAGGCAACACGTGAAGTGAGCTACTTGAAGCAATGGAGTAAGACGATGAAAGTCCTACCAGGGGGGTGCATGCTATGGAAGGACATGATTTCACTCACAGCTGGGGAAGCAGACGTGTATGGAATGGGTGTATTAGCCAGGAAGCTAGCCCAAAACAGGTCCTGAAACTGCCACCGATATGTGTAGGCAGATACTATACTAACTACGTAGAAGGCATTTTGGGTGCTGGTGCAAACAAAAACAAAAAAGGCACACATCTTGAAGATTGTGAGTAGCTATATGTGAACATCTCATCGCTGCACTAAACTGAAAACTAACCAGCCATCCTTTTCCTGGCAGCCATTTACAAGATGGTGCACTTCTTCTTGGACTCCTTTTTGCTCTGCCCGCCTTCAGGCCCGTCGCGCTTGTAGAAGCTGGAGAACAACGCCGGTGTACACATGGGCTCCTTGAACTCCAGCATCCACCTCCCATCGCCGTAGAAGCGCAGCGGGCCCAGATCCATGTCAGCGACTGGTTCCCCCTGTTGGCCTTCCTGCTGCAAAGCCAGGATCTCCAGGAGGTCCAGACCCGTTTGGACCGGCTCGATGCCCTGAGCGCAGCCGAGAGTGATGTGGGCACGACTCCCCACGGGCAAGGACTCCGCCTCCTTTTCGGCATCGGATGGCCACAGCTCAAGCTGCTCCTCCGTGAGGCTCACTCGGGCGCCAACGGTGCGTGGCGTGACGAAGAGGGCGGTCAGGGATAGGTCGAAGACAGAACCATACGATTCTCTTACAGCCTGGATAGAAAACAAGCAAATACACGATAAACATCTACTTTAGATTAAAAAAGTGACCTTTGAGAATACTTATGAACAGAGGAACCTCAAAGTGACGTGAACTTTGGCATTTTTGTTCGTTTTACATGATCTCATACGAGAAAACTTAAAAAAGGTTGAGCTGCAGCTCATGTACGGTAATCAACATGTTTACAAGCAAGCCAACAATGGCGCCTTACTGGTTTGGCTGCATATTCTTTGGCGCCGGTTGCCTTGCCATAATTAGAGAATTTGGTGGTACAATGGAGGCTTCCTTTGGCTTTGAAGTGCTGCGTCAGATCCACCTCCTTGTTTTCATTCTCAGAAACTGCAAAGCAAAAAGTAAGTTGCATCAAAACTCCAAGACCAACATGGGAGAGACAATTTAAAAAAAGGCCACTCACAGTCCGCAATGCGTTCCTTGAATGCGTCCAGAGCGTTCAGTGCCTTCAGGAAGTCTGCGTTTGTGGACCTGAGCTGATCCTGCACAGGAGGCAGCAGAAACCAGCCAAAGTAGAGAGGAAGGGGCACCTCCTCCAGGTGGCGCTTCATGGATGTGATCTGCGCCGGCTTGAGTTTGCGTGAGGTCATTTTGACGAGCCGGGTGGCGTCTTTGCTCCATTCGGTGCGCGGCTCCAGGAAGACCACGACCAGCCGGTTCTCCCTGGCCAGCTCGCCCAGACGGGCCAGCCGGTCCTGGGTGTGGTTGGTGTCGTCCACCACGATGAGCACCGAGGGTTCGGCGCAGCAGGCCACCACGGCCGCGTCCAGGGCCTTGTGTCCCTCCGTGTTGGAGTCCTGGTTCTCCGGTTTGACTCCATAGTCGTCAGCGTGGAAGACTGAGCAGCGGTCCTTGTAGGCGTCGGCCACGGCACGAGCCAGGAAGCTTTTCCCGCTTCCGGGGAGACCTCTGAGGACAACGAGGGTGCGAGAGTTCTGCAGAGCATCTTTGGTCTTCTCATGTTCCAGGAGTGCAAACGACAGGGATCCTGCAGCGGGGGCCGGCGCCTCGTTTTCAGGTACAGTGTCGCTCGACTCAGCTTCTTTTGGAACCGCTGACTCTGCACTTTTTTCTGGCTCAGTTTCCTTCTGGGGCTCTGCAGGTGGCGCCGCTTCAGCAGATTTCTCCACCTCCTGCACCACAACTTGAGACGTTTTTTCAGCAGACACTTCCGTTGTCTTGCCAAGCTCTTCCTTTGCAGGCTCACCGCCATCTTCTGGTAGAACCTCCTTGCTAACTTCTGCTGCCACAGCCTCCGTAACTACCTTCACTTGTTCTTGCGTCTTCTCCTCCAGATTGGCAGGCTGCGGTTCGGCTTGCGGCTCCTGTTCCTGTCCAGGCACTTCCTGTGTTGCTTTCTCCGTTACATCCGCTTCTGGAATCAACTCTGGCAAGTCCTCTGGATCGGGGTCAGGCTCCGGGCTCTTCTCTGGTGCTGGAATCGGTTCTACCGGCACCACAACGGGCGCCGTCTCTGCTTCAGGTTGGGGAGAGCTTTGCTCAACTTCAGTTTCCACCTTCTCCTCAGACTCGGTTCCTGTCACCGCAGCACCATGTGCTTCATCATGGCCGCCACCGTTCACCACCTGCTCCTCTTCGGCTGCAGCTGCTGGATTCTCAGGTTCTGTGCAAACGTCCGGCTGCGTCTCCACCTCCTTTTCTGCCGCCGCGGCCAAGGTCGTCTCCTCTTCCTGCTGTTGCGGACTCTCCAACACGGCTACAACCTCGCCGTTATTTTCAGGATCCATGCTTGGGCTTGGAGGGTCACAACTTCAACATGTACCTAACGTATTGCAGAAATGTCAACAAGTTTTACCAATTACATCAATTACATTACTTCAACTTTACACTCAATGAACATTGGGTACACCTGCACTTGCTAACGAGCAAATATGAGATTAGTGAAAAAAGTAAAATAAAAAAAAACTACAGATTAGTTTTGATTGGTATTAATTTAACAGGTTTGTAGTACGTCTGTACCATCATACTGAGAAGTATTTAATATATGTGGCAAAAAACAGCAGTAAAAATTAGTGATCAATAAAAATATTTTTAAATAGACATTAAATTAATACCTTTTTGACCACGTCATTCAATTGAAAGCAAAATTTAAAACAATTACAGCAGATTAACTGTATATAATGTGACCATGTATATTCGATTATTGGAACGTTAAAAAATGTTACCAATTTCAAAAGTTAGCATTCTTATCATGTGTTGTCACTCATGCATAATGGAGTAGATTTATTAACATTGTTTAAGTGTTACTAGAATTGTGTACACATCAACAATGCCGATTAAAAGAGAGGAGACAATAGAAGCATATGGCAGCATTAATTGTGCCACGCAGTGCCAGCAAACGCAGACAAAGGGCAGTTGGAGAGAAAAAAATGGGGCATCCTGCTATGAAAGAAGCGGGCATATGGTGTCACCCACAGCACAGCGCCCTCTATCGGGACGGTTGGTGCAAATCATTTCTATTCCTTCTTCTTCTTTTGCTGCCAGATTTGCGCTTCATTTACCAGATGTTCGAGCGTGTCGTGTCATGAGACTGAAAGGGGAAGCTTCTTGAACAAAACAACCACATGAAAGTTAATAATTCTGCACGCACGCGCAAACACACCCTCACCCCCCCCACACACACACACACATTATATTACAATTGCTACCAAACGCGAAACGAAAGCAAACAAAGTTGCCATATCGGTGCCAGCAGCTGTTGTGTGGATGACGCAGGGGAAAATGTAACTATTATCTACCAGCGTGGAGTGTTTAAGCCGATAGAGACAGCTGAAAGCTACATATGTTATTGTTAAACTGCTTAGTTGTCTAAAGCGAGGCTTGGTGCTAGCATGGCGCACACAAACAATTAGCATACTGAAGTCTTATTAAAAAATGTGCTTCTTTGTGACGGAACACAAGTCACAGTCACTATTTGGACTATTTTGTGCGCTTTCGGGAGTAAAAAGTAGCACAAATGAGAAGAAAAAGACGACATTAGAAGTGTTTTTGTGGGTTTGTGTGCGCGCGTTTGCTGATGCCAGCTTACCTTCCCAGCAGTGTGGCCGACCACGCGCTCCTTCGCGGGCGTACAATGACAAGCTAACCTGGCACATGCACAGCCTCGCGCCACTCTTCTAGGCTTGCACGAAACCGCCGGGGACGCGCAAATGGGCGGGGCTAGAGCCACGCCCTTCGCAGACAGGAAGTGTGGTGCGGAAACGGAAACTGGGGTTTCTTATTTAAAAATTAAAAGAATTAGTAGTAACAATAGTAATGGTAATGGTCATAATCATAATACTACGTAAGTTTTCCCCAAAATCTGTCATTTGAGTTGTGTGTGTCACTTTAGTGTCTGTATTGTATTGCATTGTAATATTTATAATAATAATAATAATACATTTTATCTGTATAGCGCTTTTCAGAGTACTCAAAGACGCTTTACAGTAGAGAAAATGAAATAAAAATAAAGTTGAATAAAAACAGAGTAAAAGATGCATTATCCATACATTCATTCATAGCTAAAACAAGGCTAAAAGCGGGGTGGATGTATGATTAATTATTATACTTACATTTTTCAGGCATTTTAACATATTTGTAATATGATATCTATCAATTGACAAATTGTTTTCCCCTTCTGATTAGCAAATGATAACATTTAAACCCAGGAAGTAGGAATAGCTGGAATATGAAGACTGGGGAATGGTTGGGGTTGTCCTACTACCAGTAATGAGTATATATTTTCCACTTCCAGAAATAAGCAAAATTAGTCATAATGAATGTCTTCATCTTCACAGGTGCTGCTTTGTTTCATCAATAGCCTGTTAAAATATGATAAATATTAGAAATAGTGCAAATAGAATTAATGCCGACAAATAGAAAAGGAACCTTTTGAATGGCGGCCATGGCGGCGGCATCTTCTTGCAGCTTGGCGTGCGTCAAAGCTCGCTGGTAGTGTGACACGCACGACTCAAAATTCCCGAGTTTTCCTTTATGAGACAATATTATAACTTCCACGTCTGTACAGCGAAACGCTAGACTTCAGCGAGCTTCTACCTTCTGATTGGGCCACCAAAACGTGAGCATTGAGCTGCCATTTTCCATCGCCGCTTTCTTCGGCCGCCGCAAGCGAACGCAGGCCGAAGTCCCGGGCCTCCTCGTGGGCGTGGAGCTCCAGGTGACAGCGGCCCATCTCGTGGAACAGCCACGCCTTCTCAAAGCCGTCTTGGACCAACGGTATCTTCTTCTCCCAGCTTTGGATGAGACAAGAACATGATGGTAATATCAATAGTTAGCTTGCATGAGGGCTTAAACATGGGCGCTAAGCCAAAGAAAAAGCACCTCAGAGATCTGGAACCTTCCACAAAGTGTTCCTTACCACTGTATAGCCTTAGTGAAGCTCCCCATGGTGGTGTAGATGTTTCCCAGGTGCTCCAGAGCTCGGGATCTTGCATGAGGAAGTTTACTGCACGTGGAGAAAGCCATCTTGAAAACATCTCTTGGAGAACATCTCCTGCAACATCTCCTTACCACTTCTCAGCCAAGTCCAAATCTTTCTGGTGGTGTTCCAGCGCTTTGTCCGTGTCTCCCAAGTCCGCCAGAGCACTCCCCACGCAGCTGTGCAGGCTTCCCAGAACCTCGTCTTTATCCGGCATGTTCTTCTCCGACCATGCCTGCACCGTTTGCAAGACCTCCCGAGCTTTCTTCAGACCCCTTTTGGTCTTTCCTGATGCCAAATCTGGAAACAGATGACTTTTACCGTGAAGGTCAAACAGTATGCACAGTCCAGGCCTGGGACTTCAACCCGCAACCACAAACAAATTGGTAATGCCAGAGCCGGAACAGAGAAAAAAGCCCATCCTCGTACCTTACCTGCATGAATGTCCTCCAGACTCTTCAGAAGAAAGTGTGCAGGCTGCGGGGGGGCTCGAGGGTGGCTCTTGCCCCGCTTCTTCTGCAGGAGCCGGGCGTCTTTCCCCGCAGAACCGCTGGGCTTCTGCTGGTTCCAGAACTCGGCGCAGTCGTCCAAGTAGGCGAGGGAGCTCTGGATGACATCCTGCAGTTGTTCTCTGCTCCTCGTTCTCCCTTTCACCAAATCTGGACATCATAATGCACGCTTTAGAACATGATAAAAACCCACAAAGGACATTTGAAGGTCATTTGAAAAAAGTCATTTTTGTCATTGTAAAGCCAAATAAAGCAACATGTCTTATAATGTGTCCTGACCGACTCTCCATGGCCTTTTTTTTTCCACGTATATGGAATTTTAATGGACACAAAGTCTGCCTAGCAACAAGCGGACATATGCCGTACCTCCATCCTTCAGCAGGTGCTCCAAGTATTTCCTGTCCTCGTAGAATTCGCCAAGATATTTTTTGCTTGTCTTCCCCATTTTGGAGATTTGAGGTTTCTTTGAATGCTAAACAGGCATAAGCAGCATGTGTATTTATTAATTATTGGATATATTAATAAATATGTAGGAAATGTACATATGAGCCCAAACACTTACATCTTCATCTTTTTGGAGTTTCGATGCGTCTCCATGAATAAGCTTGTGTTTGATGATGCGGGCAGGGACTGAGGGGACACGTTCAAGACCGAGGAAGACATTATGGGAAGATTTTTGGGAAAATTTCCTTTCCCCAGAAGTTCCATAAAGGCCACGTTTACTTCACTCACCACTGACTGAGTTCTCGATGGCCTCCTGTGCTTTCTGGATGCCCAGTTGGAACTCCTGGATTTGGGGGCGCAGCTTCAGGCCTTGGTGATAAAAGACCAGCGCAAACTCAAACTCCCCCATGCAGTATAATGCTTCGGCCTTCTGGTACAAGCCCTAAACATAACGCTAACATATTAGCCGTTTCCATTCATGGTAATAATCATGATACTAATAATAATGCTCACTTCAAAAAAGGTCTTGTCTTCTTGGAGTGAAGCCTCAGCGTCCTTCAAAGCTTTGTCATAATAACCCATCTTCAGATAGCACTTGGAGCGACCCACAAAGCAGTTCTTGTCATCGGGCTTTATCGTGAGAGCCTTTCCAAAAAACAAACAAACCCAAACATGATAAATGAACCAGTATACATGCCAGTGTAGCCACAGTGTTGGACTCACTGTGGTGTAGCTCTCCGCGGCCTTCTCACACTCTCCCTTCAGGAACAGCCAGTCACCATCCGCCACTAAAGTGGAGAAAACAGCCTTTGGCTTCTGGGTTTTGTACTCGGAACTAGTTTCGGACATTTTTTCACAACCGAGGTTGCTTTAAATTGATTTTAAAAAGCTGCCAGGAAATACGCTGAGGAGGCGCTCTTCTAAAAGTCGGTAACTTAGCAACCACACTAACAAACAGCGGCAACAGCACCCCCTTGTGTTCAAAATGCAGAAATACAAAGTCATTCACCATAATACAGTAAGTCCACATTATTACAACTCGTGGTAATTAAAAGTTATTAGTATTAGTTATAGTATATAACTCATACTATATTAACTATATATTATAGTTATAGAGTAAATAAATATGAAAAAAGAATTACATTTACAACAAAACTTTGATAATTTAAACGACATCAATATTAAATATGATTGAATTGTAAGAAAAATATAATTTTGAGCACAACAGAGTAAATAAATATGAAAAAAATTACATTTACAATAAAACTTTGATAATTTAAACATCAATATTAAATTTTTTTTAATATAATTTTTTTCAGTTTTGTATATATTATGCAGTAATTTGCAATTAAAATCAGAGTAAAAAAAACTGCATCTATTATCTCAATAGTAATAATCAATACCTCATAATTGCACATCACTTACATATAATACATAAATTATGTGATATGCTGTAATATTGTTTAATCTGACAATGTTCAAAATGGCTAATGTAAACATAAATATTTGTAGTACATATATTTTATCATTTTTTTTAATCAGAAAAAAAACCTAAAAAGTGTAGGCGCAGTTTACGAAATTGGCTGCAATTAGATCTCCTTTATTGACACGGCTGGTAAAAACAAAAAGGTTTCACCTGAATGACAATGAGAGTAAAGGTGAGGACGCCCTATATACACGCCCCTCCAACCATTGTAACACAACTGGATTGTTTACGTGCCCCCATTCAACCCCTTCATTGTGTTGGATTGTAATGTTAGAAGCAGCCAGGTGGAAAACAACGTTATTGTCCTACTATTTGTGTGAATAAGAAGCTATCAGTGGTGTTGTCCATCCACAATGGCGGCAAAAACAACAATAAATACACATGAAAATAATGGGATGAAAAAAAAAAAATCACGTATTCATTATGTTACATTCCAGTCAAATGTGCAATGCAGCAATTTGTGGATGGCAACGTCAAATATAAAAACGTGTGACCACAAGAAGAAAGTGGGTGGGGGGGGGATCCGCCGGCATTTTTTTTCCCTTTGCGTCCGGATGCTGTGACTTCAAACACACATCGAGGCTCACACGGGCGGCGGGGGCGCCGTCTGCAGCGACGGTCCCTATGAGGAAGAAGGGTTACGAGAGGGCGCCTGCTTGCAGATTTCATGCAGCGTTTTAACCCGTTGCTTTGCCGCAGCTTATCTCCCCCCCCCCCCCGCCCCCCACCCCTTAAAAGAGTAGCTGCACCACACCATGAGAAGATAAAATACATCTACAGGCGCAGCGTGGGCCCCGTCCCGGACTCCACGTAAAATAGTTGCTGCGTGCGTGCGTGCGGTTGTCGGGTTGCATCGAGTCAATGGCATAGACGAGAATCTGCATCGCACTGGAATACAGATGGTGGGCTCGGGGGAGGGGGTTGGCGTTGACGTCCTGATGTTGTGACGGGTGACGAGGAAAATCCTCACATCTAACCGAACTGGAAGAAGAAGTTCCCGGGTCCGGACGCTGAAACAAAAAAAGTCACTTTAGTTCTCTCAAAATAAAATGTAGTGGTACCATTATTACACTATTAGGAGGACGGCTCGGGCTTTTATTTTGAAATGTGACACAATTCTAGTTTGGACTTACTCTTACTGTATTAAAAATAAACCTCCATAATAAAATGTTATTTTTTTTTTAAGTCAAATCGACTGGAAGTAAAGCCAGGGTGTTTTATTTTGAAATGTGGCCTGATTCTGTCATCATTCCATCCCGAGTTATTGTTACTAACCTGAAATAAATCTAAAGCAAAACACGATTCAACGTTATTCGCTTAAAAAAGATGAACTTTTATATTGAAAATTGCAACACAACAAAAGAGAAAAGCTGGGTGTTTTATTTTGAACATTTACAACATTCTATGCCATCCTTCAGAGTTATTGATAGAAAACACGCCTGCTCGTGACTGCCCACTTTAAACTGATGAAGACACAGTAAGACTGGGAAAAGGATGGGTGTTTTATTTTGAAAATTGACCACATCCTATACCATCCTTCAGTGTTATTGATACAAAACGAGAAAATAAAGTTATTACCTTCAAAACTGAAACCTCCCGGGCCGCCAAAGAAGGCCTTGAAAATGTTGTTGGCATCGAAATCTGTTGAGAGACAAAAACAAAAAATGCGTGAGGACTTTCTGTGAGGGCGGGTGGGTCATGAGATTGGCGTGTGGTCGTCTAAGCCCCGCCCCCGTGTTTACCACCCATGTTCATGCCGTCATCCTCCAGGTCCTGACCGCTATCGTAGCGGGACTTCTTCTTGGGGTCTGACAGCACGCTGAAGGCCTCGCCGACCTCCTTGAACTTCTTCTCCTCCTCCTTCTGCACCTCGGCGCTGGCGCCGCTGTGGCGATCTGACGTAAACAGGAAGTGGCGGTCACACTCGGGGCGAGCGCGGTAAAAACCACCAGGCCGTCTCTACGCACCTGGATGATGCAGGAGCGCCCGTTTGCGGTACGCCTTCTTGATCTCGTCCTCGGTGGCGTTCTTGTCCACGCCGAGCACCTTGTAGTAGTCTTTCCTCTTGCTCTTCTTCAGCTCCAGCTGAGCGTTCTTCAGAAGCTGTTTGTGTTCTACCAGAGCACAGGAACCATCAGCGGGGGTGGGGGTGGTCTTAAACAGCCTGCTTCTTACCTTTGGTCTTCTCTGTCTGATAAACCTTATCGTAGTCCCGGACCGCGTCTTCGTACTGCTCAGTGTCCAAGTAGCTGCAGGAATGATGCACACACACGGAGAGGACGTTACTATGACGACGTCAGCGCGACGCAGCCACGTTATTTCCTACCACTGCGCTCGTCGTAGATAGGCCTTAATGTAGGTCTCATCCAGTTTTATGGCCTTTGTGCAGTCTTCAATGGCCTGCTCTACTTTCTTCAGCTGCGAGGGCACACACACACACGCATACACACACACACACACACACACACACGGAGAAGGAGATTAAAATGGTACATTAAATGGCATCGTGCATGCAACTCGTATTTTCTACCTGCTTTATGTAGCTGTTGTACCATTTATTCATGACCATACTTAACGCTTTCTTTTTTTATTTTTTAAATAATTATATATTAATAATAATTAAATAATGATTACATTTTTTTTTTAATAATTTATTTTGGTTCTATATGACATACCTGTATACATATTATTCATATATACTGTATTGTTTTATCCATATCATGCATCAACTTGGTGCAGGAAGCATATGAGGAAACAGCGCCTCTAGTGGCTGGATGCCATCACTGCACAAAAAAATTCACAACATGAGTGTGCATTGTGGATAAAATAGAGGGACTAAAGTATGGCCTGGGGGCCAGTTGTGGCTGCCAGTTTTTTTTTATTTTATTTTTAGGAATATAATTAAACAGGTAAAATTAAATGGGGAAGAAAATTAGATTGTAATAGACGGTACCTTGGAGCCAACAGTGGCTCTGTTACAGTACAGCTTTGCGTTGGTTTTGATGTTGTTGGGGTCTATTGTGAGCGCCTCCGAGTACAGGTCGTAGGCCGCGTCAAAGCTTCCCTCCTTGAAAGCCTTGTTACCTTCCTCCTTCTTGGCTTTCAGCGCTTTGGCGTTCTAGCAGCAAAGAAAAGTGTTAGAAAGCTCCAAAGTGAGGAACACATGCGAGTGTTCATACTGACTCTGCAAGCCAGCCTGGCTTTTTCGTGGTCCGGAGCCATTCGCAGGGCCTGGACGAAGAACTGGACCGCTTTGTCAATGCAGTCCTCATAGTACAGACACAGACCGCGCACGTACATGGCGTCGGCGTTGGTCGAGTCCATTCGTAGAATATCACTGAGAACATGGATGGAAATCAATGTCATCATTTCTACTGTTTTTCATGATCCATGTTTAAGACGTGGAGCTTATGTGGTCCTGGTCTGGTGCAAACACACCTGGCCACGGACTGCGCCTCGGGGTAGCGTCCCAGCAGGGCTAAGCACTCCGCCTTCAGTATCTTGAAGCGATGGCAGGCGGAGGCCGACTCCAGGGCTCGGTCCATGCAGAAGACCACCTGGAGACACAACATTGTCGGTGGTGATGAAGACGATGTCACAGTCCCTCACCGTGGCGCTTACCATGCGGTAGTCTCTTTTGTCGAACCCGATCTCCGCCATTCGTTCGTACTCCAAAATGGAGTCGGCGCTCTTCAGCTGCAAAAGAAATTGGATACACTTTAGTTCATGAAAAAAATGAACATAACTGTGGTGCCTTCAAGGACCACTGAATCGCTACATGTTATAACATTAGAAGTGAAACAAAAACATAGTTCACCTCCTGTTGGGCTTGGCTGTTGTCCGGCTCCAGTTCCAGAACTCTCTGGAAACAGCGAGTGGCCGCCATGGCGTTGCCGAGGGACAAGTGGCACTTCCCCTCTCGCAGGTGGCCCTGAGGGCAAAACAGTTGCAACACATGTCACGGTCACATGACCATCCAGCCACGTAACGATGATGGAGCACCTTCATGAAGGCGTTATCCAGCCGCACTGCTTGCTGGGAATCCTCCAGAGCTTCGCGGTACCGACACAGCATCATCAAAGTGGCTGCACGGTTTCCGTAGTAACTTGCGTTCTTTGGACACATGTCTGCGTGAATCAAAGACAAGCTTATCAAAAAATACGGCACTGATGGGCGGGACATAATCAATCTTAACTACCGATGGCCTTGGTGTAATAATTGAAGGCTTCGGTGTAATCCTTCTGGATGTAGTACGCGTTGCCTTGCTCTTTGTAGCCATCTGCCTCCCTGTGTGACAGCGGACAGACACTTTTTATTCATAAAACCGCTCCCACTTGGCCCCCTGACAGACAAAAAGTGGAACTAAATTCTAATTAAAGTCAAATTAATTGAAGTAAATATCGGAATCAGCATATTAATACAAACATTACAGTATTACCCACCCTGAATGTATGCCGATTGTCCACAGATTAGAGTCATGTGATCGATAATGATTGCCATGAAGGGGAATTAATAATCAATAAACATCCTTACAGTGCTATTGGATTCTTGACTTCATTTTCGGCCGATTTCCGCAAAAATCACATTAGCATTGTGGCAGTTATCATATATAACTGTCAAGAAGCAATGGCTTGACGGTCATCCAATGAACACGTTCAGGTGCTACCACTAGGTAGGCTGCAGATGCGCCACCTAGTGGCTAAATCAACGAACTGCAGTTACATCAAGCCTTTGACGAATAAGGTCATAGGGTTCCTCAAAACGGAAGTACATACCATATTTGTCTCATGTTGCCATTCATCAAGTGCAGGACTTACTGTGTGTCTAATAATGTTTTAGATAAATACAGGACTATAATGTACCACAGAGTGGACTTAAGGGGAGTTTTTATTTAAGCTATACAGAAGTAGTGTAAATGGAAACCTACAGGTGTTAAGCTGAGAAATGTGAGCGACACAGTGTAAGTATGAGAGCTTGGCTAAACATAGAAAGAGCCAAATGTGTCCAAACCAACACGGAGCAGTCCTCTCCAGCTCGGCCAGGAACATATGACACCATCCACGCTGTGGCAGAGGACAACCGCCAGGACTTTTTTTTTTAATAGCAAGCATGTCATTGTTGTGCGTCAACTTACGAAGTTTCGAGAATGGGATACTCCACAAGGCATTATTCGAAAGGGGGGAAAAGCCATGGCAACCTTTCGCACATTGTTGTCAAGCACAGCAAGCTAGCATTCAATGTAGCCAAATAGGACATAGCCATATCACGCTAGTTAGCTTTGGTAGCTACGTGACAACATGGGAGAACAAAGAAGAGGAGTCCATGTTTAGAATATCAGTAACATAATTATCCCAGGTTCTGTTTATGCTGCTGACAGCGTGTCCTACCGTTCCAGTTCCTCGTCGCTGAGCAGTTCTATGTCAGGGTCCATGTTCATGGCATCGCAATGCTCCGTCGCCATTTTGCCTTGACCGTGGAGGGGGCGGGGCGAGATGCTGCAGTCGTGACGTCACCATAAACAGGAAGTTATCCCCCTCGTCAGGTTAAAGTCAAAATCATATTTCAGCGCAGCAGCGGATAAACTTGCAAAGCAAAACACATGAGCCGTTGTGTATCAAATAAAACTGTAGAAGGCGATGGGAATGTTGATGTAAGTGTTGATCGAATTATGTCCGATTTTTTAGAATAATCAATGACATTTTACTTGTATCACGCCGAGGGTTTGTATAGTTTGGTTTGCCTTATATTTTGTATTATATTTGTCTTAATAAGTGTAGATCATATTTTGTAAATAAATGATCTGTATCTATAAAATAATGAATCGGATTTTATATATGATAATAATCAGTCAGAGTTGCAAACTACAAAGCTTTAGTATAGTAAGTATTGTATTGTGAAATTATACAGAGTCCAATGAAAGAGTATGACGTCGTGACGTCATCGCAACGCCCACTTCCGGCTTCCGGGGTAGCAGGAAAACAGCAGCGCAGTGCAGGTAACGGAATATATATTACATTTTTGAATAGAATATACGTGTATGACACCGGCTAGGACATGTGACTTTATGCTTAAAAACGCTCTTGATGGTGTTGTTTGTTATTCACGACATTAGCCATTTGCTCGTCGAAAGCTAATGCTAAGCTAGTTTGTTGTTGTGACCGAGCTAGTAAACCTTTTCTAACGCTAATACAAATGTGAACACGATTCATTCGGACATTCGGTGTCACCATTCATTGAGAAACCGGTGGAAGTGGGAGATAATAAATAGTAATAAATAATTTGAGTAACACTACGAAGAGAGTGGCTACTTTGAGAGCACACTGATTCGCTAGCATTCGATTCTCTAAACTCAGGCAATAAAATGCAATTAAATATTTAGCTGACGTATACGTTCTTCTCATATATTCGTCTCATATTACAATATTTGCTCTGAAGCAACAAAATACTTATTTAATCTAAGAAAAAGGGAAAAAAATGTCAGTGGAAAAGGTCGCCACAAAACACGCCAACACCGCCATCTAGTGGTCACCACCAGTGCAGTAAAATATGAAAATACAGTATAGACATGTTTCAAAGATTAAAGAAGACGCTCATATTTTTAATGAATAAATGTCATTTGGGAAAACTGTGCAATGTTGAGCATTGACGAATGAAAAGACTAGTAGGGTATAGTTAATATAATAACGAGTGTGGGGGACTTAGGTCTTGTTGCGCTGCATCTCCAGCACAAAGCCTGGCTTTGTTGATCCATATACCGCAGATGACGCTAGCTAACAAAGCAAGCAGTGCAGCATAACCCCCATACTATTTGTTTGTTTTGTGTGAAAGCAGAGAGAAGCATCACCATGGGCAAAAGCTGCAAAGTGGTGGTGTGTGGCCAGGCCGCAGTCGGTAAAACAGCCGTCCTGGAGCAACTACTCTACGCCAACCATGTTGCAGGTATGCATTATTTACTCTACACCCCAATCGATGATTCCTGTGCGGTTGTAATGCAATCCGGTGTTGCTGATCCTCCCATCAGGTTCGGAGCCCATGGAGACCCTGGAGGACATTTACATCGGCTCCATCGAAACGGACCGTGGCACAAGGGAGCAGGTGCGCTTTTATGACACCCGCGGGCTCCGCGATGGCATGGAGTTCCCTCGCCACTACTACAGCTTTGCCGATGGATTTGTGCTGGTCTACAGCATCGACAGCAAGGAGTCCTTCAAGCGCATGGAGGCCCTCAAGAAGGACATCGACCGGCACAGAGACAAAAAGGAGGTAATGATAGTAACCCTGATGTTATTCATTAGTTAGTATGATTATACTCAAACTACAGACTTGGTTGAAGGGTCCACAGGTCAAGGAAGAAGGAATTCAACGTTGATGCATATCTGGATAAACGTGCAGATTGAGGAATTGTCCTTTTTTCATCCTTTTTCCACTTTTCGTTGCCATTCCAAAGTATGAAATGAATGCTTGAACATGACTTTCCTCTGCAGGTGACCATCGTGGTTCTGGGCAACAAGCTGGACAAGCAGGACGAGAGGAGGGTGGACGCCAACATGGCGCAGAACTGGGCCAAGAACGAGAAGGTGCGCCTGTGGGAGCTGTCGGTGGCGGACCGCCGTACGCTCATCGAGCCGTTTGTGTACCTGGCCAGCAAAATGACGCAGCCGCAGAGCAAGTCCACCTTCCCTCTCAGCAGGAACAAGAACAAGGGCAGCGGTCCGACAGACGGCTGAACGGCGGGTCCGTTCATACCTACCATTTCTTTTATTTATGTACAACGAACTGGATTTGCATTAGATGTCACATCAAGGCTCTGCTAGCACACTTGGGATTATGTCATCATCCAAATTTAGATTTCTATGACTTTCCACATAGATAATGATCGTTTTCATCAATAATAGAATCAATGCATTTGCATGTAATCCAAGATGGCTGCCCTTGTGTCCTATATAGCAAGGTAAACTGCATGGATGCCCAGAAATACCAGTAAATATACCACTGGTTGTCATGGAGATTTGTTACATTTGTTTGCAAGGCGTCATCGACTGGTAAAAAAAGTTTCAAATGTAACAATTAGCCTTATTCCTAGACCATTGCTAAATGGTGTAGCTTTATTCAGGGGCCACATTGAAGCAAGTCTTGTTTCTCTTCAAGTCAAGTCGAATGTGCGTTTGTTGTTATAACTTGTATAAAATGTCTTACTTTTAAATTGTTCAACCAGTATTTGGTGGCATGTACAGTCAAAAATAAAATACATGTGCCTAATTCCTTTAATATTATCTTCATATACATACGTAATATATGTACGAGGCACTAATGCGGTGAAATATGAAAAATCAAACAAATTTTTGCTAGTTGAGTGGCACTCAAAAGGTACTGTTACGTAGTTTGTCCACCAGAGGGCGCTCGTATACAAACATTGGAGGCACGACGTCTGAGCAGGTCGTTGTAGAAACATTACTAATGCACATTTGCTTTGTTTCTTAACAATACAGTATACAAAAAACGTATAACCGTGGGACTTTTGCCCTTTAAAGTGTCACCAAAACCACCCCATTACAGGTATGATGGACAACGAAGGTTGGTTTGAATTCAGACTCAATGAAGAAGGACACATGATGACGTCATGCAGCATGCAAATACGAACTTTTAGCATACAGACCACGCCCAAATTCAAACACAGCCAATGAGTGAATGAATGCTAATGACGCCACAGGGTGCTATATAAACACCCCGAGCGCCTCATTTCACAGGAGTGGTTTAACTAGCCCTAAATACTAGGAGCCTCTCGTTCATAGTTTGTTTTTTTTTCTCGGACTTTTTTCAAACGACGGGAGGCATCCAAATTTGACGCTGGGGTTGCGATCCACCAAAAAAAAGTCCGAGATCTCTCACACTCCGAAGCTCGGGATCACCCACTCCGCCGTGTGTTCAGTTTCACGGCGGAGGCACCGCGAATTTACGCCGTGGACAGCCTGGCTGCCGCGAAGAGTTCGCCTCTGTTGCCCCGGTGCCTTAATGTGGGCTGCGACCGAGCAGATCAATATGAGTATGGCGACCCTGTCTACCCGAACTCAATGGTACGGCAGTGAAGCCCAAGCTCAAACATTTACGCCACGACGCCATTTTTTGGCGGGATAATGCTTCGTATCTTGATGTACTGAAAGTTGTATTAAACAGCCACCAACGACAACTAAACTTGAATTCAATGTCGAAATGACGATTAATTATCACGTTTATAGGGTTTATTTTCATATTACCCACCACGAATCATTGTTGAAATAACACATATACAATTGTTTCTAAAACAGCGCCATGACTGCAGAAATCCCAGCCTAATTTGTTACTCTGCTCTTGTAAAATAAAAGAAAACATGGCTACGTGTTAATAACTGTGTCTTCAAGGTTTGTAAGGCATGATTATATGACTGCAAATTAAATTAACGTAACTAGATTTAAATTAGATGGCCATTTTGGCCGTTTTCCGTCAACCCTGAAGGAAGTTTGGAGTCGCCAATTAAGCTAGCATGTTTTCGGCACGTGAGATGAAACCGGAGTACACGGAGAAAACCCACGCAAACCCATTTTAAGATAAGAGGAATGAGACAAGTAAGGTCTAAATATTCCATCGTGGGGTTAGCGTTTGGTCAGCGTATCACTGGAGTAGAAAGTGTTCATTTTGGCTCGGTTTTACAGTCTGGTCTAGATTGCGCCATTGTTTCATCTGTTGGTCATCTGTTGCCATTGTGAACCAGGAGAAAAGAAGAGTTTTATTCCTATTTAGCTTTATTAGCTTAAAGCTTATAATATTATTCTATATATTTTATTTTTCTGAAGAGTTTATTTAGTGGTAAAAGTTGTTCAGTGTTAATTTTAGGGTAAATACTGGTCATTTTGTATCGTTGTACATTGCCAGAAGGTCCTTATCGCGATAGAGTAGACTACCCGCGAGATTTGGGCCTGAGTGACTGCCATTGGTCAAGCGGGCGGTGACTAAAAGTGGGCGGTTCCCGGAAAAATCGCTAACCGGAAGGAAAGGCCAGAGCCCAACAAGAAGACGAAGACGGCCGATGAGACCAGCCAAAGAAGAAAAAGTACTGTAAGTCAAATCATTTTACAAATAATGGAGGGTCCAGTGAACCAGCGAGTTGGGACACAAGGTTGCTACTGGTAATGTGCGCCGCATCACCGTTGTTCATATTTAATGGGCGATCAGTCAAGTCCGGGGCTCAGCCGAAAGACTAGAAGCGTCGCTAGCTTTCCTAGACCGAACCACAAAAAATGGCACAATATATCTTTATGACATCATTTCTGCCAGTTGACGGAACACTATCAAAGTCGACACTCGTCCATTGTTAAATGTAAAGTGAGTTAACTGCTCAGTTTGAGAAGAATAGGAAAGTTGCGTTGAGATAATAGCGTTTTTTATGTAGCTGCTAAGCTAGGCTAACACGGGCTGAATGTTAAGTTTTTTTGGGGTAAGCTTCCTGTCATCGCTGCACTGTTATCTCATATCAGCTGATGCTAACTAGCATGCTAACACTAGCGACTGCTAAGGGAAAGCTGACGTTAGCATGTTATCGTGTCACCAAGTGCGTAATGTTGGATTTGAACGCTGGGTAGAAGCCTAAAGTCTACATTGTATGTACTGTCTTGTTTATCTACACTGCTAACTACAGGGAACTCTCTTCAGCTTGTAGCAACATGCAGAATAATAGCACCCGTAATTCTGTCTCACAGACGCTTTTATTTTTTATTTTTTGAATGAATTGACACGCGCACAATGTAGGTTTGTAAGATGATTATTATGGAACGTTATTAATATAGCAAGGCCTATTGTAACATGCTGGATTGCACCGCCGGTGCAACACAATACAATACAATACAGGGCGAATTTGTCATTGAAGCTTTTACCCAGTTTTTTACAGTTTCAAGTATAAACCATTGAGGCTTTTTTTGCCTGTTAATAATATGCAAATTTGTCAAGTGTTGATGGGATTATAACGTGTCTGTATCTTCACAGTGTGTCTTTATGGCTTAATAGCGTTTGAGACGGCGAGAGGGATTTACACTCCCTTGCTTGAACCTTTCCTGTGTTTATGGTAGTTGGACGTTGTCCTCCAGAAGTCCTGACATGTCTTTTTCAAGAATAAAAGCAGTCAGAAAGACCAGACGGGGATTTAAAAAAACACGTTTGTTTATGCTGGCGAACGCAAAGTTGTATGTTTATTTTGAAATGTGCTTTAATGTGTGTTGTCTGCTGGAGCCCACCATTTCTGAGGGTTTCTCTGATGGAGGTGGACTGTTGTTATGGTTATTAAATGCAAGTGTCAGAAGTGATTTTATGTGCAAATATTACATGAAAAAGTCATATTTATTTTGTGATTTGATTATGAGGGAGGCTTAACATTTGAACATTTTGCAGATAAGTCTTTTGGGGTTAATTTTTACAAACTCAAATCTGAAATAAGTTATTTCCTATAGCCAATAAGAACTGTCACACAGGACTCCAATTGTGGCTATGGTGGTTTGGTAATGACATAATTATCAAATATGCATAAATGGCCATGATGCATTTACAAAATGAAAGTAAAAAAAAAACACAAAAATAAAAACAAAACATGTTTAGAACTAGAAATCAACGTTATTATGGCACTACTTTTTTGTAATTTTTTTCTCATGTCACAACAGCAAGGAGGAGCCCTATGTGAGTGCTTTTAGATGGGGGAGGGTCCGACAGCAGCACCTGGTGGTCATTGAGAAGAGTTGCCAAAACCCCCTTCCACCTAAAGGGGGCTTGAAAACCTGCCGAGCTCGGTCTTTCTTATCCTTTGGCAGATCAGGTACATGTGTTTATGAGCAGGGGCAGACAGGTATCTCTGAATGTATCTGTGGCGGTCCAAATGTATTTGTAGCAGCCTGCCACAAATAAATCAGGGAAACAAAACTAGCAATTATTAAACCTTTAGTAACATACAGGTTTGAAGTAACATTTTAAGTCTTCAGTGTGAACATTAAGTATAGTTAGACATTTAAGTATTTTATCATTGACTTAAAAGACGATGTCAACAATGGTTTGTAAAAAAAAAAAAAAACACAAAAAAAAAGTACTCCATCAAAATAGTATTATGTGCATACTGCTGTCTGCTGTCTACTATCTATTTCAATGTTATTTTTCAGGGCAAAAATAACCAGATGAACTTGTTTTGGTGTTACGTAACAAAGTTACTTAACTTGTACCCCTTTGTTTTGCATGAAGTAAAATAGCTGCAAAAAACACAAATTAATACAGTTAATCTATTCGATGCTCGCTGAACTGAGCTCTCATGAGATACGCTGACATATAGTGGTTATCGTGCGTAATTGCGGTCAAGTTCTGTGCACCTTCAGGGCATTTCCCCAATGTTGTTGCTTGAATTGCACGCCCAGTCGGTGGCTCTTCTTTTTGTTTTATAGAAATCAGAAGAAAAGGAAATGCCTGTGAGTTCCTTCTGACCTTGCTAACTGCTAGTGATGGGTTTCCTGTTGTGCCTTTCCTGAGTTATGTCACCAGTTTCCCATCCAAACTCTTGCCCTGTCTCCAGGACGGCGAATATGCCCGTTAGCCACGTAGCAGAGAAGTACACTGTGGTGAGAACAGCAGCTCGTATTTGCTTCAAGTCGCAGCTTGCACGTTTTTTTTTTCTTAATGGTCGTTGACAGCTATGAATGGTTTGGTATCGTCACACCTTTAGGCTAATAAGTCCTAAGCAATATTTTAGCATTTTTAGTTGCTACCATTTTAGAGAGCGGATGCATTGATAAACCACCAAATGCTGTTCTAATTGTGCAGCCGGTACAGGAGGCCATGATGAATTATTTCACAGGCTTTCTTCTCCCTCTTTGTCTGACCCATGTCCCACTCCCTTTCTAACCCCCCCCCCCTCCCTCGACCCACTTCCCAACGGAGGTCTTCAGAGCCCATTAGGGATGCGAGCAAAGCATCCGTTTCTGATGTGAGCAGCTCTGTCTCTCTGCAAGAAGAAGGAAAAACAAGTCGCCCATTACTTGAAAGCTATCGAAAGCTATCAGCTGCACTTACCTTTCACACATCAGTTTGTTTGTGTGTGTGTGTGTGTGTGTGTGTGTGTGTGGGATTCACCAACGTAGCATTTGAAGATACACAAGTTGTGAGTGGTAGCCTCGGTCTCTGCTGATGCTGTGCAGCTGAAAAGCGGCCATTGTGTGAGATTTTGTGGACTTCCCATTCCCTCTGCTACGGAGCATTGAAAATAATTTTCAGCAAGTATGCAACGAGCGTAAGGTGTGTGAAAAGAGTGAAAATAGTGTTTCTGTAAGGTTTGTCAACCTGCACAAACTACGCTTGAGTCTTATGATTGGTTCCTGCTGCAGGTTTTATGTGTTCTCCTGTCACATGTTGAAGATTAAGCCCAGCTCGGCACACCGGGGGGGGCGATCGCGCAAACTACAACCAAACTTAAGTCAATTGCATCAGTCGTCATGTGTTAACTTCATCTTTTGTCATTTTTGGACTTGTCTCCACCCCCCCGCCTGCTGGTGTCATCCTCGCTCGTGACCAAGTGGAGGTTAGCCCAACTTTTCATGCGTGCTCAGCAGTAAAACGTCTTCTGCTGTTTGAATTTCCTGCACTGGTCTGACTCGCCACGCCGATCTGATCTCAATCGCTGCGTCTCAGCGCTTTGCTCGTGAAAGGGGGGTGGGTGCGTTCGCGAGCGGATTCCGAACTGCAGGTGTTGTTGCCACACACTCGCACACACACACACACACACACACACACATTGCCACAAGGCTCACATGTTGATGGTGTCAGGCTCTTTTAGGAACAGGAAGTCACGTGTGGAGTCCAGCTCGCGTGCTGTATGACACTTGTATGCAGTTTCTCAGCACTGACAGTTGTGCTTGTACATACGTGTACAATGCTGTCCCTCAGGACAATTGTTTACAAATACTTGGTGCTACTTTTTTAAAATGTTTTTTTAAGATGGAGCTGCCGGACCCGCTGCTTGTTGAGAAGAGCAACGCGTGCATTCATGACTCCCGCGACCCTCGTGAGGCTAAGCGGTAGAAAATGAATGAATGAATGGTAAAACTGACCTCTCGTGCTACATCTTATTCTATGGCACACACTATGTGTCAAGAAGCAGTTAAGTTGTGAACTGCCACAGCACCACCTATGGTACAGAGTTGGAACAACAAGCTATATTGACAGTCCCATTATAATGTGTGACAGACAGTCCCATTATAATGTGTTGAATGGGTATCACTGTGTGTGCAATCAATAATTTTTTATGTGTTGTTGTGATGCTAGTGCTAGTGATGTGTATCTGGGTGCCATCATTCAGAAGCATGGCATTTGTTTGTTATTATGGTAACTTGTACACATCGTCATGGCAACCTGGGGACGATGTGGGAAGACAGATGTATCTAATACAGACCTTGATCAATGCCCTAGCTGGTTAAATAATAAAGAAGGGTTCGTATCGGAAACGTGAACCAAAGTTCTTGGCGTGGTGGACCAGCACGAATCAGGAAGTGTTGCGCGGCGCAGTACGAACATGTCTCATGTGTGTCCTTTTGTGTTTTCTCAGTTCCCCTGGCTTGGTCTCCTCCTCCTTTTGGCTCATCCAGCTGCCTTAACTGACCCACCCGGCCCCCACCCCCCTGGCACACATTCCTCCACCTTGCTCTCTCCCTTTTAAATTAAACAAAACCTCCAAGCCGCGCCATGGCCGGACGAGGCGGACCCGCGCGGACCAACGGCGCCGCGGCGAGCAACAAGATCTGCCAGTTCAAGCTGGTGCTGCTGGGGGAGTCGGCGGTGGGCAAGTCCAGCTTGGTCCTGCGCTTTGTCAAAGGCCAGTTCCACGAGTACCAGGAGAGCACCATCGGAGGTGAGTCTCCAAGGATGCAGTAGATGCCTACCATGTCAGCTGTGGGCCGAGTCAAAGGTTGCAGAGCTTTTTAAACAAATGTGCTATGGAAGTGACAGCTCGGTTTCCTCATGTGTCATGTGACGAGAAGCTGAGTCAGCATTACCACTAGCCCCTCTTTACTTGTAAACTTATTCTTATCCAGGCTTTTTTTTGTGTGTGCTTTCTGGCAGGTTTTCTAGCTTGTGACTCAGGACAATTGAAATAAGTGTATTTTTCTATGCGTTTTCACCTTTTATCAGCATGCAAACTGTAGTTTAGATCACCAAATCATAATAAATAATACACAACTTTTATTTGTGTGCACTAGACGCCACTTTGATTTGAAGTGTTTTTCCATTATTGATGCACACTTCACTTTGTGTCATACTTTTTGTTATTTTGTTTTTGTTTGCACTTTTCATGCATGCCTTTTATTCTGTCTGTATTTGAACAGGCTGCTGGATGTGTGAATTACTCCTGCAGATTAACAAAGTGTCTAAAAGTGACTTTTGGCAAGGCAGGGTTTTGGCTAGCTCTCCAAAAGTCAATTTTCAATTTTTGCCGAGCGTAATGTTATTAATTTCAAATGAGTAACTTGTGTTTTCTTCGCCCGTCTCTACTTTCTGTGTGTAGGCTTTCTCTTTTTCGCAATTCACAATTTTTGGTGTATGTTTTCCCAAAGTGGCTTTGATCAGACCTCCAGTTGGCTATATAGTTGTCCCATGTTGGGTTCCGATGGCGATATAGGATTATGTTAATAAATGGAATATTTTAGTAGTTAGGGCTTAGAAAACATTCATGATTATTAATATTATTTGATCCCTGTAGGCATGAAATAACACTATTACACTCATATTCATCCTTTACACCGGATTGCACAAAGATTGTGCTGCATGGACTCCAGATAAGATTACAAGCTAACCAGTTAGCCTTGAATGTATTTCTGATAAAATTAAGAAGCCAAAAACTTACCACTTCCACACAAAATGGGAGAAGTACTTTCCACTGGCTGACTTCATACCGTGTTAAGTTAATGAAACTTAAGGTGATTTCATTACTGCCACGTATTGACTAGAATACTACATAGATCACGTATTTCAATACTACCAACCGTCATCATTTACGAAAAAAGGTGATTTAATGGAACTGCAATATTGAGGGACGTCTGTATTGGCATCGCACAAAGCGTTTCTAGCGCCACCTGCTTGCTTTGTATAGTTCAGCGTCCAAAGTGTGGCCCTTACGGTACTTTCTTCCCCCATGCAGCGGCCTTCCTCACACAGACGGTATGTCTGGATGACACAACGGTCAAGTTTGAGATCTGGGACACCGCGGGCCAGGAGCGGTATCACAGCTTGGCACCTATGTACTACAGAGGAGCGCAGGCGGCCATCGTGGTCTACGACATCACCAACACAGTGAGTGACGCAAAACATAATCGCGGCCAAGAAAAGACGTGACAAGTCCTTGGCTATTTATTAGTGTGCTGAACCTTGTCCTCCTCTTGGTGGTTGATGATTGATTATTCAACGCTTGGAGACCTTTGTGCTGTCTGAGTCATGTGTAGCGCATAAAAATACTTACTAGATTATTTCACCTGCAAACATTGTCCCCCTTTACCTGCCTTTTGTAAAGGACACTTTCGCACGTGCAAAGAACTGGGTGAAGGAGCTCCAGCGACAAGCCAGCCCAAACATTGTAATTGCACTGGCAGGGAATAAAGCAGACCTGGCCAACAAGAGAGCTGTGGATTTCCAGGTACAGAGAAAGCGATTTAATTCATAGTTGTTTATTTACAGCTTGTTCAAAGATGTCCTTGACTTGGGTAATGAAGGTGTGTGTGTGTGTGTGTGTTCGGCTTTTCATCAGGAGGCACAAGCGTATGCTGATGACAACAGTTTGCTCTTCATGGAGACGTCAGCCAAGACTGCCATGAATGTTAATGAGATTTTTATGGCTATAGGTGAGCACAAATACATGACATTTTTAAAAAGATGTCACCCACTAACATTATTTTATTTTATTTTTTTTTTTCATTTTATTGTATTTTAAACATTATTTTTAAATGTTGACACATTTTTTTGTTTATTTGTTGAATTTCATTGTAATTTGTATTTTTTATTTCACGTTTTTTTCATATTTTGTGAGTTGATTATCATTACACATTTGACTTTTATTATTTTACATAATATTTTCACATTTTTATAATTACATTTTACATTTTGCTATTTTATTTTACATTTATTTTCTCATTAAATTTTTTTTACATTTGTATTTTATTAAAATAGGCATCTTATTTCATACAATTAAAATGCATATAGGTTAATTACATTTAATTTGATGACAAAGGTCATCCAACACAATTCAATAAAATGAATGAAGTCATGTACTTCTAGAGTTCTCATCCTACACCCTCTCTGTGTTTGTGCCAACCAGCCAAGAAGCTTCCCAAGAACGAGCCTCAGGGGGGCCCGGGAGCCGGCGGCCGAGCCCGAGGCGGCGTGGATCTGCAGGAGGCGGCGCCACAGGGCCGGAGCGGCCCATGTTGCGGGGGCGGCAACTAACCCCACGAGGAGTCCAGTCAGTTACCAGCTTCGATCAACCGGACCAGATATTATTAGCCAGCTGTCAAAACAATGTCGGACCCCCCAACGGCCCGGTCGGACCAACCACACCCCACTTCGAGCAACACACGGCGGAAATTACAAACTGTTTGGCCGACAAAATCATTGGCCGGTCGACTGCCCAAGCGACTGCTGACCAAGAAACGTAATGTCACTCAATCGTGTTTTAACCCCAGAAAACCTCTCTATTGATGATGGACACTTGACGTCTCCTCTGGGGAAGAAGCATCCCACTCATGGTATTGTTAAAAATAAATCCATCATTAGTAATGGCACTTATTTGCAAAGGCCGCCATGCTCCCTTTTCTTTCTGTATTTGTGTAGAAATGAATAAAAAAAATGCAACAAGAAGGAATCCAAATAGAAGCCCCATTTTTTTCTCTTCTGCAAGTCTTTCCATCACGCTTTGACGTCCTTCCCAGTCTTATTCATCACGATTCAAGATGGAGACAGTTCCTAGCAGGGAACTGGGCAGACTTCCTTCTTGGTAGAACTGTAGCTGCAATACTGTCCTCACTATTCTTTCTTCTGTTTGACAACATATGATTTTTAGACTGCTTTGAGATCACCTGACTATTAAGATACTTTATTAACATGGTCACCCGTATGTAGTTTGAGAAAAATAACAACTAAGACTTGTTTTATTGACCAAACTGTATTGAAAGATGTAATATTTGTACGGATACTCCTCAAGTTTATAATCAATCAGTGCTTATTGTCACAAACAATATCTTCCCAATCTCAATATGTTTTTTTTTTTTTTGTCAATTATTTTGTGATCTTTTTGTGTCTTAATTTGTTTTTCTGAAAATCTATGGTATTAAATACACTGGTTCTGTCTCATCTGTTTGTCAATGAAGAGGTGCTCTACTCACTTTTTCTACTCACTTCTTCAAATAAGGAAGGTGGGAGGGGCACAGGATGCCAATTTGCTAACCTGGGAAAGTATTTGTCATTTTTCTATTTCACATTACAACTATTAGATTCATTACTATATGAAATAATATATGTTTATAACCTACTGACAATATATAATTTTATAATATTTACTGATTGTATACACTGTCAGTATAAAAATCAATCTTAATCATGTGTGAACGTGTAAAAACTACATTACCCACAATTCGCTAAGCGTTGCCTTCAGAGTACAGCGCCTGAATGACGTCTTTGCTAATCATTGTTAGCAAATGAAGCAAAAATACAAGTGTAAATAAATACTACTGAAAATTAATTTTGGGATTATTTAATAGATTGCTGAAATTTGACGGAAATTCAGAATTACAGTACAAATAATAGGGCTCTCTCCTGCTTGTCTAGGCAAAAACACAATTTCCCTACTGCCAGTGAAGGCAGCATGAGCTCCCAGGCACAGCAGTAGACGACGAAGAAGAAGAAGAAGAAGAAGAAGAGCATACCAGCGTGGCTATGTCCGACCCGGCGGCTCAGGCCCTGCAACCCCGGCTTGTCCAATCCCAGTCCGCTGGGTCGGCCGGGTCCACCGTCGCCGCCACCGGCTCCGGTTCAGGGAACAGTGATCCGGCCAGACCGGGCCTTAGCCAACAGCAACGCGCCAGTCAGAAAAAAGCCCAAGTTCGAGCCTTTCCACGGGCGAAAAAGCTCGAGAAACTCGGCGTTTTCTCCGCTTGCAAGGTAGCTAGCTAGCCTAGCTAGGCTAAGTTCAAAACAAATAATCCTTTGGGCTTGTCACGAGCCGAATAAGAAACTATTAGCACTAAAAGAGCTAACGTAATAGTTAGGTTTTCCATGTAGCAAGCTAGCAATGTTTGCGTAAACATCACACGCTATTATAAACCTAGCTAACTGGCTAAGTGAATGTACTTTAAGCGTTGTTGTTATTCATTTATTATTTATTACAACGTGTGTTCATTCTCAGGCAAGTGACACATGCAAATGTAATGGCTGGAAGAATCCAAACCCACCCACGGCCCCCCGGATGGACCTGCAGCAGCAAGCCGCCAGCCTGAGCGAGCAGTGCCGCAGCTGTGGACATGCTTTGGGTACTAACTATCAATCATACAGCATCCTTTCCACAGAAGTATAAGCTTGCATTCGCTGTAATGCGACCTGTGCATTTCATAAACTGTTCACCGGCTTCGTGAATAATATATAATATTAACATTACATGTGATAGAAAACGTTAAAACATTAAAGAAAGGCTGCTTTGTGTGTACACACAGCACTTAATATGCAGACTAATCTCTAGTCTAGTCTACAATCAGTAACTGTTACATTTGTTCACTTCCTGCTTTCTATAATACAGTTTAAGTTTTTTTTGTTTTTTTAAATAATGCACCTCGTGTGATCATACAATGACATAATGGGTACCATAGTAACTCTCAATATAATACTAGTCTAGTCTAATCTCTAGTCTAGTCTCTACAATCAGTAACTGTTACATTTGTTCACTTCCTGCTTTCCATAATACAGTTTACGTTTTTTTTTTTCAAATAATGCACCTCGTACCGAAGTACAAGGTGATATGACCATACAATGACATAATGGGTACCATAGTAACTGTCAATATAATACTAGTCTAGTCTATACTAATATTAATACCAAACAAACATTAAACTGTATAATTGAAAGAAGGAAGTGAACAAATGTAACAGTTACTGATTGTAAAAGTACCAGATGGAGGGGTAGGATTTAATAAGCTTTGCTTCTTCCTACTCCTTTTGGACATGTGGAACTGGGAACTGATTACGTATTTTCAGCCGATCATGTGTCCCACTTGGAGAACGTGTCTGAGGATGAGATCAACAGGCTGCTGGGAATGGTGGTGGATGTGGAGAACCTGTTTATGTCCGTGCACAAGGAGGAGGACACGGACACCAAGCAGGTGTACTTCTACCTGTTCAAGGTGAGCGCTTGGATGGCGGTTCTATCTACGAGAACGTGCAACGAGAAGACGGTCTTTATTGTTTATGTTGTGTAGCTGCTGAGGAAATGCATCCTGCAGATGAGCCAGCCGGTGGTAGAAGGATCACTGGGTAGTCCACCTTTTGAAAAGCCAAACATCGAGCAGGTGAATGTGACATTTCGCAAAAAAATAAGAACCAAGGAGCATCAAAGTTTCTCACAGTTGGAACCCTTTCTCAGGGGGTTTTGAATTTCGTCCAGTACAAGTTCAGCCACCTGGCTCCCAAGGAACGGCAGACCATGTTCGAGCTATCCAAGATGTTCCTCTTGTGCCTCAACTACTGGAAGCTGGAGACGCCCACGCAGTACCGCCAGCGCACGCAAAAGGACGACGGCACGGTGTACAAAGTGGACTACACCCGCTGGCTGTGCTACTGCCACGTGCCTCAGAGCAACGACAGCCTGCCGCGCTACGAAACCACGCAGGTGTTCGGCCGCAGCCTGCTCAAGTCCATCTTCACGGTGACGCGGCGCCAGCTGTTGGAGAAGTTCAGGGTGGAGAAGGACAAGCTGCTGCCGGAGAAGCGCACGCTCATCCTCACGCATTTTCCTAAGTAAGAATAATCGGTCTTAAAGCGGCGGTAACGTTGCTGACGTTTCTCATCCGTCGTCAGGTTTTTATCCATGCTGGAGGAGGAAATCTACGGGGAAAATTCTCCCATCTGGGAAGCCGACTTCACCGTACCCGCCGCTGATGGTGCACAGCTGGGACATCAGACAGGTGTGGGCGGGGCTATAGCAGAAGGGAATGTAAACATATATATACAGGAACATGATGGCTGATTTTGTTGGGGGGGCGGGATTCTGTCTTCCAGTGATCAGTCCGGCAGCTGTCTCCGGCTCTTCGGCTCTCTCCAAGGCTTTAAGCGCCGGTTCGTCATTGGGTGGTCTTGAGGGTCTTGCCGGATCAGAGCCAATCACAGGTCAGCATCTTTTGGTTTTATTTATGGTTCTCGGTTCTGTACGCTCTTTGTGATGTGTTCGCTTGCGTTCAGGGGAGAAACGCAAACTCCCCGAGACGCTGACGCTGGAGGATGCCAAACGCATCCGCGTGATGGGCGACATTCCCATGGAGCTGGTCAACGAGGTCATGATGACCATCACCGACCCGGCCGCCATGCTGGGCCCCGAGGTCAGTCAGTCCGCCAACAAGTCGTTCAGAGCGATAATCCTGTCATTTTACCCGCCTGCGTACGTTGTGTTCTTCACAGACCAATCTACTGACTCCAAATGCCGCCCGCGACGAGACGGCACGTCTGGAGGAGCGGCGCGGCATCATTGAGTTCCACGTCATCGGGAACTCTCTCTCCCAAAAGTCCAACAAGAAGATCCTGATGTGGCTCGTGGGCCTGCAGAACGTCTTCTCGCATCAGTTACCTCGCATGCCCAAAGAGTACATCACGCGACTCGTCTTTGACCCGTGAGTACGGAGTGGCGTCTCAGGCGTTGCACGCTAAAACATCACATCCGCTCGCCTTATTGACTATTTTTATTTTGATCCGCCAACAGGAAGCACAAGACTTTAGCCCTCATCAAAGATGGCCGCGTCATTGGGGGCATCTGTTTTAGGATGTTTCCCACTCAGGGCTTCACAGAGATTGTTTTCTGCGCCGTCACATCCAACGAGCAAGTCAAGGTACTTGACTAGCAGTTTGTTTGAAAGCAGTTCTTTCGGCAACCACAAGAGGGCAGCAAAGCTTGTAAAGCTTCACTATGGTTGTTAGCTGCCTTTTCCTGCAATGATTGTCGTGGAAGGAACGTATATTTTTGCATTAAGCCTCTTTCATCATTTATTGTTTTTATCTACTTCTATTCTACTATCATATTGTAACGTGATTAAATAAATCCCTCAAACGTCCCATCAGGGCTACGGCACACACTTGATGAACCACCTGAAGGAGTACCACATCAAACACAACATCCTCTATTTCCTCACCTACGCCGACGAGTACGCCATCGGCTACTTCAAGAAGCAGGTGACCACCCTGTTGACTCTTCTCATCGCCCCCACCCCACCCCACCCGAAATTCACTTTCCTCCTGGTCTCGGCAGGGTTTCTCCAAAGACATCAAGGTGCCCAAGAGTCGCTACCTGGGCTACATCAAAGACTACGAGGGAGCCACGCTGATGGAGTGCGAGCTCAACCCCCGTATACCGTACACGGAGCTGTCCCACATCATCAAGCGGCAGAAAGAGGTGAGCCCGTCTCCTTCGCTCCGGTCACGCTTCTTTCAGAATAATATCCTCCTCCTTTCCAGATCATCAAGAAGCTGATTGAGAAGAAGCAGAGTCAGATCAGGAAGGTGCACCCTGGTCTGACTTGTTTCAAGGAGGGCGTTCGGCAGATTCCCGTGGAGAGCATTCCTGGCATACGTGAGTGTCGGCAGCGTGTGATGATGAATAAGCACAAAAAAAAAAAAAAAACAAGCCCTCGCCTTGTTGTCTTGCAGGAGAGACAGGATGGAAACCCAGCGCCAAGGAGAAAGTGTAAGTCATGCAAAATGCTATATTGTAAAACTCAATTTACCTGGGGGCCACCGGAGCTAGGTTCTGGGTGAAGCCGGGCCGCATCAGGTTTAAAAAAAAAAAAAATAAATTATTAAAAACTGGAAAAAAATCAATAAAAAAACTATCTTCAATGCTTTTGCTTCTGCTATACCCTACACTTTTTCAGTACTTTGGTTCCGGTTTTCCACACCAAAATATCTGATAAAACATTCCACTGTTCTCAAATATCTTAATTAAAAAAAAAAAATTCTATACACAAAATAATATAAAAAAATAAACAAATTAAGAATAGACAATAAATCAGTCAATCAGTAATAAATAAGTAAAATAATAATAAAACAGCAAATAAGAAAAATGTAAGAAACCACATACAGTTGGTAGAGAAATTATTTTTTTCAGATTGAAATGTACAGTATTAACACTTATTTAACCTTTAACATGAACATTAATGAAACTTAATAATTTGACCCAATTAGCAAGTTAGCATCGTACTCGGCTCCATCTGGGAGCAGCGTCGTAACTTAAACAACATGTTTGATGACATGCTTTATCTTGACGTGGATTTTCCCTTTTATTCCAGATCATTTCCCTGCGTTTATTTGTACCCAGCGTCATAAGCCTTTAGCTTCATTGCTAATCCAGGATGGGCGGGGCAAAATCATGTTAATTGTGTCCGGTGTGCATACAGCTTTAAGCTGTCATTTCGACATTAAACTTTGGTATCAAGGTGGGGGCCTCAAACTAGCGTCTCGTGGGCCGCATTTGGCCCGCGGGCCGCGAGTTTCAGACCCCTGGTTTACACCAATCCAGAATCGGACTTAAACTGCTTGAAAGGGGATTGATTTACATTGTATCATATACTGTACGTACGTATTGTATACTGTACGTACGTATTGTATACTGTACGTAAGTATTGTATACTGTATGCTTACATAGGATTTTCTGTTTTGTAGCAAAGAGGTGAAGGACCCTGATGTGCTGTACAACATGCTCAAGAACCTCCTGGCCCAGATCAAGGTAAGTAATCATGTCCACTTGAAAAGCTATGGGCTCTAGAATTGAACCTTGAGGTGTGCCGCAGTCCGTTTTGCTAGCATTTATATCAAAAATAAACATTTCATCTGTGTTTAATGTGATCTGGACACCATTGAGCAGACTCACCCGGACGCTTGGCCCTTTATGGAGCCCGTGAAGAAATCCGAAGCGCCGGATTACTACGAGATCATCCGCTTCCCCATCGGTCAGTCGCCGCTCGCTCAAATTTTTCTGTCCCTTTTGCCCGATTGACCCCCTGGCACTCTCGCCCCGCAGACCTGAAGACCATGACGGAGCGCCTGAAGAACCGATACTACGTGACCAAGAAGCTCTTCATCGCCGACCTGCAGCGAATCATCACCAACTGTCGCGAGTACAACCCCCCCGACAGCGAGTACTGCAAGTGCGCCAACACCCTGGAGAAGTTCTTCTACTTCAAGTTGAAAGACGGAGGCCTGATCGAGAAATGAGAAGGTTCTTCTCACGCCGGCGGGTACCAAAGTTCCGACACATTTTATTTATACGTCATTCCGCATCGCGTCGCGCCTCCGAACTCGGGGACTTCCAAGCCACGTTGCCTTCACTTACCGACACACTTGAAGCGCCATCCAGGTGAAGGAAAAAGGCGGAATCGTCTTGTCCGGGTGTTGGAACGTTCCAACTGTGTTCTCACCGTCAGCGAGTCCACTGATTATTCTCAAACATTTAGCTTTTTAGCTCCATCGTATTGACGTTGGTTGACGTTCTGCATTAAATATTCCACCTCGAGAGAAATCATTGTGCCTCCGGCTTGAAATATTTTTGCCTGAACGGAGCTTGAACTGTTCTTGGCACGTGGGTGCTACGTGATAATATTTAAACTCCTGCATAAAAATGCTAAATATTGGTTGTTTATTCCATTTCGGAGAACTCGGTATCTGTTCCATGACTGCTTTTTAGATCTGGTGGTGTGTGTGTGTGTACATGTGTAGATAGAAAATAAACTTATGTGTATTATTTTTTGTTTTCTACTTGAAATCATGTTTGGCTCACTTTCCGAAGTGTCGTGTTTGTTCTTCGCTCGTTTCCGTGACGCCATGTTTCACACGCCAGTTACGTTATTGTAGTACCGTTAATGACAATAAAGGTTATTTAGGATTTTTTTTTCCCCTTTCTTGCTTCTGATGTTAATGTTTAGAACTGTATTTACACTATGTTTTACTACTTAAAACTTACATTTTATTTATTTTTATTTTTGCTTGTTTCTTCCTGGTAGCACTTTTGTTTTTGGTTCATTGTAACTCATGTCCAAAGTGGGTGTGCACCAACAAGTTTTGCTTTCCTGCAGGGAGGAGGAGCATAAGAAGGGAACCCCAGCTGGGTCTGTTGCAACTTCTCATGTTTGCTGCACTTGAAGGCCTCACAAGTGTGACCTTTAGTGTCACTTTATTTTGTGTGTACATTTCAGGGCTTGGTAGTGTTTGAGGAAAGACTCGCTGTCTTTAGATGTACTTTGTGTTGGTCTTTGGTATTTCTAAGTGTATGTGTGTGTTTGTGGCCTGTAATGCATTTCTCATCAGTCATGCTGTTGTCCCTCCAGAGCCTCCCTTCTTGGGCCCTCTCATTGTGACTCAGCCAAAACATTCAGTTTCGTTTTCCACTTCGCAGCCTAAACGCTGACAGCTATGCACCCAGGAACAGAGAACTCCCTCTCGTCTTCCTGGTAAGTCATCTCAGCTTTAACTTCTTCAGGTCAATGTTTGAAGTTGACTGATCCTGTCCCGGCAGTGTCCCATTGCAGGATGTCAGACTTCGGACTGTTTGGGTACCAGGAGGAGGTGGTCCAGAGAGCCCTGCGAGGAGAGAACATCATCATCTGGCTGCCCACCGGGAGCGGGAAGACGCGTGCCGCCGTCTATGTGGCCAAGAAGCACCTGGAGAGGACACCGTGGGGCAAAGTGGTGGTCCTGGTAAACAGGGTAAAGAAACACTCCACTCCTAATGTTCAAAAGTTCATCTGTAGGACATTCTATGGAGGCGTTCATCATGACCTTTGGCACCATTTTGGCTCAGATATTAAGTCAAAGATCCTCTAAAGGCAGGAGCGCTTTGCTGTTTTTAGTGGCTGATTGCTAAAATGTTAGTCAAAGATCCTTTACGTGACAGGAGTGCTCAGCTGTTTTTAAGGATGAGCTGCAAAACATTAGTCAAAGATCAGCTATACAGCAGGAGTGTTTTGCTGTTTTATCAATGCTACTATAAAAATGCGAGCCAAAGATCCTCTATATGATAGGAGCCCTGTGATGTTTTTAAAGACCTACTGCAACACTCAAAGATCATGTGTGTAAGTGGAGTCTTGTGCTTTTTTGTGGACGTATAGCTAAAATGGAAGCCAAAGATCCTCTACGTGACAGGAGTGCTCAGCTGTTTTTAAGGATGAGCTGCAAAACATTAGTCAAAGATCAGCTATACAGCAGGAGTGTTTTGCTGTTTTATCAATGCTACTATAAAAATGCGAGCCAAAGATCCTCTATATGACAGGAGCCCTGTGATGTTTTTAAAGACCTACTGCAAAAACACTCAAAGATCATGTGTTTAAGTGGAGTCTTGTGCTTTTTTGTGGACGTATAGCTAAAATGGAAGCCAAAGATCCTCTACGTGACAGGAGTGCTCAGCTGTTTTTAAGGATGAGCTGCAAAACATTAGTCAAAGATCAGCTATACAGCAGGAGTGTTTTGCTGTTTTATCAATGCTACTATAAAAATGCGAGCCAAAGATCCTCTATATGACAGGAGCCCTGTGATGTTTTTAAAGACCTCTGCAAAAAAACTCAAAGATCATGTGTGTAAGTGGAGTCTTGTGCTTTTTTGTGGACGTATAGCTAAAATGGAAGCCAAAGATCCTCTACGTGACAGGAGTGCTCAGCTGTTTTTAAGGCGCAGCTACCAAAACAGTAGTCAAAAATGTTGTGTATGACATCCATCGATCCGTGTGTAAAAGTGAACGGTGTCGTGGTGCAGGTCCACCTGGTGGACCAACACTCCAGCAAAGAGTTCGTTCCCCACCTGGCGCCGACTCACAAGGTGTTGGCGGTGAGCGGCGACAGCAGCGAGAAGGACTTCTTCGGCAGGGCGCTGCGGGACTTTGACGTGGTCATCTGCACGGCGCAGGTCTTTCACAACGCGCTGGTCAGCTCGGAGGAGGACAAGCACGTGGAGCTCTCAGGTGTGAGTCGGCGCACCTCCACGGCGGTCACGGCGACTCAACCTCAGGCTCCTTTGCAGAGATCTCCCTGCTCATTGTGGACGAGTGTCACCACACACGCAAGAACATGGTCTACAACAAGATCATGAGGGGGTACCTGCAGCAGAAGATGCTCGGTGCAGCGACGCTGCCTCAGGTTCTTGGACTCACGGCGTCGCCGGGCATGGGCGGAGCTAGGAGTCTGGACAAAGCTGTGCAGCATGTTCTTCAGGTCACTAAATACTTCAATGTGTCTACTCGGTACTTGTTGATATAGTATATTACTTCCATAGTTCATGTATTCCATAGTTATTACATCATCAAAATTGAATACATGATATTGGAATAAAGTCGTCATGTGGTCTCTCCCTGTCAGCTGTGCGCCAACTTGGACTCGGTCATCACTTCAACCAACAAGTCCACTCAGGAACTCGGACTCAAAGTACCGCGACCCCTCAGGATCTTTGACATTGCGGAACAACGACTCCAGGTGATGCTATCTATTTAAAAAAAAAAAAAAAAAAGCGTACTGTGGGGGTGCTATCTGTGTACTCTACGTCTATCCTGTGACGTAGGATCCCTTTGGAGATGAGCTGAAGCGGATCATGCAGCAGATCCATGACTTCATGGAACCTCGAGAGGACTTCAGGATGAGGGAATGCGGCACGCAAGAATACGAAGCAGACGTGGTGGAACTGGAGAAGAGAGGTCGGTCCGTTGGTTGGTTGGTTGGTTGGTTCAACTTTTTAGCGATCATCTTTTTATATGATTTTCTTTGTATTTACATTTGGATTGATTTTCATGTGGGATTTAGGACAGCTCTACTGTCAAAGCAAATTGAATCCAGATTTGATCCAGATTGCACACAGAAATTCAATTTGAGCACACACAATAGAATGTATACGCCTCAAAGTCCCCCAACACTCAAATTCAACCTGTTGTGTTTTCATGCTGAATTTGGATTCTGATTCGGTTTGAGTGAGCGTTCACATTGATGATGTTTGTGTCAGAAAAAGTCACTTTTTTCTTTCACATAGATTTTATGTCGTATCTTTTTGGATTTTTTTTTTTACAGTTTTATGAAGCCTGTATTATCAAACCAAATTGAATCCAGATTTGATCCAGATTACACACGAAGAAGAAACTCAATTTGAGCACACATGATAGAATTTATACACCTCAAAGTCCCCCAACACTCAAATTCAACCTGTTGTGTTTTTATGCTGAATTTGGATTCTGATTCGGTTTGAGTGAGCATTCACATCGATAATGTGTGTGTCAGAAAAAGTCACTTTTTTCTTTCACATAGATTTTATGTTGTATCTTTTTGGATTTTTATTTTTTTACAGTTTTATGGAGCCTGTAATATCAAACCAAATTGAATCCAGATTTGATCCAGATTACACACGAAGAAGAAACTCAATTTGAGCACACATGATAGAATTTATACACCTCAAAGTCCCCCAACACTCAAATTCAACCTGTTGTGTTTTCATGCTGAATTTGGATTCTGATTCGGTTTGAGTGAGCATTCACATCGATAATGTGTGTGTCAGAAAAAGTCACTTTTTTCTTTCACATAGATTATATGTCGTATCTTTTTGGATTTTTATTTTTTTACAGTTTTATGGAGCCTGTAATATCAAACCAAATTGAATCCAGATTTGATCCAGATTACACACGAAGAAGAAACTCAATTTGAGCACACATGATAGAATTTATACACCTCAAAGTCCCCCAACACTCAAATTCAACCTGTTGTGTTTTCATGCTGAATTTGGATTCTGATTCGGTTTGAGTGAGCATTCACATCGATAATGTGTGTGTCAGAAAAAGTCACTTTTTTCTTTCACATAGATTATATGTCGTATCTTTTTGGATTTTTATTTTTTACAGTTTTATGGAGCCTGTAATATCAAACCAAATTGAATCCAGATTAGACACACAAAGAAGAAACTCAATTTGAGCACACACCATAGAATTTATACACCTCAAAGTCCCCCAACACTCAAATTCAACCTGTTGTGTTTTCATGCTGAATTTGGATTCTGATTCGGTTTGAGTGAGCATTCACATTGATGATGTTTGTGTCAGAAAAAGTCAATTTTTTCCTTCACATAGATTTTATGTTGTATCTTTTTGGATTTGTATTGATTTTTTTTTTACAGTTTTATGGAGCCTGAAATATCAAACCAAATTGAATCCAGATTTGATCCAGATTACACACAAAGAAGAAACTCAATTTGAGCACACAAAATCTAATTTGACATGTCAAAAATCCCCCCAAATCTAAATTGGATTGAATTGGTTGTGTTTTTCCCCCCTTTTTTTGAGAAGGTGGATCTGGAAGACCGCTGACCTCGTAGATGTCCTGAGTGGAAGTCTCTGGATGCATTTTTCCTGTAAATCCGGTATTCCATGTTTTAGGAGTCCAGGAGTACAACCGCGTGCTGCAACAATGCGCCATCCACTTGCGTAAATACAACGACGCCCTGCTCATCAACGACACGGTACGCATGAAGGACGCTCTGGAGTTCTTGGAGGAGTTCTACAACATCAGGATGACCACCCTCATCGACCCCATCGACGACTTCCTGGTGCAGCTCTTCCAAGGTGGGCTGCTCTTGTCATTGCTGTCGTTGTTTCCGGTCCTCACCCGTCATTGTGGGCCACACGGTAGAGAACCAAGACCGTCTGGAGGCTCTGGCGAGGGACCTACGCTACGAAAACCCCAAGTTGGACCAGCTGGAAGCCACCCTGCTGAGGCTCTTCCGTCCAAGTGCGGACTCCAGAGGGATCCTCTTCAGCAAGACCCGTAGAAGCACCAGGTGCTTGATGGACTGGGTGCTCACCAATGCCAGCCTGCAGGAAGCGGGCATCAAACCCGCTATCTTGACTGGCACCGCCTCCATGACGCAGGTGGGCGACGTAAACGTTAACGACAACCTTATACAAAGCTAATGTATGTTTTTTTTGTTTTTTGTTTTGCAGAACGAGCAGGGGAACGCGATACAGATGTTCAGCGAGGGCGCCGTCAACCTCCTTATCGCCACCAGCGTGGCCGAGGAAGGTCTGGACATCCCGGAATGCAACCTGGTGGTGCGCTACGGTCTCCTGACCAATGAGATCGCGCAGCAGCAGGCTAGCGGGCGTGCTCGGGCCAAAGACAGCCAGTACTCCCTGGTGGCCGAGCGAGGAAGCCGTGAAGAGCGCCGGGAGAACCTCAACGTCTACCTGGAGGAGCTGACCGCCAAGGCCGTCGCTGTCATCCACAAGATGGACGCCTCCCAGTTTAGAGAAGAGGCAAGACCAACGCTTCTCCTTCTCCTCCTCAGCCGTCCATCATCCTCGTTCTTCTGTCGCCTCCAGATAGCCAAGCTGCAGCGCCAGGCGGTTTGTCAGGGCCCAGCTGCACAAAGCGAGAAGAAGAATACTCGCTACTCTGCCTTCAGCGTCCAGCTCTTGTGTCAGCACTGTTTGATTCCTGTCGCACACGGCAGCGACTTCCGGCTTGTGGACAATACGCATTACGTCAACATCAACCCCGACTTTAAGTGAGTAAGCCTCAGGAAGGATTCAAACCGCTGACATCCTGTATTTGGTGCTGGAGCCTATCCCAGCTGTCTTTGGGCGAGAGGCGGGGTACACCCTGGACTGGTGGCCAGCCAATCACAGGGCACATATAGACAAACAACCATTCACACTCACATTCATACCTATGGACAATTTGGAGTCGCTAATTAACCTAGCATGTTTTTCGCAAAGTACCCGGAGAAAACCCACGCATGCACGGGGAGAACATGCAAACTCCAAACAGGTGGAATTGAACTCGGGTCTCCTAGCTGTGAGGTTTGCGCGCTAACCACTCGACCGCCGTGGACCCCCTACCAGACATTCATTCATTCATTTTCTACCGCTTTTTCCTCACGAGGGTCGCGGGGGTGCTGGAGCCTATCCCAGCTGTCTTTAGGCGAGAGGCGGGGTACACCCTGGACTGGTGGCCAGCCAATCACAGGGCACATATAGACAAACAACCATTCACACTCACATTCTTACCTATGGACAATTTGGAGTCGCTAATTAACTTAGCATGTTTTTCGCGAAGTACCCGGAGAAAACGCACGCATGCACGGGGAGAACATGCAAACTCCACACAGAGATGGCCGAGGGTGGAATTGAACCCTGGTCTCCTAGCTGTGAGGTCGTTTTGAGGTCAAAATATGACATAAGACACAAACTGCTTTATTTTCCTTTCCAGTTTCTGTACAGGACTTTCTATGGTGGCTTGCTAACGGAGCATTACCGCATTGCATTATTGTCCTTTTAAACAATGGCGACATCTCTTAATTAAGTTCTTAATGTCGGGCTGTCGTCTCAGGGAGAAGTACCGCCTCGGCGGAGAGGTGACGCTGGAGAGGACCTTCACCGACTGGGAGCCCGGCTACGTGATCTTGTGCAACAACGGCAAATGCAAGAACGTGTGGGGGTCCGAGATGAAGTACAGGAAGGTGGCCCTGCTGCCCACGGTGGCCATCAAGAACTTCGCCCTGGAGACGCCCGGCGGCAGGACCATGGTGAAGAAGTGGAAGGACATTCCTTTCACCGTGGAGGACTTCAACTTCACCAAGTACTGCCAGGATCACTACCCTGACCTGGAAGACTGAGGTTGGAGGCTTCTTGGGGAGAGAGCGTCGGCCCGCCATGATGCACACATGAAAGCAGATGCTTGTGCCTGCAGGCCGGCGAGGCGCGTTACGCTCGAATCATGCTTGAAATGAGCATGGCAGCTTTGTTTATGCCCAAGGTTTTTATTATTATTATTTTTTTTTTGTGGGCTTCATCTGAAGTCTTGTACACGACACAACTCAGAGTGGAACATGACCCCAGACCGTCATGCATGGAAACCAAACCCTTATTGACATGAAATCACGTTTCTTATTATGTCTTTGACTTACAATGTTTGCAAATAAACCGTAGCATGTTGTGATTAGCATTCTTGTATATTCTGCAAATTAAAGAGAGCACAAACACTGACATGATCTTATTGTTGTTGGATGCTCTTGCCTTTATTGACCACCAGGGGGCTCTCTTAATCAGGCGATATAGTTGTAGTTTTGCAGAATTATACATTTATCCAAAATTAATACATTTAACAAATAAAAATCAAACAATGCACGTTTTTAATATATAATATGATCAAACAAGCTATGGACTGAATTAAAAACAACATACTAATGGGGAGAATGCACCATAATGATGAGGCTAATTACATGACATTTGATAGTCTTGGTGGTGCGTTTTAAATGCATAATATAATGATGATGCATTTAAGTGCCTCACTGCATGACTGGGCCAATCATTACTTTTTTTTTTTTTTTTTCAGGCCGGCTCATTTAACACCATCCAGCATCATTAGAGTGGCGGCAAATCTACAAATAGAAGATAAGAAGATAAGATCATGTCCACATTGATGAAGGTCAACACATACACACGCATACATGCATGCATGCATGACGCAATCACCCCCACAACAAAAAAAGCTGCTGTATGCCTGACTTGTTGGGGGGAGGAAACTGGTAGAATTGACTGTGATCCGACTCACAGCGTCTCTAATCAACGCTGATTATTTCCTTCTCCACACGCCGTGCTTGCTGATTGCAATTAGCTGGCCTGTGTGTGTGTGTGTGTGTGTGTGTGTGTATCATGCTAGCAAAGCATCAGTCTACATAGTGTGCCCCTAAGAACTATTTTTCCTACAGGAAGTAAAGGAAAGAGAAATCAGTTCCAGGTTTAACATGCAATCATCACAAGGCAGTGTTTGAAGTCACATGTTAGCATCCATGATTTGGAGTGCATGAGAAAGTGGAAAAATAAAAACACATTGCTCTCCATGACGGGCTGCACGGCGGTCGAGTGGTTAGCGCGCAGACCTCAAGAGGTCAATCCCACCTTCGGCCATCTCTGTGTGGAGTTTGCATGTTCTCCCCGTGTTTTTTTCCGGGTACTCCAGTTTCCTACCACAGTCCAAAAACATGCTAGGTTAATTAGCGACTCCAAATTGTCCATAGGTATGAATGTGAGTGTGAATGGTTGTTTGTCTGTATGTGCTCTGTGATTGGCTGGCGACCAGTCCAGGGAGTACCCCGCCTCTTGCCCCGAAGACAGCTGGGGTAGGCTCCAGCACCCCCGCAACCATATCATGAGGATAAGTGAACACAGCAACAGAACCAATGTTGTAATAACCACAAGTACCAAACTGCTTAGCCAGCCGCGTTGTTGACCGCTCCCGATCCTTGAAATGCAGCTACTGCCATCTTGTGGGCTCATCATCATCATCATCATCATCATCAGAGGCAATAAGAAGAGCAGTCAAATAAGAAATAGAGTCATCGATCATGTACGGAGAGGAGAGCTGCGGGGTCGTGAGCTGCACCTTTAGCCTAATGGAAGCACTACATTAACCACGGGACTCTTTTGACACATCCAATTATAAGGGACGCCCCCACCTGAAAATACCCGCCAACCCGTCCAGGCTGGGACTTGCAGGGGCCGTCCACGCAAGTTGTGTCACATAAGCAGCGACGAAAGGACATTTGATAAAGCACCTTAGCCAAGGCCGGTGTTTCAAATAGCAAGACTGCCACTATAGCAGGTAGCTTAACCGGAGCATGTGATTTGATGTATATTCTCAGTATATATGGAGTATAATAACACATCGTCCAATGTAAGCTAACCATAACGTGTAGCAAAACTGTGAAAACCATGCTGTATTGAACACATCTTCTCAGCATGTTTATTCAAGATGGCGTCTCTAGTCCGTTTCTCATCGCAACACTTCTTCACGAGACAGATCGTGAAATGCTTTCACTGACACCCCGAACATCACAACAACCGGCGAGCTGCATCGCATTTTCCCCGTTGTTATTCTTGTTTAAATCACAATTACGTGTAAACTGGAAAGGACAACATATTTTAAAATACTTTCAACATTCCAACAAAAGTCTAGTTTTCGAGTGTCCGCTGCTTTAAGTGAACGTGATTAAACGCAGCTCTCATTTACGACACTGGAGGGGCATATGAATGCACCAGGGCAATCGCGCGGGTTTCAGAGTTGTAACATTTTATGTTCAGCTAACAGTGCGACCTTCTAAACGTGAGTAACTTGGTTATTTCTAATTTCTTCAATACTACGCGGTTTGCACCGTCATATTGGAGTGTGTTGTGATTTAGCCGCCCAGCTGGTTGCTAACTGCTAAGCTCAGTTAGCCATTGCCACGAATTCATGCTAATATTAGAATGCTAATGTTAGCTAATGTTAGCTAATGCTAGTCTAATGGTTTTAGTCCAATGTGTACTGCTTATTGCTAAAATGTTGTTTCTAACTGCTAGCTTTATAAACATTCCAGTTGGGTAGATTAATATGATTAATTATTCACAATAAGATATAGTTAAAGGCAAATTGGCTATTTGAGAAGTGTGTATCAAACTGGTAGCCCTTCACATTCATCAGGGCCCAAGAATTTAAAAGTGAAAGACTAGGACTTGTACAAAAGAGCAAGATTAAAGGTGATTTATGACTTGACTTTTTCTTTATACAGTCAGAGGCCTCTGATGCGCTTTGCTGTTGTCTTGCAGGAAATTGAAGGGGAAGATGAGAGAGGCGGTGGAGGGCGGAGGGCAGGCGTGAGGCGGGAGAGGACGCTGGTGAGACTTGGCGGAAATGAGCCGGCCTGGCGTGACCTTGCCTTCTGGCTAAAACAGAGAAAACATCCAAAAGTAAGTCAAACATTCCACCTGGTGAGAAAACACATAAAGACTCAGCCATTCCGCGAGGAACCAACAATCTGACTCACTGACTCCTAAATGCTGCACTTTGGTCGAAGGACAGCGTAAGTGTTGTGTTGTTTGCTGCTAGCTAGCTACCAGGTAATATGTGACAAATTGTTAATTAACCAACAAATTAATAGACAAAAATGTTGTTTTTGTCCGTCATTAGCTAGCAAAATGTTACAAATGTATCTAAGCGCTTTACTTGTATTTGTTAGCTAGCCTGGTTCCTGGTTTTGTTTTTAAGCTGATGGAAAATAACAGACTTTTTTGATGATTAAACGAGCAATCAAAGAACTAAATTGAGCTAACAATCTATGTAAGGCATTTACTTGTGTTTGTTAGCTAGCTAGCAGCTTACGTCCTTGTTTTGTTAGTAACAGTTTTCATGAATAAACTAAGCCATGTTTTGTTGCCCGTCATTAGCTAGCAGTTTCCTTCCTGGTTTTGTTGAATGACGTAGGAACAAACGGTATATCTCACTAAGTCAAATTTGTTTGTCCGTCATCAGCGAGCAAGTCACTTCCTGGTTTGGCTGAGAACAGCGTAACATTTTTCATGAATACACAACCGGACCAACTGGTAAACAAATAAATAAACAAACAAGCAAATGAACAATTCATTAGCATCATTAGCGACCTCCGTGTTTTCCGTTCAAAACTATCACGTGTGTGGACATTTTTTTTTTCAGAGCCCGACTTGAATGGAGGACAATGACAGCAGCCCTACATGAGCTCCACGTCCCTGTGCCCCCCCTCCTTCTGTGCAGTCACGAGCAGGTAGGAGTGTGATGTGCAACGTGGCGGGCGGGGGGGAAAGAAAGTGGGTTTGCTCTGACGGGAAATGTCTATTTACACGACGAAAATGAAGTGGGCCTTTGTGACATTTCAGCAGGCCTGCAGGCAGGAGTAACCTTCGGGATCGCTCCAGTCAGTCAGGCAGGTGGTGGCGGGAGGGGAGGGGGGGGTGGCGCTACCTGGAATCTTTTCAACTAATGTCACACATTGTAGACAAGCAGAGGCAGCGTAGGCTCCCCGGATGAGGTAATGATTGAGTTGTAAATTGCAATTATAGGCTGCAGGCTGCCATATAATAACATACTTATCTCTGTACATGCAGACTAACAATTAGGACTCATTTCCATGAAATATGCTGGTGTGATTCTATCACTGCCAGCAGACTCTTAGAATGACATAAATGAAATTCCAGCCATATTATTTCTCATATTACTTTCCTGAAATCTGTCTCATACAGTACAATCCCGTCTTTTGAATAAGTTTCCTTACGTGTGAATCACTTATTCAACCGAGTTGAAAGAGTGCGACCAATACTGACGTATAAACGCACACATTCTGTTGTTTTGTCTTTTCTTCTCATTCTGTCACTTTCACTTTTCATCGCCGCCAAGGCCTCGCCGTTTCAGAAGATACCCTTCCTTTCACTCACTCAAACGCTTGCATTCAAAGTGTAAGAAAACGCACGGCATGCAGCGGCAGCATTAACACAAACCAAGGAAAAAGCCAATGTTACAGACTTAAAGGTGTAGTTTAAAAATCGATGCGGTGCTTAGTTTGGCGGCTAAAGATCACTTAGGTCAGCATAGCCTCTGAAAGGAGTTTGGTATCATCGTTTTGCTTTGATTCAGAACATTTGAAGAGGTCGCAACCTTGAATTCTAACTGTTAGCAGCTTGAAAGCGGAACATCTACGAATGTGTCCGACGACTTGAATCACTGCCACCATTTTGTGTACAATATCATTCAAAAACACTAGCGTTCTTGCTTCAGTCATAGACATTTCATCCTCAAATAGGCTCTTTTGGGAGAAGTTTTGACTTATGGAAGTTTTGAAAAGGGGAATAGTTACTAGTTTGTCATAGGACTTCAGCTAACTAACAATTTTGGGTGACTATCACTCAAAAATAATAGTATTGTCGCCGCAATTAATTCCCAAATATGCATTTTTGAGAAGTTGCGAAAGGGAAGCAGCTACTAATTTGGAGAAACCTGTCCTGATGGGAGCTCATCAACCGTGTATTATATTATTATTAAAATGAACAACGTTCTTGTATGAGTGAATGACAGCGTTAACGTGTTGGGAGGCGGTTGGCTAGCGACGGCTTCAAGATGGAGGTGGATGTTTGGCAGCTGTCTTCACGTCTATAAGCAGAGCTGTCAGCACCGAAAAGGGCAGCAAGAGAACCTGACGGCCGGCAGGTGCATGCAGGCTTTTTGGACGGCGACCCCAGATACCTCCTGTCTGGCTTACATCCTGACCTTTAGCCGCTCCACGTGCGCTTGCCTCGCACCTGCACCCGCACCTTGGCAAGCGCGTAAAGACAAGACAGACTCGTTATCGTAGCACAAATGCTTTTAGGGCTTTTTAAGGCATCCGGGTCCTGATCGCGGTGTTGAGTTTCTTGCCGCCACGCTCGCCACGTTCTTGGCCGCGTTCTATTTTTACGAGCCCTTCTTGTTGGCGCGCCAGCGCGTTGGCGTGACGGAGGGCGACGACGCAGCCAAAAAGTCGTCATCACCTCCCTGGTGACAATGTGCTCCACGCATCGCTCCCGCCGAGCTGCTGTATACGCCGCCTCGGCACTCCAAAGTCTCGTCTGTTTGGCTTGTCCTCACGCTGCAAACAGGAAGTGCAGTTCAATGAGGCGCATGGATATTTCAAATCACACAATCAGCATTAAACAGTTTCTCCATGATTCAGCAAAGGGATTAGAGGGTAACATAAAACAATACCCTTCCTAGTTTGGCACCCTGAGGAACACCATCACTCATGTTTTCATATAGTTTGTTACAAGCACTAACCTGTGCTTTACTGATTAGTTGACAGATATGCTGGATGCCTTTTTCCCTATACAGCACTTTGGTCCACTGTGGTTATTTGAAAATGCTTAGAATATGATATGATATGTAAGTTTAATTTAAATGTAATCATCAAAAAATATTTTACAGGTGTAAAATAATATTTACTAATAATAATTACTGTACTTTAAATTCTATGATGTTCATTACATACTTTAATTACTAATTCAATTAATTAAAGTAACTTAATTAAATGAACTTATGCTAGTTAAATTATAGCCAAATATATACATATTTACGTGATGGTTGTGTTGTTTCATTCAGCTTGAAATGTTTCAATGTATATATAAAATATGTATATGTAATATGTATGTAATATGTAATATGTATGTTTAAAATGTATATATACGTAAATCTTGACTAAAATCACATCCTTGTGTTAGTTGTAGCTAACCGTAGAGACGGATAACAATTCGGATAACAGACACTTCCCAACGGTTCGCACGTAAGTGCTTTTATATTGAAAGGGTGCTTCCGGTGCCATTCCGCCGATCTTAATTTACTGAGGCTTGACGGAGCCGCGGCATTGGATGGCTGCGTTGCTGTCTCGAGTCAGTCAGTCGGTGTACCGACCTGCTTACTACGCCGCTTGACACCGTCGACCACCACCGGTCCGGGGAGGAGACGGAACCGGGTCCGGTAAGACCTCCTGCTGTGTTAATAAGACTCCGTTTTTTGTCTAGTGTGGTTGGGCTGGGATGCTGTATCTTCAGGTGTGGAGCGGAGCGAGACACACCTGGAATGTCTTGGAAGTTTTACTGGAGTTTTTTGTCACCTTGTTCGGACCGGAAATGAAAGTTTGTGGTCCAGAAAGTTAGCGAGTTGGACCCAGGAAGGATGCTTTGCTTGCTCTCTAGTCGCAGGCTTTAATTTTAGGGTGCTGACAACAGATTACCAAGAGATGAATGTCTCTTAAAAAACTATTCATGCTAACACTCGATAGCTGTCAGTGGATGCTAGCAGCTGTATTATGTCACCACTTGTCAGTATGTCCACCTTATATTCACTTTCCCTCCCTTGGAGCTTTCCTACTCTGTTTTGTACTCTGTTTTTTAAATATGCAAAATTCCTCTGTTTATACTGTCAGTTTTCACGCAATGAAAAGTCGAAATGACGTCATATTTACAAACTGATGTGGCTTTAGCCTATAATTTACCTCCCTGAAAAAACAGACCAAAAGGTCTATGTCTGCACAGCTAGACCTCAACTATGCTATTGTTGGATTTTTGTGCAGTGTACTAGTAACAGGGTAGTGCAGTACACCTGTGGTACACCTGTACTAGTATACCTTTCTTTCTACTTAAGGTTTCCTTGTCTTTCAAAAGTGGATTAGTCATTCAAAATCTCTACAAAGTCAGGAGATGAGGGTTTGAATCTCGGTTTGGCATCTCTGTGTGGAGTTTGCATGTTCTCTTTGTGCTTGCGTGGGTGCGTGGGTTTCCTCCGGGTACTCTGGTTTCCTCCCACATTCCAGAAACATGCATGTTAGGTTCATTGGCGACTCCCAAATTGTCTATGTGCCCTGTCATTGGCTGGCGACCAGTCCAGGGTGTACCCTGACAGATGGATGGACTCGGACAGCGGCTACAGTGGAACCGGCTCATGCCAACGTCCCTCAGACTGGCTGACTGACATCACCTTAAACGGTTGTCGACATAACCAAAACCCAAACTGTGTTTTCAAGTGATATTTAATCTAATTTCATCTGATCTAACAAAGCTGGTGCGGACTATGTTGACATTAATGTCTCACGAGGGTATGCTGGAGCCTATCCTGGCTGACTTGGGGCGAGAGGCGGGGTGCCCCCTGGACTGGTCTCCAGCCATATAGACAAGCAATCATTCACACTGACATTCATATCTATGGACAATTAGGAATCGCCAAGCATCATTACATGCATGTTTTTGGAAGAAAACGTTCACACGCACGGGGAGAACATGCAAACTCCACACAGAGATTCCCAAGCGGAGATCCGATAGTTGGATAGTTGGTATTTCACTCTGATGACAATACTACAACAGGAGGACCACGGCGGGCCCAGGACTTGATGATCTGGTTGGCGGTGCTAATGCACTAATAAAAAAGCGAATGGGCTTAATAGTATTGCATTTGTTGCTGGTTGTTGAACATAAGTAGTTACGGTGTGTTTATATTTAATATCTTTATGGCTGCTCCTGCTTTTCCTGCTGTTATGATCAACTGTATTACGTGCATTGTTTTATTTGCTGCCACCGGAGTGTTGTTGTTGTTGTTTTTTTTTAGTGTTTTTTATATGAGGCAGAGCACCGGTGTCCAATGGTCTGCATGATGTGTTTTTGAGTGCCGTGGGAATAGCATCACCTTGATGTTGTGGAAATGTGAGGAGTTCAAGTGTGTCATTGTGGAGAGCAAAGGATAAGACGGCTGCCTCTCGTGGTCGCTGACACCAGGATGAAAAACGTGGGAAGCCGTGAAGGCTCCCCTGTTTTGACGTTTTGAGTGGATTGAAGTGGAATGAATGATGTGTCCCATGTCTTCACCAGGGGGAGCTGTTTGCTGTCGCCACTTCCGTTACAATTCCCACTGCATCAATCATTTAGACCGGCTAATGTTGTATCATGTCATGTGTAGGGACAAGAATTTACTGTGGAATTTGGGAAAGGCGACCGCAATGCGACGACACGGAGCGCTGTTTGATGTATGATTCGGCATATATTCAAGCACTTTTTCCCCATAGGAAAAACTGGAAATGGGAATGTTTAAACTGGCAAATGTAATAATAATATAATATTGAAAGTGTTGTGCTGTTAGTAAGCCATGCTGTTTCTACACTACACTAGCATAGCTATGTGATGCTACACTGCTAACAATACACTCACATTTTAATGGCGGAAGAAAATCCAAAATATCAAACTGCTGACAGAGCTGCGTGATGTGTAGCGAAGCCTGTTTTATTAACAAATAGGCCAACAACATATAAGCCCCTCTAGCTAAAGGCAGGTCAGAGGTGGTGGGGGGCGGCTTTACCCTCATGATGTGAGGAAAAGCCCCCAACTCACAAATAGGAACTGAGAAGATACTCTCGGAACATCAGTGTAGACGATTCTATTTTCTTCTTGTTTGCTACTTCCTCTTCTCGCCACCTCACCTCACTTATCCCCAGCCGTCCGCTCAAACCTTTTGCCCATTTAGTTTTGACCTTCCATCAGTCTCCGCGCCGCCCTGCCGTCGTCTTGGCTAACGTCACCCGCTGAGCCAAGGTGACCCCTCCCACCACTCTCCGCCGCAGCAGAGGCTGAGATTATAGACGTCCGCTGACCTCTCTTGAAAAACCATTAGTGACCTTCACTCGGATTTTGTGAAAGGTTTAAAGTGGAGGCGGCGTGGAGGAGGACGATGATGATGATGATGCTGCTGCCGGTCGCTTGTTGACCCGCCAGTGCAAACACACACTTACTTCCCAAATAGGAGCAAGACACTGCAGTAGCGTCATGGTGGCCAAACATTGCAGGAGCTTCAATTCAATGTGCAGTATTATGGGGATGATACCAATTGTATGAAAGATCTTTTTCAGTGTTGCCATATTTCTATATTTCTATAAACCATAATGAGGATAAGCGGCATAGAAAATGGATGGAAGACTGCATGTGGCTTGCTATGATGCGTGATTAATTAGATACAGTAAGTGAGTTACCAGTAATGCCGTTAATGTGTTTTTTGACACCCCCAATTTATTCATATGTTCCATCAGAAAGGTCTTCATGGGTATTTAAATTCCCAAAACGGAGTAACTCCGGCTCTGCGGGATGCCATTCAGCCTTTGTGCCCTTGTCCTCTTCATCGGTTGAAAGGTCGGAAAATGTGGGAATGAAAAACAGCAGAAGCAAAAAGCAAAAAATTCTGCACGAATCCTGCCTCAGGCCCCCCCTCCCCTCCTTTGCCCCCATCCCACCATCACTCCCGCCCCCTTCCTGGTTTGACGGGCATGCCCCAAAGGAAGCATTCAGCCTGGGGAGAGACCCGACAGAGGCTGCCTGGCTGCTCAGTGGGGAGCTGCATCAGTGAAACGCTTTGCCTCGGAGGAGAGGCCAGGCTCTGCTTGCTCTTTCTTCCTCTTGTACTTGTACTAGGAAATAGCAGTATTTCGGGGGTAAAACATGCAGTGCTGCATATATGCAGCCATGTATTGATAGCATACAGACAAACGCAATAAAAGTTGCCTTGAGCACTTGAATGCATCTCAATGGCGACAGATGCCAGTCACGGGATGTCACAATGGACTAGTACAGGGGTGTCCAAAGTGCGGCCTGGGGGCCGATTGCGGTCCGCTGCTGCTTTTTTATTGGCCCGTGACACATTCTAAAAATAGAAATTTAAGAAGAACATAAAATAAAAAACTAAGAGCAAAAATCAGCAGAATTTTTTTAAAAAACAAAGTCAAAATATTAAGAGAAAAAAGTTATAAATAACATTCTTTTCGTAGTGTAAAATTTAAATATTAATGAAATAAATAATTCATATAAATAATAAATGTAATTTTTAAAAAGTTGTTATATTGTGAGAAACAAAAGACAATTCTCAAAGTTGTCATTGTTGTTGATGAAAATTAGCTTGTGGAAAATGTTCATATTTTACTTCTTGGTTTAGTTTTGACAGTCAGCAACACGCACTACCGCCACCTACAGGATGTAAGGAGAACAGCAAGCACCCTCAAGCACAGTGGTAACACATACACTATACAGGTAGTTGTTAGCTTTTTTTGAAAAACAAAAGTCGGGGGCTTTGTCATAACATTCCGTCGTCTGCGTGGAGCTTCACTGCACTTCAGGCGAAGTCATTCTACTTAAAACGTTCACGCCTCACTATGTGCACGTAGAAAAACACAGTTTCTCCAGTGTGTTAGCTTACACAAACACATAAACAGTGAAGCGGTTATGCTGCTGCAGGAGCCGAGGTGTTGCCGTGCCGAACACAGCCTCAGTGTGCTCCACCACCACCAACACTACTAATAAATGGAACGCTTGTTCTAGTCCATATCTTACAAATGTGCTCTTAAAGTGACTCAGCGTGCATGTGTGGGCACATGCATGTCCATAACTAACAGGTGTGTTGCTGTCTTTTATCCTCTTTCTCTCTCTCTCTCTCTCTCTCTCTCTCTCCATCATCCACCTGCTTAACTGGCACACTGCTGCGCTGCCATGGCCTTGACCTCCAATCGTACGGTAAACACAAAGTCTGTTTTACAGCGCTTTTAACTCCTACACAAGTCCTTTAAAGTTGCCGTACGGAAGACGAGCACCCGTCTTAAACGTTTACCGCCTGTGAAATCAACGCGTGAACAGCACCTCTCACTTGACCTGAACGCAAAGACGATTTCTTTCACGGCAAAAATAATCATTTTAAAATAATACAAATATATATTACTCAGTGATAATCTAAGGCTTTATGGATTAGAGCTGCTGCGTCCACCTCACACGCCCGACCCTCGTGGGCGATTTCACCCCCCTCTCCATCCTTGCTACCACGGCAACAGATAGCTATCATTACATGCCGCAGGAGGTGGCGCCGCAGAATCTTCCCTCCTCCACGGCGCATCCATTGTCGGATGGCAGGAAGTGGGACCGGCGCTGAGGACACGATGTCGCCTCGGCTCTTATCGAGCGGGTGGCGCGGGTCGCGCGGCGGGGAAGGCTGAGTATCGGCTGGCGCGGCGGCTGAGGCACTCGTATCCCACCCCGGAACAATTCGTGTGTGAGGTGGGCGCGTGTCTTTTGCCACACGGTTGGACGTCTCTTTATTGTCGTCATCACGCTGAGAGCGTGTGAAGGAAGAAAGGCGGCCATGTTGGCCTCACTTCCTGCAGGTCGGAATCCCTTCAACGGCTTTAAAATAAACGTGCTACATTGTTCATGTCCCTGATCGACCGGCAAATGATGTGGGAGGCCGCTAATTTAGCCACACTGTTGTCTGATGAGCTGGAAATATCCCGCTTGGAGCTAGCAAGGCTCAAACTCAAAGCCTTACAGCCAAGCGTAAACAAAAAACATGCTACGGCGCTAACATGACGCTCACATATTAACAGCAACATGATGCTAGCTTAGCCTTTTGGCTGAATAACAACACAATGATCTAGATCTAGGCTATATTTAAAAATGTGTAGCGAAGCCTGATCTATGAAGTGATGGATGTACACACGAGGCGGGCTCGCCACGCTACGACCGGGTCCGATGCTAACCACAAGGTCCGACTAGTCAAATGGTACAGCTACGCTTTACTGTTTAGATGATGTGGTCCTTGCAAAAACCACTTCTAGCACCGCTTTTGCTAACGATACGGCTCCTCATTCAAAGTGCGCAGAATGAAGCGGGCGCCCTCGGCGCTACATAACAACTTAGCGTGTTGACTCCATCTCCCCCCAAGCTCCAGTCCAGTCATTACGAGCTCATAGCGGCCTGACAGACGCCGTAATTGAACCATAAATTGTTGTCCCCTCAGTAAAGAGAACATCCTTCACTGTTTTTTTTTTTTTTTTAAACTCCCGTGGCTTTTTTTTGCTGACAAAACAGCAGAGGAGGAGGTTAACAGCGGTAACAGCGGCGCTGTCACATTGAGGGCATGCGGAAAGATGAAAAGAATGAGACTTCTCCTTAGAAATATGACATTCACTCTCCGACATTTGCAAATGTTTTGCTGATGTTCCTAATGAATTGGTACCCTACTTCCTATAGCCATACATTATGATGGCTCCAAATACACACAGCTACAGGAGTATGGTATGGGAGACATCCGAGACACTCGGTTAGGGGGATGAATAGAAAAAGCCTTTAATGTGTCCCAGGATGCCAACGCCAATTTGAAGCTCGTCATCGTTGAAGTGTGTGCCCGTGTTTTTACTGTCACCGAAACAGTCCAGAGATATTTAAAGGCCTTTTTTTTTTTTTTCCATTCATTACGCCTCACTCGTGCCTCAGATGTCTCCATTAACGCTGTCAGTGCAGTGAAAGCATCAATGTTTACTCTTTTGGTGCCTTTTCTGTACAGTCAGATGGATTTTCTAAATGTCAAGTTAATTTCAATTTAGTGTCTTATTCTTTTGCTGAAGCTGAAGTGTCATTTCTGACATTAATTTCCTGCGAGCCCTTTGGTGAACTTTATAGTTATTTGTTATTGGGGAGTATCTTTAGCCTTGGGTACCTTACTACATATACATATATGTACATACTACATCCATAGGTGTCAATTTGTGTTTGTATGTGACCTGTGATGGGCTGGCGACTAGTCCAGGGTGTAGCAGGTCTCTGGTCCACTATGTAGACAATGGACGGATGGATGTTCCCATGTTTGCAGCGGCCTCTTCTCCTGATATTCTTCCTTCACGGCGTGAATTTTGGTCAATTTGTGAGCCCATAGTTGGACCGGTTTTAGTTCTTCCACACCAGATTTCCCCAAGCATGCCTTTCTGTGCTCTTCTGTACTCTTAACTGTGTAACTTTATATTTTACAGTTGGGGTCTTGTTTCTCCGTGTTTTCTTTATCCACTTTAAAAACTTTTACTGCACAGGAAAGGAGACTTTTTTGCTCTTCAAACACACTACCTTCAGTCACATGGCCCCCAAAGTCGACCACTTCACAGCCTGGACGCGCCCGTCCTCTAACTGAGGGTCTCTGTTGGTTCCCCGAACGCACCGCCCGCTCGCCCTCTTCTGACAAACTGATGGTTGAGCCGCGAGCCACCACGAGATAGCCAAAACACACAACAGGGCCGCCCTGTGGCGCCCCCCGAGGCCCCCCCGAGGCACAGTGCAGCCTTCACACGGATGAAGGGCGGACATTGGAGCTCTGTGCTTTGGTGTTTCAACTTCCTCCTCCGCCTCATTTTTTTACCCCTATACCTTCCATCTGTCCCCCTCACACACACACACCTTTGATACCCTGAGTCCCGCTACAGAGTCTGATTTAGACCGCCTCCTGTTTTTTCATGTCAACTGTGATCTCAGAAGACTGACTTGATCCAGCGTCGGCCTGAGGCGCTCTTTGACCGAAGAACACTTTTTGCCCGTTTTGATGCTCCTTTTAGATGGCGGCGCATGGTGTGTGTGTGGTGGTTGTCGGTGTAGACGTGTGTGAGCGCCTCATAACCCTAATAACCATGGCGGACCATAGCGCCAAGCTAGTTGCATTAATCACATGCAGTAGGTATAAAAACATATAAGCCAACAAAGAGCGTTTAACGTGAATATTTTGACAATATTAATGTGATAATAATCAAATATTACACGTTTATACACCAATGAGGGCATCCAAAGACCTTTTGGGAAAAGAGGCTGTTGGTGTGCATGCAGGTAGTGTTTCTCTCCAAAGTCATATCGCCAACTACTGGCTTGGCATGCATATTACAACCGTTTCTGTCTTTTCTGCAGGTCCGTATGAGCCTTTTTGTGATAATTCTCAAAGACATAAAGGAAAGATTCCCCTGATTTTCCAGCATCTTTGTCCCGTAAAGGCACTCTGAGTGTCCACACCAGCATCCCATCAAGTGTTTTTTACTATAAAACGTGAAATTTGACGAGGCCTTTTAACCAGGAGCCGTAATGACTCCTGAGGGCACTTGACGGCCCTCGCTCTCCTACACGCCAGGAGACTTGTTACATAAATGGCTAACTATCCTTGATGGGCCACGTTTTGCCGCACTAAAGCCTCCTCCCCTGGTCGGCATTTATGCTAATGTTTGATGTTGGGCTTGTGGAGTGGCAGGATCTGGGGCAGCGGGCATGCGTATGAAGGAGTTCTTGTGACCTTGGCCCACTTCAGGAGCAGAGCGTTCTGGTTTTCTGGCTAATAGAAGGTCCTTTTTCCCGCAACATGCACCCAGAATAGCAGCGGCCCATTAAGAAACGTTTTAATTGTTAAACACTCAGTGTGCGCCCTTGGCACACATCAATGACTTCATTTATGTGTCACTCCCCGCCAAGTGTGGAACCTTAATAGTCTCTTAACCCTTGCTGGGCTCTCATCGACGTACTTGGAATTGCGTTGGAGTGCATGACAGCGTCTTGTCTGATTTTGTACAAGGTGTCTTATTATGATATTTAATATGATCAGATAACTGCATGAGACCTACATTACAATTACTTATTTTTGGAAATATATATATTTTTTGCTACATTTGCTGATATTCTTTTGCCGTGGTTGCATATTAAAGCAAATAAAACCCTGCTATGGGAATATCATCTATGTGAAAAATGTGAATCGGTGCATCCCTCATTGGCGAGTCCATTTTCAAGGCCACCTTAAGGTACCAAATAGAGTTCCTTGCCCTGTAAAGCCCCGTGGGTGTTGGTGCACCTCAGATATCAGCATCTGAGTGCTCACCTTGCAGTTGACTTAAACGTTATTGACCTAAAAGTGGTGTCCTGGACCTACAGGGACTACTAAAAATGATGAACATGACTAAATAAAAGCGTGTGACGGAAGTTTATTTGCTACTCCTGCCCCCAAAGGACCCCCCCCCCCCCCCGCCTGCCCCTTGCAAAATTATTTTTTAAAGCCTGTGGCCTGCTCAGCTGTGCCGGGACGCAAACCCAGTTTCCGACCCCGGAGACCAATAATGCGAGCATGAATTCTGCACGGGTTGGTGCCAGCCCGCGGTGCAAACGCGAGCAGCTACATATACGCTGAATGCAATCCCAGCGCTGCAGTACCAGATGGACGGAGAGAAGGGAGCGCTCCCAGTTCCAAATCACCTCCTGCAGCTGGAGGAACTATTACATCTGCTTTGTTTGCAGAGCTCTGAGAAGCCAGCGCATTGTTTTGCTAAATTAGCTTTAACTAATGAAATCGTTGGATTTGTTCAATTTCCCTGTATTATTTATTATATGACAAATGGTAAGAAAGGAATAATGTGCAACGTTTTTTCATAGAGTGCCATCGCCAACTACTGACCTGGCATGCATAGTACCGCGTTTTCGGAATTGGAATGTCACTAGCTTTTAAATAAAATAAACAAAGGTGAATAAAAAAAAAAACTAAATGGACTCAAACTAATAACTAACTAATAAAAACTAGAAAAAACTAGAACTGCAAAGAAAATTGCACTTGAATAAATAATGAGCATTGGGTATTATTTTTTAACAGGACGGCTTAACATGTAGCGGATGACACTGTCTGTGAGCGCACACCGTTTTGCTATGTTTAGTTTATATTAACCAACCAAACGCCTCAGTAAGCGCTAACCGTTGGGACGACGGCGACATACGACATATCCGCTCATCGATGTTGATGAGCTTGTTTGTTTTGTTTAAAACCAAAATATTCCCTCTCTAGGGCTGGTGCCTTCAACCTGAGAACCCATCGCTTTTGTGCCTTTATTCATGTTTGCGTTTGTTCACTGGCAGGTTGCAGCACTCATGAGCAGATCCGACTCCACCCGCTGGGACAAAGAGACTGAATGGAGTCCACTTCCTCCATTCACTCAGCTATCGAACCGACACGCCCAGATGGTGAGACAGATGCACAGAGTGAGGCCTCTTGTCATCCATCCTGCGTGCACATGTAAATTTATTGAGGCCGGCAAAATGATCAGAGTTCACTTCCTCCATTCATTCAGCTATCGAACCAACACGCCCAGGTGCTGAGACAGATGCACAGAGTGAGGCCTCTTGTCATCCAGCCTGCGTGCACATGTACATTTATTGAGGCTGGCAAAATGATCACGTTTGTTATTATTTATCGGGCGATTTATTGATTATTGTAACAAGCCTAGTAATACAAATAGTCTTAGACTTTGACAATGAATTGCTAAGTCCCACATGTTCTGCTTCACGGTGGACATGTGTTTCAACCAATCTTGCTCAAATTTTACACACACGTGTAATTTGGGGTTTAATAAGAGTGCTGCCATGTGGTGTATTTGTCCGAAAAATAATAGCACGGGCAACACAGCAGGGGTGCATGTTTTGACACGTTGTCGCCCTTTTGTTCACAGCACTTCTGCAGCAGACGAGTTAGCTTACACAAAGAAATATAGTCACATACAAAAGTTAAAAGCTGTCAGTGTTGTCATGGGGATGATGTGTGGGCCACTGATTGGTGATTTACACTACCCACCAGCAAAACACACATGTCGAAGTAGCGAGCGGCAAATGGGATGAGTCAAAGGGAGGAGGAGGTGGTTGTCTCGGCTGATGGAGTCACATCAGTACGAGCCGCAGTGAATCACAACGTTATCCCTCACTTTTAATCAACGCACTTTCAGGCCCGCAAATGACTCACTGGCGCAAGCACGCATCGTTTGCACGTCGCCGCTCGTTTTGCTATTTTAATGCTAATGTGTTTCTCCAGCCTCACATCGCTCTGCCCCCCTTCCGTTGTTACGTACGGCCTGCATCTCCCTCTCCCGGTGTTCCATTATACAAAGGGAAATGAGGTGTGTTGTCGGCGCATATATCGTCTCTGAGCCATCAGCGGGGAATGAGGCGGGAAGACGGTGGAGGAAAAGGTGCTGCTTCATTGATTAGATGCACGCTGCTGTGATTGGTACGCCATATAAAAGATGGCCAAGGGGGCGCTAAGTTCATACCTTGAAGAGAGTTATCAAGAAAGGGCAACACAAAGTACACAACGCATCATTTTGTAACAACAGCCTGTGCCTCAGTTGTCGTAGCGTTGCAATGCAGCCTTTTTTGTTGGTAACCTCGGTTGTTAGATTTAAAAGTCTATTTTTAAACACAACACTAGTATCTACTTATTGCTACGTTGATTACATCAGCATTAGCAGTGATATAGAAGTAACATTTAAAGGAGAAATGCATTGTAAACATGCAGTTGTCCCTCCTTTACTGCTGTTCCAGACTCCACTTTCTATGAAGTGTGATACAAAATGAATAAATAGTATATAATCGTACTTTAATCTGATCGGTTCAAAGACTACTGCACATTGTTGTTGCTGCTGCCTCATTTTTTGTTGTTGTGAAACGACTGCCTCGTGTCCTTGATGTGACTCAGTGGGTGTGAGCAGCACGCACAAATTTAGTGGCAGCTTATTAAACAAGTCAACCTTTAAATTACAGCAGACTGGCCTTGCATGCATGGCTAACTTCCGGCTAAAAAAAAAAAAAAAAAAACCTGGAGTGGCAACGGGCTCTTCACTGTCCCTCATGTCCGTTCCCACAGAATGACCTGATCTAACGCCAATGTGTCTTTTTTTTTTAACTCTTGCTTGATGTTCGCCCCATTTCACATGATGTTAATGAGTTTTATTGTATGCGTGCGTGATGGCATGCCTCGTGTTTTTGTGGTGGAGGGCAATGAAGCTAAATGATGATGTCTGTCAGACTGTTTTTGTCCTGCTGAGTGCACTTTGAACAAGTTGTGGCAAAGTTGTATTATTGATATCATGATTTCAGCACACATTCAGGTAGTTAGAAATAACATTGAAATGCTTCCACATACAGTATAACCCTGTTCTGTCACTATAGATATAAGTTAACTGCTGCTAATATTAAAACATAAAAATCACATTGTGGCCCCAGCACTTTTTTTTTGGCGCCTGTTCACTCAGCTCTGTCATGTTTGCGCAGCTATCGCGTACCCTCCAAATCCCTGCCTTAATGCCCCTCATTTGCCTCCTGACCTTTATTATTGGTTCAATCTCGGCCCGTGTGAAGGACCATTAGATGTCTGAGGTCACTTAGCAGCCCTAAGCCTCCATAGTGAAGATGGAACGATAGCTTAGCGCATGAAACGGCTCTGACCCATGTCTCTGTTTTGTGTACAGAGTCATTTCCTAAAAATACACCTTTGTTGACTTGTTCTGATTCTGTCACATGTGGTCAGACTGCCGTAACGATGACTCGCGTCTTATTTAATCCCATGTTCGCATGTATATGTGTGTCACGGGACGATCCATCAGAAATGGCTGGTCGTGGGGGTCAGTAAAAATATGTATTTTTATCTCACAGGGTGGTGTGTCAAAGGCCAATAGAAAACAGAATAAAGGACATCGACTCAAAGACTTGCCTGCAAAAGATGCGCTCAGCTGACCCTCGTTTCTGAAGTCCATTGACCGGCATGTTCATCAGTCATGGAAAATGGTTTGAATTACACGCTTATCCCGTACAAGCCAGTAATCCGCCGCCCTTGGCTGGCATAAAGTCATTGACTGGATAGAAGTGTGTGTAACCCCCACTTTGTTTACACACACTTGCATACGGTAACCTTATCTCTCTTTGTGGAAAAGTACCGCAGCTCATGCATAACAATCATTATCGTTCATTTTTTGATTGACAGCATAAGGAGGCGCTTATAAGTTGTTCCCAAGGTCGGTTTTGGTGCATGCCCGCGTGATGCAGTAATGTAATCAGCACCAGAACAGTCGCTGAGGTGATGGGTTCAAAGATTACTTGAGGTTTTCTGGGTTGACTAGTTGGTTACTTCGATACAGTCGACCCACATCGCGGTTCACCTTTACAGTCTTGTTGTTTCAATTACTTTTTTTTTTTTAGTTCATTTTGCTTGCTTTTTTGTACAGTCTGTGGACGTGCATTGTGTTCTCTGTCCTAATTGGTTAAGAGAGAACCCGCACATTGTGTTCTGGTGTGTTGGATCGATAGCTAGCAGTAAAGCACTCTCTTTTCTCCCCAACAGTCGTGTATGTCGATGAAACATTCTGCACTGACAAAGACACCGGCGGTCGCGCCCCAAAAGGCTGAGGTAGATGCTAACCATCGCACAAAAAGTTGGACTTCTGGACTTGCCGAAGTCACATGGCTTTTGAGCGGCATTACAGAATATCAGTTATGGTGAGAGGTTACATACTGTAAAATTTGTCAAATATAAAGCCAACTACTTCACAGATTTTGCCCGTTACGGCTTATTTTTAGAACACCACCCCTGTGAGAAATGAGGGACCACTGTATTATGAAGTCATCTGCTTGGAGTTTTACTGATTTATCAACGACTCACAGGTCATTGCTGAAGTGAAAATTCTGACTGGGAATAAACTTGGGAAACAAAAGTGTAAAATAGGCTCCAGTGGCGCAATCGGTTAGCGCGCGGTACTTATAAGACAGTAAGCTGCGGAGTGATGCCGAGGTTGTGAGTTCGAACCTCACCTGGAGCAGTTTTCACTTTAACGATGACCTTTGGTTGGTCGGTAAATCAATAAAAGACGTGGTGGTTCGCTCTGCTATCCATGGAGATGAGTTTATGATAACGTTGGAGTGACCCAGAAACCCTCCAATAGCCTTTGAACCAATCTTTGTCCGTAAATGCAATGTTGACTTGGGCAAAATCTTGGGAAGCAAAGCCCTTACAGAGGCTCCAGTGGCGCAATCGGTTAGCGCGCGGTACTTATAAGACAGTAGCCTGCGAGGTAATGCCGAGGTTGTGAGTTCGAGCCTCACCTGGAGCAATTTTCACTTTAACGATGATGTTGATTGGTAGCTAAATCAATAAAAGATGTGATGACTCCCAAAACGGCTATTGGAGTGTTTCTGGTTTCCTTAAACAGCAAACGACCACATCTTATTGATTTAGCTATATCATTGATAAAGTGAAAGCTGCTCCAGGTGAGGCTCGAACTCACAACCTCGGCATCACTCCGCAGTTTACTGTCTTATAAGTACCGCGCGCTAACCGATTGTGCCACTGGAGCCTCTGTAGATGGTTTGTTTCCAATATTGTTCCCAGGTCAACAAAGATTGGTTCAAATACAATTGAAGTATGTTGTCGTAACCTCATCTCATTATCAACATCATCGTTAAAGTGAAAGCTGCTCCAGGTGAGGCTCGAACTCACAACCTCGGCATCACTCCACAGGTTACTGTCTTATAAGTACCGCGCGCTAACCGATTGCGCCACTGGAGCCTCTATGATGGTTTGTTTTTTGTTTCCCAAGATTGTGCCAACGTCAATATTGCATTGTCAGACAAAGATTGGTTCAAAGGCAATTGGAGGGTCTCTGGTTTCACTCCAATGTTTTCATAAGATCATCTCCTTGGATAGCAGAGCGACCCACCACATCTTTTGTTGGTTTACTTACCAATCACAGGTATCATTGTTAAAGTGAAAAATGCTCCAGGTGAGGCTCGAACTCACAACCTCGGCATCACTCCGCAGTTTACTGTCTTATAAGTACCGCGCGCTAACCGATTGCGCCACTGGAGCCTCCGTTGAAGTATTGTTTTCCAGATCATTCCTAGGAAAATGGAAATGTTAGTTCTGTCTTATTAGATGACTCCAATGTTGTTACTCGGTTGAGAAACCACGCCTGGAGATAAGGGTGGAACGCACAACCTCAACATTACTCTGAGGTTCTAAGTACCGCACACTAATTAATTGTGCCAGCGGAGCTTATGGAAGTTGTTAGGAATGGAATATTTTCCACTCTGTTCTGGATTCTACAACATGCATGTGCTCATCTACAGCAAAGAGATAACACATTCACTAATTCCTTTCATTTGGAACAAAAGGCAGCCAGTTCTTCTTAATTAAGCATGATGAAGTTCATCATGATTGTTTGGTTGGTGTTTGTGTTGAGTATTATCTTACCGATGTGGTTTTGAGATAGAGAAGTTGGACGATGGTCTCCTTGTGAGAGCAGCATCGTGTACGTCGCTGTCAGTGAGAGATACTCATCAGGCTTTCATCATCACCTTATCGGTAAGGGACCGCACGATGATGGCTTTTCATTTCTGTCACGTTGTTTGGCAGGGGAGGCACCTTCTTGATGTCTCTCCCTTTTTTTTCCTGATTACAGCTAACAGCCCATTTGGAAAAGTGAACGCTTTTCCCTCGCCAACTTCTGCCGCCGCTGTTTTGTGCAAAATAGGTTGTAATGGCCCTTCCCCTACCCGGGATGATAATTGGGTGAGATCATAAGTAATGGGCTGATAATGGCGTAATTGGCTGAAGACTTTGGATATGCTCGTTGTATTTGTAGGCCGTCTGTGCTGAAGAGAGATATTTTCTTTCACGTGGCATCCGTCATCATCATTTTAGTGATTACTCTGCGAACCGCTGTCATTGTAATCATTTCGGAGAGCCGTGCTTCAGGAAATTAATTGTATTGCACAAAAGTGTGATTCATAATAATAGCTTCCGAGTAACTCCCATTCATTTGCCTGATATTTAGCCCATGATAGCCATAGTACCAGTCTTATCATACAACATTGTTTCAATATGCAATCTACATTTACACCATTCATTTGGATCATTCGATTCATAAAATACACGCCTTAGGTGGGGTTCATACTCGGCTTGGTTTTACCCAATGGAGGATGAATGCTGCAATGTAGTATAAGACTGGTTCAAAGAGACGTTTTCTGAGTTGAGTATTAGCTTACTGCACAGATGGTAACTGATCTGGAGACAGACATTGTACTTTCCCTAAACTAACCCTAAATTGCTGAAGGTGAGGTGGGAACACACACACACACACATCACATGCATGTCACACCCTTGTCTGTGCTAAGAGTGTGCTACATAATTAGCCCAGTTTAACACCGCTAATTGGTTTCACGAGGTCTTTTGGGTGTTGACAGAAAACGGGAAGCTGGGCCAGCGTTTGTGGAGACGGAGGAGGGTGTGAGCGCCAGGGTCCTGGTGTGAGCACAGGTGTGTGTGTGGGATCACAGTTCTCACTTGTATCAGCGCTCACGCTCACACAGAGTCGGTGTGTGTTGCAATGTTTTTCTCGCGTCACAGCATCTTTTTAAGACATGATTTGAACAGAGGGTCAAGTGTGCATAAACGGCGCATGTGTGTGTTTGCTCATTTGTTGGTCTAACCGCAGTCCATCCATCATATGGCAAGACCTCCAGTGTTCTTTGCTCGTGACCCAGATAGCGCCCGTGATGACGTTTTGTATGTGTGACTAATGGCCATCAAAAATGTTTTTTTTTTTCCGACTTCTTTAGCAGTCAGAGGGAATTTGGTGCCATCCACCACCCTCCTCCTCCGGTCCAGGCTCAGCGGACTGCAGGTCAGCTCTGATTGCAAAGTCCTTACACACAAACCTAGACCTGATTTCAATCTTTTCCTCGTTTTCTGCTGACTAGCATGCTGCAAATGTCGTCGACCAAAGTTGAAATGTTAAGTGTTCTTTGTATTCCTACTTTATCCATTATGGCACCTTGCTCAATCATCGGTGAAACTAACCTATGTGTTTTTGGAAACATCTAAAACAATTGACAGATCTTACGGCTTGATACAAAAACACGTGTGTTAGATTCATTGAAGACACTGACGATGTCTTGGACATGAGATTAGATAGCTACCTTACTGATGCTAACCTGGATAAACCTGCAAAGTATGTGTGCTTTGTTCATAGAAAACACTTTAGACTGTAAAATGTCCTTAGTGTCGATGATAGATTGATCCTGATGGAAAATGCAAGAAGGCTAAGTGCTCCAGGTGAGGCTTGAACTCACAACCTCGGCATCACTCCGCAGTTTACTGTCTTATAAGTACCGCGCGCTAACCGATTGCGCCACTGGAGCCTCTATGCAGGTTTTGTTTCCCAAGATTGTGCCAACGTCAACATTGCATTGAAAGACAGAGATTGGTTAAAATGCCATTGGAGGGTTTCTGGGTCACTCGAATGTTATCATAAGCTCATCTGCATCATCGTTAAAGTGAAAGCTGCTCCAGGTGAGGCTCGAACTCACAACCTCGGCATCACTCCGCAGGTTACTGTCTTATAAGTACCGCGCGCTAACCGATTGCGCCACTGGAGCCTCTGTCGTTGGCTTGTTTCCGAATATTGTTCCCAGGTCAACTTTGCATTGACAGACAAAGATTGGTTCAAATACCATTGAAGGGTTTTTGGGTCACTCCAATGTTGTCATAACCTAATCTCCATCACAGTTAAAGTGAAAACTGCTCCAGGTGAGGCTCGAACTCACATCCTCGGCATCACCCCGCAGGTTACTGTCTTATAAGTACCGCGCGCTAACCGATTGCGCCACTGGAGCCTCTGTTGTTAGTTTGTTTCCAATATTGTTCTCAGGTCAACATTGCATTGACTGACAAAGATACAAGTGATACTCAAATACCATTGAAGGGTTTTTGGGTCACTCCAATGTTGTCATAACCTAATCTCCTTCACAGTTAAAGTGAAAAGTGCTCCAGGTGAGGCTCGAACTCACAACCTCGGCATCACTCTGCAGGTTACTGTCTTATAAGTACCGCGCGCTAACCGATTGCGCCACTGGAGCCTCTGTAGTTGGCGTGTTTCCCAAGATTGTTCCCAGGTCAACATTGAACTAACCGATTGCGCCACTGGAGCACACTTTGCAAGTGGTACGATCTGCCAAAAATGTCTTCAGCATAACAAAAACACCACTATCTCACTTGGACTCTAAATTGTTTAGAGTTTTTGCATACCTAGCATAAAACTATGTAGTTTTATAAACATTTAAGACAATCAAGAGTTTTCAATTTAGAGTCTTCATACTGTAATAAACCCTCTACACAGAAATGCTCCGTCCAATTCCAAGATTCCCGGAACCGCCTAGTACAATGGTACTAACCCTCGGACCGCTTTGCTGCCCCCACCGCTAATTATTTTATTGGTCTTTGTTTTTGAGTAGCTTGGCAACACCAATAACAAGCACCGTCACCGGGAATGACGGATACACGCATAGCTTGTTCCACTGTGCGGCTCGCATGCCAACACTGATACTACCACTGATCCTGGGATTAAAATACTTTGAACGCCACATGGTAGATTGCGTCCACCCCCCAGCTCTTCCCCACATACACACCTGCAGCGCAAGCTGAAGCAGCATTTAAGCACCGCTCTATATCTCCTTTTATTGGGACAGTTGTGCCATCGAGACCACTTCCTGGCCCCGAAAATGCAGTTCTACTGTGTCAGCACGCACGCGGCGGCTATGGATGAGTGGTTTTAGAATGCGGTCCGTGATAGAGAGGCCTTGAGTTACATTTGTAAGGCTTGAGTGAAAAAATGCTGTTAATAAAAGTTACACAAGTAAACATAAAAAGATATAAGCAGCATCTCCACTCCAATCCTTTAGGTGGCGATGTTGGACTTTCAATCACATTTCATTCTTATTTCCTTGTATAATCAACCAAATAAGACAATTTTGATGACCTCATCGTTCTTCCCCCTGTCAAGATAGTGACTTTCCTTTTCTTGTTGTTATTTAATATTTGATGACAGCCGCTTTGGGCTTCACTTGTTTGTTGCATAACCTCACCCCCCCCCCCCTTTTTTACCCCCGCAGCCTCCCTAAATTACATTTGTTGGCAATCAAGCATGCAATTTGTCTCTGTGCGTATTCATTTGTTGGCATAATTTCTGCACCCTATCTTGTTCTATGTCAAAAAATTCCAAAAGCAGGCCAAGGGAGGATGATTTCATCCGTTTTGTGACAGCGGTGCCTTCTGACTTCCTGTTATGTGTGTGGTTTCTGCGGGAATCCAACACAACACAGCCAAACGCTTTCTGATGCGGTTCTTTTGATTTATTGGCCCGCAGTCATCTGAGAACGTCACCGGATGTGCTATGCGGGCTGCATGTTGTCCCGAGCTAAATAAGTAAACAGGCTGCAAATGCAGAAACAGGTTAGGCCAGGCTAGGCTTGTCACTGTGCATCATTCTGACCGCATCTGAGGCTTCGCCGTGTTTACGCTACCAGTGGCAGATGTCCTTCACATCGTGTCTGATGCAGAATTCTTTAAAGCCTACACCAAAAACCACTGGCGTGCCTTGGAAACCGCCAGCATTTTGGGCAGCTCCTCGACCAGCGCGTGGCTAAAGGGGATGAATAATAATCGGATGCAGTAGCAAACATCTCTTGGTGGTGAGGCTTGTTTGGACGCTCCAGCTTGTGTCAGGTGCTCGCTTACGCTAAAAGCGGCCAGGAACGGCCCCGAAGCACAGAATCAGAAAGTCAAATAAACACATCCTATAGGCCTTTTTGCATGGCCATCCCGGGGGTTTGCCCCTGTCTAAATATATCCAGTGTTGAACGGAACCCCTCCCAGTATCTGTGGTTACTCCTTTCGGGCAGTTCCCCAGTAGACTTTGCGGTTATATGTGAACGGGCTAACTTTAGCTAAAGGCAGAAGAATGTTTGAATAGTGAGAGAACTGGATGCCTTCTTTTTTGTGTATGCGGTTGAAAAATGAATAAGGGCGTGCTCGATGGAGGCAGATGACGGGGTGCGGCGCTGTGCCAATTAGGAAAGAGTTGAGGTCGCTTTACGAGGCACGGTTGAGGGTGGGGTAATAATATATACATTAATTCAAAACGTTCACGCCGTTTTGTCAAGCACATTGTTCCACCACCGGGCATGCAAGTGTTGGAAAGATCTGGTATCTCATCTGGTATATATGAAGCATTGGAACCACAATTTGAGGGTAATGCTGTAGCACAGGGGTCTCAATAAATAATAATAATAAAACGACAAATAATAAAAACTTAAGAAACCACATATAGTTGGTGGGTAGACAAATTATACAAAGCATTATTAGAGCCCTGTAGACATGACAAAACAGGACTATTGTCACATTTATACTATTTTTATTTACAACATATTGCGCAACTGCAGGGTCTTGAGACACATGCTAACTCACAAACTAGAGCGCTAGCAACCTAAACGGTAGCCTTCAAGTTATTTCCTTTAAACATAAATAGCCAAAAACTCACCACTTCCACACGGATAGGGAGGATAACTATTAACAGTTATTTAACCTTTAACATGAACATTAATCAAACGTACAAATTTTTTCTGCGTACATGATACCATACAGCATCCATATCAAACTTGCACGGGCCGCACTAACATTAAACTTTCATATCAAGGCGGGGGCCTCAATGTGGCCCGCGGGCCGCGTGTTTGAGGCCCCTGGTGTAGCATATTGTCATGAATGGTGGGAGTGTACGTAATTATAATATAATATAATATAATTACTATAAAAAAATAAGCTCTGCGTTGAAAACATGTTCTCCATCATAAAACCTTACACCTAACTTGTAGAGGCTGGATTCCTCTTTTCTGTCTCCAAATCCAAGTAAAAAGCAAAGGCTTGGTGAGCTCTCCTAGTTGGCGTCACATACATGTTTGAATCAGACATATTTTTCCAGGAAACATCTGCTGAAATTCCTAATTGTGTTGTGTTGTTCCTTCCACAACAATGTGCCTATGATATATAGTACATGCACTATACTCATATCCTGGCGGTGTGACCTTTTTTTGTCTTTAGATCCACTCAGGGATAATATCTCCTTGTGATGGGGTCCGCCGCATGCTGCGCACGTTTCCACGCGGCCACAAATAAACAAACACGAGGGGCGACACATGCCCCCACTGCAAACAAAGATGAGAGAAAACACATCAATACATTGTGCCGTTGCTTTTTATTGACTCTCGGGCCGGGTGCTGATGGGCTGGTGTTGTTTGCTGAGCTGGACACCCCCCCCAATGTACCCCCCCCCTTCGCTTTAAGTGCTATTGTGCTCGTTAGAGTAGCACCGTGGTTATGTAATCAGGCCTGATGCAGGAGGACACAAAGACGTACAGTAACAATACAGCAGTGATGACACTAATGACACTTTGATGGGAACCATTACACTTTGTCTGTCTCCATGCGTCTTAGTTAATGGATCGGGCGAGCCGCCCTTGCGTTGCGCGCTGCATTTGTCTGCCAGCAGACTTTGGTTAGGACCAGATGTTACATTTACAGGGTGTGTTTGCAGTCGTGCGGTTTTCCCAGTTGCCCTTGAGCAAGGCATTTATTTTCCCCCGACGCACGCCGTGGCCTGTTTGGTTGTCTGTGTGTCTTCAAAGTTGCTTCCGTGTTTGCACTGCGCGGAAACTTACAGTACCGCAATACAAGCTGGACACAGACTACTCTAAACTGCATACTTATGCACACTATTTTGCAGGTGTACTTAATGTTATGGCCCCTGGAAGCTGGTTTAGATGTGGTCATGTGACGTTGTCTCCGGTTCAGATTCCTGGTCTTGGAGCGATTAAGGAAGGCAAACGGGGGCCACTTTCAGCCGTAACAGCAACAGGAAGCTCCACCCCCCCAACCCAGAGCCCATTGTGGCTGCGGTGGTTGGGTGGGGGCACGCTCTTCAAGGTAGTACAGCTGCTTTGAGCTGGGGGGGAGTGGGGGGAGTTGTGTTGTATTTTAGGACGTGGAAGCCGCAGACGTCGGATCATAAATAGTTTTTTTATTGCTACTCTGAGCCACTTGGGTCTTTCAGCGGGTCATTGATGGTGGCCGTGCCGGCTGTGCACGAGGAAGGGATGGCGGTATGTATGTGGGGGGTTTGGGGTGGTGGGGGTGGTGGGGTTTCATCCTCAGCAGATCTCAGCCTGGCCTCTGGTCCCGTCGCTCTTAATAAGAGCCTCGTAAAGCTGTTTGCTGCCATCAATCACTCACAGGTGGAGGCTAGTTGAACCAGTGGGCGGAGCCTCAGCCATGAGCCACGACGGTTCATCATGCCCGCCTGTGTCGAGCAAAGAGCATTGTCATTTACACCTACTCCAGTCTAACCTGGGGTTGTGCAGGTTGGAATTTGACCACCAAAAAAACACTTGTTATGAAAGTTAACATTGACTCAGTGGTTAACTTCTTTTTACGCTTGTATGACAGTTAAGAGTGTGGTGACAAAGGCATGCTATGCATAATAGACAATTATGTATGTTCCATGTGAACGCCAGGATAATTCAGTCCCTAATACATGCCTCTGTTTGTTCCGTTCCGTTTAACGGCAGCGCTAGTTCCAGGGGCAGTATTGCTGACTAGCCTGTCGGGAGTGTGCGTAGGTTGCGTGGTTGGGGACCACAGAGATTTTCTTCATTCAGTGCCAGGGTGCAACAGCCTCGCTCGCAGCTTCTGCGAAAACATCTGATGGAGCCTCTTGAGTGCTCCCAGATTGGCAACGTGAAAGCGGCTTTTCATGGACACTGCTTGCCTTAATGTCTTTCTGTGTGTGTGTGTGTGTGTGTGTGTCAGACAGTGAGTGGTTGTGGTATTTACGTAAATAACTTGAATCAGAAATGCAGAAGAGAGTGTATTTCAGGGAGTTTTTATTTGTATTTTTTTTTACAAGAAATGTTTCAATCCTCCATTGAGCTAGGGCTAGCCTTTCTCGTTCATTTATTTATAACCACTGTGGCTTCATGTGAAACAAACATCTCCTTTCTTTGCTCTTACCTGGAAAGCCTCTACCATCCAAATACCAACAATAGCTAGACATTTTGGACAAAGGGATGCTACACTTTCAGGCATGCTTGGACGAGTTTGGTGTGGAAGAGCACCTTTGGGATGAATTAGAAAGAAGGTGACGAGCCAGCGGGTACATCAGTGAGGTAAAAAAAAATAAATGCATCCCTCAACCATCAATTTAGCCTTGCACAGCTTGCCAAAATAGAGGTCAAGCTGAGCATCATCATGAGCACTGCAGCTCTATGTCTCCCTCCTGTGGTGCCTCCGTGCACTGCCGCTCCATGTTGGCCTTCATCATCTTTTTCTTTTTTTTTTGTTGTTGTTTGTGTTTCCGGCTGTTGCTGTGTGAGTGTGTGCAAACTTGTCCAGAATGGTGTCACGTTGGACATGCAATCTCAGGGAATCGGATGTAATTCCAGCATGCGTGTCCAATGTGGATATCATCTTTTCCCAGAGGGATCTCGCATCACGTTTGCACACTGTGCTCCACATGCAGTAATGAAGACACTTGGAAAAACACCACATGGATGCCTAACTATTTCCCCCCCCCCCCGTTAGGTATGAAGCGTCCCGTCAGCCAGTCAGCCCTGCCAAGCGCCGAGCCGGACGCACCGGATGCCGGCGACATGGACATCGAGCGTTGTTCCCAGGCTGCAGTGGTAAAGAGGTCATCACAAGGGGGCGCCCTGCTCCCTCTCTCCTCGCAGCAGAGGCCCAAACGGGACCGCAAGCAGCGCAGCTACACGCTCTGCGACGTCTGCAACATCCAGCTGAACTCAGCGGCGCAGGCGCAGATCCACTACAACGGCAAGTCTCACCAGAAGAGGCTCAAGCAGATCAGCGTCGGCGGCAAGACGAGCCCCAGCAGCACAGGTGGGGGCCACTGGGCCAAGTTGTTGTAGAACCTTGTAGAACCCAACACAATGTAAACAAATTGGATTTTAGTTTCCTTAGGCTAAACACACTGCAGGTAATTAGAAGCTAATTAACATAATTGTGTTCATGATACAAATCCAAAAAGTTCACTTTAAGTCATCGCCACGACCAATTCATGCACAATAACACATTGCTAGAAAAATAATCACGCCGGAACTTGAAAGGCTTTGCTACACATCTTAAAATGCAACTTGGAGCTCTGCCAGCCACAGACTTGAGAGCTCGATCGTTTTGTTTTTCTTTTAGCGAATAAGCTAACCGAGCATGAGCATGCTGTTACATTGTGAGTCTCATGTTAGCATGACGTAGCTATGCTAGCGTCACTAACGTTTGTGTCCTCCTTTATGTTGCATAAATTCCCCAAAGGGCTTACTGCAGTACTTTTTAAGCGTCTAAATTCCATTATCAAGGCTAACACAGCGCCAATAGTAGCGTTTAAAATGATTATAGTATATAAATAGTAAAATATAAGGCTTTTAAAGGAAGCTCATTAACATTTGTCTTCTTTGAGTGTTTGTCGCGGGCTTGTCAGGCCTGCTTTTGTTTCCGTCTTCCAAAATAAACCGTGTCATGTCGGTCCCGGGTCGCCTCGTCCGCACGTCCCTTTGAGGGGGGGAGTGCTGCAGGTGATGTAAAAGTGTGCGTGTGTTAAAAAAAAAATATTGTGTAGTAGTAGTTGTAGTGTGCGAGGCTGAACGGATGCCGTGCGCAGATTCTCTCTGACACGCAGTCACAATCGTGCAGCCTTATCTCCACTCACCTTCTGCTGACTCCCCCAGGCTGCCGCCCTGCTGCTGCCGTGTCCTCGGCTCCTCTGCCCCGCTTAATGCGTGTCTGCTCCTCATATTTTTAGAATGTTTTGACATAGACGCGACGCATTCGGGTGCATCTGTGCTGATGTCAGCCCACATGTGCCCGTGCATACGTTCATACATTCCACCAACAGTGCAGTTTTCTTTGAAATATTCGTATAATAAATGTCGGTGTGCGTTCCTCGTCCTTCTCAACCCTCCAACCAGTCTTGCTAACACTTAAGGAAACGTGCGCGCCAAAAAGCAGCGTCCAAATTCGCCTCTTCATTCCTGCCTCGTGTTTTTAATATTTGAACTCACCACCAAATGAAGCCGCTGAAAGTTTCAACCGGCGTAATAATGTATGTGAATATATTCCAGGATGGGAGAAGGTCAAGGTTGACTTAAATGTCGGATTGTCTGAGTCATCTTCACTTATTAACACTGACTCACTGGAGGCAGTGGAGACCTTCGGTTATTGACTTTTATGACTAAATCAACACAGTACAGTCAGAAGGTCCACGGTGTACCCCGCCTCACGCTCCGAAGTCAGCTGGGATAGGCTTCAGCATACCATGTGGTGCTTTCTAGATCTTCCAGGTTTTGCACCTATTTCCAAAATGGTGTGTTTTGGCCAACTTATAGATGTTAGGTTAATTGGAGACTCTACATGTCCATAGGTATGAATATGAGCGATTGATTGTGTTGATTGTGGCGACTGGTCCAGGGTATACCCTGCCTCTCGCACAAATTCATGTGGGATAGGCTCCAGCGTAGCTCTAGTCAGGCTGAGCAGAACAGAACATGGATGGTGGAACTTGGTGGATGCAAGTGAGGAAAGGTGATGGAAAGGTGTATCTGCAAGGACAGGCCTGATACGACCCGGCAGAGTCGCTTCAGGAGCCATCAAGTGTGTGTGCGGTTGTTTCTTTTTGTGTACATCCTTTTCCGAGCGTCGTCGGGATCCACAGCCTCGCATTCTACCAGACCAAAAATGAAAGGAGGAGGAGGAGAAGGAATTAGCATTTTTTTCATGGTCCTCCATATCTCATTTTTTCCCCCCCACTCTCTGATGTGTGCACATTTCTTCCCCCCCCCCATGCGTGTTATATGAGCACTCGTCATCACGGCCGCTGTCTGATGCCATCTCTGCTGCAGCGTCGCTTTAATAAAGCGTGACCAATTGGATTAAAGGCAAGGATTTTCTGCATGAATGCATTCGCGCATCTGTGTTTTATTTTTGTGCCGCCTTGCCATTTTCCCATTTTCTCCTCCGCGGGGTGAAATGACTTCTCCCGTACGCCCCCACTCCCTCGCCAAAAGCCTTTGAACTCCAGGTGGATGTGTGAGGTGTCATTTCATATCTCCTCCTCTTTGCCGCCTTTCATGTTTTGTAATTTCCTGAAGATTGTCATGTGATATCACTTTGCACCGAATGCATACATAACTCAACAAGAAGCAGGACAAGCACGCAAACATGCTTTGTCTTTCCTCTCACAGCCTAGGAAATAAATGCAATATGGCTGAGGAGTCCTGCACTCTGCACCCCTTCTCCACCCTCTCCCTCCTCCCTGCTCTGCCCCGGGGGGCGCCCTCTCCGTGACGGCGGTTCAGACTCTGGGAAAAGGTCGGCGGCCATGCCAGGTCGGCGCACAGGGCTCGCTGATGCGAGAAACACGTAGGGGTGAGGAGCTCGCAGCGCCACGGGGAGAAAAAGGGGTGCGTTGCTATGAAATTTAGATGGGTTTGCTGGGTGCTTTTTGTCTAGAAGCAAGCGGATCTGGCCATCGGATCATCCAGCGTACTGGGCTACACCAAATACAATGCTGTGCTAGTTAGCTAAATGTCAGGAAATATCATCTGGATTTCTGCACCGTGGTGACATCTCACTCTGATGCTCCTGACCAGTCCTGACCAGGATTTAAGTTACACAATGTGTGTCATTTCCATGCCATATATGTTGACAATCACTTATAATTTATAAGCAAAAAACTATTAATGCTGCACTTCAGCCTATAAGGAAGTTTGATTGACATTTGACCCCGTTCATTGTCGTTATGGCGCACCTTTGCACCCCTAAATTTGAACCAAGACAGCTATTCTTCTGCACACTTTTGGTACGGCGTTAAAAGGTGTGTGAAATGTTCTTTCATCAACCATAAGCGCACCAACCCCCCCTCACTTCCCTTCACCTCATCCTTTCACCCTCCTCTCAGCCCGATCATTACTGACCCTCAGAGGGGCAAAATTACCCCAGAGTGACTTATTACAATCCAGACACGGCGATGCAGCTCTAGGGGGAGAAAAGGTTGTCTGATGGAGGACCTTAAAGTAGTCGAACAAGGCAGATGGAGTCGCCAGGAGGGGGGAACGCGAACCTGTCCACATGTCCGACTTCCAGACAGCACATCCTCTTCTTCTCGTGGGGTGAGAAGAGCACTGTGCGTTACATCTCAAGTGCAAAGTGTAGAGATTCTCTACTTGTAGACCAAACCGCAAAGAGCCGCTTTAGTGAAAACAGATGTAAACTCGGTAGCCCGGGGGCCATTAAATGCCGCTTCACCGCTCCCCGGGTGCTCATAAATGTGGATATTTGTACAACGTAAACACACACGCGCACGCTCTCACATCCATACGGCTCTGGTGTGTAATAACACATCTTCAAAGTGGTTTTAATAGCGGCGCTGTCAGATGTAATCTTCAAAGAACAAAATATGGATGTTGGTCAGATTAGGAGATTTTTCTCAACCGACTTTTCGGAAATCTTGGACAAAATTTTGAAAAAAAGCAATCAACAAGCTATAATGTTTCTTAAGCCTTGTATCCACCATGTAGCACGGTGGCCCCCACAGGGCTGCAATCTATCTGTGGGGCCGTTCATAATCATAATTACTTATGATGCATTAGCAAAAAGTACGTTAAATAGAAAAGCAACTGAAGTAGTTTTTTTATGTCACTAACAAGAATGACATTTTCCAATTAATTATTTTTCTTGTACTATTATGACTTTATTCCCGTAATATATTTACTTTATTCTCGAAATATTTAGTAAATTTTAGAATTAAATTTCCCCAAAATTGCAGCTTTGTTTAGTTGTTTTTTTAATAATATTCCAAAAGTTGTCTTATCCTTTTAATGTTTCATTTATGCAAAAAATGTTAAAATATCACAATTATATTAGTACTGCAATTTCATAAAACTTTTCCCTCATTTTTATCTGATTATTATGACTTTAGTGTGTACTTTATTCTCATTAATTACTCCTGTTTTACTTACTGTTCTCCTGTTTAATTGTACAGTATTTTTAAAATGTGCCAGGGGTTAAAAACAAACAACCGCGGGCCACAAATGGCCACTTTGGACACGCCTGCCTCGCCGATATAGAAATAAAAACAATATCAACGCATCATTCTTTGAGTTTTTATGCAAATAAAGTCCCTTGACTGTAGCCTAAAGAGACAACTCCTCCGCATACACAACACGCACAAGGCCATTTAGTTAGATGATTTTCATTGTTATTCATGTATTAATTTATTCGCTCGTGGCAGACGTGGGGGGGGGGGGGGGGGGGGCGTAATATGCAGATGCCGGTTTGTTTCTGGATGGGAATTTTCCGGCCCACTGCCTCAAACTGCCACAGATAATAAAGACAGGCAAGGAAGGGAGACAGAAAGGAAGGAAGGAGACAAGGAGATGTAGGAAGGTTGGGGTTGTCAGCTCCACTTTGCCACCAGGTGTGATGGAGCTGTGAGGGGTCGTGTCCTTGACACGAGGGTGAGCGTGTAGATCCGTCCTCCCGCTTGTCTCGGACAAGACGCTCCAGCGCCCGCGGGGCTACTTCTCCTTTCTGTCTCCGGAAAGAATTTGAACACGGCCACCCCCACACCGCTACCGGCGGGACAAGTCGACCGCGGGACGTCAACACGCGGCGATATTCACCCGCAGTCAAGTACTTGTTGACCTCCATAAGGATCAGTCTCCCCCGCTCATAAATAAAACCAATACATCTGTGGCGGTGCGCTTTATTGCAACACTTTCTCGCACGGCGGCGCTACGCAAATAAGCAGTTGGGCGAAAGCAGGCTGTGTCACGGCCCGAGACGGAAATAGCAAACGACTACGGCGGCCAGGAGGCGATTGGCTGTGAGACATGTTGTTTTCTCTGTTGCGCTCCTGCTGAAGGAGGGGAAGGGGAAGGCGGGTGGGGGGGTTGAGCTTACTGCCGTCCAGCATTGCCATGCCGGAGGAGTAATGATGTCAACGACGAGACGCTAACAGGCCGTGAAGGATCCACTTGATTTTCAAATCCCGAGAGATGTCGGAGGCCTCCTCAACCTCCTGATTGGTGGCTGCGGAGGACAAAAGTGTCCTGGGAGAGTTTAGATGAGGCTAGACGAAGGTCATAATGCGGATATTACACCGCAACCCACTTATGCTGCCTGCGTCGACACCTCATTTTTGTTACCATAGCAGCATTCCCGCTTTCCGGACGGGACCGTGATGAGTGAATTTCAACAAACAAATAGGATGCCTTATTTATACATGAAATATTTTCATAGCTAGAGCATAGAAAAGCTGTTGTTTTTAACATTATTAGAGCCCTCTGGACATAACATAACACCCCTATAGTCACATTTACACTCATACTCATACAGTATGTTTTTGTGCTCTGTTATTATTTTCTGTTCTCTACAGTATTTCCTGTGGTGGCTACATTACTGACAGCTAATAGCCTGTGTAGCTTAAGCTAACTAATAGGGCACCAAACAAAATTTCTGTCCTGAAAATAATAGAGCTGGTGGGTTATGTAAAGATGGCCGATAATAATCATAATAACAATAATAACAATAACAATATTAATATAAATTTATTAATATTAATAATAATATTAATTTTATTATTGTTGTTATTTTATTATTATTATTGACAATAATAACAATAATAACAGTAACAATGTTCATATAAATATATTAATATTAATAATAATAGTAATTTTATTATTATTGTTATTTTTATTATTATTATCAATAATAATAATAATAAATTAACTATAATTTTTAAATTAACTATAATTTTATTATTATTGTTGTTTTTATTATTATTATCAATAATAATAATAATAAATTAACTATAATAATAAAATAATATTATTATTAATATTAATAAATTGAATTGTGATTATTATTATTGTTATTGTTAATTTATTAATATTAGTAAATTAATAACAATAATAATATTAATATTTTATAATATTAATGCTATATTAATAAATTATTATTATTATTATTATTGTTGGTAATTTATTAATATTAATAATAATATTTTATTATTGTTGTTAATTTATTATTATTATTATTATTATAAGAAGTTTTAAGTGTTACTTGCTCCCGGTTAACGGCTACAAATCTTCGACCTTCCTTCATGCGTGTGAGGCCGACATCTTGTTCCGTGTGCTTTTTTTTCTGAGGAGAGACACTCTCGCTGTTGACGATGCGCAGCCGAAGCCCACAGGCATTTACCCAGGCCAGAGTCCAAGCCGTGTCAAATCAGCAGAGTCTGCACCCCAGGCCAAATTTGTAGCGTATAATTAGCTTTTAATCAGCACCCTCATTCAGGCGAGCAGTAAAGATTAGCCCCGGCTCAGGCTCTGCTTAAAATAAGCATTCATAAATGGCCTCTGAAATCCTGTGACCCGTTGCATCCAATCATACACAGCACGCCGAGCTCGCCGCTCACTGGACGACGTCACTTGTTGACTTGGCCTCTCTTTTCCTGGGAGGGCGTTTAGCATTTGCTAAAGGATGCTAGCCTTACCTGACGCCATGTTTAAAGAGCCCGTGCCGCAGCTCTTCACATAATCCAATAGGGACAGTTTACCCGGAGTGTCTCTATTAAAAAACACACCACAGTGGTTGGAAAGCGATGAGCTCATGTCGCCTAATCCCCGCTCCTCTCCGCGGTGAGCCGCCGCATTTATGCCAGTAATGAAGCGCGGTGAGATGAAAGCCTTTTTAATGGGATTTACTTTCGACTGGGACGCAAACCAGAAAGTCATGGAGGAGAGCCCCGACATCAGTACACGAGTGCAAACATCACCTCATGAATATTTGTGTCACCTGTTCATTTACTGCAGATTTTTACCGCTAACGCTGCTTCATTTCTTTTTACACTTGGAAATGATAGATTTTATTTTGTTGTCGTGAATTGGAATAATAATAAAGATGAAAGATGAGGGCGGCACGGCGGTCGAATGGTTAGCGCGCAGACCTCACAGCTGGGAGACCTCCCTCGACCATCTCTGTGACTATAGGGGTGTCATTTCATGTCTAGAGGGCTCTAATAGTGTTAAAAGCCATATTTAGGAGGTCGTAAACACAACGCGCTCGCTAGTAAAATATTCCATTTATAAATAATGAATCCTACATCGCACTGCACGGCGTACAAGTGGTTAGTGCGCAGGCCTCACAGCTAGGAGACCAGAGTTCAATGTCCGTGCATGCGTGGGTTTTCTCCGGGTACTCCGGTTTCCTCCCACATTCCAAAAACATGCTAGGTTAAATTGCGACTCCAAATTGTCCATAGGTATGAATGTGAGTGTGAATGGTTGTTTGTCTATGTGATTGGCTGGCCACCAGTCCAGGGTGTACCCCGCCTTTTGCCTGAAGACAGCTGGGATAGGCTCCAGCACCCCCGCGACCCTCGTGAGGAAAAGCGGTGTAAAATGAATGAATGAATGAGCTGATTAATCCATTCCAAGTTTCATCTATTGTGGATTAATTGCATGTTGACATAAAGTGGATGTACTACTTAGCTGCGGCCAGCAGAGGCGCTGTTGATTCAACCTCAATTCGGTTCCTCTTCAAACAATTGCCGTTGTTGTCGTCATTTTGTCGTATTGCTAACTTCCTCCTGATGGCGAAACAGTGTACAGTGGTCCCGGACCCGCACTTTGGACACCGCTGCTTTTTTTTTTTTAGGGTTAGCTGAATCAGAACTGGAATCTGTGTGTCAGGTTAGGTAATTATGTTTAAAAATACATCTATCTTTTCATAATAGATAGCTCCATCATTTCTCTTTGCCCGGCTTGTTTATTTTTAGAGCTCCTGAGTTCCACACATGTCATGGATGACCTGATAGTCCAAAGTGCTAATTACATATATATTTATGGACGTCATTGTTACAGAGCGGAGAGGTTGTTTGAATCTCTGGCATGTAGCGTTGTAATGTGTGTGTATGGGCCTGTTTATTATTTTTTTAGCATTCCTGAGGTCAGCCCCGCCCCCACCCCCCCAGCTTTAGAGGCACTCGGCACACTATGACTGCGCTCCACAAAGCAAAGTGGGATTTGCATAGCGGGGTACCCAATGAGTATGTGTGTGAGAAACTCGGTCCAAGCTTCAGCAGTCATCTCCCGCCCGCCGCCGCCGCCGCCGCCATGAGTTTGGCTCATGACCTCCTCTGGGGCTGCGCTGCCGTATTGGCCCCCCGTTTATTGTTCTGTCAACAGCATCTGCTGGGCCTGATAACAGGATTAGAGAGACCCCTTATAGGCCCGCCGGAGCTAGCCTGGATTAGCCACTAAGGCCGTTTTTCATACATAAGAGAGTCCATGTTTGTGTGTGGATGTGATTTTAACACACACACACACACACACACACACCCATACACACCCTAAATGGTTTCCTATTCTACTTTTCCAATTATAAGCCCTCTCTTTCAGACAATGTAGCCGCCGCAAGGACGAACATTCGTAATGGCGACTGAAGTACGGAGTAAATCAAACTCCATTATCCCTGCCGATAGATTGAAGGTCAAGTCAAGGTCCCTGCCGTGCGTCATGAATATTGCATGTTGGTCCAAATTCATTTCGCCGACTACTCCAGGTAATAGACAGCTCCCCCAGCCAGGTAAAGGAGGAGCAGGTGCCATGACGGCCTTCGTGTTCTGTAGCTTTATGTGCTGTTAGACACGCCGACAATAGCCGCTGTCATCTTTGGAGATTGCTGCCATTTTCAAGGTACTCGGGAATATTCTCATTCACGCCGCTCTTTGTATTCTTTGCATCCATCGCAACTATTCAATGCCCTGAATTTTTTTCAGGGTTATTGAAGTGTTTGCGTTTCCCCGTGTTATCTGGGTTCATCTACGGGTTAGTAACACACATTTGTTTTTAAGGCGCCGCGCATTTGACACGATTATGCATGCTGATATTCCGGCCTGGGAATTGCGTGTCTTCTGTACTTCTGTGAAGCAATCCTGGCTTCATTGTTACTTTTGTGAGGCAACCGCGACTCAGCAGTTGATGCAAGGGTGGAGTGCCGAAAATACTTTTTTTTTTCTTCCCCCCTCGGCAGCATAACTCTTCATTGTGTGGACATCTAGTATTAAAAAAACCACCAAGGTGGCTGTTTCTATGGTTTTTGCACAGCAGCCTGTAAAAAATGGGATTTTTCCACCTTTTCTTCCTGACACATTCATGGACACGGAATGTGAGAACCGTGGCGTCCCGCCAATATTGCACCTTTGGAATAACGAATATCTGTGTAAATCATGGGTGTCCAATGTGCGGCTCGAGAGACATTTACTGCCCGCAACTTGTCTTTTTTATTGGCCAGTGAAAAATGAAAAGATCAAATCATCCCCGGCATGCTTTGGGGTTTTTTTTTTTTGACTAAGCTGCTATTGGTTAAAAAACGTTTGAGCTTTGTAGTGACGTGGCATGTTCCGTTCAGAGATGTTTCATGAGATTAAGGCTAAGGGCCGAGCGTGTGACTTGTAAATTCACCTCTAAGAGGCGAGGGGCCAGTGTTTTTGCTAACAAGCACAACTTGTTAGCTAGCTATTTAGCTCCCTGTGTGGTGTAGTAACTGAAAAGGACAGCCGGATTGTTGCTATGGATACCAGTGCATCCTAATGCATCACATTTCACCGTCAGTAACGGTCATGTAAGTGCTTGCAAGTGTAGTGTTCCACTTTCACCACTAGGTAGCGGACCTGCAGTCTAACTGCGTTTTCATCCACTCCCATACACGCATGGGAAGAAAATCCAGACGCTGATGGGATGAATTGTAATGTACACCTATGCTGTTTGAAGCATTTACTATGGCTAATCATCGTGCGGTCAATTGCGGCCTATTTCACGCACGAAGGAACCCCTGTGAAAAATCTATGAAGAGCTGCTAGCATCCGAGCCTCTGAAATGTCTGGGAGACAAATGTCGATATCATTATTTAGATGCTTAAGACATACTACGGACAGACACAATTGTCGGTGATAAGACTGGAATCTCATAGGACAACACGCCCCCCCGAGCCACCGCAGCTTTGAGCAGAGACGATGTTCCAGGCGAGACACATATCGTGAGAAAAGACGAGCATCTGACTGGTGAGCAGTGCAGAGCGACTGAGAAGAGTAAATAAAGTGGCTGTCAGTCATCCTCTGTCTCCTCTCCCTGCGCTGCCTCCCTAATCTTCATCCCAGTGTGGAGCCTTCATCAAGGGGCCGGACTTCCCGCTGCTCCAAAGATGATGCTATTGTGAGGCTTCATGTCGTGACACACCATCATCACATCCTCTCGGCTTAAAACCAAACAAAATCATTGGAGACTTTTCACCGAAAAGATGCTTTAAAAAAAAAAAAAATTGCACCCCCCACCCTCGCCACCCCCGTAGAGAGCAGGCACATGCAGGGCTGCAGCATCTTGTCTGCTGTCATTTCCGACCCAGCGGATTAATCAGATGCTCTGGTTAGCGTGCCGTCATTTCACGCTCTGAGCTGAAGCAGTGATGGAGAAGATGCAGACCGTCACGTTTGCTTTGGTTCATCTTTTAGTATAAGTCATTTTTGGACTACTTATTATTATTATCATTATGATTACTGCAAATGCTAACACTAGTCAAAGATCCTCTATATGACAGGAGTGCTATTTTTAAACACTAATCAAAGATCCTCTATATGACAGGAGTGCTATTTTTAAGGACTTAATGCAAAAACACTAGTCAAAGATCCTCTATATGACAGGAGTGCTATTTTTAAACACTAGTCAAAGATCCTCTATATGACAGGAGTGCTATTTTTAAGGACATACCCGCAAAACACTAGTCAAAGATCCTCTATATGACAGGAGTGCTATTTTTAAGGACTTACCGCAAATACACTAGTCAAAGATCCTCTATATGACAGGAGTGCAATTTTTAAGGACATAGTGCAAAAACACAAGTCAAAGATCCTCTATATGACAGGAGTGCTATTTTTCAGTACTTACCGCAAAAACACGAGTCAAAGATCCTCTATATGACAGGAGTGCTATTTTTAACCAATAGTCAAAGATCCTCTATATGACAGGAGTGCTATTTTTAAGGACTTACTGCAAAACACTAGTCAAAGATCCTCTATATGACAGGAGTGCTATTTTTAATCACTAGTCAAAGATCCTCTATATGACAGGAGTGCTATTTTTAAGGACTTACTGCAAAACACTAGTCAAAGATCCTCTATATGACAGGAGTGCTATTTTTAAGGACTTACCGCAAAAACACTAGTCAAAGATCCTCTATATGACAGGAGTGCTATTTTTAATCACTAGTCAAAGATCCTCTATATGACAGGAGGGCTATTTTTAAGGACTTACCGCAAAAACACTAGTCAAAGATCCTCTATATGACAGGAGTGCTATTTTTAATCACTAGTCAAAGATCCTCTATATGACAGGAGTGCTATTTCTAAGGACTTACTGCAAAAACACTTGTCAAAGATCCTCTATATGACAGGACACATGTTTGTATGAGTGACCTTTGGCAACGCAAGCCAATCCCGAATGTTTTTAGTCCTCCTGTCAGCGTGGACATCTTTCCATTTGTCTCTCCCTGCCTCCCAATCAATAATCCATATGAGTGAATAATTGAACCTCTCGGCGGTGACCAGAAAGATCTTGAATCCATCCATAATGGATCGCTGCGAGGGCGGACCGAGTCGTTCATTTATCAAAAAGTTTCAGCAGTAGAAAAAAAAAAAGCCGGGCTGGTGTGACAGAAGTTGTGGATCCGTCTATTGTGTCGCCTCCGCATTGACTCGCTGTCACCGCTTCTATCCATTCTTCCATCTCATGTGTCTGTCAGACTGCGGCGCTGCTGGCCGGCTGCTGTCAAAGCGTTTGTCAACGCTCGTCTTCGCGACGCCCGCCGCTCTGCACTTTGCTGCTTCTTTTTGTGGCGTGCGTAGGCGCCATCTGTCCTGAGACTTGACCGTCTTCACGCTTTTGTACTCAACATGACTAGATTGAACGCTACCATGATGGCCCTTTATGGCCACAGGAAGTCAGAATGGAAGAGAATGTGGAGTTTCCTGGTCCATTTGGCTCAGTCTTCCCCACCAAAGTCATCCAGGCATGGACCCTGGGGGACTTTATATTTCTTGTCAGTGTTTTAATGGACAGGCTGCACGGTGGATGAGTGGTTAGCGCTAGGAGACCAGGGTTTGATTCCACCCTCGGTCATCTCTGTGTAGAGTTTGCATGTTCTCCCCGTGCATGCATGTTTTCTCTCCGGGTACACCGGTTTCCTCCCACATTCCAAAAACATGCTAGGCTAATTGAGTGTGAATGGTTGTTTGTCTATATGTGCCCTGTGATTGGCTGGCCACCAGTCCAGGGTGTACCCCGCCTCCTGCCCGAAGACAGCTGGGATAGGCTCCAGCACCCCCGTGACCCTTGTGAGGAAAAGCGGTAGAAAATGAATGAATGTTTTAATGGACAGGCTGCATGGCGGTCGAGTGGTTAGCGTGCAGACCTCACAGCTAGGAGATGAGGGTTCGATTCCACCCTTGGCCATCTCCGTGTGGAGTTTGCATGTTCTCCCCGTACATGCGTGGGTTTTCTCCAGGTACTCCGGTTTCCTGCAAGATTAATTAGCGACTCCAAATTGTCCATAGGTATGAATGTGAGTGTGAATGGTTGTTTGTCTATATGTGCCCTGTGGATTTATATAATACCGTAACTATTTCTGAAATATGTCAAATATATTTGTATATTTGGGTTTTGTAACGGAACCAAATTCAGTCCCAGATTAGGTTTGAAACGATACCATAAGTCGCCATTTTCAAGATCCTTTCAAGCGCCGCCCTTTTTGTATTGCAATTAGGGGATTAAAAAGTGGTACAAGTGACGCTTCTCTGGTGACTAATCAACAAGCTCGAGTGTTTCTAGGTTGGCTCTCTTGGTAGCGTATCAAATGTTAAACTAAATGTGGCTGTAGTTTGGATCCCGAGCTGAAAAAGATGCCATATGTCTTTCTGTTCCCTGTGTTGTCGCATGGGAGGGGCCTGTTCCTGGCAACCAATCGATGGCCCTTTTAGTAACATATGTAAGGAGGGAATAAGTGGCACGGAGGAACCAAATTTGGTTCCAATATGGAACTTGAGCTGAAAGTGTTTTGGGTCCTTTGTTGTTGTGCTACGCCGCACGCAAACACGGGTACAAACCCCTCCACTCTGACCCCGCACCGGCAAGCAGTATAGTGTTTGACTGTGTGTGTGTGTGTGATTCACTACAAATAAAAAAATCCAATCTTGCAGCACCGCAAGATAGTCCAAATATGGAAAATGGAAAAAAAAATCTGGTGCCACAGAGTACAAATGTACTTATTACAACAAATATGGTGTGACGTTGAAGAAGAAAAAACCTCAAGCCTTCTCCTATTAGCGCCGAAGTGACACAGTTCCGCATGCATACACGAGCGTACTTGCACCCCCGCTCCCCCCTCCCCTTTGTATATTTGTGCACATGTGTTTGCACGCGGTGGCAGATTTAGCTCGGTCCACTAGACCCCCTCCCGGTCAGAGCGGAGCTGTCTCAGCTCGTCAGCGTTAAAACCGGTGCGGCGCCCTCATCCGCCCTGACAGCCGGGCCGCGGGAAGCAACGGGATGCCCACAGCACCCATGTGACCTGTGTAGGGGTTAGCCTGCATGGAGGGGGAAAAAAAAGCCCGGTTTGTTTACATCAAACACGGTAAAACATTTCCATCTTTAATAATATGATTTTCATACAATGACATTTGAAATACATTTGGTGGATATTCTTATGATTTGATGATAATTCTTCCATGACCTTCTGATGAAAGGTTGCACTGAGGGGTCTTTTAATTCCGCCTCTGTTTTGCCGTCTCCGAATCCGTGCCGAGATTACTGTGTGGCTGGGAATGATGTAGATCAGGCTTTCTTCCCAGATCCAAACCTTATAGCCTTTGACATTCCGAGAGCCTTTTCACAGATGTTCTTGGCCCACCGTGACGCCTGTCAGATGCTGTCATATTTCCACATTGGCCCAGTTGTGCAACTTTATATGACATAGTAGTATACCAGGGGTGTCCAAAGTGTGGCCCGGGGGCCATGTGCCACCCGTTTCATTGAAAAATCAGCCATGATGTTACAATAATAAGAATAAAATAATTTTATGACGACAGCAGGTCTCAATTCTTTATCTTAGCTAGCCATGTTTTGCGATAGTTAGCTTCCAACTTTGTGGGAAAATATTAGAGACCTTTTTCTGTTCCCATGGCATGTTGAATGCGGAGGCGAGGATGTGACTAATGTCTGGAATATGCTGTATTTCCATTCATCGAAGATTCCTCCTCTCGTCCGGGGGTTATATTTGGAACAGTTGACTTCTTGCTTGCCACTGTCAGCCGCGCTCGCCCACCACATTTGGGCTCTTATGTAAACAAGGGGAAGTCTCGCTACATCAACACATTATGTCGTGTGCACACCAAGCCAGCCCGCCAGCCAACCCATGAATCATTTCACTTATTTGCTTGAGTGACGTTTTTATTATTTTTTTAAAAATCTGTAATGCATTATGACAAAAAATAACTATTGCACCCAAAATTCATAAATTGCAACATTTGCAAGTTATGAATGTAAGTGATTTATAACTGGCCAAACATAAAAAAAATATCATTTGGGAACTATTTTGCATTTTAATCACGATAATCACACAAATCAACAAGAGCAGAGGCCCTAGTGCAGAGCCCTGTGGAACTTTTTGGACAGGTATACACAATATCAACAATTAAACATTCCATGTTCTTCTGCTTATCCTGGTCACGGGCGGGTCTCGGTAGGGAAGTCCAGACTTCCCGGTCTCCGACCTCCTTTTCCAGTTGCACCACGGCATTCCCAGGCCAGCTGTGAGACACCAAGGAGGCCTTCCTCCAGTCGGTGAAGGGTTTCAAACATTTCAAATTTGACTGTGATGAAAATTTAATGCCATCATAAAAATGCGTTAGATGCTCGGAACTCGCTGCAGTTGAGTAAATAATTGTCCCCAGGCCACTGTATGACGAAACCTGGTAAATAGATTTCTTTTGTCTATTTTCACTGTCAGCAACACAAGACTGTTTTCACAGACTTACCCAACACAAACACGTTTTAAGTGTTGCCTTCAGGTGCCTCTCCAGGGTACGGCATCTGTATCCCATTAGTGTCCGTCTAGCCTTCAGTTTTGTTTGGCCGCGCGCATTCGACCCACTCAGCGCTCGTCCCAGCGGCTGTCAGTCGTCCTGTCACTTAGTTAGTTGCTTAAAGTCGAAGTTGCCGTCGAGCTGTCACGCTCTTTCGCCGCTTTTTGATTCATTTGTTTGCTTGTTTATTTTGGTGGGGGAACAGAGAGAAAATATGCTGTTTACTTTCTGACTTTCAATAACAACAACACGTCCGCAGTTTTCCTTGACAAAGAGCGTCAAAGAAGGATGTTTATTGGCCTCCTCGGCTGCTGTCAATCATTGCTTAGTCGGGTTGGCAGGCTCTCGACGAGGCGAGCCGAGGATCGGATCGGATCGTCTCATGGTCCTAAATGAGCCTGTCACTTATAACGTTTTGGCATTTGGATGGGATTCTGACCGACTGAAGCAATGCAGGCCATGGTGTAGGGTTGTCCTAAGTGTGGCACGGGGGCCATTTGTGGCCTGCAACATAATAGAACAACAACAGAGCATTACAAAGACGTTTTAGGGCTGAATTGAAATGAAAATGAAGGTTATGAGAAGTTAGCTTAGCATAGTATGTATAGTATTAGACCACCACCCACTGTGATGCATTTTCAGTATTGTTATTTAATTGGTAATTGCTCTATTTTTCATCTTAATATCTAAAAAAAATAATACATTTACTTCACTACTGACTCTGTACTCTAAGCATCATGGGAACTGTAGTTCTTTTAGCCATAAATGAGCTGTATCATTGTTCAAAGCTGTTGATAGACGGGAAAATTACATTCATTTTCATTAATTTCAGCGTGGTTAATAAACAATAAGGTGTAGAATATCAACGTGGCCCCAGCATCCTACAATTTTTCTGCATAGACAGCCGTGCCATAGCGAATTAATTCAGTTTTCTACCTAAACAGGATGCAGAGTTTAATGAACGAATCACATTTGCAAACCCACTAGAAACTTCTCATCTTTGCATGGATGGCGACTTCTGTCGATAAACTTTTTTTTTACAACGCATCAAACCCAGCTTAGTCTCCTCACACTCTTGCACGTCTGTTGCATATTGCAGAGCAAAGAGTCGCACCGTGGCAGCTATTGATCCGCCAGCACCAGGCGAGGCGTTCTGGAGGGTTTTGTTGCTGTTTTGTTAATGACCAGCTGGCATACGTGAGGGGAATGGCGGGAACGAGGCGGCGGTTTTTGTGACTTTGTAGAGGAGGCGCTGATGAAAAGATGTCACCATATTTCACACGTCCTCCTGCAGGTCTGGTAACCTCGCTGTCACTTTTGTTGCGCAGCTCTCAAAGCACCCTGCTGCTGACGCCTCAGCAACATCATTCCATCCAAAACAGAGTCTCAGTGTATAAAATACTTCCCGGTTATTAGCATCTTCGCGCAATCATTGCTCATTCAATGGTTTGCGGCTTTTACCACACTCCTCTACTTTTTTAATATGACTGTACTCTTCTGCTCATGAAAGTATGAACATTTGTCAAAACATGCACACCTACTGTGTTGCCTGTGATATTATTTTTGGACAAATTTTGCACCATGCTGTCCCCAAAGTTTGCTTCCCACAAGTTGGCTTGACTTGACAAAGCACCCGCTGCAGCTTTACGGTGTTTAGTCTAATCGTCACAAAATGTGGTATGCACCTTTAGGAGACAAACAACCATTCACACTCACATTCATACCTATGGACAATTTGGAGTGGCTAATTAACCTAGCATGTTTTTGGAGTGTCGGAGGAAGAAAACCCACACATGCACGGGGAGAACATGCAAACTCCACACAGAGATGGCCGAGGGTGGGATTGAACTTGGGTCTCCTAGCTGTGAGGTCTGCGCGCTAACCACTCGACCACCGTGCAGCCCTGAAAAGTACATGTATATAAAATTTGTGCAAAAACATGGCCGTCATCAAGTCATTGCAGGACTTAGCAACAAATTCTTTGTAAGCCATTGACTATTTCTCTAATCATTCTAAGACTTTGAGGGTATCTGTAACACATGTATGCTAGCACGTCTACCAAAGCATCTTGAATATGACCAACAGGGGGCGCCACAAATGTCATTCAAAGTGAGAAAACAATTAGGATATCAGCAAGTGATGGAATATGGAGAAGCAAATCCTTGCGTTTCTCCGATGAGTAGATTTGCTATCCCACGGCATGAACCTACCTACCAACGAAGCCATAAGAAGCCAACACACTATTTTACCAGACTTGACTCTAGCATGACAGTTTGACCTTCTCCGCTCATCGCTCATCACCATAGCTACTCCACTCTGTGCACAAGCCGCTAAATACCCTCAGTCTGAACAATCATGGCTCTCAGCAGCAGAGTTTATTTGCTCTGCTGAGCTGACCTAACAAGCGTTGTTTCTCATGTGGATGGTAGTCATGAAACCAATGCGGGCCCGGCAGACATCACCCGTGATTGGATTTTCACTTTACTACTCCTGTGACTCGCTTGAGCCGCGTGGTCGCAAACATAATCAGTCGCTGCGCTTCAGTGACGTTAGATTGGCGAAAAGGGGGCAGGAGTTATGGGCTGCGAGGCCACAAGGGGGCGACCGTAAGTTTCATGTTGTCAGCCAACACAGGGGTGTCGTTTTTTGGGTGACGTAAAACATTCCGAAAGTGTTGGCCATGACCATTGTCAAAAATCACGTGAAAGGATTTGCTCCTGTTTTTTATTAGTATGAACTTTGTTCCTATTTGGGTTTTTTGGTATAACTTTATTTTTATAATGTGCTGCAGGCTGCAAATGGCCCCCAGGCCACACTTTGGACACCCCTGGTGTACAGGGTGAGTGATTTACATGTTAATGTTGTAAGTTTCAACTTTAAAATGAGTTTTAGTCATAAAAACGGAGCTCATAAGTAGACCGGTTACATCTTGTTTATCATTTTGGATAAAAACGAGCAGTCAAGACACTAGAAAAAGCCCCAAAAATGACGTGGAAAACTGGAGGAGGCAAGCGTTAGAATGACAAGGATGCACGCTTTTGAGAAGACAAAGCGCGCTGCCGCCGCAGTGGAAGAGGAAGCGAACCAACGGAGAGGCGGAAAGGGAGCTATTTAATGCTGTAATTAAGTCCCCGATAGCACCCTCCACGCGCTGGCATCGCTCCAGCACAGCTCAGCATCGCAGCGAGGCTCTTCATCACCGCGGCTTTCACACTCATACGCACAGCACAAATCAAACAACTCTCAATCCTTGAATTTGTGTCATTTGATGATGGTGATGATGATGCATGGACGGGAAGGGACATTAAGGAGGGGGCGAGGTATCGTCGCTCTTCTTCACTTGTCCCGCCTGGCGACACCTGTCACACATGCAGACAGAAAGATGCTCTTTGCTCGTCTTTTGGTTGGAGCATCCACTGTTATTCAAAAGCAACTTTTTAATGAAAGAAGAGGCTTTAACAAGTTTGCTTTTAAGTGATATACGTATGGACAGAGGAATGATCGCTACAAAGAACAGAACTCGAGGTGGGCGTCCATCTGTCTCTTGTTCTCTGCACTTCATCCGTTGTTGTCTAAAACCAAGGGTGGGCAAACTGTGGCCCGGGGGCCACATCTGTGTTTAAATACAGCCCGTCCGTTCTTTCTAAAGTATTTCATTGAAACTTCATCATGGCATCATGGCTTTTGATGGTTTAGGTAGCTTTTTTTTTTTTATCAATTTGGTTATTTTATGTGGTCTGCTGTTGACAAAGTGCTCAAGAAAAAAGGGACACAAGCACATATAGTAGGTTGCATGACACTTTTACCGATACAATAATTCCAGGTGGACTGTTAGAATTATATGTGTAAAATATATACCCCCCCCCCCCGTCCATTTTGTTAAATCAATGCGGCCGGTGAGTTAAAAAGTTTGCCCACCCCTGTCTTGAACCTTCCTCTTGATGAACATCCAGCAGCAACACAACATTTTGGTATGACTGCTATTTTGATGAAAAATATATTGAAGCAAGTTGGCCATCTACCTCAAGAAGCGTTTACGTTGCTTTAGCAATCCAGTTCTATGTTGGAAGTGTGTCTAAAGCAAATGCTAACGCCTTATAAGCGACAGTAACAAAGAGGAAGGTTACACAGTAAACAACAACAACAACAACAACAGACGCCATCTTTGGTCTTGCTTTTTTGGTTTTCTTCTTCCAGTTGCGATAGTGACCATTCTCTATGTGTTCCTCCCCGATCCATTCTCATTTTTTTGTCGGCCAATCAATAGGCTGCATTGTGTTGGGCTCGGAAGTGGTACAATACGGAATTGTCCGCTCCTATCAAAGGGATCAATGCGGTACTTTTCGGTACCCTGTAAAAACTCCACAGCTTGATACACTCCCCATACTGTAGGGATGCCAGTTAGTTGTTTTGCTACTCTTAATCCCATTTAATGACTGTAGAAATACAGCTAACATACCTGACCTAAGCAGTAAACAACTTGGTGAAAGAGATGCTAAATGTTAATGTTAGCTGGCATACAGTATATCGGAGACATAATGTTGTCATCTGTCAGCTGATAGAGCGAGAGAGAGCTGGAGAGAGAGGGAGGAGGAGGAGGAGGAGGAGGACCAGGCTGTTCCGCTCCCGTCCTCTCCGTAGCTTCATTCCTCGCCTCCTTCAGGCCGAGACGAGCAGCGGCACCGGGAGGGATTTCAACTGAGGATAAACCACAATTCCCGTGGATTGGACACCAAATAGCGGGAAGAGGAGGAGGGTGGGAGGCACGGATACGGCAGCACCCGGGGGGAGGACCAGTTGTCTGTGCAGACAAGTCAGGCGCATTTGGAGGCTTATTTTATTTGGTTTTTCTCGTACCTGTGCATGTGCTCGCCGTCGGCGGGGGGGGTGGGTGAAGACTCGTGAGAGTGACACGGACACGCCGCTGCAGACACCATGCTCATCGGTGAGTTCCCCGCTCTGTGTTAAATATAAAAGTAGACACACTGCTTTATTTGCATTGCATGGAATGGCTGGGAGAAATGGGATATTGGAGTTGGATCATGAGGGAGGAACGGGGGGACTTTGCCCTCAATTTGGGAGGGTAGGGAAGTGCACCTCCGCTGTAAAGCTGTGGAGTGACAAGATTACACTTAAAAACTAGAGAACACCATTTTTTGTTGAAATGTTCCATTTTCCCATTGATAGAAAAATATAATACATTTCTTTTTACTATATGGCTTGTCTATCTTATTAAATATCAATAGATGTATATTTATTAAATATAATAATTATTACAGTGCATGTGAAAATATTTGAAAAATATTGTAGTATATTCACATACAATTATTTATTTGTAAATTTATTAATTTAATTAAACTAATTTATCAGTATTTTGCTGACAATAGATGAATAAATAACAAACATTATTTCATCCTTTGCTGAATGTCTTTTATTTGTAAATATTGAAACTAATCATACTTCAAAGGTAGGTGTGTAAAAATATACATAAAAATATGTGCTTCATTATTCTGACCTTAGTTACACAATCATGTTTTTTTATTGAGCATAATTGTCTCCAGGTGAGGTCTCATGTTTTTTTTTTTTTAATTTTCTGTCAAAAATTGTGCATTTTTGAGTTGCGTATCGGTGACGCAGTTAGACGACAGTCGTGTTTTCTGTCGAACGAGGGCCAAACGTGACAAATTCAGACGACGCTGCTCGCTCAGCGTCGAGTCTCGGCCGGGCCTGCGACTCCAGCAAATGGACGCCGCGTTTTTTTCGAGGTATTTCCATAAAAGCCACGATTGACATAAACGAGCCATCAGAACCTTTATCTGTGTTTTCTTTTTTTTTCATTGACCCCCACCCCTGCCCATCCCACCCCACCAATTTGAAACCCAATTTCATTTTGAGAAGTGGTTTCCAGGGTCACGTAGAAGCCGTCGTGTCGTCTTTTTGCGTAGAACATACACAGAACATAGAGCAAGAAAATAACTGCTTTTCAGGATGTACGTGGGGGTCTTTTCATGTCTGCACCCCCTGCCGTCCCCCCAGGCAGCAAAGAGCTTGAACTGGGGCTGTGGGAGGGCTGATTACAGGCCTGTCCCTCAGGGAGTGGGTGCCATTCTTGCTAGTCTAGTCAGTGGGATCTGAGATGATGGTGTCGGGGCGGGGCGACGGGGTGGGGGGGGGTACACAAGAGGGTAATCTGCGCTAAACGGGGTCCCGGGCACAATCAGGGCTAATTACTTGTGTGTGTGGGGGTGGGAGTTAGCGTTCCAACCACACCCTGCCAGAGATTAGTATAAAATGAGCGGCCTTACAGGGTAAGCTGACATATTCCTGGTGTTTACTCACACAGCTGCTAAGACTTTTGAAATGATTAGGAAGTCTAGACGGTGATTTGGAGCAGCAAGGACACGCTACAAATGTACACCAAAATGGCTGAAGTGCTTTTAAACTTACTGCTAAGGACAAGCGTGTGTGTCACCTGACTCTTATTCTGACATTCATAAACAAACACTTTTCACATCCTTCTTTAATCTGTATGTGTATATTTCATCATTTTTCGCTATAGGAAATTATGTAAATTCAGTTCCTCCATTCCAGACACCCACACATTTTTATAGAGTGAATAATTATAATTTTACTGTTACTGATGATGCATATTGATGAAATTCAATAGTGTTTCTCACCTGAATGCATTTGTAACTTTTTTTGACCCCATGGTGGGTTATTTAGCAGTCACACTCAATCAGAAAATGTGACATAGAGTTGGTTGGGCACTCGAAAAACCCAAAGAGGGTATCACTATCACAATGAGCATCTCCATTCATATAGCATGGTCTAAATGAGCAAATAACAGCTGTGGCTGTAGTCAACCTCCTGATGGATTTTTTAAGTACCCCAAAAAATGGCAGTAGCTGGCATCGGACATATCACGAGCAGCGTGTATCTGGATTTTTTTTTTTTTTGTGAAATTATATTTTTTTATTTTTTTGCCGGTGGCCACCAATGGCCTTTGGACCGCACTTTGAACACCCTGCGCAATCAACTCATCAGCGCTATTAATGCTATAGAAGACGTTTTCTTCTACGACTACAACATTGGTTCTGTTGCTACCGTGTTGTGCAATGCGGGCTGTAACGAGCGAGCACGTGGTCATGGAGAACTCAGCTTCCTTTTCCGCTCGTCACGATTAGAGTTAAAAATAGAGTTTTCACAGGAAATAACAGCATTCCTCCAATTATCACCTTCTTCCCATTCTGAATCCTCATTCAGGTTTAGGAAAACAAAATGCCTGGGCTAATCAGAGCATTGACATATCTTTAAAAACTATATTATTATGGACTTACGTGGTTTTCTTACGCTGACATTATAAAGCATGAGGTCATTAATGGTCTGATGATTAGAGTCCATAAGCGCAATCAATCTTGTGTTATTCTGCTGTCTTAAACGGCCGTTCTTGACCTTGAGATGTGCCCCTTGTTTCAGCGTCAATGTGCACAGGCTGGGGGGGGTCGGGGGCTGGTGGGCGGAGGGAGGTTGGTGTGGGCGTTGCACTTAAGTGGCGGTCGGAGCCGGAGTAAACGAGGAGGTTAATGAGAAGGCAACGACGCGGCCTTTCAAGTTGACTAAATGTTACTTTCTGGTTAGTTAATGTAGCTTTGTGTGTGTGTGTGTGTGTGTGTGGTTCTGTGTGTGTGTTTGGTTCTGTGTGTGTGTTTGTGTGTGTACATGCATAACACAAAAAAACACACACAGATGTGAGGTTGGATGATGGATGAATCTCCTGGGCCTTTTGCCTTTGTGTTCATCGTTGTTGGGCCTGAGGCGTGAAGGTGGCTGCTCGCTCACACACACACACAATCACGCACACACACACACACACAATTCCCAGTCATATTTTGTTAGCTCAGCTCCGGTCAGCGTTTGTCATCTCCAGAATGAATGGCTCATCTCCCCAAGCTAAATATGCCCCATGATAACAGGTCTATGGTTCTATGATGCTAACGCGAGGAGGATGCGGTGTTTCTTATCAACTGTCTGACAAGGCGAGTAAAGTGAGGAAGATGAGTGCCACTCATGCCGGTGAAAGGTATTGTGTCTCGTGCTGCTTATTTATTGATGCGGTCGAGGTTGTGTCGCCACGTAGTCGCACACAGCCGCGTCGTGTGATGTTTGATTGTTTCGTCGCCCCCCCCCCCCCCCCCTGTCGAGTCCAGGAGGTGATGAGAGTTTAGCAAACAAGATTCTATTCGTGGAAGTAAATCATCACCGTCCTCTGATGTTTGCTGCCTTTCAGGAGCTTTTGTGTGTGTGTGTGTGTGTGTGTGGGTGGGTGTGTGTGATGTTGGAGAATTGAGTGGCAATACAACATGTGTTGTCTATTTTTGCTCGCTCTTTTATCTTTGTCCGTGTTGTTAATTCATGAAGTTGTGTCATCGTGCTCATATAAATATTGCAAAATATAGTCCCGCCGTATATGAAAATGTACATATTATTATACAGCCCACTGCTTTTTCAATCAAGGTGGGTTGTGTCGCAGTTAGATTGTGAATGGACAATGACATTGAACGTGACATTTATGTCATTCATGCTGTCCTCATACACAAACAGAATTTATTACATTCATTTAAAATAATAATTATTTCATAATGTTTTTTTTTATCTTAATGGGCCAAGTTAATTAAAATGACAAATCATAGCGATTTTTTGAATAAATACAATCATTTTATTTTAATAACAATGTTTTTGTCCACTCTAATCCACCAGTGCATCCATTTATTAGTACATTATGTAAACATTTATTTGCATGCGTGTTTCATATGTAAGCCTTGACGCCCCCCCCCCCGCCCCCACCCCGGGCCCACTATGACACCCCCTACGGAGTGAAAATGACGTCCTGTGATTGACAGTTTGAGTCATTCCACTGAAGTGATTGGCCCGTCTGCTGAAGTGATGGCTTCTGGATGCTGCCAGCTGTAGGCATATGTGAGGGCCCCGGCAGGGGTGCGGGGGTTGGGTTCTGACAAGATGAGAAATGGTTCGACACACACACACACAACCACCCACCCACCCACAGTCAGTTAGCCTGTGGTTCTAAGGCTAAAGACGCAGGCCTTGAAGGCAAAGAGCAGCAACACATCACCTTTCTTGATGCTTTCCATGTCTCTGTGTGTGTGTGTGTGTGTGTGTGTGTGTGTGTGCGCGTTTCCCGCTGTCTCCTGCATGGAGAAGGCGGCTTTGAGCTTCAAGTGGGCCACTCATCTCCGCTCGCTGTGACCTTGACTTAAATGAGCCAGTAGAGACTTAAAGGAGAGCGAGTCAAAGGAAGCGAAAAGATGGAGGAAGGTAGAATTTGACAGCGTCTGTGTCATTAAGCCGCAATATTACTGTACTGCATTTTAATAATCAGTTAGCATAATGCTGTCATTAAATTATTCAGCAATTTGGTTGAATGTTTTTTTTTTTAACACGTTCGCCTAAATGCTTTTTAATTGGCCTCATATAAACATAAAAATGGTGGCTAAGTGGCTGGCTTTTCTGGTTTGAATGGTCGCTTTCATAGAAGCCCTGAACGCGTCATCGGGTACACCTGCACAACACAATCTATTGATGTGATTCAACATAAAATTATGCCTTTCCAAAATGATAATAATGTTCTCTTTTGAGTAGTATTCATTTTATTACCGTGTCTCTAGTTGCAGCATTTCCCTAATCGAGTCCTAGTAATAATACCCAAACACTACACATAACAACAAAACAACAACAACAACTCCAGAAGGCATTCCCTTTAATTCGCACACCCACACACAGACACACACACACAGTTCCATGCGTGTTTGTTGTGTAATTGAGCAGAAAAATGCTGCACAAAACGGAACAAAAGAAGCCACAAGAGGCGAAGACGAGGCTGTACGTATGTTTGTTTGCGTTGAGCGTAAAGAATGTCTCACGGCTGTTTGGTGCACTTGTCCTTGTCTGTGTTTTTTTTTTTTTTTTTTTTTACCTCTATTTGTTTTCTGAGAGATGACGAGTGTTGACGCATGAGGTTTGTTAGATGAACAGGACTGTAATCTACCTGTGGTGTCAGGTCACAGTGGGGTATGTCTGCAGAATAGTGTGTTTTTGCGAGGAGTTTTGGCCTCTTGCCCCCATGCGAACATCGGTTTCTGGCCTTGAAAACGGACAGTGTTTGTGTGTGTGTGTGTGTCGCTAGAAATTTGGGACATTATGTCATGTTTTTTTACCTTATTTAACAAGTGCAGTTGAAAAAACGTTCATGTTTCCTGGGGTCCATGTGAGTGTACGACACCACCAGCATTCATGCACCAGGCTGGGTAGCTCTGGATGCAAGGAGGGGGGGGTGAAGTGTCTTGACTGGGCGGGGGAAACGAGGATGGAACGGCCAATCTTCTACTCAGACAGCCTTGTGATGTTTCTTATGAGCATATACCAAATGTATTTGTGGCGCTCCTAATGTATTTATGGCGGTATAGTACCCGAAACACTGATGAGGAACCTATGAAGCAGATGATTAGCCTCTCAATGGCAGACCCCTGTCCTAAAATACTCCACTTGTCCCCTTCTTCTTCTCCTCCTCCTTCTCCTCCGCTCCCTCAGCAGGCCTGGTCCAATCTGAAGGCTTAGCGAGAGCTCCCGTCTCCCTCTCGGCTTATCTCACCGAAAGCCTCCTCTTTCATTGCAGCAAACGCCTTCATTCCCGGAAGCTGATAAGGGATGTCTTTTATCCACAGCACCCACAGCCCCACCTCCTCTTTACTTCCAAACTACCACCATCATCATCATCATCATCAATGTGGGTGCCGCCATGTGTTTTAGAATTACAGCACGAGATGATGCGAGCCGGGAGAATAGCCGCTGATTCCACAGCGGGCGGAGACACAACATTTCTGTGATGATATCCAATCACAGCAGATGACTGGAAGCTCGCAGGTGCCGCTAATAGAAGGTGATTAAGTGGAACAAGCTAATTATCGCAATCAAGGAGAGGATGTTTGTGCATTTATATCTCGGTCAAATATGGCTTACAAAAAAAAAAGCTACGTTGGCGGTGAGCAAATTATTCAAGATGGCTACCATGAAGGGCAATGGCACTCCAGCGGCCAATCAAAAGAGACGAAGACCAGAGACACTCTATAGATTTGCATTAGTGGTGCTAACGCTATCAAATAACAGTTAGGTATAATGCAGTAGTTTCCTATATAAACCAATGGTAGCGGATATACAATACCTAGCTTTATCTACATTAGCTCTTTTAGCTAGCACCTTAAGGCAGGGGTCTCAAACTCAATTTGCTTGGGGGCCACTGGAGCTAGGGTCTGGGTGAGACTGGGCCGCATCAGGTTTTCCAAAAAAACAACAACGCATTTATTAAAAATAAAGAAAATCAATCAATCAGTAATAAATAGAAAATATAATAATAAAACATCAAATAATAAAAACTCAAGAAACCACATATAGTTGGTGGGTAGACAAATTATTTTTTTCAGATTAAAATGAACAAAGCATATTAGAGCCCTGTAGACATGACAAAACACGACTATAGTCACATTTATACTCTTTTTATTTACAACTTATTGAGACACATGCTAACTCGCAAACTAGAGCGCTAGCGACCTAAACGGTAGCCTTCAAGTTATTTCCTTCAAACTTAAATAGCCAACAACTTACCACTTCCACACGGATAGGGAGGATAACTATTAACAGTTATTTAACCTTTAACATGAACATGAATCAAACGTAATAATTTTTTCTGGGTACATGATACCATACAGCATCCATATCAAACTTGCGCGGGCGGTACTAACATTACACTTTTCTTTAACATTACACGCTTTCCTTCCTGTCATATTACGGAGGCCCGAGAAGCCCAATTTTGTCGACTTGGATCTACATTTAGCGCCCTCCACCGCCCTCGTCCTCTTGCTCGGAGCTGCCGCCCTCCTCTCCGGGGACGTATGAATTAGATTTGTAAAGCTATCAGAGGCAACAGCGGTGAAATACTCCCCAGTGTTCTCCGCCGGAGGCCGGCGATAGCGATCCCAGCGTGTACGCCCTCCATGACAATGATGCATTAGCAGGTCTATTAGAGCAGCTTGCATGGCTGCGCTACGGTTGATCAATCCATTTGCTTACTAATGATTGCTGATTGCATACTTCCGTCAAATAGTCCCTCTCTGTGCTACGGTCAGCTGCTACATGTTCTTCATTATCGCTTCTGTGAAAAAAAAAATGGAGCGCTTTGACAAAAAAGTCTCCGGTGTAATCAAGTGTAATCAAATTAGGCTCTTGCTTGCTTACAGTCAAGAAAATGGAATTTATTGTAGGTAATTGTTCCCGCTTTGGTTTCTCCCGCGCTGTATTGATTAGGGCTGTTGTTGTCTTTAGTGCTGTACTTAAGATTAACATCAAATCATCTTCAATTGACGCTCATGTGAAGTTAGCGCGTGCCAGCTAAAGGTCAACGAAGCATTATGGTATCTGCATCAATTGACAGGATGGTGTGGTTAAATAAATCAATACAAAATTAATTGCCAGGCGTTTTTTATTAAACAATATAAATACATACAGTAAATCAATCAAAGTTATTAGAATATATCTCAGTTAAATTGTATACAGTTTGAGCAGAATTTTCCCTCTGCATGCTCGGTCAGAGTCCATCTTTGTCCATATGTTCGTTTATTGTTTATAATAAATTTGGCACTAATCTGGCTCTAATAAACACATTCTAAGTTATTCCAACTCATTAAATAGTACAGTTAATAGTATTGGAATTGTGCTTCTGAAGACACCTCATACGTACCCAGTCTGCCAGAGAATAAGAAGATGTAGCAGGAGGGATTTAGCAACTTTATTGCTTTATTGAGTATTCAGACCCATCTCTATTCTGTTTCTACTCTACTCTATTTCCCTGGACACTTTCGCCCCCCCCCCCCCTTTTTCCCCATTGAAAAGCACCGAGAGGCGGCTCTGTATTGTTTGTGACACAACAAAAAAAGGAACAAAAGACTTCTGAACCCAAACTTTTTGTTGCCCACAGTGTCCATAAAAAATACGTCACGGTCAATTATGGAAATTGGGTGATGATGTCATCTATCCCCCCCCCGGAACTGCGCCGCCACAAATAGAATGAATGAGGATCTCAAATAACAAAGATTTAATGGAAGCTTCTTTAAAAACATGGCCGCCCTGAAGGTTGTTCATTAATCCCGCCCGACAGTTTATTCCCCGTCATCTCTCGAGTCTTCGGCGTTGATGCTCGGGGACACTCTAGCAACTTTCAATCAGGATGAATCCATCTTCGGGATCTTCCAAGGTTTCCCTGAGGAGGGATGCGTCGCTGAGAAAACAGGGAGGAGGAGGAGAAGGAGGAGGAGAGCGTGGAACGAGATGAAGATGATGATCCATTCCGCAGCCGGAGGTGACAGCTGGCTTTGTCGTCTGTCGCCGGGGGGGCTCGGAGTACCGTACCACGGGTGCCTGGAGGTGAACCGAATCCCTTCAGTGGACCTCGCCTTCCAGCCGCTCACCTGGCAACTTCCAGACCCCCACTTCCTCTTCCTCCTCCGCGCTCATGAGCACTCATCGCTGAGGTCACGCACCTGTCGCTTGCTGTAAACAGCGAATGAATAATTCACACGACGACAGCAACAGCTGACGGTGTGTCTCTCTCGTGGCGAGCGAAGTTTCATCCTGGAGGATTCGCATCTTAATCTCCCGGCTGAAAATGGCGGTAATGAGAAGCGAGACCGCCAAGAGTCACGACCTGTGACCTTCCCGGGCTGGCGTTGGCGTACGGTTGCCCGAACGTACGTGGAAAGAAGTGACGCCCTGTGCTTGGAGGCTACGGGTAAAGAGGCGGGAAGATGCCGGCGGAGGCTGCGGGCTTTCTCCGAGCGATTGCTTCTGCCTTCTTATCGCCACACAAGCAGGTGTACCTCTCACAGTCATTACGCTCTGGCCACATTGCAACACACACACAGCTTCACCTCCGCCCACTCGCCTTGCCCACCTCCATCCTCCTTGCCACTCATTTCCCGCCGCGCTCCTCTGGTCCCGCCTGCTAGTAAAGATCCTGTTATGGCTTCGCCTGCACGGCCTCTGATAAGAGTCCTTATCTGCTCAGCCTCAGAGGCAGAGACGCCACGCGAGACCGGTACCGGTCACCTTGGTCGGCTTTTTTCAACCCCACATTATCGCTAGCATGTCATGTTTTAGAGCTTTCCGTAGCATCAAAGGCAGGAATGTGTGAATCCCAGACCGGGCTAGCGTAATGCTGTGATAGCGTAGCACGGAGGCCATCTTCTTTTTGTCTTCTTCACATTTTGAAAGTGATCCTATAGCCACCAGTCAACACGCTTCATTCAGTTTATTTTTTAAAAAGTAACGCTGGGGTTGGACTTTGGACACTGTACGGGTTTGTTTTCGCCGAGGTCCACATAGCGACAAATGAAAAAAAAAAATTACAACTTTATTTTTTTACTTTTAAAATATCGTATTTTGACTTTTTGTCCATATACGTTTTTTGTCCATAGGTATGAATGTGAGTGTGAATGGTTGTTTGTCTATATGTACCCTGTGATTGGCTGGCCACCAGTCCAGGGTGTACCCCGCCCGAAGACAGCTGGGATAGGCTCCAGCACCCCCTTGACCCTTGTGAGGAAAAGCGGTAGAAAATGAATGAATGAATATTGTTACTATGCTATTATACTACACTATTATTATTACTTTATTAATTGTTTTATTTGTTTCTCATATTATTACAACTTAAAAAAATAACATATTTTTCCATATTTCACCACTAAAATGACCTTTTATCTCATATTTGTTTTACATTATTGTTGTGAAAAGACTTTTTCTCCTTAGATTACCACTTTTTTTGCTAAACATTTTGACTTTATTCTTGTAAAATCTGCATCGATTTTCATCTTTTTTATGTTAAATGATGTTTACAATGTGCCACGGGCCAACAAACAAACAGCCGCGTACTGCAAATGGCCCCTGGGCCGCACTTTAGACACCCCCGCTGTGACTTGAGCTTGTGTATTGTTGTCGAATCCTCCGAATGGAAACGTTAGCAACGACTCCGGTGTATTTCAAATCATCCGCATGTTTGCTTAGCGCACGTGAGGAGCGTACAACTATTCTCTCCGGGGGGGTGCGCTCGCTCGACTCTTCTCCACGCCATTACCTCACCTTTGTTGGGGATGCGTACGTCGCACACAAAAACAAAATGGATCCGCCAGGCGTGACGCTGCGAGGCGTTCAGATGTTCTCGTCTAGATTCATCTCTGCTTCAGAGCGACTTTTCTAAACCTGGCGAGGAGGCTGATTTGAAGCAATTACGGCGGCCGAATCTACTTCATCCCCCAGGCCGCTGGTGACGGAGATGTAAAAAATGAAAATAAAAGCCTGGGCTAATTGTTTTTCCGCTTTGGTCTCCATCAAGTCATACCTCGTACCCGAGCATGGACGGTCTGTTTAAATTATTCAAGTATTTTCTTCCATTCAGACTAAAAATATGTTTGTGGCTATGGTGAACAAAGTGTCTTATTAAAATGTATTGTTTCCCCATAGAAGCAAAGCTAATTTATGCATTAGCACTGTGCAAGGCTTTCACAGCTGCAGGGCTTTTATTGCCACTTCTTTAATTCTCATGTAAGTGCATTTCCTTTCTCTAGAAAGTCAAACCTCGCTGTTGCTTTGTGCATTTCTGCATTTGTTATAAGGGGGAGGGGGGGGCAGAGGGGAGTCCACCGTTTCCTTGGACCGTAACAAGCTTTTTATCGCCATTAGCGGTTGAATTTACCCTCGCTCACGCCCGACTGCTGCATTTAAAGGCATGGTAAGGAAAACACATGAACACCATACGAGCATGTGTTGCGTTTCAATGCATGACACAGAGTAATACCCATTTACGCAGGCCTCACAGCTAGGAGACCCGAGTTCAATTCCACCCTGTGTGGAGTTTGCATGTTTCCGGGTACTCCGGTTCCCTCCCACATTCCAAAAACATGCTAGGTTAATTAGCGACTCCAAATTGTCCATAGGTATGAATGTGAGTGTGAATGGTTGTTTGTCTATATGTGCCCTGTGATTGGCTGGCCACCAGTCCGGGGTGTACCCCGCCTCTCGCCTGAAGACAGTTGGCATAGGCTCCAGCACCCCCACGACCCTAGTGAGGATAAGCGGTAGAAAATTAATGAATGAATTAATGAATGTTTATGATGTGGTATAGACGCACGATGGTTGAGTGGTTAGCATGTTGGCCACACAGACCTGGGTTCGATTCTCTGAGTTTGCATGTTCTCCCCGTGCATGCGTGGGTTTTTATTCCGGGTACTCCGGTTTCCTCCCAGATTCCAAAAACATGCTAGGTTAATTAGCCACTCCAAATTGTCCATAGGTATGAATGTGAGTGTGAATGGTTGTTTGTCTATATGTGCCCTGTGATTGGCTGGCCACCAGTCCAGGGTTGTACCCCGTCACGAGCAACTAAAGCACATTTTGCCAAGAGCAACACACTTCCTGCCAGTTCCTGTGATTTATGATATGATGTATGTACAAATACTTATTTCATAAAGCTGGTTAAGTACACGATCATCGAGTGCTGCGTTCAATGGCGTGCGTTAAAGTACTTGAGTGCTTCCCATTCAGCCGCTCAGTGAATGAAGAGAATGTTCTTTATTTAGCAACTTCATTTCCATTCGTCACGGCCTCGTTAAGCACCTGCATCGTTTGAGTGCCGCTGACCGCTTCAAATTAGACCAGACGGGACTCTTTCTCCCGCACGGCCGCCGACCCCGGCGCGTCCAATCAGTCCGCAAATGAGTCGAGAGAGTCGCCATGATGATGACGCCGTGTTCGTGTCAGAGAGCAGCATCGCAAATGAGTCGTTTTGCAGAGGAAATGAGCCTCGTCTGAACTCCTGTCAATCTTTTCCAGGTCCTTTTGTCTCGCTCTTTGGATGACGATGGCGATGAAGCCGAAACTGATGGTCATAATTTCCGTAATGGCCGCTCCAGCTAACTGTGCGACCACCGTGTAGTTTAAACAATGTGTGCAGAAAAATATTTGTAATGGAAAACCCTTTAGGGCAGGGGTCTCAAACCCAATTTACCTGGGGGCCACTGGAGCTAGGGTCTGGGCAAGGCTGGGCCGCATCAGGTTTTCCAAAAAAAAAAAAAAACGCATTTATTAAAAACAAAAAAATTTAAAAAACGTCGCTTTTGGTTCTAATTCCAACAAAAAATATTCCACTGTGCTCAAATATCTTACTTTTTATTTTTCTACACAAAATAAGATGAAAAATAAATAAACAAATCAAGAATAAACAAAATCAATCAATCAGTAATAAATAAATATAATAATAATAATAATAATAATAAAACGGCAAATAATAAAAAATTAAGAAACCACATATAGTTGGTGGGTAGACAAATTATTTTTTTCAGATTAAAATGAACAAAGCATTATTAGAGCCCTGTAGACATGACAAAACACGACTATAGTCACATTTATACTCTTTTTATTTACAACATATTGCGCAACTGCAGGGTCTTGGGACACATGCTAACTCGCAAACTAGAGCGCTAGCGACCTAAACGGTAGCCTTCAAATGATTTCCTTTAAACTTAAATAGCCCAAAACTTACCACTTCCACACGGATAGGGAGGATAACTATTAACAGTTATTTAACCTTTAACATGAACATTAATCAAATGTAATAATTTTTTCTGGGTACATGATACCATACAGCATCCATATCAAACATTAAACTTTCATATCAAAGCGGGGGCCTCAAACTAGTGTCCTGCGGGCCACATTTGGCCCGCGGGCCGCATGTTTGAGACCCCTGCTTTAGGGCAAACAGTTGGGAAAACCTGGGAAATATTTTTGAATTCATTTTTTGCACTTGACACACCCTTACATCAGAGGCTACAGCGCCGCCTGTTGGTCTGGTATGCAATGGCAGCCGACACATATGCTGTGCTGACAGCCATCATTTTTTTTATCTGTGAGTGAAGATGGCGCCATTTTTAAAAACCGCTGTCCATGCGTGGACATAGCCTGAGGCTGCAATGCAGAAGTTCTGACATTTTATCAAAAACAATAGTTGTGTTTCCGCCTCGTATTCTCCCCCCCCCCCCCCCCCTCGCGTAACATCAGGACTTTAGCGGCGTCTGGCAGGGCTTCACACAGTCGAAGCGGAGCAATTTGTTTCCGGATGGCTTCGGGCTCATTGTCTCAGCTTGACAGATGGGCCTGGCGCTCAGGTTGGCTTCAGTGGCGCCCGGCCCGGGCCGGCTCCGCTCGCCGCTCGCCTGACAAAACTCATTATTGACTTCACGCCAGAGAAGAAGCTCCTGTCTCCTCCTCCCGGTCCTGTTAGCGCCGCGCCGACTCCATTCAGAGGACTAAAATAAACACCGTCTTGCATGACGGCTGGAAACACACGCTCACGCTTGACCTTTTTTTTGTTTTTTTTATTGAATTGACTTAGCAATAGACTGTTCTGGAATGCTGGTCCGCCTTTAGTTTGCATTTGAAATATATAATCGTCTGTTACAGAGTCAAACTGTCACCCTCATAAAATAAGCATTTGAATGTTTTCAAAGAGTCGGCCACATTTCTCTTCTGTTATTATTATTATTATTGCAAACTTAACATAACGTAGTCAGACATACTACCGCCTCCCAATTCTGTTTCTTCTTCTATGGTTATGATCACTGTTTTCCTCCTGGGAGATCATGGAATTTTGACTGTGTACGTTTCTTTCTTTGATTATTATTACTATTGCTGCTTCACCAATGACCATATTGTACCGAGAAGTTCTTGCCGCACATTAGGTTTGCAGTTCTATGGTTATCATCACACTTTTGCTCATATAGTCAATTCCAGAGTCAAACTGTCACCATGAAAAAAACTCAACCGTCACATAGAAGTGTAAAAACTAAACGTGTCTTTCTGTTGTTATTAGCCATACAGTAGCCATGTTGTACTGAGCAGCCTGGACACACACACACACACACACAGGGTTGTTATTTTGTGGCCGGCACTGCCGCTGCATCACTGCAAAACTTTCTTTCCGCTTTCTGCATCCATTTTGGACTAATTACTTTTTGTTCCAAATCCTTCTAATCCTCGTAAGAAAAGTCCTCATCACCTAATTAGCGATGGCTGGAGATAACGATATCGTTAGTTAGCCCCTGTTTAGCAGCATACGTAGCTGTTCACCGGAAACGCTGTGCAAAAGAACACACAGTTTGTGTGCGTGCAACGCAAACTGGTCTCATCAAAGCGTCTCGCTGGCGTGCTAATTGAAGTTCCTCCGTGGTTATCAGTCTAGTCACACGGCATCTGAGGTCCGCGGGTTATTATCATAGAGGAGGGTGAAAAGCGTCTGTCTTTAATTAAAAGTGATTGTAGGCTAATGTCCCCCTGTCCTTAACTGCTCCCAGGGTGACCCTAACGTCGCCTCCTGATCACATGGATGATAATTTGCCACCGGGATTCGCTCTGTGTCTCTCTCTCTCTTTTGGTCGCCCAAAACAATGATATTTATTCTTTTGTCGACTCCATATTATCCATAGGTATGAATGTGAGTGTGAATGGTTGTTTGTCTATATGTGCCCTGTGATTGGCTGGCGACCAGTCCAGGGTGTACCCTGCCTCTCACCCCAAGACAGCTGGGATAGGCTCCAGCACCCCCCGCGACCCTCGTGTGGATAAGCGTTAGAAAATGAATGCATATTTAAGCATTATTAGAGCCCTCTAGACATGAAATAACACCCCTATATTGACATTTAAACTCTTATTACCCAAATTTGTGAATATAAAGAAATGTTTAACACCTTTTAGGGGCTGCACGGTGGTCGAGTGGTTAGCACACAGGCTTCACTAATAGGAGGACCCGAGTTCAATTCCTCCTTCGGCCATCTCTGTGTGGAGTTTGCATGTTCTCCCCGTGCATGCGTGGGTTTTCTCCATGTACGCCAGTTTCCTCCCACATTCCAAAAACATGCTAGGTTAATTGGCCACTCCAAATTGTCCATAGGTATGAATGTGAGTGTGAATGGTTGTTTGTCTATATGGGCCCTGTGATATGGGCCCAAGACAGCTGGGATAGGCTCCAGCAACCCAACAATGAATGAATGACAACGACACACAAAAGACATTTGCAGTGCAAAACGTGTCATGCACAAGTTTCCCGTGGACTGCAGGATCTGGTCTGGACAGGAAGTAAACACACACACAGAATGAGAATCAGCCATCACACACAAACCAAGCGCAAACTCGCCTCTCGGCGACTATTTGCTCTGCTCTCTATTTGTACACACACACTCGGTGACAGGCACTGATTTAATAAGCTGCCTGGGGAGTCACTGGGAGGTGTGTGGGCATTATCGGCTGATAACTGTCTCCCCTTCTAGTCCAGCTTCTCTTGCTGCTTCTGAGCTCTCCTGAACCCCCCCCCCCCCCCCCCAAAAAATATAATTCTTTGATGTATAAAATGTATCACATTGGCCCCCACAGCCTTTAATTTTTCTGCATGTGGTCCTCGCTGGAAACGGTTTGGGCTCCGCTGGTATAATAAGTAGATAAATACCTTATTAAATGCTCTTTAATGCTCTTCAAATTAATTGATGAATTAATCTGCAACGTGCAATAACTGACTACCCTGATCTTGGCAAGGATTGTTGTTCTTCTGGAGGCCTCGCTGTGGGTGTCAGACAAGCAGCTTGCACACACACACACACACACATTAGGCTAGCATTAGGCTAGCACTGCAGGGAGCGTATGCTCTCTTATTGACGCTTTTGACTTTCCAACATGGCTGCCGATCTTCAGCTGCACTCCGAAAAGATGCTGATTTGTCTGATGGTGGATTTATTTACGTTAAGGCTTTAGAGCGAGCGCTCTATGTGGAAGTCCCGGTATTTCAACGGTAGAACTCGTTCCATTATTGAAGGAAAGACGCGCGGCGACATCATCATCCATCATAACGCGACACGCGTTCGCGACTACAGCAAGCTGCAGCAGAATCGTTGATGCAATCGCCCGTGAACACGTTCAATTTCGTTGTTAAAAAAAAGGTGTATTTGTCCTCCGGGGAGGGGGGGGCAGCAATACAGGCAGGCAGGGCGGCCGCTCGTTAAAAAATGCAATAAAAGTAAAAGACTGAACTCTTAATGGAGGATAAGTACGGTATATAAATAGATCAATAAATACATGGAAATATTGTACACATTTATTATGATATTATATAACATTTCCATGTTATTTTTTCATGTTCGACATGATGACCGTTCTTTGTGTGAAAGGCACAGAGACATAATAGCAGTAGATCCGGCAATATTGTCGTAGTATCAGAGCAGTAACAGAGGCAGGATGGGCGTGGCCTGTGTGAAAGGTAATGGCAAAAAACTGCATCCGGAGTGTGACGTTTACCTCTTTCTGTGTGAAAGGGAATGGCAAAAAACTGGGGCCAGAGTGTGACGTTTACCTCTTTCTGCGTGAAAGGGAATGCAAAAAACTGGGGCCAGAGTGTGACATTTACCTCTTTTTGTGTGAAAGGGAATGGCAAAAAACTGGGGCCAGAGTGTGACGTTTACCTCTTTCTGTGTGAAAGGTAATGCAAAAAACTGGGGCCAGAGTGTGACATTTACCTCTTTCTGTGTGAAAGGGAATGGGAAAAAACTGGGGCCAGAGTGTGGCGTTTACCTCTTTCCGTGTGAAAGGGAATGACAAAAAACTGGGGCCGGAGTGTGACGTTTACCTCTTTTTGTGTGAAAGGGAATGGCAAAAAACTGGGGCCAGAGTGTGACGTTTACCTCTATCTGTGTGAAAGGGAATGCAAAAAACTGGAGCCAGAGTGCAACGTTTACCTCTTTCTGTGTGAAAGGGAATGGCACAAAACTGGAGCCAGAGTGTGACATTTACCTCTTTCTGTGTGAAAGGGAATGGCAAAAAACTGGGGCCGGAGTGTGCCGTTTACCTCTTTCTGTATGAAAGGGAATGGCACAAAACTGGGGCCGGAGTGTGACGTTTACCTCATTCCGTGTGAAAGGGAATGGCAAAAAACTGGGGCCGTTGTGTGACATTTACCTCTTTCTGTGTGAAAGGGAATGGCAAAAAACTGGGGCCAGAGTGTGCCATTTACCTCTTTCTGTGTGAAAGGGGCTTCCTGTAATGCTGCTGCTGAGATTATATGGTCGTCACCTACTGATTTAACCCCCCGCCCCTCTCTGTTTCTCTTGTATGATAGGCCCACTTTTTAAGGGGCAGGCAGGCAGCCACCCTGACCCGGGGCTGACACCGATGATTGATCCTGCCGCTCGTGTAAATGCCTGCGCGCCGCCCAGCGCACCACCGCACTGAAACACAGCCAAGCGGAAAATTAGAAATCTCTTCATCCCGGCTCCATTTGAAATACGATATCTCACCCCCACCCCCACCCGTGCCCCCGCCCTTCCCCGGCCAATATGTAATTAAATGATCTGTTTGTGTGCATGTACATGAGTGCGGGTTCTGACCAAAACTCCGAGAATGAAAACACTTCACACAGGAGGTTTTAGCGGCACCTCAGGCATCACATGAATCAAAGTCGGGGGCTGCCGCCCCTGACGGCTCCAGCAGTCGACATCTCTAACATCTTCTCTATTTGTGGCGTCCAGGTACATCGGGACAGGGGGGGCCTCTCCTCGCCTCGCTGCCTGTAGGGGGACGGCCGCTACAACCTCAGCTGGACCTCAAACATCTCCTGCCCTTCCGGCTCAACGGGTCCTCCCCCCTCAGCCTCTTCCCCAACTTCAACACAGTGAGTGCTGAATTGTTTTATATTGTTTTTATATTATATTTATATGTTATATTGTTTATATATTTAAACTCAATTTACCTGGGGGCCACTGGAGCTAGGGTCTGGGCGAGGCTGGGCCGCATCAGGTTTTCCAAAAAAACAACAACGCATTTATTAAAAATAAAGAAAATCAATCAATCAGTAATAAATAGAAAATATAATAATAAAACGGCAAATAATAAAAACTTAAGAAACCACATATAGTTGGTGGGTAGACAAATTATTTTTTTCAGATTAAAATGAACAAAGCATTATTAGAGCCCTGTAGACATGACAAAACACGACTATAGTCACATTTATACTCTTTTTATTTACAACTTATTGCGCAACTACAGGGTCTTGGGACACATGCTAACTCGCAAACGAGAGCGCTAGCGACCTAAACTGTAGCCTTCAAGTTATTTCTTTAAACTTAAAAAGCCAAAAACTTACCACTTCCACACAGATAGGGAGGATAACTATTAACAGTTATTTAACCTTTAACATGAACATTAATCAAACGTAATATTTTTTTCTGGGTACATGATACCATACAGCAAGGCGGGGACCTCAAACTAGGGTCCTGCGGGCCACGTGTTTGAGACCACTGGTTTAGAGTATATGAAGTCATTAAAGACTTCAGCAATACATTTTGAAGGATCCTGTCCGTCGGAAAATTCTAGATGAGGATGCAACTTGACCTCCTTTTAGCTATTTCAGCTTCCTAGATGGTTGTTGTTCTCTCGGGGGTTTCACAGGTGACAAATGTTTTCCTCTGAGTGCTCCTCTTATGAATATTTCAGCTTTACAGTTAGCATACAGTCCAGGGTCAGCGCCGCTCACGCTGAGCATCCATCTCCAGCTCGGCGTAAATGAAACATAAACCACTCGACAGCCACAGAAAGGAAAGGGCGAGCGAGGCCAGGACGCTCAGACTACACACGTTGTGTGTATGTGTGTGTGTGTGTGTGTGTGGGCGTGGACGAGACGAGACATACGCCGCATGAAATGCATTTGTGTACCAGGAAAGGTGGCCAGCTCGATTGTTTTCGCCGCCCACAAAGTCCAGCTCTTTGGCTCTCCCTGGCGCCGCCTACGCCGCGTTACGGAGGGTTGCTCGTGTCTCGCAACAAGAAAAGGCGTGATGGAAATCACGATGCTGCCGCCGTGTTTAATGTTGGAGGCTGCAGTGTTTTGTCTGAGGAGTCGGTGGGAGGACTGTTTGAAACATGGCGGTACGTGGCGGCGTGCTTCGTCGCAAGTGTTTTTTTTTTAGCATTAGTGTTCCCTGTCCTACTTTGATGTCTTCTGGATTTGAGAGTCGGCAAAGTGACTGACACCTACATGAAGCGGCAGCGACCCCAACAAACAGTGTGAACTTCCTCTGGAGTTCCGATTGGAAAACACAAGCAATATATTGAGAGTAGGATTTGTGTCACCACACAAATCCAAGTGGTAAGGCGTCGGCCTCGTAAACCAAAGATCATGGGTTCAACCCCCATCTGTGCCTTGCAATAGGATGGGTTCTGTCTTGTTCCTAGACAGTCTATGTCATTTGGAGATGGTCATTTTGGTTCCAACAGAACATTTGTGTCTATCCGACCCAGGCATACAAAGCATACATGGCATAGTCACATGTGGTGCAGTGGCCAAGTGGTAAGGCGTCGGTCTCGTAAACCGAAGATCATGGGTTCGACCCCCATCTGTGCCTTGCAATAGGATGGGTTCTGTCTTGTTCCTAGACAGTCTATGTCATTTGGAGATGGTCATTTTGGTTCCAACAGAACATTTGTGTCTATCCGACCCAGGCATACAAAGCATACATGGCATAGTCACATGTGGTGCAGTGGCCAAGTGGTAAGGCGTCGGTCTTGTAAACCGAAGATCATGGGTTCGACCCCCATCTGTGCCTTGCAATAGGCTGGCTTCTGTTTTGTTCCTAGACGGTCTATGTCATTTTGAGATGGACATTTTGGTTCCAACAGGACGTTTGTGTCTATCCAACCCAGGCATACGTATTGTATGTGGCATAGTCACATATGGCGCAGTGGACATGTGGTAAGGTGTTGGTCTCGTAATCTGAAGATCATGGGTTCGACCCCCATCTGTGCCTTGCAATAGGGTGGGTTCTGTCTTGTTCCTAGACAGTCTATGTCATTTGGAGATGGTCATTTTGGTTCCAACAGAACATTTGTTTCAATCCGACCCAGGCATACGTAGCATACACGACATAGTCACATGTGGTGCAGTGGACAAGTGGTAAGGTGTTGGTCTTGTAAACCGAAGATCATGGGTTTGACCTCCATCTGTGCCTTGCAATAGGATGGGTTCTGTCTTGTTCCTAGACAGTCTATGTCATTTGGAGATGGTCATTTTGGTTCCAACAGAAGATTTGTGTCTATCCAACCCAGGCATACAGTGAAGAAAATAAGTATTTGAACACCCTGCTATTTTGCTATTTCTCCCACTTAGAAATCATGGAGGGGTCTGAAATTTTCATCGTAGGTGCATGTCCACTGTGAGAGAGATAAACTAAAAAGAAAAATCCAGAAATCACAATGCATGATTTTTTAACAATTTATTTGTGTGATACAGCTGCTAATAAGTATTTGAACACCTGAGAAAATGAATGTTAATATTTGGTACAGTAGCCTTTGTTTGCTATTACAGAGGTCAAACGTTTCCTGTAGTTTTTCACCAGGTTTGCACACACTGCAGGAGGGATCTTGGCCCACTCCTCCACACAGATCTTCTCTAGATCAGTCAGGTTTCTGGGCTGTCGCTGAGAAACACGGAGTTTGAGCTCCCTCCAAAGATTTTCGATTGGGTTCAGGTCTGGAGACTGGCTGGGCCATGCTAGAACCTTGATATGCTTCTTACGGAGCCACTCCTTGGTTTTCCTGGCTGTGTGCTTCGGGTCGTTGTCGTGTTGGAAGACCCAGCCACGACCCATCTTCAATGCTCTGACAGAGGGAAGGAGGTTGTTCCCCAAAATCTCACAATACACGGCCCCAGTCATCCTCTCTTTAATGCAGTGCACTCGTCCTGTCCCATGTGCAGAAAAACACCCCCAAAGCATGATGCTACCACCCCCATGCTTCACAGTAGGGATGGTGTTCTTCGGATTGTACTCTTCATTCTTCTTCCTCCAAACACGCTTATTGGAATTATGACCAAAAAGTTCTATTTTGGTCTCATCTGACCATAAAACTTTCTCCCATGACTCCTCTGTATCATCCAAATGGTCATATGCAAACTTAAGACGGGCCTTGACATGTGCTGGTTTAAGCAGGGGAACCTTTCGTGCCATGCATGATTTCACATCATGACGTCTTAGTGTATTACCTACAGTAACCTTGGAAACGGTGGTCCCAGCTCTTTTCAGGTCATTGACCAAGTCCTGTCGTGTAGTTCTGGGCTGATTCCTCACCTTTCTTAGAATCATTGAGACCCCACGAGGTGATATCTTGCATGGGGCTCCACTCCGATTGAGATTGACCGTCATGTTTAGCTTCTTCCATTTTCTAATGATAGCTCCAACAGTGGACCTTTTTTCACCAAGCTGCTTGGTAATTCCAGCCTTGTGGAGGTGTACAATTTTGTCTCTGGTGTCTTTGGACAGCTCTTTGGTCTTCGCCATGTTACAAGTTAAAGTCTTACTGATTGTATGGGGTGGACAGGTGTCTTTATGCAGCTAACGACCTCAAACAGGTGCATCTGATTCAGGATGATACATGGAGTGCAGGTGGACTTCTAATGGGCAGACTAACAGGTCTTTCAGGGTCAGAATTCTAGATGATACACAGGTGTTCAAATACTTATTTGCAGCTGTATCACACAAATAAATTGTTAAAAAATCATGCATTGTGATTTCTGGATTTTTCTTTTTAGTTTATCTCTCTCACAGTGGACATGCACCTACGATGAAAATTTCAGACCCCTCCATGATTTCTAAGTGGGAGAAATAGCAAAATAGCAGGGTGTTCAAATACTTATTTTCTTCACTGTACATAGCATACATGGCATAGTCACATGTGGTGCAGTGGCCAAGTGGTAAGGCGTCGGTCTCGTAAACCGAAGATCATGGGTTCGACCCCCATCTGTGCCTTGCAATAGGATGCCTTCTGTCTTGTTCCTAGACAGTCTATGTCATTTGGAGATGGTCATTTTGGTTCCAACAGAACATTTGTGTCTATCCGACCCAGGCATACGTAGCATACATGGCATAGGCACATGTGGTGCAGTGGACAAGTGGTAAGGTGTTGGTCTTGTAAACCGAAGATCATGGGTTCAATCCCCATCTGTGCCTTTGAGTCCTAACTCCTAAAGTAGATCTGTTCCAGTCTTGAAGAGCTTTCAAACCGAATCATATCTATTACTGTTGGAGTCCAATTGTAAACTGTCCTCGAGACTCTTAGAGTGGAAAGAGACGAATTTACAACAAAACACCTTCTTTGTGTAGCATTGCCGATACAGCGGTTAGCATAGCTGCCTTCCAAGCAGTTGACCCAGGTTCGATTCCCCGGCCAACGCAATCCAGTGAGTTTTACTTTGACAGGCATAGTAAAAACTTCTTCCGTAAGATAAAATATTAGATATGCAAATGACAATGGTCGGCTCCCAGTGGGATTTGAACTCTTCTAAGCAGGTGGCCACTGTGCAAACGGCGCCAAAACCAGTGTCACCTTGGTCCCCGGAGGAGATGATTAGTCTCCGTAACAGCACTGTGACAGTGCAGCTGTGGCATCAATCACATGGTCCATTCAACTGGGAACTCCTGCTTTTCTTTGCTCTGATAGGGAACATGTTGTGCTGGACTGGTACCGGGGTGGGGGGCGAATGCACCTGTCCTCCTGGTGTCCCTTCTCTATCGCATCGCCCCTGAAAACTCATCACAGACCAGGCTGGACCGTGAGGCGTGAAGACAAAAGACACATTCAGAGCAGTGGGCTCGGGATGTCTGCGGACACACAACGAGTGCATTCTCTCTCTCGAAAACAAATGTGTGTGTGCACGGCGGACAGATGGCTGCTTGAGGTTTTGAAGGTCAGACTCTACCTCTTGTAGAGGAAGATAGTCACTACCTCCCTGAGCTGACATCAAAACAAAACAAGCCTAAGGCAACAAAATGGTTATTCCAAGCAATTGTATTGCAACAGTTCTCTTCAGAATTACACATTGACCGCCTTGTTTGAAGGGAAGAAAAAAGGCGTAATGGCACCGCCAAAGGGCAGAAGAGTGCGAAGCTCAAAGCTAAACACTATTGAATTCAAATAAACGCAAGGAAAGTTCAGCCGACAAATTCTTGTGAAGAAAAACTTGCAGGATCGAGACAAGTCACACATATTGATGCATTCATTTGACCTCAGTGTCTCATTGAAAGGACCTTATTTGGAACTCACATGTGCAGAGTGGGCGCTGTGGCCAAGTGGTAAGGTGTCGGTCTTGTAAACCGAAAATCATGGGTTCGACCCCCATCTGTGCCTCAAAGGTATCCCTTTAACATAGATGCTCTCTTGCACTCTGCTGTTGACTTTGTTATCATCCGTTGATTTTCTATGCCGCTTATCCTCATTTGGTGGTGTTTGCTGGAGCCTATCCTAGCTGTCTTTCAGCAAGAGGACTGGACTGGTACCAAAAGGACTTTTTTGAATGAATTAATGAACGATGAGCCAATTCAAGAAACAATACAAGCAGTTGATGTTTGCTAAATACAAGGATGAAGAGTCTTGAACCAGTCATGATGTGCTATATATATCACTATATTGACACTTACTATGGTACACATAATTATAATAATATACATATACAAATAATAATTCGGTACAAGGTACATTATTAAAAAAACAACAAAAAAACCCTGTATTATCATTTATTATTATCATTATTATTAACTGTATTAAACTGTATTATGGAAAGCAGGAAGTGAACAAATGAAACAGTTACTGATTGTAAAAGTAAACTGTATTATGGAAAGCAGGAAGTAAACAAATGAAACAATTACTGATTGTAAAAGTAAACTGTATTATGGAAAGCAGGAAGTGAACAAATGTAACAGTTACCGATTGTAAAAGTACCAGATGAAGGGGTAGGATTTAATAAGCTTTGCTTCTTCCTACTCCTTTTGGACATGTGGAACTGGGAACTGATTATGTGATGCATTCAGTTGTAATCTGATGCATGTTCAAATGAAATGAAACCATTACCATTACCAATTACGATGTACTAAAAATAGGCTAGACCTTTAATGGTGGTGGTGATACCTGCTTTCATCTGCATCGGTTGATGGTTTTACATCGTAACATGGACTAGATGTTTTTGGGTGTGCTCAACTGAAGATCATGCTGATGGTTGAAATCTGAACTGCCATTTCATTACCATTACGCTCCTCCTGTTTATTTTTAGTACCTTCTGATATTCCAAATAATGTATAGAACTGTGGCGTTTTCTGTGTGGCACAGTAACTCCAGCCTTGTTTCTCTTCTCTTGTTTACTGTCAGTTTGAATACCGCATGCGCGGCAGCCCGTTTAGGCGGCAAAACACACGGGCCTGAATAATATATGAAAGGATCGGAAATCTTCCTTTCATGTGGTGTGTTTTGGTAGCGTTTCAGCTCTTTCAAAAAAAAAGAATCCTGGCAGTCGTCTGCTATAGTAGATACATTTTTCATTTTTTCTTTTTCAGATGGACCCCGTCCAGAAGGCGGTGATCAACCACACGTTTGGCGTCCCTCAGCCCCTCAAGAAGAAGCAGATTATCTCCTGCAATATTTGCCACTTGCGCTTTAACTCCACGGTAGGAATTAGTAGTATTTGTACACTTACTCGTATGCATGCATAAACTCCAAATGTTTTTCCTTGGTGATATTTTTTTTTTCTTGGTGGTTGTTTTGGCACGAGGGATGAGACAGCAGGTAGAGGCTCCGTTTATCAGCCTCCAGCAGAAACAATCAGCCTGCTCAGCGGGAAACACACACACACACACACACACACACACACACACACACAGTGAGTCGCATTTCTCAGGTCGTTTCATGCATATGCACAAAAAAAAAAAACAAAGAGACATCTCAGGTCTTCGTACGCTTCACGACTTCGGAGGAGGAAGTAGTTGCAGGAGGAGCTTTACAATGATGCTTTTACATGCAGAAAAACGTGAAAAATGAATATTTAAACAGGAACATTTTACCGTCACTGAAGACACGATTCTTGATGCGAGTGTCACGACGACACGATGTGACAGCGAGACACCAAATAGTCACCACCTTCCTGTTTTGCCATGACTTACTTCTTTAATCCAGTAGTGTTTCTCACCTCGGCGGTCGAGTTGTTAGCGTGTGTACCTCACAGCCAGGAGACCAGGGTTAAATTCCACCCTCGGTCATCTCTGTGTGGAGTTTGCATGTTGCATGTTCTCCCCGTGCATGCGTGGGTTTTCTCCGGTTTCCTCCCACATTCCAAAAACATGCTAGGTTAATTAGCGACTCCAAATTTTGAATGTGAGTATGAATGGTTGTTTGTCTATATGTGCCCTGTGATTGGCTGGCGACCGGTCCAGGGTGTACCCCGCCTCTTGCCAGAAGACAGCTGGGATAGGCTCCAGCACCCCCGCAACCCTCGTGAGGAAAAAGCGGTAGAAAATGAATGAATGAATGTTTCTCACCTCAATGACCCAAAATGGTCCCCAAGAAAGTTTCAAGCTTTTGATGAAGAAGTTAAAAAAACACTCTAGAATTGAAATCTCCAGTGGGAGGGTCCCCACGGCACCGCCACTTAACGCCAATTTCAAACACGAACGCGCCACGGCTTTTTGATGCAACCTACACACACGCTTGATAAACCTCCAAGATGGCTGTTTGTTTTGCTTCCTGTTTCTCAATGGGTGTTTTTTTTTTTAGCATAGGCATCATTAGGCTGTTATTATTTATAGCCACACACTCACAAGTGTTCGCCATGAAAAAATGATATTATGCACAACATTTTTGAAGAATTATCGGCGGTGAGCCTCAGCTGGCTGCGGAGGCGGAGTCGGCGCAGGCAGGATTGGTCACATCACGCCAACGTTTGAAGCTTTTTCACAGCACATTAGTCACAGGATGTTTGGCGCTGGCAGCCACGTTATTTATAGGCCTCTTCACGATGCAAAGTCGACGTGATTACCTCCATAAATTCATGACGCCGCTCGTGAAGCACCGTGATGTAACCTTGGGTCGCCGCTCGTAAACTTCCACTTCACGACAGTCAAGTCAAAATGGGCTGGAGAGGTTTTGCTTTATCATATTATGAAGTGATGTCGGTCATTAAACGACAAAAAAAATGAATTTGGGTGCATTTTTCACACATTATTCATATTAAGTCATCTGAAATTAGAGTGCAATTACTCGCTATAAAAAAGGATGTGAATGCATTTTTACAATTTTTTAAAAATTTAAATAAATGATAATACATGTCTGCATATATTATACTATAATTATAATTATTTTATTTTTATTATATTATTAGAATTATTATTTATTTATTTTAATAATTATTAATTATAGATATATTCATGTGTGTATGTATACTGTCCATTATACATGTGTGTGTGTGGGTGTATGAATATATAATATGAAATTTGATATTTTACATTTTGCAGCCAGTTTTGGAATAACAGTTGTTGATAATACCAATACTAATAAAATAAATACTAATATTAATATTATGATAATGATAACATAAATGTTAAGAAAAATACAAAGTCAGATTTAATAATAATAATAATAACACCCCGCCTCTCGCCAGAAGACAGCTGGGATAGGCTCCAGCATCCCCCGCAACCCTCGTGAGGAAAAAGCTTTATAAAATGAATGAATGAATGAATGAATGAATAATAATAATATTACAGAAGTCTTTTGAAAAATGATAAGAATAAATAGAGAATTCAGTAAAAAATAAAAATATAAGATAAACTTTTTTATGAAAAAAGTGTTGTCTTTTTTATCAGATAATATTTTGTGTGTAATGTACATACAGTACATAGTGATCATGTTGCGTGTAATTATGTTTTCTATACTTGAGCATCCAGCCAGTTCCATTTCCAGCAGTATGAGGGACTTTTTGACGTGACAGTTATTATTATTATTATGACATTTAGTCTTTTCCCATCAACCCATCATCGGGTTGCCACCATCCACATTTGATGTGATCTTGCTATTGATTTCTGCTGATTGTAGTGCGGGGGACTTTGCTCCGAGATTGAGCAGTCAATCAGTGTGTTTCTGTGTGTGTGTGTGTGTTGGTGTGCGCCATTAGCATGTGCCTCGCATTTGCAGCGAGAGGGACGCCTCTCACTGTGCGCGTTGATAGGGTAGTTGTGGAGTTGCAAGGCTCGCTCTTGCTGCGTATTTCTCATGCAATTATACCTCTGGCCTCCCGGCGTGCCGGCGCCGTTATCAGGCGGGAACAGACGGGCGGCTCGCGTATTGTGCATTCAGCCGTGCATTTTAACACGGGCTGCACGTCGGGGGCTCCACTTTTTCCACAAGATATTACATCGATTAAAATTCTCCTGTCTCGCTAACCTGTTTTTCTTTTCTCCTCCTCATCTTTCTGGCTTTGCTGCAGAACCAGGCGGAAGCTCACTATAAAGGCCACAAGCACGCACGCAAGCTCAAAGCCATCGAGGCCCAGAAGAACCGGCAACGACGGGCGGGGGAGGCTTCATCCGGCGGCAGGGACAGAGACAGAGACAGAGAGCGGGACAGGACCAAGATGGCCGAAACGGCGATGCCTGTCGTCGTGGACTCAAGCATAGAGGAGGGAACAAGTACGTATAGACATGTCGTCCAATGAGATGTCGGTACACTGCGATGTTGATTCTGGTTGTGGCTAGGTTTGTTTTTATACTTAGCATGCGGCATTGTGACAATGTAGGAGCCTTGGACAGGCGCAGTGGCCAAGTGGTAAGGCGTTGGTCTCGTAAACCAAAGATCATGGGTTCAATCCCCATCTGTGCCTTGATAGTTTGATAGACCCAAAAAAAAACGGGCCCCAACTCTAATTAGGCCCCGTTTCTTAGTGTTTGGTCATAACTAGTTTATTATATTCAAAACATCACATCAAAACTCTCTCTCCGTTCTACTGCATATGTTCTAGAAGTTGTCCATGACGTTCTTACAGACTGAATTGGTAATGGCTCTCATCTCCTCCCTGATGGCTTTCTTGAGTTCCGCAATGGTTCTGGGTTTTCCCTGCGTAGACTCTGTCCTTAAGATAGCCCCAAAGAAAAAAATCAGGGGGGGGCTTAGGTCCGGGCTATGGGGTGCCCACTCAAAATCAGTTTTGAGACTGATCACTCGGCCTCCGAAGTTCTCTTTCAGTCAATCGCGGGACAGGTTTGAGGTGTGAGAACTTGCTGGAACGTCTTGCTGGAACCAGAACTTGCTCATGAGCGACGAGTAGATGGTCTGGAGTTCATTCTTGAAGGTTTTTGAGGACCTCCACATACCGCTCCTCGGTGACTGTCACTGCTGCGCCAGATTCTTCGATGAAGATTGGTCCAATAATGCCTCTGGCCGAGATTCCATCATTCCATCACGGAGGAGATGAGAGCCATTACCAATTCAGTCTCTAAGAACGTCATGGACAACTTCTTGCTGCTCCTCAAGAAATGCACGGAGCTAAATGGAGGCCATCTAGAACATATGCTGTAGAACGGAGAAAAAAAAGGCCTCCAAGACCCGAGTGTTTTGATGAGATGTTTTGAATATAATAAACTAGTTATGACCAAAGTTTCATTTCATTCAGACAAAACACTAAGAAATCAGAGTTGGGGCACATTTTTTTTGGGTCACCCTGACCTTCCCCTTTCTTTTTATCTACAGCAGCCCATTGAGGCAGCTGACTAGTTGGGTCTGAATTAATAGCGCCCTCTGCTGCTCGAAAATGCCCACACGGATCCTCACATGTGGCATTTTGCATGCAAAGAGGTTGAGAGGAAATCAGGTAAAAGAGAAGCTCTCCTTGAGGAAGGAGAAAATGGACGAAATGCTGCGAGGCCGATAACGCTCTTCTTCTTAAGTTAATATTTCTCGCTCCGGGAGAAGGAAGCGGCGCCACAGACAAATGAAGGCTGAAATAAAAGATGAGATGAAATGAACGGCAGGCAGGGCAGCGCTGGAGAATGAAAGCGTGGAGGAGGAGTCAGCGGAGGGAGAAAGTAGATAAGCTGGGTTTGATGCCCTGAGTCATTTTGCTCTTATAATAAGAAGAATTGTGGAGCAGCAGCCGCAACCGCCGCCGTGCCAGCACCAGCGCCATCTTGCACCGGCAGCGCCAACCTATAATGAACACCACGGAAGGACTTGCGTCCGCCGAAGCCAAATAGCACACCTGCTCCTCTCAACATCACGCCCGCTTCCCAATAAACGCACGTCATCCGCAGCCTCAAGGTCAGCCTCCTCGTCCCCCCGTCACGTTACCCGATAATGGTGGTGGAGACAGACGAGGCCGCCACGCTTGGCGCGCCTCCTTCAGACCTCGCTGGGCCCGAAGCGCGCAAGAAATACACCAGACACGAGTGTCGACTCAATCTCGACATAAATCCCATCATTCTCGGTTTAAGTACTTTTTCTCCTCGCCATTAAACCCAAAATGTTGGCAAGCTAAAATCTTCTCAGGCAGTTTTGCCGTTAAGTATGTCCGTCAGCAGCACGTTAAAGGAAATTAGCTGCTAGCATCTAGAAAAGTCTAAACTACGCTACACTATTATCTTTTTCCATCTGATGTCTTCTTTTAGTCACATTTCTTCTAAGATGGCCGATAATCTTTCTTAAAGCTAATTAAAGTTAGTCGTAGCAGTAAAAAAAAACAAAGTTTGACACCGAAGGTTCTGCTGCCCTTGACTGCCAAGAACGGACAGGGAGGACGGTATCGTACAGTCACAGTAATACTTCACAGGAAATTAGTAGTAGGGCACCGCCTCAACTGCCCCAAATAGGAAAACAACATGGATTTGTTTGCTGATAAAACCAGAATATATCGCTAGTATTTGTTCGTAGTAGCTTTTTTGAAAATAACTAACCCACAGAGGTTGGAATACTCGCTCAATTAAGTTGGCAAAACGGATCCCTCTTGCTACATGGTCTTCTTCATAATGTGTTTAGCAGCCAGTCGCACCAAGTGTGTTTATTTATTTGTATCTCAAATGACTCGTCGCCAATTAAGAGGGGGCATCAAGCCCGACAACGTGTTGGCAGGCGAGTGAGCGAGTAGCAGGAGGCGGTTCCCCCGGAGACGGCGCGTCCACATGGATGTTGACAAGCATCAATCACTCGGGTCTTTGATGGACTCCGCTGTTGAAGCGGGAACTGTGTCTGTCCCCGCCCCTAATGATGATTTAGTTCCCTCCCCGACTCACCTCCTGTGCGTACGTAATGAGCTTGACATTTTTATTCATTTACTGTTTGCTTTGTGGTTAAAATTCTCGACGGATCGATTGACAGAACAGGTCACGTTGCATGTCGGGGTTTTTTTCGCTTTAAAAACTTGTCCAATTTAATTGAACTGCTCAAGCGCGGATTCATTTTTGTTGCGTGAGAAAAAAAAAACGAAAGATCGGCCACGCAAGCATTGATCCAAATATCCATACCCGACTGGCGAGGAGTTGTACTCCTCCTCCGAGGGCCCGCTGGTGCTGCCGATAGTCTGCTCTTTTGCTCTGACAGTTTGCCAATCCGGGTAGATGAGGGCGCAGGCTGAATGGGTCCTGGCGTGTGGAGAAGTGTGGCCGCATCAGGTTTTCCAAAAAAAAAAAAAAAAAAACCCATTTATTAAAAATTTAAAAAAACTTTGCTTTGGTTCCAATTTTCTACAAGAAAAGCTCTGATAAAACATTCCACTGTTCTAAACGGTAGCCTTCAAGTTATTTCCTTTAAACTTAAATAGCCAAAAACTTACCACTTCCACACGGATAGGGAGGATAACTATTAACAGTTATTTAACCTTTAACATGAACATTAATCAAACGTAATAATTTTTTCTGGGTACATGATACCATACAGCATCCATATCAAACATTAAACTTTCATATCAAGGCGGGGGCCTCAAACTAGTGTCCTGCGGGCCACATTTGGCCCGCGGGCCGCGGTTTTGAGACCCCTGATTTAAGTTAGCTCCTCATCGGTGATTCGGGATCTTGGCTTCCTCAGTGAGCCAAATGCTTCATCTGAACCAACGTTAGATGTTCTTTGGTGTCCTCGCTTCGGTTTATGACAACGCGGCCGCATTTCTTGGGTAGTATCCGGCAAGTATGGGGAGGCAGTACCCTAACATGTCCAGCAGATGGTGCTGAGGTGGAAAAAGTTGTCAGTCTTACTGTGTTACTGTCGACCTTATTCGGGTCTTGGTGGTACAAACGGTTGTGCCTGGTGAAGACTTACAAAAGGTACCAAAGCGACTCCCTCAATCCAGGGAACTCGTTCAAGTTCCAGATTATTATTGCAAAAATCCTGCAATCCATCGTCCTCCCACGTTCCAAAACATGCACTTCAGAAAACGGATGGATGGATGGATGGCGTCTTAGGTAATCCCTCACAAAACAGGAAGTAGCCAGCTAACAGATGGACAAACAAACAGAAGGCGCTTCACTGCTATTTATTTTCTTGAACCTATGTTCGATACCGCAATACCACGCTGTAGATAGAATGCTTCCGGCCTTATTCCGGAGTCTCCTTTTTGTTTCAGTGGGATTTGTCTAAGTTGGAAGCTCTTCTTTTCTTATCTTACAGCTGAAACCTGGCAACTTCTGTGTTGAATTAAGTTCCTTTGGATTCTTTTTTTTTTTTTTTTAAAGAGCTTTTCAGTCCCGCCAGCCTCCAAAGTCGTCCTTTGTAAAAGCGCCTGCTTAATCCATCGATCGCTATCATTCCACCCCTCCCCTGGAGGCTTCTTTGGCGCTTGGATCCTCCAGGGGGCCACTCTCATTACAGCGAAGGGACGCAGTAATCTCCTCTATAGGTTGGTGTTGTGCGGCAGGAATGAGAGAGGAAAGACGCTTATCTCCAATGATGAATTTGCAGTGGGACGTTGAAGGGGAAATCAATGGCGGCGGAGGTAGAGCGCCAAATGAAATGGAGGTAGAAGAGCGTGGTCAGGGTTGAAGTGGGTGATTCTCCCAGGGGAACAACAGGGGTGAAGGGGAGAAGTGTCATGTGACTCCGGTGTCTTTGCGATCGATGTGTTTGTGGAGCGTTGGAATGAGTCGGGACAGTGCCATGCTACAATTATGGCATTCCTACGGGGAAGCGCCATCATGCAAATGCTCCGCACTGTGTCTTAACTACAGGTCTTCAGTCCGACCTGGACGCGGCCACCTCGGAAGTGAAGATGGAGCACAGTCCCAGGAGCTCCGTCATGCTCACGCCGGTGTCAGACGTCTCCGCGGCCGAGCTGGTCACCCTTTCCCCTCCTCAGATCTCAGAGACGGCGTCCGATACCAGCGGCCCAGAGGCACCGGATGCCACAGAGGCCGTTGTCTCCAGCGCCGAATCGGGCAGCCAGGCGGACGCGGATGCGTCCAGCGCCAGCGGGGACGCCCAAGCCGACGAGGACGGCAAGAAGAGCAAAGCGCACCTCCACTGTCCTGTCTGCAAAGTGACGGTCAACTCCACCTCCCAGATGGAAGCGCATAACAGCGGTGAGTACAACGATGGACAAAGTTATTGTGGTTTTTTAGAATTACCCCTAAGTCCACCTTCTGGTCGTGTCCGCCAGGCACTAAGCACAAACTGATGCTGGAGGGTCAAAGCGTCCTGCCGCGGCGTCGCGGCAAAATCGCAGCCGCTCGGGCCAGCTGCAAAAGCAAGAGGCTGGGCAGCAAAGGCAGCGTGGGCGTGTCCAGCAAGAACTTTCAGTGCGAAATCTGCGAGATCTTCGTCAACTCTGAGACGCAACTGAGCCAGGTGAGCCCCCTTCGGTACTTCGGTATGTGACAAAAAATTTAAATTTAAAAATAATAAAATAATTAATAAATAAATAAAATAATTATTATTTCAAATAATTAAATAAAATAATTATTGCTTAAAATAATTAAATAAAATTAAATAAAATAAAAAATACTTAAACTATATTGGGAAAGCAGGAAGTGAACAAATGTTACTGATTGTAAAAGTACCAGATGGAGGGGTAGGATTTAATAAGCTTTGCTTCTTCCTACTCCTTTTGGACATGTGGAACTGGGAACTGATTATGTGATGCATTCAATTGCAATCTGATGCATGTTCAAATGAAAATAAAACCATTACCAAATTGAAAAAAAAATAGCTACATTACAAACACTTTGGTGCCCGTCCACATGCCTGCATTTTTAATATGTATGGGCTTCTTTGTAGCGTTCCCAATCATCTCTCCATCTTTTGGTGGAAAGGAAATGAAAAGAAGAAAGTGGAAGCAGTCGGTCGGGGTTCTGCAGAGAACGTGGTGTATAATTAGCCGACCCCTGCAGACAGCCATGACATGATGATGATGACGACGAAGCTGAATGTGAGAAATGGCCGCCAATAGTTTATAAAGCAATTACAAGTCATAGCGAGCACGCCACATACGGCAGCCATCGAGATGAGCGCGTGTGTGCGTTATCGCACCTCGTCGTCCGTGTCCTCTGATTTTAATTTAACTCCACAGAAGCAAGTCGGGAATGTCATTTCTCCTCATTAACATTCCGGTAAAATAAGCCTGTTTGTGGAATGTGGGAAAAAAAATGGATGTGCTGCATTCCAGCGGATTCTTACATAAGCGCCCAGACGCACACGTCTCTAAGCCTGTTGGCGGTGCAGCCGGAGCGAGAGAAAGTTTTGTCAGGTAGAAAGCGATGCGATGTGATTTGTGTACGTTCCCGTGCTGGCGTCCATTGTTCACACGGCGCATGAAGTTATGCGGAGCAGATGCTGATTCGGCTTTTTTTTTTTGCTCTCCTCTCCAACTCTCCACAGCACATGAATAGCAGACGGCACAAGGACAGGCTGGCTGGAAAGCCTCCTAAGCCCAAATTTACCCCCCACAGCAAGAGCCAGCCCAGCGCCAGCTTAGCGGTAAGTTGGGGGGGGCGGAGATAAAAGGCAGAAAGGTGATTTTACACAGAATACGCTTGCCTATAGCGACAGTTTGACCTCTTTCACACAGGGATGCTGCTATACAGCTAGACCAAAGCTGCCATTTATTCCCTTGTGTCTTTCACACAGAACCCAGCAAAGCTTAGATTACTCCTTTCGAAGCCTGCGTCAAATTAAATCCCTCCATTTATGGTGGTGCTTTTCACACAGAATGCCGGCTTGGGAAAAAGTCGGAATGTGTGAAAGGGGCTGCTGCCTGTGTCGCCTCCTTCACACTGACCGATGGTCTTTCATACACGACCCAGAAAAGAAGCAAATGTTGGGTTTTACACTGCTATTCCCTTTTCAAACAGCTGCCTTTTCTGCTGATGTTACTCCTCTGTCACTACCTACGGCGATACATTGCTTCCAACGCAACAAGGCAGCAGAAGCAAGTGTTCCGGCTTCCAGATATCCCCTTTCACACAGCCGCCTTCCCGCCTGTGATAACACTTCCAAAATCCGTGCATTGTCTTTGATCCCTCCGTTCTGTGTCGGTGCTGCATACACAGAACGTTGACGAGGGAAAAGTGTGTTCCCAACATGTATTTGATACACGGCTTACAGCATCACACCTTTTATCTGTGTGAAAGTGCACACATACACTGGAAAAGTCCCGCTTCCCTGGGTCCTGTGTGAGAGGCGCGGGCCAATAAATCTTCAGCATCTCTGTGTGAAAGAGTCTATTGTGTGCCTGTTGTCACGGTGATTCCAACCCCTTCCCCACCCCACCAAAAAAGACCCTACCCCACCCCACTGCTGAGCTATTGATTGACACACACAAAACACCTCCCCACCTGTGCTCCTCGTCCTCCCCCACAGAGCATGAGATGGAGTGGCTGTGCAGGCGTGGCCGTGTCGGCCATGAAGAAAGCCTTCAGCCACTACAGCCTCACCTCCCTCTCCTCGCAGGTCAGTGGCCCCCGGGGCGGGACTGGAGGGGCTTTTCCACCACGACTCGGCTTTGCAAACTTCAGACTATGAAGCCGAGGATGTCGTTAAACGCAAACGTTGTCTTTCTCTGACTCACTGGTGACGTTAGTGATGCACGGATGATTAGCGGGAATCCTTCGTGAAACAGGAAGTAGCCTTGCTAGCCGATGGGACAGGCAAACACTCTTATTCATTTTATTCACAAACTCTTGTTTACCTCTTTGTTTTTTGCTGTTTACATTTTATTACATCTTGTGGTCCGCTGCCCGTCTAGTCAGTTTAAAACTGGGGCTTGACGGCTTTGTGAATGACAGATTTTAGCTAAAGGGAGATGCTAACGGACGAGCTAAGACTCTTTTTGTCGTGTTTTGTACCCCTAATTATGTACCACATGAAATTGTCATTAGGTTGCCATCTTGCCACTCTTTCATGCTAGTTCCAACATCATGCAAACAAAGATGGCCGCCGTCACCACCGCTTATTGCAATTGTCTTCTGTGGAAATACCAACGTAGTGCAATAAGTCACCGTGCATCTTTAACACGACTAGCAACACTAACCTCACAAAGAAGTACAGGGGCGTCCTGGGGGCGGCACCCATTTTTGTTGGCCCCCGGCACATTTTGCAACAATAATAACAACAAATGGAACCATCAGAAAGAAATCGGTTGAGAAAACAAACAAGCAGGAAACGTTTTCGTAGAATAATATTTCTTGGAAGTATGAGAAGAAATTAAATTATATAATTTTTAAATTATATAATTTCTAATAATAATAATTTATATAATTTATATATAATTAAATGCAGTGAAATAAAAAAATGTAATAAAAAACAACAGCAGAAATGGATAATAGACAATTGTATGAGAATAAATATAATCATATTCTAAGGAAAAATGATGTAATTTTAGTAGAATAGAGTTGAAATATTAAATAAAATATGTGTCATATATAATGTGATGAAAAAGGTGTAAAAAAAAACGTGGCCACAACGTGGAAGTAGGAGAATGCATGTGAACTAAGCTAGCTAAGCTAACAATCACGAGGTACCCTAGACAATGTAATCCAATACACGAGCTGTATGAACAATTCTGATCGCCAAATTAGAATTGTCGTATTGGACGCCATTAATAGGGTGTTTGCATGTGTGGCTAATGCCGTGTGTTAGCATTAGCTTGTCGTTGTTAGCGATGCATGTTGCAATACATGTAGCTAACGCGCCGGCACTCATCCTCTCACGTGAGCGAGTGAGTTGGGGAACCATGTTTGCCGGAGTGAAACATGTCCTTCTCCGTGTTCTGTGTCTTCTCCAGACCAAACTGGCCTTGCAGAAGCAGCTGACCAAGAGCTTGACAGCGGGCTTCCTGCCCGGCCCCCTCACGCCGCCGACCCTGTGCACGGTGGCCGCTAACCCGCTGGCGCTGCGCCACCCGGTGGGCGCCGCCGCCGCCGCCACCGCCTTCATACAGACACCCTTCCTGGGGCCCGCACTGTTCCGGCCCGCGCCGGGGCCTCTGCGGGCCGCGCACACACCCATCATATTCTCCCCCTACTAAACCCACACGACCCCCCTTCACTCTCCTCTTCTTACCCGGTCCACCCCGCCCCCCCACTCCCACTCCTGTCTTGTGTGACCCATGTGACAAAGGCCACACTCAAACTATGCAGTCTGCCTGACTTAAGACGGACAGCGCCCCCATCGCGCCTTCTTCCTGCTGCGGTGGTCGCCAGCGAGGGAGCGGGACACGCCTCCACGGGCCGCATTTATAGCCATTCATTGGGGGACGGGGGCGGTTGGGGGGATACAGGGGGGTACATGCCGAGATTGCGGCTGTACGTTTAGTCTAGTTGGACGTTTGTGTGGTCGACTTAAGACAAGCTCCCTTTACTTGATGCCCTCTTTCGAGCATTTCTACATTTTATCAGTCAGACATGGTGTTGTGTCCATCCCGCCGCCAACCGCCAACCACTCACGCACAAACACAGACACACCGTGACACACTGACGCAGGGGTTCCCAACCGTTTTGACTCAAACTCATTCATTCATTGCAGAGTTTCATCATCAACCCTCCAGGGAAACAATAGTGGGGCAACATGTGACCACGGTTTCTCTTTTGGGGAAAACGTCTTTCATTTTCCCAAGTAGAACTTCCCAAGTAGAACTAGTATGTCATCATCACTATGGGCAAGTTATCCCAACATTCTGCAATAATTGATGCATAGTTAGCATGCATGGTTAGCATGTCGGCCATTCACTGTGTTTAACTGTTTGTTTAGTTAAGTGTTAGGTTAAAAAAAAAAGCTCATGACGTAACTTAACATGCCATCCCTTTCAAATGCAACACGTCATTGTCTAATATGGCCATGACCGTGGCGTGTGCATGGCGTTTCTAGACGCTTTGGGAGACCAAAATGGAGTAGAAAAATCTGTCGCTTCTTTTTGTTGTTTCGTTGATGTCACAAGCAAGATGCGGCAACACGTACTTTCGTGTTAGTTTCCAAGAGACTCCAATAAAACCACAGAAAGTCGCTAGTTGTTTTTTTTTTCTTGAAAAATTAACCTAAATACAAAGCAACAAAACACCGATCCGCCCTGCTCCGTCTTCTTATTCCCCAGCAGAGCAGGTGCATGTGAGGTGTGTTAAGAAGCAGGGTTAGGATGCCATCTACTGGACGGAATTGGATCGTCAAGCTACAGTCACAGCCAGTCCCATTGTCGTTATAACTGTCATTTTAATTGTCATATAACCTGGAAATGGGGTGTGCTTGATGATTGGTCGATAATCAGTGTTTTATGTGGAATTTGCTTCTGTTTGTCTAAAAGGTTGGGAACCCCTGCAGCAACACACTGATTACGGGGCAGAGGGATTTTTGTGTCAAGGCGGTGGGAGGAGTTTGATTGGCAGCTGGATGTGTGGGAGAGAGCAAAGCACAGCGCCATAGCAACCACATTAAAAAAAAAAAAAAAAGCACCTTAACACCATGAAGCCATAATTGCTTTCTTTTCTTTGTGTTATCAACGCTATCAAAATATTCCATGACATTTAAAGCAATACACACACACACACACACACACCTGAGGCCTCACCTTGCATCCATCATATCCTCTTAATTTAGGCTCCGCCCCTTCTCCTCACCATCAAAGCAGACTGTTAGTAAGAACTCCTCCAAAACGAGCACCAAATCACTTCCTATGCATTCTCATTGTGCAATATGTATAGTTGTGTGTGTGTGTGGGCGTGTGTGTGTGAGTGTGTGTGTGTCGTAAACAACCCAGTACTCGTGCTACTTTCAGCTCGCCATGATCTCCCACCTGTCCGTCAAAGCAGCCGGCCTCACTGTTTTTCTGGAGCAGCGTTCCCAAGTTTAAATGTAAACCCAATAGAGGATCTATTAGAACTTTTATCAGATTTATTGTATCATAGTCAGTAGATTCTAGCAAACCTCTCTCTCGGTGTCCTTTTTTTTTCTAAGAGGAAATATTTAACTAATATTGAACTAAGCGTGTAATTTAAGGCCGTTTTTCGGGATGAAAAAAAAAACAAAACATAAAAGTATGAAATCCCATAAGGCGGGCCTTCTCAGGGGTGACCAGGTTGAGCCAACGCTAACGCCGCCATCCACATTTCAGGGTAGCTCGTCCCTCGTTCAAGACAGCTGTACCGCAGCCGGCACAGCAGCGGATGGATTTTGGAAAATAAAAGCTTTTAGAACTTCTTAAACGCTTGTCTGGATTTTGTGTGTGTGTGTTTTATTAACTTTTATATTTTGTTATTTTTGTCTTCAATAATCATCAATTTTCTTCTCATAATATTTGGACTTTATTCCAATAACATGAAATACTTAGTTTCTCCCAATATTGCAACTTTAAGAAAATACACATTTTTGCTTTATACTACTAAAATCATGTAATTTTTTAATAATATTTTATTATTATGATTATTAAAAATTACAGCATTTTTTTTCTTTCTATGACTTTATTCTAGTAATATTCTAACTTTCCCACAACCTCATTTTTTATTATTCAAATGTCACAGCTTGTTTGCAGGTTGGACGCAGTTGCAGAGAGAAGGCCGAGTTTTTTTCTTAAATAGCTTTATTTAAACACAAAAAACTACGGAAGTCAACTCGGGTCAGAGGTCAAGTAAGCAGTACAGGTGGTTGGTCGACGCCAGGCGAAGTCACGAGACAAACAAGGTGAGCTTAGCAATGCTAGCGAATTTACGAGGATCTCCAACTGAAGAAGCTGCTTGCAGGCAGAAAAAAATGGGGAGATGTGACTCGGCTGGAGCAGAGGAACAAGTGGCAAATACTTCCAGCACATCGAGGCAACAGAACCGAGTGAAAACAGGTATGTCTGGTGGCTTCTGGGAGAGATGTGTCTATGACGACAAGAGAACAGCAGAGGTCAGCAAACACCACAACAAGGAAAACAAGGCACAGAATGTGACATAAAATAAGACTTCTTATTTATTATATTGCTATTTTCCCTCATCATATTATATTATTCTTGTGAAATTATGACTTTAAATGACAAATGTAACCTCAGCGACGTCCGCCATCTTGTCTGAAAGATGCTTAGTGGCCTTGTTTTGTTTACTGTAGAAAAAAGATGGCTACCTCCACCATCACGAATTTTAGTGACAACTAAGACACATAAAGAAGACAAATGCTGGTAATGACACGTATAGGTTATATATATTTGCTCTTTTATTTGAAAAATAGGGAATAAAATGAATGTTGTATCTGAACATTTTACACCTTTAATGTTGACGTGCGATAAAATAACACAAGTATACATAAAAAAGAACATGATTGAAATGGGATGTTAAGATGATATCAACCTCTGGGGGGCAGTGTAATAATATAACGGCTCGTAAATGTTCCACGTCATCTTGCATTAACCCATCGTTCCCATCGTTCCCATCGTTTATGTTAATGACCGTTCAAAAGAATCGGTTCGTTCGTGAACGTCACAACAGTAGCATTTGTATGCTGCATGACGCCATCATGCTACGCCAAGGCTCCGAGGCTATCTCAAAATGGGCTCCTCAAAATGTCCTTCTGCATTCAAACTTTTTACCCATGTTATCTATACTGTTATTTATTTATTGTGTTTTTTTATTCCATATTTGCACTAGAGGAGCTGCTCTCAACCTTATTGTACATGTGTATAGTGACAATAAAGACATTCGATTCGAATCCATGAATTATTATATATTATATATTATAACCACACAGATTGCCAGCCAGCATGCTATGTGTTTGTAAGAATCCGTGTGAAACACTGCCATCTTTTGGAAGGTATAGTGTACTTTCTGTTCCTACTCACTTGCCTGGCTGGCTACAGTTTAAAATTTTACAGACAAAAGTATTGGGACAGAAAATTTGGAGCTGGTGCATGCTTCTGCATCAGACCCTAATTCTTCTGACAGGACTTTGTACATGATTCAACAGTGGATCTAAGGGCAGGTTTTGGGGCCTGCTCTTCCACATCAGACTCCTCCAAGGATGCTTTTACAGACTTGCTTTGTGGAAAAGGGCCTCCCCAAAACTTTTCAAAACGTCTGCTAGGATAAAAATATAAGATACAGGCGGACTAATGTGTCTTGTCGAACCCTAGGTTGAGTTTTGTCTTTTTTGTGTGTGTTCGGAAGGAGGATGCCAGCAAGTATTACACGTGGCGATGCTTCGGCCCGGAGGACCAGCACGCACGGGAACCATGGGTGGACATGAGCGACCTCGGGCATGGTCAAGTCCACGTTATTTTGTTGAATACCTACCAACAGGCTGCTGTGAGTCTCACACACACAAACATTTGCATATGACGTGTAATGTTCTTTTTAAACTTGTGTAATGTACTTTCTGAGCCGAGAGGCCAAGACTGAAAGCTCCATCTTTGTGTCAGCAATCAGTACATCATGTATCAAATTGATAATCCTGCAGTTTGATTCCAAAATCATTTGTCTTGCATGTCCGCGGGTCAGATGCAACGTTACAGCAATTAGAAGACAAAACAGGCATCAAGGAAAGCATTCATACCGAACCGTGAGGTCATACCGTCGGGGGATTTCAAACCTTGGGAAGTGTTGAGTCATGCTGAAAGAGACACCAGCCTGTCAGCCACCTGCCTTGTCTTTGTCTCAGCATACTTTTAGAATCTGCATCAATCACTGACCAAGCCTGGAAGACTGTTTTTTCCTAACAGCACAAACTCTAATTCCGTTTTTATTTTGTTCATGCAGACGACTCCCAGCGGTGTTTTGCAGATCTGTTTTTACGTTCACGCCCGCTAACCTCAGCGACCTGAACCCGGCACGCACGGCCGAGTCCAGTCTTTAACCCATAATCCCTTTCGAAAAGTTGCGTCAGACGGTATGTTGGGAAACATTGTTTTGTACTGACAGATGGTTTGCAAATGTAGAGCAGATTTATGCTTTTTTTTTTCCTTGTGTGAGCCTGCTAATGTGGACTGGAGTGGGTGGAAACACTACCCAAGGCAGCGGAAAAAGGTTTGAGTTGTACTTGAACTTGTTAATCTGGTTTCTCCTGACTTGTACCAACATGAGGCTCAAAGCTACCTTTACCAAGACAACAAATGCTCAGGTTTGACTTTATTGTTGTGATGGAGCTCCTCTATTGGAAGTCATTACATGTTGGCGTGTCTAATGTTGTTTATTTTCTTGACAGGAAGTCACCTTGTCAATTGACTTCCCCTTTACCTGAGGCAGATTACCATAGCAACGGGAGGTAGATGTTTTCGCACATTTTTAAGCAATAAATCTAAAAAAAAAACAAACTACCACTGGCTGGCCGAGTGGTGAGCATGATGGCCACACAGTCGGAAGATCGGGAAGACCTGGATTTGGGCTTATTTTTTTATTTTTTTTTTTACATTTTCAGGGTTCATCTTCACTGGTGAGATCATCCACCCCCCCCATGATGGCTAATTTTGATCCCAGCCACTCCAAAGAATCTACCGTGCAATACATGGATAACGGTATGAGTTGCACCTTGACCAGTTCTTTCTACCATGCTTTGCTTCTTCAGGCGAGGTGTTTGTGGTCCAGTGGGAGCGGGTCAGACTATCGGGCCAAGAGTCCATGGGAGCCTTCACCTTCCAGGCTGCGTTTTACAAAACGGGAAGCGTCACTTTCAGTTACAAAGACGTGAGAAAAACCTCTCCTACGTTTTGGACGACTCTATACTCATCCTTTAAGGACAGGTGCTGTTCTATCGGTCAGGCTAAACACCCTTGTGAAGGTGGGCCTCTCTGATGCATTTGTGGTCATGTCATCATCCCAGTCATCAAGTCAGCACTCACTCCCATCTGTTCACCGGCTCACCATGTGCCGTCAAAGCTGTGACGTCGCTCTCCCACGCAGGCGTACAGAGGCAGACGGTGTGCGAGTACCATCGGATGGAGATAGACGCCGCCAATATCACCAGTTTGTCAGCAGAGGGCTAACAGGCCCTCCTTGAAGTTTAAGAAGGAACAGCCTGGCTCCACAGAAGTGCAAGGAGACGGGCAGGACAGAAGCTACATCGTCCAGGATGGACCGTGATGGAGGCCGTTATTCGCTATGCTAGCAGCGATCTGCAAAGAATTGCTGACTCAACAGCCAATCCAATACACGGATGAGCCACAGCATTCGCTACACCGGCACATTCATCTGATGAAATCCAACACAAAAAGTCACTCTTCTTCTAATATTTGGTAACCACAGTACTAGTAACAGCTCTCACTGTCATTTGTACGCCACCGCAAACTCCTAAATACTTTATATGCACACACAAAATGAAAAATCTGTGTTGTCCTTGGCCGAGTGCCTTAAGCTGGCCACAATAAAAGGCCATCCAGCAATCCCACATCCTTGCACGTAGGATGTTAATATAGGCATGGAAGTGTGTCAGCAGCAGGTGTCAGTCTAAGCACATGTTGACACCAAGTATAGGCCTCTTGCAGCTCAACGTGGCAGATGTACAAATGTACAGTATGTAAATGTGATTTGAAAGCATCTCACCCTCCCTCCCTCTTGCACAACCATGCAAGAAAGCACAGATGGAGCCCAACAAAAATCTGATTTGTCGGACCTGGATTATGTAACGCACAAAAAAATGAGGTTGTCAAAACAAGTCACAATCAAGGCTTCCTTGTGTGTACGTGATGTGTTGTAGCTGACCAACACAATGTTGAACCTGTGAAATTGCAGATACTGAAAATTCACAAAACAATATTCTTTCAACATACGTATGTGGAATAAAACCATAGAGCTGATGAAAACACTACAAATATGATGGGGAATGATGAATTGATGATTGTAAATATGTAATGTTCCAAATCAGTGGTGTCCAAACTGCAGCAGAGGGCCATTTGTTGCCCACAGCACATTGGAGAAATTAAATTACACAGAAAAACAGAAAGAAATAGGAAAAATAGAACAAAAAGGCAAAAATGTTGATACTAATAAGTAATAATAAAACAAAACATTGTCATTGTTCATCAACAATATACGGTACATAACTATTTTAAGCCTTTTTACAAAATAAAACTTATATTCTATTCTTATCACAAAGAAGAGAACCGAAAAATATCGATCCGCTACGACCATATCGATATTTTGCCTCGATCCACCCATCGTCAGTCTCTGGTCGGGAGCGCGCATTGAGAGACTGCGGGAGGAGGGAGGCGTCGTACGCGCGACCACCTTGTCTGCTGCCTGCCTGCTTGGTTAGTGTGGACTGACAGCCAGCTGTGTGCGGCTACCACGACAACAACAGAAGCCTCTCCCCGGTGGACCCGCGTCGAGAACCACCGCTGCCGTTTTGCCGAATCGTATATCGAACACCCAAACAGGAAGGGAAACGACGCCAAAAAAAACCCAAACGGTAGTGTCGTCGTCGGTGCTAGCTAGCTAACGACGAGCATTCCTCCAACATGAATCCGCATTGTAGCAGATGTAACCGAATCGTCTACCCCACGGAAAAAGTCAATTGTCTGGATAAGGTAAGTGTACTACAATACATTTTACTTGTCAATCCTGTTTTTTTGTTAGTTTTTTTAAATCCCCGGAAACAATCGCCACCTTTGTTCATCTCGGTTAAACGGACACCTTGCGTTATTTTTTGTGAATGAATCGCGCACCCCGAAGGGGGAACAGGTATCTCAACGCTAGCATGGCGAGCTAATCGCTAAGCTAGCTTCGAGAGCACTGCTATTCGCTGCTTTGTTTCACAAAAAAATATATACAATCGTAAGTGTGGCGTTTAAGGCTTCTTTAGTCCCATTGAGTTATTTTATACATATTCGGTGAGGCTTCTAGTGGGCTAGGGCAGGGCTGGGGTGGTCAGGGCCTATACTTCGATAGCAACCGATCGAAATCCTTATCTTGGCGCCTGAAGACGCCCCCCCTCCCCACTCAATTGAAACTTCTACTGATTTAAATATGTCAAATTTCTTCCTTTTCACATACTTCTATTAACAATAGAACAGATCAGATATGGTCACTTCCCGTTGAAGGGGTGCCATCGGCGGGGGTTTGGTGTCGCCTGTTTCAGGGGTGCAGTGTGGGATTGGGTTAATCCCGATGAGGGATGATTAGCTTGTCTTGATTCACTTTCAATCCACAACCTAATCTGACACTCAGGTGCTAAATCTCATCAATTGTGTCCAATCCCAACGCTGGAGTGTATCAGCACTGCATGATCCTCTGACGTCCTGTTTGCTGGATTATAAAGTGATCATTAGATGTTTATTATTATTGTTCACTTTGCCGTATGTAAACCCACAAGGCAGAGCATGCATGCAATGCTTGCAACAACAGCATGCTTAACTCCATCTGTGGGTGTGGTATGAATCTCACACCAGAGCTTGAGGCCAGCAGATAATTTGTGTAATGGACGCCTGAATCGCCATTGGGAAAAAATCAATCCCTGTCAAGGCCTGTTTGTTTGTTGACAGACGGGAGAGCAGCGCATTATCTTCCAGTAACATCAGCCCCTGCTCGGGTGCGTTCTTCTGAGATGCACTGTGACTAATGCTTTCCCTCAAAGTGCTTCAGACGGCGTGCCGTTTCTGCTTTCCTCAAAAGTCCCTCATCACAGCGTTAAGGCCTAAAAATACAACGGCGCTTTTCTGGAAGGCTGCAATTGATGTGCTGCCACAAGTGCAACCTCTGTGCGCTGTGGAATCTGGCCCCGAGGAAGCACATTCCCCTGCAGACAAGACCCTGCCATAAAACGTGCTCCGTCAGAGGCCCGCAGCGCCGTCTCCACGCCGTCTGTCTTTGCTGCCATTCCGCGTCAGCACTCACTCCCTTCCTGAAAACGGCCAAAACGGCCTCTCCCTTTCCACTCGTGGGGCTTGCTTTATACACGGGGTAGCTCAGGTGAAGAGTGGAGCCGCTGTTGTTTGTATTCTCAGCCGCTTGTTGAATGTCCTCACCTGATTGGCTTCTTTTCGTGCGTTTTACATGCACGGTCTCAACCCACAAAGGCTTGTTTGTGTGACAGCTGCATTCCGGTTGCGCCGGGCTGGGCCCAGCCGAGGCAGCTCTGCAGGAAAAAGACAGGAAGTGAATGCTACTCGGCTTCTTGTCGTTGGTAGTTTTCCGTCTTTCTTTCGACACTTAAAACATTAGTCGTTAGAATCCATCGTTACTGCTTATAGTTTGTTTTCCCCCAAGATGACAAATATGTCCAAGCGGATATTTTGTGGCAAATGTAAAGCTTGTTGAACGGTGGGATTGGCGAAAAACTACAAGGCAGATTTCAGTATAAGTAAAATGAAAGTTTTTTTGTCAGTCACTGTAAAGTTAATAGGAGTCTCCGCTCTTTAGAATGTGTACATTCCAGATACATTCCGCCTGTGTGTGTTTGCATTTGAATCGGTGCATGTTTCTACATGCAGGTGAAGCGGCGCCACAGTCCTTTTCCACTATCCCCCCGCAAAATAATGTTAAACCACAGCAAATATGACTAGATTTGTTTCATTTGTTTATGACTAAATTTGTTTTGATTGCACCACAGTTATGTGCTTTGAAACGCACAAGTCAAACACGTAGATAACTTTCTTCCGCGTTGCTCCATTTTAATAAATAAAGGCAACTTACCACTTCCACACTGACCGGGAGGAAAACATCTTTTCACTCGATCATGTCTGACATGCAATGTCTTGTTTCAATAATGGAACATGGCTGATGCCTAGTGACCAGAATCCTACATGTACCTTTGTCTTTCAATATTTTTGACTAATAAAATCATTTTTATATTCATTTTTGGAAAACCATGATAGAGTGATGGAGCGATATTGGAACTGCAATATTGCAAGGAAAAACTGTACTTGCATTTTTATTTAACCATTCACTGTCTTGCAACGTAAGCCTGGCATATAGTGGCCATATCGGGGGTTCTATGGTCATCAGCACAGTTTTTTGTTTCCTTTTTGTGACTTGACAATTATTATTTTACCGTTTCACAGCCACTTTTGATTGGAATTTATATGCAGCTTTTTCTGCATTTCAACTATGACTTGAAGAACTGATTCAGATTTTTCCAAATGTCACAATCACCTGAGTGTGCTTCTTCTTTTCTTCTATTTTACCCAACCAGGAACCAGTTTTGTTTTATATCCTGTTTGCTTTGTCAACCTTTTATTTTTTTTCATGCCCAAACAATCCGCCCCTCTGCTTCAAAAATGCACAAATCATACACGACAAAGCGGAAGTGGCGCTCTGACATCCCCTGGGTTCCGATGTTAAAGCAGTGACTTTATTTGCATGTGTGGTGTGAGAAGTGTGCTAACTGCACGCTAAGCACATTCATGGGCTTAGCGTGTCTTCTCACATCAGTGTCCGCTTGCGTGAAGCCGCCCAGACAGCCCACTTTTTCAGGATGCTATTAGCTATTAGCAGCATCCAGATGTCTGCCACTTTATTCTTTAGGGCTTGCATTGCCGTGTGCACAAAATCATAACACGCACCAGACCGGAGCAGCTGTCCGGAACTTTCTTGTGGTGCTAAATTAGCGTGTTTTATAACGAATCACGCCCACAGCGACTGAAGATGCACCGGGGAGTGGATGTTGCGAGGCTGACTGAGTGTGTTTGCTTATGAGTGGACACGCAAATATAACCTACATACCAGTACAACACGCATGTAGTCTGTATTCACTCACATGCCTACGTGCCCTTGAGCTGTGAAGATGCAGGGAGACGATGCAGGTTTTTTTTTTTTGTAATGTTTCTAGGGCTCCATCTCTGCAGTGTCCTCATTTTTCATTTGACTGCCAGGTCATGTCTGTGTAAGCAAACGCTTGCGCCGGACGGCTTGCGTTGTACACATTTGAGATGTTTAAGACCATCCCACCAAGCACAGTGACCCAATATGGCACAATGTCATCTACTCAAACGTGCATACATGAAAATAACTTTTTTGTTTGTCGCTGTGCTTTATTTTGTACTCACGTCCATATTTGGTCTTTGGTGTGTACACGTCCATGCAAACACAGCCGTTACAAAACACAACAGAAGGATAGATGCGTACTTGTTACAAGTCATGTGTGTCAACAGGGCGTGTGTCAAATTTCAGGTTTTTGCACGAGGACGCCGAGCCAGTAGAACCGTGTGTGCTTGTAGCTGAAGAGGGAAGTACTTGGCGGCGTACCGCTTTTGAAGGTGGACGAGGTTTATCCTGGCGGAATGTGGGTCAGCAGGTTTTTGTGTGGCATAGAAATGTGTAGGTCATATCTGCGGAGTGCATTCAGAGGGGCGGGGTTGTTTGTTTTGGGCAGGATCCAAAGTCCAACCTCAGCTGGCCTTTTTTCCGTGTTTTAGTAAAGCGGCACAGGACGAATTTATTAGGGTTGCATGATAATTATCTGGCCGATATGACAAATTATGATGTCAGACCACTAAATCCGAATGATTTAAAAAAAAACAAAAAAAACCCCATTGAGCTTCAACACACCGACTCTTATCTGCCACCTGAAACGCTTGAGGCTTGTTCCTATTACCGCGGCGTTTAAAAAGTGCAAAAGGTTGCCAGAGATGAAACCAGGTTCATAACCGAGTTCATAAATTGTAAATAGATATAAAAAGTTTTTGATGTTGGCATTGGCCGTGAGAAGACTTGCTAATGAGTCCTTAGCTTCTTTTTACACTTGTTTGTCCTTTGCTTATCAGCTACGCCATTTGTCATGTGTCGTACGTCTCCTCATAAGTCATTTTATTGTTTTTATGGTTTGATATGAACCGCATAACTTCTTTTTACACCTGCATGACAGTGAATAAAATGAATGGAGCCTTTCATAGGTTTCAGTGCGACAGTGTCACCCTACTTTTTATGTAGATGTAGTAGGAGACGGTGCGGCTGCAGACGTGGCAGCCACCACAGGAAGCGCAGGAAAGGAAGTCCTGCCGCCGATCCAGAAGGGATTTGCCCTGCGCGACAATGAAGCAACACATGCGCCCGACCCGCTGTCAGCGCTGTTGGTGGTCTGCCGCATCCAGGCGCTGAGAAGCACTCCTTGTTAAAACCAGCCTGAAGCCAGATTAGCTACTCAATTCAGTAACAAAGTGGAGCTGCTGTGTTTTGCTGTGATTGTGTCCACCATTCAGCTTTTTACAACTTGGCACCGGCTTGATTTATTGTCGGCTGTGCGGCGTACTACGTTATCGCACTCGATCGCTGCACAAGTGAGAAGAGGCAGATCCTGTTTTACTCCGCCATGTTGGACCCTGTGTCGTCCTATCTCCGTGTTGACCACACAAGTCATTCTCTTGCTTTTAGGCTCCTATTGTGAGTAATGAAAGAAAATGATAAAGAAGCCAAGTTGAGGACTTGTTCTGCCATTCCTTCTTCTCCCCCCTTTGCCCCGTCTTTGCACTCTTCCTCCACCCACCCTTCCTTCCTTCCTTCGACGACAGTGTTGGTCTTTTCTCTCAGCCTCTGCCACCCCTCCCTGCTCTTTCTCTTTTTATTCTCCACATTTTCCTCCCTTGTCTTCCCACTTCTCCCAGTCCTTCTCAATGCCTCGCTGAACCCTCAGGCTTGAGGACAGACAGGCCCAGTGCCAGAGGAGGAAGGGAGGAGGTCGGTTTGGGTGTTTGGAAGGAAGGGATGCTGGCATCGGCTCTTCAGGCCTGTAGAGATAATTACAACACACATGGGGGTGTCAGAAAAGTAGTTTGAGGATTATGCACTGGAAAGCGGCTTTATTTCAGACAGGTAATATTTCACATGAAAACCAGCGTAATTCTTAAAGAGCTAATTTAGCCAGATTTGGTTGGTTTTGGCGTTTATCATCCTTTCTATTTTCGGGGGAATATATGCAAAGCTATTTGAACAATCTTGCAAAGCAAATATGACCTGTCCGAAACTGTACATGTAACGATACAATATAGCATATAGCTTCTATTTCCCGGGTGTGTACCTCCCTTAAGGCGGCCACCATTTTGACATGAAATTGTCGGACAACTCAAGCGTGCCGGAAGATTTTAATTAACTGTCTGCATTGACCCGTTCAGATACTTGGTTAAGGATGCAATTAGCGCTCCAACTACCTCCGTGTCAACAAGATCCGAGGCAGCGGCGTGTCTTAAGTAGGCCGCATCTTCACAATCCTACTACTAATCTGCTGAGGTCTCATTTGAAAGGAGGAAATGCGTGACGTTGTCACTTTTTTTAGTGCAACCCTGAGCAGCCAGCCCTGCCCTACAGAGCCATAAACAGCCACCATGCAATTTGATTACAAAATGTCTACTGCAAGCGACAACTACCGTTTCCACATCTCGCTTGTGTTTTCACAATACTACTGTACTTTTGTCTATATCCGGCCCACTCAAGCCTCACTCTACAATTAGCCTTCGTCTGCTGTGCTCCACGTGTGACTGTTTGGAAAATGTCTCCTGCTCTATTTATGTTGACGTGTTTCGCCCCCCTTCTCTCTGTTCTCCACAGTACTGGCATAAAGGATGCTTCAACTGCGAGGTCTGCAATAAGACTCTAACCATGACCAACTACAAAGGCTTTGAGAAGAGACCATACTGCAGTGTGTAAGTCGTCAAGGTGTACCTTTGTGTGCTGTTTGTGCACGTTGTTACCCAAGTCGAGGCCCCTCTCTCCCTCCTCCCTTCTTGTTTATGGGGGGTTCTGCTCACCGCCCCGTCCCTCACAGAAAAGGCCTGTGTATCTGCCGTGTGGGAAATTGTCCCCCATCCCTCCCTCCCTCTGCGGTGAAAGGAATGGCGCTTATAATCAACAAAGGAAATTCCTCAAGTTCCTCTCGAGTGACACAGGAGGACACAGTGCTAACTAGCTTGTTCACTCATGCTCGTGCCCCACACCAGATCCTCGTGTGGAATCTGTGGAATCTCCCATTAGATTGATGTTCCTTCTTTTGTGCGCCCCCCCCCCCCCCCCCAAAAAAAACAAACAAAAACAATCATTATCCAGATTGTGATGTCACTAGCTAATAAACAGCTGCTATTACAGGATTTGCCCTCCGGTTATTTCAGACAGATTTCAAATGTAACAGCATCCTTATTTCCTCCTCTTAATAAGAAACAGCTTTTCATTTAACCGCTCAACCTACAGTATCATTTATTTTCATGCATGAGGATTTAAATGTTGGCTTCAGCTCGCGCCCACACAGAATATCGTCCAATTTTCCTTCACAAGTATTTTTGCCCTCGTGAGTTTACGGCCCTGCAAATAAAGTTAAAACAGTGCGGTCGCATGGATTTATGGAATGATTTCAAAGTTCCCCCACATACAGGTGCATGTCAAAAAAATTGGAATATCATTTAACAGTTAATCTGATATCTGACTATGTTGTAGTGTTTGGGAGCCAAGGCAACAACAGCGTAACATGTATTGGAAAGACTGGTAACGCAAGCGAATGCATCAGTTTACGATACGTTACGCTGACAAACATTAAGTTTGTCTGCGTTTGTTGGCACGTGTTAATACAATGGAAGAAAACCGACAAGAACCTTATGGTTCACAAGGCTGAAGCCCACCGCCCGACCCGACCGGGCACAATGTCGGCATCTGTGTTCCACATCCTCGCATGACGAAGCTTGTAACCGACCACCACATGTTTGGACTGCTGGTGCAAGGCGAGCACAGATGTTGCTAATGCCACTAACAATGGCTCTGTTCACTTCTGCTCGTGTGTGTGCCCCAGTGTGCAAGGCGATGCCACTGGGGGGGGGGCCCGGCAAGCACTCTGCAAACAGCCGTGGATGGAAATGGATGTGTTTTATCCACTCGCAGTCCATGAAAAGGCCTCTCATGGACGTGACCTTCTCTGCCTCCATCAATGAGAGTGTGCTTTTATTGTGTTATGTTGATTTTCCATTTTCCACTTTTCTTAACAGTCTTCCTAGGAATTTACTCTACATAGTAATGCATGCATCTGAGTATCAACATTTGGTGCCCGATAGGATGCCTTGCAGTCATCTACGAACATGCATTTCAGCTGTCATTTTACGGTAGCACCTGTTGCAGTTGTACTGCCATCTTTTTCTCTCTCGAGAAACTCACATCTCCTTTTACTTTCCCTACTGGAGTTGTCGTGGCGCCAGCAGGAAGGAGCTAGACCCCTTCACTGTGTTTATTTGGATTCTTCCCATTTTGTTTAAAACGGCTTTCATAAGAGTAAACACTAGCAGAGGAGCTTCCCACCGAAGGAACGTTTGAGGAATGAGCTCTTTATCATTGCTCTTCTACATTTGCTGCTTATGTTGTGCTGTAAAAACACGCCACTATTCACTCATGTGTTGGCTTTTATTCATCCGGACTCTTCAAACAGCTCTGGGCGGAATTTGTAGCATCCATGTTAATTCATCAGTTCTAAAAATGCTCCACCACTAAGTATTCCTCCATTTGTAATTGTTTGTCACGCTGCTATTCCAGCCATGATTGGAAAAAGTGGTCTCATGGGTAATGGTTAAATTGTCCCCCTGTTGCTTTGCTGTGATTTTTGACAGCATGTCAATTCCAGTTTCACCTGGAGGAAAAACATCCATGACTGACCCATAACTGTGTTCCTTAAAAGGTTGCCCCTCTGCTGTTTCCAGGTTGAATTCCTCCTCTCCTGCGGCGAACATCTCGCCATTCCTGCACAGTAGGCTGCATGTGTGTGTGCGTGTGTGTGCACGTATTATATCGATAGTGGCTCAGAATCAGTAGTACGTTAAGTGTATACTGTGCCCCTTCAAGCAGAAATTGATAAGTCTGAGGTGAAGTGCAACCACACTTTCCTGCATTTAGCAAAATGCTCATCATCTTGAGTGTAGGTTAGACATTTAACGTCAAGAAATGGGCAGCACCAACATCTAATTTTTGCACCGATATCTTACTGCGTTTTTTCCGTCTTGTTACTGCCATCATTGTCGGAATCTGCGCCATTATGGCACTAAGTTTTGGTATGCATTCCTAGCGCACGTATGCATAGCCTCTCCGACACGCTTCTAATTTGGTAACCACGTCTTTAGCACTCACACTTTGTGCATGTGCCGCCCAGTCGGGTCTGTGACTCATTATTGGGTTACGCAACCTGAAAGACAGATGAGTGTTCTTGTGACTCACTCGCATGGTTGCATACACACACACACACACACACACACACACTTCAACGTCTGAACGTGTCACCACCCTTTTATATATGCTGCACTGTAACTTGTGTGTCTTTTGTGAAGCAATTTTGATGGCCCGTTAATGCAAGGACAATTGCTGAGGCCACATCAGAGCCGCTGGGTGAGGCCACACATACGCACTCTTGCTTCAGAGAAGCGCCTCTTTTGATGCAGATACAAAGATAATAAATTCCCATATCACTGAGGTGTATCCCCACTGGAGAATCCGAGATTTATTTATTCCCAGTTACACAGACGATGAAGATGTATGGAAATATGTGTTTTAAAACATGACTCTCTTTTTTTCATAATTTATTTTCCCACCTTGATGAGCCGGTCACTGTGCAGGATCTCTGTAGATAATCTAGGAATTAAATATTTGCGATAAATAGCGAGGCTGTGTACCAGCGTTCAAGAGGAAGCATGCACGGTCGAGCATGCAGGCGTTTGAACGGATGCGAGTTGTGATCTCGTGCCCGGGGGGGGGGGGGGGATTTTTTTGTGTGTCACAGAGCTTTTAAATGCCAGCGACTCCTGCTCACTGACTCCTTTGGTCTTTTAAGCGTTTTCGGTGTAACAGCGTTTTCTGTCAAAATCACCGATCATGATCCTTCATCACAGGCCGATTAGAGAGGGATTTGCAGTTTTAAGCATGTTGTCAAGGAAACTGTAAACAAGCGGCTTAAACAAGCGATATTTGCGGTCACCCCCACACTCTGAGGCATGCTGGGAAATGCAGTCCATGTGTCACAACTGCCCTGTGGGACCATGCTGAGATGACGTCAGCCCTGATGGTGTTTAGCATGAATAGAATAGGCAGTTGTTTGGCGTGCCATTGATGCTCACCTTTGGATGTATTGTTTTCCATTGCACAGTGATGGAAGCGATAATCATAATAGTCAGTACTTTTGAGAATAGACGGCTAGAAATAACAAAACTAAATACTCACACTGCGGTATTATCCTCCTCGGGGGCCCCCCTTGGCTGCAGTGGCCTGTTTTCTTGCTGCTGTCACTCTCCTCTTGAATAAAAGGTGTTTTCCAACACTGACCAGCAGTCTCATGCTGAGAAGTGAATACAGAGAGATTTGTGCTATCGTTTGTTGATAGCATGCGTTGCTCTGTGTTTTTCAGCAGAAAAGTAGCATAGCTAGCCAGTCACAAAAAGGCTTCCGTCACTCACACTCATGCAGTTCCTCTTCCTGTTAACCTCCCCCACAGAATTGCCGGACCCATGAATATGTGTGTGTGTGTGTGTGTGTGCATATGTGTTGTAACACACACACCTGCTATAGCTCTCCCCCAGAACACTGCAGCCTTGAGGCTCCTGTTACCGAGGAGCCTCACTTCCTCTTTCAGAGGCTACCTTGCCTCCCCTGACGCCACATGTCTTTCTTCAGGGGCTCCTAATTTAACTTTAGGACCGCTGTGAATAACTCATGCCCCCAGTTTGGAATGACAGGCCCCTCCCTGCCTTCTTTTAATCCAGTCTTGAAATCATCAAAAAATAACAATCCTGCATGGTGATTGCTTGTTTTCATATCTGTTGGCGCTCATGCTGTTTTGCAGACACTACCCCAGGGCGGCCTTCACCCCTGTGGCCGACACTCCAGAGAACATCCGTCTCAAACAGCAGACCATGTTGCAAAGCCAGGTAAGCCCCCTTTGCCATTAGCAAGATCTACAGCTAAGTCAAACTCCAGCTGTGGAGCACACACACACACACACACACACACACACACACGTTGGCACCGTTCCACAGAAGGAGGCAGGGTGCTTTAATGCGAAAAGCCCCGCTCGAGTTAGCCCTGACAGCGTGTCTGCAAGTGCAAAGGCCACTTTACGATCAAGCCATCAGCGTCTTTAAGATGAAACACGGGTCCGGCGAGTGCAGCCATGAAACTGATTTGCAAGGCTCACAAGTGGAGATTAGTTCTCGGCCGTTATGTTTACACTGATTATTTACACGCGTTTGAGCGGCAGAGTAACTACTTAACAGCGATGCTATCGCCACCGTTTCCAACAGGAAACCCACATATGTTCTTTCGCAAAACAGCACCCTCATTAGATGGAAATATCCATCTTATCTGGGTCATGTGTTACTGCTGTAATAGAAAAATGGCTCCAAAAGGGAATTGGACAATGTTCTCAATTTGGCAGCCAGCAGAGCAACACATTGCATTTGTATTTTTTACAGTAATTGACTGATTTATTTACTGATTGTAAAGAGTCTAAATATTTTTACTAATATGTGTCTTATCAGGCTGTTTGTGTCACCCACTGCAGATTAGACCTCACTTGTACGTGTTAGAGGGGGCTTTGTGGACTATTGGGGTGACAGCTGGTGTTTTTATGTGAAATGTCCACAAAACGCACACAAACAACAACATACATCACGTGAATCCCTGCATTAATTGAGATTATAAAAACAAGCACACTTATCTCTGCATAACAAGAAGTTATTGTTTCATGGGAAATAGCCAAACCTTTTTTTTATTCTTAAATCTAGTAACAGAAACACTTGGCTGTTTTCAAACGTGGTTGCAGATAAATAGAATGCAGAGTGAGTCATCTTGGTGGTAGCCAAATAAAAACAAATAGTTTGAAAACATTCATGCTTTCTGGAACCAGCACACTGCACCGCTGCGTTGCTACGGAAACCTTATTGCTATGGAAGCCGAGTAGTGGTTTGTCACACCTCATTGCAAGACTTTGAAAGGGGGGGCACGACGAAGAGAGAAGTAAAGGGAAGAGGAAGAGCGACAGCGAGGCACCAATGCAGGCAGGCAGGCAGGATGGGAAGGAGGGGTCAGGGTGAGAGAAGAGGAAGACTTCGATGCAACATGTCCTGTAAGAATAGGCGGAGGAATGCGAGGAGGAGCTCCTTTCAGATTTATATGAGGCGACCACATGTAAAGCGGTAAAACACGAATGCATGCGAGAGGAGCACAAAGGAACAAGGAGAGGTGGGTGGGGAGCAAAAGCGGCACCGCAATTGGAGGGGAGAAGAAGACGTAAGAAATGTGGAGCGTCGCATGTTGGGAGGATGGTCACATGACGAGGAGCAACCCTCCCTGTGGGTGGCAATGCTGTGGCGTTGTGTGGATGCAGTGTGGCGGTTTGCGGCACAGGAAACGCAGGCAGGAATCCAGAGGGCAGGATATGCGAACCGATTTGTCGTCTTCGAAATATCTCCTTCACATGTAAAAGCCCCGTCAAGGGTCATGTGACGTCACAACCTCTAACCTCCTGGGGTGGGACGACTAGTGCAAACACACGCACACACCCTGACTTGTTTGCTACCTCTCCTCCTGGCCATATATGGTTACCACCTTTGGACTTCACTCCGCCGTGGAACAGGAAGTGAGCGTCACCACAAAAGACGACGCAAATACACACTGGGTCAAGCCTGACTGCACTTTGCTTGCACCAGACACGCTCTTTTAACGCTACACAGAACATCATGAGTCAATTGATAAAAATAGATTTATATGCCATTTCAGCACATCTATGCTTTTATTTTGAAGAATGGTAAGCTGATAAAACTCATTAAAGAGGAAATGACATTCTAGTCTAAAAAAACACACAATATACTTTCCTTGGCCAAACCTGCACCTTCTCAGTGCTTGACGTTTATCAGGCTCCAAACGGCACGTGATGGCGCAATGCATTGTGGGCCTCCAGCGCTATTTCTTAGAGCATCAGCTTTTGCTTACATCAGAATTGGTGCTTTGAGAGAAAGAGAGAGAGAGAGAGATGTACACAACGTAACTAACGTCCGCTTCTCCAGGAAATGAGCAATGTCACACGTCCGTGATTTTATCAAAGTGCGGTCATCAGTCACAATCACATCAATAAAAACTAGTTTATTATTAATACTGGTGATTGTTACATCCCTAATACGTGACCATATGACCAGTTGCTATGTCGGGTATTTATCAATTAATAGTTCATTTCTTTCCTCGGTTGCCAGTAATCTGAGATGACTTCCTCCCAACTAACCTTGTGTATTTTTCCCCTATGTCCAATGTAGGTTCACTACAGGGAGGAGTTTGAAAAGCAAAAAGGGAAAAACTTCAGCGTGGTCACAGACACGCCAGAGCTGCAGAGACTTAAGAGAACACAGGACCAAATCAGCAATGTGAGTGTCACATTTTTTTTCTCACTTATTCTCCCGTGGGTGCCCTCGGAGGCACTGCAACAGCTTGTGTAAAGTCTTTATTTCTTTATTTTATTTCCCCGGGTTCGCCCATTGGAGAACCAAAGGGCAGAAATAGCAGTTTATTCATCAGAGCTGTATTCCTGCTCTCTGCCCCACATCAAGAGTCATTAATCCGCCCGTAAATAAGAGCAGTGGAGTAGAAACACACATGATTTATCCCTCCTCTTAGCCTCACTTCCCATGGGAACCTCGCTCACATACGCATTACACACGCTTCACTACATGTAATGACACAGTCAGAGTGCAGCGTGATGGCTAATCACTGACATCAAGGAAGTGTGCAGGCCGGAGAAAAGGTGCATTACATGTATTTATGAGCGGGCACGCACACACAAACCCACATGATGAAGAGTCGGATTGAGACTCAAACTCAGACATCTGCTTGCAATCAGTCTGTCGGATGAGTCCTCCTTCCTCTTCTTTGTTGTCTGGACGCAAACGCATTTTGACATGTTTTGCTTCATTTTCTTCCTTCTGCGGTCTGACCTTTTATTTTGTAAGGCCCCGGGTTTCTCTCCGGAAGAAATGAGTTTGTTTGCCCTGCACTGTATCAATCAAAGCAACTCACTGTCCAGGCTTTTTATAAATTAAGTGAGACTGAAATTTTGGGCGTGCCAACAATGTGAATAAATGAAGGATAATCATCATAAAGCACAAAGATGGCGTCCCCAAAATGTACAGATATAATAACTTCAGTCACATGCTATTTGAGCCTGTGTACTGTCTGCGGAGTCTGTGTTACTTTTCAGTACAGGGTGTCTCTTTTTGTAAATACGTTAACCAGGATACTATGATTTAATTAGGCTGTCTCCCCAGTAAGTACCAGTAGGGGTCCTGAAAACTGTACCTTCTGATGCTATGGACAGAGTAGCATCGGGGAAGGGATTCTTTTGTTTAACAATGTAATTCATTTCCATGCATATATGCATATACAGGAAGGCTCCCTGTGATGGAAGTTCTTTATCCCTACCCAATCCCTACGGAGTGGGCACCAAGGATGTGTCCTTTCTCTTGTAATGTAATTCATTTGCATGCTATGGAGTATGACCCCTTTGTTTTGCAAAGGTAATAAAAACGGCCAAAGTTCCGTATTTATTTTAGGCATTCTATTTCCTACTTAGATGATACATTTTTTTCCCACAACACTTCTCTTTCGCCGCTCTTTGACACTGAGACATAAAAATGTTTAGTTATTCATATCATTGGTTCTATAAAAAGGGGGCTGTCTGGTACCTATTGGGACAAGTTTCTTTGGTTTTTCTGCATTTTTTTGTTTTCGTCGTGACAAAAACGGAGGCACCGCTGTATTTCCATCACTACACGTCTACCCTCTTGCATACTGTTTCATTCTCCCTCACTTGGAGTTTAAGGAGGGATTCTCCATGCACAGCGTAGACCACTTCCTGTAAATCCTCACCATCTGCTCAACACACCCCTTAGAAACAAACCCAAATAATCTCCCTCTCGCGCACACACACACACATGAAAGCAGCAGCACATTGCACTTGAGATCATTGTTCTCTCCATCACTTGGCTCGCTGTCATGGCGCAAACACTCTGTCACTCGCTCCCGGCCTTTGCAAATGGACTCCTCCGCCGCCGAGCACAGTGGGCCCTTTGATGGCGGCCGCAAGCCGAGACGTAAATCTTGACCCCGGTCCGCTGTGAGTCAGACTGGTGACAGGCTGCTATTCATGAAGGGCCAGCTTCATCACTGAGACTTTTTTTTTAATGTGTCTGCCATCTTTGTGACACACAATTCAATCCCACCTGAGTGGACATGATTCAAAGACACATGCTCAGTCATGACTCCTCTATTTCCTCTTCAATGTTGCTGACGCATTCCCCACAAAAAAAAAGATTCTAGTTGCCTCCCTCTTCCCTCCCACTCCCACTCCACCACACCCCACCCCCGTGTCAGCGGCAACCGCCTTGTGACTGCACTCACGGTTTCCTGCTGCCAAGATGTCACATCCTGTCAGCCTCTCAAGGCCCCCACCCATCACACTTGAGTGCGAGTGGGAGCCATCTGCTGGCGGAGAAGTGAACTGCATGTAGAATTATCTTGATTTGTCATGTTTGTGTGTTGCTTGCAGATCAAGTACCACGAGGAGTTTGAGAAGAGCAAGAGTACGCATCATCCGCAAAGCAACCCCACCCCAGGTAGTCCAAGTACGGGTTCAGACCGGCCCTTTCACGAGCCGCACTGCTGAGTTATACAAACTTTACCCCTTTTTTTTTGTTGGCTTTTTCAGCAGCTTCTCAGAACTACCACCATGATCCTACCCCTGAGCCCGTGCGCCAGGCAGCTGCTGCCCCGCCTCCCAGCGCTGTGGTACGATCCAACTCACACATCTTAAACCACTCAGATTAAAATTAAAATCTAAAAAACTGTCTTCAGGTTAAAAACAAAGGTCAAGTTAAAATAGCTTGCATTTTAATGACCAAAACAAAAATAAAAATACATTTGCTTGGTTTGACTTATAAAAACTATGAATAATAATAAATAAATAAAATAATTATATAATATATAAATATATAAATACAAATTACCACAAGTGTAAAAAAAAAAAATCAAAATAATGATAAAAGATCTGGTCAAAGATCCTCTATATGACAGGACCGCCCTGCTGTGTTTAAGAGCAATGTTTGTGTTTTGTATTTTTCCTCGCCACAAACTGACCGCGCCGACACGTCCTCCGTCCACAGAAGCGGTACAGGGCGGTGTACGACTACGCCGCCGCCGACGAGGACGAGGTGTCCTTCATGGAGGACGACGTGATCGTGGACGTGCAGCTCATCGACGAAGGCTGGATGTACGGCCGCGTGGAGCGCACCGGCCAGCTGGGCATGCTGCCCGCCAACTACGTGGAGGCCATCTGAGAGCAGGAGAGAAGGAAAAGGAGGAAGAGAAAGGGAGGAGCAGATGGAAAGGATTTAAAACAAACAAAAAAAAAAAAAGCCCAGTGCCATCTCATCTTAAATGCCGCTTCTCTTGATTTAACCTAATCTGACCCCTTTTGAGATCCCCCCCCTTCCCCCCCTTCCCCTCTCTCTCTGTTTCAGCTCGCTAACCTCAAGACTTCTTCTGTCCGTGCTGATGTCTGTCTCTGTTTGGATGTCTCCTTGTCCTCCTGTCTCGTCACGCAGCTCCATCCGCGCCGTAGCACTTAAAATTCCCGACGTTGTGCGAAATACCAGGAAAAAATAATGTTTATTCACTTTAGCGTGTTTTTTTCTTTTCTTTGCCAGACTGGAAAATGAATTGAATCTCCAACCGTAACGCTTGAACACTTGTACATTCCTTTGACCTCCGTCCCACTGCGAGGTTTTTAAAAGAAGAAATCTATATCTATATTTATAGACCCATCTAGCTGATGTTACACAGTGTTACAACAGTGTTGCATTGTGGGTAACGTTGTTCAACTGGAAACCGGAACTCCTGCTGTCGTTTTTTTGTCCTCTCGGACGCCTGACTTTGTTTGCTCAAAATTGTCTTTTTTTGTCACCTTTTGCCTACAAAGCTAACATGTTCAGAAAAAAAGAGGAGCCAAGCACAACGCTGTCCTTTTTTAATCTTTTTAACTGTGACAACTTTTCAACTTTTTTCTTTTTTCTGTTCACGACTTATCTTCCCCCCGCCCCGCACCCCGCCCCACTCCACCCTCCACACTTTCTTTGCTTTATTGGGATTGTATGATGCTAATTTTCAAAAGAAACAGAAAAAAATGGGTATTAAATGACTAAACCAGCAACTCAATTAGTGTCGTCGGGAGTTGGACGACACTGACAGAGCGAGCCGTTTCACCTCGGCGACTTTAAAACCAATAGCGTGTCAGCTAGCGTAGCGTGACGGCCGGCCACCGTTTCTCTGTAAATATTCTCATTATGACCGCAATTGGCGGGGGTGGGTGGTTTGGAGGGTGGCGGTGCACGGGGCTCTCACTCTGTAGCTAGGTGCCATTTTGTACCATGGTGTATGTATCATAGGGGTCAACTGTGGAGGCCACGACCTGTCCAGTCTGCGTGTTGGAGGAGTTTTTTTAACGGATGTATGAAAATGTCAGGAAATTGTGGGGTAGATTTTTTTTTGGGGGGGCAATTTGGATATTGTTTGAGAGTGTACGGCCCTCCTGCTGCAGGCAAACGTCGGAATGTTCGGGTTGGGGTGGAAATTTGTGATGGCTTTTATAGGCTAAAGCTTCTAACGCCTGTAGCTGTCCCGATTTTACTGTCCATCTTTGTATAGCGATCCTTGGTGAGGTGTGGAAGCGGCCAAAGATGAGCAGTGTTAGGATGACCTTGAGTGGAGGTGAGGTGCCGTGTGTCCATCCTGGGGTATTAGTCAGTCAGGGTTTCTTTTTTTGTGTTTTTTTTTTTTTTGCATCAAACCTACCTACTGACAACGTAGCACCACTTCCTCATCCGCTCTTTTGTCCTCATCCTCTGCTGAGCTCGCTTTTCCCTTTCGGCCTTCATCGTCCACCCCCCTCCCCATGCTTTCTTACTCATCATTCCGTGCTTCTCGTCATTCCGCTTTATATACTGTAGGAATCATGTTATCCGCAGGTGGAGCGTGCAGATCAGTTTTGTGCATTTCATCTTGATATTTTTTTTGATATAATTATGTTATTGTTTTACAAAATTGAATAAAGATAGCATATGCATATTGACACCCTATCAAAACTAAAAAAAAAAAACATAAAAAGTACATTCTCAGATGTTAGGACCTGAGATCATCTCCTGTCACAGCACGTCATCTGTAATGATGATTCTGCAGAGTCAATAAAAAAATGTCATTTTTCTCAAGACTGTTTAATCCTGTGCAACGTTTTTTTTTTTACTGTACCTCAGTGAGACTTCATCAGGTTTGGGGTGTTACTTTGGGGCCTTCGGCCAGAACTGGACTTCCGTGTGCTCTCATTCGGACCATTAAATCTCAGAGGTAAGGGGTCTCCACTCTCACAGCTGATATAGCACCTTTTATTTGTCTTTAAATGCTTACATCGCTGATTTTGCATCTGCATGTATGTAAAAGACATAGTTAGCATTGAGGCTAACTGCCGTCCGGCAATTCCCCAGCCCAATTTTATCATCAGAAGCCGCAGTGAATCGCTGCTTCGACGCCACATTCATATTTTGTCCATAATTGTTAGTACGCAGACATATTTGACGTCGACTTTCTCATTTGTTTACGATTTGTCGTACACTTCCGGGTTCTTCTATGGCAGCCTCAGGCCTTGTAGCATTTATTTTGGTTGCACTGCCATCTCCTGGAGAATCTCCGCTACTGCAGCATCCTTGTTTTTCATCTTTTTTGATTTAATATAAATTGTGAATAATATTTAACGAACTGTATATATGAAAGTCTATATAAAGACAATCGGGGTATTAAACATCGTAAAACTCTAATATAGCCAATACGGTAAATCGGACATATGGTGAAATTGGGTTTAGTTTGCCCTGTGTTGGTTTTGCCTGGCGTCTTGCCTCACACTTTAAACCGTTGCAACACTGAAAACACTGGTTACCTAACCTAAAATAACGTAACATAAATTTAAAAGGTTGACTAATATTATTAGGTTTAAAAAATGTTGTCACAAACTAGCTTATTCCGCCGCCGAACACACTCGGAATCTCCTTCCTGTAAAGAACAGGGCTTTCTTCACAGCTATACGGCGCCCATTTCCGAACTCATCCGATTGTAGCCGATCTTTTTCCACCGGCTCCGCCCGCTTTGCCACGAGTCTTCCCCTTGAACTCGATTTTTACTCTTCTGCCATCACTGTCATCATGGTGGACATTATGGTGTTGATGTTCTTCGCCATTATGGCCTTGGTCTTCCTCTCTTACATCATCTACATGCTGTGATGATGGCGGCAGAGTGGATGAGGAAGAAGAAGAAGAGGAGGAGGAGGAGGGAGGCGAGCATCCCTGCTCCCTCCATCATGGAGACTGAGCGAGGAGGCGTTTAATTGCATCCGGTAAATATGAGAGTTTAGTTTTTTTTAAAGCTAATAATGTGTTTTATAAACGAATAATGAATGCATTTATATTTGACACGTTCAATAGCGACGTACCAGTGAAGTGAAGCGTGAAATGTGAGCACAGCATCATCTGTTTTCAGGGAGGAGAGCCAGTGGCTGGACCATAATGGACTCTTCATGTCATGCAGAAGAAGCTCATCGTCCTGTTCATTCCATCCACATGCTCTCCATTCAGTAACCCTTTCAAAGATTTCACACTCATGTTTTTTTTTTCGTCCAATCAGCTTCCACGTCAGTACAAAAATACGTTTATTTTTTGCTAGAATATAAACACCATCTTTCAGTTTTACCACCAAGTGTTTGAATAGTGTCCTATTGTAATACGGTTATTTCTACGTGTTGAATAAATACTTTCACTGTAAGCAATCCTGTGTCCAGCAACTCGTAAATCATATAAAAATATATAAAATATGTAACAACACAAAAAACAAATATATATAATTGAAACATATCGAAACGATCACGCTTGTGTCCATGTGTTATCCACAGGTATCCATCATATTTAGATCGATCTGCCCACCGATGGAGACCATATTGTTGTCATGTTCCCTTTGAACCAGCAGAGGGCGTCGTTTGCCTGCAGTTGAGTGAGTGACCGAGTAGTAGTAGTAGTAGTAGTAGTAGGACTACTAATAGTAGTAGCAGCAGGGAGTTGTGTGCCAACGTGTTACTCACAGTGTATGTATAGACTTGTTGATACTCGGGCATTGATTAGTATGTTAGAAAACACTAAAATATCCCAAATACTGGAGGTATAATTTAATTAAAATGCATAATTTGGATCAATGTACAATATTATGTATCTTTTTTAATTCGTTATACTCATTTTAATTCATAATTTAATTAAAAACATGACATATCTGTAGATATCCTTATATTTCTGCAATTAATAAATAGTATACATTTTGTGTGTAGAAATATCAATTGAAGTCGCCGTTTCATAACATTAGGATGATGTTTTTTATTATCGTATACTCTATAACGGGGTGTTGCAAGAAAAACAGCACAGCACTCCTGTCATTTATAGGATCTTTGACTAGTGTGTGGAATATATTTTTAGAAACAGCAGGGCTTTCCTGTAACATAGAGGATCTTTGACTAGAGTTTTTGTAGTTGGTACTTAAAAAAAGCAGGGAACTCCTGTCATATAGAGAATCTTTGACTGGCGTTTTGTCATAGATTCTTAAAAACAGCAAAGCACTTTTTTATGAAGAAAATCTTTCACTCGTGTTTTTGGTTACATAGATGATCTTTGACTAACAAAGCAGAGCAGAGGCTGTGGAGGATGGAGGATCTTGGACTATTCTTTTTGCAGTAGATTCCTACGAACAGCAGAGCAGTCCTGTCCTATAGAGGATCTTTGGTTTTTGCAGTAGATTTCCAAAAGCTGCAGCTCATTCTTAATTTCATGGAGGATCAGCAGAGCGCTCCTCTCGAATAGAGGATCTTTGACTAGGCCTTGGATGCGTACTGCACCTGTAAACTCCTGTGGAATGCCAATGGGGGCGTTTTAGGAGGAGTGTCATCCGTGGGCGGGGCACCAGTCAGGGGTGTGGTAGTGAAGAGTGAAACGGGAAAAGTTTGGGGGGGGGGTCCACGTCAGTCTTCCTGGTTGTGGTCTTCCTGTTGTTGTGCGCTGGAAGCGAGAGAGGATGTGCTTTTCCCTCCGGCTGCCTAAGAATGCCCGGGCCTCCAGGATTGTTCCTCTGTGCACAAAAGAAGACTACATGTCCCAACATGCCCCCCGCCCCCACCCATAAATAATAAGGGGTGGGGTTGTTTAACCCGCCAGCCAATGGCGTTGTGCCTGGTGAGCTGTGGTTGCTGTCGCCAATGGCAACAGAGGTTTTTAGGGAAGCATGAGCCGGACAGCTGGCCGGGGGGCTTTTAAGGGGGGGGCAAGGAGTAACATGCCCCCACCCCTCCTCTTGTAAGAGGCAGCCAATCACATTGAAGCCACCCTTTTTGCTGCTCGCCTCTGACTGGCTCAGTGCGGCCCTCTGCAGCGGGAGGGAGGGGGGAGGGGTGATGGAAAGAGAGGAGGGAAGTGGGGGGGGGTGGAAGGGGAGGGGCCAGCTTACACAGTCAGAGCTTGAGGACGGAGAGCGGGAGTCTATTTTGCATCCGTTATCAAGGAGATAGGCGAGGGACCCCCTCCTTCATCCTCCACGCCCTTTTTGGAGGAGCAGGGCAGACCAAGAGGAGGTGCTGTGTGAGGAGGTGAGAAGCTCCAAGGAGGGGCGCCGTCATGCCTGTGCAGGGTCGCACGGCAGAGGCCGTGTGCTGCCAGGCTGCTGCCTCGCCTCTGTGAAGGGAAGCCGGATCACGTTGCCGCTGTTGGGAATACTGGAGCGCCGCAAGCCCCCCAGGAGTGGACGAGTCAGCCATGACCGGGAGCAGGAGGAGGGAGGAGGCTCGCTGAAAGCATGGAGCAGGTAAGGATGCGCCGGGAGGAAGGATGATCATCCCTGGAGGCGGGTGGGCTCCGTGTCAAGGGCTCTTTAGGTGTAGAGCATCCCCGGGAGGGGTGACACTCCCTCGTCCCCTCATGGCCTCATCATTGGGGGGCAACACGCTTCACTTCATAGCAACAGGGGACCGCTGGGAAGGTGTGCTCACCTGACAGCATCCTTGTTATCCTCGCCTCAGCATCCGGTACCTGTAGGTGGCTTCAGGCAGGATGCCGGACCACTAGCGTCCACCCCACCCCACCACTCCCTGCCGCCCTTTCCCCCTCGTCCCACTTCCGTCTCCGAGCATCTTGCATCTTGATTACCTCACCCACCCGCCGTCATCCCGCCATCCCTCCATCCCTCCGAGAGCGAATGAGGAGGGTGACGCCACAGCACAAGCCTTCATTTAGGTGAATAATACATGTGGTGCCCACCCGCCCGACTTGCTCAGGTGACCACAGCTAACATCCCCACCCTGAGGAGAGGTGATGTCATCAGTGCTGCCAGCCAGACACTACAGCATGTACTTACTGTATGTGTATCACAGTATACTGTTGTATACTATACACTACATGTCTTACATGTATCATAGTGTACTATTGTACAGTGTGCAGTACATGTCTTATATGTACATGTATCACAGTATACTATTGTATACTATACACTACATGTCTTATATGTATGTGTATCATAGGATACTGTTGGATAGTATGCAGTACATGTCTTATATGTACGTGTCTCACTGTATACTATTGTATACTATGCAGTACATGTCTTATATGTACCTGTATCACTGTTTACTATTGTATACTATACACTACGTACATGTCTTATATGTACGTGTATCACTGTATACTATTGTATACTATACACTACATGTCTTATATGTACGTGTATCATAGTATACTGTTGGATAGTTTGCAGTACATGTCTTATATGTACATGTATCATAGTGTACTATTGTATAGTATGCATGTATCATAGTATACTACTATTGTATAGTATGCAGTACATGTATTCCATGTACATGTATCATAGTATACTATTGTATAGTATGCAGTACATGTTTTACATGTACATGTATCATAGTATACTATCGTATAGTATGCAGTACATGTTCTACAAGTATCATAGTATACTATTGTACAGTATGCAGTACATGTCTTGCAGACCTGTACATGTACATAAATGTACACGTCAACAATTGTGTTACTACGAATATTTCCAAGTACACGTTAATAATTCCAACAAGGCGCTCCCGTCATATAGAGGATCTTTGGCTAGCTTTTTTGCAGTTGGTGCTTAAATACGGCATAACTCTCCTGTCATTTACAGGATCTTTGACTATAGTTGTTGGTACTGCAAAACGGAGTAGCACTCTTGTTATATAGAGGATCTTTGACTGTGTTTTTTGCTGTCAGTCTTTAAAAACAGCAGAGTGCTCCTCTCATTAAGAGGATCTTTGACTAATGTTTTTATAGTCGGTACTTAAAAACAACACTGTTATACATAGAGGATCTTTGAGACGCACTCGTGTTTTATAAAGGATCTTTGTGCTTTCCAACAGAGCAGCACTCCTGTTTAGGAAAGGATCTATGCCACTGCAAACCGCATCTATGAGAATAATATTGTTAAATGAAAAACTTTCAATCCAAAGTGAGCATTCTTGTCCTTCTGAAGGCGGAATCTTTGTCTTGGGTGTACCTAATGTTGTGGCCATGCGTGTACAAAAACTCTCGTCATTGATGGATGGATTGACTTTATGCTAGCAGATAAATGTAGCTTTGAATGTACATAAGGACTATGTGTATACACACGGGGGAGTTTGCGTTCATAACTTTATTTAAATGTGTCTATCTTACACAATAACACACAGGAAACACATAAACACATAGTGTGTGTGTGTGTGTGTGTGTGTGTGTGTAAGTTGCTGACAAGGCTCCGTGTCATTGGACTAGAGAAAATAATGACGTAAAGTCCAAATATGATTATGTCGCTTCCTGTTGGGTCATGTGACCGAGGATTATTGTTGTTTAGCAGCCAGGCCGTCCAGCCTTATCTTCGCCTTGTGTTTCCCTCGCCTTGCCCCCCCCCCCCTTTGTGTCAGCCAGCGTGCATCTGCAGTGACATCACTGTAAACAGTAACCATGCACAACCTACGCCTGCTTTGTTTTGTTTACATGTGTCGCTAAGTCCAGCTAGCGCCATATTAGCCAGCTAATAGTTCCTACTTGCGTTGAATGCTTCCAAACTTTGGAGTTTGACTCTCCATCGCCGTATGATGCAACACAAGACCTCATTCTTGCAAGCGTCAAAAGATGGCGGCGTGTTTGGCTTTTTTGGTGACCTCAGAAATGAGACGCTTGTACGGCAGTTTAGAATATCACATCCACCTAAGAAAGGTGGATTTTGAGCATGGAACATGTTACCATGTTGTCATCTTGGTGAAATAGTTGCTGTTGTCTTGGAGTGAATGGTGATGGACTGTCATTTGATGTTCAGGAGACTGTAGCGTCTATGCTAAGCTAGCTAGCAGGGCGCTGACGGAATTAGGGCCAGGACCTCTTTCTGTCCCAACCGTGGACAGCGTCGTCCCTCACATTCAATCGGCCCCACGCTGGAAAAGAGCGGGATAAAAAGGAGCCGGCATCGCCTGCCCCCCCCAGGGAAGATCAGAACGTCACGCTCCGTTTGGGTCATCAGCGCTTTTCGGTCAATAGTCATTAAGGTCGACCTGGGCGGGGCCGCCTGCTCTCTGTTGGCAGAGTCTGCTGACCGCATCCATCAGGAGAGAGATTCTCTTTGCTTTAACGGAGGAGCCTTTTGTTGTGACCAGTCTTTGTAGATTAATCATAATATTAAATTTAATTATTGCTATGTCAGCTATTTGCTTTTCCGGACCGCTTAGAACAATCAAACTCACAGCTTCCATCTTTGTGGATGATGTATTTTAAGATGCGTAGTGAAGCCTGCACATTGAAAAGCAAGACATGATAGATTTTCTCTTTTTTCGGTGAAATCTTTTTGCTTCCAGGGACACATTTTGGAAGCGGGGACTTTTTCATCCCGACAGGTCAATGAAAGGAGCGGCCTAAAAGGGCACCATAAGGATGATGTAACGTGTTTATTTATACCCCCTGAATGGCTACTCTGCATTATACTGCAGTGTGTGCATGACTGAGCCGGTTGTCGTGCACGTACAAGTGAAAGTGTGCACGAGAGGCTCCTATTGGCTTACACACGGCTCAGCCACATGGGAATGCCAACAAGTGTGTAAAGATAAATGAAAAGAATGTGTGTGTGTGTGTGTGTGAGTGAGTGCCGCATGGTGGAACAGGTGGTCTAATCTGACGCCCCACCCACCCCAGGACACCATGGTAGCCCCCCCCCCCCCCCCCACCCCTCCGAGGGCCCCCCACAACTTCCAAGCCTCACATCTTTGGACTCTTAGGAATGTCTTCCTGCTTTGTTGCGAGCAGCCGAGCCTGAAAGAAGCAACGTTGTCAACATCTTCACTGTACTAATTGGACAAAAGTCTTGGGTCACCCTACTCCTACTCCCCCGCCCCCTCCAAAACCATTTATTCATCCTTATCATTGGAGTTGGGGCTTAAGTCTTCATTTTAGCTACTAGCGGTGTCCACTTTGCTGCGTTGAACGTGGGATGCGTGCATTGCGTGTGAAGTGCGTGTGTAGAGTGTCCGTGTTCTTAATATGCAAGCAAAGGCCGATTGGTGGATGCCTGCCGGCGCACAATGGGCAGATTGTCCCGGGACAGAAAGTAGGACACCCGTCTCCAGGAAGTAAACAGCTCCCGTTCTATCTCGGGGAAGACTACTCTCAGTAGTAGTCAGCATGGACTTTTTATTTTTTTAATGAACATGATGAATGTGTGTGTGTGAGGCCTAATAATAATAATAATAGATTAACATTCATTTGTTTATACACAGTTAAAACATGAGTAAAAGTGGGGCGGGGCACAATAATAAATAAAAAAATAATGAAAATAATAAATAATAAAATAAATCATAATAAATAAATAACAATATTAAATAAATAATAATAATAAATAAATAATAAAATAAAATAATTTAAAAAATATGCCAAAAATAGTCCAATTAACCCACATTGTACATTCTATTTGTCTTAAAAGCTCAACAGAGCTATATTAGTTTGCAATGAAACTACTTAACTACAACATTAAATAAATGTAATTTACTGTGGGTTTGAAATATTTTAATTTAATAAAATTTTAAGTGAAATAAAGCAAACATTAAATTATATGTATTATTTAATCTGCATCATATGATAAAGATCTTACTTGCAGTTGCATCCTTATTTCCAATCTTGTCTTACTTTAGTAACTTTTGCGCCCTCCTGTGGTGAATATTTGTAACTGCAAGTAATTGATTGAGGATTATCTAGTTTGAGCCGCACATAAGCAGATGGTGGACTTTTTTTGCTGACTTCAGCCTAAATATAGATGATTCTTTTGTTTTGTTTTTTATGAGCAGAACACATTAATGCAGGGAAAGAGTTCTTCCGGGACTTTGTCCATTGTTGACGGATCTGTCCATTTCGGCGTTCCTCTCTGGCGTGCTTCTTGCTGACGTCCGCACACAAGGAGCTGCCTTTAAGGCCATGTCTAGACAAACTTGTGTCTGCCCTTTAAGGCCAAGGGAATGCCCCAGGATTAGTATACGATCCCCTCAAGTACACGGGATTATTCCATTTGGACGTATTTGCAGGCAGGCGTGTGCTTGTAAGACATCCTTGTGTCAGTAGTTCCCACATTTTTGGAGTACTAATAGAGCGGAACCTCCAAGTATTAGCTAACTTGTATCACAAACACCCCTTGTTGCTAGGCAGATTTCATACATTTAAATGTTAAACACTGGCCGTAATGATGACATGTTTATTTATATACACCCCATCACCACTGTCAGTTTCACGGCTGGTTCTATGGTTATCATCACACCCTCTTCACCAACACACAAAAAAACAGTTTGTGACTTTGCAACAATGGCAGGATGCGTCACCAAAAAAGCCCAACAAGATACTCCAGGTCCAAAAATAGCCATGGAGTGCGTTGCGTATTCTTTCCAGCAATTCCATTGGAGTTATTATGGGATGCTCCCGACTCACGCTTGACCAGCAGGGATGTGAGAAGTAAATATTGTCCTCCATCGCCGCTTCCTGAATGTGACTCAAAGACTAATGTTGTTTTCATTGTTCATCGCCTCCCCTACTTTCAGCCCGGACAGGAAGTAGGAGCTGTGAAAGGTAGAGCGCCGTTGTCAGGTGACACGCAGCGGGAAGGAAACTCACGGCGTTCCGACTGGAACGATGAGTTTATTTTCCGTCTCTCTCTCTGAAGAAAGGCCAGAGGAAGAGAGAAGGACTTCCAAGTATTTATAGCAACAGTTCCCGTTTTTTGTAATCTTGGAATACCCCCAAGGAGTCACTTCTACTCCACATCCTCGTCTTTTCTTCTTCTCTACTTGTCGGGGTCACCTTTCCTTCTCGATGTCTGCAGTTTGACGGGACACAATGTCACATAGCAGCAACTTTTATATACTTTTAGAGTAGTCTGTGTACAACTCGTGTAGCATAGTCACTGAACTGTCTTAACTTCCTGCAGTTAATGCAAGTGCAAGCCAGCTTGCATTGAAGCCATTATTTATTTAATTTCATAAAAAAAAATCATGAAATATTCATTTGTATTTTTATAGTTTTATTTAATTAGTTTTATTTTCATTTAATTTGTATTTTTGTTATTTAATTTACATTTAATTTCATCCGAGTTTCATTTCATTTCATTTTCATTTTTAAAGTCCATAAAATATTCTTTTGTATTTTTCATTTTATGTAATTTCATTTGACTTTCATTTTTATTTAGTTTAATTCAATTTTCATTTGTATTTTTATTTTTGAAGTTTTATTTAATTTAAGTTTTATTTTCATTTAATTTCATCTGAGTTTCATTTTAATTTAATGCCATTATTTTTTGTTTTTATGCAGTTTCATTTTTATTTAGTTTCTTTCAATTTTCATTTGTATTTATATTTTTGAAGTTTTATTTAATTTAAATTTTATTTTCATTGAATTTAATTATATTTTTATTTTAATGTTATTTTAACATAATTAAATTCTCATTTTCATTTGATTTTATTTTTGATTATTGATTTTATTTTATTCATGACATTTCATGAAATGTGTCAAAAACTGTAATTGGGTTCAATTAATTTGAATGGAATGGAATGGAATTTCGGGGCCCCCTCCCTTCCCAAGGTATGGGGGGGGTCCTACCAGAGCGGTGTAGTGTGCTGTCCGTCAGCAGCTGATGCTTGTTTACGCCTCAGCCGAGGCTCCTTGTCGTAGTGGGATTACGTAACGGTCCGGAGAGGCCCCTCCCCCTTGTTGTCTCAAGGCAGAAATGGGACACCCCCCGCAGGGGGAGGACGCTCAGGATGTGTCGCCTTGCATCGGCGTCATTTACCCGTTAAAATGACGAGGGCGGGGGCATGCAGGCCTGAGACCGAGTGACCCCCATTTCAGTGACCCCCTGACCTGAATACTTTATTTACCTGCTGTTTGAGGCATGGCGCCCCCTACGGTCTTATTATTGTTGTTTTAAGCACGGCGGCCATATTGACATAGCGTTTTCAGAGTCGTGACGTGTCTTCCCCCTTTCATTCAAGCCTGCTTTTGAAGTGGTTCTCACAGCGCCATGGCGGCCACACGGCCCGACTCCACCGCTCTCTCAAGGTTTCTAATTTGCGCTTACTTTCATTCGTGTTTCATAATGACGATGATGACGGCGTAGCGTAGCTTGGCTTCCTCTTCCCCTGATGAGTAAGCTTCCCCTGGCTACTTTTAATACTTTTAACATCACTTTTTCCCCCCACAAGGACTCAGTTCCAAAGGATTCTGTCTGGAAGGGGCGGGAACTACGCACCACAATGGCCTTTATGTCTGATTGAAGAGGTAGAGAGGGTGCACTTCCTGTTTAGGTCAGGGGTCACATCCTTGAGGGTTCATAGTTAATGAATAATGGATAATGTTGAGTCTTTGCCTCACTTTGCTTTCATATTTCTTAGCGTGGAAAACAATGTTATAATTTTATTGTCGGTAATTTTGTTATAAAAAAAATTATTCTCAGAACAAAGCCTTTACTGACTGAGATACACAATAGGTAATTAATTCTTATGTGTTATTGTTTTTTATTAGCATTTATCTATTTTATTATACTAATAGTGATGTCGATGTTACTTTTGGATAAAAACTTTTTTGGGGAAAATACATAAATGCTTTACTTTGAAGGGCGGTTCTCCTTACTTCCGGCGCATTTCCGGGTTAATTGGCGCCGCTTCGCCTTGTGTGGCGGACGGATTCGGCAAACAACCGATGCGGTCTGGCGGAAGGAGTAGACCAAGAAGAAGTAGTGACGGAGGGGGCGGAGGACGCGATGGAGGGGGAGCTCCCTGAGATAAACACGGAACATTGGGCATTCTAGCCGGGGAAGTGGCGGCGGCGGCGGTGGTGGTGGTGGTGGGCACTGAAGAAGGAAGAAGCGGGATAAGTGTCGAGCAAGTTTACAGCCGGAGCTTTGTTATCCACCCCGGGCACGTTGGACACTCCAGTGGACCCCCTTGCGGCCGCGGTCCAACAGTCTGTTTCGCCCAATGAATGGAGTTGCCTTCTGCCTTGTTGGAATACCTCCATACTCCTCCGAGCACCACGTAAGTCAACGCCGTGTTGTGGAGGTGGGAATCCGGGGCGCGCCGCCGCCGAGCGTGATTTCCTAAGAGGATTAAGTCCAGTTTACTTGGAAGCACACGCCCGGAGAGATAACCGCACGTAAACCAACTTCACCGGTGTTGTTTCTCGGCTTTGGAATGTTGTATGTTGTACGCCCCCCACCCCCCGGCTAGTGCTGCTCTTTTGTCCGGCCCTCGATGGTGGAGGCTGGGTTGTCAGTCCGAGCGGGGCGTCCTAGGCTGGGGTGGTAACCAGGGGGAGACGAGGGTCTACTTTACGTGTCTTTTCATTGTGATGGCTTGACTATAGCTCAGCGGTTGTAGTGCCCCCCCCCCCAGAACATAATTATCCCTTATTTTCTTGACCATATAGTGGAGTTTAACCCAGACTCTTGTTTAACTAAAAGAGCAGAACTTATCTTTGTATGAGTCTTAAAGATGTTTTTCTTCATTTTTCTCAAGTTGCTGCATGGTTGCTAGCATTGTAGTGACAGGGATCCCAGAGTTACCAGGTTTGAAATTATGTTTTTTTTATTTTTCTTAAGTTGTGACATAGTTGCTAGTACTGTCGCGATATAGGGAGCTCACAGTTATCCTAGCAAACATAGCTGAAGCTAGCCTAGGTGTTTTTCTTTATTTTTCTCAAGTTGCTGCATGGTTGCTAGCACTGTAGTGACAGGGATCCCACAGTTACCAGGTTTGAAAAAGATGTTTTTTTTTAATTTTTCTGAAGTTGTGGCATAGTTGCTAGTACTGTCGCGATATAGGGAGCTCACAGTTATCCTAGCAAACAGCTGAAGCTAGCCTAGGTGTTTTTCTTTATTTTTCTCAAGTTGCTGCATGGTTGCTAGCACTGTAGTGACAGGGATCCCACAGTTATCAGGTTTGAAATTATGTTTTTTTTAATTTTTCTGAAGTTGTGGCATAGTTGCTAGTACTGTCGCGATATAGGGAGCTCACAGTTAACCTAGCAAACATAGCTGAAGCTAGCGTAGGTGTTTTTCTTTGTTTTTCTCAAGTTGCGGCATGGTTTGCTAGTACTGGAGGGAAGTTGTCTTGAGCTGGTTTGAACCAGATGTTTTTCTTTATTTTCTGAAGTTGCTGCATGGGTGCTATATAGTAGTGATGTGAACCCCGCATTCAAACACAGCTAGCAAATGAAAAGATGGGAAAAGTGTGACCCCTGCTGTAACGCACATCACAAGACACCGTGTTGTCCTCGTTACATAAACAGGGTTGTTAAAGTAGTAGAAAAAAAAGATTCCTGGATGGAAGGGTCAACGTTTAATGTGGTGCTGCGACACTCTTTGATTCTGTGTTTTTTAGTTTCTTGACGCTTTCATGTTCCGGTAAATGTGCCGCTTGGAAGTTTGTCAGATCTTCCCGTCTATAAAAAAAGACGTTTTTCCCCTTCTCTGTGTGTTCTCTTCGTTCCCTCCAGCTAAGAACGTTTCCTCCTTTGTGGTTTGGTTTGGTTTTAGTCACAGAAAAAGTCAACCTCGACCTTTTGGATGTACGGAGCAAAGCAGGCCTCTGCATGCCATTTTCGTCATAACGTACTATATGTTTAAATAAAACCCACATTCAACAGTCATAGTCCCGCATGGTGAGTTTTAGTGGCATCGCCATAGCAACTTTAGATAAACATACCTACAGCTGTCTGCATCTCAGTCATCTAGCTAGCTTGCTAATGAGGTAATCTGCTTTATCCGGCACATAGACTGATATTGAATGATACCTTTATTTACAATGACATGTCACTTGTGAGCCCCTGACAAATGGTACTCTGCATAAAAAATGGCTGCCTCTTGAATGAGAACCAAGGATCTAGTCCTTAATCCTATGATTATTGTTTTCTTTCACATTCGTCCAAAGAAACCGTCCAAATACCTCTGAGTGTAACTTTATCAGTAAACATGTATGAGTCGAATTGAACTTTATTTAAACAGTCATGTACGCAGTATGGTGCTCATACTCCACATGCATCCTGTCTCGCTGGCGGGATGGATCAATAGAATGTTCCGCAGCAAGGCGGAGGCGGGCAGGGCGTGGCTGCCGGCTAGTACCGCACTGATGCTGCAGCGGCCCACTGATGACGGGAAACACCAGAGAGCTTTTATGAGCATCCTAATTGACGATGAAGGCCCTCTGGTGTAGCCCATGTCCTCCCCCCCTTCCTCCATCTTCATCCCCTCCTGTTAGCGACACGCTGTTTTATGTTGAGCTGCAGCTCCTCTCGACGCTCGGCCGCCGCGCTTGTTAAATCCCGACCCCCAGTGTGGCGTCAGATCTCAGAGGAATCAGCCCCCTCGGGGGGCAGACTTCCGTGTAGTCAGCAGGTCCTGAACTGAAAACATCTGGGTGATGCTGCACGGGATTTGCTGGGATCAGTTGCAGACCCCGCAGCCCTCAAGAGGCGCACTGCTCGGAATCCTGCCGTGCCTCCGAGGTTTAGGAATAAGGAAGTTCAGGTTGGAGTTGGGTTGTAGTCCATATATAGACCACCATGGATTTAGACCTGGACTAAAAACGGCTCAAAACGTTCAGTTTCAAAAGGCGTGGTAAAACCGTTCCTTTGTGATGTCACAAGAGGGGCGGACTTCCTTATATGGTTCATAGTTAGGAAGCATTTTGGGCGTGTGACCAATCACAGTGGAGTGGCCATGCCTGAAGGCCCTGAAAAACCTCAATAGGGATTCTTGTTAATAAATATTGTTTTTGGCTAGAGCCCCACATTAGCTTAAATATTTTTCTCACGGCTCATCAGTGTGTGTGTTTGTGTGTTTTGCATCATGTGTGTAGTGCAGGTGTCCGAGCAGAGCGTCACACTGTAAACATTTTTCTCACGCCTTCGCACCTCTGCCTTCCCGCCCTGACACCACGCAGCCCACAGTCACATTCCCGCACGACACGCCAGCTGCCGCTCGCACCTCGCTGCCACGGTCGTTGACCTGGAGTTTGTGTGCACGTTAATCACATCTATACACACACTTTTGCCGCACACCATGCGGTCAGAAAGCCTTTTTTGATGTGTGTCTGCACGGCAAAGCAACAGGTGGCATGATAACCTTTAACCCTAACGCCATATTAGCTTGAAGAAAGCAGTTTCTGGAAAAGATGTAACAACAGTCAATGGCCGTCGTATTTGTGGTTGTCGGTTTATACACACTTCCTGGTTCATGGAGGACAACAGATTGATGATGCCATCAAATGATGGATAATTACATTCCTGTATCCAGATTGTCACCAAAAGATATATGATTTTACATGACCGTATGTACTGACTCGCCTCAGCCTGTGCTTCTACTCCTGAACCGCTGCACAAAAAAAGTTGAAATTTTGCCATGACATGCACCCGTACTATGTTGAATGTGCTATTATTTTTCTGACAAATACACCACATGGTGGCGCTGTGATGAAACCCACAGGTTTCACCCCTATAAGTTGTATTGACGTGAATATTTGTGTTTGTGTGGATATGAAACGCACACAATACGTACTTTGTCGTCGTCCCACCTCTTTCTCTTTAGTGTTTACACGAGGACGTCCTTGACACCAGCTGGCGTTGCGGTTGGGCCAAGGACGTCAGTCGTCACCGACCCTGTTTACTTGTGGCGGGCGGCCATTGTTGTGCGGCTCTGTAAAGCCGCTCACGGCGTCGCATCGCTCGTGCTCGACCAGGGGCGTCCAAACCTTTTCCAAAAATTTTGTGATACAGGTGAAAAAAGCATATAATATGACATTTTTCCAATTTTCCCTTTTTTTTCTATGAATATTTCAACTTTATTCCCATGAAATTAAAGCATTTTTTTTAACATTTTGGCCATTTTTCCCCCTCATGTCCCATTCCCATAATATGGGACCACCTAATTTTCCACAAATTCCAACTTTTATGGTGTTATTTGCTTTTCAAACCACAAATAAAGTTTTTTTTTAAATATTTTAACTTTATGATCCTGAAATAATGTTACTTTTCCTCATAATATTACATTATTCCCATAAATTTTACTTTTTTCTGTATTTAGATTGCAGTTTTTTCACACTCAATATTTTGACTTTAATGTGGAAAAACTACTGTAAATTTTTCCATTTCTGCTGTTATTTTCTTCCTAGTTTTCTAGTTTGTAATGTGCCAGGGTGGCAGTTTGGACCCGGACCTGCGCTAGACAGATGCAGCTTTTTGTCCGACAGCTGACCATGAATGAAATCATCGCTGCCATATTGTAATGGCTTGTGGTATAATGCTAAATGTTCTTCTTTGTGCGTGCTTGCCTCCTTGTGTGCCGTGTGACATATTCCGAGCGAGGGGGTCGCACAGCAGGAATGAAGGACAGGTCCGGTCTTGTTCTGAAGCCTACACTTGACTGAGTGGGATCGGCCCGCAGGCGGCTTGGATCGTAGTCAAGGATCAGAGGTTATACCCCGCCCACCCCTCATGAGGCTGCCACGGGGGTTAAGTGCATGCGTGTGTGTGTGCGGGGGGGTGTACGGCGTTCGTTTGAGCTCCATGTGATGCCGCCGCATCTTGTTGTGTCTGGAAGAAGCAGACTTTCTCGTCTCCTTATCGTGTTTACATTTCAACTATGGAGCGCAAACAAGTGCCCCCCCCCAGGCTTTTTAGGGACATCGGGATCTCGACTGGAATGTGAGCAGGAGGGTGAGGAGGTAGAGGGAATGAGGAGAATCCCGATGAGTCACGGCGGGAGAACGATGCCCACAAACAAGAAGGGAATGCGTGCACAAACAGAGCAGGTTGGGAAGTTGGGAATTGTTGGATGTTTTTCCCACAGTTTGCTTCCCTTTAGCAACACCACTCTTAGTCCTGTTGTTGTTTTTTTTTTATTTTTTATCCAGGCTGTTTTGAGAGACACAGTCATGGGATGTAGCTAACAAGCTAACAGGGAGGCGTGGACAAGCTAACGCTAACATCTCTGTGACAACGCCACCTTTGTTTACGTCCTCCAGAGCGGTCACAGGATGTTATTGTGCAGTTCGGCATGACCATTCCACGTTATGGGGCAGATTTTTCATGGAAAAGCGGCGCTAGTTGGCTGCGGCCAGCAGAGGCGCTGCGGTTGGTGTCTAAATCCTGGATTATGCTGCTTCGTCGTTATGATGATCTCGTTGTGGTGATCTGTTTATAGGTCTTTGTCTGAGTTGGGCATGTGACCTGCAGTTCTCTGTAGAAACAGTGGGGGCGGTGTTTTCCCAGAAATTCAACCATTACACTAATCGACTATTAGCAATGGTTAGTTTTCTTATTCACGAGCAAACAATGGCAATTAAAGAGAGACTGAGAGCGTTTTTGAAGCTAGAAATTTCATTTTTAGTCCTTTTTATTGCAAATGTTGTTAGTAAACACAGAAATGAAGTACAAGCTGACCAATCACAGCCTTTACGGTGCAGGAACCGACATATGGTACGCTGGTGCCTCCATCCAGGCTTAAAGACGCAGCATTATTCTGCACTGACATGGAAACAGGAGCTCAGAACATTCAGAGAGGGGTTTTCTGCATTTCACCGTCCTCAACTTTTGTTCAAAACAGACTCACATTAGCTCGCTAACCTAGTCATGAGATGCCAAGACGTGTAAAAGTATAAAAGTGCGTTTGTTTCGTCTGCGTGCGGACTTGTGATGCCAATCACCTCGTGTTCCCGATAGCACCGACGGTCAGATCCGCCTCATATGTTCAGGCTACGGTCACTAGCTGGGTGGCACGAACTGTTTACTTCAAATATGGAGGAAGAAGAAAGAAGCCGAGGAGATGGATTTAATGCTCCACCTCTCCGACTTGCTTCCCTGGCCTCGGCTTTGATCGCCCTTCTCTGCCTTCTTTGGTCTTCTCCTTCCAGGGCTGTGGTTTTCTCCCTCCGCTGCACACATTCCGACATTTTAGTCCAGATCCATCTGCTTCCAAAGAGCCCAGCGTCGCTCATAAAGTGGCCTTAAATGGTTTATTTATTTCATTCTTACAATCCTCCCCACTGCAGTTGTGTTCAGCGCCCAGATTCACTCGGAGTGGGGCACCACTCATGTCCCTCCAGGGTCCCACTGTGACCTTCTCTTGTGGGGTTGGAGTGAGTCATGGCACCGTTTGCGGGCATCCCCGCGTTAAATGACGACTGACGTGCCCCGACAGAGGCGGGAAGCCGGAAGAACGGCGTTGACATATGGAGATCCTTGTTACATCACACAAGCAAAGGGCAATGCCTCTTGGATCAACGTCTGTCCTTAGGAGACGTTCTTGTCCTTGTCTGTGGCCTTCACTCGCTAGCATATGTACCACTTGTTGCAGGAACATAAGAACCGTATGGCCATGCTAGCTCATCACAGAGACGCTTCAGGGGTCCGGAATCTGCTATGCGAGGGTGAAATTCCGAAAATCCGCACAAGAAGATGTGATAAATCACAGTCCAGACTCCTGCCGCAATCAATTTTGTTGTCTGCAACAGCTCTCAGAGGAGCTACTGTCAGTCCTCACGCTCACAGGAAGTGGATGCCAGTGGAATTTAGGATGGGAATAGGCACTCATTTTCCGCTGTTATGGAAAAGTGACTTCTAATGCAAAAGGCTAAACTTCCTCATGAACATGATACCGCCTCTGTAAGCTAACCTCACTTTGTAAAAAAAAAAAAAAAAAGCAGGCTTCGCTACACGTCTTAAAATGTTCGTCAGAGCTGCAAGCTTGATCATGTTTTTTTTCTCAGTGAATAGGCTAACCTAGCATGATGTTGCTATTAAAATGTAAATGTAATGTTAGCACTTTAGCATCACATAGCTACGCGAGTGTCGCTAACTCCCCTTTGTGTTGCGTTGTTGCATGTGATATATGGACCCTGTTACTTTGGACCCGTGACGGTTACCGTGTATACGTGGTAGCGATGAGCCCAGCGCGGCTAGGATGTGGAAATACTTTGTCATGTCCTGTGTTATTCCGCAAAGTTGGAATTGGGCTGAAGACCATGAGCTTGCCATAAGGTGTCGCAGCTAGCAGCGATATTAGCTTCCTCCGTAGCGTCAAGCGTAGTTTTGCTTCCTGTAGCATGTGGAATTAGCATGTATTTCACATGGCTATGCGGCTGTCCAAACACGTTTCAGTTGCCGACAACATCAATCACATGACCTGGTAACATGGCGACGCAGGCAAATGAATAAAAACTATACCAGCCCATGACTAATATGTAATATGTAAATAAATGGCGATGCATAGGCAAACACAGCTCATTAGAATTAAAGCTACAGACACACCAAATGGTGTGCTCCCAGTAGTATGGCGCTTCCAGTACACTGCCGTGGATGCTTTTGTGTGGAAAAATAGCATCACACCGGACCTTTTTAAAAGGTGATCCAGATGGATTCCGACGCCGCTTCATGCTCGTCTGCACAAAGTGTCACACGTCCACTTTCACTTCATACACCGAGAAGAATTTTCATTGCATTATACATTTTCCTCGCCGCTCTGACAATTCCCTAAATGGTCGGAGTGCACCTCCGGACGACTTCCTCCGTGGCGTACGAGCGCTGGTGCATGGCAGGAATGCAGAAACCAGATGACCTCAAATGGAAACTCCAGGCGGGCCATCTCACTTGCTCTAATAAACACTGGGGCTCCTCCATCCTCCAGCAACCTCCCAAGCTGGCTCGGCCACGCCCACCCCAAGGCCGGACCGCCGGGTCCGTCCCCGGAGAGGGCTGACGTCACGGCCCCGGCTGCAAACTTATAATCTTTGTCTTGTAATTACACGGAGGCGGAGAGCGGCTAATTTTGTACATGTGGGCCTCCTGGCGGGGGGAGGGCGGAGGGCCAGCGGGAGCGTTCGTCGGCCTTCGCCCAGATGCAGAAGAAAGGAGGAGGAGGGTGGGACGAGGGGGTTCTACACTTTCTGAGGGAAGAAAAGAAGAAGGGGAGGGGGAAATGAATGAAGGAGGGCTCTTATTGCTGCAGAGCTCAGACGTGACCGCTGTGATTGCTCCCAGAGGCTGTGGTCGCTCGGCACGCGGGAGGAGAACGGGATGGAGGCGAAGAAAAAAAAAGGGGGGGGGGCAAATGGCGTCATCGCCGCTGAGGTTAGGACACGCCCAACCTGACAGGAAGTAAAGCTGACAAAAACTCTTAGCAACATCGCTCTGTGATTGACTGGCGTCCCGTTCCAAGCTGGGTGGACCCCGCCTCTGGAACCACAGTCAACTGGGATAGGCTCCAGCTTCCCCACAATCCTAATTTAAACAATCCTAATTTGGTTTCATGATGTAATGGTTTAGGATTATTCCTTTACATCTTTTGCTTTCCATTTTTACAGTACAGCGCACTGCCACCTGCTGGCTCGGAGGGTTAACATAATTGTTTCGTTGGTTGAGTGGTGAATGTGCAGGCCTCACAGCTAGGAGACCCCAGTTCAATTCCAAGCACTTGCCATCTCTGTGTGGAGGTTGCATGTTCTCCCCGTGTATGTTTGGGTTTTTTCCGGGTACTCCTGCAGGAAAAAAAAAACCTCATGTTCACGTTGATGTGGTTGTCTCCATCATTATCTTCCCACTTCACACGCCAACTCCCTCCCCCCCCGACTCGATGGTTGTTTTGGGATAAACAGTCTCTCAGGAAACGGAGAGTCCGGGATGGATTCAATTAGCGATGCGAGCTCACACTCTCACTCACGCTGACATTTAATCTTTCATCATCATCACAAGCAGGGCGGCGCACGCGCGCGTGTCACGGACGCCGTCACAGCCGCGGCGCTTAAGTCGGTCAGGAGTTTGGCGCGGAGGGCAAGGATGCGCACGGGAGCTAACTGGAGCGTGTCTGCGAGGGGAATGTATGTCACGGCCGTGTCGAGCTTCCCTCTCGGCTGTCTTTTCGCCGGCTTCCTGTTTTCTGACCTCGTTATCCAGATGCGGCGCACTCTCAGCCTTCTGCCTTTCCAGGTGTCAACAACATCTGCCCCCCCCCCATTACACTTATTTGCCCCTCTACTTTTTATTTAGCATGTAGAATAAATACTCAGCCTTAACCGGGAGTTAAGACTGCCCGTCAGAATGTCTAGTTGTCCCCCGTCCTGCTAGTTCTCCTCAGATTTCAGATCAACATTTGCAATAAAAGTGACTCCACAACCCTCGCCTTTGTTAGTGCTCACAATCAAATATGCTTCACACACTACGTATCAATTATATATATATTGATAATTGACCGGATTGACTGTCAAAGATAGCGCTTTGGTAAATAAACACAGAGTACACAACTGTGGTGCGTTCAAGGACTACCAAACAAAGTGCAAATCTCAACGTTTGCAAAAAAAACATGTAAGAATTGTGGGATTACTCTTTTTATCACATAGTTATACATTATTGACGACTATTTTTGCTGAAAAAAATTTAAAAACCAAACATTTTTTGACCAAAAAATTGCAGATTTGCAGGGCCGGGAATGCTGAATCCCAAATGTACGAGCATGGTCAAGTTAAAATGTGTCTTTTTCCAATTGGATTGATCAGACTTCATGCCACTTTTTAACCTTTGAAGGTGGAAAGAGGAGTGTTCCGCTAAATTGTTTACACCTGAGATTCACAAGGGCGGCACGAGGTTGTTCTGTAACACACACACACACACACACACATGCACACACACACACACAGTAAAGAATGCATGCATAATCTGTCAGATGCGATGGTTTAGCTGCTTTAATCCAGCAACGTGAGGTTATTTCATGTTGTCATATTGCTATATTGCTTCATAAAAGGATGGAGTGGGGATTGAGTGGTGTGGGGGGGTGACGACCACCCACCTCCACTCAGCTGTGGGACGAGGCGACGGGATGTGTGACCCCCGCTTCGGTGTTTGGACTCCACCTGCTCTGCGCTGTGTGAACTTCTGGAGGTCGTTTCCACCTCAAAGGGCTATAGAATGTGTGACCTCACATATTCCCCCCCATACTCAATCCCCTGACTCATGTTATCGATTAGCGCCAGTCATGAAGAGCACATGTAGACTTTTAGCTTCTTAAATATCTTCTTGTTGTGTTCCAGTGGTGGCCGCCCTCTAGTGGCCGTGTCCCGGTAATTACACCCAGCCAGCTGGGCCAGTGGGTTCGATGGTGGTGGTGGGGATTTACTGGAGATTACAGTTAAAATTAACCTGCTTTAAACAGCTGCGTCCACTTTGTACCCGAGCCCCTTCGTTTGTGAAGATTACCAGTAATGTCCGTCTAGACCAGGGGAGAAACTGACTCTTTTCATTTGGTGGTTTGGGAGTGCAGAGTTCTTATTGTTTGTGCCTTTTTTACCAGTGTGGCATGACGGCCACAAAGCCCTTCCAGTGCTGAGAACCCCCCCCCTCCCCCTTACCCAGAAGACAGACAAAGTGAAAGAACAGAATTAGCGCTCAGACGTCCGCCGTTTTGAACTGTGCTGGTAACAAACTTCTTCTTTTGTGTGCAAAACTCAGATCCAAGGAGAAAAAAAATGGGCACGAGCTGGGGAGGCGGGGGCGCGGGGGTCTCTGTTAATCTCTTGGCCCCAGCAGTGATGTTATGAGATTAAACGCTATCATGAAACTAATCTGTTTGAGTTAAGCAACAGGCGTGCCGCCCTCGCTGACCACTCGCCGCCTTTGAGGATGCCCCCTCCACATTGGGGACCCTTGCAGGTTTGGGAGGTGTGTGTCTGACACCCACAATTGTCTTTTGTCCTGCTCATTACCCTTCTTGGAAAAGTGACATGGGAGGGGCCTACGTTTGAGAGCTCTGCCTTGGCTCCGCCCTCTCGTTACAAAGTTATGTGGTAGCTGGAATTTTTAATTGTTCCCCACCAGCATCTTTACCCCCCCCCCCAAACCCCCAAACCCCAATACGCCCACCAGTGACCCACTTGTCCCTCATTGCAGGGCGGTTCAGATTGGCGTAGCTCACCCCCCAACCCCCCCACCCCCCCAAGCCTACTGTTTTATGACAAACCATAATTACATATCTCAGTGTATTTATAGCCGACTTGACTCACTCAGCTCTGTGTGTGTGTGTGTGTGTGTGTGTGTGTGTGTGTGGCCGCACTTGTGTTGCCCACGAAGTGACGGGATTTTGTTTTCCACACTCACTCAAAATATGATTAAATAAAAGCGTTTTTAAAAACGAACCATGTGCATTTCCTGGCACTCCAAAGCTACAGGTGGCGCTATAGCCAGTGGTTGCATTGATGTCAATGAGATGCATTCTCCTTGTTTGATTCCTTTTTTTTTATTGTCAGTATATCATTTTAAAGACTTAGACATGATTTTAGCTTCCACTTTACTGCATTATTAATTAATATGAATAATAATAATAAGTGTCAGCATGTGCAGGTACTGTGTACGTTAAAAAAGGGTTAAAAAAATACCTTCCTTGTTCATGAGGTCACATGTCCGAGACTGGACGCCTGGCGCTTTGGTGCAAAGTTTGTCGGTTGAACGCGGTGGAGTGGGTGGGAAAATGTGGGGGCTGTCAGTGTTCAGGTGTTCCTCGGATAGAAGTTTACTCGAGGTGTCGAGGTCATGTCGACATGCAGGTTTTTCCTCTTCCGGGAAAAATGTTTCCTTCTCACTTTTTTTTTTTTTTTTTTTGTCAAGCAGCAACCGAGGGGTTGGACCGTCGTCACGCACATGCTGCGCACGTGCCGCCGTCATGCTTCCTCTTCACGGGGAAAGGTCCCTGTGGGTTTAAGCTACAACAGGCTGCAAGAGATATCTCCATCTGGACCGCCACAACCCGCAGCTAGCATCTGTCCCGGATGCTGGCGATGATGTTTTTGGGATTAGATGAGTTGGATGGAGTGGCTGTGAGATGTGAGGATTTGTTTGTTTTTAGCAACACAGCGTGAAGAAGAGAGCAAGCAAAGGAGGGGAGGGTGGCGTGGGGAGGAGAGATCCAGCCCTCTGGGACAGGCAGAGTGTTTTTGGGGGTGGACACAGTTGCTTTGTATGCAAAACACCAGCGGCGGACAGCGCCGTCACTCTCTGTGCAGCTCTCTCTGGTGGTGCTCCTCTGGAATCCAGGCGCCGTGATGTGGAACTTGTGGGATTAGGCTTACCGGAAGATGATGGAGCGGATGTTAGAGGGAAGGCCGGTCCGCTCTCCGGTCCACTGACTTGTCTTAGTGCCCATGCGCTCTGTTAGCGATGTGGATGTGAGCCATCGCCGCGCCCCGATGCCAGCTGCCATGCTCCCGTGCCCCGCGTCGGCCCGGTCCGACTGGAGCTTCCAGAACCCGGTGGGGGTGGACTGCAGCTCCCCCGAGCCTCGCTGCATCTGGCTGGCGGTGCTGCGTGGCACCACCGGGCCGCCGTCGCCGCCGGTCATGCCTGTCGGGCGGCGCAGCATCTCCAATCAGCTCAGGGTAAGGAGAGGTCAGGTTGGGTCACATGATTCATATGATGGGCAGATGGACGCTGCCGTGTGTTATATGTACCATACAGGAATGACCAGTTTTTTCATAGTTTGAAGTATTAGTACCCAACACTGTGGTGGTGTTTTCACATGGATCTAGTATAGGTTGTGGTCCAGATCCTTTTTAAGGTAATACTGTAACGCCGATGTGATGTGTTTTTCCAACCAGCCCCCTAAAAGTTGGGTCCAGTCACCTGATTCGTATGATAGTCTGACGAATTGGCATGAGCAGCCAATCCCAGCACAGCTCATCGGCACCACTAATCACCGTCCTCCTAACCAAATTGTGGCATAAATCAACGCCTCTGTCAAACCCACTCAATAAAACTAAATACTTTTACAGGGTACTACGTATACCTACAGTAAAAGGTTTTATTTACCTCTCTAAAGATGGCACAGACAGTGTGTACGCTGTTGCAGATGTTTTTACCTCGCCGTGGTCTCGCTTCTAATTAATGGCTGTGGAAAGATGAGTTTCAAGCCAGGTGCCACTTTTAACAAGGTGTCGCGGGGGGGGGGGGGGGGGGCGCTGGGTCTTAAAGCTACGCCACCTCGACCCGAGTACCCACAAGAAGGTTGTAGGTTGTTCCTCCAGCCGTTTTCAGCAGCTTTGACAGAAGACTTTCTTCAAGATTTTGCAGTCTGTTCATTCAAGGTGTTTGATTGCTTTGTGGAGTGGGAACAGAAAAGGGCCTTCCCACAAAGTTAAAAGCATACAATTGCCCAAAGTGGTCTTGCTAATAGAAGAGCAAAGGGTCAGGTGGTCTGGTACTTGATTGGGGGGTGATGCTGTATGTGCACAGCTGGGACAAACAGATGTTTTTCGGAATGTTTGTTTGTTTGTTGTCAACTTTTCCATGCCGCATACCTCACTCAAACGTCCAAATATTTACAAGACAAATGAGTAGCATCCCAGCGTGAATTGGATAAATTCACCATTGGGTTTTTCAAAGACGAAATCAGCTGATGACCGAAGCCAAGCCACGACAGGGCAGCATCATATCAGACCCAAATCTTTGCGGCTAAAAGTAAACCTTGGCGCTTGGAATTATGATGTCATACTGTAGATCCGGATTAGTTATTTGGGTATCTGCGGGAAAACCAGGAGTGGACTTTGGACTTGTTGTCTTTTAGGACTGGATGCTACTGAAGTGGCCTGAACTATGGAAGCTTTATACGGACTTGATAGTGACTTTTTCCATTTGGACACCTAATGGTCTGGAAGACACGCTAATGTAATACCCAAATCCTTACAGTTTTATAACCATTAGATGGTTAGTATGTGTGTCAGTTATTCGTTAAAATGATGTAATGCTCCCAACCGGAATCTAGGAAAGTGTTTCCCTGCCGTGGTGATGAGTGGAGAAGCAGGTTTCCGCTGGACAAAAGAAGAAGCCCGATGTACAGTGTGGATGCTACGATGGAGAAACCGGTTCAACCGACTTTGCATCAGCCGCTCCAACTGACTGCATGACTTATTATTTTTTTTTTATGTACTCACATGTGTATTGACAGAAGCCGCACATCCCCATAAAGTGTCACTCGACACTTGTATCTGGCGGCACATCCGCCGCCGCCTTTTCCACGCTTCTCTTCCAATCTCGGGCCGAGCAGCCCGTCGGCTCCGGGGGCCGCGGGCGCAGACACGGCGGCTGTCGGGATTAAAGGCTTGTCAGCAGTTTGTGGCGTGCGTAAAGCTCCGCTTCATTCAAACAGGTTGCAGCTCTCAGCTCTTTAGAAGAGCATTATTGTTCTGGACCGCTGCGCTTTGCCAGCGCTCGGAGTGCTTGACTGACGACTGACTGACTGCGTTATTGGATTGATAACGTGATAGCTAGCGCTAGTGTCTGGGGGGGGTGTTGTCTACAATTTTGTTGAATATCCATTTTGAAACAATGGAAATAAAAATTGTAATGGTGGATTTAAATGCCTTTACATACCCATATTGTAGAACTAATAATAAGCCATTTAAGCAGTGTCACAGTCAATATGTTCCCCAGGGAACCTTAGTACCTGTCTCATTACTGCCATTACTAACACCTAGTAGTAAACACAGTAAACACAGTACTCCATTCACAATTAGAATGCTTCCTCTGCCTTGTATTTATATTTTAGTTCATTTAGTTGTTTCATTTAGCCATTCCTATGATTTCAAATGCCTCATTTAGGCCAAGAAAAAGTACTATTTTCTTAAATATATATATTTTTACGAACAATCGGCCGTGGTTATTAATTATTAATTAGTTTATTTGGAAGTAACAGCGATAGCGTGAGGGAGCGATGTTCGAACGAAGGCCAAATTTTCTGGTTTTCATTTCTGAGTTCCGGCATTCCAAAACCTGTCACACGGGTTTTCATATTTTAGTCATTTGATTTTGCATAAATAACTTGCTAGTTAGCCTGAGGAATTGCCATTGGTGTTGCTTCTTTGCATTTTTGAAAGGACACCATTGCTAAAACCATGTTGTCATGTGCATGCCAAGACACTAGTTGGCAATGTTAATGGCTGCTGGTCCTTGCAGGGCTTTTTCAAACCAGTTTTTTGACTGTCCATTTTCAAAAATGTACACCTTGAGGCAGTTTTCTGCCTGAAATACAGATATTTTTTGCCGTTTTTAGCTCCAAACAGTGTTGCTATAGGCACCCAATTTTTTTTTATAACCAAAGAAGTGGTTAGTCATCTTTTTTTATGCACAAAATGTTCTGCTCACGTCTACCCTCATGTCACGTCACACTTTCTCATGAAAACCTGGACAGGAACTGTCCATAAGCCTCCTGGAAGCAGGAAGCTGTCCCGTGCCAAGCGCTTAATGCTAGCTTGGCCGTTTTTGTGGCTTTTAATGGCTTCCTCTTCAGGTTTGATTTCCTGCAACTGGAGGACAACGAGGGGAAAGTTCAGCGTGGGCATGTTGGCGATAGGAGAAGTCTTCTTTGCAGTGTAACAAGAGTGAGGTTTCCCTGCGCTAAAACCCACGTAGGAAGTCAAGTTTAGACCAAAAACCGCACAGAAGTTTCCAAGCGGCTCTTTGGGTAAACACAAGGGGGACATCTGCCTGGTTTTTGTGAGAAGACAGACTAGTCGTTGCCAAGGAGACGGGTACCACCCAGCACTTGGCCTGGCTTCAGGGGACAGGGGTCGAGATGCCGAACGCTGGACAGCGTCCTGCGAGGTCCAGCGGGGACCGGCCACGGAGGAAGCAGCTTGAGCTGTGTTTTGGGTAATCACAGGCTTTGGTATTCCCAGTGCTGGGAGGGGCCATGTGGTTGAAACCGGCGTGCTGGAGCCTGTCCCTCGCCGAGGCCCGATACTCCTCCTTCGCCCCCTTCTTCTCTTCGCCCTCTTATCCTCGCATTCACTCTCTCTGTTCGCGTCTCTGTCCCAACTTGTCCCGGCCAGACCGCTCCCTCCGAGGAATTTGTCTTTCTGCTTTCACCCTGCTTCACTTCCTTTTGGCCTGTTTCTTTTGCTTTATCATTCGCTTGACACCCTCCGTGCCGCCGCCGCCGCCGCCGCCACCGCCACCTTCCTCTCAGACATCTTTACAAAGTCTCTATACAAATAGATAGCGTCTCAAAGTAGTCGCTTCCATCGCGTCAGCTGTGAAGCAGCCAAGACAAAATATAGCGCGTATAGGGGCGATATCTGCAGCGCTTATCCCGCTGATGTTTACTATCCCACTGTCAACCGACTGAAGTTGGTTTTTATCTCATCGTGCTACCTCAACTGTGCTCATATCTGATTGGCACAATGCGTATTTTTGCATGAATGAGTTGCTAGCTCGCCTGAGCAGGACATTAGCATGGCTAAAGTAGTATTAGTACTTTTCATACAAAAGGTCGGCTTTGCATAAATGACTTTGTTCGCTATCCAGAGGAAGCCATTACGCTAGCACAGCTGCATTTTCTAAAACCTTCTCTTCGAACTGAAAAACCCGAAAAAGAGTCGAAATTTCCATCGCTATTTGAATGGCTGCCATCTTTACACCAGCTTGTTCGTGCAGAAATCCTGAGGGAAGTAGTCAGCCACAATGGTTTCATACGGTCTTCGGTACCAGCCTTTGTTTTGAACTTGAAAACCAGAAACCAAGTCAAGACTTCATCATTTCCCTTATTTTCATGGCCGCCATCTTTTATAACAGGTTGGTTTTGCGTCCTCAGCTAACTTGGGGAGTGAATTAGCGCACAATTATGATGAAACAAAAGACCTCAGATAAAATCCATCTTCAACATGTCAAACCTGCTCTGCCCTGCTAAAGCAGCGGCCACAAAGCTAGCCGCTAAGAAAGGCCTGGGGCTTGTTCCTATCACCACTTCTCCAGTGGTCTGTGATTCCATCGTGGATACAATGTCACTGGACCACTAACCCGTTACCGTCAGTGATGATTCCGGCTTTGTTTGCAACTAAACCACTGTTGTACTTCGTTTGAAAAAAATACTTAAGGTCAAAGGAGAAGGATTTCCATGTCGAGAAAGGAAGGAGACGTGAAAAGGGAGGAGGCGAGGTGAGGGAAGGAGACGGAGGAGCGAAGCAGTGGAAGTGTTGCTTATTTTTAGGAGCGTCTGGTTATCCTGCCCTGTAACGCTAGCCACACTTCCTGCCTCCAGCCTGACACTTCCTGTTGCAGCGCAGACAACTAGCCTGCCATGTCAAACCTTGTGTGTGTGTGTGTGTGTGTGTGTGTGTGTGTGTGTGTGTGTGTGTGTGTGTGTGGTTGTTGAATTTAGCATCCATGTCTGCTCCATGTCAGTGATATGTGTTGATGTTTTGGCCAAACACAGACGTTCTTTGACACGGTTGGGGCCTCCTAACCCAAATAGATCATACATTGTGGTCCTTGGATGGAGATACACATTGACGTGCTCCGCTGTTAGCCGGTTAGCGTTGTTTTGCCTTTTGTTCCATCATGTGGATTTAGATTTCAAGCAGACTAAAGATCATGATTATATAGGCGAGGCGGTATAGACGTTAGCCTCCCGAGGGAGTCCAAGGCGTTTGTCCCTCCTCCCTGTTTGGTCAGGTGACGGCGCTTGAGTGACAGATGTGGGTCGTCAGGGCAGCACGAGGGTGCGAGTTCTCACGTGTGTCTGTCAGCGCGGCTTATTTACTCGGCCTTTTTCGGAATGAGATATTTAGAGCGATGGTGGGAATCTGCGTGCGGGAAAAACTCCCTCTGGTGATAAGACCAAGGTCATTGTGGTTAGGACTGCCCCACCTACCCCCCCACCCTGCCCAGTTGAGGCATGGGACCGGTCTTGATCGCAGACCCCCACAGGCGTGTTTGCGGACTTGAGTGACTAAATCCCCTCCATTTTTTTTTTATGTGCACAGGCGAAAGGGCGGAGGGATGGTCTCTCATCCACCGCCGACAACCCTCGGCCGCCGATGGCGTCCAGGCCGGGGAGGGAGGGCGTCGTCACACCTTGGAAAGGCCCCCGGACGCTGGTCCTCCGCAAGAACTCGCAGGGTTTCGGCTTCACCTTGCGCCACTTCATCGTTTACCCTCCTGAGTCCGCTCTGCACACCAACCTCAAGGTGAGTCCAAGGTGGCTGACAAAGCCGTGTTTACACCAAGCAGTCCAGAAAATTTGATTCACTATTCACATTTATACTTTTTTTATTTACAACATATTGCGCAACTGCAGGGTCTTGAGACACATGCTAACTCGCAAACTAGAGAGCTAGCGACCTAAACTGTAGCCTTCAAGTTATTTCCTTTCAACTTAAATAGCCAAAAACTTACCACTTCCACACGGATAGGGAGGATAACTATTAACAGTTATTTAACCTTTAACATGAACATTAATCAAACGTAATAATTTTTTCTGGGTACATGATACCATACAGCATCCATATCAAAACTTAAACTTTCATATCAAGGCGGGGGCCTCAAACTAGTGTAGGGCCGCGTGTTTGAGACCCCTGATCTATGGTATCCTTGAGCATGCTAAAGGATCAGCTCCTATGAAAGCGACATTAACCCCCAGGACCACTCGTACTTATTTTCTTTGTGCTCCACTATGGCATTCTACCACGATATTTTGGGACCTTTCACAATGAAACGGCGAAAAACTTGGAAACGAAACGAGCCTTCGAGGTCCAAATAACCAAATGTGAAGGTGTTAAATGCGCTCGGCTTCCAGAGTTTATGCTTAAGAACAATAACCCCTTTCCCCGTGTTTATTTTTGTTAGCACACATGGTCTCCATTTTATCCCAGCAACAGAAGCCTCGTTTCTTACCCTGTTGAACCCGGGGCGGAGCTGTTTGCAGGCCAGAGATAAAGCTAATTGTCCCACAGTAGAGCTTCAGCGAACGGCTCAACAACATTAGCGGCGGTGAATAAAGAGCCTCCAGCTCTCTACCATCCATCATTATTATTATTATTATTATTATTATTATTATTCCTTAAACTTTGCTTTAGCCTGTTTCCTAGCTCTTCCTAGCTTGAATGGGACTGGGTGGCTTGAGGTGTATGTGGTGGGGGGTGAAAACGTCTCCAGATGTGGACGTGAAACAGCCGAAAACAAAGCGTCCATTATTATTATTATTATTATTATTGTTGTTATTATTCAACCACCTCGTCACCCACCAGCTGCAGATTGAATGAGAGTCCTTGTCTCGGATCCGGTACTGCTCACTGCCAGGCAGTACCAGGGGGACAAGTGGGGGACAATAGGCCCACTGCTGCTGGCCCTTAGGCTCCGGTTCTGTACCCACCCCCCACCCTCCATGTCACAATGGTGGTGTGTTTTTGGACAATTGGAAACCAGTAATAGATGCTACGTAATGCTAAACGATGTAGACCTCATTGGGGCTTTCAAAGAGTGCAGACCTCCCTCAAGGTGAAAACATTGACTTCCTAATTTGCCAGACAAGCTAAAGAAATAAAATTAGCACCTAGCTACACAAGAAATGAAGCCTAATTAAGGATTAAATGTTTATCCGATTGTTTTGTGATTTTACTGACTTTATTTACACCATGGTGTCCAAAGAGCGGCGTGGGAGCCATTTCTGGTCCTCAGCTCATTTTTTAGTGGCCGGTGGCGCATAGTAAAAAAAAAAATTTTATAAAAAAATAGCATGACATAGAGCTAGCATCCAGCTTCTTTGCATATTAGATTGCTTGATTGTTTTTTTTTATTAGAATATATCAAAATGGCCACTCCTTGGGCACTCCTGCTTTACACTAAAAAGTTGCATCAGATTCCAACAAAGTGAGCAAAAACAAAAAAAACAAACAAAACTAACGGCGTTCTTAATGAAGACTTTTGGTGAAGCTTTTAGGTTCTTGAATCTAGAACCAAAAGTCCAATCTACCGTTTGTAGCCCACAGCCCTAAAACTGTTCTAAACCTTGCCCCGTGGCCGCCTGTGGCCTCCGGTGGCTGTAGTCCACGATCGACAGTCTCTAGTTTGTGGTGGTTTTGGGTGTTAGCAGCTCTCCTTTCTGTGCCTCTAAAGCCCCCCCAGCATTGTGTGCTGAGTGCAGGAATGAGCCCACTCAGCGAGGCCTAAAGCCGGGCAGCCGTCAGCCCACGTTCCCCTAACCCCAAACTGTCCACTCAGCTTGGGTGTATGTGTGTGTTGTGTGTGTGTGTGTGTGTGTGTGTGTGTGTGTTTGCTTCACTCTATGATGTCATGAGCGCTTGTCATCTTCTTTAAATTTCAAGTATGTCTGGAGCTGCTTTGTAATAAAAGTGTACAGGATTTTCCCAGTTACTGTAAACTATAAAATGTGTTGAGCACAAAGAGCCTCTGACTGAGTGGCAAAGTGCAGGATTTTCAAAATAAAGTGGTGCATCGGTTTTAGTCTGAGTTTGTGCTTCTTGTCTTCTGTTTGCAGGATGAGGAGAATGGCAACGGAAAGGGTGAGTGGTCTTTCGTCAGATGACCATTAAAAGCCTGTGCGGAATGATACTCAAAGACATGATGTCATTGGAGACTTTACTTCCACTCTACAGCCCCTCTCTGCCCCCTACAGGACACAACGCAGAATTACACCTAAGAAGTCTCTCATGAGAATACATTTGCAGTCATTGATGATGCAATGAGCAGACTGGACGCATATGCTTGCTCATTTGGTGTTGTTGGCTTTGTGACAGGGTTCCAGAAGGGACGACTGGAGCCAATGGACACCATATTTGTGAAGAATGTGCGAGAGAAAGGTCCGGCCCACCAGGCGGGCCTGTGCACAGGTATGAAGAACACACTGTATGCTTCCTCGTTTGCTTTGTAAATCATGTGGTGGGTGTGGAGTTTGTATTTGGTGATGGAACACACACCAGTAAAGACAACTCTAAGGATGTGTCACACGGCGGGACAACTCGTCCCGTCCGGTCTAGCAGCCCGAGGAAGCCAGGAGGAGCTCTCTGACAAACCAAATGAGCACTCATGCGCAGCGCCGGCAAGCCAAGTGTCCCCTCCAGAGAGTCGCAATGTCATTAGCATCTGCAAACACGCGCTTTGTTTGCACCCGTGACTGCATGAAGTCACACACGGTGGTTATCTAACCGCTCAGACTGGGTTCACACGGGGCTCGGCTGCTTCACACGTCACAGACCTGATCTTCTGAAAACTAAACGACAAAAAAATGGCAGCAAAAATTGAGAAAAAAAAAAAAATAATGCTAAAAATAATGATTTACTAAATAAATACTGAAAATCAAAATGAAAAATGTATGATCAGTGTGGAGAACGCTGCATTATGAAATGGACACATTCCACCGATAGGAAGTGAAAATAAAATGTGGACGTTGTCGCCGTTATAACAGCTTCCATCCTCCTGTGGAGAAGATCGTGGGAGTGTGTTTGGGTCCATTTGTGAGCTCAAAGAGTTCCTCCACACCAAACTCATCCTAGCAAAAACCTTAAACTGTATTATGGAAAGCAGGAAGTGAACAAATATAACAGTTATAGATTGTAAAAGTACCAGATGGAGGGGTAGGATTTAATAAGCTTTGCTTCTTCCTACTCCTTTTGGACATGTGGAACTGGGAACTGATTATGTGATGCATTCAATTGTAATCTGACGCATCAAATGAAATAAAACCGTTACCATAGCATGCCTTTATGGGCCTTGTTTGTGCACAGGGAAGAGACAAAGACCAATTGTCCAAAATATATCACAACATTTATCTTGTGTCATTTAGAGGTCCACATACATGGTGGTTATTAACCGTGCATCTTTTGTCCCCCCAGGGGATCGTCTGGTGAAGGTGAACGGCGAGAGCGTGCTGGGTAAAACATACTCCCAGGTGATCACCCTCATCCAAAACAGGTAGGACGTCTCATGAAATGTACTGAAGCGTGTGAGCCTCGAGCGTGGCGACGCTAATCGTTTCTGAAAGGAGTCGCCTGAAGCTTTGTGTTCTACACGGCCACGGAGCAGAACGCATCTTGATGCGCAATTAGCTGCTTGGGAACGTAGCGAGGCGTGGCTGGCTTTTTTTTCTACGCTTTATTTTTACATATAAACTAGGCTCTCTGCTTGTTATTTTCAATAAGTTGGCTTTGGAACACTATTAGTATCTGAAAATAGTTCATATGCGCGACCCAGGTGGGACTCGAACCCACAATCCCCAGCTCCGGAGGCTGATGCCTTGTCCGTTAGGCCACTGGGCCTGCTCTTGTAGTTCTGATATAATACCCAGCTCCACACCAATCAACCTGCATGTGTGTATATGTATATATAAATGGATGGATAATTCATATTTCCTAACACCCCCCCCCCCTCTTCACACAGTGAGAGTGTGCTGGAGCTCTCCATTATGCCAAAAGATGAAGACGTGCTTCAGTTGGTAAGTGTGAGTATGTTTTTTTTAACTTATAAATCATGCCTCTCCCCCTCCCGAAACACTCATCTACCTATGCACTCACCCTGTACTCTACCCTCCTCTACCATCTACCTGGATTTTCTTTACAGTCTTTGAGTAAAATAGCAGTTTTGGACCTTGTTAAGCAACAAAAAAAATGTCTGACACTTACAAATTAGATGAGATGTTAGTATGAGTCATTGTTAGTTTTTGCCCTAATTAAGACAATGACTCAATTCTCCTGCTCTGTGTTTTTAAGGACCAAAGCACATTTTATACGCATAATCTGGCATCCCGCCTGCCAAAACACGTCAGGTTGACCTCACGCCTCCAAGCGTCATCTCCTATGAGAGCCCTAACAAGCTAAAAGTCGACGGTTGGAGTATTTGCATTACATAGCGCAAGCGTAGTTACGTCTACGTCTTCGCACGCCTCCCCTCGCCACTACGTCAGCATTCCTCAAATGAGATCACCGCGCCGGCGCCTCCCTCCACACGCCCACTGGGTGGAGTGAGGCGAAGACACGGAGAGGCAGAGAGGGAGCGTGGAGGGAGATGAGAAAACAAGATCAAGGGAGCGAGCGCTGGAATAATAACAGTAGAAAAGTTGGGATATGTAAAAAAACAAAGAGCGTACACAAGGCGGAGGACATATTTCTGTGAGGACACGTCTACTTTTTCCCCTTCGAGTGTTTTTTGAGATTCCAGGAACATCTTGTTTACTCTCTTTTCAAAGGATTCTTAAAATTCCTGCCGAGGGAATGTAAGTAGTGCCTTTAATATCGGTGATAAATACACTCATTGTGTGATTGTTTATGTTTACGTTTGTGTTCGGAGCCCTGGAGACCAACCGAGCCGAGATCCGTTTTCCATTTTGAGCGTTGTTGTGCAGCAAAAGGCGGCTTTAATAGTTGTTGTCAAACTTGTTCGCAGTGTGTAAAAAAAACACACACATATACAAGCCGCCTCACCCGCCTCCCTCTTTCTCTTCCAGGCGTACTCCCAAGATGCCTACCTGACAGGCAACGAGCCCTTCTCGGGGGGAGCTGAGAACCTCCCGCCGCCGCCGCCCCTCTGCTATTCCCGCAGCAGGACCACGTCACCTGCAGGGGCGCCGCCGCCTGCCCCCATGGGGCAGAACCAGCTGGATAATTGGAGTCGCTGGCCCGGTTCCCCCAGTCCCTCGTCACCCCTGGACAACCGTTCCTCTGTGTGCAGCCCTCCCAGTTGGCAGGACGGGCGTTCGGTCGAGCTCGGCGGCGTGGGGCACAGCAGTCCGGCCCACCGCACAGAAGAGATCCAGTACGGTATGACCGGCCAGCAGCCTCAGGGTCAAACCAGGGGGCGCTCCTACTCGTCTTCTTCATCGTCAGGAGGCCCCTTATCCAGCCCGCTGCAGGTCCACTACCCCAACCACCATGCGGCCAATTCCACGCAGGCCCAGCCTCGCAAGTCCAGCAACTCGGCTTGGACCAGCCCGCCGCTGCCCCACCTCAGTCACGGCCGCACCGAGCGCTGTCAGCAGGCGCTGTCGGAGTGGTACTACAGCCAAGTGCCCGAGCGCTCAGGGGGGCGCAGCATGCAGACTCGCCAACGCAGCTACTCCCAGGACCGGCTCAGCGACACAAGGAGGCAGCAGCTTCAACAGCGGGCGGGCGGCTGGCCTCACAGCGCCTCCCAGGACACTCTGCTGTTACTGCAGCAGCCAGGACCGGGGCCCCATGGGGAGCCCTACTGGTCATATGGGGAGTGGGGTCCAGATAGGGGCCATCCTGCCTCGAACTACACAAGGACTCGATCTGAAAACCTGCTGGGGGAGTATGATCGTCACGGACGCTCGTTAGAGATGTTGGACCGAGCCACAGCAGGGTTGGTCTCACCTCGGTGTGAGCGGTGGAACCAGCCTCCCAAGCCGCCCCCCAGGACTGATCTACACCAAAGGCACGGTGGTCAGTACCCCGCGAAACAAGCACCCCCGATGCCCCGACACTCACAGGCGAACCCCAAACACCCCACCCAGACCCAACCCCAGCAGGTGCCCCCCAAGAACCGGCGGCTTCCTTCAGGCCAGAGCATGGATGACCAGCCGGTGGGCTACCGCAGCTACAGCCCCTCCTTCTACCGCAAGACGGGCCGCATCATGCAGCAAGCCCACTCATTCAGGGACCCTTCGTACTCTGGCCCCCACCTGAACTGGAACACCAGCCCGCCAGAGGGCGCGCCAGCCATCCCACCCGCCGCTCCGCTGGCCTCCACCTCGCCCGAATCCCAGGAGAGAGCATACAGGCCCACCAACCACGAGAGGGAGCGAGGGTCAACGGCGGAGGTGGTGGCAGCTCAGGCCCAGGAAGTAGTCATGCGCCAGAAGCCTCCCAGCGGGCGGCGGAACGCCCACGGCATGCGGCACCCTCACTACGTGCTCCCCATGGACGGCCTGGAGCCCTCCCTGTTCTCTCCGGAGCCCCCAGACTCGACAGCCGCATCCAGCTCCTCGGGAGAGGCGGTGCCGTGTAAGGCGAATGGTGGCCTGGTCCCACTGTCCCTGGAGGACGACTCCCTGGCATCCATCCCCTTCATCGGTAAGCCCCTGTCCCAGTGGTGCGTCCTCATTATTATGTGTTACTTTTTCTTCTTAAACCTCTTTTGAAAGGAGTTTTTTGGTCGTCTAGTATGGCTCACAGAGTGTCAGTATTCAGGAACATAATACAGCTGGAATTGGTTCAAGCTTGACTCCAGAAATAGGAAGTACAGTAAGAGTCCATTTCAGTCCTCCCGCAGAGTAATGTACCCCATAGGACTAAGTATTGGACTCTTAAGGTAACCTTTTCCACCTCTAAAACGTGAATAAAGTTGGACTTGTGAGGGCATCCTCCATTGAAGACCCCTGAAGAAGTCATAACCAAATACAGTAGTATCTCTAAATAGTGAAAAAACTCAAATGCACGCTTGAAGCCTGATAACATGGCTAACAAATTTATGAAACATTAATATTAAATATAAAATATAAAATATTAAATACAGCTTTCTTCTGGCTGGATGAAAGGATTGATTGCAATGAAAACAGGCTGATTCCAGCGGTTGTTTAGCCCACAAATGTTCACCGACGGGCGGGGTGGTTGTAGGCAGCTGCGTCCCAGGCAGGTCCGGACTTGTATACCCGATTCTGGGAAGACCGCGGCTCTGCAGCGCTGGTATCACCCGACAGAGACTGCTGGCCTTTTTGGTCAAAAACCTCGACGTGACATACTGATGAGCGCCGCCCCCTCTTGCCCTGACCCAGTAGCCCGATAAAGTACAGAGGCGGTGGACCAGGAAGCATCACTCTTAGTGCGTAGGAACACATTCTTCCTTCTTGCATGAAAACATGCAGCCAAAGGCGGCAGGATGAGACACGTTTTATCGTCTTGAACTGAAACTATTCCCCACAAGGTTTTTTTTTTTTTTTTTTGCTGTGACGGAGATGGTGCTTGTAAAGGTGGCGAGACTGGAGTGCAACAAAAAGACAACGTCCTTGTTAAAAGAGGAGGAGGCACACCGACAGAAACACTTTTCCACTGTGCACTTTGTTTGTCTCTCAATACGTGGAGGCTACAAAATAGCGGTGGGGTTATTTTGGCAATTCATGTGGAGAAATGCAGTTCCTGCCGTCAATGCTGCTATTGTCTTTCTCTGCAGGATAGATTTGGGGTGGTCTTTTGGTCGGTTCTTAGGGTTTGCCACGGTTTTAAGTACTTCGCCATGTGACACTGTACCATACCGAATGTTCCATACCAAAAGAAAACATGACTTTTTTTTACTATCCGGAGAGCAGCATGGCGACCGTCTGGCACAGTACTCATTGTCACTGTCAAAATCTGCGATACCCACCAAAACAACACATCTCTACCACTTTACCGAATACTTCTGGCCTACAAACTGCAGTAGTGTAGTATAGCAAAAGTTCCAAATCCACCTGTCTTTGCGTCCAACTGGGAGGCGGCATGGACTCGGCGAGCATCAGCGTCCCAGCATGGACGGATGCGTGGCTCAGAGCTGCCTTGCCTCTTAATGACGGCCTTTGTTAAAGCCGCAGCTTGCCTATTTCTGGTGCCGGCTCCCGATTTGGGAATGTTTTCCCCTGCGTATTGTGGACAACACAGGCGGGAGAGGCAGCGGGGACCGTCAGCAGGACTAAGAGTTGTGACTTCCCGGTTTAAAGGGAACAAGCAAAAGCGGCGAAAGCTGGTGTTGCCTGAGGTGTGTAAAATTTCACAACAATACGACCTCAATCAATCGGATGTCAGTCCTTCTCTTGTCAGACTTAACGAGGCGCTAATTTTATCAGCCCGGGGAACCACACTCCATTTCTTTGTCAGCAGTTTATGCTGTGTATACAGTATAATATATTTACCACATACATAACACAAACTCTCAGTATTTTTTCACTGCATTGAGTGGAAAAAAATACTTGGGTCTGAATCAATAGCACCCTCTGCTGGTAGCTGGCTAACATACATTGAAAAACAACACAACCTCAATGACATCAGGGTGATCACATGTCACCTTATTGACTAAATTGGATACTTCGGATAGCTACTCTGCGCTTGCACAAGCCTGACGCTGCAGCATGGTTGCATGTTGCATTCAATGACGCAGCAAGAAAGAGGAAACCCGCAAACACTTCCCTCTTGGACGCAAACTGGTTCCCCGTCGTTCCTTTTTCCCTCAAAGAACAACGAATCAAACAAATCCCTTCCTCTGACCTCACCTTCTCTTAAACATGTGTTCCTCTCCCTCCTAACACCTAACTCATCTTCCTCCTCCTCTCCTCTCTTTCCCGGGCCTCCTGCGCTCCCATCTTCAATCCCTTCCCGACCCTCCCACAGATGAGCCCACCAGCCCCGGTGCTGACTTGCGCGCCCGCCACGTGCCGGCGTCCTCCGTGGTCTCCAGCGGCATGAGTTCGGCGCCCGCCGCGGTCGCCAGCCCCGCTTCCCCCACCTTCACCTTCCCCGCCACTAGGCTCTTCTCACATGACTGCAGTGAGTGTGCCCCCCACCCCCCCAACCCGGCCCCCGCCCGCCTCCCTTCTTCTCCACCTGCTGCATGCCGCAGTGAAAGAAGCATGCAAGAAGATATAATCAGCTTACACCTCATCAAGTACTTTTCTCCATTGAGTCCACAAAAAAAATTATGGAATTAGTACAATTTTCTCTCTTTGTTGTCATTCCAGTGTGACTAAGCCTTACTGGGTACTGACTAATTCCTGCATTTGGAAAGAAAAGTGCTCAATTTTGATTGACACTGTGAGAGTCTTGTTTTTTTTCCAGGAATTAGTCTGCATCTTTTAACAGTCAGGCACACTAGAGTCGTTTAATATTGACCGGTGAGCAAAGATACTGACTAATTCCTGGAATTTCTTTGCACAAGGGCTCAATATAGGAAAGAAAATGACTTGATGGTAAATGTTTGCATGATGCATGCTTGGACCTTTTTTTTTTTAATCACTTTATTGTGGGGAAAAAGCAGTCTAGTGTTTTTGCATGTTTTTTTTAAAGAATGCATGTAGACAGAGAGACATGAAGGCGGACATGGCACCTCAATTCACCTCAACTCACCACCACCCCGCAGCTTCCTCACTCGCTCGCTCGCTCGCTCGCCCACTTTCCCATGATCAATCCACACCGCCAATGATTGGCATCATCACATCAACATTCTTTCTTGTTTTTTTTTTCTCTCTTTCTCTCTCCTTCCTTTCCTTCTTTGTTTCCCTCCCCACATCTCCACTCGTTCATCCTGTCGCTGAGCAGGCGCTATTAAATCCGGTCGCCGTTCCTCCTATCTTCTAGCCATCACCTCCGAGCGTTCCAAGTCGTGCGACGAGGGGCTCAACACCTTCCGTGAGGACGGACGCGTCTTCTCGTGAGTGCAGTGTTGTCTCCCATTGCTCCAAAGTGTGGTCACGTGAGGAAGGAGCTAACCCGCTGTGTTGGTTTTATTTTCCACAGGAGGCTACCAAAGAGAGTCAAGAGCTTCTTCACAGATGGGGTGAGTTCCATTTATTCATAATATTAAATATTGTTAACTAGGGGTGTCACAAGATCTTGCGAGAATACTTGTGAGGAAGAGGGTTCACTCTGTGCATTGTTTCAGTACATTTACAAGTTTGTTGCATAGAACAACGGCATAAACGGTGTGAGCCCTTTTGTCAGTCATACAGTGCATGGAGGCGGGGCCGCTAGCATACACACAGAGCGCGGAAATCCAAAGAAATACAGCTGATTGTTAACTAGTTATTACTAGTTAATACAAAGTGCCAAAAAATAAGCATAATAGGTCCCCTTAAAAATATGATACAGGCACCAGAATTGACTACCATGTTTTAGAGACGCCCAGGAATGGCGTCAGGAACCCTGGGCTCCATTAAAAATGGAACCATTACTTTTTACCTCTTAATTGTGACACCTATGAAGCAAAAAGTGCTGAGCGGTTTGTGCAAAATACAGCAATAGCGCCCTCTGCTGGATGACCTGATAACACTGCAATTGCCTTACATAAGTAGGCCATGGTACGGATTTGAAGGCTAACGAAGTCGTGTCCGTGTTGTCTTTCAGTCTCTGGACAACTTGGGGACGGAGGAGGAGAGGCGATCCAAGCGACACTCCACCTCGGAGCTGGGGAACATCACGTACAGCGACGTTCTGCGACAAGGGTGGCTTCACTACAAGCAGATCCTCACGGAGAAGGGCAAGGTGGGCGGAGCATCACGGCGGCTTTGAACCCGCTGGCGCTAAATCCAAAATGTTTCTTCACAGAAGGTGGGCAGCGGCATGCGGCCGTGGAAACGAGTCTTCTCGGTGCTGCGCTCCCACTCGCTGTTCCTCTACAAGGACAAGCGGGAGGCGGTGCTCCGCGGGGCCACGGTGGGGGGCGGCGCAGAGGACGAGCAGCCCATCAGCATCCGGGGCTGCCTAGTGGACATCGCTTACAGCGAGACCAAGCGCAAGCACGCCCTGCGGCTCACCACGCAGGACTTTTGCGAGTACCTGCTGCAGGCGGAGGACCGCGAGGACATGCTGGACTGGATCAAGGTCATCAGGGAGAACAGCAAGACGGATAACGAGGTCAGCGTCGCGTTTAGAACGTAGCAATATCTGAAATATCGTTGGGGGGAGCCCTGCAGCCAAAACACAACAATTGTTCCTTATTGCTCCTTTAAAAAAATATGTGCTTTTTCAGGAGTTGGGCTTTTCCAGGCAGGCGCTCATCAACAAGAAGCTGAACGACTACAGGAAGCAGAGGTGGCGTACCTGACTTACCTGCTTGCTCGCTACTTTGAAAGCACACGCCTGTTGACCCGGCATCTCTCTCTCGCCCCCCGCAGCCCAACTGGAAGCAAGCCGGACGCGTCGCCCAGGTTGTCTCGCATGAAGCCCCCCTTCCTGCTCGCCAAGACGGAGAACGCTTTGGGGGCGCCGCGCTCACCCAAACCAGACGGCAAAGGTCGGTACCGTGCGTGCACTTCCAATGAACTCCCAATGACGTCCTTTTGTCAAGATGTCCCATGAAAGGTCATCAGTTCTTCCTTTTAAGTAGTTCAATGTGTCCCTAGACGAGAGCGCCCCCCCCAAGTCCCCGTGGGGAATCAACATCATGAAGAAGACCAAGAAGGCCGGCCCCAAAGCGTTCGGCGTGAGGCTGGAGGAGTGCCAGCCGGGCGTCAACAACAAGGTTCGGCTCCGCCTCCTGCTGGCCGAATCCGATGCCGCTCGGTCGACGATCTACCGACGACACTCACGCTCTCTCTCTCTCTCCCAGTTCATCCCGCTGATCGTGGAGATCTGCTGCGGCCTGGTGGAGGAGATGGGTCTGGAGTACACCGGCATCTACCGCGTGCCGGGCAACAACGCCATGGTGTCGCTGCTGCAGGAGCAACTCAACAAGGGCGTCGACATCAACCCGGCAGAGGAGGTGAGGAAGGAACAGCACACTTCCTGTGTGACATTTTGCCAGAATATAGCTTCCTTGTGGCAAAATATTATGGTGCTATTGGGGCATTCATTAACATTTTAGTTTTATTTTAGAGTTAATTTTATCTAATGAAATACGCATTTAGCGTTCTTCATCGATATCTTTATGTGTATATAACACAACGACAATACAGGAATCTTCAGTTAAAGGACTCCAATCGTGACAAACAAAACAAACGATGCTATTAATAGTCAAAACGCTGACTCGTGTTTGTCATCTTTGTGTCTTTGCCAACAGAAATGGCAGGACCTCAATGTCGTCAGTAGCTTACTGAAATCCTTCTTCCGGAAACTCCCAGAGCCGCTCTTCACCAACGGTGAGTGCAAATACGTTACGTTATTATGCTACTTCCTGTCCCAGGGACACGCTCTAAGAGGACTTCCTGGTCTGGTCTTTGCAGACAAGTACAACGATTTCATTGACGCCAACAGAATGGAAGACGCTTCAGACAGACTGAAGACCATGAAGAAGCTGGTACCTTATAACTTCTGGTTTAAATTGTTTGTTTCCTGTTAGCGTCATCATTAATGCACTTCCTGTTTTTTTTGGGGGGGGGTTTGTTTTTAGATACGAGATCTTCCAGATTATTATTACCACACGCTCAAGTTCTTAGTGTGTCACCTGAAGACAGTGGCGGACCACTCGGATAAAAACAAGGTGAGCCAAGTTGTCATATTTGTCAAAAAAATAATAAATATTTAATTAATTAATATTAAATATTGAATATATTCAAATATTATATATATATTATATTATATATATTTAAATATTTAATTATTATAAAAATACAAAAAATATATAAAATATATAAAAATAATAATATTATTATAAAATATTATTATATTTTATAATATTATATAATAATAATATTATAAAATATTATTTTATTCACAGAATATAACATTTTTTGGATGCGGTTTACTGCAAAATATGCTGTCAAATATTCATTGTATGAATTAATTTAATGCCGGCAACATCATATGGTGGCCACTAGGCCTGGGACGATAATAAAAGTACACAGAAGAGTGTAGCGGTGTTTCATTGCACTTTAATAAAGTAAACATAAAATAAACATAAACATAAAATACTTACAGGCAAAATACTTGGTAAGGCTCAACAAGAGACGGTCTTCCAGGCTGTACATTACTAACTAACGTTGATCTTCTTCTATGGCAACGGGTTTCAAATAGCACAACATACGTATTGGAGTACCAATAAACTTATTAAGACCCGCCACTCACTGAAAACGGTCCCGCGACACCCCACTCGTTGAGGGCATCGAACATAGGTCTGGTGCGACCAGGCTAAGTAGTGCTTAGCGATTTGCTACTAAGGACTGTCATGGAACACGCAGATGGAACCACGTAACCTGGCTCTGGTGTTCGGGCCCACTCTGGTGCGGACGTCCGAGGACAACATGAAGGACATGGTGACACACATGCCCGACCGCTACAAGATCGTGGAGACGCTCGTCCAACACGTGAGGATCAGAAGACATACATAAATGTAGTACTATCGGTTTGAATGTTTTTTTGTTTTTTTTTTGCAGTACATTTGGTTTTTCAGCGATGAGCCAGACAAGGATGAAAAGGTACGCCATGTTGACAAGCCGCTTATAAAAAATAAAAATAAAAAATGCTATCATGATTAGCCACGCAAACATCAAACGTCTCTCCTCACGTCTCCTTCCCACGCAGACGCCGGTGGACACGGAGGACGTGCAGCCCGCCCCCAACATCGACCACCTCCTGTCCAACATCGGGCGGACCGCTCTGCTCGGGGACGCCTCTGGTGAGCACGCCGCCCGCTCCCCACTGTTTAGCCCCCACCCGATCACTTCCTGTAGTTTTAGCCACATGCTAACGCCATGTTTTCTGGTGCAAGGAGGGAATTGAACCATCTTATTTAGCCATGTATGGCTCAGTACTATTGTACTATTGTATTGTACAAGCACAATACTGCAAAATTCCCTCCTTTCCAGTATCTGATTATGTTTTTCATAGGATTTTCGGTTGTTTTTTTTTTTGTGTCCCGACACTTTTCCTATCTTCTCTGTTCTCGTTGTCTTCTTCCTCTCCACTGCACTCGCTCATCTTTGACTTCTTCTCTGTGCGTCCTCTGCATTTCTCTCAGCTGAGCCTGTGGAGCAGACACTGCGGTAGGACGCCAATACACGCCTGCCTGTGACCGTGTGTGTGTGTGTGTGTGTGTGTCACTGTGTTTGGTGTCTACCTGCTCTCCCCTCAAGTGTCCCTCCCGATGAGAGTGTTGCCTTCACTGTCATTGCCCCACTAATCAATTAACGCAGGAAGCCTTTAGAAGCTGCTGTGCGTGACCCCCCCCACTAGTGTCCTGTGTGCACTCTACTCATACACACAAGTGCATCGGCTCTCTACACTTCGAACACGAGTAACCTATTGTGCTTATATTAGGTCATTTAGTGTAATTAAGGCATGCATCAGGCTGAGTGGTTAGCACGCAGGCCTCACAGCTAGGACACCCAAGTTCAATCCCACACTCGTGCATGCGTGGGTTTTCTCCGGGTATTCCGGTTTCCTCCCAAATTCCAAAATCATGCTAGGTTAATTGGCCACTCCAAATTGTCCATAGGTATGAATGTGAGTGTGAATGGTTGTTTGTCTATACGTATGTGCCCTGTGATTGGCTGGCCACCGGTCCAGGGTGTACCCCGCCTCTCGCCCGAAGACAGCTGGGATAGGCTCCAGCAACCCCTGTGAGCCTCGTGAGGATAGAAAACGAATGATTGAAAGTCTAAAGGTGACTATAGGGGTGTTATTTCATGTCTAGAGGGCTCTAATAGTGTTAAAAGCCATATTTAGGAGGTCGTAAACACATTTTCGACGCGCTAACTAGTAAAATATTCCATTTATAAATAAGGAATCCTACATGCACGGCGTACGAGTGGTTAGTGCGCAGGCCTCACAGCTAGGAGACCAGAGTTCAATGTCCGTGCATGCGTGGGTTTTCTCCGGGTACTCCGGTTTCCTCCCACATTCCAAAAAAACATGCTAGGTTAATTAACGACTCCAAATTGTCCATAGGTATGAATGTGAGTGTGAATGGTTGTTTGTCTATATGTGCCCTGTGATTGGCTGGCGACCCCGCCTCTCGTCCGAAGACAGCTGGGATAGGCTCCAGCACCCCCCGCGACCCTCGTGAGGAAAAAGCGGTAGAAAATGAATGAATGAATGAATTAGAGCAAGATGGCAGACGGACAACAACACATCCAATTATCATTATGATGCATTCAGGGACACTCCGTACTTGACCAAAATATCTTTATAATGTGAATGTGTGTGGGTGGAATGTGTAATATTTGGTAGATCGGTAAAGGTTATTAAAAACTGTGCCAAAGATGAAAAAGAGACGTGTGTGTTGGTGTTGGTTTCACTTTTTGATGATCTTCTTTGTTGGTTTTTTTTGTTTTAAATTCCTCCTTCATCAAAATCATGGTTTATCCTCCCACTGTGTCTGGTGTGTGTGTGTATGTGTCTGGTGTGTGTGTGTGTGTGTGTGTGTGTGTGTGTGGTGTGCGTTCTGGGTTTGAGGACACAGAGACAAAAAGGCACACTTGGGTGTTGGCGTGTTAGCCCCGCCCATAATGTGATGACATCACGTCTTATTAATAATGTCTCCCGGGACCGAATACATAAACATACGTCCTGCTCACACCAAGCGTCTCCGTGTCCTCCTCCCAAGACTTTTATTTGGACTTCCCTTCTCTAAATTCCTCTTCTCTTCCTCCCCCCTCAGACTCCACCAACAGTGACTCAGCAAAATCCAAGGTATGTCCCCCGCACGCCTTCCTGTCGCCCCACCAGGCCTGGCCTTAACACATCCTGCTCCTCAGGGGTCCTGGGGGTCCAAGAAGGACCTCACGGCCAAGGACTTCCTGACTCTGTCCATCATGTCGGCCGTCACGGGCCGCAAGCGCAGGAAGCGGCACAACGCTCGCCGTGTGGGCAGCAGCACCGACGACGACTCGGAGCACGAGCCCGTCAAAGCGGGACACCCGGAAGCCGAGGAGGAAGAGGAGGAGGAAGACGAGGCAGAGTCGCCACCGGGAGACGCCGCTCCTCACGCGGAGGGGGAGGCAGACGACGACGACGATGAGGAGGAGGAAGAAGAAGAAGAGGAGGAGGTTGTGCAGGCGGAGGTGAAAGAGGAGGCGGCGGCTTCCAGTCCGAACAGACAGGAAGAAGAGGCGGGAGGAAGGTCGAAGCCGGCGTGGCGGGCGCCCGAAGACGCGCGCTCCATCGTGTCAGGCTACTCCACCCTCTCCACGCTGGGGCGGAGCCTGGGCTCGGAGGGGAGGGCGGAGGACGCCGACGACGAGCACAGCGAGCTGGTGAGCGAGACGGACAACGAGAGCGGCTTCGCCTCGCGCTCCGTCACGCAGGAGCGGCCCGAGAAGCGCACGGCGGGGCCGCGCGGCGCCACGAACAAGACCCCGACGGCGGCGACGACGACGGCTACCGCCGCCCCCTCGTCACCCGCCGCCACCGTCACGCTCAGTGCGGACCCCGCAGAGAGGAGCGAGGGCGGGGCGAGATCCACCACGCCGTCGTCCTCGTCGTCCTCCGCCGCCCACAGGCTTCACTCGCGGCCGTCCTTCAACTCCCACAAGCTCATCCAGTGCGACACGCTCGCCCGCAAGAAACTCAAGGGCGACAAGGTCAAGGCTCGCTCCCTCGACCTGCTGGACGTCCCTGCTCGGAACCACGGCGCCGCGCCGGACGCCGCCCCCAGGATGAGGGGAGAGCCCAGAACCGACCCCTCCTCTGGAAGCAGCCAGGAGAGTCTCCGCCCGGGGCGAGCGCCACCCAGCGAGGCCGCCTCCTTCGCGCCTGCCGCCAAGTCCCTCGCGGATCAGGTACGCGCCCGCCTGCTGGGCTCGGCCGACGACCTGCGCAGCGTCGGCATGCGCAAGCCGCTCTCTCCCGAGAGCCGCCGCAAGAGGCGGGCCTGGCGCCGCCACACGGTGGTGGCGTCCCCCACCGAGGCGGGCGACAAGAGGCCGCCGTTGCCCATCACAGAGTTCCCGCTGTCTCCCGTCGCCGCTAAAACGCAGCCGGTGCCTCCTCTGGAGGAAGATGGCGGCGAGCGGGGGCCTTGTGGCCGCCACGCGCCCACTTCCAGGTTCCACCAGTACCTGTGAAGCCCGGCGGCGAGCGTCGGCGTCGGCGGCGAGCTGCCTGCTGAGCTGCAGGTCAGCAGGCCGGCAGCGCGCCAACGCTTAAAAAGACGCCGCCATCTTTTTTGTGTTTTCTCGTCATCTAAACCTACGCTTCCTGTGTACAGCAGGGGGCGCTCACTTCCTTTACGTTGCCAAAGCTCTTTTACTTCTTTTACTTCTTTAACTGCGCCTTTTCTACTTTGGACGCGGAACAGCAGCAGCAGGGCCGAGACATGTGACCTCATCTTCGCCGACACGGCCGTGCAAAAGTCTTGGGTCACCACCGCATTTCTTCTTGGAAGGAGGAAGTAGAATATAACGGAAAAATCAATCGATATGAAGCATGTCCAAGCCAAAAGGGTGCACAGCCTGGCAGCCACCAGCAGGGGCGCTGTTTCACCCACTTTATTATCTTAAGTGGCCAATCGTCAATATAGCAATTGTAGGAATAATTATTCCGGAAACAAAAGTTAACAGCGTGGAAAAACACTAAAATTAATCCTGTATCACAAAAACAACAACTTTTATAGTAAAAAAAAAAAAAAAGTACATTTGCGTCATTGTGCTAATCTTAAAAGAAAGACGAAGAAATGCTAAAACGACAACGCCAATGGTGACTCGGCACTTTTTCACAGCCGGGCAAACAGTTCCCACCTCGAGGGCGTGAAGACGCGGAGTAAAACCATTTCATGGCTTCCTGGATGGCTGCCCCCCCCCCCCAACATTTGTACAAAGCCTTGTTTTTAAGTTGTAAATATCAACGTTGTCCTGTTTGTTTTTACTTTTTCTTAATAATAATTTTTTTATGGTTTACAAACGTGCGCACACAAACACAGGCCGACTTGAAATGCTCCCTTAATATATTGTTTGTTTATATATATATATATATATATATGATATATATATATGGCCACCTCTGGTTGTCACTTCCTGTCTTGAGGCGTTTTAACCACACTGCGGTGACTAATCCAAACAGTCTCTTCATACCTCAACATTTCTTTGTTGGTTTTTCAACAAGTGCCTAATTTCTGGAATGTTGTCCAGCAGTGCCACGCTCGCTCCTCTTCCCATTCCATCTTCTTCTCCTTCTTCTTCTTCCCTCGTGTGAGGTTCCCGTCTGTCCTCCTGTGGTTTTCACGCTCGACTGAGACGTCCACGGTCAACTTCAAGTGGGCATAAAGACTTCAAATAAGCACACGTCATGCCAAGGACACGTCTATGCACTCCCTCGTCCTCACACACACACACACACACACACACACACCACTTTTGAGAATAAAACACAGCGTGTTGTCGCTTATGTTTGTGTACATACTTACCTTAATATGTAACATATTGTCTGACATTGTGTACATTTAAGTCAAACTAATTGTCTGCGTGCTTTAAAGCAAGGTTATTATTATTATTATTATGATGTAAATAAAAAAGAAGTACGTTATAAAAAAATAAAGGGGTGTTCTGTCTTTTGGTGTTAAGTTGTCAATGGCGCCCTCTTGTGGTTACGGATCAGTATTGCCTCAGTAGAGTTCTTTGAAGTGTTTTTTTTTTAACAGTGCAAACCCTTCATGTTTAGCATCTTTTCTTACATCATATTCATTTCTTGGGGCGTCTTTTTAGCATCTTTGAGTTCAGTCATGTTGGGAAAGAGCCGGAATTAAGTTTTTATTATTAGTTAATGTACAACATATGTCACGGTCCTAACAACATGATATATTTCTGTATGTTTGGAGTTCAAGTTTAATTTTTGAAAAAAAAAATAGGATTTCCCAAATGCAGACCGCAGCTTTGGTTTTTATGTCAATATTCTATTCATAATGCATGACGCTAAAATAATGATTGAAATATAGTGAACACCATTAGCACATTATTAAGCTAGGCTTAATCATTACGAGAGGACACAAACACACTACACGGTAGTTAGTCAATTTAGGAAATATTTATTTTAGTTTGAACTGGCTGTTAACACACAACTGGTAAAATGTTAACATTTAACTGGCCCGATTCATGTCGTGTTGTCATAACTCTTTTTTTTCTTGTAGGTTGGAGGAAATGCAACATAAAACAGTTTGTCAATTCAGGAAGAACGAAAAAGAAAATGGATGTCAATGACACTTGAAAGAGACCATGTCGTCTTTACAAAAACAGAAACAGAAACAAAATACTTACAACTCCTCAGTAAGACAATGAACGTCCGGAAAAGGAAAAACTACTGCAGTGCATCGCAAGGGCCGATGATCGACGGGGGTCCCTAGTCGCCGGTGACCTGTCCCCGGTCCTCCCCGGGCCGGCTCTGCAGGAGGAGCTCCGTGTTTTGGGCCCTCAGTCTCTCCAACTCCCTCTCCAGCTCCCGGAGCCTCACCAGGGAGCCCTCCACGCTCAGACCCCCGGGCTCCACGGCGCGCCTCAGCCGGTTGTTCTCCTCCTCCAGACGGGACATGCACTTCTCCAGCTCCAGGTACTCCTGGACCAGCTCCTGCTTGGTCATGTTCTGCAGGCTCTCGACGTGGTACATCTCGTAGGTCTCGGAAAAGTCCCGCTGGAGAAACTCCCCGCCGGCGTTGCCGGCCCTGCCGATGCCGTCGCTGCTGCCACCGCCGCCGCCGCCACCGCCGCTGCCGTCGTCATCCTCGTCGTCGTCGTGCTCGAAGAGGTCCTCCTCGCTGCCCGTGTCGTCCGTGCGCCGGGGTCCGGTCTCGGTGTTGAGGTCCGGCTCTTCTCGGTCGTGCTCGTCCATGAGGAACTGGGTGGTGTTGTAGGGGGCAACCGGGAGCCCCTTGGCGAACATCTCCTCCCTCAGGCGGGACGCCCTGGCCGTCTCTCGCTCCTCCAGCGCCTTCCTCTCCTCCCAGGAAAGTTTGTAGTAAGGCTTCCAGTGGCGCTTCTTCTTGGCGGCGCGGCGTCGGTGACGCTTCCTGCCGAGACGCGCGTCCAGACCGGTGTCCGAGTCGACGTGCAGCCCCTCCTGGACTTGGCTCGGGGGTTCCTGCGGCGGTGGAGCCGCTTCTGCATCTTCGGGGTTCTCGCCCTGAGGCTGGGGTGCGAGGAGAGAGTCGGCTCGGTCGTTTCCGGCAGCCAAGCCGGGGCACACCCCCCTCTGCCCGCCTCGACTATGCCACAACTTGTCCTGCTGCTCGCCTCTCTGGCGCCCTCTTGTGCCGTTGTGTGGCGTTGCACGCTGGCGGGCAGGGAGATGCTTTTCGGCGCTGCTCCCACCTGATGGCCTGCCACAACTTTTCAGGTGATGGCTCTGCTCCGCTGGATCTGTCATCTTTGGCGATTCCTCTCTTGCGACACGGTTTCCCCTAGCGCATCTTAAACTTTCTACAATTAAAAAAAAAGCGCCAAAGTTCGCTAAACTGAGGCTATGATTCAGTTCAATCCAAAAAATAAAAGTACGATTTGTTGTGAAAAGTTATGGAAAAACGTCAACATGAAAGTAAACTTAGGTAGAGTCAATAAAAGAGACTCCTCGTCTGGTTTGACAGGGCAACTGTCGCTAACTACTGTTAACTGTTTCGACGCTGTCAAAGTCAACGTGACGCTTGCAGACGTCGTTTCACCGTCACAACAGTGGCCAGTGTGCGGCTCAAGCAGCTCGAGCTCCTGTATATATACACGCTCCGCCTCCAGTCTCGCGCATGTCAGTGCTCACAGCTCTCGATGCATTGTGGGATATGTTGTTTGACTTGCTATACTTTCCAACAAGCACGACTGTGTCGCAAACTACAACATCCACAAGGCTCAGATAACTGACGAGGGCGCGAGCCAATCGGATGCCGGTATGTTATGCGAGTCAGTGCCAACTTCTCTCGTCGCTGATTGGTCGAGAAGGTGATTTTGCTGTTGCTAAGCCGGAGCATTTTTGTCATTGGGCAGCTTGGTTGCCAATCTGTATGACGTCACGCACAACCAAGAAAGTGGTCCCTGGCTACTGCTCGGGCGATACTTTCCAGTGAATTCCGGGTGGAATTACACAGAAAACGACATAGAAACGGAACTAAACGTTTGAAAAAGACCAGATAAAGTCGCTCAGACATATAAACAGCATTTTATGTGAGACGTCAGTGCGTATTTTGAAAAAAAGACGTCCCAGTCGAAAGTCAATCGTACAAACAAAACACACACACCCCTACAAGTGAAGCAAAATGAAAGAGACCGCTAATAGAAGCTAGTCCGTTTCAAATGATTCGTGAAGAGAAATGGTTTTTAAACACACATTTCCGACACGCAGCAAACTGCAGAATTTAACTGCAAGGACATTCGTCGTACGCAAATGAATGCGAGCAATAAAGACTTTGATGAGTATTTTTTGGCCTCGTGCGGAACGATACGTCCCGGGGTGGGGTGGGCAGGGGCTGGCGGAAGTGTGGAATCAGCGTAAACAAACGGCAAACGCAGTAAAGCCTCCGAGCCGAGCACAGCACCAAGTCTTGCCTGGTTGTTTTTTTAGAAGTGTGGCTCAGATTTGCTCCATCGCCCTCCAAACGTCTCATCGGAGCCACTTTGAAGCGTCGAGAGGCTTTCTGCGAGCGCCCTTTACTCTGCAGTGCAGTGCTGTGGTGTTGACACTCATGTGGAACACGCTAAGGATAAGCTAGCTTTTGCTAACGTTGGCTAGCAAAGCGAGCATACAATGCGTCACAAAATTAAGTCATTTCCAGCACCAAATACACTCGAAAACTATTGTTTATAAACGGTTGCGTGATAAGTGATCGGCCATTCTAGCAAACGGGGAGGGTACTGTGGGGAAAATAACGCCATTGCTGACGCCGTGAATGAAGCGGACATTGGCTAATGCTAAGCTAGTTCCGTCGACGCGAAACAATACAGTGTTCAATAAAGAGTCTGCCACAGTTTAGCTTTTGACAAACATTTCTCCACTTTTTAACATTATAGATGAAACAACGCAAGAAGAAAGCAGATAACGCTCAATAAGCGCCACTTTTGGTCACACTAGGCCATAGCGATTAATAACACAGGGGTCTGGTGTATTTGCTGGAGTGCGCTACTTCCCTGTTGGGAGTTCCGCGCTATTACATACTGTTTAATTTGTTACACTTTACCACACTACGTCTCATCGAGCTTATGTACTCTGCTTTATAATACGCAATCTTACTACAAAGCAGTTGTTGTGAGTATTAAACCGACACATTAGCACTCGAACGCCCAGTTTGCTTCAGGAATTAGCCATCGCCCAGTCTTCCGTTTAAGTAGGGTTGTTTAGTTTAATGAGGACTAGCAAACTAGTTTTACAAGCCACACGGAACTCCTCATGTGCAGTAGCCTTCGAATGGATTTCATGTTTAATGATATGTGTGAGAACTGTGTCATAAAATAGCAAATGGTTGTTTACAGTGATCCCATTTTTAACTGCATGCATGTATTTATTTATAGTTGTGCACAGTGACTGGCTAGTAGTGACTACTAGTAGTAGTAGTAGTAGTAGTAGTACGGCTGCAAACACAGGCCTACTGTTTTCACCAAGAGAGTTTCAGGCCTGGTAAATAGAGCTGGGAGTTCTCCTCTGAGGAAGAAATGTGTCTGCTTGATGGCTTCCACCAGTTAATATGGAACCTAATGGCTACCGAGATTGCCAAACATACCAAGGTGTCTTTTGGAAATGGAGTATCGGTTGCAAGGAAGCCAGGCAGGCGAAACAGCTCCTCCTGCACAGATCACACAGCTTGTGCGGATTAGCAAACATGACTTAATCTGAAAACGTGGGTGCAGCAATGGAGGAGAAGATGAAAGATAGATATTGTTGAAAGGCCTCGCTGCGCCTAATTCAGTGGCGGACACAGTAGAGTTTCTATGAGTGTATGTTTCACAGGGGATTAGGGCTGCAAGGGCACATTAGAATCATCATCTTGCGCGTTGCATTTTAGACTTTGTGGGATTTTCTCCTCCTCCACCTCCTGCAGCCTATCTCCATCATAAAACTTCCACTTCATTGCACGCAAGATTGCCCTACAGCTTATTTTTCATGCAGCACATTACATGTTTGGATCCACAGTGTGCCTTCACATCTATCTGTCCATACAAGATGGATTTGACTTCATGCATTGTTGTAGCAGCAGTGGCAGTAACCACAACCGACCATAGAGAGGCGCTGCTTTCCTAGTGATTGGTAAGCAATGGAGTGTTTTGTGTTTATTTACTGTGACCCAGCCTCCCTGAAGAGAAATGTGTCTTGTTTTCTCCCTCAGGTGCATCAGTGGAATAGACTCCTCACAGCTGAAGAAAAGAGAACCTCGCTCGCTGTGGCCACACTCACTGCAAAAAAAGATGACTCCCCAGCCCCCCATCATCACACCACAAACACAAGGACGGCTTGCTTTCATACTGCAAATTCAAGGTGAGATTTGTTTCACGTGAAATGACACCACAGAATGGAGCCCACCTAAACTGCAGTGCAAATCGCATAGGACGTACCTGCACACTCTTGACATCCGATACAAAATACATCCCTTTAGGGTTCACTTTTGATGTATTGACGTATTATTTCAGCAATGTGTTTGTTATTGTGGTTACAGTTTCTAACATTTAGGCCTACATAACATGGGAACTGCCTTGTTTACCTTAAAACACTCAGCTTTTTAGATAAAGGCACATTTTCATCAAACTGCCACTATTTTGCCACAACAAAAAAAACACAAGCTAAACTCCACATTTTATCTATATTTAGGTTTAATGTGTGTATTAATGGATAATTAGAATGACCCCCTATAGATTATATTCAAAATAATTTAAAATGCTGGCATACATGTAATACAGATATACAATATTTGCACCATGGCAGACGTCCCTCAGGTCTAGCTGACCTGGTAGCCTGGCAAACTTCAGTTTTGGTGTCTGAACCTGCAGCATATCTCTCTGCGGTTTGTGTGTGTGTTTTTGGCATTTGCAGAATATTTATTTTGCGTATGTTTTGATCCTATAAGGTTTATGTGAGTTCAGATATTACAATTTTAGCATTTCCGGTTGCGTTTGGTGTATGGTGTTTGATTACCGGCCACCATATGACAAACATCATTTCCAAGGGTGACAGTTGCAGCTTTGATGTGGTTTCTGTCGACCCCTGCTGATCAGATGGATGTATTGCATTAATTAAAATGAGGTTAGTTGTGAAAACAGCATAGGAGTCAATTGTATAGTGGAGAAAATAACATTTTATGAAGGAATTTGTTGTGTTTTTGTGTAGTCACGTTTAAAATATGAATGCCAGCCAAATGTGAACAGTCTTTATGGTGATATGAGCTCTATATATGGGGGGAGATTGTTTAAAATAACAAAAGCAAGGTCTGGGCCATGTTGACATGAAGAGCGTCAGGTTGCTGTGTTAGTGCAGGCGGACAAGCAGCCCAAAGTGTGCTCCTGCTTCGGGGGGGTCAAATTACGCACAGAGGCAACTGGGAGGGACTTGCTGTGCATGTGGACGAAAAGAAGGAGTCCTCCCTCCTCCTCCATCCCGTCTCCCTTATATATTTGTGGGATGTGTACCTTTCAGGGATTCCAATGCAAATCTCACAACTGCGAGTAGTGATTGTTGCCTTGACTGAAAACGACGGCTCCTTAAGATCCGGTTCTTTTCAAAGAGCCATAAATCACATACCGGACCACGCGTTTTGGCCAGTCACTTACATTAACAAAAAAGGCTCGCTCACTCTAAAGAACCGAACTCAACTCAATCGTTCACTTCAAAGAGTCGGATCGTTCGCGAACGACTCCTCACTACTCCTGCTCCTTCTTTACGGTGTCGGGGCGTCTTTCCGGGGCAGTCCGCGGTGAGAGGGACACCTGGCAGCGGCAGAGACTCGCTTCCCCGGGGCAGGCACGAGTCGAGCGTCTCGGCTTGCTGATCTTATTACGCGCCATCATGTTGGCCAGCAGCGGGAAGTCAGCGGCGCCCTCCCCGAGGGAGCAAAGACCCAAAGTGGCCGAGAAGACCATGGATCCCATTCGGAGGCTCGGTAAGATCACATTCGTGACTGCCTTACACTAACTACTCTATCCAGTGGATTTCTACCATCATATTTGCAAACCGTTCATTTGTGACCTAATTTACTCAGAACTTGTAGACGATACTTTTTTGCATATTTGTAGGCAGACTATGGACTTTTGAGTTTGCCATGACATCACTTATTTCATGCTTATTATGTATACAGTTATTTAAATGTAGTGACAACACATCTTCTGGGGGCTTATGTAACACACACACACACACACACACACACACACACACTAAATGAGCTCTTACTCAATTAGCTGCCAGGTAATGAGCACTATAATGGACCGTGGGTGTAGATTAGCTTAAAAGGTGGAGGGGGTCATGTTTTTCAATGCTCACACACACCCACCCCAGGAAAGTACGGTACAGTACACCAACCCACCCAAAATAGACACCTGCTGAGCAGTAGCATCTGCCAAGACCCCCCTGGGGGGTTGCTGGATGTTCACATATTTTTATCAAGTCAGGGTCATTTTACACAGTTATGAAACGGAAATAAGTATCATCTGTTCTGGGGGTCGAACTGTGGTCATGATAAAAAGCTTTATTCACATTGGACATCAAATACATAAAAAAAATGAAGTCCGGTAATAAAGGATAAACTCCTCCTCTTGTGACAGCACACAGAATCCATGACCTAGCTAGCATTTGTTAGCATTCAGTCATTTTTAACCTTAATAGTGGTCGCGGCACGGTGGTGTGTGTGTCCTCTTTTTGGGCTTTTTATGATTATTATTATTTTCACTTCACCATGGTGACGGCTTTCCTTTTCCTTGGCGCACACACACAGTGTGGGAGGCGTAACACACAAAGTAGCATGCAAGTCTCATGTTGACGGACTTATCCTAACCACTACAGATGAATATTGACTTTTGACAAATGTCACACATCATGATTACTATTATTATTATGATTATGATAATGATGAATATATAAGAACCAAATGGAGAGATTGTTTAAAGGCAGATGTTTCCTCTTTCAGCTACAAGTGATTGGATTTCATTGCACTGCGGCGTCAAACTGCTCCCTAAATGTCAATTTAATTTTGATTACACACATGCCTTTAAGTGCACAGGCCTGGGGGGTTGTTTGTGGGTTGCTTTTGTGAGTATTGTTTAATTTAGAGAACAGCCGCCTTGCCAGCATACGCTCCGTGTTGACACAAACGGCATCCGTTGCGGTTTGTTGCTCTGTGAGCTCAGTACTTCTTGCTTCCAAAAAAATAATTGAGTCATTCATTTACAATCTAACGACACCATGTTTCTTCTGGCTTATTAGAGCGTATTGCGTTGACTTTGTGTTTGCATTATTTTCAGGAGAGTGGACACACCCCCTTTCAAGCTGTGATCCGATTGGAATGACTGCTTAAATCTCCCGTAATAATTAGTCAAGTCAGTCGTGAGGTCACGTTGACTCACTCTCAACGGCGTAGCGTTTCAACATAAATCTTCCCCAGAATGCAAAAGTGACTTTCAAATGATGGTAATGCTTGTTTAGGAGCAACCAAACGTTAGCAAAACCTCTCATTGAGCAAAAAAAAAAAAGCCACGCAAATGCTGGCTTTTGAAGTTATTTGTGGCGTTGTGAAGGAGGAACTTACTTCTTTGTGGACATTGCGTCTCTTACTAGATGTACACGCCCACCACTTAAAGAAAACAAAAAAAAAAAACAGCCTACTCACCCAATTATCCGTCAGTCAGCTACAGACTTGGGAGCCACTTTGTGGTTTGAATTTCATGGTTAAATTAAGCATTTTCAAGCATTAAAATGTTATATGTTTGTATATTACTTGATTCTGTGTAGTATACTACACTGGTCACTCACTGTAATGTTGTGTTAGACACACAAGCACCAGACTTGATCGCCGGAAGAACCGGCTTTTATCGCGGCTTTGAAAGATCTCACAACAGGCACTAAAATAACAACATAATAATCGTAATAATAATACACTCGACTTTGAAACCCCAAGACTTCACTTTCTGTCCTCCACACGTCTGGAACGCAACTTTCTTTATTTTCTCCGATTATGTCGACTATATTGGGTAATACAAGTATAAAGGTGACTATAGGGGTGTTATTTCATGTCTAGAGGGCTCTAATAATGTTAAAAACCGATTTAGAAGGCTGTACAGGTTTTTCACACTTTAACTACAACAATATTTGGAAATTCACTTCTCACAGTCGGGTCTGGAAGCAATGAACCGCCATAAATGTGGGATTACTGTATTTTGTTTTTTTTCAGCTAATAGGCTAACCATGCATGATGTTGCTATTAAAATGTCAGTGTAATGTTAGCACTTTCGCTAATGTTCATGTCTTCCTGTCCCACGCTCCTTATTGTTACATTGTTGTATATGATATATGGCATCTGCTACGTAGCGTATATGCAAAAAATGGATAAAGTACATAGACAACCATATCTCGTTAGCATTAAAGCTACTGCTCGTTCCCAGTCGGGCTTACTCTAACGGCGTTAATTTCAGCATCAATGCTAATACATTATTGTGGGACCGTTTAGGCTTATTTAAAATAGTTTGTGAGACCTCAAATAAAACAGTCATCGCTAAGACTTCCTCTGCAGGCTGTCTTCCAGACCGGACTTAAGCTACGCGGACAGCTGCCCTACTTTTTACCATCTGACCAGACAGAGCGGGCCGACCGGGTCTGAGTGACACGGCCGCAGTATCAGCGACACCTTTAATTTGTCTATATTTACATCCCATCCTTCGTACGCCGGCTCTGGTGGCACTTGTTATCCTGAGAGAAACATGAGCTGCTATGTGCGTGGAGCAGGGCTCTCTCTTCACTCAAGGCCGGGTGTTATTTTGTTTTTTTTATGCCCCCCCCCCCCCCCACCCCTCCACCTCCCTACTCCCTCCCGACTGACGGCTGTGCTTGGGATTCACTTGGCATTTTGGACCAGAGCCGCGTGGTTGCTAGCCAGCCGGCATGCGGCCCTTTAGAGCGTCTGATGGAGATTTTCTGCAGCCGAGCATGAAAATAAAGCCCTTCAGTTGGACCCCTCCGTTTTGAAGAAGCACGCATCAGAAGGTGTTTCAGTGATATATTCCGTACCGGGCCGACATAAAAGTTGCAGCAGTGGGTTGAAAAAGCAGTTTGGGCCGCTCGGTGTGGTCAATGACCTGCAAGTTAATGCGGTCCTTGTGCTCCGCTTGTGGGAATGCCTTGCATGTGGTAACAGCTTGGGAAAAAAACAGGCTTGTTATGGACAGAGGGCCCGGTAAGGGGGAGTTCTTTGTGTTCAACGGTGGGTGGGGGGGAAAGAAAGCCATGGCTGCACACAGTTTGATAGCGGCGGTACACCGGAGGAGAAGAGCTTGTTGTTTCAGTGGGTTGTGTAATTAAAGCATCAGAATGTGCAAGGGTGCCAGTATTCCAGCTAGACAAATCTGCCAAGGTGCGCCGCGGAGACCCAGCCAGAGGAGTAATGTGACATGGGAGAGCTTTTGGAAAGACTCGGCCTTTGTCAGCACTCCCATTCATGCCAGCGATGCATAGCCGAGCACCCTCCTTAAACGCATCCACTGTAAAACTGTAAAACACTGTAAAAAGAAATGCAGCTTTCTGACAAAAAGCACCGCAGGTGGACACAAAAATGATACAAAAGGTCGAGGATTGCGCCATGTTGGCACGGTCAAGTTTTGAACCTTTGGAATGAGACTTGCTGCTGGGTAAACACTTTTTATTTAGTTCCAACACCCAAAATCAGATAACAAAGGCCAGTCATGCTCAAAAGCTCAGTTGCAAACTTAAACGCTTATCCGCCGAGACTACGATTACCGGGCACATGACATTCCAGCCTCGAAGGTTGAACACACTCCGTCCCAGGATGCTGGGCGACCGCCGCTTTGGTTGCGTTGCTCATGAGAAATCATCTGTCAAACTGGTCAAACTGTCGCCATTGGTGAACCTGGGAGTACAGCGCGGGTGTCCAAACCACAGACCACAAAATGTTCTTCACCTTGTACTTCATTACCCACATATTAAAAGCAATCAAATGTAGGTCATCATATGCAAAAGCTGGCAAAAATGTCTATCTTCATTTTTTTTTTACTTTTAGAATTAAATGTTAACCTTTAATTTACAATTCTAGTTCATTATTTTGATAATGAATGTTTACCAAATAGTTTATACTATACATAATACTAAATAGGCTAATGCATTTTATACTACATGTAACAGTAAAGAAGGTTTTTCAATTTACAATTAAAAATAATACTTATTAATGTTATTTTTTGGGGGGGGGGGTGAGTAAAAAAATGTCTCACATGTAACTTTACTTTACTTTTCCACTTTTAAGTGTGGCCCTAAACACTCTAAGGATGCCATTATACATTTAATAAAAAAAAAATGCTGCGAGCCAATAACAAACAAGCTGCGGGCCTCAAATGTCCACCGGGCTGCACTTTGGACACCCCTTTGTAGTAGCTTTATTGTGCTTTATTAGCAACGCTAACTATTACACTTTGTTTTTGTGGCTTCCACGTCATCCTTGATTACATTTCCATTCACTGAGGAGACGTTGGCAACTTTTCCCCACTTTTAAATGTTAACTCAGCCCCCTCTTTTTTCCTCATGTCCGTTGGACGGCGCCTGCCCCGCTGGAGGAGAATAAATCTACATATAATAGCCATTGATTTACACATGGCTTTCTCCACTGTGGTGCATGTGTTTGTTGCATTTTCTGGTGATGGTGGGCCTGGAGGACGAGAGTAATTGTCTTGAGATGTGTGTTGTGTATCTGTGAGCTCAACATAAAAAAAAATTCCACACAACTTTCAAAAAAGCCTTGCTAAGTGGCACTGGGCACTCTGCCCCCATACTAAAACTCTATAAAAAACTACACAAAAAGTTCTTTATATCAGTTTCTGGCTTTTTGGTATGAGATATTTAGAGTGGACTCCTGTGCAAACATTGAAAACAGGAAGCACACTCGCTGCAAATAGCCTATCACCAAACCCAAAAGTCTGGATGACGCCCACTTCCACTAAAACGTCCTTGTCTGTGTGTGTCTCAGGGCTGCTGGACAACGAGGACGTCCGCGTCATGATGCAGGGCTCCAACATGGTCAAAGTGCGCTCCCCGAGGTGGCAGAAAAGCCGAAACCTGCGTCTGCTGGAGGACGGGCTCACCGTGTGGTGCGAGTCGACCAAAAGCTCCCGCAAGGCCAAGGCCCGCCAGACGTGTAAGCAGACCGCGGAACCCGAGGGCGGGTCAGGAGGGCTTAACGGTGGTTGGCTGTAGCGTCGTTATAGAGGGAGGAAGTGGGCCGGAAATGGGAGAACGGAAAGTGCTCATGCGTGAGAATAGCTGGACGACAATGAGAGGTGGAGGAAACCTAAGCGACATCAGATCAGGGGAAAGGGGCTTTGCCTGAAGGGACCCAGTGAACTGACCCACGGTCACTTTAATATTTGGTGTTTGTACGCATGGACCAAAAATCACATTACTTCCATTTTGAGGAACCAATAACATTTGTCTTTGAAATGCAACATTAGTCAAAAACCTTATTACTTTAATCATGCATTCACATATACAGTATTATAAAGAATAGGAGGGTACATTGTGGTTGTCTACAACCATGCATTCCAGTCTGTGGATCCTATAAAAAGTGCAAAAGCAGCAGCCACACAATCTTATTTGGCGGGAGATGAAGGCCCTCTTGATTGTGCTGCCAGAAATAGCGTGTTCAAGTTGCGCCGCATATACAGTATATGACATATCGAGCAAACATGGAGGGAAGAGGGGCAGAAAAAAGTCCACCCGAAAGCGTCCGTACAATAATGGAAGCATACAAGATGAAGAATTAAGATGGATGGAGGAATTAAAGTCCTTAAATGGCCACGTACGTGCTTTCAAATACTTTCCTATCATGTGCGCATATTCAGCTCGGTGTGATGTGACTGATGTCCACATTTCAGCGTTGCGGTTCAATGTGACACCTCTGCTGTCACACACACACACACACACACACACATAGGCGCACACATGCGTGCCAATTTTGCCATATCTCTGGCAAAAAGCACTGAAGACTGAATGCGGGCTTATTTTGAAAAGATTCCATTGCCTCAGGGGAGAGAGTGATGCTATTATCAGCTCACTGACAAGCTCTTGTCAAGTTCCACCACAGCCTTGCAGAAGCACTAAGGGATGGTGAGTGTTGGGGCAGAGGTTGGATGAGGGACTTCATTCTTCCTTTGAGCAAGACATTTTGGAGAATGCTTCCAAGGCAGAGTGCAAAAAGCCATGTCCGTCACGGTTTTGTTGCGGACAAACACCAGCAGGTCCAACATCAAGGACCATGGACTTTGCAAATTGATTAAAAAGTATTTACAATAAATATTAATATTAAATTATTAATATATAATATATTATAATATATATGCATGGGTTTTCTCCGGGTACTCCGGTTTCCTCCCACATTCCAAAAACATGCTAGGTTAATTAGCGACTCCAAATTGTCCATAGGTATGAATGTGAGTGTGAATGGTTGTTTGTCTATATGTGTCCTGTGATTGGCTGGCGACCAGTCCAGGGTGTACCCCGCCTCTCGCCCAAAGACAGCTGGGGTAGGCTCCAGCACCCCCGCGACTCTCGTGAGGAAAAGCGGTAGAAAATGAATGAACGAATGAATGTAATATATATAATATTAAAATATTAATATTAAATTATTATATTTAAATAATTATATTATAAATTATTATTTATAAATTATTTATTATTATTATTATTCCAGAATCTTGTCACATTATTTTGATTTTATTTCCCAAATGTCTTTTCTGTCTCCGTCGCCAGTTGCGGTGACTGAGGTGGAGTGCGTGCGTGAGGGCTGCCAGTCGGAGGCGCTGAGGCGCCTGTCCGGGTCGTTGCCGGACAACCGCTGCTTCACGGTGGTTTTCCGGGGGGCCAGGAAGAGTCTGGACCTGCTGTGCCCGTGCGAGGATGAAGCGCAGCGGTGGGTGCGCGGGCTGCGCACCTTGAAGGAGCGCGTGGCCAACATGACTCAGAAAGAGAAGCTGGACCAATATCCTGATGATAATACGAGTGTGACTGCGATAGCATCGCTACGGCGACGTCAACAGCACGGCAAACGTGGTGGATAAAGTTCCGTCTTAATAGAGTGTCATAAATAATTAGAATCTCTCATTACAGACATATGGCCACTATGGTCCAGTCTTGAATTTTGTCTAGTTTTACATTGATGCTGACATTTATTGTAAGTCCTACTGGGAAGTTCTACCATTTTAGTATGTCTGTCTCTAGCTTTTATGCTAATGAGCTGTATTATTTTGTATTTTAGCATTGTTCCGCTAACTCTGTGATAGATGCCATAGGTCACATACAACAAAGTAAGTGGGACAGGAGGACGTTAGCATAGCACTAGCATAGCTACATGTGCTAACTTTACACTCACATTTTAACATCAACTAGGTTAAGCTAGGTTTGCATACTTCCAACTGCTATGTTTGTAACTCACTGATGGATAGCTGGTATAGGGCTGCGTTTTAAGATGTGTAGCGAAGCCTGCCTTTTTTTTTTTTTCAAAGCTAAGCCCCTTGTCTTAAAATTTGGGCATTTGATGCTCATAAACAGACTCTAGGGACACATTAGTGTAAGCACATCATTTAAAAATTGCACATTGGTTAGCTGTCCTGGAGGACAGGAAAGGTTAGCAAAGACCCCACTGAAGGTCTGACAACAAGACGCTACATTGTCTCCTCTTTGGTGCTTTTCTTCCTTAATCCTCCACACTTGGATCCGCGGCTACCTGCGGCGAGCGGATCAGAACCAGGACGGCAAGATGAGCTACGACGAAGTCAAGCGTCTGCTGCAGATGATCAACATCGACCTGAGTGAGCAGTACGCTCGCTCTCTCTTCAAGGTTAGCCGCCGTTCATCTACTCAACTGGCAGTGTGTGCTTCCTAATATGCAATCAATCATAAGCTGGTTATTTGTTTTGCGCTGTTCCTCGGTTCTTTCATGCAGCTGTTGGTGTTCCTGACGGAATGTGCACTAAGCCTCTCCTGAGAGAGAGAGATGTACACATGCACAGCTGGGGTGAATTCTTGCAGAGATGCTTTCCCCGCAGGGAATCAAGAGCACTCCCTCGCATATTTGCGCCCTACCTTGTCCGGTGTGCGAGTGTTGACTTTGGTTTTCTTCTAAATCTTCTCTGTTTCTTTCTCCCAGAGGTGCGACCGATCCGGGGACAGCCGCCTTGACCACAACGAGATCGAGGAGTTCTGCAGGGAGCTGCTACGCCGACCCGAGCTGGACGCCGTCTTCCGCCACTACTCCAGCAACGGCTGCGTGCTCTCCACCGCCGAACTGCGTGACTTCCTCGGCGACCAGGGCGAGGACGCGTCCTTGTCCCACGCTCAGAGTCTCATACTCACCTACGAGCTCAATGACTGGGGTGGGTTCAACAAGCACTCATACAGGAAGAACCTACCACATTTTACTAACTACGGTACATCTCATTAATCCTACTTCCCAGCATAGCGAAGCGTCAGCGAGGCATAGCATCATGACTAAACAAGCTTATTTCCGTGACAGCGACATCAAAGTGCGACTATCCACACATCGAGTCATGTGACGTAAAACCCAGTCAAGCAAGCACAACTTTAGCTGCCTTTCATTTTTATGTTCGATCACATGACATCAGCACAGCGCTGCTACATGTGTGAATAGGAAAAGATAGGACGCCAGATGGAGAGGGGGATTGGTGCAACAGACTCTATCGGTCTGTTATGGCGAAGAGGGAGCTGAGCCCAAAGGATTACGTTCCCGCACCCGCTTTTGGTCATAGTGACTGAAAGGACAAGATCCACTCACCACTGACCTAAAGGAAGACTTACGTGAACAACCGCTGTGATCATGTTCTAATGGAATAGTCCAGCAGCAAGCAGCGGTATCCCTTGGCAACCTTGTGTTTGCCCGACCATCACCTTTCCTGGTCTGACTTCTCGCTAGTTATGAACCTTGTCACGTCCCTTTGCCTGCCGACTCCCACCGGGGTGGGGTGGGGGGGGGGGGGGGGGCGTCTATTTAACATCTCTGCACAGCATGAAGTTGCATTTTTGTTGTTCTTTTTCAGCTCAGAGGAACCAGTTCATGACCCAGAACGGTTTCACCATGTACATGCTCTCGGGGGAGAATGACATCTTCAACCCCGACCACGCCAGAGTCTACCAGGACATGAGGCGCCCCCTGGCGCACTACTTCATCTCCTCGTCCCACAACACCTACCTCACCAAAGACCAAGTCACCAGCGCCAGCAGTACCGAGCCCTACATCCGGTACTTTTATCAGCACAATCTTGGAAATGAGAACTTGGACTACAATATTCTGTGTGTGTGTGTGTGTGTGTGTCAGGGCTTTGAATCAAGGCTGTCGCTGTGTGGAGCTGGACTGCTGGGATGGCGACAAAGGCGAACCGGTCATATACCACGGCCACACGCTCACCTCCAAAGTGCCTTTCAAGGAGGTCATTGAGACCATTGCCCAATATGCCTTCAAGGTGGGAAGCACCATCTTTCTACAGAGCTCCTGGCTTTACTTTGAGATGTGTAGCGAAGCCCGAACATATTGTGCAAACACGGGGCAGAATAATCTAGCTCTGCGTGGGTCAGAGGCGGTATCAACAGGCTCTAGGGACGCATATTGCTGTTAGAATGGCATTAAAATGTACATACTACATGTAAATACGTATTTTACCATAGCTTGTAGGTGGAACAGATGCATGGAAATCCATGTTGGAGACAGCGTGTGAAGATTGTACTGTGACATGAACAACCACTGAACGGAAACAACTCTCAACGTTTGCCTGCGGCAGCTCCAAAGTACATGAAGGGGTGTGATTTCTCCATTCTTCTTCCACGCAGGCATCCCCGTACCCTCTGATCCTGTCCGTGGAGAACCATTGTTCCGTTGAGCAGCAGGTGGTCATGGCCAAACACCTTCACAACATCCTGGGAAGCAAACTGCTCACCAAGCCCCTCAGTGGCCAGACTCTCAAGGATCTGCCTTCGCCTGAGGTACCACATAAAGAACACGCCCATAAAAAGATGCCATTTTGTCTCTCACAGTTATTAAATGTATTGTAAATTCATATTGTTCAGATTAAGCTACAGTATATGTACATGTTGTAGCATCTTGTTTTGGAAAATATTGAGTGAATTATTTTGTGAGACGGCGCCCTCTGCTGGATTCTTAGCGGCAATACTCGGCTTTCCCCTGAAGAAGGCGCCATCAAACCGCTTTCTATTGAAGTCACCATTAAAAAAATATATATTTTCAATGTAAAGCACAGACAAGAAATCTGCGGTACTTTGTCGTCCCCTAATTATGCTCTCCCGCAGGATTTACGGGGACGTATCCTGGTCAAAGGGAAGAAGCAGATCCCTCACCTGGGCCAGCTGGCCAAGAATGGCAGCTACGGCAGCTTCTCTTCCAGCTCTGAAGACGAGCAGGCGAGCAACAACAAGAACACGCCCAAGAAGGACCCAGCCAAGGTCAGTTCACAGGGACAGTCTCACTTTTTCACAATACACTCTCACATTATCAGCAGTTTAAAAAGTTACAAAATTAATGAATGATTGCTGTTTTGTGGTTGAATATGGTCTATTATTCATGAAAAGCAAATTGTATGTACCCATGACCTAAATTAAGCATTTTCAAGCATAAAAAATGCTAAATGTCACAAATATGGCATTCAAAAGTGATATGAAGTGTAATACAATATTTGGCCTGCTAGCAGCAGGTTAGAGAGTGTCCGACAGCAGCTCCTGTGTGAATGTTCTCTGCTTGGTCATAAAGTGATCTAAGTGCATCGTGAGTCTCTCCTTAACAATAAACAGCGGCAGTAGAGTAGTATTGTACACTGGTCTCCATTACATTGATGAGGCAACATCCACCAGGAAGTACGCTGTCAATGCCAATGTGGGACTCTAGCCTATTTTATTTATATCCAAGATGGCTTAGGCCGACTTGGGCATGACGGTATTCATACACTGGATTTTTCATATTGTTCCACACCAACTGTTGTAGCTGCAGCGCCATCTGCTGGATATGGTGGGTCAATGCACCACTTCAGCCCAAATGACCTTGCAATGAGTATAGATTCTTGTACCAAAAATACATTTTTGGGGGGTCAAATCTGGATTAGAGCATTTAACTGCATAATTAGCATTTAAAATCCCATTTAATATTTTTGAAAAACATTAGCATCTCCTCAGATATGGTTGTAAAAAGTGATTATGTCATCCTAAAAATTGTAATCAGTAAATGCGTTCTACTTCCAGGCCTGCTCCAAGCTGAGCGTGGAGCTGTCTGAGCTGGTGGTGTACTGCCGCAGCGTCCCTTTCTGCGGTTTTGGCAACGTGTGCGAAAAACCACCCGAAGAAATGTCCTCCTTCTCGGAGAACGACGCCCTCAAGCTCATCAAAGACTCGGGTATACAAGAGACCACATCTGACCACTACAGTGGGCTTGGAGTGGAGTCTTGAACGTGCATTTTCACCCCTCCTCCTCCTTCATCGTACATCTTTTCATTTGCAGGCAAGCTTTTTGTAAGACACAACAGCAGGCAGCTGAGCCGGATCTACCCCTCCGGCCAGCGACTGCAGTCATCCAACTATGATCCCCAGGAAATGTGGAACGGAGGCTGCCAGATGGGTTAGTGCTCCAATTCAGATGCTCTTCTGGTTGCAGTAAATCAAGGCCATTCATTGAAAAAAAACAAAGATATCTTCAAGTAGTGCTGCTTTCAACAGCATCACATTCATTGACTTCATTCTATTTCATGTGACAAAGCTGCTTTTTGCCATTTGTGTGAGGACATGCTAATCACGTGACTGTGTGTGTGTGTGTGTGTGTACGCGCACAGTGGCTTTAAACTTTCAGACCCCCGGCGAGCAGATGGACCTGAACCAGGGACGCTTCCTGCCCAACGGCCGCTGCGGCTACGTGCTGAAGCCCGGCTTCCTGTGCAGCAGGGAGTCCGACTTCAACCCGGAGAACACGGGCGGCGGCCCCGGCCACATCCCCACCCAGCTGACGATACGAGTAACTGGCTAACTGACTGTTCATCATCTGTCTTAGAAACAGTGATTTTTCATCGACGCCATTGCGCTTTGGAACTTGTTTCTATCTTCTGGCTTGAGATTACTGAGAAGTGTTCACAATTTTTATGAATTACTCATAATGCTGACAACGTTTAGCATAATTTTGTCAGTAAAAATCATAGATATGGAAAAGCGGTGCTACCTACTCCCTTTCAAACATTCCAGACCATACCCAAGTTAGAAGATAAAAAGCTACTGTGTACTTAAATTTTTCCATGTCTGGAAACAGTGTTTTGAGTCTTTATGTATGTATTTATTTCAGGTAATATCAGCGCAGCAGCTTCCAAAAATCAATACGAACAAGGCAAGCTCCATTGTGGACCCGCAGGTGTGGGTGGAAATCCACGGGGTGGGCATCGATAACACCCGAGACAAAACCCACCGCATTGACAACAATGGTATTTTTAAAAAATGCACTAATAATGTGTCAAACTGATTGATTATTCTGAATGATTCTCTTCTTAGGTGATATCAGTATGCAACAGTGTGGTGCGGGTGGCTGATGACGACTGTTATAAAAAAAAAAACACCTCTTGTATTCATCACAGCTCTTGTGTACACGCTGTAGGTTTCAACCCACGCTGGGACTGCACGCTCAGCTTCCAGCTGCAGGTCCCCGAGCTGGCCTTGGTGCGCTTCATGGTCGAAGACCACGACCACACGGCCAAAAACGACTTTGTGGGACAGTACACCTTACCGTTCACCAGCCTTCGCACAGGTGCTGTCAAGCAACCGCCGCACGTTCCTTCCATATCAAAAACTGGGAACGTTGTCTAATGCTCTTCTCTGTCGTCTCAGGTTACAGACACGTCCACTTGCTGAAGGGGGACGGGTCCAGGCTGTCCCCAGCCACGCTCTTCATCCACGTCAAGGTGGCACGCAAAGGAGTTCCCATCAAAAATGTGTCTGACAGTACGACTTCTCCGAAAGTGTGACTTCCATCGGAAGCGTCAACTCACCGACTAACATTATCACCGATTAATACGATGGCACTAACTGCAATCTAGGAAGATATGAAGGACAAAAAAAATGAGTTTGATTGAATTTCTCTTATTGTACTTTGGCACTTTTTATGTCTCTTGAACATTTTTACCTCCACAACTTGAACTTAATAAGCAGTATTATCTCCAAGACAAATGTTTACTCGTCCTCTACATGCTACATTTCACATAAGCTTACCAGATGAGTCAACGTCTGACTTTTATTTGTTGCTGACAAACCTTTCTTGTCCTCTGTGTTGCCAAAATATTGCAAATTCATTGGCTGGCCTTTCTGGTGAATTGTTAAATCGTCCCTATAAAATGAAGTGTTGCACATTACTGAAGGAGGTCTTATTTTCAATCTTGCAGTATTACAAGTTGTTAACATATGTTTAGTTTTATGCAGTGGTTTATTTATTGTAACTAATTACATAACACTTACTGTTTTATTATACATCGATCAACTCAAAGTCATTAATAATGTTGGATAATCCTCTGTGCTTATTCTTATTGTGTTTTATAACAAAGCACTTTTTAGTGCCGGTTGTCCTTACTTTGTAATGCAATTCCCCATTGTCCTCCAGCAAGTGCCAATAAAGTTTTATTAATACATTTTGGTGTATACCATCTGCATCTCATTTCTGCACAGCCACACTCACAGATTTCCCAAAAGATAAGAGTTGTTATAATGTATATGTTTTTCCAATACCAAATGAACCAAAGTACCCGCTGCTTAATTCATTGTTTAAACTGTGCTAGTTTTGCTGACCCAAGTGACAAATATGAAGCACAAAAACATGTTGCTATTTTCAAATCTCTCTTTACAAGTTTTGTGTCACGTCAATCAACTTGCTAATGACTAAAAATTGATAAAATATCTTCCATAGATACTATTTTGTGGTATATTTGCCATTTAATATGTAAAAAAATACCACATTTATCGCGAAGATGCTGACAGTGAAGTCAAATTGTGACGTCACTGAACGCTGACCAATCACAGCGAGGGACGTTTAAAGGCCTTTAGGACACGCGCTGGCAACTCACTTCCTGGTTGAAGATGGCGGATGAGAATGAGACAGCACCATTGCCGGAGAAAGAAGACGTAGAAGACCACGGACACTGCAGCGACTGTGAAAATGAAGAGCACCACCTTGACGATGGGTAAGAAGACGTGGCAGGAGTGGTGGCGCTGAAATAATTGTCTCGGGGACGTACGACAAAAAGGCGAGTACATGCTGGCCACGGCGAGCTGGTCGAGAGGGCTAGCCGAATGTGGGTGATGTCCCGCCCACTTTTGACAACGCCATTGGCCGGGGGATGTGTTTGCCCTAGTGTTCTGTGCTGCGATTGGTTCAGAGGGGTCATTTGGGCGGAGTTTAACGTCACCCTGCAAGTGCTGCGACGCTTAGCAAGGCGTAGTGGGGGCTGTTGGAAAGCCGTAAACAAAGCTAAGAAGAAACAAATCCACATTAACACATTGAAATCCCACAGACCAACTACACAGCTTTGACTTTAGTTGCTCCTTAAACGAAACAAAAAAAATCACCTCCCGTTGACGTATTATTGTGTCTCAACTCGCACAGTTGACTCCAATCCCGTTGACATTTTGCTAATTAGCATGCAAGCTAACATAGCTGTCAAACCCTCCATTGTCTCAGGTTAAATCTATATGCACAAAGAAGCAGAAATAACAGTGAAACAAGTTGCTTTGTGTGCAGTTTAAGATGTCTGACGCAGGTAGAGTATCACAAGTGGGTCATTAATGGTTTTAACAATCCCCATTTGATCACTAATTGTAGATGTTCCTCAAAAGGTCCAATTTCGGAACCGAACACACACAACACGCTTTAAAGGGGACCCGTGTTGACTTTTTGTCATTGTTAATAGTCCCGAAATGGTGACACTTCAAAGCAAATGTTAAGGCGTGTCCTGCTCATGGAACAGGCAAAATGTTACATTTTTGGGGTGATTTATTCACATTTAACTATGAGCTCACTGCAACTTTTTAAAGCGTTTTGGATTCTGTGTCATAAAGTGCTCCCTTGATGAGATCCAATCTTGGAATTGCATTAATGTTTTTTTAACATGACCATGTGATGATGGTCTTTCCAAGCGAGGTCGAGCACAAAGAACATTTGTAACTCTTTTCTGCTAAGTGGAAGCCTGTGGAACAAACTGTGTTTTGTCTATTGTCAAACACTCCCCGCCTTTTGTACATCCATCTATACATACATGAGTCCATATACACTATGACCCCACCCCCCGCCGCTCGCAAAGGTCATGTGACATGCCATCTGGGCTGGTGTCACAAATACGGGCTGGCCGGCGCTCGGCCTCGGACAATAATGAGATTATCCTCTGTCAGTCTGCGGCCCAGAAGGATGGCTGGATTGGAGGGTGGGTGAATGAGGAGGTTATGACACTAGCTGTGTTAGGGCTGGCGGGGGGGGGGGGGGGGGCTAAAGTGATTTAAACTGGACCTAAGGTAGGATGGGGCTGTGCTGTGTAATTTGTATCGCTAGCTTTTGTTTCCACGTAGTGTGTGAGCACAATGATTTAAACCTAGATCTTCCTGGTCTCCCGATTGCTAACCACTAGACCACCGTGCAGCCCAATTTTGATACAGTAATGGGAAGGAAAAGAAAAAAAACAGTGTTCAGCTCATATGTAAACAGCCATTCTGTTTTATGGATTTTAAAAATATGCAGAAATGATGTGCCCTAAATACTTTATGTATGCACGATAGAACTAAAAAAAGAAAGTAATGTTTTGTGTCAGTGACAGGGGTCAGGGTGACGACGGCGGCACCAAGAAGAAGAAAAGAAAGCAGAAGAAGAAGAAGAAAAGCGGCCCCACAGAAGTGTCTCAAGATCCTCTCGCCAAGGCAAGACTCGATCCCAAAACATCAAAGTAGAATTGCATGGCCTTGCTGCAATTTGACGTGAATGTCCACCACCTTCTCAGGTAAATTCGCTGCCCGCCGACAAGCTGCAGGAGATCCAAAAGGCCATCGAGCTCTTCTCCGTGGGCCAAGGTCCCGCCAAGACCATGGAGGAGGCCACCCGGAGGAGTTACCAGTTCTGGGACACTCAGCCAGTGCCAAAGCTGGGTAAATACCACCGCCTCGTTTTGGTCTACTCCGGTGAGACACCATTAACCGCTATATGGCTGTGTTTGTTTTTGTTTTGTTTCTCCCTTCAGGCGAGACGGTGACATCACACGGCTCCATCGAGCCCGACAAGGACAACATCCGGGAGGAGCCTTACAGCCTCCCTCAGGGCTTCAGCTGGGACACCCTCGACTTGGGCAACGCCGCTGTGGTTAGAGGACATGCCTACACTATCACTGGCAATGACAAAAAACAATCTTACTTCTCATGCCACTTAACACCGCACCATCCAGAAAGAGTTGTTAGAGGTGGATGAGGAATGACTTATCTCAATGCAAACAATTCAGTGATTTGGAAGTGCTGTACTTTTCCCACATGATGGTCAAAGTATTCATAAATGAATAGAATGGCGTGGTAATGGCAAGGTTATAGCCACCAGGGGGCGTAGTTGCATCGTGTCTGATTGCAATGACCTACTGTGACCAATTAAGCTGCATTTTTATTGTATCCAATTCGTTTATTTTTCATGGCATCTTTCCACACTCAATCTGAAAATGATTAAAATATTATTTTTTTCTTTTTCGAACCAGCTCAAGGAGCTCTACACCCTCCTCAATGAGAACTACGTGGAAGATGATGACAACATGTTTCGATTTGACTACTCACCAGACTTCCTTCTCTGGTAAATGTCTTCCTGCTTGATGTTTGACTCCAAAGAAGACATTTTGCTGTCATTTGGAGCTGTACTTTACTAATCCATCATAAGGGGATGTCAGTGTATGTGATTTTTTTTTTTAAGCATTATCTTCTTCCCCCACCGCAGGGCTTTGCGGCCCCCCGGCTGGCTGCCCCAGTGGCATTGTGGTGTGAGGGTGAACTCCAACCAGAAACTGGTGGGCTTCATCAGTGCCATCCCCGCCAACATCCGCATCTATGACATGTACTCACCTCTTTTAATTAGCATTTTGATAGAGAACCCAAGGGGACACTTCAAGCATTATTTCTAAATACTGTTTTTTTTGTTTGGTTTTTTTATTTAAGAGAGAAGAAGATGGTGGAGATCAACTTCCTGTGCGTTCACAAGAAGCTTCGAGCCAAGCGAGTCGCTCCAGTCCTGATCCGAGAGATCACAAGACGGGTCAACCTGCAGGGCATCTTCCAGGCTGTGTACACGGCCGGCGTGGTTCTGCCTAAACCCGTGGGCACGTGCAGGTGGGCCTTGACAGAGAGTGCTCCCACCCAGTTGGAAACGTGTCTTGTTAGAAGCTGTGCCGTTTGTGTGTGAGCGCAGGTACTGGCATCGCTCTCTGAACCCACGCAAACTGATCGAGGTGAAGTTCTCCCACCTGAGCAGGAACATGACTATGCAGCGCACCATGAAGTTGTACCGTCTCCCCGAGGTATGTTGGTCGCCGCACACGACACTCTCGCTGGCCGCTGTATTAGGTACACCTGCACAATCCCGATGGGCTTCACCCGCAGTCTTCCTCCTCCAGGCCCCCAAGACTTCAGGGCTGCGGCCGATGACCAAGAAGGACGTGCCCGCCGTCCACCGCCTCCTACGCGAATATCTGAGCCACTTCAACCTGGTTCCTGCCATGAACCAAGAGGAGGTGGCCCACTGGCTGCTGCCCCAGGAGAACATCATCGACACATACCTGGTGGAGGTAAACTTGCCTGTCATGAGGCAGGCGACATGCCACTAAAGAAGAAAAAATTTGTGTTGCTAATATTTGTTTTGCTTTTCATGTTTTATGCTCACATTTTGTTTCCCATGGCGTCCCTTAAAAGACAATTAGCAAATGAGACGATGATGTCATCTACAGTAGCGCTTTCTACAGCACACTGACACAAAGAACCCTCTTTATGACAGTCTATAAATGTTTTTTTTTAATTGTTAGAGCCATGTAGACATGAAATAACATCCCTATTGTCACATTTATACTCTCATTACCTAATGTAGTTGGCATGCTACGCAATCACACTCAGACATCACATGTTAGCTTTGAGGAAATAGCTTTTGTAGTATCCGGACTGTAATGCGGGTCGACTGCATTGCATTTAAAAGAGAAAAGCCATCTGCCTGTCATCTTTCCTTACTGTATGATGTGTGTCACTTCATTGGGATACAAGAAAACCAGTCTGACATGCATTCGTCATACTTCTAGACGTACACCGTTGCACTATGGCGAGCTCTGTTTAAACCAAACATGAATTGAATTCAACTGTTTATTTATTGAGATGCGCCTGCAATTGTAGGGTAATAGTAATGACCGCATTAGTTAACTTAAAAAAATATGTATGTGTATATAGTAGTTATATACTGTCAGTGCTGATCGTGGTTGTCATTTTTTTTGCCAGAATGATGGAAAAGTGACAGACTTCCTGAGTTTCTACACGCTGCCCTCCACCATCATGAACCACCCTGTGCACCGCAGTCTAAAAGCCGCCTACTCCTTCTACAACGTGCACACCACCACCCCACTTCTCGACCTGATGTCCGACGCCCTCATCCTGGCCAAATCGGTGCGTCACCCCTGGAACCCTTGTGTCCATATCCATATTCTGCTCTATCAGGGAGATAATTGACCTCCCTCCCTCTTTCCTTCTTTCTCTCGCTCTGTCTTCCAGAAAGGGTTTGACGTCTTCAATGCACTGGACCTGATGGAAAACAAGACATTCTTGGAGAAGCTGAAGTTCGGCATCGGCGATGGCAATCTACAGTATTATCTTTACAATTGGAAGTGTCCCAGCATGGGCTCAGAAAAGGTACGCTGTAAAAATATGTCAACGTCGCTCACCGTCCACCAAATTGATTAATCAGACAATGTTCCATTACTAGTATTGACCAAAAGTAAAATACATTTTCAAGTGATTCCTCGAGTCATGCGTTGACTGCTGACTATTTTCATGCCAACCCTTACGTCATACGTTTGTGTGGAACAGGTTGTATGTCTTTTGGGAGTGTATGTACTCAATCATTTGGGAATGCAGAAGTGTCCTTTTACACGTGGCTTCATGCAAACGTAAGTCTGAGAAAGGAGAAATAAATACCACAGTGAGGACCTCATAACTGAAGATATGTGGTGGTAGATAATGAAACTGGTTCATGTCATTTATTTGGAATGCCACCATACAGTTTTTTAATGTGTACAGAAAAGCAATAACGGCAAAAACAGTCCACTTGTATGCGGTTTAGCTAATTTTGAAGAGGGTCTGCATGGGCTCAGGAAGATCCTGTTGAAGTGCGATGAAGGTAAAAAAAAAAAAAAAGAAAAAAAAAAAAAAAACAGGATTCACCCTATCTTCCCTAAAAGCCAGTGCGTGTTGTGGCCCAGTTCTGCACATCATGAGAAGGACGTGTTCACTGAACATTGTAGCTTCTGACTTGGCCGCGGTTGTGTTGACGTTGGTGTTTGTCCCCCCCCCCCTCCCCCCCAGGTGGGGCTGGTCCTGCAGTGACGGCCCAACGAGGACGGAGTGTTACCAACAGACCACGCGACCGCACCATCGCACCCGCCCCCCCCTGACTGATGGAGTGAAGAGCTTCAGGAGAGAGGAAGCTTACCGCCCATTTTTACTGTTTTTTTTTTTTTTTTTTGGGTGACTTTTTTGAACTTTGACCTGCACTATTGCTGCAAGGCAGGGAGCTCTGGGAGGAGGGAGGGGGCAGCTCTACCCCCCCGCCCCTCCCTTCTTCACACGGACCTTAAAGCCATGGTGGTTACATCAGCCTAAACACGCATCTGAGAGCTGTCCTGATTGTACCAAAACACACACAAAAGCAGTTTGCAAGTGTGGCTGCATGCCAAACTCTCACCGTTGGCGTAATAAAAACATCAACAAAAGCATGTAAATCAACTCGGCGTGACTGCAAACTTCTACCCTAACACGTGCACATGAGAAACCTGCTGTTTTACTTTGGAGTGCTTTTTTTTTTGCAATTGAGATACATTTTGTCTGTGAGTTTTAGAGCTAATGATAAGAAATAATGCTGATAATGAGGTGGTCATAACATAAGACGATAAGATTAGTCTCACGGTTAAAGACTGAGCAGAGATGGCAGATAAGGGCTTTTCTCATTCTCTCTTTAAGTCTTGTTTATTTTCTCATTGGAGCTTTTGTTCTAACACTGCTTGGAGAGACTGGCTTTGTCAGTAAAAGCACAGCGGGTCCAGCACGGAAGCAAAAGGGTGCGCTAATGCAAGGATCCCATACGCCGTGATATGATTGCAATGTCCTCGCTGGCTCTGACCTTTGTTACCAATAAATCTGCTGGACAAATGAGGACTTTTTTTTTTTTGCTTTGTCAGTCTTAATGAGTCAAACTCCACTGATCATACAAAGCAATCATCTTTCCGCTTCTGCTGGTTGCAACATTACATTTCCAGCGAGGACGTGTGTAGCATGACATGCAGTTTTTATCATCTGTAGAATCCTTGCAGGCTTGGTGAGTCAAAGTTTGGAGCAGCATTGCGCAGGGAAGCAGGTTTCTTTTGTCAAACGCGAGTTTTTTTTTTTTGCAATCGTAAAGACAATGAGCATCATGGCGACAGCATGTGAAGCTGCAGGTCAGGTGACATTTTGGAGCAAGAAATAAAATTGGAAAAAAAAAATTCTTTCCACCTCTTCTTCTTTTTAGAGGACATAAACAAAACAAACTTTTAAAACAATTTCACTAATGTACCTCAGAAGGTGATTTATTGGTTAGTCATGCAAAAAAAGTACCAACTACAACAGTGGACATTTTAATATGTGTGCCATAAGTCCTTACTTACACTTTTTCCCATGCATGAGCATAAGTCAATGGGGTCCAAAGTGCGGCCTACAGCTTGTTTTTCATTGGTTCGGGGGAAAATTGTACAAATAAAAATCTCATAGTGGCTGCCCACATTCTTTGATTTGTCAGGCACTGTTTGGACCCCCCAGCAATCCATTATGCTTATAGGTTATAGCTTTGTGACAAAAAGTGAATTTTATTATATTTTTAAATATATAACATGTTAAACAATATTTCACTTAGATATAGTTGGACATTTAGTTTTATTTTGTTCGAAATTATATTAATAGAGAATTTTCTAGATTTTTATTTTGTCAATAAATGCGTGAAGTCATACATTAATATACTTGACGCTGATTGGTGGCCTTTTTTCCTGACTCCTCTAGCAATGTGCTCTGATTGGCCAGCAACGTGGTATATCTGTAATATGGGCGGTGCTTCTTTGTAGCCATCAGGAAGTGAACCAACTGCCAAGCTCGGCGACGGCAGCGGTGCCACCGGTGGCCAAAAGTCAAGCCTGAACGCAACAATGTGGATCGCTGTGGCGTTTGTTTGTGTCGCTTTGATAGCTTTGGTACTTAAATATGTCTTTACTGCTCCTGGACTCAACCCCTTTGCGGTGGACAGCCGTGAACCCCTCAAACCAATGGTCCACAACCGCAAAGAGAAGAACAAAGTGTTGAAACAAGGTAGGTTGCGGGGTAATGGTCGTGAGGTATACAAACTTTGCTCACTTTAGCAACATACACAATGTATATGTAAATATATGTATATTTATTAATGTTTTAAGTTCAGTGTTCATTTAATACAACTCGGGTGCAGACACGTACAACTGTTTTGAAAATTGTAGCTAATTAGTAGATCAAAATGTATTCTCTCCGTCATCATTTTGATTTCCTACAGTTTCATGTTTTTCTCGCGAGATTTGGATAATTTAGAATATTTTTTATTTTTATACTGTTTATCATTTTATACACACTGGAAAGCTTCAATATAAGTTTGATTTTAAACAGATTTACCAGGAGCGAACAACTTTGTGCATCTTTGTGTTGATTGTCCTGTTTTAAAGGTTGATTTTGACTTGATTCAAGTTGTCACGTCTCCAAGGCTTCCTGGCCAGTAAAGTACCCGACAACTTGGATGCCGTGGTGGTGGGCAGTGGGATCGGCGGCCTGGCGCTCGCCGCGATGCTGGCCAAAGTGGGGAAGAAAGTCCTGGTCCTGGAGCAGCACGATCGGGCCGGAGGATGCTGCCACACGTTCACGGAGAAGGGTTTTGAGTTTGACGTCGGTATGCGGAACACTTCCACTTCAGCAACAAATCAACAGAACAACTTGAATTGAATGTTTAAATGTCAATTTTATTTACAATACATGCCACAACCCCGGTCCTAAAAGGTTACGTTGCTGTCATGTTCTGTAGGAATTCACTACGTCGGCGAAATGCACAGCTACAAACCGCTGCGCTGCGTCCTGGACCAGATCACCAACGGGCAGCTGCAGTGGGACCCAATGGACAATCCATTTGACCAAGTCCTGATCGGACCGCCTGAAAACCGCCGCCGCTATTCCATCTACAGCGGCAGCAAACGCTTCCCCACCGTGCTGAAGAAGTACTTCCCTGGCGAGGAGAAGGCCATCGACGAGTACATGAGGCTGGTCAAGGTAGGAGGACGCGTGGCGTGTCGCTGACGGCAAAGCCACCGCATTTTGTGCATTTCTTTCTTTCTTTGTGGTGTACGTAGACATCAGCACGCAACGCCTGGGTCCTGGTGCTCCTGAAGCTTATCCCCGCGCCCTTGGCCAAGCTCCTGGCCGTCAGCGGCTTGCTGAAAACTCTATCACCCTTCTACAAAATGGCAACCCGCAGCCTGACCGAGGTTGTCAACGAACTGACAGAGAACAAGGACCTCAGGGTCGTCTTCTCCTACTGCTTCGGCACCTACGGTAGGCCGCCGTGTTGATGTTCACTTGGTGGACCTCCTGGCAGCAACCAGCAGAGGGCGACATTATGCAAATTGGAAGTGAGGTCCTTTAGCAGCTCAGCATCACCAGATGACAAATTAATTTATAAGGATCAGGTACTCAAGGGGTGTCCAAAGTGTGGCCCGGGGGCGGGTTCTTATTTGCCGGTGGCATTCTAAAAATATCATTTTATCAAGAAAACTAAAAAATACAACAGCAAAAGTAAAGCTAGCAAAAATATAGTTAAACATTTATAATGATAAAATATCATAATTTGGCAAAATAACTATAAATATTAAAGAAATAAGAATTTTTGGAAAATGACGTTGCAGAAATTACGACCATAGTACAAGATATGTACACAAAAACAAAAACTGGGATTAAGCATGATAATTAAGTTTGAAGAGATTGGTTTTTACACCCACGGCCCGCCTCCGGGCACGCCCACCTCACTGTGATTGGTCCCACTCAATTTGTACAGCTAGTAGCTTGCACAGCTTGTACTCAGGCACGCCCATTTAAGGAAGGGAACTCTCTAAAACCAAGCGTTCAGAGCCATCCCAAACTTCCTTCAGGACTCATTTCCAAATGCACAAATCTGAAACGTTGGCTTGGTTTAACACGAGAATACAACGTTCTAACTACATTTATAGGTCAGAAAAGTGGAAAAAGCATAATAGATTCCCTTTAATAAATCCCACACTGACAATCTTACAGGCAACATGCCCAAAGAAGCCAGTTTCAGCATGCACAGTTTGCTGGTCGGTCACTACCTGAGCGGTGCCTGGTACCCGAAAGGCGGAGCCAGCGAGATTGCCTACCACATCATCCCCGTCATCGAGAAGGCAGGGGGCGCCGTTCTGGTCCGTGCGCCGGTCAACCGCATCTTATTCAACGATGCCAAAGAAGCTTGCGGTGGGCGCGCAACAGCACACCACAGTCGTCTTTAATTATTATTATTGTTGTTGTTATTATATAACATATTATTATTATAATTCTCTGTTTCCAGGTGTAAGTGTTAGGAAGGGCCAGGAGGAAATACATATCCGCGCCCCCATAGTCATCTCCAATGCTGGCATCTTAAACACCTACCAGAGCCTACTACCCAAGGAGCTGCAGGCCACCCCCGGTATTAATCATTTATTTTTATTTTTTTATAAATAATATAAAATTATTAAATATTTATTTATTTTTATTTATGAATAATTTATTTCATATGAATCATTTATTTCTATAGTGAAGTAACAGTAGGAAACAACTATGCTCAAGGTCTTCCCCTGCTGTATATATCATTTACCCTTCAAGCTACTGTAGCAATTGCTAGACTGCAGGTAAACATGCTCATGTGACAAACACTCCACGGCCTGAAGCTCATGGCGGTACCCGCTACACCGCTACACATAGCCGCTAGTAGGCGATCCAATGTTGTTATGGCGGGATGACTTCATATTGTGGCTTTAAGTGATGCAAGTGATGGTTGGTTGCAGCTATCCAGAGGCAGCTGAGCATGTTGAAGAGCGGCGAGGGCGGCCTCAGCATCTTTGTGGGACTGAACGGCAGCAAGGAGGAGTTGGGCCTGAAAGCTGAAAACTACTGGATCTTTCTCGAGAACGATTTAGACGAACTGTAAGCCCTCGCGCCATCCATCTATTCTGCTCGTCGGCATTCGGAGTCTGCGGTTTGATGGCAAGTGTACGGGTGTTTGGTGTTTCAGGTTTGAAAAGTACAGTTGTAGCGACAGAGAGGAAGCTTGTAGAAGCATACCCTTATTGTTTGTCGCCTCTCCGTCTGCCAAAGATTCCACCTGGGAGGAGAGATCCCCAGGTATGATTTACCCTCACTGCAGGTTATATTTCCTTAGGGTGAGAATCTCATTTCTCTCCTTCAAAGGCAAGTCCACTCTGAGTCTGGTCAGCTTCGCCAGATACGGGTGGTTTGAGGAGTGGAAGGACGACAAAGTCAACAACAGGGCGTCCGAGTACAAGGAGCTGAAGGAGGCTTTCATCGAGACCGCCCTGCAGGTGGCCCTGCAAGTCTTCCCCAAAGTCACCAGAGACAAGGTGATGCTTTCATACGCTACATGTCCAGGATCAGGCTGGTCCGCCAACACGTCAGACCGCCAAACTAGCTCAACATGGGGGGGTCGTTGCCATGGCAATGATTTGTAAAACAGTCAAAACATAGCAGTAGGGGGTCTCCAAATGTTTTCTTTCTTCTTAATCTTTGTAAATAGTCTTCTCGTAATGTCCTGACTTCATTCCCATAATGCTGCACTTTGGATCCTCCAGAACTTAAGTTTTCGTACTTGACAGATCGAATACATCGACGCGGGGACCCCGATCACCAACACCCACTACATCGGATCACCCAAAGGCGAGTTCTACGGCGTGGACCACGGCATGGAGCGCTTCACCCCGGAGCTCAGCATCATCATGAAGCCTCAGACGCCGCTGAAGAACCTCTACCTGACAGGTGGGCCCCTGCGCCATCCCGTCAGTATGCAGGACACGAGCGGCAACTCGCCCTTATGCACTTGTTGGTGTGTCACAGGTCAGGATATGCTTACGTGCGGCTTGGCGGGCGCCCTGAACGGCGCTCTAATCTGCGCTTCGGTCCTTCTCAAGCGCTTGCTGCACCGAGATGCCATGGAGTTGGCTAAGAGGACCAATTCTGCGGACCTCAAACTGAAAGACAAGTAACCGGGGTAGAAAAGTAGTGGCTGACTACTTGGCTGGAACATCAACAAAAAAGGGAATAAAGTGTGGCCTATGCAACTATTGCGTTATAGGGTTATTATAACATAAATAATGTGAATGTTAAAGTTTTGGAAGTATGCCTCATGTTATGTACTCTCAACTTATTTGGCACTTTATTGCGATGTGTAACTACCTGTTAACTAACACACTTTATATTAAAAACCCAATGTGCCACCAAATACATCTGATCAATATTTTGTGTGTAAAGTATGCTAATCATGTGAGTGGAAAAACTTGCTAGCATTCCCAACAAATGTCTGCATCACTTACAATACGAAGAAGTGTTGTGTACAAACATTCAGAAGTTTAAAGTCGAGCGCTGATTCTGTATTATTTCCAGTGTTGGTGGAGGTCTGAAGTTTCCGTAGTTCACGTAAACGCAGCGCGTACAGCTGCTCGTGCACATCTTTATTGTTTTTGGATTAGTTGGACAATTTAGCGGTTGTCATTTTTACTCTGTAAAATTTCGGCTAGCGTATTTTTCGAAGTCGGCGACATTGAGGCAGGGTTCTGATCAGGTAAAAATATGTTGTCATGACTAGTATTAAGAGTAATAATAACTTTATTGGTGGCCTGCTAGCTAAACAGCGTCTGCTTTACAGTTAGCAAACGCGCCATCATCGTCTCATTTCATATCACAATGTTGTCACCAGAATTAAAGGACGTTTCTCGTCAAACTGTCAGATTAGTTTAACGTACGAGGTGCCATCATGGAGGTCGGAGCGAGTGCTTTGTGCTACGAGTTGCTGGCGGAGGTGGGCAAGGGCGCCTACGGCAAGGTGTACAAGGCCAGGGAAGTGGGCGAGAAAGGGCGCCTCCTGGCGGTGAAGAAGTACAACATCCAAGCAGCCTCGTGGGACAGCGGCATCCCTCCCTTCATGCTGCGCGAGGTGGCGCTGTTGGACAGGATGAAGCATTTTAACCACCCCAATGTAGTCAAGTAAGACCCAAAGCATTGAACAAAATGTAACTTTTTGTTATTTGTGTTTCCACACAGGACTGCAATATAGCTGTGGCTGTGTTAAATGAATGCATGGGAAACAATGTACTATATTAGCATAAAAAAAGCTAAACTTTTTTTATACATTGTTATCTTGCTGTCATTTGACTCCACAGGATGTTGGATGCTTCTGCCATGGTGAAGGACAGAGTCCTGGACCTTACTGTGGTGTTGGAGTATATCGACCAGGACCTGTCTGCTTACCTGTCCAAAGCCTCTTCCACTGGACTGACCCGAGACAACATCAAGGTGCAGAAAATTGTATATTTAGTAAAAGTAAAACCCAAAAAAGTAATAATTACACAAATGAACATGCTGTGTCTGCTGCGTACAGGATGTGATGCTGCAGCTGATGCAGGGCCTGGACTTCCTGCACAGCAACATGGTTCTGCACCGCGACCTCAAACCGGAGAACATCCTCATCAGCAGCCGCGGCGAGGTCAAGATCGCCGACTTCGGCCTGGCTCGTATCTACACCTTCAACATTGCCCTCACGCCTGGCGTACGTGCACCCACGTCTTCTACTGCTACGTGGATGTGTTTAAAATGATACTGAATGTCACTACAGGTTGTCACCTTGTGGTATCGAGCGCCGGAGGTTCTGCTCAACTCCACGTACATGTCGTCTGTGGACGTGTGGAGCACCGGCTGCATCTTTGCCGAGCTTTTCCTGCTGAGGTGAGACCATCTCGCTGGCGTGCACGGTGACATGAGAATCACGTTGAAGTTCTCCTGCATCCCTTAGGCCGCTCTTCAGAGGATTCAGTGAGGTGCAGCAGCTGCAGAAAATATTTGAGTGAGTAATTTGACCTTTTCTATCAGGGGGGTGTCCAGACTTTTTCCAGCGAGGGCCACATAGTGAAAAACGGAATGATGCAATATTTTGTGTTCCTTAGCATGGGCCCGAAATGCTTTTGTCATTAATGTGATCCATTAGGGTCATCGGTTTGCCTAATGAGGACGAGTGGCCCCAGCACACTCCCTTAACCTACAGTCCCTTCTGGGGGCCCAAAAGCCCGTCTCCCGAGTTGCTACCCAAGCTGAGCCCGGACGAGAGCGATCTCCTTTTTGTGAGTTTCTTCTTCTACACAAACATTAGCAAGGCCATGGCAGCACAAACTAGCATACAAACAAAATGTCGGTCCTGCAGAAATGTCTGACCTTCACACCCAGCAGACGCATCTCAGCCGCCAATGCCCTCGCTCACCCGTTCTTCGTGAAGAACTGAGTCCGGCTAAGATAAATGACTTCCATCCACCATCTGACACACAGTGAATGGAGTACATTGTTAACCATCATGAGAGGCATTATTAGCATTGCCATTTTCTGTTTTTGATGTTATTATTCACTCTTTAAAAACATTACAAGCACCTTAAAGTGGACGCTTATTTTGGCTAGTTTATTTGAGTTTAGATTATGGCTTTAATACCTGTGATTCATATAATAGGTTTGTTGACATTTCGACTTAAAGCAGAAAGAAATGAGACATTGGGTCACTCAGATGTTGTCTTTTTTTGTTTACATTTTGTTTAAAAAAAAAAAACCACACGATTAGCACTTTAATGTGTACACATTTGTGTCAATTTGCACAGCTACAGTAACTCTTTATTTTGTGAGGATTGTGGCCTTACGGTTTGATCACTGAACGATGTCTCACCACTTTTCGTGTTTGTGAGGAGATTTTTCTACTCGTGTTTCACTGTTTGTAATGATTCTTGCATTTTAGTGCAACCAGTACATTTATGACTTCATCCAATAAAGTCGTTTCATTGCTGATATTTATATAATTAATATATAAAAAAGGTCAGAGTACCAGAAGAAAACCTACACGGCTGTAGGGAGAACATCATCCAAATGATTGTGTATTATGTCATTACCTTGGGGTTCCATTTTAATTGTCATTTAATTACTGATGCATTCATAGAATGGAGCTAGTATGTTTGTCCTGATATTTGCCAGCAGAGGGCGCTGTCGCTGTCGATTTTATTTGCACTTTACATGACAAATTAATACTCCCAACACATTGTCTCCTGTTGAAGACTAATTTCGTTAATTATTCATTCATTCATTTTCTACCGCTTTTTGAAAACCACAAATTCTGATGCTAAAAAAAGTAGATACTGTATGAGTCCTAGGTTTTTTTTTCTCCCGACTGTCTTTAAATGCAACACCTCGGCACAGCGTGACAGCGTTAGACCCCCTTCCATTCGACTTGTTGCACTTTAGGTGGTTGTTTCCCGGACATAGTCTACACTTTGAGAGCCGTGGAGTCTATTTTTACTCTCTATCCTTGTGTGCTACGCCCCCAAGTCCTGGCCCCCTCCTCCCTAGAGGGCTGACTACTTTTGGAGCGGCTCTTGAACGTCAAGTGCTCGCTAGCTTGGCCGGGTGCTAGCATACGCCCCCTTCTTCCTCCGCTCGCTGGACATCGTAAGTTTGCATTGAAGTTTTTTTCACTTTGTTGCCTCGTAAAAATCAAATTCTGAACGCTAAATTGTAGTTTTGTTAATTAATGTTATCAGGAGAAATTGCGTCACTTGCTTGTTGCCTTGTCAATGTGGTGGTTCCTTTTTACGCTCGCGAGGCAGGTCCCTGAATTGGCCATGAAGTCACCTGTTTTTTGTAAAAAGAAAACGAAAAGTGTTTAGGTATATTTATACACTTTTTGTGTTACATGTTGTGACTTATTTTGGTCCTCAACAGTTCAAACACTCTTTGACAGGATCCCTGTTTGTGAATTCAATGGAAACTAAGTGTTGCAATGTGAAATTAAGGAATCTTGTTTGGATCGGCACCAAAATGGCCGTCTACCTGTGGATGATGAACAGTGGTAACAGGTGCTAATATCTTTGCTAACTAAGTGTTTTAAGGCCAATCGCCGCCACAGCTTACTATGGAACGCCTTGATTCAATTTCGGTGTGGTTCAAATGAATCTTAGATGAATGAGGAGTTCCTTTACGTATCTAGAGTCTGCCTCATTGGAAAACCAAAATGGCCGACTCCATGGCGGTTTTTAAATGTAGTTTTAAAAATAAATATATGTATGTATTAATACTTATTTTTCTTGAGTTTTCTTTTACAGCATAGGTTCCTTGATAATTTTTTGTGCGTCCTGATGAATGTGATAATATTCTCATAATATTTGTCAAATCCAACTCATAAAATCCACACTTCCACTTCCTCCAGTATATTAAAGCCGGGCCCTGATAATCCATTCCAGGGTCAGAACATGGCCATCACATTGTGACGTTGTGCGGATCACAAGGAGTTACTCTGTCATTGCTTTCCCACACCATGGTGGCTCCTGTGTGCTCATCCCCAAGTTAGAATCGATCCCCCTGTGGTGATCCATGTTGAGCCTCGATATGGGCCCCCTCCCACCTCCGGCTCTAATCAACAATCCCTCCGCTTGTCACATGACCTTTTGCCACTGGCCTGTGCTTGGCTTGTCTGCAGACAGCGTCACACAGTGTGGTGCATCAGGGAGATCAGGGATGCTTTTCTGGCTCCAGACAAGGAGGTGAGTTCTGGTTGTCTCCATGGTGACCAGTTGTCTTCCATTGGTGTCCGACTACTGTTATGCACTTTATTTCTGTCATATTTTGGCCGTGTTTTGTTCTGTTTTAAGACCCTGCAAGTCCTTCCTGTAGTTGAAGCGCTTGTAGAAAGTGTAACGTGCAAGCAAAACGTGTTTTTGTTTGGTATTTAGTGAACTTTGCTGCAAACAGGAGCTTTAGCTAGTCAGGGTGCTAAGTCCACGGCTCACGCCTCTTTTGTTCCAGCTCCATTGTGCTTCCTGCGTCAGGCTAAAATATCAGGAATGCTGACGGCTACAGTTCAGGGGAAATACACACACGTGTTAATACATGAGCCCCCCCCCCCCCACGCGCGCACACGCACATACAAGTGTTGGATGGCTGTTATTTATAATGTGGATTAAAGTCTCAGTCACTCACTGTGTTATGAATTTACTTCCAGGCGGACAACAGTGGCCATGTTTTGAAGAGTGTCATAAATTACGGCTTACATTTGCAACGAAACAACGAGGTGAACTATCCAAATATATTGCCGACTACAACGGATGAGGACGTTTGCATCACCAGCATAGCTATGTGATGCTACCGCGTTAGCATACTGTAACAGTCATGCTGGGTTAACCTATTCGCTGAAGGAAAACAAAGCTCTGTTGTTTGTAACCGACGGGATGTATTTTAAGATGTGTAGCAAAGCCTTCCTTTTTCTCTGACGCGGAGAGCATACAGTCTTTGTCTGTGGCGGCCATCTGCCTCGATTAGCTGGTTATGGGGGCACCGATATAAAGGTGGTAGGAAGTGTTTAGCAGACGGATTAAGTTACTTGTGCGTTGTGGAAAAGACCAGTGAGGGTGCAGACTCATGAGGCAGATCTGCTTGGGCCCAGATAGGAACTTTTGGTGTTGTGTTTCAGTGCAATGGGAGATTCCAGCCTGCTGAGGCTCAGCTTACATTACACAGAGAAAGAGAGAGAGGTGAAGAGGGTTAGATGAAGTCCACTTTTATTCCTCTTTTAGGACACACTCCATCACCGCCTTTTGATGGACACGTGAGCCAAACAGGACGTATTTGAGTCCCATGGGAGACACTTTTTCCTGGTCCAACCAGCTGAACTGAATCCTTGAGAAGGGACGCCATGGAGGACCCGGTCCTGGAGCCCAGGTCGGAGCGGATCGCCCGCTACAAAGCGGAGAGGAGGCGGGAACTTGCCGAGCGCTTCGGCAACATGGAGGACTTAACCCCCCAGCAGGTGAACAGAGAGGTGCATGACACCCCCTCGCACGGCCCGGGAGTCAACGGAAAGATGCACAGGGTCCAGAATGGATCGGAATCCATCTGCTTGTCAGGGTGAGTCATGTAATGACTTGATCAATATTCACTTCAAACTAGCAGTGTTTGGTCCCCAATCAAGCCAATAATTATTAGTAGTCAGGACATTGTACTAACAAAATATGACATGCTCATTGTTGCAATAACGTCTTCCGCCCTGGCACCCCCTCAGCCAGGGTTCCCAGGACTGTGCCAACACAGGTGTGGAGGCGCCCCCGGTGCAGCAGCTCCACACTCGGGTGTCAGTCGGCCAGCTGAGGACGGCTCTTCTGCAGCAGGCTGGGAGTGGAGGGGAGATGGACAATGTGTATGCTTCACCTTCATGACGCATTAGCACGTCTTAGACATTTTCTAGCACATTAAACCGAACTGCAAATTGCTAAAGAGGCTAATCTGTTATCCTTGTTTATGTTTGTGTTAGCTGTGCGGCAGATGACGGCAGAGCCACGTCCTCTCTGGACCTGGCGGTGAAGCCGGCCTCAGACGGGGGCCGCCGCCGCACCAGGCGTTACCTCCCTGGCGGGTCGAGCAGCGCACGTAAAAACAGCGAGCGCTTCAGGACTCAGCCAATCACGGCCAATGAGATGGAGCATACCGGCGGGTAAGTGGCGGTCTTTGGTTCACCTGATGTCATTTAGCCGCCGCACTCTGCCATATTTTTTCTGGTGATGTCATTTCACTTTTCTTTCAGGATGGTAGATGCTGAGGAAGAGAAGAAGAGCGAAGGTATGAAAAACAAACTACATCATTCTCGCTATGGCGATGAATTCACATATTTTAGTGCTGAAACATGGCATGTAAGACATATAGCCTTCATCTGACACATTTCTTGCAAAATCGACAGCTTCATTCATTATACATTATGAAATAGACTAGGTCGTATTTTTAGGCCCATGTTCTCAGTGATGACAGATTTACAAGTCAGAGCCATGTACACCCATAAAAGATGACAAAACTACAAGCAACCACAACCACTGCTTTGAATGCCGTGACCACAAAGAAATCCTCACCAAGGCATCCTACGACTCTGTGACTCTTCCTCTTTTTGTCCCGCAGCCGACGCGAAAACCGATGAAAGAGCCCAAATGAGCGTGGCGGCCAAGATGTCTTTATTTAAAGTAAGTCTTTGTCTCCAAAGCTGAAACAGGACACCCATTGCTATTCATAACCTTCCCCCCGCTGTGGCAACCGCTCTCATTCTTGTACCGTCAGAGCCATATTAATAGAGGATGCTGCTTTCAATGACATTTCATTCTAAAGCCTCAATGAACTCCTAAACACAACTGCGGCGCCCGTCAGTAAATTAATCCCACTCACGGACCGTTTATTAGGGCTGGATGATGAAACTTCACTCATTCCTACCATGTGACGGCCAATGAGTCACTTCTCTGTCATTGTTTTAAAAGTTAATGGACAGATGTGATTGTAGGAAAGACTAGCTGTCAATCATGATGTTACGCCCATTTTCTATTGTCTTAAAATACATTACATTTCCCAACTAGGTCCCACAACAACTTTTTGCTTATAGTTAACCAGGCTTTTAATTACACTCTCAAAGTAGTTATGGACACTTTTAGACATCAACAAAGTTAGCTGGGATAGGCTCCAACATACCTCTGCGGCCCTAGTGAGGATAAGCGGCACAGAAGATGGATGGAAATACGCTAAAAGTATAGTATTGTCACAGTAGCATTATGCTGTGTTGACAAAAACATACACTTTTATTGTGAAAAAACAGCCATAATGGCGCAAGTTTGATCAGTTTTCCTGGTGTAATTACACCAAGAGCCACTGGGGGGGTGATTGAAACATGTCAGCCTTGTTACATGTTCTTAAGCTGTAAAGCTAACATTATGTTGTGATGTGTAGAGTGTAGAAATCTGCCAGCAGTTGTTGCGGCAGGTGTTCAATGCAAAGTCCAGACGTGCAGGGATCATGCGTGACGATGTTGATGGAGACGTGATGTGATTTGGTCCAACAGCTGCGGAGGCCTGATGCTAAAGTTCCATCCAGTAACTCCGCTTTAGCGATGAGGCGAAAATGTGCCACACGTTGCGTTGCCATTGACGACCGTAGCGGCCAGGTTATAATTAGTAGAGCCAGAGAAACCGAAGACGGTGCCGCTCGGGTTACACCGTGACCCGTAAGGTTTGGCGGCCATGACGCGCCGCCTCGCAGCCAGCTGCTTCCCCTGTGCTCCCTCCGCTCCCCTCGGCCTTTACAAATAGAACAAGAGTGCTCGCTGACGTTTTTGTGCTCATGATTTTTTAGGACGCAGCGGCTGCTGACTGAGCCTGACCCTTGCTTGGTTAAGAAAACAGGACTGTCACTATGTCAATATTAATCCTGTAATCAATATTCAATATATACTTATGGTCTATGTCAAACAGCAAGCTGAGTGGCACCCTGAGGACTGTGTATATTAATATAGCTACACACTGTATACCTATGATGTAGTGGATGCTGCCAAATAACTATGAAATATCTTTTTTGTTGATATTTCTACCTGCAGGAAATGGAAAAGACGGCCGCACCCGAGGCCTCGGCCTTCCTCAAGCCTCGCTCGGGAAGCATCTGCCACGAACGCAGGGCACGCCGCGGCAATGACCATCGCTTCCTCACTCAGCCAATCACCTGCGAGGAAATGGTGGCCATCAGGTGAGCTCTTTGACCTACTATGCACAGTATGCTTTAATTCTGTTATAAAAATACATAACCGCGTCTTCTAAATGCCAGTCATTGCTAGTATTTTTCACGAGACTGGGGGGGGGTGGATGACATCATAGTGTAATTTGCATAATTGACCCTTTTTTATAGACTCTGTGGGAAACAAATATGATTGCGGTATATCATCAACATCTTTGAATGCCTTATTTTACTTCATTTAGCCACTTCTATGCTTGAAAATGCTTTATTTAAACAAAAAATACATACAATATGCATGATTTTGACCAATAACAGGCCCTATGAAATCACCAAACAGCGTGATTCTAATTTATTTTTAATTAATCTAAAAAAACACTGTTGAATAGTGTTTTTTGGAGAAGTATCAGCAAAAATGGATCAGCATCAAAAACCATCACCAATCCTGCTACTTACCAAACATAAACATGACAATGATAAATAAGCGTAGCAAATCATTCCCATGACATATGCATGAAGGAAGATATGGGGACAGGACATTTTACATTACAGAAACATAGAAGAAGGAGAAAACTTAAAGCCAATATTCTATTATCCACATAAAAAAAATCTTGGAAACGTCAACAAACACAAATTAGAAATGACTAATAACTTGAAGCAACCACCCCTTCATTGAGATCATTGAATATCAGACGATAATCAATGACCCTTCAATTAGAAATTACAGTGTGTATTTTTGACTGCAGTACGCCCCCCCTGCCCCCGGCAGCACCTGAGGAGGCCGACCATCCACAGGCCGAACCAGCAGAGGGCGACGACGAGGGCTGCAAGCTTAGCGTGAGTGAGAAGCTGGCGCTCTTTAACAAACTCTCCCTGCCGGAGGCGCCGGCGGCCACGCACGCTGACGGGCCCCCGGAGAGGCGCAGGCAGAAGGGGGCCCGCTACCGCACCCAGCCCATCACGGTGGAGGAAGTCAGCCTGGTGAGCCCAGATGAAACCATACCACAAAAATCTTATATTCATGGATGTGAATAATGACGTTTAATGTGTTTGTATTCAGCTCCAGAAAGGCCCCGTGCAGCTTCCCGCCTTGTGTTTGTCCTCTCATCTGTCTGGCAGACAGCAGGCCTCGTCTGTCAACCTGAAGCCCAGCGAGCTGCGTCTAACCCAGTCCAAACCCGACATCAGCCCTATAGAACCCTGCACCTCCCAGCAGGGGATGCAGCGATGCGAATCTGAGCCCGGTTTGAGAGGAATCCTCAAGAGGAGCCGCTCGGAGCGCAGCAGGATGCCTTGTGCTAACCTGGACGTGCCACAGGAACACTATGAAGCTGTCCCGCACAGAGACGGTGCAGTTGAGGCGAGTACGGATGGGCCGACGCCGCCGAGAGGGGGACGTGAGGCTTCGGGATGCTCCTTGACGGCCGCTCCCTGGAGGCAGAGGGCTCGGAACAGGCGGGAGACCATCTCTTGCATGCCAACACGAGCGCTGTCGGTACATGTTGATCAGCAGGAGGAGAGACCAGAGACCACTACATCTGTAGAACACACTGGAAGGTATTTCTATCTCTCTCAGGTCCAACATCAATTACTTCGAACTTCACAACTGGACACAAGTTCCCACAGATATAACGTTACCATCCACAGTCAACACAGGTATTAGATAGATGGTCATACAAGTGCATGAGTGCAGCCGGCACTGCGGTTTTGGGATTCATTGATTGTTGAAACATGTGAGGTGTTTTTGCAAGGTAGTGTAGCGTAATGAAACTTTCTTACCGTCTGGCAACATCCCGTACAATTCCCATTCTAATGTGCTGTGATGTCTTTCAAAAGGCACAATGAAGAAGACGCTCCAGTGAATGGCAGCACTCCAATGTGCCAGATGATCAACGGTAGCAAGGTAAGAAGCACGGTGTCATATTTTTTCAACTGCTGCTGCTTTAATTAGAGTATTTGCCATTCCGCGGAAACCAGATCTGGTCCATCTCCAAGCAGTAGCACTCCCGTTTCGGCATGGGGGGGGGGGGTTCGTTGCAGGCGACTCGTTGCTTGAGATGACAGACGGGAATGTAAATACACCGTCCTGGTGGTTTAAATGTTGACCCCCTTCATGACCTCAGCGGGACCTTGTCTTGTCTCTGGTTGCATTTTGATTATTTTTTTTATATTTTAGGGAGAAAACTGTCACCCAGAAGGAGCGAAGCCTCAATGTTGGGTGAGTTTTATAGAGGAAATAAAGTGTTAAATAATGTTTATTTTCCCAGCATATCAATACTCAATACTATGTTTTTTTTTTACTTCCCCAGGGACCTGTCTTTGCCTCTGTGTATTCCAGCAGTACACCTCAGTATATTGTGTGCTTCAACCAGGTAAATGTTGCATATTTAACTACCTTTGCTACCTCAGCCACTAATGGCTTCTTCCGTTCGTATATCTCTATTATCTCTATTATCCACTTCTGTAAAGACTTGCTGCAAAATTGTGATAATTGCATGTGTCAGGCCAACAGGGGGTGCTAAAGTGCACGGTATAGGTTTCAGTTGGATGTAACCTCACATGTCATGTTAATAAATATTGTCCTCAGACCAACCAGTCCTTTGAGGCACAAGAGGTGGCATCTCCAACCAAGAACCAGAGTCCGCCTCAGTGGAGGGAAAAGGTCAGAGGAAAAATCAGCAACACATGAATTAATTCATTTTTTCATTAAGAGAAAGAAGTTGTCATTTTATGAGTGTCATATTATGAGGAGACATTTCTGTATTTCAGTTGTATGAAGTTGGAATTAATGAGACTTTGAGTATTATGAAAAAAAGATGTCAACAAAGTCGTAATTATGAGGAAAATGGCAGACATGGGAAAAAAAAGAATGTTAAAATGATGAAAAGTAATTTTAGTAGCATCGAGTTCAAATTAAAAAAAAATACATTTTGAAGTCGTAATATGAAAAAAACAAAGCAAAATGAAGTATTTTTTGAAAAATGAGGTTGGGGAAAAAGTTTGAATATATTGAAAAAAAAATTGACATATAAATATAGTAACAGTCTTTTTTTTAATTGTCTGTACAGGGTGAAGAAGATGGCGAGAAGATGTGTCAGTTGTTGGATGCAGAAGCAACGAGAGGTGTGTTTCTTAACATTCACATTTACATGTATTACTTTTTCATTTTTATCAATGAATCATTGTATGTACTTCCTGGTAGCCGTTTCATCTCCAGAATTAACCAGAAGTCTCACCAGTTGTTACAAGACTCAATCGAGTGACGGTCCAGCTCACACGGTTGAAGGTGAGGCCGGATAAAGACCATGTCCGCACATTAAACCTTCCAAAACGCTTACGTTAATATACATAGTTGTACTTGCCATGCACTGCCGTCTCACAGTGCTCTACCTTCAGCAGATAACCAGGAAGAGATGCCTACTGAGAATGGTTTCTCCACCCGACAACCTTCCTCAGATGGGGGGCAGGACCTGGACTTGCTCTGCCAGACCAACACCCCAATGTGGGATGGATTTTTGTGAAAGCCTTCCAGGAATTTCTAAAGTGTCAACTTTGTGTGTGTGTGTGTGCAGGCTGACCTCAACTGTTGCAGAGCACCGTCGAGCCGTGCGTCCATCCCGCCGAACGCAGGGATCCCGCAACCCTCTTCGGGCTTTGGCAGCCCGCGAGGACATCAGGCAGGACTTCATGGGGCTCACCACGACCACTGAGGAAACGACGCAGTCAGAGAAAAGTGAGAGGGAACATCTGTAGCTTCGCTTTGTCTTCCCTGTCTGGAAGAATCTAACCTGGTGTTTGTCTTTAGGGTCTAATAACTCTTCCAGCGCACACTTGAACACCTCCTCATCATACTCTCCAGATCTACAGGCGTGTCATCCGCCCTTCACTAGTCCGATGCTGCTTTTCATAAAAGGTCAGCAAACGTAGGCGCTTCATTTTTCTTCACATTATGGTCTTCCTGCTGACGGGCATCTGTGCTGACAGGAAGGCAGCACGTCCAGGTCCGCCTGGCCGAGCCTTCGGCGAAATCCTTGAACAGCGGAGACTGTTTCCTCCTGGTCACCACAGAGAATTGCATCCTGTGGAGCGGAAAGTCAGCCAACGGGAAGGAGAGAGCAAAGGTACCTGCCACCATGAGTTACTGTTATTGTTTTGGTTCATCCTTCTTGTTTGTGGCCATGTTAGCAGTCTTCCATTAATATGGACAGTGATGATAATTGTTTCTACTAATAATAATAATAATTGCACTACTTGGCTGCAACCAGAAGAGGCGCTGTTGATTCAGTTTTAGCTCGTTTGTAAAGAAGAACATGACGCCCACTAAGGGAAGTTGAGCTGCATTCATGTTATACTGCTCAATACATCGCTGGCATGGAAACAGGTGTTCAGAACATTTAGAGAAATATAAGTAATTAATTTCAAATGTAGTCAAAAGTCCGTCCCCTATTACAGTATTCAGTGCTTGTCTCTCAGGCCGCGGAGTTGGCATCTTTCATTCAGAGCCACAAAGACCTCGGCTGTCAGGCTGCCCAGGTCGTCCACTTGGAGGAGGGGCTTAACTGCGACAGCATCCAGGCCACTGACTTCTGGAACGTTCTTGGTGGAAGGACACCTTCTAGAGGTCATACTTATTTCAAGAGAGAAGTTATTCTGTTATGTTGCGTTACTTTGGTGTCCATCGTTCCCGACAGGAGCGTCTTCACTAGAAGAAGATGAGCTGTACGAACGCGGCGCTGTGGAGTCCAACTGTGTTTACAGGCTGGTGGAGAACCGACTGGTACCTCATGAACAGGCCTGGGCCTCCATGCCCAGCGTGTCCCTGCTGGAGTCCAGTCAGGTCTGAGGCTGAGTGTCCCAATACTTTTGTCCAGCTGAGGCCATATTGAAATGTGTGTCGTGTGTCCAGGCGCTGGTGTTTGACTTTGGCAGCGAGGTGTACCTCTGGCTGGGGAAGGACGTCCCTGCCGGCAGCCGGAACGTGGCGCTCCAGCTGAGTCGGCAGGTGTGGGTCGGCGCCTACGACTACAGCAACTGTCGAGTCAACCCGTTGGATCCCACACGGTGCAGCGCCAACGCACAGTTGTAAGAACGCCTCCTCCGCATGATGGTTTCTTTTTCCTATTTTTTTTTAAAGCTTTCTTTATTTTTCAGGAGGGGGGAAGGGCGTCCTGGCTGGGCTCTGTTTGGTGTCATCTTGGAACACGATGAGACGGCTCTGTTCAAAGAGAAGTTTGTGGACTGGACAGGAAGAGGCGAAGCCCAGGAAGAAGCTGCTCCATCGGCCAAAGAGACTCAGGTACTTTGTGGGAACTTATTTACTTGATTCCCAACAGAAAATGTCCTCTGTTTTGTAGTCTCTCTCAGTGGCGCCATCATGTGACCCCCTAAAGCCCTGCGACGCCAAGGCTTTGGTGTCGGGTGAAGCGGCGAGCGAGGACGGAGAGGCCCACACCGTGCTGGCTGGCGTCGACGTCCAGAGGGGCTACGGCGCTGTCACGCTGGAGGGAGGGGAGCGGGCGCAGCTGAGGACAGTGGCCGTGGACACGTGGCACGTCAACGAGTTTGATGACTGCGAGGTCCCGGTGGAAAGCACGGGACAGCTCCACGAGGGAGACTCCTACGTGATCCGTTGGTCATACAGCATCAGCACCACTGGTCCGTCACATCCTCGTGATGCATATTTACTTCAGAACATCTTAAATTGATGCTTTTTAACATCCATTGCAGACGAGAGTGAACAAAAAGAAAGCACAGCCTTCTTCCTGTGGCGAGGTCGTCATTCCGCTGTGAGTGGACGGGACACTGCTGCCTTTCTCTCCATCGGGATGAACAACAATGAAGAATCACAGGTAAGTCGTTTACAGTGGTTATTATTACTATACCGCGTTAATATATTGACTGTTATGTTATGTTATGTTCAAGGTTGTGGTCCATCAAGGAAAAGAGCCTCCATGTTTCCTGCAGCTTTTCCAGGGAGGTCTGGTGATCCACAAAGACCACAGGGAGACCAGCTCTGCTCCAACTGGTGCTGCAAATTCATACCAAGTCCACTCGTTCCCTGTGAAGTGTTATTTAAAGCGACGCTTTGTGTTTAATTTGTAGCAGACCATGTAGGCTCCTGGCGGTTGTTCAGCGTTCGAGGGGAGCTCCCCGACGAGGGTTCGCTGCTAGAGGTGGAGCCCTGCTGTGCAGCCCTGCGCTCCAGGGGCTCGCTGATCCTGGTGAACGGCCAGCAGGGGGTGCTGTACCTGTGGACTGGCTGTAAAGCTCTCGCGAGCTCCAGGGAGGTTGCCAAGAGGGCGGTGGACCGCCTTGCTCAAGTGTGAGTGCCTCTTGCTCGTTACACTACGCTTTAATGTGGATGATAAGTTGGATGTGATGTGCATCAGGTGTCCGCCAGAACTGGGTCTTGGTTGTCGAAGCAGCCCAGTGAAAATACACACGGTAGAGGAAGGCTCGGAGCCTGAAGACTTCTGGGCGGGGCTGGGACACATGGACAGGAAGGCCTACGACTGCATGCTGCAAGGTACACGTCACCACAGCACTGCTTCGTTACATCACATAACTCTTATTATCATATTGATACATCACTATACTGTAAAGTATTATCACTGCAATAACAGAGTACTACATATAATATGGATACATCAGGAAGTCACTTCATCACCAGGTCATGCACTCGTGTAATATTTCCTCTCAGATCCAGGCAAATATAACTTCACTCCCCGCCTCTTCTGCCTGAGCGCCCCTTCTGGAAGTTTCCGGGCGGAGGAGCTGCACAGTCCCTTGCGCCTGCCCGGTGTGGTCATGGCCATGCCCTTTGTCCAGGAGACCTTGTATACGGCGCCACCGCCTGGTGAGAGCAGAGTCCGCACTTTAACCAGCACCCTGCAAAGAAACCACTCAAACTCAAACCCTCCGCAGCTCTGTTCCTGCTCGACAACCACTTTGAGGTCTATCTGTGGCAAAGAAACCATCCTGTCCAGGAGCAGGAGCAGGGGCGGGAGGACAGCTGGCGCAGCGAGAGGAAGTGCGCCATGGAGACGGCACTGCGGTACTGCAAAGGTACAGCTGTGTGATAAAGGAAGGTGGTTCAGGATGAGCTGAAAGTGCCTTTCCCTGTCACAGAGGCCAATCCCAGACGCCCTCCACAGGCCTACCTCATCCCAGAGGGCTCAGAACCTTTGACCTTCACTAATGTGTTCCCCCGCTGGGAGAGGACCCAGGAAGGCCTGGCGCAGGTGTGAACTGGAGCTTTAATGTACGCTTTATTATGTAGCGCACGCACACAAGTTATGCAGTAATGTGTGTGTATAGAGACAGAGTTAGCATGACCGCACATCTCTTTTCAGCATTTCATTTTGTGCCGGATAATTCTTCATCTAAATGCAGAAACTTGTCCAATCAATATCCGCTGTAAAGGCCACGCACCCCAAGAAACTATTATTGTACATTCATCCAAAAATCATCTCAGGGCAGCATGGCCCGATCCAAGCTGACCCTGGTGCGGGACGCCCTGGCCCAGCTCACACGGACCCAGTATCCCCTGGAGCGGCTGCTGCAAAGCCCGTTACCCGATGGAGTGGACCCACGGCACCTGGAGGTCTACCTGTCGGACCTGGACTTCAAGGTAGGCCCGCGGGAACCTTTCTGATTCTAATAATGCTCACACAACAGAATGTCTATGGATACTCACATGGAGACCAGAAAACATGAGTGGAATGTCTGAAACTAACACTCATAAATCAATAACTTCATGTTGTGTTGTTAAATAAGGTTTAAAAACATGATATTACACAAGAATTATGCTATTTAGATGCGCAACCCAACACCACAGATAGATTACAGTCCTGTAGGAAACACTTTTTGCCCCCAAAAGTTATTAAATGATAAGATTCCTTACGTAGGCAGGTATATCTAATCAAATGACCAGTGGATGCAAATTAGTAGATTATTCCCTTTTTTTTAAAAATGTTTTTGTTTCCTATTAACATTTAAAATGTGATCGTTTCAGACCATTTTGGAGATGAAGCAAGAGGACTTTGCCTCCCTGTCAAGCCGGCAGCAAGCTGACCTGAAGCGAAACAAAGGACTGCTTTGCCAAATAACAGACAAATAGTATGTAGAAAACACAAAATATGGTATATTTCAACTTTATTTATGTAATTTATGGACTTTTTAAACACGTACAGACACGTTTCCTATCACTGAATCTGTACAAATCACAGATAGACCGACTACGGAGATAATTCAGTGACAATTAATAATGTATGTGGTGCATGGGTGCTGAGAATAGATGGAATAAACAATATATACACACGGGAAAAAAAAAAAGGTTAATTGTTAAATGTATTCTGACACACTTGTGACAAACCATGACATTGGCGGACATGTTGGTTTGCTTCATCGCAGGACAACATGAAAACTATGCGCCGCCTCCAATTTTTTTCACCTTCAATGTCACCAGTGAAGAACAAAATGAAGAATGAAAGTTTCGTTTCTGAAGTCACACTGGCTCACAAATTGTTGGCCAGGTTCTGTGGGTCCGCTCAGCAGCAGAACATTTTCTGGGACTGGATTAGCTCGCTAAGCCTTCATGTGATTGGATTAAAGCCCACCACCACTGGGAGATGGCCCACTTGAAGGGGACATTTCCAGCTATTGTTACATAAAGTGGGTGCAAAGTGTACATAAGAGAAGATGAAGAATGGATCCATGCGTCCTGTGTTACGTCTAGATGGCCTGCTCTCTTTGGACTTCACTTCCAGCGAAGCTTCGGTCTGGCTCTGAAGCCAACGCCGCTTCCCGCAAGACCACCATGTGGTCTTCGGCCGCGTTCAGCGATTGGTCAATCCAGTCTAGGCTGCCGGACATGTGGCAGGCGTTGCGGGTGACCAGAACCAGGTGGCTGACGGACAGGAGCAGAGCTGTGGCCCTGGGTCGGGATTATAAATCACACTTTAGGATCAATCCTTAGCGGATGTCGGCAGGGGGCAGCACATTAAAACTGAACTGGAGGACACATGCTAACTTGACTAGCATCAGCAAGATGTGACTTGGGGTTTATTGCGAGCATCACCACATTAGCTGACATTGACAGCAACAGCGCCACTGCTGGTTGCAGCCGGGTAGTGCAATCCAATTTGCCTTAGTTGCTTTAAAGCAGGAATCATTTTCAATACAAACAGTCCTGTTTTGTTTTTTGTTTTATTTTTTACCCACCTGGCGTCGAGGAGAATGGGGTCCAGAGGTGGATACATGGAACGCACCACGTCGTCCACCCTGTTCAAATGCAAGGATGTCACTTAACCAGCAGGGTAGCAAGAAGAGCATTGATGGCTTTACCTGGGGCTGATACGTTTAGCCACCGTGATGATATCACTCAGGCTGGCCGGGGCTTTGACCTTTGCCCCTGAGCCCATCGTCAGGGCGACCAGCTTCTCGGTCAAAGTGTGGCAGATCTATGACAAAATCATTTTCTTAGCATGGATTCATCCCATAAGACAAACGAACAAGCTGAGATACCTTCAGGATGGAGATGCAGTGAGAGACCAAACCGCTGGGAGGACACAAATAAAACATCAGCGTCATTTCACGACATGGAAAAAGACAAGACGAACATGGGCTGAATTGACGTACGAGGCGTCCTCTATCCAGTCCTCGTTCTCCAGAATGGCCTCGATGTGCGGATTAGTTATGACCACGTCATCCAACTCCAGCTCGGACGGCTCGCTTTGGGTCTCCATGGCTCCAATCAGGTCCACCGTGGGCCTAACAGGACACCAAGAGCAGATTATGGCCTCTATTAAGTTAAACACAGCGTCTACCCTACAATTACCAACAAAGAAGATGGCAGTAGCTGCATTTGGAACTATCATGGAGCAGCTTTATCTACCTCTGAATGCACTTTAAAATGTTGGTGGTGGTGTACCAGTTTAGCACTTCACTGCTATTACAACATTGGTTCTGTTGTTGCTGTGTTGTGCAAATACTTGTTCATAAACAACCATGCGGTCAAATAGTGCAGTCCACTTTATCATGTACTCCAAATCATTGTAGTGAAAAACTATTAACTATCCAATTAATGCTACCAAAATGATCTTATATTGCTAATATCATGGCGTGTTTGGTCTCCGTCACTAACTTGGAGTCGAAGTGGTGCAGCAGGTGATGCGGGCGGCAGTAGCGGTGTCGACACACTACCACCAGGGCCACGAAGGACGCCAGGAAAATGGTGGCCAGCACCCCGATGGCCACGATCACCACCGTCTCCATGGCGATCGGGCGAGGCCTACCGCGGCGGGCAGGAGTCCAAGTGGAAATACAGTAACAAAGGCCGAGCTGCCAGACAATCACCCTCGGACTAAGTATGGATGCTCATCTGTGAAAGGGGTTCATTGGCAGAGTTCAATACTACATCAGTACTACTTCAGTACTACTACAGTACACCAGCATCCCTCATCTTTGACCCATTCACCTCTTCTTGTCACAACACTCTGACATCTAATTTTTTCATGTTTGAAAACGAAAATGCAAGAACATTGTGTTTTCTTTGCGGCGCCAACACTCTGTTGAGGAATGCTGTAATTCTTTAATCTGATTATTTTTGGGTTAAGTGGCCGGTGTCGTACGGGGCTTTCTCCTGCTCTCCCTATTCAGGACTGTACCAAAATGCTAAAAAAAAAAAAACAAGATGACCTAAACTAGGTAGACTGTAAAATTTGAATTACATTTAAATAAACACAGCAGACATATTATATATTATACACCTGCACAATCTAAAGGCATCTATACAAGGTTTTTTTCTAAAATTGCAATATTTTGCAGCTGAATAAAACTACTGCTCTCTCTATGATACAGTAAATATATCATTGTCTTCTTCATACAGCTTTTAAACAGATACATAGATTTTTTTTGGCTCAAATGAAAGCAAATGTGTGATGCAAAGTAGAGGACTCTGTAAAAGGTCATAAATTCCACTTTGACCAGCTTTCTGCAACCCCATCCAGCTGTTATTATAATCAAAACAAACGATGCTGCATTTCCAATGCAAATGAGAATTTCTTACAAACTGCAGCATATTTGCAAAAAGGTCACAATTGAATCAAACAAACAAAAGAAGCAAATAAACATGACGTGAAAGCAGCACGTTTCAATACAATCGGTAATTACAAACAGAAATATGACTCACCTTAATATTTTGTTGCATTTAGCAGATTCCTTTTCCTTGCAAAAAAGAAACAAAAAAAATGTCCTCCTCCCTCTCCAGCAGCGAGATGGGGGTGGAGACGGCGCCGACATCTCCAAACAAAGTGGAACTTGAAGGCGCCTCAAGGTTCAGCCAATGATAAAACTACCAGGGAACTTGAAACCTCAGCCATCAGACGTGTGCAGACTTTGAACGCCAGAGGGCGCACCAACACCATTTAACCACCGTCATGATGGGACCAGATCCCTTACAAAACCAACACACAGGATGTCATTTAAGTTTTGAACTCACAGCGTTTCTGTAAAGGATAAACCTTTTCATAGTGACGCATATATAGACGTAATATTGAGATTACATTTTGATTACATACTTCAAAATTGTTGTAGTAATATTGTTGACCGTAATTGCCCTTTGTTTTGGTTCCACAGTCTAGCACTTGTTGGCCTGCGATGTGACGCGATGACGTCACACTCCACCTGAAAGTAACCTGGCGAAAGCTAAACGGAAGTACAACTAACATCACGTCATAATGTAATGTCAACATTTATTCTGTATCCTGTGTGATCCAGCTCGAGTGACAGTGTGTTCCTTGTTGATGCCTTAGTTCCGGGTTGTATGCTCTTATTTTGTATTTACTTCCGTTTTTTGGGCCGTTCTGTTTACTCGCACGTGCTACTTTCTTTCTCCTACTCAGCTAAGGTACGTGTGGCGTTGTTGCTTGTCGGAGTATTTTAAGTGGCAATGTTACTGCCGCACAGCAGCTATTATGAAAATATACATCTTACCTACAATTGAGTATCATCTTTCGCATCAATATGTGACACAAAGTGTGTTTTTTTAAAATACGTTATAGGACGAAGTACTTGGAGGGCCTCTCAACATGGCGGCGCTGTCGTCACTCCACCAGCAGGTGAGGTCAAACGCTAAATGCTGCTGTCATCTTTTCGTTATGCCTCTGCGCCGACTTAAAAGTACTTTTAGTTCGCTGTTACTATTCTAATCAGTTCTTTTCACAGACTAGTTAGTTTTTCTTACATGTCCGCTTCGACTGGCCTCGAGCAGAGTGATCACGTGACGTTTAGACGTTATGAACGTTAAGTTAAATGTGTTTCATCAGAGTCTCAATACAATACAATACAATGCAATGCCGTGCACTTGTACACCCCAGTATCATCACATAAGGTTAATGTTTTGTTCTTTTTTGCAGGAGGTGGACCAAGATGGCATCAGATGAGACAGAAGGCATCACTATGAAGGTTCTTCACTCCCTTTTTCTTCTCTCCTAACTGTAATGTATTCAGGATATAGACTAGTCACCTAATTAACGACCCACACCCACTATTAGTTTATCCACGCTGCCAGCTGAGATAATTCCACTCGCTCTCAGCGTGGAGGCGGCACAGTCTGGGTTAGCGTGCCGCCAACACAAGTGTTTGCGCTGCGCTCTCACCCTTCACCGGCATAATATGTCAGCTTGCGTAGAACATTCCCATAGTTTGCTATTATTGGTCATCTCGTTTCTCTCTGTTGATAATTCATCATCATCATCAAGAGGCGGGGGGGTTAACGAGCAGACTGGCCTTATCAGGGAGCGGACCAGTGGCTTCATCTCCAGATGAGAGAAGCCATCAAGATGTAAATTAACTATTTTCTGGTATGCTGCCGATGCGGATGTCAGCCAGGAAGCGGCAACTACTAGACATGCATATTTTAACCCTTACTCCCCACAGACCAAAGCTGACCTTTGACACCTGACGGAAAGGTGTTCAGTAGAGCAGGCTTCCGGAATCCCGTTTTTCAGGACAAGACGGCTAAAATGCATAGAAGCTGGGATAACTTGGTGGTGGTTTTGTCTTTTCGTATGAAAATGAAAAGAACTCCTCAGAACTTTCCATCAAGGACGTTGTTGCCATTTCCGTACAAACCCGCTGCGCTTGTCGCCCACACGCATCAAGCCACGCTATTATCTTGTCTCTGGAAAATTGCTTCGCAAAGGCTCGCAGCGTTTTTCTTTGTTTTAGACGTCAGTAAGTGACAATAACACTAGATTACTATATTAGATTAATAAGGATCTGCCAGATCTGCACCCTGGTCCATCAGGGCTTTGACACATGAGCTGGCCTGTGGGCTTGCAAAGGTTGGTTGACTTTGAAGACTTTTGTTTAAAATTCAAACAAAAGAAAAGATTCATTTAATTGAAAATGCCGTATCAGCATATTTACATCACTTCCCTTTTCTCACATATAACCAAAACTTTATTTGAATAAGCTTTACCACTAAGCCTGCCATATACTCTCTGCAGTTGATGAAACACCCCTGACCACTATTTGAAGAAAAAAAGCGGCAATTGTCTGCGCAGAGAGTCTTTGATGTGTGAGCTCTGCAGCTTCCAAGCAAGGACGGATCCATGTTTTTGCTGCAAACCGGGATTATACAATGGTGCTGGGTGGGGTGCACTCGGATTACCGCTGATGGGGGGGGGGGGGGGGGGGAAGCGTGTCCTTGAGAAGCAAAGACTCCAGCAGGCTCTCAGCCAACATTTCTCCAGTAGCTTCTTTAGTGATGCTTCTTGGCAGGGAAAGACACAAAGCATCTTTCCTCTTTTGTTGCTCCGGTAGGAGATAACAGCATGTCGTTGTGAACTCATACCGCGGTCTTCGCTCGACAAATGCTCTAACATGTTTGCATCTATCTTTCTATTACAAGTGTGGTCATATTAATGCATGATTGCACAGTTCCTCCATGCATACACAATGTCTGGTAATGTCCGACACCTAATGCGGTAGAATATGGAGCTCATGTTATCTGGTGATAGTCATACAAGTTAAAAATAAGCACTAATGTACTCAGCTGTGTGAAAGCAGCTAAGGGATAATATACTTTAGAATAGTTAGTGTACAGCTTGTGCCGTCAGCACCCACGAGCTGTTAATGGCCCTGTTGACTCATTTCCATTAGATAGGAAATCATTCTTTCATTCATTTTTGTACCGCTTATCCTCACGAGGGTCGCGGGGGTGCTGGAGCCTATCCCAGCTGTCTTCAGGCGAGAGGCTGGCTACACCCCGGACAGGTGGCCAGCCAATCACAGGGCACATATAGACAAACAATCATTCACACTCACATTCATACCTATGGACAATTTGGAGTCGCTAATTAACTTAGCATGTTTTTGGAATGTGGGAGGAAGCCGGAGTGCATGCAAACTCCACACAGAGATGACCCGAGGGTGGAATTGAACCCCGGTCTGATAGGAAATCAATACTGTAAATTATTTTGCACGTTCCCTGTATCTGTTGATTTTATTTCATATTGACAAATGACGTACCATTAGGGCCTGAGCACCAGATATAGCGGTGCAAAAGCTCGTTCGAAAATGTTGTTGTTGTGACTTCCCTCCCATTTTTGAGCACCTTACCGTGCGTGAACCAAACTTCACTCGCTAGCACCCGTTTAAAAGATTAGCCGCTGCCACTAGTGTCGCTATGTCGGTGGAAGCATCACTCATGACACAATGCACAACCGTGTACACAAATTAACCAATATTCCCAAACAAACAGGAAGTCAGCCATTTTGGTCGGTGTTGGCTTGTTGCATTTCAACCAACTCAATCTTGGGACTCGGCCCAATACACGACTGAAGCTATGCGAATTATTTTACCCTAAGATTTTTCAAATTCAGTAGTCTGACATAAACAAGCTGCAGCTCCCAAATGAGTCACCCCAAATAGATTTTTTTGTGTGTAATATTAGAATGTCACGATGACCTCCACGGTTTGGTGACTTAGCAAGCTATTCAAGCATCTAGTAGCGTAAATTGGAATAACGTGGAAAGCTTACACCATGATCCAAATACAATGGGGGTGTCTACGTGCAACAGGAACAGGAAGCTCAGTAAAAATAAATAAATATTCAGATGACGTATCTGTTTCAGGCGCAGTTTCCAAACGACCGATTTTGCACCAGTATCAGATAATACCGTATAACGATAGCCAAGCCTATTCCCAACACGGCCATCATCAGCACTAATGCTATTGGCTGCACTCTCTTCCTCCCAACAGTTGTAATTTAATTTTATTGAAGAAAAAAAAAGGGGATTACTCACCTCTCGCTTTTCTTATCGGCGTATCACACAGCTCCTAATCTCTGAGCAAGTTGGTGCCGAAGAGAGCGAGGAGACTTTTTAATCGTTTTAGCCGCTATCGGTGGATCCGCCGCTTGAAGCCGCGGCCGCTCGGCTTTCTCACGCAGCTCACAACGAATCAAGACTTAAACAGACTTTATGGAGGTTCAGGTCATTTTCCCAGCTACTTTGGTAAGGCTGGATCCCTTAGCCAGGTACTCTTCAGATAAACTAAACATTGGCTGCTCTTTTCTTGTACCTCCTTTAAGGCCTTAAGTCTTCCCTACACACAGCATGTGTTCCAATAAATACTGTTGGCTTATTTTTAGTTGGTGTGTGAAAACGACTCACCAGCCTGGCGCTAACACGAGTGCCAATGCAACATGAGAGGTCGGGGCTGGTACAACTCTTTTATCGACGGCTATTCTCGGCAATCTTCAATCAGATTTTGCCTGACGACTACCAAAATCGGACTCTTTTGTTGTCCACATTTTTTTGTCATTGTACAGAAGTGCACCGCGTATTACTGTATTGGGGCAATTTGTGCTTTTAAAAAAATTGGAATGGCTAAACTTTGCCGGATTCCAGGACTTTGATAAAGACTTGAATTCAATTTTTAATGTAAATTATTGTACTCATATACAATACGGCCCATCATTGCACCTAACCAAACGCCCTTGTGTCATTCCTCAAAGTCAAATGTCCAAACAAGGAAGTTTTGTCGCCTTAATAAGATTTGTCGTGTTATTACGAAACCCTGAAGTCATTGTCCCCAAGCGCCGTCGCTACTCTGACGTCACCAGTTGATTCTGTAGGTCTTTGCTAGCTAACAGTTACACCACTAGCTTTTTTTTTTTAAATTGACTACGCCGCCAAAATAACCCACCACAGGGCCAAAGAAAGTTGCAAGTCATAGCAGAGCACACGATTCCCCAGATACCCTTAACTTGGATATATTTTGGTTTTGGATGGAGGTTTGTTTATTTTTTTGTACGCTATGTCACGTGATTAGCATTAGCTTTTAGTAGCAGCGGCTGTTACAAGGCTGATTAGGCAGCAGCCATGGCAACAGCAATCATTGCGGTCTTTCATTTACTACGTGGCCTTCCTCTTTGTTGACTTCATCGCCGCCGTACACTGTCGCCACGCCACGATGTCGCGTGGCCGATCCCGCCTCCATCAGGATTTCACCTTCCCACCAGGACCGCTCGTTGTCCTATCATTTCCATCACCGCCGCCATCATCCTAGTCGAGTGTGCTGTGTATTGTTGACAGTGAGCCATCAGCCACCCTCTAATCTCCGTAATCACGCCCCGCCTTGATTGTATCGCTCGGTTCGCGACCCCCCCTCTCCCCAAACAACCGATCTCACACGCCGCCAGCTGTGAAGCCCACTTGAGTGCAGAAAGGCCAAGCCTACGTGACCAAAGCGTGCACTGATCCCGCTCTGTGGTCTATTGATCTGGCCTGCGGTTTGATTGATGCCGTCTTTAAAAATTCATTAGTTTGAGGCGCGAGGGAGCTGCAGGGGCAGCCGCAACTTCGGCAGGGTACATTTGTCTGTCGAGACCGACCGGAACCAGGAAGCAGTCATGAGTGGGCCACTCGTACTGCAGGAAAACCCCATGCATCCGTATGCTGTATAGCATCGCACTCCGGTTGTTATTGATTGCTGCTGACGTTCCACTTTGGTCCTCATCCGTCATCTCAACATGCGTGAAATACATGCACGTCATTTGGAAGCCGCATGCGGTGCTTCAATTATCTCTACGCGTCCTGGATCATCCATCAGCCCAAAGGAGATTTTGACAGGAACACAATTATGTGTATCTGGTGACCAGCAGCCGCATCGCCTCCACCAGACCTTTGGTCTTCAGTCTGGTCTGTGGATTTGGCTTTCCACCAAAGATGTTTTTATTTTTGTTGTTGTTGTTTGCGTTCGTTCTTTCTGCCCGCCTGGTAACGGGAGTAGGATCCAAATTAGTTCTCACAGATGAAGCCTGACGCTTTGAAGCTGCTGTGTTCCTGCTCCTGTTCCTCCTAATGACGCAGCGTGGGAGGAGCCCAAATTAAATGGAGTGAGGAACTCCCAACAAGCCCATCAATCATAGACCAAGTCACAGGTTCGATCCCGCCGAGTGCCAACACGCCACAGGACTGATTCTATTGCTATTTGCCTGTTTTCTGGAAGAAATAATGAAGTGCATTCCAAGATTTACATTTGGGAACGTGAAGCCAATTTAAAGCAATTTGTGTCACCATTTCTTCTCGTGTACTTATTTCTGCGCACACGTGGGGTTTTTCTCTCACATTTCTTACAATCTGCTCCCCGATAATGGCCAACTATTTTATTTGAATGAAACTAGAGAAATACATCAGGAAAAAAAGATGTAAAAATTACAAAATTCCAGTATGAAACCCATTAATGACGGAACTTCAGCAATGTTACATTTCCTGGTTATGTACACGCTATCTGGTTACCTGGAACATCGAAACTGAGCATTGCTGTTGTCGTGACCAGGTTGGGAATAAAGTTGTAAAAAAAAAAACATGCTGTCAATTAGCATCTCGCAGCTCATAACGGTCATCATAAATCATGGAGCTTCAACTGCGGATTCACCTGGATCAATGTATCCGTGTGTGTGTGTGTGTGTGTGTGTGTGTGAATCACAGCATGTGGTCAAACTCCTGACAGAAACCACGATGCCATTAAGTCTCGCTAATTGATTCTTGCGGGTAATTAGAGCAGAGATGCTAAATTAGCGCGTCAGCACTTAGCGGTGAACGATAACACGGCAGAATCAATCCAAAGCGATGACACGCGCTAAATGGACGTTTGTGCCGACTCATCCTCGTCGTAGCTCGTTGCACAAAAGCACGCACCCCTAGGCCAAAGCGAGCAGATGGCGGGCCCCCGCAGTCTGAGCTGGCGGCTCCCCCGCGGTGGATTGTGGGTCATGTTGATACCGCCGGCAGAGCGCAGGGAAAGCCTCGGCCTGCCAGGAGCCGTGACACACCGCAGAGCCTGGCGGCGCTTTGAAGCTGGGAAATGAGAATTTTACCTCACCTCTGCTTCCTCGCCCACTCCCACAGCAGAGTGGGGAAGAGTTCAAACACGGCGTTCCACTCGGGGGCCCAGAGACGCCTACACTTTGTTCCGCGAGAGTGGCGCGCAGACGCTAGGATGTCGTATTTTGCTTTGTAGGACAATTAATTAAAATGTGATGAGTGTGCATGCGTTAACATGGACGACATTGTGACGTAAAATGGCACCTTTGGCTAGTTTCAGAACATAGTACGTGACTCCAGTCGACAGCACCTTCCTGGGGAATGCTCCGTGTAGAAGAAGCGATGGTGTTTATGGATGGATCCAGTTTTGTGGTGGCATAGAATCATATTAGCGTGAGATACTGTACATAAATCCCGTCATTGCAAGCTAACATTGTTGAAATATCATATATACACCCAAGGTAAATCAAAACTGGCATATCGTGTATGGTATTGCGCATGTACACATTGACTTCTCATTGGCTCCCTCTGCTGGATTCATAGCTGCAGCACTTTTTTTTACCCCTGCAGATAGCGCCATCAAACCACTTTCTATTTCTATTTACTGAATAGGGATTTTTAACATTAGCGCTGTGTTGACATAACAGCCCTATAGTCACCTTTACATTTGTATTAACCAGGGATGCTAACGACAGATTTTCCTAAACGTGATTGACACATGCCTTTCAAAGCCCATCCATCATCTGTTTCCCTCCACTTATCTGAGTTGGTGGTGTTTATTTTGTACAGTAGTACACCTACCTTGTGTAATGTTTGTGTGTCCAATCAAATCACCTCATTTTAGTTTCACTTCCTTCTCCTGCGTCGACAGTAGGTTGGTAAATGAGATGCTTGACTTCCTGTTGCGGTTGTGCCTTTAGAAGCGAGCGTGTCAAAGTGGTTTGCGAGAAGATAGATGGCGGTCGGCGAGCCGGTTGAACGATCCCGACGCTCCAACTGTAGCATAACTAAAGAGTCGAGGGCAGACGCAACTGGAGTACGTCCTCCATTGTTGTTCCTCGTCTTTGCTACATTCATTGGCGCCTTCCACAGTATCGGCACGATGCTACTTCTGCAGTGTGATGTAAACAATCAAACCGCGTGAAGGCACGCGGTGAATAAATAAACAATGTTTATGTAACGTGTTGGAGAATTATGGCGCGCTACATGGACTAGCGCAGAATCTCACACCTTCTGTCTCCGTCTCGCACCCGCCTCGCCGCTCCACAGGGGAATGCCGTACTAATATCATGTGTGAAGACGCCGATGGGAGTTTTGGATCTTGTGGTATTTGTTAATGTCCCCCCGTGGAAGCCGTATGACAGCGCTGGAAATGACCACAATCATTATCCTGCCTCTGGACTTTTTGTATTCATTATGATCTGACACTGAAGCTGTTAAATTGCGTATCTAATGGAGCTCTGCTGTGGACTTTTATTAAGATTCTTACACAAATAGGAGGTCCTTGGTCTCGGTCTGTCGCCGCGACGGCGATGCCAGTTGAGTTTTATTGCAAGTCGGAACTTATAGCTCAGCTACTCATGACCTAAGCTACTTACACTGTATGAACAATACCTGACGGACATATCAAATACAGTGATATCAAATACAAATACAATGATCTCTGTCCATTCCACAGGAGCAGATCCACTCACAGATACCATCTTTATCCTTGACGATGGTCGCAGCCTGGAGCAGGCGGGCAGCCATGTTGGTCGGCCTTTGGGGGAAAAGGTAAACAACAAAAGTGACAGTTCTTGTAATTATCATTATTTGCATAATATTATATATATATATTACTATATAATATTTATATTTTACTCACATAATTTCTTCTGCAAGCCATTTAAAAAAAGAATTCCTAAATATTCCAGCTGTATGCTCTTAAAATGACTTATGAAATATCTTCCCTTAATTTATTATAATACGTTATTTTTGTAAAATCATTATTTTTTTCTCCTTAAAACTTTTTTTTCCTCAGCGTTTAGACTTTATTCTTTCAAAATGCACCCGGGCCGCACTTTGGACACCCCTGAAGTAAGTGAATTTAGGCCGGAGTGTTCCAGCATCATATAAAGATATTTCTGGTTCCACTTCTGGTATCCACTGTTTTTTCTCCTGGAGGTTCTAATTTCTAATAACTGAGCGAATCATCTCGGCTTTCTTTTATTAAGATTTTCTAAAGCCTTTTACGAGTGGCAAATAGCCGTGTCATAACATCATAAAAATAAATGAGTTTTTTTATGCGGTTCAGTTACTTGATAAGATGAATGTCAGATATATTTCCACATATTGTTTTTTTTTTTAATACCGGCATAGTACACTTTGTTCAAAATAAGAGAAACACACACTCCCGCTCGCTCTCACACACGCAGGGTCATGCATGCTGTTTTCCATCTCCAATCAGTCCGTCTTATGGAGAATATTTCCCACATCTGGGTCGCCACTGTGACTGAAATCACAATTCATCCTCTCGTCCCCAGAGGAGCAACAGATGAGGTTTGCCGAAACCTGACCTTGAGCTGCAGCCCAGCCAGCTGGATGATATTCACATTGTTTATGTACGGCAGCAGCACTGACCCCCACCCCCCCAACACCCACCATGACTGACAATATCCTCTCTGGTCCAGCGTGCATCCTGTGCAGTCTACTCTTTGATATGCACATAAAGTTGCTGCTTGTTTGTGGAGGTCAGGTGTGAACTGCCAGTGATACCCAGCAGACCTCACGTAACGGAAATAGGGACTATAGATACGCGCGGACGTTTGCTTTCCTTTGGCTTAGTCCCATCTGAGGTCATTATCGTGTACCATGTGTAAACACACACACACACCTTGTGACCCCTCTTGTCACTCCTCTATATAGACTGGTAGAATATAGAATGGTTTTATGCATGTAAAACTATAAAGATTTGTGACATAACCCTTAATTTGTAAAGAACCACAGTCATGACAGACGTTTTGTGCTAACAATAGAATAAGAACACAGTTGGACTGATGCGCACTCAAGTGATAACATGTCATATTTTAAGCAAACCGGAAAATGGATGCAAAGCGAGGCAAAATTTTTCTGCAGTTTTTGACTTTAACCGGAAAACATGCTAACAAGGGGCGTATGCTAACCAAGGTTTTCCACTGTCATTCTGAACAGGTTAATGCATATTTTTCAGGGGTGTCCAGATGCAACTTTTTCACTTCGGATTCGATATTGCAGCCTTGTATATCAGCCGATGCCGATATCATTCCGACATTAGCACGACTCGTACATACTTCCGTTGCTAATTTTGGAGGGTGTAATGTTTAGAAGAGGTTTGATCACATGATATTACTCGGAACAATAATCGGCAACAGTAGGGATGAGTAAAAACGAACCCATTTACGGTCGTGGTTGAATTTTCCACAAAGTAGGATTCCATATTAATAGAATATATTTGTAGTTTAAGACCTTCTAAATACGGTTTTTAACATTAGAGCCCTGTAAACATAAACTAGCCTTCAATATAGTAGGTATAATAATAGTGTATATATGCATACGTAGATATAAAAATAGACTATATTGCACGTTATCATTGACTGCATACTTCGGGGTGGCGTTTGTGTCATCAATGTAACGTTACTGACACCTAGAGGCCAGTACTGCATTTTCCAGATTTTTTTTATATCGGCCCGATGATTCAACCTCATGCGATGGATATGAGCCTTTATGAGGAATAAACACATCCACAAGCGTAACACGTATTAAGCATCGATCTGTCGTCGGCCGCGCTGACTCTCGTTCGATAACTAGCAGGACGCCGATGGTGTTTGTGCTGGTGGGAGCTAAGTGGATGTGACACACACCGGAAGATGTTTGTGTAGTTTCTATCATCTTCCTCGTCGGCAGAGAGCCTGCAGCCATCCGGCAGTCAGGCAGGGGTCGCCTTGTGTTTTGTGTGAGTGTGTGTGTGCTTGTTTAAAGGTGGACGCCAACCCCACACCCCCCTTTTTCAGAGCAAAGAGAGATATAATTTTGTGACGGCTTTTCCCTGGAAGCTCCATCTGTCCAGTGGAGCATCAGAGCGTGAGATGACGGCTCAGGTGCACCTGAGAAATCACTCCCACCCCCCCCACCACCACAGTTCTCCGTGATTGTGCTGCTTGTGGATGTGCGTCACATTTCCCTACCCACACATCCGCCCTCGAATGGGTTCAGGTAAAAAACTCCTAAGCGCTTTAGTGCCGAGGCGAGTGTACGTCCCTGTGAGGACGCTTCCTGTGGGATTGCTGCACAGCGCCAGATGAGCCCAAAACACTCCTGGGATGTGGAGAGCATCTCAAGGGTTCATCACGTGAAGCCGGGATGAGTTCAGAGGAGGCCATTGAAGAAAATATAACAGACGCATCGTAGAGCTCTTGCATTAGTTTCTTTTTAATAATAATTTAACATCTTTTTGGTCAAGGGTGTCCCACCCGGGGGTCGTACAAAAAAATCCAAAGATACAGGGGGCCACTTTGTGATTTTTATACTTAAAAAAAAAGGCTAAATACTATATCACAATTAGAACATCCTCTCCCGTGGTGTACATATATTTACATTACGTGTTTAAGCAAATGGCCCAAATTTAGCATTTTCAAGCACTAAAACGGCAAAACGAACACTATTCCAATTGTGAATGTAATATTCTAGGTGTCAGTAATTGTTTGGAGAGACACTCACTTCAAGTTGGCGTTAATTGCAGACTTAAATGATCTCACAACATACACAATAGTTGTAACAATCATAATAAGACAGACTGTTGGATAAATAACCCTCGACAAGCTTAAACTCAACTCTGAACCTCCGTCACTTTCTGTCCTCCACACATCTGATCCCCATTATTTTCGTCTTAAATGGCCTCCTATTTTGTCTACTGTATTGGTGTGTAAAGTCATTTAAAGTCACCATTACAACACATTGAGACTATAGCCGCTGCAGAAAGTACTCTGTCCAGGCAAAAACAAGCCACTGCTACCGTGTCTCTATTTCAAGGCACTGTGGATGCCCCTGCTTTAGGTAAATAAAAGCCCCATTAGAGCATTCACTGTATGTTATGCTAGATAGGCGTGACTTGTTTACTTTTTTGGTTTTTAATATAAAAGTGACTTGCCATAAGCAAATTGGCCATAGATCTTGAGCCAAAATACCGTTCTGACACTTCTGTGCTTTCCGCCGTGGCTGGCCCCACAATAGAGATGTGGAACTTTGTAACAAGAGGAAAAGGTTGGCATCCCTAAAAAGAGTCAGCTTGTGGTTTTTGTTTTTCACAGTAATTATGAGGTTGGAATCCAAGAGCTGAAGGGAGCCAACGTTGCATCCACACACATAAAAGGAAAGCACTTGGCACATGCTTTTATTTGACATGTAATTAGTATTGTCATACTCGCAATATGTCACCGCCATTCAGTGTCATTCTATAGTAGACCAGGGGTGTCCCATGCAGTACTACCACCTATGCAGCATATACTGCTACAATTATGGCGTGAATTTTGGTGGAGGTCTCTCTGGATGTGATATTTCGACCACGGCCCCCATTCCCCTCCCTCCGGTGGCACCCAAGGCCGCCAAATGCTACCCGCCGTCTCTGTGACCGCAACCCGCGTCCTCTGTTTTCCTTCCTGCTCCAACCAGCTGGCGGGGCCGAGTCGCCGCAGGCCGCCTTGGCCGTCCGTCAAGTGCCGGCGTCTGGCTCTGCTGAGTTTTTGACGCCTATCGCCAATCACTATTTTTCCCTGCTAGTGGACTGCTTCCTGCCGTAATTGCATTAGCTTAGCCAGCCTGCGATGGGTCACGTGACCTCTGGTGTGACAAAGTGGTGGCAGTTATTGACCTTTAAGGTGCGCAAATCTTGCTTTTAAATTGTCTAGATGTCCAACTCCAAGGCTAACACACCTCCAATACCATATACTATATTATATTGTGGGCTGTCTGAGGCTTTCTAATTGTTGAAAAATAGTACAATATGGTTGCGGTACGATGCGTGGTCATGCATTGCTCTCTGTGGCAGCTTTTCATCATTTCCACCATCTATCCTCTCTGCTGCAATCATTGTTGCTGCTCCAGTAATAAGACCGTTCCCCCGAGGGGGTCATTAAACTTTTATTCCACAAAAAAAATCAATTATTGAAACAAATGCCGGTTTGTAGTCGAGCTCCAAAATATTTTGACCACTACTGCGTCTAAATAAAGCCACCAACATTACAATAGATTAATTCCTAGTCTCTATCAAAAGTAAGCAAGATCATTTTAAAGGGTTAAGGATTTAAGTTTGGGGATGGCAACCCTAAAGTTTGGAAAGCATCTTAACCAGCAGCAGGAAGAGAGCGAGATGGAGCAAGCGCAGATTAAAACGAGACTCTCTCCGCCGCACAAAGACGCCGCTGACAGATGACGACGAGGCTTGACAGCTTAACCGTCGCTGTTCCCCGTTCTGATTCGTTGCATAATTTCAGCGTGAGTGGGGGTGAAAGGTGCGCTGAGGATAAACGCTGATTGTGTCACCGTGCGGTGGAGGATTCCTAAGGCTCGTCCCCACCAGGAAGACCTCTCAGTAGCGGCCACTATTCATGATTTTTATTGTGTTCTAGGCCTCTATAGACATTGTACAAATATATTTCAACCAGAATATCTAAACAAATATGGCATGAACACATAAAATGGTTGTGTGTTGGTGTTGAACACCATGAACTTTCCACATTTGCACACATAATTTCCCTTCAATGCTAACCTTGTGCACGCTACGCGGCTCCATGCTTTTTGACTTGATGCTCGCTGTGGACACCGATTCCCTCATGCCCGCCTCTTCACTTTTTACAGCTTAAATCTGCACCCAACATGATCTCTGCTGTTGTGCAGTTGCATCATCACCTCTTTTTGCCATTTTGCCTCGTGTAAAAAAAAAAGCCCCAAAGAAACATAAAATGTCTTTGCTATCGGGTATTCAAAACGGAGATTATTGGAAAGAGGTTATTTCCTCAATTAGAAAATCTGCGATACAGCAGATCCAGCCATACATTTTCTATGCCGCTTATGCTCACTAGAGGGTGTGCTGGAGCCTATCCCAGGTGACTTTGCAACTAACCCAGGTCTTCCCGACTGTGCGGCCAACCATGCAACCTGATACGACATAAAACTAGTGAATTTTTAAAAACGCTAATAATGATTGGGAGTGCATGAGAAAGTGGAAAAGAAAAACAAAATGAAGAAACGACATCAAGAGGTTGCTTACAGCCACAGCTCAGCATGTTTTTTTTCTATGGTAGACTCAGCACGCAGGAGACTTTGTGGTTAATCAAATAGCGGAGCATTTAATTGGAACATTTATGGCGTCTGTGAAGGTGTTTTGTGCTCTACTCGGCGCCATTGTTGTTTGAACTTTTCTCAGTGGAGTACAAACGATCCTCCTTAATGAGGCATCTGCATTTGAACTGAAGGCATTTATTTACAGTAGAGATTGTGCTGTCTAAACTCTGCGTTGTCCTACAATCTCTTCAAAGCAGCCGAGTGGCCTGGGAGGAATTAAATGGAGATTCCCAACATGTGGCGGGATGACAGCCATGTCTTTAAGCACGGCGCTCCTCATCCTCACCGCCGGAAAGCTTCACACTTTCCTCAATCCGAAGAGCTTTATCTGGGCGGGCCTTCCCGCCGAGTGTGCACTTTGTCACCAATACTAATCCTCCGTGGTTGCAATAATGAAAGCAGCGTGCTGGCGCTGACGCCTCCAGGGTGTTTGCTCGCCACCTGTGATGGACGCCACTGTAAACATCCATGTCCTCCTACCGTGGGAATAAATATTAGTGATGTGGGAGAACGGGCCTGACACCGATGAGCAAGAATGAGCGTAAAGGACGGGGAAAGGCAGCCGTGTCTGCCAGTCACGGAGCTGTCACTACTCATAGAATTTAAGAGCTTCCATTATTTGGGCATGTTTATCAAAACGAATGTCACCCTTTGGGCTGCTCAAAGCACACTTATGTAAGAAATCACACAAGGGCATCTTTATTTCATTTGCTGGAAAGCAGTAAGCCAGGGGTGTCCAAAGTGCGGCCCCCGGGGGGCGGAGGGGGGGCATTTGCCAGCCCAAAAAGGCCATGTATGTTGCATGTCGTTACTCATGTCAAAGTTGTTCTTCCACTTGTATGAGCGTAGGGTCCTGCACGCCGGCAGCGGACGTGACCCCAGCGGACGCCCGTTGCCCCGCCCCCCGCTGCGTGCGCTGCTGAATCACAGATGAGCAGCAGCTGATGGGGGCTGACAGCCTGTCTGACTTCCTGGCTTCCTGCCCCACGGCCGTGCTAAACATCCCGGCTTTCACGCGCTAACACGGAGGTCAGAGGTCATTTTCCAGGCACACATGTGACCGGTTAGCGAGTGCGTGTATTTATTTACCACTGCCGTTGAACCGCTAATCTTGGCAGAGGTGGAATTGGAACATTTTATGGAAGTCTTCATTAGAGGTGTTTGGACGCTGCTTCTGCCTCCTTAGCTTGTTGGTTTGTGTCGGCGATGGCACAGCGAAGGGACAATGGCGAGCTAAATGTCAAATATGTCTCGTGCTCGCCAACTGCGTGATGCTTTCGACAGAGCAAAGCACTGAAGGTCAGTGTTTGCACTCAGCGTCTCCTTGTTCACAAGCCCTTTTTCTTTGAAAGCCCCCAATGTGGGAATCTGCCGTTTGTGTGGACGTTCCCCGCTGGGACTTCATTGTGGATCAATTTGACTGTCAAAAACATCTTTGGAATTTTGCTGTTGAAAAGGTCAGACCTCCACCGTGGCGCAACTCCTCTGGCCGTCATCACATTGGCGTGGCGTTTGTGAGTCAAAGATCATCTATATGCCAGGAGTGCTCTGCTCATTTTAAGGACCTACGGGGAAAATGTTAGCCAAAGATCATCTATATACCAGGAGTGCTGTGCTGTTTTTAAGACCTTTGGGAAAAATGTTAGCCAAAGATCATCTATATGCCAGGAGTGCTCTGCTGTTTTTAAGGACCTACGCGGAAAATGTTAGCCAAAGATCATCTATATCCCAGGAGTGCTCTGCTCATTTTAAGGACCTACGGGAAAAATGTTAGCCAAAGATCATCTATACGCCAGGAGTGCGCTGCTGTTTTTAAGGACCTTCGGGGTAAATATTAGCCAAAGATTATCTATACACCAGGAGTGCTGTGCTGTTTTTAAGGACCTATGAGGAAAATGTTAGCCAAAGATCATCTATATACCAGGAGTGCTCTGCTTCTATATGACTGGAGCTCTGTGCGGTCTTGAAAGGACCTACTCCAAAATCCCCAGTCAAAGATCCTTTCCGTGACAGGCGTGCTGTGCTGTTTTTAATAACCTACTGCAAACAAGGCTAGTCAACGAATCCTCTGTCGGGGGTCTCGAACTACTAGGACGCAGCCCGTTTTGGCCCCGCCCACGGGACCAGTACAGTGAAGCTTTCAGGTGCAATGATAAAAAATATGTCCCACTGAGATTTATGGGAACCGTGGTTCAAAAAATGGGGGCCACTGCTGGATATAACACTTTTAAGGACCTATCTCGTCTCTTTTTAAGGGGCTACTGTTAGCGTTTGTGTTGGATTTGGCCCTCGGGTTGCCAGTTGAGTGACCCCGCACTAAGCCTGAGTCAGGACCAAAGATGTTGTTGGAGAAGAAACCAGGAAGAACATTTCCAAACAGATGTGCGAAGCAGGCCACTTCATCCCAGCAGGACCATTTATGCTCACTGAGAGATTCCACTTTCTTTTTTGTTCGGTGCTTATTTCAACTTCAACTTGCTTCATTCCCCCAGCGCCTTGCTCACTTTTTCATCATCCCCGAAGTCTGGCAGATTAGAAATGTTGCCGTCAAGTTTCATTAGGAGAAGCGGGACGGCCGCTTTAATAACATTTTATCAGCCGGTGCTGATGTGCCGAGCTATAAAGTGCCGTGAGAGACGGGGTCTGCGCTTCCTCCCCGTCGCGCTCCGGGAGAAGCACGCTGAAGAGTCGACTCTGCACGGCCGCCGCGGGGACGGATGGCGAGATAGCGTTACTTACGTCTGGCTGGGAAGAAAGTGACTATAAGTAATAAGACAAAGCATCGGCAGTTACCTTTTCCTTAGTCATCCCCAGCTGCTCCCGCCGGTTGCCAGGGAACGGATACAGATGAACGCCGCCTCTTATCTTGTCACTCTCCTCATTTCCTGCCGACCATCTCTCCCCTGCGGCTTCTGTTCCCGTGACGATAGAGATGAAAGGCACCCGGGGTGGGGGGGTTGGGGGGGATGCCGCCACTGAGACAACAGTGTGATCACACAGGATGGAGAGCTTTGTAATGACTGTGCAAACTAATGCCGAGCATATGGACGCGCCGTTGCTAGGGACGACGCCCCGACAACAAACATTTCCTGTACATTTGGTGTGGACGCCGAGCGCGCAGAACAAAGAACATGGCCCCAATGTGCTCTTTGCTCTTATCAGCACAGCTAACGTACTGTTTTATTTTATTTAGGCCTTTTTACGGCGCCCTGAATTACATCACAAATGACATCATCCAAGTTAATAATGCTAACATCATTGGATGTACTGTAATATGGTGCTGTATGGTACCATGTATTTATTCTAATTTGAGAATCAATTTTAGAGCACATGCTATCACATGTTTCGATAGAAGTCGTGTTTTGAGCTGACAAATCTTAAGTCAATTTGATCAAAAGTAAAATTATCGCAGCTTCTGCTTGGATATTAACGTTAATGATTGACGACTCCGGTGCTACACGGCAGCCGCCGGTGCCGGGATTGCAAGGTTTATAGTGTGCGTAAAGCAACTTAATGTGCAGTTCTAATCCTGCCTCGCACACTGCCACTTGTTATGTCTTATCATTCGCGGTAGTGATGCCGTACGTCAATCTGATTGCCTTCTCCTTGCCCTGTTCTTATGAGGCGGATTTAATCGAAACAAGAAATATTGTCGCGCTTTAATCTCAAAAAAATATTTGCTTGATATTCACTTTGCATGAGGAAATTAAAGTCCAGCAGCATACAAACGCGGGTGCTCATTCCTTTGGAGCCTCCTCCAATCAGCCTGGCATTTATAATAATGACAATCCTCCACCAGTGACCCCGAGTATGTGACATCGGGCCTGATTGTGAAGAGTGTGACTCACGTGGATTTGCATATTTACATCACTGAGGGTTTTTGAGAGCGGGAGCAGGCGTGGCGCTCCTTTATCGGCTGGGTTACAAAAAAAAAAAAGTCAAAGTGTCATGGTTCTTGTGATGTCAGGCTGGGTGATGCATGGGCCTGCTGTCTGCGTGCTAAAGCTGCGGCCTGATTACGATCTGGTACACAAGCAATTCTATTAGCCGAGTCCCAGTCCCACGTTGGACATTCAGCTGCACACAAAAGCGGTCATGGGTCGGACAGGACCGCCATAACTGTGATTGCATTTCAAAGATCAATGATGTGTTGACTGACTATGTATGTTTGTTTTGACTGTTATGTTTACTTTCCTTCCCCTCACGCTTTTTCTTGTAAAATCTAACATTTGAGTGCTCGTCCATGTTGCTTCTCACTTGAAGTGTTCGGTGCTGACTGCAGGCAAATGTTCTCCTATCTTTTCTCCATTTAGCAGCTCGCTGCTGATGTATCTGTTACTTCAAGTGTGTTCCGTGTGAGGAGGCAGCGTTTATCGGGACGACGGGCGCAAGCTGATGAGGAGAAATGATCTCTCCAGATGGTAAGTCGGCGTCATGCATTCCGCACACTTCAGCTGTCGTGTAGAAGAGAACTTAACCGCTGCTAATTTGTAAAATGCAAATTGGCTAAAGACGCTCGGTCCTCATCTTTGTGCTTGGCCCGCACTCATAGCCACATTATGACGGGACTGTCTGTGAACATAGCCGTTCCAACTCCGTCTGCTGGAGAATAAGACGTAGCAGGAGCGATCAGTGTTGTCAGCTTAGCGACTCATTCACTTTGTAATTACCGTATTTTCCGGACTATAAGTCGCACTTTTTTTCATAGGTTGGCTGTTCCTGCGACTTATACTCCAAATGAAAAAACTGTTTATGTTACATAAACACTGGACACCTTTTCTGTTCATGTTTATTTTTTGTGTAGCTGAATAACCATTGTGTTAGCATATCTATACACCTATTCATCCTGTTCTCTCTTCTTTTATTGGTAGAACTTGCCTTCCAAGATGACGTAATGTCTGTTTTGGTCAAGTAGTATGAAAAATAAATTACCCGCAAAAAATGAGACTTATACTCCAGTGCGACTTATGTATGTTTTTTTTACCTAATTATGTATTTTTTGCCCTGAGCGACTTATACTCGCTTATACTTACGTACTTTACATAGGATCCAGCATCTTTATGTAGCCATGCTGATATTTATATACCGTATTAGATGGCAGGTCTGCTGGAGAATAAGACGTAGCAGGAGGGATCAGTGTTGCCAGCTTAGCGACTCGGCAAGTATTGACTTTGTAATTCGTTTACATAGGATCCAGGGTCTTTATGTAGCCGGGGCTGATATTTACATACTGTATTATTGATGTAGTCTTTCACACCGCAGCCTGTCAGACCGCCAGCAGGGCATAGCGCAGGAATGTTCCACTTCAGTGGCTTGGCACGCACTCATAACCACATTATGACGGGACTGTCATAAACATAGCCTGTTGTTCCAACTCCGTACAGTAGATGGCAGGTCTGCTGGAGAATAAGATGTAGCAGGAGGGATCAGTGTTGCCAGCTTAGCGACTCGGCGAGTATTGACTTTGTAATTAGTTTACATAGGATCCAGAGTCTTTATGTAGCGGGGGCTGATATTTATATACTGTATTATTGATGTCTTTCACACCGCAGCCTGTCAGACCGCCAGCAGGGCATAGCGCAGGAATGTTCCACTTGAGTGGCTTGCACGGTAGAGATAAAGGCTTAGTTTGATTGTCAGATGAGGATGACATTTTGAATACGTCACAGACGTCGAGGTGCGTTGATCCACATCTTTGTGTTCCTTAGATTAACACTTCAATTATTCAAACCAGCATAAAAAGCCACGCATGGAATGCCTCATTCCAGACAATTCCGTCTCTTCTCCGCCCGCCAACGGGAGCCGCCGGGTCCCAACCTACCAGCGAGCCCCCCGCCCCTCTTCCTCCACCATGTGACGCTCCTTCATTGACACCTCCTATCTGGAGCCATGTCTTCCATTCACACCTCCTCCTCCTCACGTCTCGCCTCTCGGACACTGACACTAACACTCCATCCAACACGTCATTCTACTTTGTAGCACAAATGCTGACTGGAGTTTGTAACGTGTTGGCTTCGGTCTTGCATCATGTTTGTAAGCCTCATTTGTTCAGGTTCGAGCCCCGCCGTGTGAAGGCCCTCTGTTTGTGATAAACGGTCTCCAAGAAGAGCTATTGTGTGCTTTATCCACTTTTTCCAGTGTGGACTTATCTTGCAGTGTGTTCGTGTGTGTGTGTGTGTGTGTGTGTGTGTGGCACAAGCGAGGTCACAGGTCGCTACGTGGAAAGCGTGACATGTCCCACGATTGCACAGAGGAGTCCAGGCGTCTCCCTGCTCCAGAGGGCAAATTTCATATGTTTAATCTCCATCTCCGCCTTTTCTCTCACCTTCATTTATCAGCGCCGCATGTGATAAATGGCGACAGCCCACAGAGCACGGTCCCCGCTATCAACCGCGGCGCCAACGGCCCGGGCGGGACTTGCAGCCAGGGCTCGTTTTTAATGACTCGGGCTAAAAGATACGGATACAATCTTACAAATAAATTTACTCGGCGTCTGCAGCTGCACTGCTTGATAATGTCCACACTGTTGCTAACTTTCATGGCCTCTCATTGGTCCACTCGTTGTGCGACCCGTATCACCCGTGGAGTCGATTCTCCATCCTTAGCCCCACTACCGCGCTACAGGCGCTAACGTAATAGCCACGGCTGCTGCAGGTTGAAGTGTGAGCTCTCATCACAGTCCGTTAGCATCGCCGGAAGGAGGCGTCATTGTTAATTAAAGTCCCTAATTGGCAATCGGGTATGATGAGGCTGCTGCATGACAGGAGAGGCAATTAGGGCTTTTTGTCTCTGAAGGAGGACTCGAGCATCAGTGGTCTTTGTGCTTGTGCAGAAATCCCATTAGATTAAATACATTTTAATAGTTTCCCCTCAAGGTACACATTTGAAATGCACCAATAACGTGCTGGAATTGTTAGCTTTTATACTGGAATTTAGCGTAAAAGTGCTTCATTAAGCCCTGCAGGGAACACACCTATCTGTATCTTTAAGGCTAAGAAGCGCTAGTGTGTACTAGAACTCTGCACTCCAATGTAATAGATGCCATGACATCACACAGGAGTGGGACAAATGTTAGCCACACTAGCATCCTGTTAGAGCAGCCTGTTGACTAACACATCCAGTAGTCCATCTTTTACCCGCCTTCATTGCATCATAAAGTCGGTTGATAATACAGCGTCGGATATCTATTATTTTTCAGCATTACTTTATGCCGTCTTTGTGATCTGTCGCTCATAACTGGGCTTTAAAAGTCTTTTTAGCCCCCCTGCTAAATGAATCCAAGCATGTTGCTGAAGTGCTGCTGGTGGTCTTCAATAGCCTCTGCTAGTCCAAGTAGGCAGGAATTCGCGGCCGACCTTTCCGTACTTCAACACCCGAGCCCATAACGTAATGCTACGGCGCGCAGCAATTGTAATTAGGTTAATTAATGCTGCTGCCCCCCCTCCCCCCCCCCCACACACACTCGCTCTTATAGGGGTTGAGAGGTCACACCTCTACGCCTACGCCGCCGCCACGAGGAGCTCCCTGGAGAGCGCTGCTTAGGAGACGTCACACCGTATTGAATTCCTCTTCAGCCCCCGGAGGAGCCCACACTTGGCAAATATATAACTCTATTGAAGCCATATTGAATTGTTAACGCTGGTAGATTCATCAAAGGTTCTGACTGAAAGCGAGCGAGACGATAAAGAGCCTGGTTTTGAAGTTCCCCTGCTTCCGTACTGCAGTATGAATGAGACGAGCCATCATTCTTGGCAGGCGGGCCTGCAAGGCTGCGAGGACTCCATCAGCTGACCAGATAATGGCACTTTATGATGGCCCCCGCCTAATGAAATGCCACGGCGCGTAATGAGATCAGTGAAAAGTGAGATTGTGACCCTGGGAAAAGGGCACATTGTAGATGTTTCTGACGTTTCAGATCTTTGCCCTCTTGTTACTCATGCAACACTGAGCTCTTCGGCACCCGACGACCCGGCGCGCGCTCTCTCGCCTGCACTCTCCGACCGAGCCGCGCGGGCGCAGCGCTCAAACAGTGCAAATGCCAAAATGCTAATGCCAACATTTACCAGAGGCCGAGAGGCGGGGCTGAGCAAACCGTACGGCGTGATGTTGTAAGGTCAAGAAGAGAATTATTCATTCTGTGCCTCCCGAGCGCCGCACGTCTAAAACGCCAACAGGACACGTCCTCACAACAGCGATAATCCCCGACGCCGCGCAGATAAATCCTTGGTGGATGCTTTCAGTGAGGTATCGTTCCTTTCTGGAAGCTCGCCTTCCAATCCCGGAATTGTCCTCATGCTTTTGTGTTTGTGACGCTCATCTAAGTTTCATCATGCAAATACGGGCTTTGCTTTATCGCTTGCATGCAGGACCAAACACTTTTCTGAATCCTGACTAGGAGAGCGTGCAAGTATGCTTTGCATTGACTCCTTTTATGTCGACGCCATAATCGCGGCTCGCTACGCGACTCTGTCCTGAGGTGACGGCTCGGTTCATTTGCAGTTTGGGGAACAAAATGCTAATCATGTTACACGCCTGGTCCAATCAGCCTTGCAGAAGGAGAGACCGGTGCTATGATGAACTGGTCCAATATCAGCACAACACAGATTATATCGGCTTGCACTGGCATGCGAGCGGTCAATTCCAGTCTTTTCTCGAGCACGTCTGTCCAACAGCAATCCGAAAAAGACGTTGCAGCCGAGTGCAAAACCCAACATGAACAAAAAACGTTGGCCGTTTAACAAGGCCAACCCCATCACGTATCTGAAACGAAACCATGTAGGAAACTTGGCCAGTTGTGTTTGACAAAATGAACGACGTATGTGAAAGTAACGGACGTGTCTGATAACAACATCCCGTAAAAAGCCCGAGTGTGGCCATCGATTTCCTCCGAGGAGATATTCCTTGTAGGTTTTATCTGACGAGAAATCCATGAATAAGAAATCAGTACTGTCCATCAAGCTACTACTCTTACATGTCCGCTCTCTTTTTTCCATTTAGTCGCGATGTGGCAAGCAAATGACATCCGGAACCTGTCATCTCCTCGTCATTCATGCCGGTAGCCCCCCTGGAGAAGGGGTCAGGGGTCAGCGGAGGTTAAGACGGGGGTGGAGGTGTGTATACATGGGTGCTGTTCAGTTGTAATTTACACCTTCAACTTTTCATTGCTGCTATTAACCCCGGGGAGGAACTCACATTCTGCTCCTGCAGAGGTGGACGCTTTTGCCTCTCGGAGTGAGACATGTGCTGGTTGCGGCTGTTTGATTGGCAGCCTGGATGTTGCTGATCGTATGCAAAAGAGACATGAAGAGACGTCGGTCCCACTCACAGCTCCATCAGGGCCTCAGCTGCTCTCAGGCGGTCCAGGGCGCTGAATTTTAATATGGCAAATCCCTCCGAGGGCGGAGACCTTTTCAGGGCGCTGAGCCTGAGGGGACGTTGGCCTGAGCGGACACCTCCGGGCCTCTTGGCACGCTTGTAAAACCCTGACCGGTCGTCGGCGCTTGGCTGACCTTTTTGCTGCTTATTTAAGTGCCACGCGTGGAGAGATGCGGCGACGGGGGGCGGACACGAGAACCCGATCTCCCGCTGCTAGCCTAAATGTAGTTATGGCCACTGCCGTTTCCAGTGTCAGTCCAGAGGTTCGGGGCTCCCAAAGCGGCCTAGTCCAACTTCTAATTGTTTAATTAATTGATGAAGAGGCGACTTTGGCCGTGCCGTTTCAAAATATAGAGCGATCCCCAGGTCTCTGATGAGACGCTCCAATGTGTTTCCATTTTCTTTCCCACACTTCACTGACAGCTGTGAATTGGAAATGCACAACATTTCTCAGAGGGATCCCGCCAAGCAGTTTTCTGCGGGAATGGTGTGTGACGACGCTCGTAAAGCTTCCTACCCTCCGCGGCACTCGTCACCGTAGCAGCAGGAGGAGAGGCAACAAGACCCAGTGAGATGGGCTTCATTACGGGCGCAGAATGAAGCAAAAGCTCCAAGGTCTGCGGTGACGGAGATAATGCGAATTGACCTTTTCTATTAATCGAGTCTTTCATCATATTTTACTCCATACTCACTCACCTATCGGTGTCGGCACATTCCGTTCTCCCCGGTCTGCGTCTTCAGAGGACAAAAAGGAGTGTGAATGCTGTGTGTGTGTGTTTACGTTTTCACCTTTCGTCCACATTCAAAGCGACGTTATAACGTGTATTTCAAGCTTATTCAACAGAAAACAAACTTGTTGACTTTTCAGTGCTGATTTCATTTGCAGCAGTGGTTGTTATACGCGTAACTTGCACTACCCTAAAAACACATACACACACACACTTATATATCTATATGTAAAAACACTCACATCCTCAAATGATGATTTGTGTTTTAAATTGTTAATGCTGTACAAAAAGGACAAGGTGACTTTTCTTTGTTAACTTTTTCCCTTTATGTCTCCCAAGGAAAGTGAAAGTGAAGAGAAATTAGACATAAGCGGCGAAATGCCAACCGATAATCATCATCAAGGAGAAAGATGGTGTCCTTGAGCATGTGAAAGGATCTGCCCCTATGACATGTACAGTGAAAAGAAAGTAGCGAAGTGGTCTCCCTCCCTTGCAATGCCCTTTTCCAGTGCGGAAGACAACCACAGGGATGAAAATGAGGAGTTGATCGTAAAGCTAATCTGCACGGCATTGCGCATCTAATATCTGACAACATGGATGAAGTCAGCTCTGGTTACTTTTTCATGCGTCCAACTGCTCTAACGGCAGGTGAGTGTTATGTGTCCCCCCCCCCCCCCCCCCACCCCCCACTGATGTTGATATTTGATTTTAACACCTGCGTCGTCTTGGGTTGACGGAACTTTAATACGCCACCGCTTTTTGGCCGTAAGCTGTGCGGTGTTTGTCTTGACTGCTCTCCCAGTCTGTGCCGCCGAACGACTCCAGTCTGATTGACTGTAGGCTTAGTTTTAATGAGGTCATGTCCACTGACTGGTGTCCTCCACACGCCAGTAAACACTTCATTTCATGTGGCCAGAGGATTTCTTTCGTCTTGGCGCCGTCGCTCGGCTCCCTTTTGGCCGAGTTCTCTTTCGTGTCTTATCACCGTATAAGAATCTGTCTCGCATTTATTCTGACTTTTAAGATTCTGGACAAAAAGCCCTTCATTTATAATTGCTCACTTTGTAGACGACCTCTTGTCTTGTGTCCTTCCCAACACTCATCCGGGACGTATCCCAACTCGGGACGCAAGGGAGGGGGGTTGCTGTTAATAGCACACGTTACACCGCTGCATCTCTGTGAAGGTGTTGACAGATGATTGCTACGTGGGCGCTCAGGGACGCGGAGGACGCTCACACATCACACCGAGACAATTTTCCACCGATCTGTAGAGTTTCGTTCAGTCCTCACAGGTTTAGATTAGTTTTCTAGCCATCCTCTTGTCAAAGATTACGAAGCGACTGATCCAAACTTGTGCGAGACAGTAATGCTTTTTTTCCTTGGATACTAAACCTCTCGTTAATCTATAAAACGCGTGTGATCGAATAAATATGTCTGGGTATGTGTGGTAACAAATAACTTGAGGGATTTGCAGGCTGGAAAATAATAGACCGTTTGTAATTAAAAGAGCGGCTTTCTTCTGGCGCCGTCGTTTGTACGCGTCAAAGTCTAATTAATGCTCGAGGCGCATGCTCACTGAAGTGCTCCCAGGCAGCGACACACATGATGAATTGCTTTTCATTTAGTGCAGCCTTTTCTTCTCGCATAATGCCGTCCAAACAGCAAAAAGTGACACGTCAGGATCAAACAAGCGCCCACCTGAATTAAATTCTAATTGTTAAAAACCGGAAAAATAGCTATTATTATTACAGCTCTGACGTTGGCTAATTGCTCAGAGTTAGCACAATGGAAAGTGAATGCAGTAGTTTCGTACCTTTTTAAAGCTCAGGTCTCACCGCATAGCATTTTTCCAAGTAATGTCATTCACGCTAGTCCCTCTCTGACTTGGAATGGAAGAAATGCAATTTCCTGCACTACACAAACATGCTCAATGCACAGGAAGAGCACAATAATGAGATTGTTGCAACCTCTGCCATTGGAAACCACCTAGACTACATGTGGACCACTTTCCATGGCTGCAATGTTGCTTATTTGCCGTCTTATTCATGTATTTCAGCAAAAGTGGCCACAATTATCAAGGCATCTTCAGCAAACTGCCAGGAGTGCTTTGTGGAACCTGGAAGACATTTATGTCGACATAAACCAACCACTTCTCATAGAAAATACTACATTTTATGTTGATGGAAACAGGAACAACTTTTGCGGGTCGGAAACGTGATATGTGATCCTTTCCACTTCCTGTCCCAAACTCGTGTTTCACTGAATCACAGGTGCTCGACAAAGACTCTCAATGACTCACAGGTACTAAACAAAAACTCAAGTTTCACTGAATGGATGAAGGCTCAACTTTCATTGACTCGTGTTTTACTGACTCACGGGTGCTCGATGATGACCCGAGTTTCACAGACTCTAGGTTGCTTGACAAAGACTCAAATTTCACCGACTCAAGGGTGCTCGACAAAAGACACAAATTTCATTGACTCATGGGTACAGTTTGAAGACTCACTGACTCACAGAAACTAAACGAAAAGTCAAGTTTCACTGAATCACGGGTGCTCGACGAAGGCTCAACTTTTATTGACTCGCAGGTACTGAAAAGGAGACTTGTGTTTTACTGACTCACCGGTGCTCGATGATGACTCGAGTTTCACAGACTCAAGAATTGTGTTTTGCTGACTTACGGTTGCTTGACAAAGACTCAAATTTCACCGACTCAAGGGTGCTCGACAAAGACTCAAATTTCATTGACTTGCAGGTACTGAAAGGAGACTTGTGTTTTACTGACTCGAGTTTCACAGACTCAAGAATTGTGTTTTGCTGACTGACGGGTGCTTGACAAAGACTTGCATTTCACCGACTCAAGGGTGCTCGACAAAGACTCAAATTTCATTGACTCATGGGTACAGTTTAAATACTCGACTTTGACTCACAGGTACTCAAATAAGAATCAAAACAGACTCTGGTTCTCAATGAAGACTCAGAATTTCACCGACTCGCGGATGCTGGCCAAAGACTCACCATTCATTGACTCACGGGTACTGAACCAAGATTCTAGTTTCATTGACTCACGAGTAGTTTCACTGGTAAGAACTGGAGTCGTTCACAGGAATGGAGTTTTCCGCCATTACATTCCAGTATGTCTGTGTGAAAGCACTCCCAGTTGTAGTGAAAAGCATGGTTGGAAAAATAGTGACGACTTTCATCTCTTTGCAGACCACCTGAAGATGTGACAAATGATTTGAAGACACTGTGATTATTTCCCCGTGAACAGGAAGTGCACGCTGGGCCTTTTATTGCTTTTTCTTGCCTGAGCGGTTCCCCCGCTGTTGCTGCTGCAAATGAGAACCATTACGTGCAGCCGGGAGGAGCAGCTCCAGTGTTCCTTAATGGTAACCAAATAGAGGCTAAAATTCCCAAATGTCATTCCGTTAACGCCGTGAGATGATTCAAACATTGAAATTCATTCCAGCTTGTTTGTGCTCCGGCTCCGCTCACTAACCTTTTTTTTTTTTTTTTTTTAAACAGATGACAGCACGCTGACGACAGTTAGTGGCGCACAAACACGAGCTGACAGCAGTCATATTTATTCATCATTAATTAGTCGTCATCAGCCAGAGTCTGTGGGCTCATCCCAGACCGGCATTAAGGCCACAAGGTTTTTTATTACCAAGCCGTCGCTTCATGGCTATATTAACATTGTTAGAATAAAGAAGCACCGCTCTAAATTCATTTCCCATCCCATTAAACACCTCGAAAATGTAACTAATGCTAATCATTGACTGGGGAGATAGTGCGTCTCAATTATTGTAAGGGACAGAAGGTCCTGGAAGAAAGCATCCATGAGGTGCTAGTCAGCAGATGGCCCGTGACATTGCTGCAGACGAGCCTCCAAAATGTGACTTTCCCCACATTCTGTGCTGACTGTGTGCTCCTTTGACGGGAACAGAGCTTTAAAAAAAAAAAAAAAAAGCACTTCATTAGCTGAAGAGACTGTGTGAGCAGACAGCATCTCTCTTCTTCTGTCTGCTTCCCGCCGCCTGATTGCTAAGAAAGAGTATGGATTGCTCCTCATCCTCATCTCGGGACCTCGTGTTTGTGTTTGTGCATACCAACGTACAGAATGGGCGGCGGGAGAAACGGGAATCGTCTGGAGAGCCATCTGACTGTCAGACTGCAAATGTTTTCAAGTCTGTAACAGCCCAAAATAATAATAATTGAGATATACGTATACAGTAGCGCTTCGCGTGCGTGTGTGTGTGTGCTTTTTAAAGAGGTGCTTGTTTATCTGAGCACCAGTGGCGAGGGACTGTAATACGTGTCATTAATATTCATTAATTACAAAGAGTAGCTAAATGCCGTCAGGGGAACGTTTCACCTCCAATTACCAACAAGGCCTTTTTGTACAGTTTTATTAGTAAAAGAGCGCCTTTATGCTTCTGGATGCTTTTTCCCGGAAGCTTTTAATCAATGTTGTGCTGCATTTTTATCCACAAAAAACTCAGGATATAACATTTTTTGTGAACGCCTTCTGCTCCAATTTTGGATTAACATTTGCAATAAAAATGACACTTCGAGCTGAAATTACAATCCACTTCTCCATTTAACTACCATCATTCATGCGTGACAAATGTGGCTATTTTTTATTAGTTTTTAATTTTTTAAATTTTATTTTATTTTTTATTAGCCCTCTGCTCATTCTAAATGAAAAATGTAAGCAACAAAAATTAAAACAAGAAAAGTGGGGGGGGGGGGAAACAGGAATCTTATGAGAATAGAATAAGAATTAGAATTATAAATTAGAATAAGATCATAACAGAAAGTTGTTTTATGCGTATAAAGTCATAATACAATGAGAAAAAATACTTTTTGAAGCATAAAGTTGAAATAGTGAACAGAACAAAAAAATGTATACATTTGCATTTTTTTTTTAGAAAATTAGGTTGTGTTGCAGGTTGTTTCCTGCAACTAAAGTGATTGCTTCCGTCATCCAGATGAAATTATTTTTTGTATTCAAACTCAACAGGCGTTTATTGAGCGGTGTGTTCACATGTCACTGTAAAAGTTTGGAATATCTCTGACAGATGAGATGTTCAATGTTCTCTTGTGCGGGTTTGCTGTGCAGCCTTGAGTAGACCGGCTAGGAAACATCGTAAATGCCTCGCATGATGACACGGTGCCCACTATTAGACCGGAGTGTGAACTATATTCCCAGGACTAGTACGGATGTATCACTTTTAAAGTTACAATTGAGCCTCTTTCCTGAGCTGAAGAAATGAAGTGTCGTGCCGTGCAACTTAGCGTCAAGTAGCACCAGAGGCCCTGCGGCAATAACACAATGCAAACATAATGAATGGATCATTTGGTGCTTTCTTAATCACCCCCCCCCACACCGCTTACACTGCGAGAAATTGGTCTAATATTTAAGGCGGCGGCACCCATCACCGTGGAATTAATGTCCTCATCCTCTTTGTGGCGCTCAGCCTATGCGGCAATGACCATTAGCGGCCGGCGAGGAGTTATTTCCCACGTAGCCTTCGTTGGCCGCGGGGGCGGGCAGAGCAGCGTAGCACTGGGAGGCCGAAAGAACAAATGCAATTTAGGTCTGAGGAAATTTCCAATTATGTCTGCGTGGCGTGGACGGAGACGAAATAGTTGCTTTGTTCTTCTTAATGGAGCAAACGGAGAAGTGTGGCGCTTAAAGATAGCGCCTCGCTTTATTGTCTTTGTCCGTTCCGCTCACTCCTTCCACTGCAGAAGGGCTGTAATGGAGGCGCGCTGACGCGGGGGTCTCCAACCTGAGCACACACAAAGCCATGACAGACCGCATAAAGCAAAATATCACACATCATTGCTGGATAATCATAGCAGTGTTTAAGGCGCGCGGGTGACTGGTGCATTGTGTGTTTTTTACTGACTTCAGCACCCAAAATGTTCAATGCCTTGTGGAATGACGGCTAACATCTCCTTGTACACAACACAAGGTTTTTATGTTGGAAAATGGTGTCCGTGTTGTAATATTTACTCAAAAAGGCACACACTATAAACCTTGCAATGCTACCTAGACTTTGTGTTCCCAACATCACTCATTTGCTCCGAAAAAAAAATTTGCTTCTGCAGTCCGAGCAGTCCAAGCAGATGCTGTGGTATTTCTATATCTCATCAAACTTTCGGCACTGTAGGCATCATGGGAACTGTAGTTTATGTGCATCAGCCGGTTTTTATTTATTGATTGATTTATTTTGTAGCTGTAAATCTAGATGAATTAATTTCATTTCTTTTAACATTTTAACATTTAAAAGTGAACTCAGTCAACATTTTCCAGCAGGAAGACATGATGTTATGTAACTGCATGGTTTATCAGTACAATACTGTATACTGACAAAATACTGACAAATGGGTATTTTTTAGGGTTTTTTGTGTGTTTGGAAGGTTCCAGATGCCGGATAATAAATGTGAAAGAAAGTTGGAGCGAGGTGGTGATGGTGTAGGTCGGGTGTCTCCTCACTCCACTGTGCAGCCGAGCGTCTCATGTCAAAGTGTGTGTGCGTTTTAGGTTTGGCGCCATCGTATTTCGTCTGCGCGCACGCCCGCATGTGACAAGTACAATTTCACAGCAGAGGTAGCGCCAGACGAGCGATTTGTCCAGAGAGGCTAAAGTGCTCATCCGGCACAATGTCGGCGGGAAAACACGAGCGTGGCACAAGCGCAAGCAAAAAGAAGTAGAAAGCGAGTCGAGAAATGAAACACGGAAAAGCCATTACTCCTGTTTACAGGTTAGACACTCCAGGCTGTTCTTTATGGATGCTGAGTGCACATGCAGAGTGGACAGTGGACGGCCCGCTGTGTGTGTCTGTGTGTGTCTGTGTGTTATTACATCACATCACACACAGACAGGACAGTACTCATTGGCCGTAAATAAAAGAAGACTAGCATTCGGCGTCTTTACAACCTTGTTTACTATCGCTGCTCCTGTTGGTTTTTCTCTTCCTATTATTGCTGTAACCATGACAACCAGCCTTCCGTCAACTTTTCATTGTTGGGTCAAACAAAAGTGCACCTGTCCTTACAGCTGCTATGACTATTAGTGGTACTTTTGTACCAATGAGTGTGGTCTCATTTGTCTTTATGCTTCACTCTTTTTTTTTGTCAAGCATTGAGATTTCGCACTGCTCCACGGACCTTGAACGCACCACAGTTGTGTGCTGCGACTGGCAACACCGGACACCGTGACTCTGATTCCATCTGTTCTTGGATCATCTTGCACAATCACTGACGAGTGGTGAGTAGCTGTACTTATTCTACCTGAAATGTGCTCAATAAGTGTATATAAGTATTTAAGACTAAGCACTGGACTGTGTTGGTAGAGAACAGTGGCAATTGAAGAGAGAGGGGGAGGGTTCTAATCATTACAACAGCCACTTTTACTGCAAATGTTGATGCGAAATCAGGTGTGTTTTTACGGCCACACCAGTTCCTGGCTTTTGCCATTCGCTGGTGTGATGCACTCAAAATGTGTAAGTACATAAGTGTGCACACTCAAAATGTGTAAGTACATAAGTGTGCACACTCAAAATGTGTAAGTACATAAGTGTGCGCACTCAAAATGTGTAAGTACATAAGTGTGCGCACTCAAAATGTGTAAGTACATAAGTGTGCGCACTCAAAATGTGTAAGTACATAAGTGTGCGCACTCAAAATGTGTAAGTACATAAGTGTGCGCACTCAAAATGTGTAAGTACATAAGTGTGCGCACTCAAAATGTGTAAGTACATAAGTGTGCGCACTCAAAATGTGTAAGTACATAAGTGTGCGCACTCAAAATGTGTAAGTACATAAGTGTGCGTACTAAAAATGTGTCGGTACATAAGTGTGCACACTCAAAATGTGTAGGTGCATAAGTGTGCACACCCAAAATGTGTCAGTACATAAGTGTGCACACTCAAAATGTGTGCACACTCAAAATGCAGAAGTACATAGGTGTGCACACTCAAAATGTGTAAGTACATAGGTGTGCACACTCAAAATGTGTAAGTACATGAGTGTGCACACTCAAAATGTGTAAGTGCATAAGTGTATACACTCAAAATGTGTAAGTGCATAAGTGTGTACACTCAAAATGTGTAAGTGCATAAGTGTGCACACTCAAGATGTGTACACGGAAGTACGGCACTGCGCCGATGGACACACAGCCTTCGATTGCGTCTCCACCAGTTGGATAATCAGTTTGACACCTTACGTATCGCCGTCTTTTATCTTTCTGACGTCAATAGCGAAGACCATCTGATGTTTGTTTCCTCGCCTTCCGTCATCTTGGCCCTCCCCAGCTGACGAGAAATGTTTCATTGGTGTTATTTTTGGATGTCATCCGCCCTGTTTGACGCCTCGGGCTCCAAGCGAATACCAAAAAGCAGCTCAAAGGCAAGCAGGTGTTCATCTGAAAATGTTATACCTCAGACCCACGAGGCCTTCTCGCCTCCTGTGAAGACAGATGTTGAAGACCTCGCCTTTGATGGTGGAAAAGCGGGTGATCATCTTATGAGAGCGAATCTTTCAAAGGAGAAACGCGTCCCGCTGTCGGGCTGAGATGTCTTGGAGGATCTGGGGATGGAGAGTGGTGCACTCGCGCCGGCGTGATGAATGCTGGTGGTTCCTCGGGAGGCACCAAGAGGTCACCCAACTTCTGATGGACACCGGATGTCCTCACACCGATTAGCCCAGCCCTGCAGCATCCGATTTCCGACGCTTGATCGCTCCTCTGATCTTTAGCCCGGTTGTATTAGATGGAGACATGAAGGAGAGGGACGGCGTGTCCCCCCGAGGGCGCCAGAACTAAACACAGCAGGGTGTCTTTTCATATAGAGGATCTTTGACCTGTGTTTTTCTAACAGGGCCTTGAAAACAGAGCAGGACTCCTGTTATATAGAGGATTTTTGACTGGGGTTTATGTGGTCAAGCCTTGAAAACCGCACAATGCGCCTGTCATATAAAGGATCTTTGACTAGCATGTTTGCAGTTGGTCCTTAAAAACAGCAGAGCACTCCGCTCATATATACAGGATCTTTGAGGAGTGTTTTTGCAGCTGATCCTTGAAGACAGCAGAGTGCTCCTATCAAATAGAGGATCTTTGACTAGTGTTTTTGCAGTAGGTCCTTGAAGACAGCAGAGTGCTCCTGTCAAATAGAGGATCTTTGACTTGTGTTTTTGCAGTAGGTCCTTAAAGACAGCAAAGTGCTCCTGTCAAATAGAGGATCTTTGACTAGTGTTTTTGCAGTAGTTCCTTAAGGGCAAAAAAGCCCTACAAAGGATGATACATTTTATCTTTTTTTTTAAATTTTCCGCTAAATCCTTTAACGCGTGTAGGAATCCATCACGTTAGAGGACACGCTAATAGATCATCATCTTCATCGGAGCCGCACAAGCGCCTGCGTCGCTGACACCAGGCAGCAACAATCCCAGGTTGCTACGGTGAAGGCGGCTTGCTTTTTGATTGACGGCCGCAGCATCTGTGTTTTTGTTTGTGTGTGTGTTTCTTTTTTTGTGGCTCGCTGAGGCTCACTTCCTTTTTGGCGGCCCATTGAGCCGTGCAGTCACTGTGCACACATTTAAAAAAAAAAAAAAAAAAAAACAGCCTTCCTGTCTGTAGAGAAGCACTGAGCTATTAATGTACTCTACTTTCTTACACCGTTATTTTCATCCAAATTGGACATTAAAGCATTAGTGGATGAATTTGAGGCGGCATCAAGTATTCATGTCCCGGGTATTTTTAACGTGTCGAGGCATCGGGGTCGTTCAGGTAAAAGGTGAAAGTTGTTTGAAAACTTTTAGCATCATTCTAGTCGTGAATGTTAACTGACAGGGCTGGAAAATCCAAATAAGTCTCAAGTATACTAAAAATTGGCTTTTAGACTAATCATTGTTTCTATCGTGGTTAAGCGTGCAGGCCTCACAGCTAGGAGACCCGAGTTCAATCCCACCCTCGGCCATCTCAGTGTGGAGTTTGCATGTTCTCTCCGTGCATGCGTGGGTTTTCTCCGGAGACTCCGGTTTCCTCTAAATTGTCCATAGGTATGAATGTGAGTGTGAATGGTTGTTTGTCTATATGTGCCCTGTGATTGGCTGGCCACCAGTCCAGGGGTGTACCCCGCCTCTCGTCCGAAGACAGCTGGGATAGGCTCCAGCACCCCCCGCGACCCTCGTGAGGATAAGCCGTAGAAAATGAATGAATTGTTTCTATGGTTACTTCCTGTTGTTGTCCCGGGACACGCCTTGTCGTCGGTTGCCAAAAAGTTGTAAAAGGCCAAAGAAAAAGCACGTTCTTGCAACTATGCTGAAAATATTGGTTACCTTCCAAAACTTAACAAGCGTTTGACCACAGGTTATTTTGTCGTTCTATTTTGAAATTCGTATCTTTGGTTTACGTAACCTCAGCTTTGGCACACACAGTCAGCCAGCAACACATCGGCTGCTTTGGTTGGCACTTGATTCCGTGGACCGACACAGTATAGAGCAAACCGACTAGGTTAACTATAGTCATGTCCACATAAACCAATCATATGACTGTATATTCTATTTAATAGTATGGCAATTTTTCCGTCAGAGAACCCATACTTGAAATGTATTGAAATGTCCTGCTTTCTGAATAACAAAAATATGGTCACCCTACTTTTCCTGACTGTAAGCTGGCGCCCCACACGCAGCAAACGCCTCGTGAATGAACGGGCCGAGGTATGGAAGCGCTTTGCAGTGAGTGAGTGAGTGGGCGTTCAAAGCTGCAGCTCCCTAATGAGTGGGGAAGCCTTTTTCTCTCCAAGTGTGCAGTTAAAGCAGGAAAAAGCCTGCCGGGGCATTGATTGGTGCCTTAGGTGGTCTTAGTGCTAACAAAATGCTAATTCCCTGCCCGCCACGTAGTCTTTATTTCTTCTATTACGTCCTTGGCAATGGGAGCTATGGAAATATAGCTATAGGACACTTTATTGGCCCCTTGAGTGGAAATGAAATTACGTCACACTTGGTGCCGGTCTTGGCTCTAACGACCACTTCAGGACAGTCTAGTCAGTCCTGGTGCAGACCGGACAGTGATGCTGCATTGATGCCAAAGTGTGGCCCGGTGGCCATTTGTGGCCCACAGCTATTTTTCGATTGGCCCGTGGCACATTCTAAAAATACAATTAAACAAGAACATGATACAGAAAACAGTCGGAATAGAATAAAATCATAACATTAGGAGGAAAAAAAACAGTGTAATTATTAAAGTAAAAAATATATACATTAATTAATTATACATAAAATAAAATAAATTAAAAAAATAAAAGTTTAAAGAAGAAAACAGCTTATTTTCTAAAGTCGTCATAATATGAGAAATGAAACTTGGGGGTTATTTTGCAAAAATTTTAATATTACCGCAAGGAAATTCATTTTAAGAATAAATCCACATGACAAAACGGTTTATATATTCCTTCCACTTAGCTACCACAGTGGTGCGTCCATCCAAGGTTTGGACACCCGTGTGTTCATGTCAGCAGAGTGTGTTTGACACCATCTCACTACCCCCCCCCCAATGTGCAGCCACGTTTTGACATTTTTATCATCAGCCTCCATTCATCAACAAAAAACCCTTTTTAAAAAAAAAAAACAAAAACAAAACAATCCAACAAAACAAGCAAAAAGCCGCCAGCGGTTCTGCCCATTATCCTCTCCTCTCACAGAGGCTGTGAAAGGCCCTGCATGGAGTGGCGCTTGTGGAGGGGAACAAAATGATGCAATTAACAGCAGCCTATTAGACCGCTTTGTGCTTTTTGGATGACTTGGTGGCGCCCGACCCGATAATGCAGCGTCACACACAATGAACCAGACGGAGCAAAGAGCGGAATATAATTTATTCATAGATAAAACTAAGATTTTCTAACAAGTGCTGATTTACATGCAGAGTGGTCCATCTGTGCAATAAAACATCCCGGCAAAGAGACCCATCAGCGGTCGGCGTTCATCTTGCGTAGTTTGGCCGGCAGGTTGTCCTCCGGCCTCCTGCCGGCTGACAGCAGTGGGCTGCGCATGGGGACCGGCACCGGGGGCAGGGTAGGCATGAGGCTGTGCTGGTACAGGTCCCCGGTGGACTGGGTCATGGGCTCGAAGCCCACCTTGAGCTGCAGCCGGTTCTCGTCCTCGGGCCCCGAGGAGGACCCGAGGCGCTGCAGCTTGAGCGGCAGGTCGCCGGTGCTGCACGCCTTCTCCGAGTGCTGCGAGCTCAGCATCAGCACCTTCCTCTGCAGGTCCTCCTTGCCGGACGAGCTGATGCGCTGCAGCTTGCTCGGGAGCCGGCTCCCGGCGCCTCCGAGGCGGCCTCTGTCGTCCGAGACGTTGATGCACTCCATGGAGACCACGCGGTCGTGCCGCGCGCCGTGGCTCTCGGTTAGCGCCGGCGTGGAAAGAGGCGAAGGTGGGGAGTTGTTGCCTTCGTGTTCTTTGACGCTGTAAGACGGGGTGGGGACTTCGAATGTGCTGTGGAATTGGGAGTAGTCCACTCTGAAAAAGCCCTCCTCCAGGGACATCACCGGCAGGAATCGATGGCCCCACAGGACCTCATCTTCGGTGTACGAGGTCCTCGCCTGGCAGGTCATACCTACGAATTATATGCAGGTCAATACAGTTACATAATACGCTGGTCCATATGATGCAATGCAGCTGATCTCGGCATTGAACAGGAGTTCCCTCTAGATTGACCATCATGTGCTTTTTCTGCGCGTGAGCTCGGCGATCATGGAGTCATTTTTCCTAACCGTTTTTACCGTTTGGTTGTGGGCTCGCTTCACAATCAATAAACACTAAGTGCCAGGCTACCATGCTCGGCTCGGGAGTAGGAGTTCGGTCCCGTCCTTTGGTTGTTATGTCATCGCATGTTACTATTCCAGGCTCATGCACGGGGGAAAAAGGTCTTTATTTTTTATTTTTTCCTTTTTCTTTCATTTTATTTTTCAAGCCAAAAGTATGACTTTTAATCATCAGTCGGCTGCTGCACTGTGGTGTGAATGTCCGCACGCTGGAGAGGCTTACTGTCCACTCGGTGTGCAGCCTACGTGTCATGTCAGCCATGAAAATAAATGCCTGCTACTCTCCCGACAAGCTAAGGTGCACTTATATGACATTTTGACTGACAGGTGTCAGTTGCGCATAGCGTCTCATACATTTATTCCCTGTTAGAGGTCGCCACAGCATAAATAGTTTACACTCCTGATGCAACTCTTGCCTGGAATCGAACACGGGATGTCCAAAGTGGGGCCCAGGGGCTGTATGAGGCCCACGGCTGTCAATTATAACTCAAAAACAACAAAAATCAAATTATTTTTCACAACAAATCAACATATTAAGAGAAAAGAGTTTTAATTTCATGAGAATAAAATGGTAAAAAGATTATGATTATCAGCATAAAGTAAAATGGTAATGGTTTTATTTCATTTGCGTATGAATATGCATCAGATGACAATTGAATGCATCACATAATCAGTTCCCAGTTCCTCATGTCCAAAAGGAGTAGGAAGAAGCAAAGCTTATTAAATCCTACCCCTCCATCTGGTACTTTTACAATCGGTAACTGTTACATTTGTTCACTTCCTGCTTTCCATAATACAGTTTAAGGTTTTTTTTTGTTTGTTTTTTTTTTTTTTTAATAATGTACCTCGTACCGAAGTACGAGGTGATATGACCATCCAATGACATAATGGTTACCATAGTAACTGTCAATATAGTGATATATATAGCACATCATGACTGGTTCAAGACTCTTCATACTTGTATTTAGCAAACATCAACTGCTTGTATTGTTTCCTGAATTGGCTCATCGTTAAAAAGATATTTCTTTAAAGTCTAAGGTGTACTCAATAGAATCTGTAGCGCAGCCATAAACTTCACACTGCAGCCAGGTTTTAATGGCACTATCAACACAACACAGACCCTGTGGCCTGCCCGCCCCCGCCCCCGCCCCGGCCCCCCGCCACCTCCCTCTTTTTAAATCTCCTAAGCCTATTGAGCGCTGTGCTGTGTCCTCTAGCGCTGCCTAAGTGAGCGTTATCTCCCATGGAGCGAAGAAAAAGGGAGGCGGGATTTATTTGTGTGAGTCCTGCGTTAAATATGCCGAGCGGAGTCCGCCTTTTGGCCCAACATGGCCGCCTGCGCACTTATGGCTCGGTGTGGCCTGACAAAACGAGGAAAATGCAGTGGAAGTCGGACTAAAAGCCTGCGCTCATTAGTCAAAGTGACGCACGCCGCTTCTCCTGCGTGGAAGCAAAGCATCAAGCTATTGTGCTGTCATGAAACATCCGCTGTAATTTAATCAGAGCATCGTTTTCACGTGTGGCCGCCATTCCTACCTTTCCACGTTCCTCTAATACGCCGAGCCAGGAAGGCGCCGGCCAAATGAGATTTCAGCGTCTAGGTCTCAAGTGTCTATCAGACGGGAATGTAATGCGGACTAATGTTCATATTTCCATTTAGATTGAGAGCAAGAAAGAAGCGGGCCGGCCTACCGGTGGTCTCCACGATGCCTTCCAGGATCACCACGATCTCAAACTGCTCGCTGGTCAGGGAGCGCTGGGACAGGTCGAAAAAGGGGCTCTTGGGGTTGATTTCGTGGCAGATGGTGAGAGGGGAGACCAGGAAGAGCTGGTCCGCTCCCGTCCCGAAGCCCACATCCAGCTCACACTGGTCCAGGGGCAGGAACTCGCCTTCGGGGGTCTGGCGGGACTGGAAGGACGTATTGCAGGTTAGGTGAACCACAATGTGAATGTTGTTGCTCGGATTGGATTGTTTTTCACTGGCATGCAAATGGAGACGTATAAAGTCAAAATATTATGAGAAAAATATATATATATATATTATGAGGAAAAAAAGTTTTAATCTCACTAGAAATAAAAACAAAAGAACTCATAAAGTCATAATATTATGAAAATGTTTTTTTGCAAAGTTATCTCTAATTTAGCTAATAAAGTCAAACTAAGGGAATAAAATAATTACAAGAACAATCTTGAAATAGTTTGAATTTTGAAATGAATAAACTAATAAGAGACAAAGCGTCTTTCTCGTCTCACGCAAGATCCAATCCAAAACCAAGTCTTGTCTCTGAAGTGTTTGTTGTTGTTTTTCAAAATGACAACACTTGTTTCGAATCCCTCTTGCCAAAATATGCATATTGCATCTCATTAGCACGTCTCACTAATTAGTCCATCTCCTTGGCTGAGGTTCTCATTTCCCACAGTGTTTTCTTCTCCTCGTTCTTCCTGGAATGACGCCACACAAGCCAACATAACATTTATCATAACAACTCATTTTGTAGCATCCTTTGTTTTCATTCCGCGTGTCTTGTTCTTGCCACAAAAACAGCCCAGAATTCCCACAATATTCCCACACTCATCATTACAAAGCTCGTCATCATCATCATGGAGACAGATGATCACACCCTAAAAGGAATCTTTGGACTAGACTTGGACTTGTACGTCCTGACATTAGACTTGACTTGAGATTAAAGACTGAGATGCTGGTTTGGACCGAACCTTAATACTGAGTCGGTTTAACTTGAATGACGCCTTCCCATGGAAAATTCACTCGCTACGTGTCATCATTCCGCCACCTGCGGTGTCATATTCCCGCATGTGTCACCGGCATGTATCCCTCTTATGTAGGATTCCGTGGACTTGTTTCTGCACGTCTAGTTCCATCACCCGGACCGGCGCTGAAGCCACAGCAGAGTCACAACCACGCACGACCTCTCCCTGACATTGCCCTGCCCCCCCCCCCCCCCGAGAGCCCACGGCGTGAAACGCGTGTAAACAGCGATTTCCAATTGAATATGAATGAGATGCTCCGGCGGGCTTCCTGTCTGAGCCGCTCCGGTGTCAGGAGGCCGACATTGGCTTGTCAGGTACTTAGCGGCTTGTAAAGTCCGCCGTGGCACCTTAGCTCCATCTTCCTAGCTCAGGGACGCCGACACTCTGTCTGCCGTTTGTCGCGTCACGTTAAAAAAGACGGATGAGTGTATGCAAACACGACCGTGCCGGGCGACAGCTGGCGTTCTCCGACAGTCAAGTCCGCAAGTGAGCCCGTGTTTCTCCCCGACGCATGAGGATCGTCATGGCGACAAGTCTATCTGGTCAACATCTCAAATCAAGCCAGACCAACCCTTTTGCTAGCTTACTTTTGCTAGCCAGTGTGCATCAGTCACCGTTACTGTCAGAGGTTCCCTGCTGCGCAGCTAAACACAATAACCCGCACGTAAAGCTTTCTACATCTTCCAGAATCTGCACCTATTCCATCTATATCCTTGGATCAGTTTTATTCATTCATTCATTTTCTACCGCTTATCCTCACGAGGGTCGCAGAGGGTGCTGGAGCCTATCCCAGCCTGGACTGGTGGCCAGCCAATCACAGGGCACATATAGGCAAACAACCATTCACACTCACATTCATACCTATGGACAATTTGGAGTCGCCAATTAACCTAGCATGTTTTTGGAATGTGGGAGGAACGGTCAGTTTTAATTTATTCCAACCTCCGGGCACGCCCACTCCGCTGTGATTGGTCCCACTCAGCTTGTACCCGGCAACGCCCATATAAGGAAGTGGGGGATGGGAACGAGAATACATTCTAACTACATTTATAGGTCAGAAAAGGGGAAAAAGCATATTAAACAAACAAAACAAAGAATAAAGAAAAATTAGGTTGTTGAGTGGTTAGCACGCAGGCCACACAGCTAGGAGACCCGAGTTCAATTCCACCCTCGGCCATCTCTGTGTGGAGTTTGCATGTTCTTCCCGTGCATGCGTGGGTTTTCCACGGGTACTCCGGTTTCCTCCCACATTCCAAAAACATGCTAGGTTAATTGGTGACTTCAAATTGTGAGTGTGAATGGTTGTTTGTCTATATGTGCCCTGTGATTGGCTGGCCACCAGTCCAGGGTGTACCCCAGCTGGGATAGGCTCCAGCACGCCCCAGCGACCCTCGTGAGAATAAGCGGTACAAAATGAATGAATGAATGAATGAATGAGGTTGCGGTAAAAGTTTTAATATTACATGGGAGTAATGTCACATACTGCGTTGTTACTCTCTTTTATTCTCTTGTTTGCGGCTTCCTTCTCCTCTCCAGAAGTGCCGCCTCCTCCTTCCCCTAGTTGACAGCCCCCCCCGGGGGGGGGCATGACAAACAATAATTGAGACTCACTGCACCAGACAGAGTTATAGAGTGTATTTGTAAAAAGTAAACGAAGTGCAGAATATCACTCCTTGCAGGAGACACCTCCATAAGGCTGCGTTCCCAGCAGGGTAGAGCTTACTAAAAGTACTTTGAAGACCAGACGCCTCCAATACACGATTGTCGCAGGTACATTTCAAATTGATGGGACCTTGAAGATCATGAAAGCAGGGTTATTGGTTCTCTGCTTGCTTTCAGCTCACTGCTTTCAGCTCACTGCTCAGTCACATTTGGATGAAAGTAACCAGCTCATCAATGTTCTCGTCACCTGCGACCGACTTCATTGTCTCGGCTGCAGGATCAGCATTCCGCTCAGCTCGCACGTTCATTCAGACTTCTAGCATCTAATCAGTGCTTCTCTATCATCTCCACTGCCCCCCCCCCCCCCCCCCCCCCCCGGTCCTCGGCTTCATAACTCAATCTCTGTTAGCAGAAAAGAAAATCCATCAAGAAATGAAAGGGCTTTCTGTTTTTGGTGCCACTTCTTCAAAGCTCCGGGGAGATGAAACAAGGCGGCTCATACGATGCAAACGTAAATCCTTCTATCCTCAACCTCCCCGGTGACGCCAGACTTGCCTCCCGGACCCGCGTGTTCCGCCAGGAAAGCCCCCCCCCCCCCCTGCGGACGGCGGTGCAGCACGCGAGGCTGCGCTTCATCCGCTCGCCGAGGGACTTTGTGACAGCTCCCGTCGGCCTGCCTCCTCCGTCTTTGCTGTCAGGCGCTAATTATCCACCGCGGCGTCAGCGGCACGCCGACAACTTCCTGTCCAAACAGCCGCCATTGTTTCACACTTAGACGATCAGTAGAAGCGTCCTCTTTTTTTTGTTGTTTGTTTTTTTTTGATGACAGGAAGACACTCTTTCAGAACAGGAAGACCCCCAGCATTGCCACACCTGACTCGTTAGCCAAGGGAACGACGGAGCTTAACTTCTTTTTACACTTGCACAACAGTCAAGCATGTTAAACAGGACCTGCCGAGGATGTGTCTGTGGCGTGCCGCTTCTATACGCCTTCATTACTGCCGTCAAAAGTGACCCATTAACTTATTTTTACACTTGTAATGCTGCCAGGTGTTTCTCTGCATTATTTCTACCTTTACTGTTGACAGTGCTTCACTTATTTTTACACTTGTGACATAACCGTCATAACAGGATGATTCGGAGATGATTTGGTGCATTTGTTTCTGCGTGTAGCCCAGCCATAGGTGCTCCAATGAAATGTGCTTTTCCATGGCGGCCGTCTGCCGCAGAGGTCATTTCTGCTTCAAGCCCCCCACTTCAAAGCATTGACTGGGGGGGGGGGTGGTATCCCGACTTGCAATCGCCGCCCATCAATCGGTTTTATTAACAGATAGCTATCAGCTTTATTAAAGGCCAACCTTTTTGCCCTCAGTCGTCCCAGGCGGGATGCTGCAGTTTGGAGATCCAGCATACATTCCCAGCCGCTGTATAGAAAAACACTCATCAGCGCCACATGCATCAGCGTGGGCACAAAGTAACCAGATCCAATGCAAGAGTAAAAAGCGTCGATTGGGTAGCAGCTCAACAGCACCACCAACACCTCAGCACAGGGACTGCAAAATGTGATGATTCTGCCAATAAATGGAGAGCATCATCTTTGATATCATCTGTGTTAGTGCTGCAGCAAACCAACAGCTGCAGCGTGGCAGTCAGATTTATTTATTACTGAGACTTCTTGGACTTCTATTGGTTTGACCTTCTCAAAAGCTCACGGTGACGGCCATAAAAATGTCTACTTTTGACACACGGCTTGCTCCTCCCCCTCCAAACACGCCTTCTCCTCCGATTTCCTATCAACATTTGCAATAAAAGCGACTGTTGCAATTATTAGATTAGATTCCCCTGCAGGACCCCCCGCACCCTTATCTCTTCAATTGCCACTCTTCACTTGCAACACAGTCCGTTCATTTGTTCTGAATTTCTGACAAAGACTGGAACAGGTTTTCCCATGTAACTCCCAATTAGTCCAGGATATTTAAAAATACTTTTTATAGACAAAAATGATAGATTTACATGCAGAAAACGACTTCCAATACGTCCTGGCAAGATTGAATGCAATCGTATTGGAACTTTCTTTGGCCCCGTGGCGGGTTATTTAACAGCCACCCTCAATACAGTACAGCGCAACAGTGCGTTCAATATTGTACGAAAGCCAAATCACACAAAAAGCGAGGTTTGACTGTGTGAGTTTCATATTTGCGTCTCAGCGCACAACCACGGTGCATTCAAGGACTGATGATGAAGGATGAAAAAACATTAGCAGTGAATTGTTTGCCGGTATGTGTCTAGTGTGGACATTTGACCAGTATTATTATGATTATTCACATAGGAGTGAATGAGATGTTTTCTGCAGCCTAATTTTGGAGTAAAATAATGAAAATATTAATTATTTGCACCCAAAATTGTACTTAATGTTGTGTCCACAAAGTGATGAGGTCTGATTAAGATGCCGAGAGCTTCTGGCCGCGTCTCATGAGGGGGGGCACGTCAGCGTAAAAGCGTGTGATTGTACTTCACGGGGCCGCTCGCTTTCTGCGTGCTTGTAAATGTGGAAAAAAAAAAGCCTTTGCTCTGTGCCTCTTTTTCTCCTGCACACATCATTAAGCCGCCTGACGCTGCACTACACACGTGCGTGCGTGTGTGTGTTTGTGTACACGGCATAAAAAAAAAAAAAAAAAAGCACCTTACGGCTAATGCTGTTTGTCTTCTTTACGGCCCGTTTTGCACGTCCAACATGGATGTAATGGAAAGGAACTCAATTATGATAATTGAAAGAGGAGTCGGTCTATCTTGTGGCTCTTTGTGGTCATTTTCCGCACCGCCGCTCACGCAGATCTGCTGCAGCAAGCTGACGCATAGGCAACACAACTGGAATGGTTCACGTACGGAAAAAAGGCCTAACATTCCAATTTGTACGTGCACACATCACGTATGCACATGGATTTCATTAACGGAAGAGTTGATGAGTACGTGGTCTACAATGGCGACCACCGGTCTCTAATTAGCGGCAGGCAAACTACTCATGTACTCTTTTAAAATGGCCTAGGTGAGCGGTCAGCATCCAGCAGCTTTATATACCTCTGCATGCGCTTTAAAATAATGCATGTGTTAATGAAAGACCACGTGGTCAAAGAGCTATGTTTTCCTTTACACTTTCTCATGCACTCTAAATCATTATTAAAGTTTAAAAAAAGCGTTTATTGTTCACATGAAATCCTGTCATCCCACTCACTAATATCCGACATCAGTACGAAAAGGTAAAGCACGCCGCCAAAGAAAAAAAGAAGCCAATTTCCAACTGCCGTAAATACACTTCCCGCTTAGCGCCGCCTCCCCAGGAGAGCACTTTTACTGACTCCACGCTACTCCGTGCTCCTCTCACATAGGCCAACTCTACTCTATCCCGGCTTCACACCTACCCGAGCGGCACACAAACAACACACACTCGCACACCGCCGCTCTTATCGGGCACCTGCCGCCGCTGCAGCTGATGGATTGCGATAACGACGCCATAAGCCATGTTTGGTTTGACAAAAGCCCGCAGGAGGCCGTGCACTGACAGCTGCTTGCTACATGCTACTTAAACACTAACAACACATGCAATATGTAGCATATGTACTCTATTCTGGACAATAAAAGACATGTACCTTTGCCCGACCGGTACTTGGGTACAGCAGATTTCCTTCTTTCAGTGCAAAAGCGAGTCTACGAGTATGGAAGCCGCCATGGAACCGCTTTTGCTGTGAAAGGGTCAATCTGGATCAGATCTGGAGATTCTGAAGCAAATATTATAGGGTGTTTTTTTAACGTTTGCTGAATATAAATGACATAAGGTATAAGTCAAAAGTTTAGACGCACTTTCTCATGCTGTTCAATGGGAGCTTGTGTCCAAACTTTTGACTGGCACTGTACTTGCATACAGTATACTATGTAAATGTATACAGTATCAATCCAAGGTACAGTATTTCCGTCATTCAAAGCTCTTATCAATGTGCACATTCTCTTGTGGTACCCGTTAAAATACAGACACAATACAGTTTTAGTCGCACAATTAATTACATTATTGAAATTATTTTTGTAGTTTTTTTAGATATGTTTTTTGCAGTATTATAATTATTATAGTCATGATTACTTATAACAATACACCAGTATAATGGGCTTTTTCCATTATATTTAATTTCATGACTTCATTCATTTATTCATTTTCTATCGCTTATCCTCACGAGGGCTGGAGCCTATCCCAGCTGTCTTCGGGCGAGAGGCGGGGTACACCCTGGACTGGTGGCCAGCCAATCACAGGGCTAATTTCATTCATTCGTTTCACTCTCTCATTTTCTACCGCTTTTTCCTCACAAGGGGGTCGCGGGGGTGCTGGAGCCTATCCCAGCTGTCTTCGGGCGAGTGGCGCGGTACAGCCAATCACAGGGCTAATTTCATGACATTTAAATGTTATTTCATTGTCATTTTTCGAGATGCAACCATTCTAACCCTATCATTGACCATCAGTTGGTTTTGATTGGTAAAGTTCTAGGAGTGCAGGGGGGTGGGGGGGTTCGTCTCGGAGGACCCACCTTGATGAGCTTGCAGCGTATCTGCGCGGACACCATGTGGCTGTTCCTCAGGTTGCCTACCCGGAACATGAGGCACAGCTTGCCGTCCCGTTGCGAGATGACGGCGTCCTGGCTGAACATCAGCGTCTCGGCGCGCTTCTTGGGCTGCGACATCTTGATGAACATGCAGCCGATGAGGAAGGCGTCCACGATGGAGCCCAGCAGCGACTGGAAGAGGAAGAGGATGATGCCCTCCGGACACTTCTCCGTGATATAGCGGTAGCCGTAGCCGATGGTGGCCTCGGTCTCGATGAAGAATAGGAACGCGGAGGGGAAGTTGTACACGTTGGCCACGCAGGGGGTGTAGGAGGCGTCGTGGCCGTGGTTGAGGTCCCCCCTGATGTAGGCGATGATCCACCACATGGACGCCATCACCAGCCAGGCCACGGTGTAGGTCAGGATGAAAATGAGCAGGTTCCAGCGCCACTTGAGGTCCACCAGGGTGGTGAAGAGGTCGGACAGGTAGCGGCTGGTCTCGCCCCCCAGGTTCCCGTGCTGCACGTTGCAGCGGCCGTTCTTCTCCACGAAGCGCTGACGCTTCTTCTTCACCGGTGCCGAGAAGGCGCTGGCCCGGTTCGTGTTGACCACCTGGTAGTCCTCGCCGAATTTCCTTCGAAGTGTCGCCATTGGATCTCCACTCCGCGTTAAAAGGTGAGCAAATAATCCATAATTTTGCTTGTTTTTTTTTTTTGCCTCCGAACTTGTTACCTGCAGTGCGTAAAAGTCACCATGGTCACTTTGGCGCGCAGAGCTCTTCCTCTTGATGTTGTGGAAACAGCTTTACTTGTGCTTTAAATCCGAATTATGATCCGAATCACTTTAAAATCAATCCGAGATGATTCCAGTTGGCGTGAGGCTCAGGTTGGACGCGGAGAGCCCACAAGATGTGCGCTTTGAGCCGTGGCGCACTCACCACGTTTGCTCCTGGCTGTGGAGGAGGTGTGTGCGTGTGCGTGTGTGTACGAGAGAGAGAGAGAGAGGAGGGGAGATTTACGCATGACCACCTTTGTGTTTAATAGGAGCGAAAGGGAGGAGGGTTGTGTGTGCGCCATTTAGTTGTGTTAATTTGGTTCGTGTCATCAGTGTGCGCTCGAAATGATGTCGTCTACTTAACTGACTAATCCCTCAGTCCATTCGACTCTACCTTGTGCTCTTTTAATTGGCTTTTGTATCCTTTAAATGAATGGACCAGCGCGCCAACTACAGACAGGCAGTAAGTCAGAGGGCGCCCTCTGGCGGTGAGATGCCCTAAGTGCATGTAACTTGGCTTTGTCCTATCTAACTACAGTACAGCTCTACATCAGCATTACCTTAACATTAGTGGGTAGCTTCAGAGGCTAACTTTAGTGGTTTTAGGTTAGTGGTTGGGGTTAAAGTTAGGATTTAGGGTTAGGGTTTGGAGGGTTAGGATTAGAGGCTAACATTAGCGTTAGGGTTAGTAGTATGGCTGGCATCCATTACAATAGGATTAGGCTAATGACTGGTTGGTGTTGGGTGTAATGGTTAATGTTAGGGTTAGTGGTTAGTGTCTTTTCAATTATTTCTGTCATGCCCCCCGCCCCCAAGGGAAACTTTATTAGTCAAGATTTTGGGTTACTGTTGTGTTTAGGGTCAACGGTTAGCCTTTGGTGTTAGGTTTAAGCTCTAATGGTTCATGTTGGGGTTAGCGCTTTGGTCCATATTGTACTCTACGTCTACGAGTACTACGATAAAGCTCTTACCCGTTAAAATACCGACACAATACAGTTTTAGTCGCAGAATTAATTATTACATTATTGAAATTATTTTTTAATTTTTTTTTCTGTTTTTTGCAGTATTATAATTATTTTAATCATGATTATTTATAACAATACACCAGTATAATGGGCTTTTTCCATTATATTTAATTTCATGACTTCATTTATTCATTTTCTACCGCTTATCTTCAGGAGGGTCGCGGAGGTGCTGGAGCCTATCCCAGTTGTCTCCGGGCGAGAGGCGGGGTACAGCCAATCACAGGGCTAATTTCATGACATTTAAATGTTATTTCATTGTAATTTTTCTATATTTAGATGCAACCATTCTAACCCTATCATTGACCATCGGTTGGTTTTCATTAATGGTTCATGTTGGGGTTAGCGCTTTGGGTTATATTGTACTCTATGAGTGAAGGAATTGGTTGACAAGTCCACGGTGGCGTCCTCCCCGCCACAAGACAAATAAAGCCCCCTCACAGAGAGACCCCTGCCTCAACAAGAGGGACTTCTGATCCTCAGCGGAGAGGAGGATTAGAGCGTAGACGACCACGACCGCCATCTGTTAGTGTGTTGGCTGAATCAGTGCTGTGGCCGAAGATGTTTGAACATCCACCTGCTTTGTTTGTCAGACCGGGATGCATTCAAGCGAGGATGGGGAGGGGGGGGACAAAGGGTGGCCGCCCAGACTGAATTATTAATGACGCCTTTGAATTGATCAGCCCGGGCGTCATATGATACACTTTAGCACAGATTCCACCGCGGGACAATGACGCCTTTGTCTCCTTCACTTTGGGAAAGGTACCCTCACGTCTCTGTCACACGTCCGTATAGCGAAGCAGGCTTTGACCTTCACATCCTGCTCATCATCATCACCATCATCATTGTGGCGTTGAGAAAAAGTTGAGCTCCACACTGACTTTTACTTGTGGATGCTCTTGCAGATGCTAAAATACAAACGTCTTTGTCTCACAGAGGTCACCTTCAACTTTACTAGCAAAGTACGCTGCAGCGTGTTTAAAGTCATACTCTATATATTTACACATACAATGTATATGCAGTAGTTTTATGTATACTGTATGGAAGAAGCAGGGTAAAAGTGCACACAGTCTTTTATATACAATATTTATATTTTTACATATCTCTACTCTCTAATGTTCATTGATGCTCTCCTTTCAGAATTAATGACTTCATTAGCAAAAGCAATTAGGAGTGGGGGGGTCTTTTAGATGCACACACACACACACACACACACACACACACACCATGCGGGACATCTTCTGAATCTATTATACTGTATTTTAGCTGTTAAAAATATGCTACAAAACGCCATACCTGGTACTAATATGTATGTAATATCAGGAGTAGTCGGTCATAGCTTCATAATATTTACCTAATGTGTCTTCATGTGGGACCTCTTTAGTGTAGCATTGAAACATTTAGTGCAAAGTAGGCAGTGTTTCCCATACATTAATGTTTCATATTTCATGTTCCTCAATCAAGCTAGTAATATTTCATTGTGGGTAAGAAGAAATACTATCATGATTGTAAGAAGTTTAGTCTTTTATTCATGTTAGCAAAGCTACATACTGCGTAGTTTTTGTATGTTTGACCCCCAAAAGTTGTACACTACAACAAATCAATGTTGGGATGTGCGCGTGCGTGTGAGTGTGTGTGTGTGTGTGTGCGCTGGTAGAACCCACAATGCACCGCGCCGAGCCAAGATGGAAGACCCCAGCAGCTGCAGCAGGACAATGTTTTGCCTTTAGATTTTCGGGGGAAACGGACCGCAGAGAGCGATTTATCCCGGCCAGAGGAGCGGCGTGTGGTCATGCAGCGGTAAGCGACACTCTAGGTGGGGGGGAAGTTCGGCCACAACCGGTTCGGCGTGGAAGTCCAAACTTGCGGTGCGGGACAAGACGACAAAGCGGCGGACTGCCTGCCTGCCTGGATGGCTGCCTGGCTTCCAGGCTGCCGCTAACGCTAGCTCGCTAAGCTAGCAGACGAGCATCATTGTTCGCTGGGGAGTTTTGTTGTGGGTCATGCCTCTCTTGGCGCTCCATCACCTTCCCTTCGGGAACCAAGCCGCTCGCTCGCTCGGACGAAAACAGTAAATATGAAAATAAATTCTCATTTGTATTTAATGTTTTTTTTAATATTGATACCAAACACTGTACGCTAGTTGTTGTTGTTTGTTGGCGCTCGATCATTGTTTGTCGTCGTCTAAATGTTGTCTCAACTAAAAGAAAAAACTAGCAAAATAACCCGTTTCTAATATCACATATTTTTTTCTTAAACGTTTATTTTTCGGGAAATGTTTCGACGTGGTTGTTGAGGTTATGTGCGGTTCTTATAATACATTAATTATTCCCTGGCATCACAAAGAAGCCCCCCCCGTTCCTACGGCCCCTAGACATAGCTAGCCAAGCTTGCTAATTGCTAGCTAAATATCATGGCATATTTGACATCATTTCCTAAAAGATTTATTACTTTGAATTCCACAGAAAGTGTAAAGTTGACTTCTGGAATTAGTCTAGCCAAAAGCTGGATGTGTTGGATGTTTTATGATAGATCTTTTATCGATTTTATCGATTGGATATCTATTGATGCCTGGCAGGAGGTGTCTTTGCTACAGAGACAGCAGTTAAAATTAAAACACAAATTAAGGTTAAATAAAACACGATTAAAATACACAAGCTATATGTATTATAAGTTATAAGTATATGTATTATTAATACTTGTGTATCAATATGGTACAATCAGTGCATAAAGTGTGAGTGAATGTGCGCGTGTAAACAGATACAAGTTTAAATAGCTTGGAAAACTTTCATATTCTATAGAATATTTAATTCAATTTCATACTTTATAATCATGGCTTACATTTTCTTTAAAATAAACTCCAAAGTATGATAAGTGGACTATGAAATACTTTTTTTTTTGCTCCAATCAGCAAATAAACTGCAAAAACGTCCTATGCCTTTAAATCACGGGTGTCTCTTAATTTTCTAACAAGCAAAAAAAGTATACTTATTTATTCACATAAATTTATTTCAGCCATTTATCTTGAAGCATGTCACATGCTGCTCTAAACTTATTATTCACCATTTAAATACACTTGTCAATACAATTTAGTTGTTTTGTAATTGAATGAAATGTTTTTTTGGGGGGGATCCACAATGTGCCACAATGGCCGCAGCCGTGTGATCACACTTTTGTTTGTGCACGCTGCGTGTGTACACGCTCATTGGCATATAATCTCATTCAAATAGGATGACTGGGTCAGACGGAGACACGGCGCAGATTAACATCCAAACGCCAATCCTCTCACGCGTAATGTTGTCGCAGTAAAAGCCGGAATATATTCTGTATGCGAGGCGCTGAGCCAGACCGTGTAACCCTTTTATTGACCCGCAGATCATGACTGCGTAATCCACGTAAGCGGGCCGGCGGCGAGACAATTCATAATCTCAGCCATGATTGTATAGATGGCCGCTCACGTCAGCTCATCATTTGCTGTGCATCGATCTCTTGCAGGATGACACCGATCGGCACGCCGTAGTCACCCCGCCATGAATATCATCCAAGACAAGCTAGGCAACGACTTCCTACGCTCCAACGGCGGCGGCATGGACTCCAGCTTCGGCCCCGGCATGATCATGTTCAGCCACCTGCCGCCGGTCGCCAGCTTCACCCGCCTGCCGCCTCAGGAGATGATCCTGAAGAAAGAGCGGGACTCGCCCGACTGCATCGCCGGCTCCCTGAACGGCGGAGGCGGCGTGGGAGACTACGTCCACGCTCTCGGCATCAAGCAGGAGAAGGTGTCGGAGCACGATTACCGCCTGCCGCTGTACCCGGGAGGGCTGGGAAAGAGCACGGAGCTGCTGGAGCTGACGGTCAGCAACAACCAGAACCTGCTGGTGCACGAGCTCAACATGGCCAACGTGAGTACCTGTGATGACGCAACACCCGTCGTTTACATTAGGTGCGGTCTGTCAACGTAGCTTGTCGTTACAACTCCGAAGACGCTCGCATCTTCTGCTGCGTTGGTTTCAGCACCATAGAACAATGGCACGGAGTGAGCCAGTAGAAAGTTCAGTTGTATTTTATAAGATGTTTTTTTTCCACGCTTTTATGTACTCCTTTTTTTGTCTCTCCCACAAACATATTCCTCTCTGTCATTGAAAATTATGCAAATGATATGAAGATGTCGTGTAAACCACAACCAGAAATAGATTGCGGTCCCGTGGGAGACGCTGAACACACAAAAGTAGAATGTTGACTGGCAGCCTTGGGAAGCTAAGCTAGGTCTAGCGTGGCGCTCGTCTTTGTTCTTTCGTTCATGCTGGACATTGTTTGCGTTGATAACACACCGAGATGCCAGCTGTCTGACTAGTAGCAGTAATATTCATAAGCAATATTTATGAACAGTACCTTAATGTACTGTACTATACAGTACAGTAAGATTCCTTTTTATAAATCAGATATATGTTCACACCGCAGGTCATGTGACCTGTATTTGACTATTTTTTTAAAAACATATTTTAATTTTTTTTAACATTATTAGAGCCCTCTACACATGAAATAACACCCCTATAGTCACTTTTATGCTCATATTATCCAAAATAGAGGACAAAATGAAATCTTGTTAGCATTGGAAGAGTTCCTTGTTCCTTTAAAAAAAAAAAAAAAACAACTTCTGAGCTTATTAATTATTTAATTAGTTTTGGTAATTATTACTTTTGTTTAACGCTAGTCAGTGTCTCAAAAAATAAAAACTAATAGTGTGTAGATAGCTTGTTCAAATTTGTAACAAAAAATAATAATATAAATAAATAATATAAATATAATATAAATATATAATATAATATATATAATATAAAAATAAGTAAATAAGGAGTAAAAGTTGTGTGGTAATGCAGGCTATATGATGAACAAACGTAATGTTGCGACCCGTGAACACCGCCATGACACAAAAAGCACATTAATATTCGCCAGTGGGAGGAGCCGCAGACAGGAAACGTGCAGGGGAGGAGCTCGCATCAAAACCGTCACGGCAAAGTAAATCTACCGACGGCTCGCCGTACAAAATGTAAATGCCCCCCCCCGGCCCCCTCCCCTCTTGGCAGATGATGTCACGGCTGCTCAGCGTGAATGAAAACGTCTTGGCGAGGACACAGCTGTCTTGTTTGAGCTCGCACTTCATTGCAGACGTCTTTTGTGCTCATTCAAACACAAGCGCGCCCTCGTGACAATAGGCGGGCCGCCGAGGTCGCCTAATGTGGATTAGTAGTCCGCACACATGGCTTTAATGGATACATTTCAAAAAAATGGAAACCCTACGCTTGATGTCGCTAGCAGGTGTGGGATAGATTCAGCCATCGCTAGAAGTGCTGGATCGTCCGCAACGACACCTTCAAGTCCACTTCTGCTCCCGGGACTTGATCAGAGGTGGACCGCCGCTTTATTTCTTTGGACATAATCCCACAAAAAAAAGCTCTCAAAGTGAATTGTAGGTCACGTATCCACAGGAGGGCTGTAAATTTAGGCCGTTGCTTGTCGTGCTTTTCCCTCCGCGAGCGCATCTCATCCAATTTATCGACTGCGCGTTGTTTACACCAGCACGTGTTTTATGTGCGTACGCGTCCATTTAAAGGCCGCACGCCCGTCAATGAAAGCATTTCCATGCACCGCCTCGCTCTCACGGCGTCTCCCTTTTGTCATCCTCACAGCTGCCGGGTCAGTTGGGAAAGGAGCCTGCTGGGAGGAAAGGTCGAAGGTCGAATGGGGACGGACAGGAGGGCAGACCTCGGAAGAAACGTAGCGAGAAGGTTGGTTTGCCGTGCTCCTTTTTTAATCATGTATTATCTATTTTATATAGCTTGTAAAAGACACAATTTAGTGGTTTTTTATTTAAAATTTTTAAACATCTGAAGCTATTTTCAGCACAATGTGATGGGACAATAACTAACGGGCGGCTTAACTGTCATCCAGTCTCCACCCTCCCCGTTTTTGTGAAGGACTCGTCCCCAATCAATGTGGCGGGATAGCAGCCAACTGTCAACTTGCACTTTGCAGGCTGAGAGGAATTCGGTTGAAAATCTGTCAAAAAAATATGCTAAAATTCCATTTAGCGGTCAAAAGTTGGGGGTGTAACGCTTCCTTTTAATAATCATTCCAGAGTTGCTCATCTACGCTCATATTTCCACAGACACACTGTGACTTATAAGTCACCTTTACAAGACGTCATCTTTGCGATCAATTTAGACCAAATTAAACATGTAACGTTTAACATCTTTATTAAAAAAATATTTGTTTATTATTTATTCTTTATTTCCTAGTATTGGTGCAATCCATCGTCTTTTAAATCATGTTGGATCAATATGCATCACGTGGAATGGAAACTTGGATCATAGGAATATAAATTGATACATCCATATAGGGAATGAATCGTTACACCCCTAATAAACACCTACAATTTATTCATAGTAACAGCAGAAATAATCTGTTCCAGGGTCAAGCTGTGGCCTTTTGAACTTTACAGGCAATGTTTTAAATAACATTGAATATTTAGCCAAGCCGGTTTATATCCTTATAGTAGGATGGCAATGTGTGTGCTGCTTGTGTTACGTTACATACCTGGTTCTGTGCTTGTGTTACGTTACATACCTGGTTCTGTGCTTCTTACGTTACATACCTGGTTCTGTGCTTGTGTTACGTTACATACCTGGTTCTGTGCTTGTGTTACGTTACATACCTGGTTCTGTGCTTCTTACGTTACATACCTGGTTCTGTGCTTGTGTTACGTTACATACCTGGTTCTGTGCTTGTGTTACGTTACATACCTGGTTCTGTGCTTGTGTTACGTTACATACCTGGTTCTGTGCTAGAGTTACGTTACATACCTGGTTCTGTGCTTGTGTTACGTTACATACCTGGTTCTGTGCTTGTGTTACGTTACATACCTGGTTCTGTGCTTGTGTTACGTTACATACCTGGTTCTGTGCTGGTGTTACGTTACATACCTGGTTCTGTGCTTGTGTTACGTTACATACCTGGTTCTGTGCTTGTGTTACGTTACATACCTGGTTCTGTGCTTGTGTTACGTTACATACCTGGTTCTGTGCTTGTGTTACGTTACATACCTGGTTCTGTGCTTGTGTTACGTTACATACCTGGTTCTGTGCTGGTGTTACGTTACATACCTGGTTCTGTGCTGGTGTTACGTTACATACCTGGTTCTGTGCTTCTTACGTTGCATACCTGGTTCTGTGCTTGTTACGTTACATACCTGGTTCTGTGCTTGTGTTACGTTACATACCTGGTTCTGTGCTTGTGTTACGTTACATACCTGGTTCTGTGCTTGTGTTACGTTACATACCTGGTTCTGTGCTTGTGTTACGTTACATACCTGGTTCTGTGCTTGTGTTACGTTACATGCCTGGTTCTGTGCTAGAGTTACGTTACATGCCTGGTTCTGTGCTAGAGTTACGTTACATGCCTGGTTCTGTGCTAGAGTTACGTTACATGCCTGGTTCTGTGCTAGAGTTACGTTACATACCTGGTTCTGTGCTAGAGTTACGTTACATACCTGGTTCTGTGCTAGAGTTACGTTACATACCTGGTTCTGTGCTAGAGTTACGTTACATACCTGGTTCTGTGCTAGAGTTACGTTACATACCTGGTTCTGTGCTTGTGTTACGTTACATACCTGGTTCTGTGCTAGAGTTACGTTACATACCTGGTTCTGTGCTAGAGTTACGTTACATACCCGGTTCTGTGCTTGTGTTATGTTACATACTTGGTTCTGCGGTTGTCATCATCAATCGTAGCCCTTTTGTGTCGTCACAAAAAGCTAAAGGTAAAAGTCAACTCCATTTTTCTTGTGGATCATATATCACTTGTCCTTTAGAGTATTATTTTAAAGCGCTAATGTCGGTCATTTTGGTAACAGAACATGTTCTTCATGATGGAATGTCTCCTCTTCCTCCCCAGCAGTCCATGCTGCTGGATGCGGATGGCGGCAGCTTGTCTCCGGGAAGCAAGCCTCACATCTGCGAGCACTGCAGCGCCGCCTTCAGGAGTTCCTATCACCTCCGCAGACACGTCCTCATTCACACAGGTAGCGGCCGCCGTCAATACGTGAATAGCGCCCGACACTCCCATTTATGTTTGCTGTTATCAGGCTAATGCGGTTTATTGCGCTACATGATTGCTAGCATAACCTTTATAGTTCACTCATTCCATGTAATTGCTCCGATTTGTACAACACGCTACAACGATTTGCCTCTACGTGATAATGGCGAGGGGCTCACAACTGCTTGTGCATCGATGCCAATGATTGATTAGCTGCAGGTCACATGATGTCACTCCATAGACACACTTGATGCTCCTTTATTATTCACAACATTTAATGGTAAATATTCATTTACAAAATAAAAATACATTCACATTAGGAAGATAAAGTCAAAATAATAATTCATGTTGGCTTTTTATTGTGTTGTCCTTCTTGCAGGTGAGAGACCCTTCAGGTGCAGCCAATGTAACATGAGCTTCATCCAAAAGTACCTCCTCCAACGGCACGAGAAGATCCACAGCGGTGAGTCGTCACCCCTAAGCATCCCCCCACCCCCCGCTGACCCAAAAGATGTCTGACACGGTTTCCTCCTTCCTGTTGAACCCCCCCCAGGAGAGAAGCCGTTCAGCTGCGACCAGTGCAACATGCGCTTCATCCAGAAGTACCACATGGAGAGACACAAGCGCACGCACAGCGGAGAGAAGCCGTACAGATGCGAGACCTGCCAACAGGTTTGTGACCTCCTCGTCTACTTCCTGCTTCTTATGGCGCCGACGTCCAGCTGTAGCGTTCTTTAGCCTCGTGTTTGTGCTTCAGTATTTTTCTAGGACGGACCGCCTGCTGAAGCACAAGCGAACCTGTGGAGAAGCGTTAAGGAAGGGCCTGGATCCCAGCATGATGGACATGGGATGTGTGGACTTGGGCAGCTACGGAATCACTCAGGGAAACTCTGGCAGAAAAAGAGGACGCTCCAAGAATCCCGGAGAGGGAGCACCCCGAAAGAAGAAGAAGGGAGACGGAGGGACGCTGAGAGTGCCCCATGTTCCCGGCGCCGTGTCTGGAGCGTACAGCATTCACGAGTACGCCGTGGAGAACCAGACGGTGTCCTCGTCCACCGAGCCAGGCCCCAGTATGCAACACCACGGCCGTGCCCCAAAGATGGCCTTCAAGAAGGCCCCCCGTAAAGGTGCGGACAAAGGTGGCAAGGCAGATGTGTTGGAGCAGAGCGGGGCCGACGTGGATCACGGTCTGGGCCTCATGCATGCCAATGGTGCCAAAGTGGGCGGCGCCACCAGCAGTAACTATGACGACGCCATGCAATTCCTCAAGAAGCGGCGCTACCTTCACGGCCCCCACAGCGTGACATCATCGGGGCCCGCGGTGGGAGTGGGAAGTGGCAGCGAATACGACGTGGGGCTGTTGTCCTCACATCCCGCTGTCATCCAGGGCACCGTGTCCACCATGATGGACGCCGACACCCCACTCAGTCTGGACAAGTCCGGGATCCCCGATGAGGTGCTGCAAAGCCTGCTGGACCACTACAGCCAAAAGCCAGACGGCTCCCACCATGACATCCACTTTGACATCGGCGAACAACATGTGGAACTCACCCCCCCTGATGCCGATGCCCCCAGCCCGTCCGGGGACAAGACCGCCGTGATGAACGAGTACTCGCGCTTCCTGCTGCAGGCTCTGGAGCGCACCAGCCACACGGGCGGCTTCCCCCTCGGGCCCGGCCCCGCTTCCTCCGGAGTCTTCACCACGGCCCACACGGTGAGCCCCCTCTACTCTGACAAGAACATCTACACCACGACGCCCCTGGAGTGCGGCTTCGCCCCCTCCGTGCCAAAGGCGCACTTTGCCATGCTGGCGGGCTCCTCGCCGCAGCACGTCTTCCACCTGAGCAGCCTGGACGCCCCCCCACCACCTCACCAGCAGCTCGCCCCCTCGCAGGAGCTCAGCGAGCAGATGGAGAAGCAGCACTCCTCCACTCCGCCTTCCTCCTACCAGATCAGCCCGTCTGACCTCAGCAGCCACAAGGAAGCCGCCAAGACCGCCGTCTTCCAGCTGCCCCCCTCCAAGGCCACCTACCAGATAGAAAACTTTGCTCAGGCTTTTGGCTCTCAGTTCAAATCGGAAGAGCGTGGCTTGTGCTACGCCGCCGACTCGGACGCCGAGCACCGGATAAGGACCCCCGTGTCAGAGTTCTCAGGGTACAGCACCTTACTGTCGGACGTCGGCGAGCCGACCAGCTCGGCTCCTAAAACGCCGACCAGCCAAAGCTTCCGATGAGACCACATTGTCCTTAAAGGTATTAGCTGGTTTTTTTATGGGACATTTTTATTTGAATTCTTCCTAAGCTGTTTGTCTTCACAAGGACAATATCTATAAATATTTTTTTAAATTAAGTGCTTGTCAATGTAGTATTAGTATTATTTTTATTGTTATTATTTGTATGTGCCACCAGCAAGCTGACTTGTTTGAGCGATCAAGGGGGGGGGGCAAAAAAATGTGTTGCAAGTATTACTCAGGAAACAGGAAGTTGCTGACATGCTGAATGAGTGTGAACACTGAAAACACTTTCTACTTGGCGATATAGAGATTACGGTACTCAATGTGAAACGCAGCTTTCCTATTAATAAGGGCCGTATATGACCCATCTATATATTTATAAACATAGAAGAAATACATACGTAGCTTACAGATGGAATAGAAAACAGGAGGCAAATAAATGTTCTTAGTACTGATTAAGGAAAACATCTTTTTGGGAATTTTTCCATCCTACATGAACACAGTCATGGAAAAAAGACTTAGACCACTTTGTTGCTTCAGTTTCTGCTCCAACTAAAGGTACCTTTGCTTGGACAAAAATAATAAAAATAGCTCATTAGAATGTTAAGAACTGAAGTTATTATCAAGACCATGTAATTTACATGACATTTAATGTCTCTTAAATTAAACGCTAATGAGCTATTTTGTTCTATCGGTCTAAACAAATGTACTTCTAATTGGACCAGGAATGAAAATGGATCAAGAACCTGAAGCACCAAGGGTGGTCTAATGCTCCCTTCCATGACTGTATGGCTGTCTTTTCTGTGTGTTTTAAAGATATCAAAACAGATAAAAGCAGACAGCTCAGGTCAAGTCCGAATTGGGAATCAAAATTCCAAAAGTGCAGTTTTCCTTGAAATTACATCAGAGCTTTTTTTTGACCAACAGGGGGTGCTGTTGGACAGCAATAAAATGGTCTTAAACTTTCTTACCTGCGCTCTGCTTCTTTGTCAGGTCTCCTCTACTGGGGGGGTGGGGGGGGGGGGCGTTAGGGCCACACTGCAAAGACAACACAGTCAAATTAAAACAAGTTGCAATTTTACAATAAATGAAAATGAACTGGATGATTTTGTTTGATGATGGGCATGCCTCTTTACCTCATCTCCAGCCTCCAAAGAGGAGCACCTTGCCACGTTTGTTCCGTAGAACAACGGCATGAAAGGAGTGAGCCCTTTTGTCAGCCATAGTCTTTGTCTCAGTGGGTGAAGGCGGGGCCCGCTAGCATACACACAGAGTGTAACATAGAGTTTCCACTACTTTATTCAAAAGTAAAGCTAAGTCTCGTCTACGCAGAACACTCGGAAAATGACAACTATTTATGCAACTTTTATTTTTTTGTCATATTAAGCTTTAGAATTATTACTATTTTTGGCAAGGTTCTAACTATTCCTTTTGTTGTTTTCTTGATCGCTTTCTCGTAAGGTAGTTCTAGTACTTATCTGTTTTTTTGTCAATGCAACTCATAACTTGACTTAACTTGTAATAGCGCTGCAACCTATTTAAAGTACAAAGTTCTTTTTAAGCTTAGTAATATTTTAAAGCTTTATTCTTGTAGTTGACAAAACACTAATCTTTTTTTTTCTTTTAGTTTTACAACTTTTTCTCTTGGCTAAAAGTTAACATTTTTGTACAGTTGAGTTTTTCTCATGGAAATAAAATACTGTATATTTTACAACTTATTAGAACTTTCATAAAATACTAACTTTGCTACATTTTTGCTGTACATTTTCTCTCATTTTACAGCTTTATTCTTGCAAAATTAAGTAAGTCTTCCCACGGTACAGTCGCCAAACATCACAATTCGATTATCACTCCCTCGCTATTTGCCTTTTTTTTTCCAGAAATGAAAAAGTTCTATTATTAAAACATACAGGCCATATGTAGCATTAGCTTACATGACTTTACCTTAACACCGCCTGAAGTCAGCCGTGGCGTGTCCGACCTGGTAGAGTGGAAAAACCGTCTCCCATTCAGTATCTAAAACACAAAGATAATAGGTCAGCTTTCATGGGTGACCAAGGAAATCAAACAGTTGCGGATCAATTGGCTCGTCGATGAATCATTGGTATCTATGGTATTGGTATTTTGAGTGTGGTCCTAACGCTTGTTGGTAGTCATGCGCATTTCAAAGCCTCCAATTAGCACTTTGAGCCCCCGAGCTCAAACGTCACAAATGAGCTTTTTTTGTTGTTGTTAAAGGTGGTTTTTATCTGCTATTTTTCTCTTACATTTCGGGAGGCGGTGGGGGGGGGGGGGCAGGAGGGGCGTTTGGTCTTTAAATGGGGATGTTGTACATGTCATTGAGACCCTCTTAGTTGTTTTAGTTGGACGTTTCCTGTTGAATTTGATGCAAAAATGTGTTTGTGATGACAAGAAAAAAATGACTTGTATGCATTTGGTCTTTTTTCCAAGACATCACGGAGCAAAGTGGAGACTTCATAATTGGCTCAGTCGATGTTAGATGTCATTTGGACGCTTTTATAATAAATGTATTTATGCCTTTCAAAAAAAAAACACTGTCTTCCATGGACGTGACTGCGCTGACCCCCCCTTTGCTTGTGGCTGCTGGGGGGGGGGGTCTGCCTCGTATATATACCTCATATCTTGGAAATGCAAAGAAGCGATTTCTACAAATGTGGACTATTTTTGTACGGAAGAGGACATTTAAAGGCCAATCAGTGTTCACTGTCCTCATCTCTTATTGTTTACAAGCCTTAGTAACACTACTTCCAATGAAATAATATCATGATGAACACTAAGTTGATTTTTATGGACGTTATTTTACAACCACAAGATTTTGTAACTGATGATTTTTCTGTACCTGTCCAATGGAATATGTTTAAAAGTGATTAGGGACAAAATAATAAAAAAATGCTGGAATACTGAAATACTGGTAGTTTGCACTTTTCTCTGTTTCTACCTATCGAATGTACGAATGTTAAGGTAAGTGCATGTATGTATGTAGTACGTAATTATGTACGTACTACATACATACATACATACATGTGTATACTCACGTACATGAACTTTTCTGCTCCGAAATCAAGTGGAAACCTTCCACACACTCATCGGGAGTCCCAGAAGGATCCAAAAAGTGCAAAAAATGCCACTTGGGAGTGGTGTTCATTTTTGCAAAAAAAGGTAAGTCGTTTTTTTTCATTTTTTTCAACTTGCTGAAAATGCACTTTTATAGTAAAAAAAACACGGGAAACCTCACACACGCGCATTGGGGGCCTGAGAAGCACCCAAAAACGGCATAAAAGGCCAGTGTTTGAATTTGGTGATTTTGACAAAAAACGTAAGGGGTTAGTATGGCGTTTTTTTCAATTTTTTCAACTTGCTGAAAATGCACTTTTCTAGTAAAAAAAACACAGGAAACCTCACACACGCGCATTAGGGGCCTGAGAAGCACCCAAAAACGGCATAAAATGCCAGTGTTTGAATTTGGTGATTTTGACAAAAAACGTAAGGGGTTAGTATGCCGTTTTTTTCAATTTTTTCAACTTGCTGAAAATGCACTTTTCTAGTTAAAAAAACACGGGAAACCTCACACACGCGCATTAGGGGCCTGAGAAGCACCCAAAAACGGCATAAAATGCCAGTGTTTGAATTTGGTGATTTTGACAAAAAACGTAAGGGGTTAGTATGGCGTTTTTTTCAATTTTTTCAACTTGCTGAAAATGCACTTTTCTAGTAAAAAAAACACAGGAAACCTCACACACGCGCATTAGGGGCCTGCGAAGCACCCAAAAACGGCATAAAATGCCAGTGTTTGAATTTGGTGATTTTGACAAAAAACGTAAGGGGTTAGTATGGCGTTTTTTTCAATTTTTTCAACTTGCTGAAAATGCACTTTTCTAGTAAAAAAAACACAGGAAACCTCACACACGCGCATTAGGGGCCTGCGAAGCACCCAAAAACGGCATAAAAGGCCAGTGTTTGAATTTGGTGATTTTGACAAAAAACGTAAGGGGTTAGTATGGCGTTTTTTTCAATTTTTTCAACTTGCTGAAAATGCACTTTTCTAGTAAAAAAACCACAGGAAACCTCACACACGCGCATTAGGGGCCTGAGAAGCACCCAAAAACGGCATAAAATGCCAGTGTTTGAATTTGGTGATTTTGACAAAAAACGTAAGGGGTTAGTATGGCGTTTTTTTCAATTTTTTCAACTTGCTGAAAATGCACTTTTATAGTTAAAAAAACACGGGAAACCTCACACACGCGCATTAGGGGCCTGAGAAGCACCCAAAAACGGCATAAAAGGCCAGTGTTTGAATTTAGTGATTTTGACAAAAAACGTAAGGGGTTAGTATGGCGTTTTTTTCAATTTTTTCAACTTGCTGAAAATGCACTTTTATAGTAAAAAAAACACGGGAAACCTCACACACGCGCATTAGGGGCCTGCGAAGCACCCAAAAACGGCATAAAATGCCAGTGTTTGAATTTGGTGATTTTGACAAAAAACGTAAGGGGTTAGTATGGCGTTTTTTTCAATTTTTTCAACTTGCTGAAAATGCACTTTTCTAGTAAAAAAAACACAGGAAACCTCACACACGCGCATTAGGGGCCTGAGAAGCACCCAAAAACGGCATAAAATGCCAGTGTTTGAATTTGGTGATTTTGACAAAAAACGTAAGGGGTTAGTATGGCGTTTTTTTCAATTTTTTCAACTTGCTGAAAATGCACTTTTCTAGTAAAAAAAACACAGGAAACCTCACACACGCGCATTAGGGGCCTGCGAAGCACCCAAAAACGGCATAAAAGGCCAGTGTTTGAATTTGGTGATTTTGACAAAAAACGTAAGGGGTTAGTATGGCGTTTTTTTCAATTTTTTCAACTTGCTGAAAATGCACTTTTCTAGTAAAAAAAACACAGGAAACCTCACACACGCGCATTAGGGGCCTGAGAAGCACCCAAAAACGGCATAAAATGCCAGTGTTTGAATTTGGTGATTTTGACAAAAAACGTAAGGGGTTAGTATGGCGTTTTTTTCAATTTTTTCAACTTGCTGAAAATGCACTTTTATAGTAAAAAAAACACGGGAAACCTCACACACGCGCATTAGGGGCCTGCGAAGCACCCAAAAACGGCATAAAATGCCAGTGTTTGAATTTGGTGATTTTGACAAAAAACGTAAGGGGTTAGTATGGCGTTTTTTTCAATTTTTTCAACTTGCTGAAAATGCACTTTTCTAGTAAAAAAAACACAGGAAACCTCACACACGCGCATTAGGGGCCTGAGAAGCACCCAAAAACGGCATAAAATGCCAGTGTTTGAATTTGGTGATTTTGACAAAAAACGTAAGGGGTTAGTATGCCGTTTTTTTCAATTTTTTCAACTTGCTGAAAATGCACTTTTCTAGTTAAAAAAACACGGGAAACCTCACACACGCGCATTAGGGGCCTGAGAAGCACCCAAAAACGGCATAAAATGCCAGTGTTTGAATTTGGTGATTTTGACAAAAAACGTAAGGGGTTAGTATGGCGTTTTTTTCAATTTTTTCAACTTGCTGAAAATGCACTTTTATAGTAAAAAAAACACGGGAAACCTCACACACGCGCATTAGGGGCCTGAGAAGCACCCAAAAACGGCATAAAATGCCAGTGTTTGAATTTGGTGATTTTGACAAAAAACGTAAGGGGTTAGTATGGCGTTTTTTTCAATTTTTTCAACTTGCTGAAAATGCACTTTTCTAGTAAAAAAAACACAGGAAACCTCACACACGCGCATTAGGGGCCTGCGAAGCACCCAAAAACGGCATAAAAGGCCAGTGTTTGAATTTGGTGATTTTGACAAAAAACGTAAGGGGTTAGTATGGCGTTTTTTTCAATTTTTTCAACTTGCTGAAAATGCACTTTTCTAGTAAAAAAACCACAGGAAACCTCACACACGCGCATTAGGGGCCTGAGAAGCACCCAAAAACGGCATAAAATGCCAGTGTTTGAATTTGGTGATTTTGACAAAAAACGTAAGGGGTTAGTATGGCGTTTTTTTCAATTTTTTCAACTTGCTGAAAATGCACTTTTATAGTTAAAAAAACACGGGAAACCTCACACACGCGCATTAGGGGCCTGAGAAGCACCCAAAAACGGCATAAAAGGCCAGTGTTTGAATTTGGTGATTTTGACAAAAAACGTAAGGGGTTAGTATGGCGTTTTTTTCAATTTTTTCAACTTGCTGAAAATGCACTTTTATAGTAAAAAAAACACGGGAAACCTCACACACGCGCATTAGGGGCCTGCGAAGCACCCAAAAACGGCATAAAATGCCAGTGTTTGAATTTGGTGATTTTGACAAAAAACGTAAGGGGTTAGTATGGCGTTTTTTTCAATTTTTTCAACTTGCTGAAAATGCACTTTTCTAGTAAAAAAAACACAGGAAACCTCACACACGCGCATTAGGGGCCTGAGAAGCACCCAAAAACGGCATAAAATGCCAGTGTTTGAATTTGGTGATTTTGACAAAAAACGTAAGGGGTTAGTATGGCGTTTTTTTCAATTTTTTCAACTTGCTGAAAATGCACTTTTCTAGTAAAAAAAACACAGGAAACCTCACACACGCGCATTAGGGGCCTGCGAAGCACCCAAAAACGGCATAAAAGGCCAGTGTTTGAATTTGGTGATTTTGACAAAAAACGTAAGGGGTTAGTATGGCGTTTTTTTCAATTTTTTCAACTTGCTGAAAATGCACTTTTCTAGTAAAAAAAACACAGGAAACCTCACACACGCGCATTAGGGGCCTGAGAAGCACCCAAAAACGGCATAAAATGCCAGTGTTTGAATTTGGTGATTTTGACAAAAAACGTAAGGGGTTAGTATGGCGTTTTTTTCAATTTTTTCAACTTGCTGAAAATGCACTTTTATAGTAAAAAAAACACGGGAAACCTCACACACGCGCATTAGGGGCCTGCGAAGCACCCAAAAACGGCATAAAATGCCAGTGTTTGAATTTGGTGATTTTGACAAAAAACGTAAGGGGTTAGTATGGCGTTTTTTTCAATTTTTTCAACTTGCTGAAAATGCACTTTTCTAGTAAAAAAAACACAGGAAACCTCACACACGCGCATTAGGGGCCTGAGAAGCACCCAAAAACGGCATAAAATGCCAGTGTTTGAATTTGGTGATTTTGACAAAAAACGTAAGGGGTTAGTATGCCGTTTTTTTCAATTTTTTCAACTTGCTGAAAATGCACTTTTCTAGTTAAAAAAACACGGGAAACCTCACACACGCGCATTAGGGGCCTGAGAAGCACCCAAAAACGGCATAAAATGCCAGTGTTTGAATTTGGTGATTTTGACAAAAAACGTAAGGGGTTAGTATGGCGTTTTTTTCAATTTTTTCAACTTGCTGAAAATGCACTTTTATAGTAAAAAAAACACGGGAAACCTCACACACGCGCATTAGGGGCCTGAGAAGCACCCAAAAACGGCATAAAATGCCAGTGTTTGAATTTGGTGATTTTGACAAAAAACGTAAGGGGTTAGTATGGCGTTTTTTTCAATTTTTTCAACTTGCTGAAAATGCACTTTTCTAGTAAAAAAAACACAGGAAACCTCACACACGCGCATTAGGGGCCTGCGAAGCACCCAAAAACGGCATAAAAGGCCAGTGTTTGAATTTGGTGATTTTGACAAAAAACGTAAGGGGTTAGTATGGCGTTTTTTTCAATTTTTTCAACTTGCTGAAAATGCACTTTTCTAGTAAAAAAAACACAGGATACCTCACACACGCGCATTAGGGGCCTGAGAAGCACCCAAAAACGGCATAAAATGCCAGTGTTTGAATTTGGTGATTTTGACAAAAAACGTAAGGGGTTAGTATGGCGTTTTTTTCAATTTTTTCAACTTGCTGAAAATGCACTTTTCTAGTAAAAAAAACACAGGAAACCTCACACACGCGCATTAGGGGCCTGAGAAGCACCCAAAAACGGCATAAAATGCCAGTGTTTGAATTTGGTGATTTTGACAAAAAACGTAAGGGGTTAGTATGGCGTTTTTTTCAATTTTTTCAACTTGCTGAAAATGCACTTTTCTAGTTAAAAAAACACGGGAAACCTCACACACGCGCATTAGGGGCCTGAGAAGCACCCAAAAACGGCATAAAATGCCAGTGTTTGAATTTGGTGATTTTGACAAAAAACGTAAGGGGTTAGTATGGCGTTTTTTTCAATTTTTTCAACTTGCTGAAAATGCACTTTTCTAGTAAAAAAAACACAGGAAACCTCACACACGCGCATTAGGGGCCTGCGAAGCACCCAAAAACGGCATAAAATGCCAGTGTTTGAATTTGGTGATTTTGACAAAAAACGTAAGGGGTTAGTATGGCGTTTTTTTCAATTTTTTCAACTTGCTGAAAATGCACTTTTCTAGTAAAAAAAACACAGGAAACCTCACACACGCGCATTAGGGGCCTGCGAAGCACCCAAAAACGGCATAAAAGGCCAGTGTTTGAATTTGGTGATTTTGACAAAAAACGTAAGGGGTTAGTATGGCGTTTTTTTCAATTTTTTCAACTTGCTGAAAATGCACTTTTCTAGTAAAAAAACCACAGGAAACCTCACACACGCGCATTAGGGGCCTGAGAAGCACCCAAAAACGGCATAAAATGCCAGTGTTTGAATTTGGTGATTTTGACAAAAAACGTAAGGGGTTAGTATGGCGTTTTTTTCAATTTTTTCAACTTGCTGAAAATGCACTTTTCTAGTAAAAAAACCACAGGAAACCTCACACACGCGCATTAGGGGCCTGCGAAGCACCCAAAAACGGCATAAAATGCCAGTGTTTGAATTTGGTGATTTTGACAAAAAACGTAAGGGGTTAGTATGGCGTTTTTTTCAATTTTTTCAACTTGCTGAAAATGCACTTTTCTAGTAAAAAAACCACAGGAAACCTCACACACGCGCATTAGGGGCCTGAGAAGCACCCAAAAACGGCATAAAAGGCCAGTGTTTGAATTTAGTGATTTTGACAAAAAACGTAAGGGGTTAGTATGGCGTTTTTTTCAATTTTTTCAACTTGCTGAAAATGCACTTTTATAGTAAAAAAAACACGGGAAACCTCACACACGCGCATTAGGGGCCTGCGAAGCACCCAAAAACGGCATAAAATGCCAGTGTTTGAATTTGGTGATTTTGACAAAAAACGTAAGGGGTTAGTATGGCGTTTTTTTCAATTTTTTCAACTTGCTGAAAATGCACTTTTCTAGTAAAAAAAACACAGGAAACCTCACACACGCGCATTAGGGGCCTGAGAAGCACCCAAAAACGGCATAAAATGCCAGTGTTTGAATTTGGTGATTTTGACAAAAAACGTAAGGGGTTAGTATGGCGTTTTTTTCAATTTTTTCAACTTGCTGAAAATGCACTTTTCTAGTAAAAAAAACACAGGAAACCTCACACACGCGCATTAGGGGCCTGCGAAGCACCCAAAAACGGCATAAAAGGCCAGTGTTTGAATTTGGTGATTTTGACAAAAAACGTAAGGGGTTAGTATGGCGTTTTTTTCAATTTTTTCAACTTGCTGAAAATGCACTTTTCTAGTAAAAAAAACACAGGAAACCTCACACACGCGCATTAGGGGCCTGAGAAGCACCCAAAAACGGCATAAAATGCCAGTGTTTGAATTTGGTGATTTTGACAAAAAACGTAAGGGGTTAGTATGGCGTTTTTTTCAATTTTTTCAACTTGCTGAAAATGCACTTTTATAGTAAAAAAAACACGGGAAACCTCACACACGCGCATTAGGGGCCTGCGAAGCACCCAAAAACGGCATAAAATGCCAGTGTTTGAATTTGGTGATTTTGACAAAAAACGTAAGGGGTTAGTATGGCGTTTTTTTCAATTTTTTCAACTTGCTGAAAATGCACTTTTCTAGTAAAAAAAACACAGGAAACCTCACACACGCGCATTAGGGGCCTGAGAAGCACCCAAAAACGGCATAAAATGCCAGTGTTTGAATTTGGTGATTTTGACAAAAAACGTAAGGGGTTAGTATGCCGTTTTTTTCAATTTTTTCAACTTGCTGAAAATGCACTTTTCTAGTTAAAAAAACACGGGAAACCTCACACACGCGCATTAGGGGCCTGAGAAGCACCCAAAAACGGCATAAAATGCCAGTGTTTGAATTTGGTGATTTTGACAAAAAACGTAAGGGGTTAGTATGGCGTTTTTTTCAATTTTTTCAACTTGCTGAAAATGCACTTTTATAGTAAAAAAAACACGGGAAACCTCACACACGCGCATTAGGGGCCTGAGAAGCACCCAAAAACGGCATAAAATGCCAGTGTTTGAATTTGGTGATTTTGACAAAAAACGTAAGGGGTTAGTATGGCGTTTTTTTCAATTTTTTCAACTTGCTGAAAATGCACTTTTCTAGTAAAAAAAACACAGGAAACCTCACACACGCGCATTAGGGGCCTGCGAAGCACCCAAAAACGGCATAAAAGGCCAGTGTTTGAATTTGGTGATTTTGACAAAAAACGTAAGGGGTTAGTATGGCGTTTTTTTCAATTTTTTCAACTTGCTGAAAATGCACTTTTCTAGTAAAAAAACCACAGGAAACCTCACACACGCGCATTAGGGGCCTGAGAAGCACCCAAAAACGGCATAAAATGCCAGTGTTTGAATTTGGTGATTTTGACAAAAAACGTAAGGGGTTAGTATGGCGTTTTTTTCAATTTTTTCAACTTGCTGAAAATGCACTTTTATAGTTAAAAAAACACGGGAAACCTCACACACGCGCATTAGGGGCCTGAGAAGCACCCAAAAACGGCATAAAAGGCCAGTGTTTGAATTTGGTGATTTTGACAAAAAACGTAAGGGGTTAGTATGGCGTTTTTTTCAATTTTTTCAACTTGCTGAAAATGCACTTTTATAGTAAAAAAAACACGGGAAACCTCACACACGCGCATTAGGGGCCTGCGAAGCACCCAAAAACGGCATAAAATGCCAGTGTTTGAATTTGGTGATTTTGACAAAAAACGTAAGGGGTTAGTATGGCGTTTTTTTCAATTTTTTCAACTTGCTGAAAATGCACTTTTCTAGTAAAAAAAACACAGGAAACCTCACACACGCGCATTAGGGGCCTGAGAAGCACCCAAAAACGGCATAAAATGCCAGTGTTTGAATTTGGTGATTTTGACAAAAAACGTAAGGGGTTAGTATGGCGTTTTTTTCAATTTTTTCAACTTGCTGAAAATGCACTTTTCTAGTAAAAAAAACACAGGAAACCTCACACACGCGCATTAGGGGCCTGCGAAGCACCCAAAAACGGCATAAAAGGCCAGTGTTTGAATTTGGTGATTTTGACAAAAAACGTAAGGGGTTAGTATGGCGTTTTTTTCAATTTTTTCAACTTGCTGAAAATGCACTTTTCTAGTAAAAAAAACACAGGAAACCTCACACACGCGCATTAGGGGCCTGAGAAGCACCCAAAAACGGCATAAAATGCCAGTGTTTGAATTTGGTGATTTTGACAAAAAACGTAAGGGGTTAGTATGGCGTTTTTTTCAATTTTTTCAACTTGCTGAAAATGCACTTTTATAGTAAAAAAAACACGGGAAACCTCACACACGCGCATTAGGGGCCTGCGAAGCACCCAAAAACGGCATAAAATGCCAGTGTTTGAATTTGGTGATTTTGACAAAAAACGTAAGGGGTTAGTATGGCGTTTTTTTCAATTTTTTCAACTTGCTGAAAATGCACTTTTCTAGTAAAAAAAACACAGGAAACCTCACACACGCGCATTAGGGGCCTGAGAAGCACCCAAAAACGGCATAAAATGCCAGTGTTTGAATTTGGTGATTTTGACAAAAAACGTAAGGGGTTAGTATGCCGTTTTTTTCAATTTTTTCAACTTGCTGAAAATGCACTTTTCTAGTTAAAAAAACACGGGAAACCTCACACACGCGCATTAGGGGCCTGAGAAGCACCCAAAAACGGCATAAAATGCCAGTGTTTGAATTTGGTGATTTTGACAAAAAACGTAAGGGGTTAGTATGGCGTTTTTTTCAATTTTTTCAACTTGCTGAAAATGCACTTTTATAGTAAAAAAAACACGGGAAACCTCACACACGCGCATTAGGGGCCTGAGAAGCACCCAAAAACGGCATAAAATGCCAGTGTTTGAATTTGGTGATTTTGACAAAAAACGTAAGGGGTTAGTATGGCGTTTTTTTCAATTTTTTCAACTTGCTGAAAATGCACTTTTCTAGTAAAAAAAACACAGGAAACCTCACACACGCGCATTAGGGGCCTGCGAAGCACCCAAAAACGGCATAAAAGGCCAGTGTTTGAATTTGGTGATTTTGACAAAAAACGTAAGGGGTTAGTATGGCGTTTTTTTCAATTTTTTCAACTTGCTGAAAATGCACTTTTCTAGTAAAAAAAACACAGGATACCTCACACACGCGCATTAGGGGCCTGAGAAGCACCCAAAAACGGCATAAAATGCCAGTGTTTGAATTTGGTGATTTTGACAAAAAACGTAAGGGGTTAGTATGGCGTTTTTTTCAATTTTTTCAACTTGCTGAAAATGCACTTTTCTAGTAAAAAAAACACAGGAAACCTCACACACGCGCATTAGGGGCCTGAGAAGCACCCAAAAACGGCATAAAATGCCAGTGTTTGAATTTGGTGATTTTGACAAAAAACGTAAGGGGTTAGTATGGCGTTTTTTTCAATTTTTTCAACTTGCTGAAAATGCACTTTTATAGTTAAAAAAACACGGGAAACCTCACACACGCGCATTAGGGGCCTGAGAAGCACCCAAAAACGGCATAAAATGCCAGTGTTTGAATTTGGTGATTTTGACAAAAAACGTAAGGGGGTTAGTATGGCGTTTTTTTCAATTTTTTCAACTTGCTGAAAATGCACTTTTATAGTAAAAAAAACACGGGAAACCTCACACACGCGCATTAGGGGCCTGCGAAGCACCCAAAAACGGCATAAAATGCCAGTGTTTGAATTTGGTGATTTTGACAAAAAACGTAAGGGGTTAGTATGGCGTTTTTTTCAATTTTTTCAACTTGCTGAAAATGCACTTTTCTAGTAAAAAAAACACAGGAAACCTCACACACGCGCATTAGGGGCCTGAGAAGCACCCAAAAACGGCATAAAATGCCAGTGTTTGAATTTGGTGATTTTGACAAAAAACGTAAGGGGTTAGTATGGCGTTTTTTTCAATTTTTTCAACTTGCTGAAAATGCACTTTTCTAGTAAAAAAAACACAGGAAACCTCACACACGCGCATTAGGGGCCTGAGAAGCACCCAAAAACGGCATAAAATGCCAGTGTTTGAATTTGGTGATTTTGACAAAAAACGTAAGGGGTTAGTATGGCGTTTTTTTCAATTTTTTCAACTTGCTGAAAATGCACTTTTCTAGTAAAAAAAACACAGGAAACCTCACGCACGCGCATTAGGGGCCTGCGAAGCACCCAAAAACGGCATAAAATGCCAGTGTTTGAATTTGGTGATTTTGACAAAAAACGTAAGGGGTTAGTATGGCGTTTTTTTCAATTTTTTCCACTTGCTGAAAATGCACTTTTATAGTTAAAAAAACACGGGAAACCTCACACACGCGCATTAGGGGCCTGAGAAGCACCCAAAAACGGCATAAAATGCCAGTGTTTGAATTTGGTGATTTTGACAAAAAACGTAAGGGGTTAGTATGGCGTTTTTTTCAATTTTTTCAACTTGCTGAAAATGCACTTTTATAGTAAAAAAAACACGGGAAACCTCACACACGCGCATTAGGGGCCTGCGAAGCACCCAAAAACGGCATAAAATGCCAGTGTTTGAATTTGGTGATTTTGACAAAAAACGTAAGGGGTTAGTATGGCGTTTTTTTCAATTTTTTCAACTTGCTGAAAATGCACTTTTCTAATAAAAAAAACACAGGAAACCTCACACACGCGCATTAGGGGCCTGAGAAGCACCCAAAAACGGCATAAAATGCCAGTGTTTGAATTTGGTGATTTTGACAAAAAACGTAAGGGGTTAGTATGGCGTTTTTTTCAATTTTTTCAACTTGCTGAAAATGCACTTTTCTAGTTAAAAAAACACAGGAAACCTCACACACGCGCATTAGGGGCCTGAGAAGCACCCAAAAACGGCATAAAATGCCAGTGTTTGAATTTGGTGATTTTGACAAAAAACGTAAGGGGTTAGTATGGCGTTTTTTTCAATTTTTTCAACTTGCTGAAAATGCACTTTTCTAGTTAAAAAAACACAGGAAACCTCACACACGCGCATTAGGGGCCTGAGAAGCACCCAAAAACGGCATAAAATGCCAGTGTTTGAATTTGGTGATTTTGACAAAAAACGTAAGGGGTTAGTATGGCGTTTTTTTTCAATTTTTTCAACTTGCTGAAAATGCACTTTTCTAGTAAAAAAAACACAGGAAACCTCACACACGCGCATTAGGGGCCTGAGAAGCACCCAAAAACGGCATAAAATGCCAGTGTTTGAATTTGGTGATTTTGACAAAAAACGTAAGGGGTTAGTATGGCGTTTTTTTCAATTTTTTCAACTTGCTGAAAATGCACTTTTCAAGTAAAAAAAACACAGGAAACCTCACACACGCGCATTAGGGGCCTGAGAAGCACCCAAAAATGGCATAAAATGCCAGTGTTTGAATTTGGTGATTTTGACAAAAAACGTAAGGGGTTAGTATGGCGTTTTTTTCAATTTTTTCAACTTGCTGAAAATGCACTTTTCTAGTAAAAAAAACACGGGAAACCTCACACACGTGCATTAGGGGCCTGCGAAGCACCCAAAAACGGCATAAAATGCCAGTGTTTGAATTTGGTGATTTTGACAAAAAACGTAAGGGGTTAGTATGGCGTTTTTTTCAATTTTTTCAACTTGCTGAAAATGCACTTTTCTAGTAAAAAAAACACAGGAAACCTCACACACGCGCATTAGGGGCCTGCGAAGCACCCAAAAACGGCATAAAAGGCCAGTGTTTGAATTTGGTGATTTTGACAAAAAACGTAAGGGGTTAGTATGGCGTTTTTTTCAATTTTTTCAACTTGCTGAAAATGCACTTTTATAGTTAAAAAAACACGGGAAACCTCACACACGCGCATTAGGGGCCTGAGAAGCACCCAAAAACGGCATAAAATGCCAGTGTTTGAATTTGGTGATTTTGACAAAAAACGTAAGGGGTTAGTATGGCGTTTTTTTCAATTTTTTCAAATTGCTGAAAATGCACTTTTCTAGTTAAAAAAACACGGGAAACCTCACACACGCGCATTAGGGGCCTGAGAAGCACCCAAAAACGGCATAAAATGCCAGTGTTTGAATTTAGTGATTTTGACAAAAAACGTAAGGGGTTAGTATGGCGTTTTTTTTCAATTTTTTCAACTTGCTGAAAATGCACTTTTCTAGTAAAAAAAACACAGGAAACCTCACACACGCGCATTAGGGGCCTGAGAAGCACCCAAAAACGGCATAAAATGCCAGTGTTTGAATTTGGTGATTTTGACAAAAAACGTAAGGGGTTAGTATGGCGTTTTTTTCAATTTTTTCAACTTGCTGAAAATGCACTTTTCTAGTAAAAAAAACACAGGAAACCTCACACACGCGCATTAGGGGCCTGAGAAGCACCCAAAAACGGCATAAAATGCCAGTGTTTGAATTTGGTGATTTTGACAAAAAACGTAAGGGGTTAGTATGGCGTTTTTTTCAATTTTTTCAACTTGCTGAAAATGCACTTTTCTAGTAAAAAAAACACGGGAAATCTCACACACACGCATTAGGGGCCTTAGAAGCACCCAAAAACGGCATAAAATGCCAGTGTTTGAATTTGGTGATTTTGACAAAAAACGTAAGGGGTTAGTATGGCGTTTTTTTTCAATTTTTTCAACTTGCTGAAAATGCACTTTTCTAGTAAAAAAAACACAGGAAACCTAAACACGCGCATTAGGGGCCTGAGAAGCACCCAAAAACGGCATAAAATGCCAGTGTTTGAATTTGGTGATTTTGACAAAAAACGTAAGGGGTTAGTATGGCGTTTTTTTCAATTTTTTCAACTTGCTGAAAATGCACTTTTATAGTAAAAAAAACACGGGAAACCTCACACACGCGCATTAGGGGCCTGCGAAGCACCCAAAAACGGCATAAAATGCCAGTGTTTGAATTTGGTGATTTTGACAAAAAACGTAAGGGGTTAGTATGGTGTTTTTTTCAATTTTTTCAACTTGCTGAAAATGCACTTTTCTAGTAAAAAAAACACAGGAAACCTCACACACGCGCATTAGGGGCCTGCGAAGCACCCAAAAACGGCATAAAATGCCAGTGTTTGAATTTGGTGATTTTGACAAAAAACGTAAGGGGTTAGTATGGCGTTTTTTTCAATTTTTTCAACTTGCTGAAAATGCACTTTTCTAGTAAAAAAAACACAGGAAACCTCACACACGCGCATTAGGGGCCTGAGAAGCACCCAAAAACGGCATAAAATGCCAGTGTTTGAATTTGGTGATTTTGACAAAAAACGTAAGGGGTTAGTATGGCGTTTTTTTCAATTTTTTCAACTTGCTGAAAATGCACTTTTCTAGTAAAAAAAACACAGGAAACCTCACACACGCGCATTAGGGGCCTGAGAAGCACCCAAAAACGGCATAAAATGCCAGTGTTTGAATTTGGTGATTTTGACAAAAAACGTAAGGGGTTAGTATGGCGTTTTTTTCAATTTTTTCAACTTGCTGAAAATGCACTTTTATAGTTAAAAAAACACGGGAAACCTCACACACGCGCATTAGGGGCCTGAGAAGCACCCAAAAACGGCATAAAATGCCAGTGTTTGAATTTGGTGATTTTGACAAAAAACGTAAGGGGTTAGTATGGCGTTTTTTTCAATTTTTTCAACTTGCTGAAAATGCACTTTTATAGTTAAAAAAACACGGGAAACCTCACACACGCGCATTAGGGGCCTGAGAAGCACCCAAAAACGGCATAAAATGCCAGTGTTTGAATTTGGTGATTTTGACAAAAAACGTAAGGGGTTAGTATGGCGTTTTTTTTCAATTTTTTCAACTTGCTGAAAATGCACTTTTCTAGTAAAAAAAACACGGGAAACCTCACACACGCGCATTAGGGGCCTGAGAAGCACCCAAAAACGGCATAAAATGCCAGTGTTTGAATTTAGCGATTTTGACAAAAAACGTAAGGGGTTAGTATGGCGTTTTTTTTCAATTTTTTCAACTTGCTGAAAATGCACTTTTCTAGTAAAAAAAACACAGGAAACCTCACACACGCGCATTAGGGGCCTGAGAAGCACCCAAAAACGGCATAAAATGCCAGTGTTTGAATTTAGTGATTTTGACAAAAAACGTAAGGGGTTAGTATGGCGTTTTTTTTCAATTTTTTCAACTTGCTGAAAATGCACTTTTCAAGTAAAAAAAACACAGGAAACCTCACACACGCGCATTAGGGGCCTGAGAAGCACCCAAAAATGGCATAAAATGCCAGTGTTTGAATTTGGTGATTTTGACAAAAAACGTAAGGGGTTAGTATGGCGTTTTTTTCAATTTTTTCAACTTGCTGAAAATGCACTTTTATAGTAAAAAAAACACGGGAAACCTCACACACGCGCATTAGGGGCCTGAGAAGCACCCAAAAATGGCATAAAATGCCAGTGTTTGAATTTGGTGATTTTGACAAAAAACGTAAGGGGTTAGTATGGCGTTTTTTTCCATTTTTTCAACTTGCTGAAAATGCACTTTTATAGTAAAAAAAACACGGGAAACCTCACACACACGCATTAGGGGCCTGCGAAGCACCCAAAAACGGCATAAAATGCCAGTGTTTGAATTTGGTGATTTTGACAAAAAACGTAAGGGGTTAGTATGGCGTTTTTTTTTCAATTTTTTCAACTTGCTGAAAATGCACTTTTCTAGTAAAAAAAACACAGGAAACCTCACACACGCGCATTAGGGGCCTGAGAAGCACCCAAAAACGGCATAAAATGCCAGTGTTTGAATTTAGTGATTTTGACAAAAAACGTAAGGGGTTAGTATGGCGTTTTTTTTCAATTTTTTCAACTTGCTGAAAATGCACTTTTCAAGTAAAAAAAACACAGGAAACCTCACACACGCGCATTAGGGGCCTGAGAAGCACCCAAAAACGGCATAAAAGGCCAGTGTTTGAATTTGGTGATTTTGACAAAAAACGTAAGGGGTTAGTATGGCGTTTTTTTCAATTTTTTCAACTTGCTGAAAATGCACTTTTCTAGTAAAAAAAACACAGGAAACCTCACACACGCGCATTAGGGGCCTGAGAAGCACCCAAAAACGGCATAAAATGCCAGTGTTTGAATTTGGTGATTTTGACAAAAAACGTAAGGGGTTAGTATGGCGTTTTTTTCAATTTTTTCAACTTGCTGAAAATGCACTTTTCTAGTTAAAAAAACATGGGAAACCTCACACACGCGCATTAGGGGCCTGAGAAGCACCCAAAAACGGCATAAAATGCCAGTGTTTGAATTTGGTGATTTTGACAAAAAAAGTAAGGGGTTAGTATGGCGTTTTTTTTCAATTTTTTCAACTTGCTGAAAATGCACTTTTCTAGTAAAAAAAACACAGGAAACCTCACACACGCGCATTAGGGGCCTGAGAAGCACCCAAAAACGGCATAAAATGCCAGTGTTTGAATTTGGTGATTTTGACAAAAAACGTAAGGGGTTAGTATGGCGTTTTTTTCAATTTTTTCAACTTGCTGAAAATGCACTTTTATAGTAAAAAAAACACGGGAAACCTCACACACGCGCATTAGGGGCCTGCGAAGCACCCAAAAACGGCATAAAATGCCAGTGTTTGAATTTGGTGATTTTGACAAAAAACATAAGGGGTTAGTATGGCGTTTTTTTCAATTTTTTCAACTTGCTGAAAATGCACTTTTCTAGTAAAAAAAACACGGGAAACCTCACACACACGCATTAGGGGCCTGCGAAGCACCCAAAAACGGCATAAAATGCCAGTGTTTGAATTTGGTGATTTTGACAAAAAACGTAAGGGGTTAGTATGCCGTTTTTTTCAATTTTTTCCAACTTGCTGAAAATGCACTTTTCTAGTAAAAAAAACACGGGAAACCTCACACACACGCATTAGGGGCCTGATAAGCACCCAAAAACGGCATAAAATGCCAGTGTTTGAATTTGGTGATTTTGACAAAAAACGTAAGTTAGTATGGCGTTTTTTTCCATTTTTTCAACTTGCTGAAAATGCACTTTTCTAGTAAAAAAAACACGGGAAACCTCACACACACGCATTAGGGGCCTGAGAAGCACCCAAAAACGGCATAAAATGCCAGTGTTTGAATTTGGTGATTTTGACAAAAAACCTATGTTGTTTTTTTCATTTTTTCAACTTGCTGAAAATGCACTTTCCTGCGCCGAAATCAACTGGACACCTCTCACACACTCATCGGGGGTCCCAGAAGGACCCAAAAAGTTCAAAAAAAGAAGTGAGAAGTAAACTCTTCATTTGTATCCACTATTTTCAATTATACTACGTCATTTTTGTACAGTGCAACATTGTTAAAAAAAGTAAACCAACCGACCAGGACCTGTAGCTGCCACATGATTTATTTCCGCTTTTTTGTTGCATTGAGGAATGAAATTACTTCTGTAAATTGCGAAGGGAAAGGGAAATGAGTGTCTGTTTCTCCTCAATGAAAATACCTGAGCTCACCAGGTGGACACAATGTCCTTTGGTGGTCCGCACCCTCCAAAGTCAAATACGGAAGCCCGCGTTAACATGACACGACTACGGTATTTACCATCATCATCACTTTGAGTGTTGATTTTATGGAAAATTTATACTTTCTGTGTGAGTCACATGATAAGCTTCATGAGCGCAGGGAGAAGAAATGCCTCATCGATGTGACCAAAAAGGAAATTTGTTGTTTTGTTTTTTTACTTGATTCGTTTCATAAATCAAAGAAACATTTATATCTTTATTATGTTTTACTGTCTTTTATTTTATTTTTGTAATATAATTATACATTTTAGAATGACTAACTTTCTTGGGTCTTATCAAATATAGTTCCTTGTCAAATGTTACAATTCATTTATTTTTAACAGACACATTTTAATGCTATTTGACGGAGACATAACCATATTATAAAATGAATACATATTGGAAATAAAACCAGGAAATATCTATTTTATATATATTTAAATAAACACACACATGTTAAAGTGTTATATATATATATATTTGCATTGAAAAATAAATATATTTTTTACTTGGTTTAGTAATATAACAATAATATTTACTATGTTTTTTCAAGTTTATTAAAATTTTCTTCATGCTATTTGACCTAGACACATGTCTGACTGCTATCGTAAAATAAACAAAAGTTAACTTTACATTTCTTCACCTATAAAAAAAATATTTCATTTCAAAAATTGAGGATTTTTAAAAATTATTTCAACTTTTCTAGCTTTGTAATGAGATCTGTGTAAATCAAAAAGTGTTATGTGCTAACAAACAAAGGCAGGGTTTAAAGTGGTCCTGGTTGCTAAGGCTGAGACAACAACAAGAAGAGAAAGTGAAAAATGGCGAAAGCCAGCTGCGTGTTTGAGCGAGATAAGAGCGATGTCGTGAGCCTTTTATCCCCCAAAGCCCAACGTAAGAAGTCAAACAAGGAAAAATAAAACATTAATTTCTCTTCATACACTCCTTAGTCAAACATTCATATTCATTCTTCATGAAATACCACTGCAGTACTCCACTGATTAACTACTAAAAATAAAATGATGTTATCACACTATTCAAAAGAAAATCTTAACACAAAGACTCACTTTGACTATTTATCAAGAAAAATGGCCAATGTAAATATAAAACGGAAGGACCCAAAAATTAATATTGGTGTGGATTCTCGTTTATCACCCTTAATTGGCTCCAGGCTGGACTGTGAGAAGTGAATTTCTTTGTGTAATAAATGAAATAAAGTGAATATTTTCATCGTTAGAGCTTTGTGTTGTTTACGGCCACAACAGTAGCCCATGTTAGGGACTTGTGCTTGTTGTGAGATCATTTAAACCGCAATAAAAGTGTCTCATCGAACATTACTGACACCTAGTGACCAGTGTAGAAAACTACATATGACATCTTTGAATGCATCTTCTGAATGCCTGTTATTTGTACTTCATTTATGCTTGAAAATCCTTTTTCAGTATTAAGGTGTATCAGCAGTGTAGTACGTCAACGTCGACTTACCCCGTACTTGGGTCCCGTGAGTCCAGTTGTAGACGCCACCCTCGCATCTTTATCTGCTACAAAACATACCAAAACAAGATGGCTGAGGTGTGATTTTTTTTTCAAGATGGTATTTTTGTCACATACTCTTTCAAACACACATTGCTTTGAGAAGCCAAACTCTGTACTTGGGTACCCCAGTAACCATGAACTATGTCTCTCATCGCTGGAATCCAACCAGAACTGGGCTCACAGGACCAAGTGAGGAGTACGTCACTGTTGATGTAGTACGCCGCTGCTGGGGATGTCACTCAACTTCATGTCAGAAAACCCAAACGGTCCCTCTTGGGTTCTCCCCTGTTGTTGTCCCTGAAGGGGGCATAACAGAAAATAATTGTTCACATTGTTCAATGTTCACAGATTTGTTGATGGCATAAAGCTACACTTTGTCTTTTCTGACCCTTAGCGTACATCTTTGGAGACCCACTCGGTAAACACGACGGTATCACAAAACTATGAGTGGAATTCCTTCAGAGAGAGCATAAGGTTATTCCTCCTTTGTCGCTGCTTTATCGAGATGAACTTATCTTAATCACTGGGCTCCAGATAGAATAGCGCTGCTGATAGGCTCAAGGAAAACACTTCACAACTAAAGAAAATACACAATGCAATATAATACTGACAACAGTAGACACATTTCTTTTAATGACTTGCTTTTGGAAAAATATCTTGTACAAAAAATAAAATTAAAAATCCAAGTTCAGGCGTTCCCTAGTGTAAAGACTAAACTACTTTGAAACTCTTAAATAGCGTTTCCAGGAGAAATCGGGAGAGTTGGACTCCACATTTGCGTCCACATTTATAATGAAACATGCTAGCAGAGCAAATGGAATATAGTCTGAACTGGGCCAAAAATGTCCAAAAAGTATGAATGCACCCCAAAACTCAAGACCACTTGGCTTTAAAAATACATTTTTATATCCAGATTAAAATGGTAGATATATTAGAAACTGCTCTCAGTCTGATACAGTGATGTTGGTGAGCATTTATGATTTGATTGACTGTGTTTATAATGCGCATGCGTTCCTAATATTATGTCCACAGAAGCAACTAGCTAGCCGGTTAAGAGGGGTTGCCTACCACTGATTTATTGGGTCGTTTTGTTGTAAAACGGCTTTTCCTTGACGGTGGTATGGCTCAGGAGTTTGTGGGCCTCCCTTCCCGGCATCGCTGCGTGAGCCCCAGAGAAAGAGAGCAAACAATCGCTTAAAAATAGAACTTGATTGTACAGTAGCTTTTTTGTGTGCCCCAGCGCCATTTGGCAGGACGGAGCAAGGGGCGGGGTCTTCCACTGTTAATGATGATTGACAGTGGAGACGGTCCAATGGGAGGAGCGAGAGCAAAGCCTTTAATGCTGCCTCAGTGGGAGTGAAGCACCTGTAGCGGCCATCCAGCAGCCATCCAGCCAACAAGCAGCCTCCGAGCAGTCTCAACCCGGCCAACAAGAACCCCACCCCGGCCCGCAGGGACCGTTACACGCCGGTACCTCACTTAGCAAGCACCAGAACCGGAGCCATGCTTCTACGCGGTCTGAGTAGCTTTATTTTGCTGTCTGTCGCCGTCATGGGTGAGTTAACTTGTTGGCTCTATGTCGACTAAAGCTCTTTAGCATGTTGTTAGTTATTAGTTTATAAACGTTTAAGATTATTTTAAATTATATAAAGCAGTACTGTACTATATAAAGCAGTTCAAAGTAATATGAAATACCACATTAAAGGACGTACTTTAAAACCTTTTCAACTATAAACGCAAATAGATTAAAGTTGTAAAGTACATTAAAGTGTAACCCTTTTAAAGAACGTTTTACTTTAATCAGCTTTTATTGCATCATCCTGACATCCCATCATAATATTTCATAGGAGTTTTCAGCACACATTTTAATACTAATTAAATCAGAGTTTATTGTAATGCAATGTGCCAATTCAACTCTTTTGAACCCATTATTCCAATATACTTATTTTTTCAATATTCAGTATTTTCCTCATTACAACCTGTCATCTTTGGGCAGGTAGAGTCCACACAGTTCTGCTGTCTTGCAGCTCTTAAATTATCAAGCTTGCGTGACCTTGACTGTAACTTATCACATGTTTTGACCTAATATCACACTTTATACACAAAATAACATTGGACCATGCATTCTTATTTAGTTACATGACAAAGTCAAAACACTTGTTTGTATAACTAGGAAGTCAGAAACCTGTCATGAAAGGTTATTTTGGTACCCTGTAAGATTTTACACTGGAAAAAACAAAATAGTGTGCTGTCAAGTGGAAACAGGCCTCAGAGCTCCAATATCGAACTCCAGTACTGCATTTCATTGATACCACCGCAGAACATAACAGCAGGGAGCCAAAAATGAGTACACGAGTTACTTTGGTACCCTGTAGCGTATTGAAGTGTGCTACTTACTGGAAACAAGACTGGCTGCCGTACAACTGCATCAGGGAACCTAAGTGAGGGGTGCCAAAAACTGGTAGACATCAGTTATTTTTGGTACCCTGTATAAGCCCGTCCAAAGAATGGTGTGCAGAAGCGTACCAAACTGGGTTGGGGGGCCAAAATCAGTTGTTTTTGGTGAAATCTGAAAGTTTGTGTACCATACTTCCGACATTGATTTAGCTGCAGGCGCTATCTAGTACCTCTTAGTGGAAACAAGCAGGTGAAATTCCATCAGTACTGTACGCAAGTACATGTATTCCGGCTTTTTAAATTTTTGGTACCCTTCAAAAGGCGCTTGGTCACAAGTGTGGAAAAAAGAGGGATGGTCATATGCTGCAGGGCGTGGCCTGTTTGCGGCGTTCCCCTTCTTGTCACATGCGTGCTCGTGCGGAGCAGGTCCAGACGGCCTTGGAGGCTTCACGGTCTTGAGTGCGACCGGGCGGATTTGAAGTGGTGACGTCCTCAGACATGCAGTCTGGCTTCATGTCAACCTTTTCTTAAAAGGCCATTGTGCCTTCTTCACTTCCTGTTCCTCTCTGTCATCTTCCCCTGGCCTTCATGACTTCCTCCATGGCTGACATGAGGCTTTGTACATGTCATGCGTGTTGTTGTGGACAGCGTGCAGGAGGTTGCTACGTGTTCACGGCGCGCTGGAAAAGCGCGTGCTGGCTGGCCGAGCTTTAATTGGATATGATATGGGCAGAGGCCGCGCGACTGAGCCATCTGTTGCCGTGAGAGAATCTAACAAGTGTTTGCTCACACAGGCGCCACTCACCCAAACGTAAGACAGAAGAATGATTAAAAGATGTAATACTGACTTCAAATTGAAAAAGTAAATTGAAAGATATCAAAGAGGTCCTCCTGGCCCCTGGTGGGTACCCTCAGTTTCAGGTAATTGGCCGGTTGTCAGTGGCAAGTGTATTTGTGCTGACTGAGTTCAGAGTCCAAGTCCATAGAAACATTGCTTTGTCTAATCATACAGCATGACATGCACTATTGTGACTAATCCACAGTTTTACTGCAAATCTATTCTGATTTTCCAAACGACGTTCATCACAACCCGGTGTAGCCTGACAAAAGCATTTGCATTAAATGCACACTCACATAAACATGGCGGTTGATCCAAAGCAGTCCGATGAAAACATAGTACCCTGGAATCAAAAGAGATGTGCTTGTATATTTGTGCCTCTCCACTGGTGTCTTTGACATAAGGATGTGTCATGTGACTCTCTGCAGGACAGCAGTTGAAAACGATGTTTGTGGTCGTCTGGCGTCAACCAGCCTTTTATGAAGTGGCTTTAAGGGGAGGGTAGACCTTTAAATGGCAGCATGGAGAACCTGTTTGCTCTCATTAGACGGCATGGAGTCCATTCCTTTATCCATCATCAGCTTGTCCCTGAATCTTGATTCCGTACGTCCATAAAGGCATGCAGAGTCTGGTGTGGAAGAACTACAACATGTATGTTGTAAATGTTGTAAAAAGCCTTTAGGCTGCTGTAGCTGTCATGTGTCCACCAATGGTCCACGTGCGTCTTCATCATCACCCCTGACAAGGCGTTCCAGTCATGAGCGGCGGAAGCAGACGTGACATTGCCTCCAGCAAGATGAGGACTTCAGTGGCAAAAAAAACCCCCAAAACCCCTGAAGGGCAAAAACGCAGACTTGCCTTCTCTGCGCTCACGTGTCGGCCGTTTGACAGCTGGAAGCAGACATCTCCATGGCGACACACTGGGGTGCTAAAGAGGCTGGAAGGCCAAAATGCATTGTGGGTAAAGCCGGACCTTCCGATCCGCATCCTCCTGTACGTGTTTTTGCAGGCGACCTTAGACCCGGTCATCCCTTTTGTGTCTGCGGGGGATAATCCTGCTGCGGGATAAGTCCTCAGTGACAAGACACTCCACTCTTAATTACTTCAGCAAGGCAATGAAACACTAACCGCTTTCTACTCCTGTTTGAATGGACTATTTTATTTGCATTTTCATTTTATTTAATCTTTAATCACTATTACCGTGTAACACTTATGTCCAGTATTTGTATTCATTTATGCACCAAAAGAAAATGGGTCATTTGATCATTGTAATAATTTCCTCAAAAAAGACTTACTCAATTGATATGTACATACAATATGATTATATATATTTTCCTAAATTAAATATATTAGTATAAATGTGTACTACATGAACATGTAAACTACAATTTATAGCAATACATCAGTTATTTCAACTTTACCCAAATATTGCATATGATAACAGCAATAATAAAAAACGTGTCATTTCACACTACACATTAAGGGTATTCTTTACTATACAATATAATCTGTACTGTGAAGTACAGTGAAGTATTGTGATTAGTATATACACACACACACATAATTACATTTTGAGAACTGTACAGCAGTGACACAAACTGTTACAATAAGTTGAATATTTTGTGTTTTTGCAATTGAAGTATTTTTGGCCTCCCTACAACACTACCATATTGCGATATTTAATCGGGCCTGCTTCCTCTCAGGCACTGCGCTTTTATTACAGCAGCCGCACAGCGAGATGAATACACACTAAATGTTTCCTCCGTGACAATTATATGGTGATGAAAGGTGCTGATAAACTCACCCTGGCACAGACACGCCAATGTTTGCTCATGTCACATTTCCTTAAGACCACGTTACCATAGCAACGACAACAGCCTCCCGTACTAATCAATTGTGGGATTTCCCACTGTGGACTAACCTTGTACATACTTGTACGTATGATTGGTACCATGGCAACAACAACAACTTGACACCTGGAAAACCTGACACACGTAATAGGATTTTGGACAAAATGTCTTTTGTTTTGAGCAAACTAGATTCAAAACTCTTGAGAGTGGAAAGAATGTAGAAAGGAGTCTCAGCATGACATTTTTACTTGACCTTCAACCTCTCCGCCCCCACACCCCCCATGCTAGGAAGCAATTGTGTTGCTGAGAAAGCCTTCTGTGATTGTTTGTATGGACTGTAATGTAGGGCTAATGAACACAAGCACGGCTGGATCTGATTGAGGAGGTTTTTCCTTAATCTCCATCACTGGTCATCCAATGCAAGATTAGCGCGCCGCCTCTAAGTCGCAACCTAGACAAGCGCGTCATCAAATGACACAGCAGTGTGTTCACCCCTTCAACACGTCACCTGATACTATTAACTTCCCCATTTGTCATTGTTGAGTGTCGTATTGTGGGTGCGTTTATGTACACATCGTCCATTAAAGTCAACTTTCTTCTCCGAATCCAAGCACGGCAAAGTTCCTGTACACAGAAAATAATCAAGTGAGGTCCAGCAGCAGCTGATAGCGCCATCGGCTTTCTCAAAGTGTTTACATAAGGCGTCCGTCCGCCGCCCCCATCTGGATGCCACTAACATGTTCCCTCGCTGGTTGAGAGGCTCTGAAAGCTGAACGACTGACGCTCAAAGACCTCCCGCCAGTCCGAGTCCTCCCCGGGCCACCCTACAACTTCCGTGTGTTGCCCCGTAAACTTAAATGGGAACAGACGTCAGCTAACAACCGGCGTCAAGAAAGCGGATCATTGCCAGATCCTGATGGTCTTCATTGTCGTCTTGTGCATCCAATCCCTCCTGAGTCCTGATTATTTAAATGTCAGACGATAAGAGCGATAACATGTCCTTTGTAATCTGTTTGACATCATATCACGCCGTGTGCGTAGAGGAAGTCTTTGAACTCTTAACTATGATGGTCCAAAAACAACAGCGCTATCCCAACAAACTGTACCTTGTTCTTTACTCAAAGTCGTCTGTTGGTTGTCTTATCAAGCAGAACACCATGAACATGATTCCCCATCTTTATTTTGACTGCAGGAACGGCAGGGATAGATCTTGACAGCTCCACTGTGACAGCTGAGGGAGGATCCGCCGATGACGCATACACAACCGCTGGTTCATTCAGCGACAACACACCTTGGACACCGTCCTCAGCTTTGACAGTTTCTCCACCCACGAATGCTGTTGCCGACACGACGGCCACCCAAGCTCACGTAGAGACCACCTTCTCTGAGCCAAGCAGCACAGCGACTAAGAGCAGCAATGACACCACGAGTGGCGCCCCGATGTCAACAAGCCCAGACGGCAACATGACGACCCGCCCTCCCGACCCGACAGACAGCGGCAGTCTAACCGAAACAACAGTCACACACTTTACAACCGCCACTATGGACGACAAAGATACCACTTGGATTGCGACGACCCTGACAACCGGTCAGACTGAGGATCAAACAACAACCATTACCAGCACAACATCAATGGGTCCGACCGATGACGACACAACTTTAATGACGAGTCCAGCCAACGACGATATAAGCTCAATGACGTCAGCTGCTGTCACTACATCAACCATGACGACGGGTCCAACCGATGTGACAGCCTCGATGGCAACAGTCGATTCGACCATCGACTATACAAGCTTGGGCCCAACAACAGCCGTCCTGACAGTCAATGACACAACCTCCATAACGACGGCTGCATGGACCGACAACACCGACGCCATGACGACCGTCATGGAGGACACTGCAACAACCTGGATGACAACCTCTGCTCCGTCCAACGACGACACAACAACTGCAGAAATCCTCAACCCGACTACAGCCACAACGGTCCTAACCTCTTCAAACCCTGCAGAGACATCCACCACAACAGAAATGATAACCGTCTCAGCCGGACCTTCTTCACCCGCCGCCACAACAACAGAAGGTACATCTCAAGTCCTTAGTTTGCTTTGTCTTGGGACTGACATGTTCTTGAACGCTCCAGTGACAGGTCAAACGGGAGTAACCAGCCAAGAAGCCACAAGTCAGGTGATCCTAACCTCACCCACCACTGAAGTTCCGCCTGTCCCCACGCAGGGTCCCGTCGTAGGTGTGTAGCTTTTGGTCCAATTGGTGGAGTTTTCCAACAGAACTTTGAATGCACGGTCATCTTTTCCCTTAGTTTGTCCCGCCAAGCCGTGTCCTCTGGAAAGTGTCTGCCTGAACAGCACCTGCCAGTGTCTCTCCGGAAGCTTCCTGGTGGACGGCAGCTGCACACGCAGTAAAGAGGACTTGAAGGAAAATGTCCCGTCACGAGGCTGCGAGTCTTATCTTGTTTTCTTCTCGGTCACCGTCAGGTCAGGTGTTTCCTGGACAGCTCCATCTGCGCTCCTTGGATTTCACCAACGACATGTTCAACAGGTCCTCACAAGCTTTCCAGAACACGGCAGAGAACATCTCCACAGCGGTTAGCTCACACGTCACGCAAAACAGAAACATTTCAGGAATTGATGAAAATAATTCCTTTGCAGCTCGCCGGGACTTTTGCTGGTCTGCCGGACTACATACGCTCAGACGTGGTGCAGCTCCAGTGAGTTTGTTTCCCCGTCCAAATAATATACTCTATCTTGTGAAAACACGTCACCATTATGTGTTCCCCGCAGACCAGGAAGCGTGATAGCGACGGTAAACAACATCTTTGCCAACATGGCTACCTCTCAGCAGTTGGTTGAGCAGACCATCAAGGAGGCCATCGCCGGCAGCTCACAAGGACTGCTGCTCAACGCTGCATTTATCAGTCAGCTAACGCTAATAAAGCCGTTACTCGCTTGTCTTTGTACACTTTCCTCTCACACGTGCCGTGTCTTTTGACCCGATTTAGGCACAGACCTGTGTGGGCAGGCGCCATTTCCCTGTGATGCCGCCACCGCGGCGTGCACCAGCGCCAACGGGTTGGTCAGTTGTTCCTGCAAAGATGGCTACGTCGCCACCGTCTACTCCAATACCAGCTGCAAAGGTAAATCTTAACACTATGTGGAAATAGTCCAACCTCATGAAGTTCACAGCTTCACTCTCATGATTTTTCCGAAATATATTTAAATATTTATAATAATATAAATAATATTAAAATATATTTGTGGTTGTGGCGACCTATGGTTAGAAATGTTAGTCAAAAATGCCAATGTTATAAATATTTTTTTGCCTAAATTGAGAGTTTTTAAATATTATAACAACTAAATGAATGATGATCGGTTACGAGTTGTCAGTAATGCCACATTGATTAGACACTAGCAACTGCGGGACGTACCGTACAGAACAGCAAGTAAAAGAACAAGAAGGAACTCACCTATCGCTAGTGTATGTGAGTATATAATATGTCTTATATTATGTCTACCATATTGGGTAATAGAAGTGTAAAGGTGACTAAGGCTCTAATGATGTAAAAAAAATAGTTCATTTGGTAAATATTCCATTTATACACAAGTAATCGTACTTTGCAGTAATTGACTTATCACTGTTGGGTCTGGAAACAATTAACTGCAATAAACGAGGGATTACCGTATTTATTTATTAAGAGTACTCACCCAATAATGCTGCCCTGTGATTGGCTGGCATCCAGTCCAGAGTGTACCCCGCCTCTTGCCCCGAAAACAGCTGGGATAGGCTCCAGCACCCCACGCGACCCTCGTGAGGAAAAGCGGTAGAAAATGAATGAATGAATGAATGAACCCAATAATGCTAATTTGAATGAGCACCAAAATGTAAACCTGCATAGAAATGAGATATTTATCCTCCCGTGTGACGTTTGTCAATAAAGCGCACTGTTCACAAAGACATTCTTGAGAGAATTATTCAACTCGCTGACTTTTACGACAAAGGAATGAATAAAGCTATTCTTTCTTAGATGTACGACCAGTGTTTTATCAGCGTGACGTGGCGGGGCGCTCCACTTATTAAAGCCACTAAATTATAAGATCATGATCATTACTCTTAGGACTGTGCACGCCGCTCAGTCAAACGTTGCAGCAGGACAGCGAGAGTGAGCATTGGAGAGCTCTCTGGTGCCGATTCTACGTTTATTATGGTTGCCATGGAGACAAGTGGACGAAGCATAAACACGCCTGATCCTAAAGAGCTCTCACAGAAAAGACTTTACGGCCTTAGTGCAGATCATGATGATGGTGTGTTGTTTTGTGTGTGCAGCATGTCCAAGTGGACAGCAGGCGGTGGACAACACCTGCAAGAAGTGAGTACTCCCATTTCGGGTTTACACAGAGTGTGCAACATTTGGACATATTTTTCTTCTTCTAGATGTGCCTTTGGCTACGGAGGCTTCAACTGCAGCGACTGTGAGTTATGTTTGATTTTTATTCCTTCTGCAACCTGGGAAAAGTTGTGAGGTTAGAATGTGTGGTCTTGCAGCATCCCTGCTGGCAGTGGTGGTGGTCTCCTGCGTCCTAGGAGGGATTTTACTCATCCTCACCGTGGCTCTGCTGTCATACTGCTGCTGGTGAGCACATTGAAACTCAGTGTTTTGTATTTCATCAGCCTGTTCAACTAGTTGTAGTTCATTTCAACACCAGCCGGGGGCACTGCCTCCTCATTGCAAATAAACTCCCATGAGTTGGAATATTTATACATACGCTTAAGAAAACGTAAATATGTACCTTCTCTGTGTGTTCACCAGGCGGCGGTGTCGAGGCGACCCCAGCAACAGCACGAGTAGTCCATACCCGGCGGGCGAACTGACCAAGCCGTGGCCCTCTGACATCACGCCCCTTCCCCGCGCCTCCGCGACCGCCGCCGCCACCACCACCTGGGATGCGATGCCGCCCTCCTTGGAGATGGTGGAGGCGGGCAGCACTCGTGCCTTGGTGGACAGAAAGCGTCACACCAACGGCGTGGTGAGCGTCACTCCTGTAATATCAATCAATCAATTTGTCCACATTAGGGATGGGCATTATAAATTATTTTTAGCAAGACTTTTGTAGAGTATTAAATGACATTATGTCGTCACTACGTTGTGAGGCAAACTACAACCAGCAGAGGGAGCCACAAAGAATAATTATATATTTTTAACTTTTAAATTAAAATATTTTTTAGATGAATGAATGAATATATTCATTTAAAAAATTTGAACAAAATTGTTCAGCCTGGAGCCTCACACCTTTCCATTTGTGTAAACAGGGCCGCTAACGTCAAGGAGGCTAGCTAGCACACAATCATGGGTTGAGGAGATAACATATTTTTTCTGACCAGTCATGAAGTAAACGTCCCCTTTCTGACCAGTCATGAAGTAAACGTCCCCTTTCTGACCAGTCATGAAGTAAACGTCCCCCAATGGCCATCCTTAGTCCACATTTAACTCGCAACACATGCGTTTGAATACGAGCATCGTGTGTAGTGCTAGCTAGCTAGTTAGCTCACCACTTAGTTACAACCAGCAGAGGGAGCCACAAAGAATATTTATATATTTTTAATTTTTTAATTTAAATATTTTTTAGATAAATTAATGAATACATTCATTTAAAAAAATGAAAAGCCTATGTCCTTTTGAACAAAGTTGTTTAGCCTGGAGCCTCACACCTTTCCATTTGTGTAAACAGGGCCGCTAACGTCAAGGTAGCTAGCTAGCACACAATCATAGGTTGAGGAGATAAACACATTTTTTCTGACCGGTCATGAAGTAAACGTCCCCTTTCTGACCAGTCATGAAGTAAACGTCCCCCACTGCCCATCCTTAGTCCACATTTAACTCGCAACACATGCGTTTGAATACTAGCATCGTGTGTAGTGCTAGCTAGCTAGTTAGCTCACCACTTAAGTTTCCCGCCCATACTCCCTGCTTTCTCCTGACCACCAATGTGTCGCTTTAGGGGCTTCAGCTGAAGCAGACAGGATGGAAGAAGGTAAGGCTTGTTGGCTTTTCCACTCTTCCTCCTGCTGGTCTGGTGTGCTCCTAAAATGGTGGCGGGCTCTCAGCCGCGTGGGCGCGTCTGTCTAGCTAGTCCTGTACATTCGTGTGTGTGTGTGTGTGTGTGTGTGTGTGTGTTTGACTAACAACTGCTTTGACTCACTTTTCAGTCGGGTTCATACGACCTCAACCCGGACACCATGAAGACCTTCAAAGACAAAAACCCTTCCCGCTACTCGTATCTGGTCCCAGGCCACGAGAACCCCTACTTCCTGCCGGGAGATGACAAGAAAAACTGAAGCGGCTCCCCCTTGTGGACACTTGAAACTTTTTGTTTTCTTCTCCAATCAAAGAGGACGATGATGACGCCGTGAGGAAGCACCGCCAAAGAGACGACGACGTGTGACGCTAAACACGACGGTCGCTGGCGTGGTGAAATCTTTCTGTAGCCTTGACAATGTTCCAATTGTGCTTCTTCTCCGCAATCGTTAGGACTTTTTGTTAGACAAAATCATCTCCATTAAGACAAAAAGGGCTGGTCCCTTCTTCTAGATTCTTCTAGAAAAGGGATACGCTTGTTTTGAATTCCAGCACTTGATGAAAGCTTTTTGAGGTTTTGGTTGACTAACAAGAGTCGCGTTGCTCACGGATGTGCCAACTATCACTCGTCTGTTCTTCACGCTTTGGGCGTCTTGAGACGGTGTGCTTTTATAAAACCTGTACAGGTGGTTTTTGTAAATATGAATAAATTAATTTAAACACAAAAGCCGCCTTATTCAGTTTCTACACGTGCACCCGTACATACTCTAAAAAAGATCCTTGTCGCCTTTGCAACTGGATTTTTTTTTTTTGGGGGGGGGGCAATCTGCCTTCAATCTGCGTTAATCTGGAACGTACAGAATGACATAAGGCTCATCACTTGCAATTCCCTGCCGAAAGCCTAGGGGGCAGTGTTTTCCCGAGTTAGCAACCAGCCACTTTTCTCCCAATACTCTTAATCACATACAAAAACATCATAGAAAAAAAAAGACTATACCACATTGTCTGATGAGGGCGGGGGGGTCCACTACTTCCAGTCGTCTTCCGTATCACATCTCATGGCTTCAGTGTCATCAGAGCCAACAGAGGTGCCATAGAGAGGAAATCAATCCGATGAGCATCGAACCACATGAACAAACCGCAGACTTGGAAGAACCTTCAGACCAGACCCGTATTACATCATTATGGTATCGCATACACACACTTAATACATCATAACACCACACACACACATCACAACTAATAATCAACTTGCCTATATGTGCCTTCTTCTATACTATGTACCATGCCTATATAGTGCCTATATGTGCCTTCAGGTATATACCATGCCTATACTTCAACGGTGCCCCACTTTGGACACCCCTGCAGTGAAATCAACCTGAGCTGTAAGAATGCAGACATTGCCCCCCCTTCCTCCTCCTCCTCTTCCTCCTATTAGCTGTAATTGACTTTGGCTAATGCAGCTCTGCAGCAGTCAGTCAAGTGCATCAAGTGCAATTATGAAACATTTCCCAGCAGCCTTTGGTTTCACGTAACCACATCACTCGCCTCGCCTTCATCTCGCTCCTCATCCTCTTGCTGCATGACATCACCGGGATGCCTTTCAATGAGAAAATAACATTAGAGAGTGAGCACGAGTGCTTCTCACCTGTTTAATCTCCACATCTTAGCCACCGGCCGTAGATGCTTCACCGCCTCTGTTTAAATGAGGGGGAAAATGACACAATTGGGAGATGGCTTATTAAAATGGTATATCAAAATGATATCAATGAAATACAACAATAATAAGTGCACAAACAGAAAACTAAAATGATATATATTTATATCTGTGTTTTGTTGAGCTGAGAATTTCAGTGAAAAAAGAAACAAAGCATGTCTTCATGCACACACATGATGCCTCACACACACACACAATTACCATATCAATGTGTGTGTGTGAGACCTGTCATTGACATATGGACTGTGTGTGTACAAAGAGGCGGGGCAGAGGAGCGACCAATCCAATTAGCTGTTTGGTGATGACATCATCAGAATGAATATCTTCAATTGTAGCAATATTAATAAATACTGGAATTATTAGTAGCATTATCTATTATGGAAATATTTGGGAAAAATTTGCTTACATGCAAAAAAAATTGTAATATTTAATATAGTATACTATTGCACAATTTAATTTTTTAAAGTACATATTAATAATTCAATATTTAATTGGATTAATTATAATTATTTTTTTTTTAGTACATGATACAAACGGATCATTAGAACACGGACCTCTGATTGTTCCTTCATGTCCATTTTTATCCAGACTTGCACCAAAGAGCCATGGATTAGCGCGTCATTGCTGCCATCATGCTACCAGCGCCTCCGCCGCCGCCGCTGCTACGTCAAACTCTTAAGAACCCTGCTGAGTTGGTATACGCATGACTACACACAGAGTTCAAAGGTCACACTGGTGCCAGTTCGGGTCAGCGCTCTGCTAACGAGTGATGACATCACGAGGGTGACACCTTCTTCCTGTTTCCATGGTGACAGCCGGAGAATAAAAAAAGTGCTGCTGTCAATCTGGTTAAGGATTGCTAGCCTGAACCACACACACACAGCAGACAGGAGGGGCGGGGCTGAAAGAGGCAGCGATGGAGGGAGGGGTGTAAGGGAGGTTCATGGGGGGGTGTCTTCTAGGGGAGGCAGCAGCAGGTTTGTGAGCACAGCAGCCAGAGGAGGAGGAGGAGGAGGAGGCTGGAGGAGGAAGAGTGGCTGCAGTCGTCGTGAGAAGAGACAAGAAGGTAAGCGATGCTTTCTCCGGGTTCCACGTTGGTCTTTTTAACAACATGAGCTGTCGGCCGGCAGATGGTACGCTCCTTTATCCCTCCATCCTGCTTCTGTTTTCCCTTTTTTTTTTGTCCCTCCATCTGCCGCGGCTTGGAGGAGCGGCGCGGTGTGATACTGCAGAAAGGGAGCGGGGGATGGGGAGGGGGTTTGTTAGCATCCTGATGCTCTCACTGACACACGAGGAAGTAAGACGCTAACATAATAGAACTGGTTTCCTTCCGTCACCGTGGGGTGCAACCACGCCCTCCTTGTGATGATGATGATGATGATGGCGGCTTTGTGCCGGCGTAAACAAGTCAGCGGAATAGCTTCATTGCTGTGTGATAGAATGTTGACAGTCCGCCTCCAAAATAACATCTCACTTCCTGCTAGCCTGTGCTAGCATGGCGGGACTGTCTTGTGTCGCTAAGTAAGCTAACCCAAACATTAGCTATCAGCATGATGACACCACAAATGACATTTTCAAAATTCTGGGTACAAACGGTACACTGGAACGCCACTCAAACCCCCGGCGATCAATGACACGATAGTGGACCTCGAAGGGATCCTTGAGGAACACCAACTAAAATATCATAACAAAAGCTTAGCTATGCTAAAATGTGAAATATTCTTCTTAAACATTAGATTACAGTGGATTATTGTGACTCTATAAGCCGCTTGGTCCAGCCTGGTCCAGCCCGAAAGCACTAGCCGTCGAGCTAAAAGCCCAGACTGTCAACTCGATATCATTCGATATCGGTTTTGCGTGTGTTGCATGGCCTGAGTCAATGTTCAATGTTCCTATACATCAGCTTGCAGCAAAGCATGTAACAGCGGACCCAAGATTGACCCCTGAGGAACACCCTGGGTCCTTGTATACGTTTAAATGAATTCCAAAAAGATTGATTCTAGATATGCCTCCATGTTGTCTTTCTAAGAGACCCTGCTCTGGAGAATGAACGAACAGCTCGATGGTTGACCCGACAAGATGGCGTCATAAGAAGCAGCAGATGCTCTGTTGTGTTGTATTACTCACGACTCGGCACAGCATGTGGAAGATCAGCTGGTTTGTCGCTGCGTCGTGATTGTCAACAGACAAAAGTATCGGGACACATGAAGTGGACACAATAAGGGAGAATCTTAACGCAGGCGGCGCTTATCTACGAGGGTGTCATATTTGGTGCTGATCCCGCACTCGTGCGCAGCGTATGAGTCCATATTTGAAACCATGATGTTGTGGACTTTTTCGTCCAAATGAAAAAAGGTGGCGTCCAATCAGCAGACTGGTGAGCTCCATCATGTTTGTGTGATCCGCCGCTAAGCTCCTAATGAGATTTCATCAGCAGAACGTCATTTTTGTTGGAACGCCACCCAGAAAGTGTCATGTCTGAGTCTATTTGTGGAGCGCTGACGTGGACTTCTGGCGCTCCGGGCGTCTTGTCTGGATTCCAAGACAGCTTCTCTGTCCATATTTCATTTGGACTTCAGATGGACGTAGTGGAAGTAAAGTAACCTCTCTCCCGTTCCTGCCAGGTTTTCTCCTCCTCGCCTGGCTGACCCATGAAAGAAGCCATGCCGGTCCTGACGGCAGGAGCAGGTGAGACCGCTTCTGCTGGAGTCCTCCATCACTTCGTATTGTCTGGGTAGATTCTCAGGTTGACTCGAAGATGTGGAGTCTGCCTGTTTATGTCTCTGGTGATGCGTGACCACCCCCAGCGTTGTTGGGAAACCTGGTTATTGGTGGAGAACTTGTTAATAAAATGAATGTTCTCCACTTGGCAGGGCTCCACGAGACGCTGGCCCTGCTGACCTCGCAGCTGCGTCCCGACGCAAATCATAAGGAGGACATGGTGTTCCTCAAGGACGTTTTCAGCGAGAGGAGCTTGGGGTACCTGATGAAGGTGAGGGACAACATTATGACAAGGCGGCTTGCTACTCCGGTTCCTCTGCCTCTTTCAGCGGGAAGGGATCAGGAACCTTTTGGTTCAGGTGCTTTTTTTAAAGACCAAAATTGGGTTTGTGCTGCAGATCCACGAGAGGCTGAGACAGTACGAGAGACAAAGTCCAACTCCTGTCCTCCACAGTGTTTCTTCTCTGGCTGAAGACGTAAGGATTTCTATGTTGGATTTACACTGTTTCACAATCTGGATCAGATCTGGATTCAACTGGTTTGATACGACAGTGTACATTTATGCCAAATTTTAAAAAATTTTTACCAATTGCACAATTTCCCCCAAAAGCTGTCAACAGGAAGGAGTGCCTTTCATAGAGATATGCCACAAAATATCGAATCTGACAATTTCATCATGAAGAATTACCGTGTCTAATAAATAAGCGTATGACAATATCAGCTGTATAAAATTTGGAAAAAGTTGTCCGGCTCTTGTAATGGACTCCATTACAAGAGGCGATAGCTGCTTTAAAAAAAAATAAAAAGTGCTGACTCATGCCGAGGCTCATCTCATCAAAAGCCGACATCCTGCTGCCTCGGCTGGAGGAAGGCAAAAGTGCTGACCTCGGCCGCTCGCCACTCGTCCTGAGTGGGCTCGGCAGGAAGCTGCTGTTGGCGGGTATCCTCACGTGTGCGTGATGTGTGTGTGACGGACAGGTGGCGGACGAGCTGCAGAGCAGAGCCATGAGCTCGGAGGAGAGGGAGCTGGTGCACCTGCTCATGTCGCCGCATCTGAAGGTGAGCAAACACATTTGATGCTAATATGCTAATAACTTTGACTTTCTGGTATGAATACATCATTGATGGTGTCAATCAAAAGTGGCCATTATTATCTTTGTAAAAGCAGAATATTGGAGAGAAAAGTGTCACTGGCATCGAGTGGATGCCAAAAAGATGGGACCTAGAATTGATCCCTGAGGAACGCCGTCCATCTTTGATATGCTTGTAATTTAACAATGAATGAAGCTATGTACCTGAAGCTGCTCCATCTGTCACATCCCGTCAGGCCCTTCTTTCTGTACACGACACCGTCGCTCAGAAAAGTTTCGATCCCGTTCTGCCGCCGTTGCCGGACGACTACGAGGACGAACTGGAGGAGGAGTCGGTGAAGATAGTGCGTCTGGTGAAGAACAAGGAGCCTCTGGTAAGGTGGCGGTGGTAGAAGCGAGGTGTAAACATGTATTAGTTATATTTACCTAGCTTCCTGCACCAGGGCGCCACCATCAGGCGAGACGACGTGACCGGGGCCGTCATCGTGGCTCGCATCATGAGAGGAGGCGCCGCAGATCGAAGCGGTATGTCGCGCTTACGTTCTCCGCATCCATTGTTTGCTTATTTGAAGTAGCGATACAATGATACGTATGTAACCACGGTGATGGCAGTGAAGGCATTCTGACAGTCGTTACCATGGAAACATCAGCCACATGTACTCTCTTATTCATAGTCTGTGTCCAGGCAATCAGACTAGAGTATTGATCAGTTGTCAGCGTCTTGGATTCCTTGTTGTTCCTGCGGCTCAGAGACGTCAGCGGAGATATCAGAATAAATCCATCACAGACTTTACTTTGCTCCGACTGGCAGGTTTGGTCCACGTCGGAGATGAACTCAGGGAAGTCAACGGCATCTCGGTGATCCACAAGAGACCAGATGAGATCAGTCAGCTGCTGGTGAGTCGCATCCAAAACGTACAATAGCGGCGCAAAGATCATATTTTAATATGATCTGCAGTCTCAGTCGCAGGGGTCCATCACGCTCAAGATCATTCCTGCTGTTAAAGAGGAGGACAGACTGCGGGAGAGCAAGGTGAGCCAAGTCCAAGTCCAAGACTCGGCACACAAATGCACGGCTAAAATCCCTTCAAATACTCTATAGGATGCTAGTAAAGCTAATAATGTAGCCAAGGAGTCGTGTCTGGAGACCGCATAGGGTGGGCTCCTCAAGTAGGACACCAACCCTAATGTCTGGTCCATCCCTCCAGGTCTACGTCAGAGCCTTGTTCGACTACATCCCCTTAGAGGACAAGGCCACTCCTTGCCAGGAAGCGGGACTCCCCTTCAAGCGGGGCGACATTCTGCAGGTGGTCACCCAGGACGACCCCACGTGGTGGCAGGCCAAGCGGGTGGGTGACAGCAACCTGCGGGCTGGGCTGGTCCCGTCTAAGCAGTTCCAGGAGAGGTGAGAGGAACCAGAACTCCCCCCCCCCCCATGCGGACGCAGTGGTTGTCTCGCAACTGGGAAGTTACCGGTTTGATCCCTGGTTTCCCCTTTAGTAGTAACGTCCAGTAGGTCCCCACTTATTTGGTATTCGCGCCCCCCCCCCCACAAAAGACAATTCACCCAATATTTTATAATAATAATCTCCTTAGACAAAGAGGCACCTTGTTGACTGACCCCCATCTTTTCTTCTTCTCTTCCCTTGTCCTGGACGTCACCAGGCGCCTGGCCTACAGGATGAAAGTAGGCACGCTCCCGAATCCCAAATCCCCCAAAACGCCAGCCTGTAAGTTCCTGCTTGTTTTTCCCGACCTTCAGTGTCTTCCTCTGCTAACTCGTTAGCATGACGTTTATTCATTAGCACTGTGGGATGTTCTCTCTTCTGCTGGCGGACATGTTTTTACACACGAGGTGGGGGGGTGCAGATATGGATTAATGTCCCCCCGCCGACAGATTAAGTCCTCAACAATATGCTTTTTACTTTCAAGCTCCATGTTGGCATGCATGCAACCAGGTAGGCGAGGGGTAGGTCCATATTTAGGGTTAGGGGCGGGGGCGGGGGAGTTCTCTGCAATATGTAAGCTGCGAGCGATCCGATTAGGCACCACGGCTTAGTAACATGGCAGTCGACCCCCCCTTCCCCCCTGCAGGGAGACTCCTCTCCCACCCGGCTAGCTTAATTCCCCTCCAGCCCACAGCAGGGCCCCCTCGCTTTTTCCCATTAGTGACTTTTATGTCTGCTTTAATCCTTAGCGTCTCTAAATCTTCTTTTTCGTCACATACTCATACGCAAATAAAAAGTACGATTTTGAACTCTGTCTGCTTGTCTTGCAGTTGACCAAGCGTGTGATAAGGGTGAGTAGGACTGCCGACGACACACACACACACACACACACACACACACGCAGGCATGTTTGCATGGGCGCATCGTCGCTATTCTTGCTTAATTGCTCCCCACTTTCGAAATAGAGATGCCACAGGCGGTAAAAAGGCAACATCACGTCTTCTCGAAAAGTCCGGTTGTCGATGAGCTTTCATGTTTTGGGCTGAATCGTTTGGGTTTCTCATCCCTCCATCTTTCCAGATTACTTTTTTCCATCATTATCACCTTAGTCCTTCCGCTCTCCAAGCCCCGCCCCCTTTCGACAAGACCTCCACAGAACATTTCTACCCTGTGCTGACCCACCCCTTCTTCTTGTCCCTGCTTGCCTCCCTGCAGACGACTGTGACTGTGAGGGCTATTTCAATGGACAGTACATAGGTGAGAGCATCGCACACCTTTGCTATCCTCCATCACCACAACATCCTCTCTCTTGCTCTCCGACTGTCATGGCTGTCCTTGGCTTGTGTTCCGCCGGTTCCCTGGACGCTTCAGGCCCGGGGTCCGATGTTTGGCTGTAGGGTTGACTTCTATGTCACGGTTGAGGATGGAGTCACGGATGTGCAAATGCCGACATTCCACCAAGCAGGACACACAAAATCTGTCAAATAACCCACTTGTACCGTTAGAGAATGGAAATATGGCCGCCATTGTTTACTGTGTGGCCTACCTCTTGTTCTCGCCATGTTGCTAAGATGATACTTTATGTAGCAGATGCCTCCGACCCGACTGGACCGCTTGGTGGAAATGTGGCCCGAGGCTAGTTTCCAATTGGTTACTGTTACAGTAAGTTGTTGGTAAATCAGATGGTTTTCTGTTTTGTAGCCCCGGGGTTGCAGAAGTGAAACATCTGAAAGTCAGCAGCGTGGTCCACGATCCTGAAGAGAATAGTCACGAAAAGTAGCGTCAGGTTCCTCGTGTTGTTCTATGGAAATTGGACATATTGACTTCCCTAGAAACAAGTCTGAAAAAGAGCGGTCTTACTGTATATTTTATATTTGGGTCAATACCGTAAGGTTACTCCTGCTATGTGAGGAGTCGTTTTGAAGAGTTGGACTTTGAAGGTACGGATACACGTTGTTCAATCCTCCCCATCCTCAGCCAAACATGGCCCATGTGCTCCTCCTGCTGGAATGCTCGCACTGGGAATCTAACCACAGCCGCTATAACTTCAACAACATGATGATCCACCACATCCAGCACTCTGCTTGGAGCCGTACACTCCCCGACCTCTCACCCCTCCCCTGCCTGCATCTAAACCCTGACCCTTTTCCCCTGAACCCCAACCCCCACGAGGAACTCCCGCACTCAAAGCTGCTCGTTCACCTGGGTGTGCACGTGAAGGCCGGTCGGGGTGACGCTCTAACACCACTTGTAGTCTCTCCTAAGTGTAAGGCAGTGGCGCCCTCCTGTGGCCAGGTGTTTTCCTGGGAGTTTTATTCAGGTACAGTGGCCGGCTCGTTCCCTCGGGGGTAGTCCACTGTGGCAAGGCGCCTCAGCACTGTCGCCTGTGCATGTGTCGCCATAGGATAAACCACATTAAGCCAGTAGTTTTTGGATAATGGGATCAACGTTCACTGTCAGACATGATAATTAAAACATAGCAGTGAGTACTTTACATTCATTGGTCCTAATGCATGAACATCAACGGTTGGTCTCAGTTTTTCATTAAAATCAAAGTTTTACACCTTTCTGCATTCATCTGATTCTTTTGCAATGTGCTAATCAAATCAAATTAGAGACATAAAGAATCCTACTGAGATCATCTTACCGTTTCTACTCCTGTCATCCAAATCCACCATAGCTGGTCTACGCAGGAGTTTCCGCTTGAGTCGGAAAGACCGGCAAGGGTCCTCAAGCGACGGTTCCGATCTGGGAGACTCGGACTTCCTGACCTACGAGGAGGTGACACGCTACCAACAGCGCCCCAATGAGAGACCCCGACTGGTGGTTCTGATCGGTAAGGGAAGTACACAGTAGTGGAATTCGACAAAGAGGACTACAGAACAGAACTACAGAAAGAATTTACATCTACTGTCTCAACCCAAACATTAGATCCGCGTCCGTACCATGGAACCTTAGCAGTTGTGTATTTTATTTGTTTCCTTAAAGGTTCTCTTGGAGCTCGAATCAATGAACTCAAACAGCGGGTGATCGCAGAGAACCCACATCGCTACGCGGTGGCGGTTCCACGTGAGTCCTACACGACTTTACACTGAATGACAAGATAGCGAGATCTTCAACGGGTTGTTTGTGGTCCTGCAGATACCACCAGGCCCAAGAAAGCCCATGAGAAGGAAGGAGTGGAGTATCACTTTGTCACCAAGCAGCAGTTTGACGTGGACGTCCTCAACAACAAGTCAGTGTCTCCTCCTTCCTGAATGTAGACTCAGGAGGTTTTGCTAACAGGTCGGCTGATACTCCTTCAGGTTCATAGAACACGGGGAGTACAAGGAGAACCAGTATGGCACCAGCATCGAGGCCATCCGCTCAGTGCAGGCCAAGAACAAGATGTGTGTCGTAGACGTTCAGCCTGAGGTAACAGTGAAGGACCGTGAGCATCCTTTCACCATCACCATGGTTACCATCACCGGCATCGCTTGTTCTGATCATTCCACCACTCTCCAGGCCCTGAAGAGGCTGAGGACGGCAGAGTTCAAGCCTTACGTTGTTTTTGTCAAACCACGGGTCCCTGAGAACAGACGGCGACGTGCCACGGCCGCCAGCTCGCCAGGGGGGGCGGAGCAAGGCAGAGTCACGGTGAGTGGAGGCTTTTTCATTCGGAAATAAGATACCCTTGGAGATTGAGAGGTTTCTTGTCCTAAGACTCAGACTTAGAGATGAGGTGGTCCCAACTGATTCTGACATTTCCAGGGATCCCTTGAGTAGACCGACCCTAATCTGTTGGACTGATCAGGTAGAGATCCCGAGGTAGTTGAGTGGCCTATGAAAAATAGATTCGGATACAAGCGGTTCTAGGGTTTCATTGAGTAGACTGACCCTAATCTGTTGGACTGATCAGGTCGAGATCCCAAGGTAGTTGAGTTCGGATACAAGTAGTTCTAGGGATTCCTTGAGTAGACCAACCCTAATCTGTTGGACTGATCAGGTAGAGATCCCGAGGTAGTTGAGTAGCCTATGAAAAATAGATTCGGATACAAGTGGTTCTAGGGTTTCCTTGAGTAGACCGACCCTAATCTGTTGGACTGATCAGGTAGAGATCCCGAGGTAGTTGAGTGGCCCCTAAAAAATAGATTCGGATACAAGTGGTTCTAGGGTTTCCTTGAGTAGACTGACCCTAATCTGTTGGACTGATCAGGTAGAGATCCCGAGGTAGTGAGTGGCCTCTAAAAAATAGATTCGGATACAAGTGGTTCTAGATATTCCTTGAGTAGACCGATCCTAATCTGTTGGACTGATCAGGTAGAGATCCTGAGGTAGTTGAGTGGCCCCTAAAAAATACATTCGGATACAAGCGGTTCTAGGGATTCCTTGAGTAGACCAACCCTAATCTGTTGGACTGATCAGGTCGAGATCCCGAGGTAGTTGAGTGGCCTCTAAACAATAGATTCTAGAGTTTCCTTGAGTAGACCGACCCTAATCTGTTGGACTGATCAGGTCGAGATCCCGAGGTAGTTGAGTGGCCTCTAAACAATAGATTCTAGAGTTCTAGGGTTTCCTTGAGTAGACCGACCCTAATCTGTTGGACTGATCAGGTCGAAATTCCAAGGTATTTGAGTGGCCTCTAAAAAATAGATTCAGATACAAGTGGTTCTAGGGATTCCTTGAGTAGACCGACCCTAATCTGTTGGAATAATCAGTCCAGGACAATGGAGATCAGCAGTTCCCGATCCCTTGGTAGCGGAGGTCTCAGGTAGTTTAGCGGATTCTGAAAGACAGCTTAGGATGCAAATAAGCTCATGATGTCCCTTAACAGGATGAGGACCTTCAGGAGATGCGTCAGTCGGCCATCCAGATGGATCATCAGTACGGACACCTGGTGGACAGGGTCCTGATCAAGGAGGACTCAGCCAGCGCCTGCACGGAGCTGAGGAGTATCCTAGAAAGACTGGAGCGTGAATCTTTCTGGGTGCCCGTCAGCTGGGTTCGGACCTAAAACCTGAAATATCAACGCATCAACGCCATCTTCCAAACCGAGCCTCTAAGCGACGGATCCGGGACTCCAGAAGGAAGAGGATCATCTTCCACTGCTCGCCGCTGGACCACTCCAGCGGGAGGATCACTCAGTCAAGCTTTACCGTGACTCCTCTCGGAGTCCACCTCGTAGCATGTTTATACTTTACGACCTCACCGAATGCTTCCTGGAAAACAAACACAAACTTACTAAATACTCGAAGGAATGCCAGAAGTTTATTTTTCCAAAAGTGCATGACGGCAGCTTGTTTAGCTAGCGTGTGATTGTGTAAATAATGTACATGTGACCCCTCCTGTGCCAACGAATCATCTCGTAGCACTTTGTTGCAACCGGTTTACCTCCCATCCCCTCGGAGCCTGCACCTCGGTTTTTGTTCCACATTTGACTTGAACACACGGACAACGGGTGAAAGCTAACTGCTAATTGACTGAAAGCGTTTGTTTGTTTTTTAGTTTCACAAGTTTTTGCAAGACTATTTGGATTAAAAAAATACATTCCATTTAAAGACTAAAAAAAAACATTGTCAATGACGTCGACAGCACTGCTTGTTAGAATTTTGTTTTTTTTATGATTACGTCATTTCAAGATGAACTCATGGCTGCAATAAAAACGCTGCAGAAATAACCCGCTAATGAGAATGTTAGCTTGGTATGAGAATTGTCTAAAAAAAAAAAAAAAATGTAACCTCGACTACATTGGATGCTTTATTTGGTCTGCTGAGTGCTGTACACCCCCCCCCCCACCAAGGAATTTGGAAGGTGTCATGTAAAAAGTGCCATAATAAAAAACTCGTTAAGGTTGCGTTTGAGTTTGCTCGCTAAAAAAAAAAAAAACAAAATTAAAGAAAAGTAACATAACATTGATGGACTTTTAAGAAATGAAACACAGCAAAAATTGACTTTAGTGGATTTTTGTCTTCCTACGCATGAATGGGTGTAGCTACGGACTCAAACAGATGATTTATGGAGCCCTGGCAGGACATAAAGTCACTAACGTCCTCACGTAGACGGGAAATATGCTGTGAAAAGACGTCTGAGGTCGGCAGACTGAAGCTAACACAACTTCATCTCTTAATGACACTTTAATGCGGGAACTCGTTAAATGGTTCCCGTGTGAAATGTCTGTTCATTTGAGCGTGAAATATGTTGAGCATCTCTCTTCTCAACGTTGACCTCGCCAAAAAAAATTCACTGGCCGGGGGCCACCAACTCATATTTTGGTTACATTTGGTGCAAACAACAATTACACACTTTAATAGCTTTGATGATTACAGCTCACCTAGAATGGTCGTTTATGTGCGGGTGCCCACCAGCACAGGGTGTACCCCGCCTCTCGCCCAAGGTCAGCTGGGATAGGCTCCAGCATACCACCGAGACCCTTGTGAAGATAAAGAGGTACACAAAACGGATGGATGGATGATAGCTCACAGATAATAATGATTGCACTACAAATGTGATGCAATCTGTTCTGTATTATTATTATTATTGTAATTCTTATTTTTCTAGTCATGGTATAAAGCCACCACAAGGGGGCACTAGAGCGGCATGTGAAAGCTCTCAGTGCAAGAAGAGAAAATCAAGTCCTGATGTGCAGTGACCTCAAATTGTCTTTTATTGTTGTCCTAATTATACTAAAATAATACTAATATTTACTCAAACATACAGCAGGAGTTTGGTGGTGGAAAGTGAAGGTGAGGTGAAGGACGTGGGTTTCCTCACCCCCAGATGTTGGCGTGTTATCCATCATCTGTTGCTCTTCTGGCAGGGATGAAGCACCACACTTCTAGGGGACATCAAACACAACATATGACATCACCACAAACACTTCCTTTCAGACCTGGATTGACTTCCTCTTGGGGCATCGTCACCTCTATGCTAGTTACCCGGCAACACATTGGAACACAAGTTAGCATTTTACAGATAATAGAAGCTTGGAAACATGAAGTGACCTGCTAAAATAATAATAATAAATCATGTGAGTAATGAAAATTAATTGCCGTTGTGTCGCATTTTCTTGTTTATTAATTTGCTTGTTTAAATGGCTTCCTAGTGTTTTGCTATTTTACATAATATCTGGAGTGGCTATACACGTTGAAAGTGGCCGATTCCTTGTCAACAGCAGCCACAAAATAGTTTAAAAATAGATAAAAATGAGAATAACTGTACTGAGGGTGTAAATTACTTTGACAACCAAATGATTAGTTGGTTATATTGTGTGGTTATGTAATTGTACTGAATTTTTGTTATTTATGAATTAACACTTTCTTCCTGGCTAAATTTGGTAATTTTGAAATTGTCATCTGTTCCTTAAATGCACCTAAAATGGCTACAAAAAACAAATACCAAATAAATAGTCATTAAAAAATATATATTTTTAATCCCACACTAATGTAGTGTTGGCATTTGAAGTTGTGCCATGGCCTTCTGTTTATAATTTGTCCACCAGATGGCGCCACTCTCCCCCATTGAAAGCACTCAGCAACTTGTACATATTACAATGCAGGGCTGCTTTGTTACTGAATGTTACTGAGTGAGAGATTGTGTACTTCAGCTTTTTAAATTTGTTTTTATTAAAAAAAAATAGTGATTGTAAAATATTTAAAAGATTGATAACTTTAAAGTAGGAAAAAATATGAACACATTTTTACAGCCGTTTCTGGTAAGCAAATTTGTTGCAAGGGTCAAAAGTGTTCTGTAAATGTGTTTGGGTCATGTTAGCGATTGGGCGCCATAAACTCATTTTTAGACATCCCTCTTTATTATGACACATTCCTGCATTATTGTGTTGCATCAAAAAGCAACAACAAGGTTATAGCCGTGTGCTGGAAGTGCAAATAATCCCTTTTAAGCAGTAAAGCTCGCCGTGCTGCAGGTAAGAGCTGTCATGTGGTCTCATGCGGTCTCATGCAATCCATTAAGACGTGGTTGGGGACACGAGAAGGCCGAGACATCTGTTGTTTGCAACAAAACCAAAAACCTTTCAAACGTGATGGAGCAGCCACACGTTCTCTATAATCCTCCACTCTTTCAATGGAATGAAAAGGAGAGAAATATTGCCTTTGTAAGATGGAGAGATGCATTATCGATGGAGGTTGAAGGCGGACAATACAATGTAGCGTTTCAATGAAGACTGCAGTTTTACACTTCGGTGTAGTGGATCCTCACATTTACCCCCATTCAACTCTTAGGGGGGGGGGGCGCAAAGAGACCTTAACATTACTTTTAAGAAACAATGAACAAAATGTATTGCAACCTATGCATTGCTCCTCACTGTGCGTATGCTAGCAGCCCCGTCTCCACCCACCAAGACAAAGAGACTGTATAACTGACAAAAGGGCTCGGTCCGTTCGTGCCGTTGTTCTGTGGAGAACGGTGCTGAAACCAATGCAGAGTGAACCCTCCTGTCCAAAAAACACATAACGAACAAGAACCGGGATATATATATATATTATATATAATATTAAAATAATAAATAATATATACTATATAATAATCATATTATTAATTTGCCTATTATTATTACTATCATTATTATTATTCTGATTATTACTACTACTACTACTACTACTAGTAGTAGTAATTAGTAGATTATAAATTATATAATTAATATTATTAATATTACTGAATATTAATGACTATTAATGCATATTTATTTTAACTCCTATTTTTGCCCTATTATATAATTCATAATAATTAATTGATAATTTTTTTGCAATTTTTTAAAAATACATAAATAAATTAAAAACATCAAATTATTTAGGGGGGGCTGAAGTCCCCCCCAAAATAGGCCTAGTGACGCCACTGGTCACAGGCAATGCTGGAGCCTATCCCAGCTGACTTTGCCCTAAACTGGGCACAACCATTCACACGTTTTTGGAATGTGGGAGGAAACCGGAGTGCCCCGGATAATAACTCCACGCAGAGATTGGAACCCAGATCTTCCACATCTCCATCAGGCTAACCACTCGTCCACCGTGTATATTTCACTTCTTACTTGAACACTTCAGCCGTCCTACAAGTGTAAAATTCAGGAGTTATTTTGCACGGTGAGAATCTCTTCAAATGAATCCTTCCGACTGTGTTCTTGGTTTCCAAAGCACACGAGCGTCACACTTGACGACAACAACTGTGTGTGCGTGTATCAAGCGCCAAGCACCTTCAGCGTGTTTACGCAGTGGCGGATGCACTATGGCTGACCCCGCAGGAACCTTTGGAGGCTGTAAAAATGTGCTAAAGGAAGCGAGACGGAACAGCTGCCGCCTGAAGGAGCTCCTGACACCAGAGAGCAGAAGTCAGACTTTAGTTTGCTACAACACGGCGGGACCTTTCGGGTCATGAAATTTGAATTTTCCCAAAAACTTGATGGTGGGAGGGGAGGGAGAGAAATTGATTGCGAAGTTACAAAAACGCTCAAATCGACATCATGCATCGGGATGAGCAACGCTGCACTTCTTTTTACACTTTCATATGGAAATGTGATGCAAATATTTCTTTAAATCACAGGGCACATATAGACAAACAACCATTCACACTCACATTCATACCTATGGACAATTTGGAGTGGCTAATTAACCTAGCATGTTTTTGGAATGTGGGAGGAAACCGGAGTACCCGGAGAAAACCCACACATGCAAACTCCACACAGAGATGGCCGAGGGTGGAATTGAACCCTGGTCTCCTATCTGTGAGGTCTGCGCGCTAACCACTAGATCACCGTGCCGCCCGACTGTGAATTTCGTCACAACAAAAAATGCTGCAAATGTACACAAACCCAGCCAGGCTCCCTGGGGTACAGACCTGAGGGACATCCGTTTTTTTAAGACACGATGGGGATGGCCAGAAGAAAGATGGCGGAATGAAAAGCGCCATTTTTATTGCATTTGTTGCCTGTAAAAATGAGGTTGCAAAAGAACAAAACAACACAAACAGGTTGGATCCCTCAGGTCTGGTGCTCGCGCTTGCCGTCAACTTGCAGCATTTCTGTCAAGCGGGCGGGTGTTTTTGGGGGGGGTTGCGGCTTTTTTGATCCGGCAGTGTTAGGCAATTCCAGCTTGTTGAAGAAGAAGAAGAAGAAAAAGAAGAAGAGCGGAGTGCAAAACAACAAATTCATTTAATGGTTTCACACTGAAAACACACAATGATTTTTTTTGGCGCTGCCCAGGGAGGACGTGGACGAGGAGGAGCAGAAGGAGGAGGAGGAGCAGGAGGAGGAGAAGGAAGCGTGTTTGCGTTTGGGAATGACACGGAACACGAAGACGGCGGCTTTGAAGCGCAGACGGGGAAAATCAGAATTTATCGTAAAACAAAAAGCTAAAAAGTCCAGTGAGGTTTTCGTTGCGAGCGAGCGAGCTGATCATGCCGATCATGTCGGGATGATCACGGAATTTTAAAAAAAATGAAAATAATCACAAATATTCCACACGCTGCTGCATCCCAAATTGTGTCCTTGACATTCAACAAGTTCAAAATGCCCCCCCCCGTCTGTTAGGTGACACCAACTCTTTGTGTCCAAGTGGTGGGGGTGGGGGAGCGGGGGGGGGGGGGGGGGGGGGGCACAAACATTTATTATTTCACAGCATAATTACAAAAAAGTACAAAAAGCATTCTGCTGAGATGTTTGGGACAAATTGTCTTCCGTTGGTTTGGCATCTTTTGGTTGATGGACAAAACACCAGGGGCTCTATTTCCGTAGACCGGGGCCAACAGGGTGGGGCCAGCGCAATTTTCATGAGCAGCGCAGTCCGGCACAGCGCCGGACGTCCCCCTCCCTTTGGTGCAAGTGGCAAAAAGGGAGGAGAAAAGGCGTGAGAGGCTTAAACCAAATCAAGGCCTCTTCAGGGCCCACCGGACTGCACATCAGAGGCCACGATGCTGCTCACTGCGGGTGCGCTGAACCAAATCACGCTCCGCCACCCTGTGCCACGAAAATAAATCCAGACGCAGATATGCCACCATAAAACACTCAACCTTTGCCCCTTAAATAACAGCGGGAGTGTGACATCCCTTCAAAGATCCTTCTTAGCCGCTCTCTTTTCAAATCAAACCATCAGAGGTGAAGTTTACTGCTTTGAAGGATGTAACATTGGTGGTGTTTTGGAGCTGAAATGGGATCAGAGTTCAAGCTGTACATTCCAGATGAGGGCCCCCGCCGCCCGGGGCGTCCAGAAGAGGGCGGCACCAGCACTGCGCTTAAAAGATCCGACACATTAAGAGTGATAAACGCCAGCTCAGCATCCCTCCACTGCGTCCATGTGGCAGACAGCCACTAATGGACAGTACTTAGGGGGGGGGTAAAGCCCCCCGCCCCAAAACCCCCCAAGCCAACAGTTTTAGGGCCTCAAGAAGCGGTGGCGTGATTGAGTGCCCCCGTCGTCCTTGTTTGCATCCTGCGGCAATGTCCCAACAGAGGACGCGGCGTTTGCCGTATGAGGCAGCCTCGGAGGAGGCGGGGCGGGGCCTCAGCAGGCGATCTCCTCCAAGGTGCCCAAGGTGGTCTGCAGAGGGACGGCTACACTGTGGCTGATGGACTCGGAGTGGTTGGCAACCGGATCGCAGGAAGTCTAAAGCAGGAAAACAATCACCACAATAAAAGCTGATTAGTCGTTAACTGTTCAGTACGCAAGGGGGCGCTCTTACCACGTCTCCCCTGCGACCCTCCTCCTCATCCTCTGGACTCAGCAGGTCCAGTAGTCGGTCTCGCAACACCTGAGGATCCCAAGAGTCCGACAAAGTCACATACAGTACCACAGGACAGGACAGGACTAGACAGGACTGGACTGACCTCGTAGGCGTAGTCAAAGAGCTCCAGGATGGTGAGGATGCTGGCGCCGATAAAGAGGCCCATCTGGCCCCCGATGTCACCTGCGGGGGGGGGGGGGGCGCCGTGCGTCATGTATCGTGTTCTGACGGTTCACCGATAAAAGATGTTACGTACCTAGCAGGCCTGCCACCTCGTAGGCTTTCTTTTGCTCGATGGTCTCGTAGTTGAGAGCCTCGAAAAACACGTCCAACACCAAAATGTTGTCCCTGCAAAAGGATAATACATGAATACAATATACTAATACTTTGTTTGTATTTTTTTTTTGACTAAACAGTTGCTCAAAATACGTGAAATGACTTTACGCAACTAGTCACTACAACTAATTATTTTTTAGTATTACTTAAGTTACTTGCTGCTTGTAGCCACTAGAGGGCATGCACGCTAACCTAACCTTCATGTATTTTATTAGCTTAATAATTAGCAGTTACATCCTAACACGAGACACTATTGTGTAATATTCCTCATGTAAACAAAGAGGTGGTGCGGACTTACGAGATGTACTTCTCGGATTTGTTGAACTTCTTCTGCAAGTAGCGCGCCGACGTCTTGCTGGGAATTTTGACCATGGACAGCTCCTTGTTGTAGCGCGTCACGTTGCACGGCGTCCTGCACATGCAGCTGCTGCTCTCCGCCGCCGACAGCTTAGCTTGACGCCACAATGATGATGATGATGATGATAATGATGATGAAATGTGTTACGGAAATGTCATGACGGACGGATGGAAAAGTGGGCGGGGTGAGATGACGATGATGGACACAAAGGAGAATGTGATCTCGCTGTCAATATAACATTTCTTTCCCCAGTTATTAAATATAATTATGCTCAATTTATTTCATGGAAACCAAACATTGAATTTTACAACATTTGAATATGGCATCACCATTTTACAATCTACTAATTTTGGCCTTGTGTTATGCAACCATGTATTTTCTAAAGTGTATTAATTAATAAATCATTGCTGTTTTGTGTTTGAATATGGCCTATTATTATTATTTTTTAATACACATTCAAGCATAGTTTACATATTTTTGGTTTATGTACTGTACAACAATTGATAAAGTAAAAACACAGAATGTCAGAAGTAACATGTAATATTTAGTATTCTACACTGGACACTCTGTGTCAGTCATGTTACATGGATGAGAGAATAGCCACCACAGGAAGTACCAAACAGGAAGTGGAAGTAAACAAAGAACTCTCCCAATGCTAACATATGTGAGTCTAAAACAGGTCTTATTTTTTTAATTATGTCTATTATATTGTGTAATAGGAGTGTAAAGGTGACTATAGGGGTGTTATGCCATGTCTAGTGGGCTCTAATAATGTCTTTGTTAGTCGTTTCCTGGTTTTATTGTCCTTTCCTTGCTAGTTCGACTTGGCATTTTTATGCTTTTTGTGCATCGTACTGCTCCGTGAGAGCTTATCTTTGCTAATTAAAAACTTTTTTGATCTTTATTTATCCTGGGATAACAACACATTTTATTTTACTAATCGTTAAATTAATTTCAGTTTTACTCTGAAAAGGATTTGTTTTTTTCGTATTTGAAAGACTGTCTAAGCATGGAGGTAAATGTGTGTAAACATGCTAGCGACTTACACTATGGAGAGATTTAAGGCGTCCATGTCCACCTTAACAAAATACTTATATAGTTTGCTTTTTAAACGCTAACCTGCTAGCCTGAACACAAATGTTCGCCGCCGCTTCCTTGATGAGTGTGAGCTTCTCGTGTGAAGGTCAATGGCAGACGTCTGACGTCTATCCAACGACGACAATAAGCCTGATTGCTGCTATTCTGGCGCGGAGGTCAACCCCGCTCTTCACCGGCGACTCCACGTCAAAGGAAAATGTATTTCATCAAAACTCCAGAAGAGCATCTCGCTCTCACGGAAATGAGAGCTTTTCAAAGATGTGACATCCACTCCGACTCCTTCACTGCTCTCCTCCCTGACAAATCCCCAAGCCCTGCATGCGCCATCTTTCATTTCACCGAGGATTATGTCCTCTGCTGCGATGCCGTAAACCTGTTTGAAAGTATGAGCGGGATGGGGAAGCTATGCCACGGAAATGGGAATATCTTCCCAGAACGCCACAATCCAATATGGCTACAGCGAGAGGCGACCTTGGCCGCAAACACACCGACCTCAGGCACATTCATTCATTCTAAATGACTCCTTTGTCCCCCCCCGCTCCCCCCAGTGGAACATTTACTGTACAGAAATACACCTCAGTGGGCGGCTTGGATTTACTATCCATTGATAACGACTGAGACGGCCATTGTTGTCTAAATATCTGGCAACACAAGCGGAGAGAGGAATCGACGTGCAGTCACGCATGGCAGGGTGCACGAGTGCTGCAGTAGGTTTATTTCATCATGTATTCATATATAATATAATAAATATATAATATAGCAGTAGCGACTACCATCGACATCTAAACGAGCCATAATTGTCGAAATAGTGAGTACAACTCACAGTGAACTAATCCACACTGCCAATATATCCAATTAATGAACCGCAATTCTCCATTGTCGGCGGCACTCATGCGTGCTGCCGCCTTTAGACTCCTCGCGTTGGAAAACTGACAGTTTCTGCTTCACAACGTCAGAGGAAATTTTGTTTCATTTCTAATATACGACACTCTTCTGCACTCTGAGTGTATGCTAGTTGCCCCGCCTCTCCCCATTGAGACAAAGACTGTGAGTGACACGAGGGCTCACTCTAGCGGCAACGAGAAATCTTGTTACCTTTTAAACTCGCAACATCACTGTGACTATAGGGATGTTATGTCATGTCGGGAGGGCTCTAATGGTATTAAAAAGTGCATTTACAAACAAGGAATCCTTCTTTGTCGGGTCCGGAACCAATTCATGCCAATAAACAGGGAATACTGTATTCCCAAAATGAAATGAAACCTTCATTATTCATGATTAAAAGTGATTTCAATAGATTTTTGCATTGGAATGAAGAAAAAGGTGGATACGCCAGGGCCCCCCTCTCCCGCTTTCTTCTGTTTTTCTGAATTATGATAAGACTGCCGTGTCACGCCGTCTCTTCTCAGCGGTAATAAATAACACAAATTACAAGAGCCTGTCGGTTTTAATCACTCCGAGTCTTCAAAGTTTCCTCCAAACTTTCAAGTCCCGACGAGTTGAAGAAGAACGTGTTCCCCGACAACAACACGAAGCTGTCATCATTTTAAAAGGACACCTTTAATCTCCGCCAACAACTTGAGGAGCCAGGCGTGCTTTTTTTTTTTTTTTTTTTTTTCCTTTTGTTGTTATTCAGAGGAGGAAAGTCGGAACTGTTGAGGGCTAGCTTAAACAAATTGGCAGCGACTTGAGCTTGATTTGCATGCAGAGATCCGGCGCGGCAAACATGAGGCCAATTAGGAGACGCTCCTTCAATCCTGCAGCGTCGGGTCGTGTGGTGTGGACGCCGTGGAAGTTTATGGCCGGAAAGTTTCCTCGCCTCTGGCTGCATTTTATGTACACCTCTCTCTCTCTCTCTTTCGCTCACTTAGCTGAATTTATTCTCTGCAGGCCGAGGGTGTGTGGGAGGACAAAAAAAACACACACAAAAGGTCGTCCGTATCTTATGAAAAACCACATCTCCATTTAAAGACATGCTTGAAAGACAAAGCGCATCATGGAGATCTTCACAGAAGGAGCACCGTTCTTTATCTGCTCTTGTTGGAACCTGAGCTCGGCCTCTGATTGGTTGCATCTCGCCGTGTGTGCGCAATATCAGGAAGTCAATCGATCAAAGAAAAAAAAAAATGTAATTAAGATAGAGAATCTCATAATTCTGACACTCGGCTGTGCTAAAGGCCAACATCCAACCCACACAGCCTGTGGGCTTGTTCAGACACTTCCACACCACTTTTCCAAAACATCAAAATCTGGAGTTGGCAATGATTTTTTTTTAAATAATCACCCTAATTCTTCAACTATTTCAATAATTCCAATGAATTCCATGGTCTTTTTTGTGCGGTCATTACGGTAATCAATGCTCTTTAAATAATATACAAGATATAATCAGATAAATATCAACGTCACGAATATCCATTCCGTCGATAAAATCAGCTTATATCACCTAGTACTTCGGTATGTGACAAAAAAAAAAACAAAAAAAACCTTAAACTATATTAGGAAAGCAGGAAGTGAACAAATGCAACAGTTACCGATTGTAAAAGTACCAGATGGAGGGGTAGCATTTAATAAGCTTTGCTTCTTCCTACTCCTTTTGGACATGTGGAACTGGGAACTGATTATGTGATGCATTCAATTGTCATCTGATGCATGTTCAAATGACATTGAACCATTACCTAATGGCGACGCCAATATGGTGTGTTTTGTACTCACCAAGGGCGGGCTCAGCGCAGTCTTTGTACTGCTCGGGGGTGCAGTACGAGGCGTCACCTAGAAGGATTGAAGAGAGCACATTGATATAAATGGAGTGGAAAGTGGAGCTAATTCATGCTAATTCGACAAGGACAACAACAATGTCTTTAAATGTGCTAATCTATTACGTGTTATTGTGTTCCTCCATCCTAAACGCTTTTTACATGAGCTTTTTGGCGCCGATGGACAGAATGGAGCATTGTGGGCCGTTATGGACGTATGAAGCATTTATTTTCCAAAGTGCCAGCAGCAGCAGGAGTCAGTGTAACGAAGGGTAACGTAGCGTCCCGGGTGTGAGCGGGCCTACCGGGCATGTGCACCATCCTGCAGTTGCAGTTCTCCACGATGTAGCGCGTCTCGCAGTCGATCCTGCAGGCGGTCACGCTGTACACCTGGAAGAAGCCCGACTCCAGAGCCTTGGACTCGCACTCTCCCCACGGGGGAGGCAGGTAGGTCAGCTGCGGGTGGACAGGAGGCGGGAGGGGGTCAGCGGGACGTAATAGAACACGTGGCGGGCAAAGGAGAAAACTGGTATCATTACACAATCTTTCTTATGTTGTCCTGATACAATACTGATATTACATAATTCATAATTCATATTGATCCAACATATGTACTTTTATTACTCATTTTGTAGTGCGGAGTACTAGAAAAGGCTTGATCATGTGAGTTCTATCCACAATGTCCACAATGGAGTGGTAGCCAGGCGTAATATAGTGACGTTCAAGATGCTCAATGACGCGTTTAAACCCGTTTAAACTCAGCAGCTCTTTTCTGTTACAGTTGATGACTTCTTGGCGTCCCTCAGGAGTTTCCAGTTCCGAATTGCCAGTTCCGTGCCACCACGGGAATCATCACATGCTACTTTGTTAGAAATTGGGCTCGATCTGGTCGCTGCTGGATAGACGTGCAACGGCAGAGTCTGGAATCGACTGCTTATATCGGGGTGCCGATATCCGAGGTTTGGGATGCAGGACGATAAGTGGGAATGGAACATTTTTTTTTTAAAACTCTGCAAGGAGAGCAAGGTAGGGTAACGTAATAAGGATGGATGTCTCATACATGTAACATTACTGCCACCTAGTGGCCAGAATAATCACATGACTTACATTTGAATACATTTTAATATGCCCACCATGAACCAGTCACCATTAAGTACATTTAATGTCTAACTTTTTATTCCTGACGGCTGCGCCCCGCCCCGCTTTTAGTCTTGTTTTAGCTCTGGATGAATTTTTGGATATTGTATTTTAATCATTTAATTATACTTATAATTATTATTTGTGATGAAGGCTAGAGTAGTATGGTGAGGGCTGACTATTAATAAATAAAAATAAAAAAATAAAAAAAATAAAAAAAATAAAATAAATAAAATAAATAAAATAAATAAAATAAATAAAATAAATAAAATAAATAAAATAATACTGTGCTGCTATGATGGACATGCAAGGATGAGGTTGGACAATGGTGACATCTGTAAAGTCATATTTTATCCCTTGCCTCTTGCTGTTTCGATGGGAAACGTTTTGAGACCCAAAAATGCCAATCACCCTTCTGGAAGATTGTGTTGGCGTTCCGTGTAAGAATAATCCTTAGTGTCGTCAACCGCAGCGCCGAGTGCCTGCCAACGGCGTACAAAGAAAAAACAAACCGACATGCTGTCGTGTTCCGCGGGACCACCGAGGTCTGCGACTGTCTCCTCTTCCCAGATTGCCTCCACTGTCATGGAAATGCACGAGCGCGCCAAGAACAACGCGTTTTGGACCCGGCCAGGCAGCACGGTGCCAGGTGAAAGTGGGCCAAGACAGGTTCTTGGGGGCCCCTCTTAAATCTTGTCTGGGCTATCAGGACAGACGAGCACAAGTTGTTCCAACATCCCCGCATTCTCCTCCCTAAAAGCAGCCAAGTGTGGGACTATTGCACGTTTGTGTGGCGTGCTCTGGCGTGCTGCGACGGCGATAAGGAAACCGTGAACATCCCAGCAGACACTCTACCGCCTCCTCCTCGGCAATCCGTAACCTTTCCTGTCACCTTGCAGGAGCTAATCTCCCCGGGGACCATAGTGGCTGATTCTCCGACTCATTCAGTTTCATTCATAACCGAGTAATAGAAACCTTCTTTTTACACGCTATTGCTAACATATGCTAGCTTCACTTTATCAAAGTTTTTCAAAAACATGAATAAATATTTGAGGTTTCGTAGCAGAATAACCAGCTATAACTACTCCAAAATATGCATATTTCAGTATTTTATTTATTTATTTATTTATTTAAGTAAATAAATAATTAATTAATAAAATAAAAAATTATTTATTTAAGTATTTTTCTCCTAAATAAAAATGGCTAAATGCAGTAAACTACAAATAAGGCATTCAGAAGACGCATTCATTTGATGATACAGTATGTAGTGTTCTCACTTTACAACAAGGTACACAAATACAGTAGTTATTGAGGAAGTAAACTAATGAGTAGTGGTTGGGCTTGGGTAGGTTCCTTCCTCTATAACTACTGTAATGTTGTGTACCTCATTGTAAAGTCTTAGCGTATGCTACACTGGTTAGGTGCCGGTAATGTTACATTGACGGCCGCCACACCACAGGAAGTACTGCGCAGGAAGCAAAAGTAAAACTGGAACAAGGAACTCTTCAAACGCTACCATGTGAGTCTATATCATATTTATGTACATCTTTTATGCCTTATTTTCAAGTAATACGAGTACAAATGTAAATATAGGGGTGTTATTTCATGCCTGGAGGGCTCTAATGTGCAAACCTGTTAAATTCACGTACTCGTCAGGTTGGGGTCTGGAACCAATTAAGTGTGCCAAACAAGGATTTTACTATAATTTGAAGCGAGTTTCATGCAGTGTCGTACCTTTGGTCTGTTTAATAAGAGGCAGAGTTTTCGCTCCGCTTGACATCGTCAAGTTCATCAATATTTCATCGCCTCGCTCAAGTGGAGGGAAGCTTTAAGCAGGCTTTACTCTTCGCTCGGCAAGTTGTGGGATCCCACCAACAAAAAAGGCTCTTTGTTTTTCACGTAGCGTGGCCGGCTTGACCTCAATGAACACGAAAGGACCATCATGTTGGTAATGTGAGGGCGCATTATGCCCTGATCTTTGCCTCTCGGCAGGCGAATGACTTCACTCACGATGACAGTTGTTATTATCACAGCAGACTTCTGCTATTGGTGGGGGTGGGGGGGGGGTTGCATTCCAAAAACCAAAGCAAATGGCAGGCCACAAATACAATCTTTGCCGACACTTGCACACTTAATAAGAAGATGTAGCAAGAGGGATAGGTGTTGCCCCTCAATATTCTCCTTTTCATCTATTGAACAGACTTTTGGATCACTCTTCTCAACGAGCAGCGGGTGCTGCTGTGGGCCCCTCCCCCACCTAGGGCCCCCACAGGCAGCTCCGTCTTGTTTGTGATATTCCAAAAAGAATGCACACGGTAAAATTCATTTGCCATTTAAAATCGCTTATGCCTCCCCTAAAGTCTGTCACGTCTTCCTGCTGCATTGATCGGTGAGATGGCACTCTTCCCCTGCAGATAGCGCCATCAAAACTCTTTCTATTTAATTTATTATAAAAAAAATAATCATTCACAATTTAAAGAGGCAAAAGAAAGCCGCAAATAGGTGGGGGTCTGCTATAGTATATTATGTATGTGCAAGCCCCCCCCCCCCAGGTTTCCTGAGGACACAGGTGGGAGCTTCCCTCAGCAGAAAGTTCTCCTCACACTGGATGTAGCGCTGCATTCATTAATGAGTGCAGCTAAATTTACTGCTTTTTCACCGCAGTGCGTGCTGGCCGAGACGGGCGAGACGCAGCAGACGAGTCAGAGGGAGGAGTTAGTCTTTAGCCTGCCAGTCAGAAAAGTGGGCTGATGAATGAGCAGCGACACAAACCCTGGAGGCTCATTACTCAAAGAGGATGACGGAGGAGACGCCGGCATGCCAAGCTCACGTCCTGACGTCCACATGACCGAGTGTCAGAAGAAGGAACCACCTGACCCGTATCAGTCACATGATCTCGTCACAGCCGTCAACCACGTTTATTGTTTACATGTGAGGCCTCAAGTGGGGGTATTTCCAAATTCCCAGCAGTCTTGAATGCAATCTGATTTGAGGCGATTTGAGCGTGTGAATAAAGTTTAATGTGATTTTAATGTTCACATTAATGGCAGTTTGATGCTGATTTAACGTGACTTGACATCCCAGCATTAATATTTCATTCCTAATACAAGATTACACAACTCTAGATGGTGATAAGACTATTAATATTAGTGGATTTTTATGATGTAATGTCAATCAAGGGTCTCCAACAGGGCATTTTTGGGCTGCGGCTTCTTGTATTATTATTATTATTATCAGTTATTTTATATTATATATGATTAGATGTTGGACTAATTGGCTTTGTCAGCTCTGCGATTGGCCTAAACTCATCTGGGATAGGCTCCAGCATACCTCCATGACCCCAGCGAGGGTAATGGGCAAAGGAAATAGATGGGTGGGCTCTGTCAGCTAATACCAAAACTGAAATGTGGATTTTTTGTTCAGATCGTTTAGCATATGATCATTTTCATAATAATTTGGAGTGCATGAGAAAGTGCACAGTCTTTTTCCCACCACAGCACCAACAGAACCAATGTTGTAATTGTGGTAAGCAGCAAACTGCTCAGTCATCTGCATTAAAGATGCTAATGACTGTAAACCAACTGGTGACATTTTAAAGCCCATGCAGAGCTAGATATGTACATGGGTTATTTTAGACGGATATAAATATGTAATCAAAATATTTGTTAACTTTCAAAAGTGACCAAAATAAGTTGTAGAATATAAGAATGTATCTTTGCTGAGAAAGTGGATTCCACCATAGCAGCAACAGAGCCAATGTTGTAATGTTGCTAAGGAGCACAGTCATTAGCATTAAAGGCACAAATGAGTTGGCAATGTGATGAAAAACATGGCGACATTTTAAAGCGCATGCAGAGGTAGACAAAGCCGTCGGATGCTGACCACTCATGAAACTTCAAGTGCGGCTACTGGGGGTAATAAAAACTACAACAACGGGTAGCCGACAGCCACAGCTGCTAATGCTAACGTTCTTTGACCCGGCGCTAATTAGAAGCCCGGCGGTTGTTGCTGTTGTGGACCAGTCAGCTTTACAAGCTGATTTGTTGGCCGGAGGAAAGCATTAGTCTCGCCTTGTTTGGTCTCTTTCTGTCATTTGTTGCGTCACCTTGACAAAAATGACTTTCTGTTGCGTTATAAAACGCGGCTTTGCTTCAATGAAACCTTTTTTGTCCACCAGTCTGACTCCATTAATCATTTTTCACACTCGCTTTGGCTCCACCGGGACATAACATCAAAGGAAGTTTGAAGACGGGCGCCGTGGCGAGGTCGAAAGCGATGTTTTTGCGCGCTTTGAGCCGAGATACGATGACGGAGCTGGACAAGGACGAAGCTATCAAGTCTGAGCTCGCCAACGTTTATTTCGAAAGCATTCACTTCAAAACACTCAGGAAAGAAACCGCAATAAAGCCAACACCGAGGTCAAGATGGCCGACATTTGACGCGTCGCTTAAAATGAAATTGCCCACTTTTGGATTTCCATGAAAAAGTTCCACTTTTCAAGTTGAAGCTCTTCATGACATCACAGCGGGAAAACATCCTTCCTCGTGGGCGTGATACCACTTCTGACCACCCCGCGTACATGAGCAGCATTTCTAAACAAACAGGCTTCACTACACGTCTTAATGGTGTAGCCGTTCAAACATAATGCTAGCATTGCAGCATCAATGTAGCTCATTAGCATTAAAGCTACAGACGCAAAACAGGGACCTTTAGGAGGAAAACGGCCTGGTGAAGGTCAAGGTTGTGTGAGGCGTTAGACGGCAAGCATGCACATTAGAAGACCTACCCGCTGTTCCTGCGTGGCGACAAAGGTCTGGAAGCCGGGCGCCACGCCGAAGCCCAGCTCGTGCACAAACGGGGGCTCCGCCTGGCTGTGGATCTGGACTCGCACCCCCGCCTCAAACGCCGTGTCCTCTGCAAACAACACACCTCCGACGAGTTAAAGCGTTCCTCTGTGAAAAGGTTAAGAAGTTTTGAATCAGAGCGAAATGTGGAAGAAAAACAGCGATGGGAGCCGTTTCATCAGTTGGCTGCCGTTGCTATGGTGACAGCTTGGATGAATTCACATAAGACAAAAAGAAACAATGTCCATCTGTGTCATCAGCAAGAAGGGAAATTGGAAAGAAATATTTCATATGATCTTTGGAGCCCCTCAAAAGCAGCAGCTGTCATGATGAGTTCACCCTTTTATTTGGGAAATCAAGTACCTACCTGACGTGCTAAAAAAGTTGCTAGCTAACTTTTCAAGTTACATTTCACTACTTATGAATAAGTAGCCATGTTTACATGGACCCAAATATTCCAATTCCATTCGGGTTATTTGCTCAAACGGAAAGAATCTTTGTACACACCTCATTCCGAAAGAAAAGTGCCAATCCGAATGAATATATAATCGGATTCCCGGGGTGGAATATTCATTTTCCCAATCCGATTGAGGCATCGGAAAGTTGTCAGGGTGCGTTCTTTCAGCGCAAGCAGGTTTTGAAAATGGCGGCGAGCGGAAAGCGGAAAGTTCGTTTTTGATACAAACTTTAAAAGAACTGAACGGAATTGCAAGACTGGAAAACTGCGTAAAAGCGTAGCAACTGTCCCAACAACCGCGGTAATCACACTCTCGTCCGCCATCTTCGATGGATCACGTGATGTTGTTTACGTTTTACTGCGCATGCCCCACTGACTATTACGTTTGATTATAGCGGTGCATGTAGACAGGAGATTGCAATATTTCTGTTTAAACTTAACAAAACTTCTACTACTTAAGAATTGTTGTAGATTAAAAAAAAGATTCCTGTAGTTTAATTCTTAAAAAGCTGAAGGCAACATCATGTCAGTGAATTAGTGAGAGTTTTGATGTGGATAGAAATGGGGAAAAAAATCAATTAGGCTAAATAAATGATCTTTTGAAGTGAAGAGAAGGTGTTTTTTTCTTCTTAGTACATGGTAATGATCAGAACAAAATCAAAAGCACCAGCGAGTGAATAATAGCACATTAAAAGCCCCCAAAAATCACATTAAACATAAAAAAGCTGATCCAATATTCCTTCCTCAGAGAGCAGAGATTTGTTTTGCTGTTCATTACTTTTCATTCCGTGCGTGCCGAGCCGCCCCATCAATGATGAGGGGGCTAAAAATAGAGCGTGAAAGTCATCCACTGCTTTGGAAGATTTTTTTTTTTGGTTGGGGGGGATGAAAAACCAAAATGGAAGCTGTGTGATGAGCAGCATGCAGCCTCTGATGTGATCAAGTTGTTGACAGCTCTGCTGCCTTCATCATGAGGAAGCGCTGACGATTCTCAGCGAGGACGCGTCACTCAAACGTCAGGTGACGTCAAGGCGGGACTTGGCGCTAATGCTAAATATGGAGTTGGAAAAGAGAGCAGCGACGTGGCGCGTATGCTGCCGAGCAAAGTGATGTCTTTGAAGTGAAAGCTTTGGAGGCGGCGGCGACGGCGTTGATGGCAGGGAACGGAGGCAACAGTTGGTGGTCGTGTTTTTTGGGGAAACGGCGCTCATCACGGGAATGATTGCTGGATGAGTCTCCATGGCAACCGAGCCATCCTCTTTCCCATGAAAGGGAGGGCTCTCCTTCATGGATGCAAGTGTGAACAAATACAACTTTGAGAAATCTCGACTTCTTACTTCTTCTACAACCAAGGCCCCTAAGGGTGGGCGGGCGGGGTCGGGGGGATGGGGGGCACCACTTGTCATGGGGACATGTGGAAAAAAACTAAATAATTAGTGCCTAAAACTCGCCTCATTGGATGTTTTTTTTTCGAGAGCTATTTTTTTATTATTACCAGATCTATTGATATGATTATTATTCCTTATATTAGTCCTAATCCTAATCCAGCAAGGTTAGGGTTAGTTCTAACTAGTTCTAACTATACTTCTCCTCCGTGGGGAGATCCCACTTTAGCTTGCTTAAAGGACGAGGCATTTAAATTGGGCAAGCAGAACACAACTACAATCACCATGCAGACCCACAAATGACAGCACAACATTTAACGAGTAAACAAAAACTCACAGGGCAACTAACACTGCTATGGGGGGGGTAACACATTTTTATACATCACACAGCGACTTAACACCACCACACAAACGCACTGTTGGTGGAAAATAACAAAACTTTTTTCAGAATGGTGCCGCAAAGCATGCTGGGAAGACAAAAACAATCTGTGACTTGAGTGAAGCCCTACTCCCAGCATGCCTTGCGGCACCATTCTGAAAAAAAATGCTCAGAGTTTTGTTATTTTCCACCAACAGTGCGTTTGTGTGGTGGTGTTAAGTCGCTGTGTGATGTTCTTATTTCCAGACTGCCATGTTGAGTAACGACCTGCTGCCATTTCTGATGTGGTGACAAGCCCATTGCAAGTCGTCTTTTGGCGCCTGCTTGCCCGAATAGAAAACAAGTGAAGTGCCTGTTTGTCAACGCTTTCATATTTCATTTTGATGAATGTTTTTTTTTAATAAAAAAAAAAAACTTACGGCCTCTCATAGCTCAGGCTTGTGACAGCTTCCAGTTTCTTGACAATGCAGTCACTTGATGTGGCTCAGCCTCACCCAGACTCCTTTTGTGGCCCCCTACTAGTACCACTACTTTTCTACTATTTCATCATATAGTTTATTATTATTATTATTATTAGCAGTCAGCCAATCCCTGCTGTTCCCACCATGAAACAATGAAACAATAAAGGATTGTCAAAAGGAAGTAGCGGTTGGCGTGTGTGACACCCACCTGTGTCCCCCCACACCGGCAGGTACTCGTCCTGCTGGATGTCCAGCATGATCTCCAGGCCGTTCCCCGTGCCGCCCTTCATGGTGGTGCGCAGCGACTTGCCGTCCTCGGCCGCGTTGAACATGTAGCACTTGCCGTACCTGGTGAACACCTGCCAAGGACACCAGAGCGTCAAGCGTCAACTGCAGAGAGTACCAGGCGACAATTGATTTGAACAAATAGCATTCATGCTAAGATACAGTAATATCAGAATGATGTGCTAGAAGAACAAATTATTTGATGGTCAGAAGGACGGAAGGTGCTTGTCACTGCTGTGCTTCCATAGACAGGAAAAGCCAGCATTGTATTTATTTTTTTGTTTTTACAGTTATATCTGTCATTTAAACAAGTCAAATGAATAAATGAATCAGCTCACCAGAAATAACTAACTTTCCCCGGAGAAGGCTAGGGTCTATCCACATCAGCATTAGCATTAGCATTAGCATTGATTAGCTGTACATTTCATACATGGAATGTGTTTCACAAGTGTAAGAACAACGGCAATTGACGAGAGAAGGGGAGCGATGGTGGAGCTAAATCTAATCAAATAATTACAACTGTCAAATTATGAGCGTCAAGCTAGCAGGAGGTGGTCTTGGAGGGGAGGAGGCGGGGAGCCGTGTCGCCAAAATAGCCACTTTTATAGCCGTATCAATTATTCACCTTTCACTGGTGGCCGATTAATTCCCCGATGAGCGACACGCTGTCCCTCGCTGTTACGACGCCGTTCTAATTACGTAGCTCATGCTGGCTAGCGACTTGTTTTTTTTTTTTTTTTAAACAAATACACACTAGAAGACAAATTAAAGCCCTGAAAAGCAATTACTAATCTTCCATTAGGGGGCCAAGGCATTAAAAGCACCACAAGGATCACAGAACAAGAACACACACACACACACGCCAGTATGTCGACAAGCAAGACTTCCATTCCTAATGTCGATGCTAAAGTAGCAGCTCACAGGTAGCAACCTAACACCTTGAAGGTATTTATAAATAATACATTCAGCACAGAGGCTGCTGTACGTGTGTGTGTACGTGTGTGTGTACGTGTGTGTGTGTGTGCGCGGTGTGCCTGCAGTCGTGAGGTCCCCACTCATGAATAGCAACCATCATAATCGACTGTGCTGCCACAGTGACTGATGGAAAGGAAGTGATGGAGACGGAGAAATAAACAAAGTGCGGCCATGTTGTTGTTGGCTCCTCCCGCTGAAATAAAAGATTCCGTTTTTTTTTTTTTTTTTTAAAACATCTAAATTGATGTCTCATATTTGCTGCTGTTGGCAGACACGCAAACGTACACGAGAGCGGCGGGGAAATCACAGAGTGAAGACTTTCAATAGCTTGTGTACTTTATCACTTTAATGCCTCTTTGAAAAAGCCGTCACATTTAAAGTATATAGTGTGTGTGTTTGTGTGTGTGTGTGTGTGTGTGTGTGTGTGTCCCTTGCGTGCAGCACACCGAGCGTCTGTCGGAGGCCTCTGCCAGCCCCCGCCCACCTCGTTTGCTAACAAGGACAGAACTCATTTGAGAAGAAGGGAGAAAATGAGGCCACTTATTCCAATTAGTGGGAAATGCTGCTCATGTTCAGACACAATAGAACATATAAGCACACACATAAGTAGCAGGAAAGGAACATTACGCGGCGCTATGTGCTGTTCTCAAACTACATCACATTTATTATACTGGTCCATACACAAAGAAACATAATGATTATAATATCCTAATAGTAACTAATAGATAAGAAATATACGATAAATATATTCCTAAGTAATGTTATGTCTCATGTCATGTTGTCACATGACTAATGAAATCGAACAGCAGGCTGCCGTTATTGAGCAGCACTACACAATGATGGGCATGGCGAAGACGTTCGGCGTGCTCGATATTTGACACAAAGACGCCCGTGTGGTTTGCTCATTGATCGATTGTCCTCCTTCCTGCCGCTGGAAGCTACAAGATGAAGGGCAGAGGTCCTGCTTTGCTTAGCTTTTAGGATGGATTTTCACCAATGGGATGATCCATCTCCGTACGCGCAAACTCCCCTTTTTTTTTTTAAATCGACGCGGCCGTGATTGATTGAATCGCTAATGGCGCAGGTGAAGCGCACAATCGGGACGGTGAAGTTGGCTCACACCTCATCCCGGAAACGGTGACGCTCCCGACTGATGCAGCAAATAACGGCGGATAATAAATATTAATGGCGCCATCGTTCCTGCTCCGTGGGCGCAGGATGTGGTTTTTTTTGGGGGGGTTATTCTCCAGAATGAGGATGTTTTTCTGTCCAAATGACTGCATTCTCTTGCGATGTCGTTCACCCTCGCTGGTGCTATTGGCTGACAAGGTGAGGGTGTGTGGGGGGGGGGGGATTAGGGAGAGCAAATGGCACCGCTATTCGGCAGGAAAAGCTGTTTAACAGTCAGTAATAACGTTGGCATTTCTCAGTGGATTCCAACTCAATTAAGGAAAAACATGTGCGCCTCCCAAAAGACGGCTTTTCCGCTATTCTTTTCCTCCATCCAAACACTTTTTTCCCACATATTGGATAGATTTTTCTTCCGAATGTGGCCACCGTGTCGAGGCATCATTGCTAAGCATCCAATCAAAATAACAATAATACGTATCATTTCCCACTCCGCTAGCAGCCACCAGGGGGCATATTAGCATAGTAAATGCGTTTGTGTATTGTTATTTTTATTATTATTCAGTAATTATAAATGCGTCTGAGGTGCCGCAATATTGTACTGGAACTGTGTTAGCTGGAATTTAGACTGTTTAGACTGTGTTTGGTGTGTCTGTAGCTTTAATGCTAATGAGCTGTGTTTTTCGCCCCCCCCCCCCGACAGTGTGTACTATTGTGTACTTTATCCGCTTTTTGTACACTGTAACCGGGTGTAATAGATCACATACAACAACTTGCCAGTAAAAAGCAAATTAATCAAAACTAATTAGCAACTTAGCTAAATTAGCTAAAGGGGCTGCACGGCAGTCGTGTGGTTAGCGCGCAGACCTCACAGCTAGAAGTTCAATCCCACTCTCGGCCATCTCTGCATGTTCTCCCTGTGCATGCGTGGGTTTTCTCCGGGTACTCCGGTTTCCTCCCACATTCCAAAAAAACATGCTAGGTTAATTAGCGACTCCAAATTGTCCATAGGTATGAATGTGAGTGTGAATGGTTGTTTGTCTATATGTGCCCTGTGATTGGCTGGCCGCCAGTCCAGGGTGTACCCCCCGCCTCTTGCCCGAAGACAGCTGGGGTAGGCTCCAGCACCCCCCGTGACCCTCGTGAGGATAAGCGGTAGAAAATGAATGAATGAATGAATGAATAATAAGAAATATACAAAGAAGTACCAATATGAGATTTGGAAATAGATGCATGTTCTCCCCGTGCATGTGTGGGTTTTCTCTGGGTACTCCGGTTTCCTCCCACATTCCAAAAACATGCTAGGTTAATTAGCGACTCCAAATTGTCCATAGGTATGAATGTGAGTGTGAATGGTTGTTTGTCTATATGTGCCCTGTGATTGGCTGGCCGCCAGTCCAGGGTGTACCCCCCGCCTCTTGCCTGAAGACAGCTGGGGTAGGCTCCAGCACCCCCCGTGACCCTCGTGAGGATAAGCGGTAGAAAATGAATTAATATTAAGAAATATACAAATAAGTACCAATATGAGTTTGGAAATCAATTATTCCCATCATGGGCTGCACGGTGGACAAAATGGTTGGCACGTAGGCTTCACAGCAAGGATACCCGAGTTCAATTCCACACTCGGCCATCTCTGTCTGAAGTATGCATGTTCCTCCCACATTCCAAAAACATGCTAGGTTAATTAGCGACTCCAAATTGTCCATAGGTATGAATGTGAGTGTGAATGGTTGTTTGTCTATATGTGCCCTGCGATTGGCTGGCCACCAGTCCAGGGTGTACCCCGCCTCTCGCCCGAAGACAGTTGGGGTAGGCTCCAGCACCCCGCGTGACCCTCGGGAGGATAAGCGGTAGAAAATAAATGAATGAATGAATAATAAGAAATATACAAATAAGTACCAATATGAGTTTGGAAATCGATTATTCCCATCATGGGCTGCACGGTTGCAAGTGATTGGCACGTAGCCTTCACAGCAAGGATACCACAGTTCAATTCCACACTCGGCCATCTCTGTGTGAAGTATGCATGTTCCTCCCACATTCCAAAAACATGCTAGGTTAATTAGCGACTCCAAATTGTCCATAGGTATGAATGTGAGTGTGAATGGTTGTTTGTCTATATGTGCCCTGTGATTGGCTGGCTACCAGTCCAGGGTGTACACGCCTCCCGAAGACAGCTGGGATAGGCTCCAGCACCCCCTGCGACCCTCGTGAGGATAAGCGGTAGAAAATGAAAATTATTGAAACAGCAACGTCCTGCTCGGTTAGCATAGTCGCTGAAAAACAAAAACGGATCCAACTGACTGAGGGATTTAAGATGTGTAGAGAAGCCTTTTACATCCATCCCCTGAAGGAAGGACCTTTTTCCTTCATGAAAAGTCATGAAAAGCCCCAACTTTTGCGTGCCTCTGCTCTCTAAAGCAACAACAACACAACAAAGGCGTATCTGGGGACCTTTCTTTACACTTTTTTGCCGAGGATAAACAAAAAGGTTTCCACGAGAAGACCCTGAGCTTTCCTTTAGCGTACCCTCAGCATACCTAAGAAGGTGAAATAAGCAACACTGCAGGAGAAATGCAGCCTATTACCTGTTAATCATATGAAAGCCCGCAGCGCATGGCTCTACTTGTCAAAGCACCGGGGTCTTTGTACTTTCCCTACACACTCACATAATTGGTTAGCACTGACAAAAGTCAATAAGTCAATGACTAATGATTTACCGCGCGACGACAATCCGGTTAAAGAAGCGTAAAAAAAAAAAAAAACGCCGCCGTGGTATTGGAATCCATCAGTAAGAATAATGAGCTGATGTTATCTATCGCCGATGAGAAGCGGCGACGCTCAAGACTGTTACGATAATTTGCCCCATGATGCGTTCACCTGTTTACTTTACCACGACAAGCCAATGTTCTTCCATGTTTTTTTTTTCTCCCCCACTCGGAGAACTCAAGTGCTTGTTTACCATTTGTAGCATTCCAATAATTGTTGTTTTTAACACACACAGTGCCTCTCCCACTTCCTGTATCGCCAATTTAAAGCGTATTTGTTGCTGTACGTTTCGTCAATATTAGAGTTAGTGTTTGGTGATTGGTTCTTCCAGCGAGGAGAACCAGAAGAGGTTCCGGCAAGGATATCAATGACAAACGATGCTCATGTTGCTTTGACATCCAATAGTGAAAGCCTGGCGATCACATGACCACGGCTGCAAAATTGCCTTTTCAGTCATTCATATTCCTCCTGTTATTATTTCACATCGGCGCAAAATGACTCTTATTTGCCGTGTGATTGATCACCTCAGCCGAGTTTAATGGCGCTGCTTTTTCCCAAGTTACGCTCCCCCACTGAGAGCCAGCGTGTAATAAAACCGCGGTCGCCTGTAAGACTTCATTAAGATGGCCGCTTTGTCCATTTTTGGCTCGCCGAGACCCGAGCCAGTGACGCACAGATGAAAATTCATGCCTCAAAAGGAGCGAATGAAAAGCGCCGGGTGGAAGGCGCTCAAGCTGGTGGAGCTCACATGTTCACTGGAGGCACTTGAACGCACCGGGAGAGCGCCTTCACACGTCACGCTGGAACGTAGACGTTATTAAAACATTATTTATTAGCGTTAGCTGCTTACAAACACCCGTAGCGTCACATCTTTATACGTTTTTACCACCTTGGCGTCCATAAGATGTTCAAATCCCAACTTTTAGCATCTTTAAGGTCTCATATGTGTATGTGGACACCAATGTTCTAGTACACGGCCCAAGGAATCAGAGTCGTTTGGAACTGGAACCAACACAAGGAATCAGAGTCGTTAGGAACTGGAACCAACACAAAGAATCTGAGTCGTTAGAAACTGGAACCAACACAAGGAATCAGAGTCGTTTGGAACTGGAACCAACGCAAGGAATCAGAGTCGTTTGGAACTGGAACCAACACAAGGAATCAGAGTCATTTGGAACTGGAACCAACACAAGGAATCAGAGTCGTTAGGAACTGGAACCAACACAAAGAATCTGAGTCGTTAGAAACTGGAACCAACACAAGGAAACAGAGTCGTTTGGAACTGGAACCAACACAAGGAATCAGAGTCGTTTGGAATTGGAACCAACACAAGGAATCAGAGTCGTTTGGAACTGGAACCAACACAAGGAATCAGAGTCGTTTGGAACTGGAACCAACGCAAGGAATCAGAGTCGTTTGGAACTGGAACCAACGCAAGGAATCAGAGTCGTTTGGAAGTGGAACCAACACAAGGAATCAGAGTCGTTTGGAACTGGAACCAACACAAGGAATCAGAGTCGTTTGGAACTGGAACCAACACAAGGAATCAGAGTCGTTTGGAACTGGAACCAACGCAAGGAATCAGAGTCGTTTGGAACTGGAACCAACACAAGGAATCAGAGTCGTTTGGAACTGGAACCAACACAAGGCATCTGAGTTGTTGGGAACTGGAACCAACACAAGGAATCAGAGTCGTTTGGAACTGGAACCAACACAAGGCATCTGAGTCGTTTGGAACTGGAACCAAGACAGGTCTTATATGTGTATGTGGACACCAGTGTTCTAGTACACGGCTCCCGTGTTTTATATTATTCGGCCTTGAATTCCTCTTTTCTTGAACAATGGCAATGCTATCCGGTGCAATCGCCATAGCAACACCAGCAGGTAGCAGTCTCATTACAAGAATAAAGCATCACTCTCTGTCGGCATCCTAATAATTTACTTTCTCTACAACCAAATAATGACCCAGAAAACTTTTGCGTATCTTAAAATGTCGTCTTAAAGAGATGCTGACACGCCAGCCATCCATCATCACGTGCACTTTTACGCCCGCTGCTTATTTACAAGATGTACATTCATTCAAATAAACGAGTAGAAATGTCTTCTAAAAAAAGAAGGCGATGACTCACATCTCTGTTAATCGCTCATTAGACCAGACACATCAGCGCGGACGCTAATGTCCGATGGAGAAGATGGATCTACGGAACAGATGGACCTGTGCAACAACAGATGGACCGAGTGTTCTTTTTCCCTTCTCAGGGATGAGGCTCATGATGGCATAAAGGAAAAAGGATATTGTTACAGGAGACTCCGTTCTAAAAGCGCCCTCGTTGTTGCGTTATTACGCCATTTCAATTAGGAATCCTATCCTGCATTTGCAGCTTGTCAGACTTATGAATACGTTTAAACAGTACTCGTCTTCTACGCCTAAATCCCTTAAAAAGGGGGCGGGGTGTGAGAACCTCTCAAAATTTCCACAAAAACATGACATAAAAAGGAATGACATAACACTTCTATTCAACCTCAATGTTTTGGAGAATTTCATAGTCCATAAAGAGTTATGATTCATTGACATCGAGAATCGTTAGGAACTGGAACCAACGCAAGGAATCAGAGTCGTTTGAAACTGGAACCAACGCAAGGAATCAGAGTCGTTAGGAACTGGAACCAACACAAGGAGTCAGAGTCGTTAGAAACTGGAACCAACACAAGGAATCAGAGTCGTTTGGGACTGGAACCAACACAAGGAGTCAGAGTAGTTTGAAACTGGAACCAACACAAGGAAACTGAGTCGTTTGGAACTGGAACCAACACAAGGAATCAGAGTCGTTTGGGACTGGAACCAACACAAGGAGTCAGAGTAGTTTGAAACTGGAACCAACACAAGCAAACTGAGTCGTTAAGAACTGGAACCAACACAAGCAAACTGAGTCGTTTGGAACTGGAACCAAGACAAGCAAACTGAGTCGTTTGGAACTGGAACCAACACAAGGAATCAGAATCGTAAGGAACTGAAACCAACACAAGGAATCAGAGTCGTTAGAAACTGGAACCAACACAAGGAATCAGAGTCGTTTGGGACTGGAACCAACAGAAGGAATCAGAGTCGTTTGGAACTGGAACCAACACAAGCAAACTGAGTCGTTTGGAACTGGAACCAACACAAGGAATCAGAGTCGTTAGAAACTGGAACCAACACAAGGAATCAGAGTCGTTTGGGACTGGAACCAACAGAAGGAATCAGAGTCGTTTGGAACTGGAACCAACAGAAGGAATCAGAGTCGTTTGGAACTGGAACCAACACAAGCAAACTGAGTCGTTTGGAACTGGAACCAACACAAGGAATCAGAGTCGTTAGAAACTGGAACCAACACAAGGAATCAGAGTCGTTTGGGACTGGAACCAACACAAGGAGTCAGAGTAGTTTGAAACTGGAACCAACACAAGCAAACTGAGTCGTTTGGAACTGGAACCAAGACAAGCAAACTGAGTCGTTTGGAACTGGAACCAACACAAGGAATCAGAATCGTAAGGAACTGAAACCAACACAAGGAATCAGAGTCGTTAGAAACTGGAACCAACACAAGGAATCAGAGTCGTTTGGGACTGGAACCAACAGAAGGAATCAGAGTCGTTTGGAACTGGAACCAACACAAGCAAACTGAGTCGTTTGGAACTGGAACCAACACAAGGAATCAGAGTCGTTAGAAACTGGAACCAACACAAGGAATCAGAGTCGTTTGGGACTGGAACCAACAGAAGGAATCAGAGTCGTTTGGAACTGGAACCAACAGAAGGAATCAGAGTCGTTTGGAACTGGAACCAACACAAGCAAACTGAGTCGTTTGGAACTGGAACCAACACAAGGAATCAGAGTCGTTAGAAACTGGAACCAACACAAGGAATCAGAGTCGTTTGGGACTGGAACCAACACAAGGAGTCAGAGTAGTTTGAAACTGGAACCAACACAAGGAGTCAGAGTAGTTTGAAACTGGAACCAACACAAGGAAACTGAGTCGTTTGGAACTGGAACCAACACAAGAAATCAGAGTCGTTTGGAAATGGAACCAACACAAGGAATCAGAGTCGTTTGGAAATGGAACCAACACAAGGAATCAGAGTCGTTCAAGTTGAAAGGATGCCCAACCAATATGGTTTGGGAAGGCCATCACCGTTAATTCCGAGGATTTTCCACCAGGAATGATCTTTATTCCATCGCGAGCATCCTTCTCATCATTCCCTAGCGACGGAATCCCGTCCTGTCATCTTTTAGGGAGCTGCTGATCAAGTTCAGCTCATCCTGACCTCAGCTCATCCTGGCTTTATTCTCCTAATCTTCCAGCGCATGAATACATATGAGCCGTGCTGCCTTTGTGTACAGTTGCGGCGTAGTAAAGTTGCCTTGTAAAGTCAAAGACTTATCATAAAATAGATCTGGCTGACTGGTGCAAGGGTGGAGGCGGGCGAGGGGCGGCGGGATAAACAGCTTCCATAAAACTCGCCGGCGAGGCGGAATTTGTTTTCAGAGGTGACGTGAGGTACGGTGCGCCCGAGCGTCGTGTTCATTAAGTTGCCAGCAGGGACGGCCTGTGGCGTGCACGCCGCCGCCATGATGACCTGAAGGAGTCACACTGCGTTTGTCTACCGTATGCATTATTCATCCCTGCTGCAGTGCAGCCTCTCCAACTGCTGGGGGCGCTGTGGGGGAGGAAGCCGAGCAACGACAAGACTATTCCTCCTTCCTTTCTCCTCGCATAAATTCATCTTTGTTTTCCATCCGCTTCTTGATATCGAGAATAGTTAGGAACTGGAACCAACACAAGGAATCAGAATCGTAAGGAACTGGAACCAACACAAGGAATCAGAATCGTTAGAAACTGGCACCAACACAAGGAATCAGAGTTGTTTGGAACTGGAACCAACACAAGGAATCAGAGTCGTTTGGAACTGGAACCAACACAAGGAATCAGAGTCGTTTGGAACTGGAACCAACACAAGCAAACTGAGTCGTTAGGAACTGGAACCAACACAAGGAATCAGAGTCGTTTGGAACTGGAACCAACACAAGGAATCAGAGTCGTTAGAAACTGGCACCAACACAAGGAATCAGAGTCGTTTGGAACTGGAACCAACACAAGCAAACTGAGTCGTTAGGAACTGGAACCAACAAAAGGAATCAGAGTCGTTTGGAACTGGAACCAACAAAAGGAATCAGAGTCGTTTGGAACTGGAACCAACAAAAGGAATCCGAGTCGTTTGGAACTGGAACCAACACAAGGAATCAGAGTCGTTAGAAACTGGAGCCAACACAAGGAATCAGAGTAGTTTGAAACTGGAACCAACACAAGAAATCAGAGTCGTTAGGAACTGGAACCAACACAAGGAATCACAGTCGTTTGGAACTGGAACCAACACAAGAAAACTGAGTCGTTAGGAACTGGAACCAACACAAGGAATCAGAGTCGTTAGGAACCGGAACCAACAAAAGGAATCAGAGTCGTTTGAAACTGGAACCAACACAAGGAATCAGAGTCGTTTGGAACCCGAACCAACACAAGCAAACTGAGTCGTTAGGAACTGGAACCAACACAAGGAATCAGAGTCGTTTGGAACTGGAACCAACACAAGGAAGTCGTTGAAGTGGGGGCGCTGTGGGGGAGGAAGCCGAGCAACTACAAGACTATTCCTCCTTCCTTTCTCCTCGCATAAATTCATCTTTGTTTTCCATCCGCTTCCGCTCGGAACGGGAATCCATTTGCCAAATAATAACACAACGTCGCCGTAGCAAAAAAAAATAAAATAAAAAGAGAACTCGGTGCTCCGAGAGTCTCGGCGTTAAAATTTCAATTTTCTCTTCACTTCCTTTTCATGCGATGTTCCGCCTGGCAGGAGGAGCAAATGGGATGAAGGAGACGCGTCTTCTTCTGGGACGCAAACGACAAAAGACGAACGCCGCTCGGAGAAATGTCATATGGAAGAGGCTTTGCATCCCATTTCATTGCAGCGCTGTTGTTGTCTGCTTTAGTTTTTATTTAGCATAAAAGCACAAAGGCCGCTTTTAGTTTCACGTTCAAAATATGGAGATTGCTTTATAGTTTTGGCCCCGGCTCATAAACACGGGACAAAGTTGGCATTCCGACTCCGTACAGTCCATGGCGTCCTAACTCTGATTCAATTTTCCAATGTATAATACTTGGAGTATGTTTAAGAATACTTTTTTTAGAGTACTTTAAATACTAGGTTCCAGTCGACAGTGGTGTGTGCAATCGGAAAATCCCATTTTAACAGACCATAATAATACTTTGTGTACGTCGATGTGGAGGGGCGATTGATGCCCGCGTTAGCGACTCCACATAAATCGAAAAGAAGCTCGATTTCTTTGCTTTGTAGCTAAACACGGCAGAGCGACACCAAGCAGAGGATTCCTCTTTGTGTCCACTGCTGCCTCCATTTTGGGCTTTCTGGAGCAAAAAAAACAAAAAACAAACAAAGCCGGCGTTCCCTTTCAGGAGGAATAATCCACCTTCGGCGGGTGGCGTTGACAGCGTGTTAAATAAAAGCTAGCAGGCAAGCTTCACCTTTCGCCTGCACGCCAACGTGTTGCACGCCGCCCCTGCGTGGGAGGAGAGGTCACGCCTCCTCAGCCGACAGACACGCACAGATGCTAATGGAGGTCAAAGGTCATTTTCTTTTCATGCTAACTTCCGGCGTGCACGCTCATGCGCTGACCTCTGAACCCCCGACGAGTCGATTAACGGCGAGTCGGTTTGACTTTTGACCACGGAATGAGAGATACGACAACGCAACATTTAAGGGCAGCGCTTCCCTACGCGGCCGTAAAAGAGACCCGCTCACCTTGCTCATGAACACATTATAACGGGACTCATTTTCAGCAATTAAACTTTCTCATTATGACTGATAAAAAATATATTTTTTTAAGTACTAAAATATTTTACTAGCATAGAGTTGACTTTTTCCTATTGTGAGAATACATTTATTAAAAAAAAAAATTATTCATCTATTGTTTAATTTCTATTCTTTTAACTTGACAACATTTCAACTTTCAACTTCCCAGAATTATGACTTAATTCCATAATATTTTCACTTTATTATTTATTCATAACATTTTGTGCAACTGAAATAATAATTAAAATTAATATTTATCTTATATAATTTATTCATTTAATTTTATTTTTCATAATATTTTATTTATCCTAATATTTATTAATCTTTAATATTTCAAATTTATGCTACTAAAATGACATTTCCTCATTTACAACTTTTTTGTCTCAATATTTTGACTTTATTCTTGTAAAATGACTGCTGATGTTTCGATTTTTTTTGGTTTTTCTTTTAGTTTTCTTGCTAAATTATATTCTAAGAATGTGCCAAGGGCCCGTAAGAAAAAAGCTGCGGACCACAAATGGCTCCAGGCCTGCAGTTTGGACACGCCCGGTCTAAGTCTAATGGATGACTTGAATAATGGAGACAAGGTGTTGGAGATGAACCGAGGAGGAATGGTTGGTTGGTAGGTTAGTAGTTTGGTAGGTAGGTTGGGTAGTTTGGTTGGTAGGTTGGTTGGTAGGTTGGTAGTTTGGTTGGTAGGTTGGTAGGTTGGTAGTTTGGGAGGTTGGTTGGTATTTTGGTAGGTTGGTTGGTAGTTTGGTAGGTTGGTATTTTGGTAGGTTGGTAGTTTGGTATTTTGGTAGGTTGGTTGGTAGGTTGGTATTTTGGTAGGTTGGTAGTTTGGTTGGTAGGTTGGTAGTTTGGTAGGTTGGTTGGTAGGTTGGTAGTTTGGTAGGTTGGTTGGTAGTTTGGTTAGGTTGGTTGGTAGGTTGGTAGGTTGGTAGGTTGGTAGTTTGGTTAGGTTGGTTGGTAGTTTGGTTAGGTTGGTTGGTAGTTTGGTAGGTTGGCTGGTAGTTTGGTAGGTTGGTTGGTTGATAGTTTGCACCAACAGCACCTCTGCTGGCCACTTGTCTAATCATCAAACGCTGAGCCCCCAACACCCCCCATCATCAACTCCGTGTCAAACCTCAAAATGCAAACATAACATGGTTTCCTTCCAGTGGTGCTAAAATACAACTCATGGTGAGTCCCCCCCCCAGCATTGAAAGCCCCCAAACAAAGCAGCGCTGCTGAGGATGTCTGCACAGCCTACAGAGCTCATTACCGTCTTCTTGACATCTCCACTCCAGGCGACAGATCAGGAGGAGGAAGAAAAGGAGGATGTTCTAGTAGGGTTACCTACTAGCGTGTTTGAAGCGCCGTCAATCCCGTCCTTGACCTGCGTGCCAAACGTGGATGCGCCTGGCGATGGCGGCCTGAGAGGATAGCATCGGCCATTGTTACCCTCAAAGCCATCTCATCCTATTATCACGGCTCCCGGACTAGAGACGACACTCTGGAACAAATTGTGCTCAACGAAAAAAAGCCGAGAGATTATTCTGTCCAATTTATCTCAGCTTTAATAGAAAAAAAAATAGCAAAGAAAGACTGAAAATTACAGGACTTATTATGCAAAAGTGACTTTTTAATGGCGTTCTGTTCCTGACACAAATCTCCATTTTCAGAGAGAACATTTTCTTTTGAAGGAAAGGATTTTTCTCACAAAAAGGCAGGCTTCGCTACACATCTTAAACCGACTGGTTTTACGGGCTTCTATGTGAGTGCTGATTGAGGTTTAGCTAGCGAGGCAGCATCATGACAAACTTTTGTGTAAAAGAGCAGAAACAAAGCAATTAGCGTTGGACCATCCATCATTCAGCAGCCAAAAAGGCGGATACATTTTTAAAGCCTTTCCAGGAGCGGATGCTTTTCCGGTGTCGGGCGAAAAGGAAGTAAAGTCACAGCATCCATTCGTGTGTAAAACAGGTACTTGCGGTAAAACAACCATTACAAGAGGCTATTATATGAATCATGCATCAGACCTCCTCCAGCTGACGGCAGGGCGCTCAGCCTTCATCAATAAACAAGTCGCTTGCCCCCCCCCAGTTGGGGCGTCGCTCTCACGCTCCAGCTAATTGTCCGGGGAGTCGGCACGAGGAGGAGGAGGACGGCAAAACGTCTTTAGTGCAGAAGCTTTCCTGTTTCTGTGACGCGCAGGAAGTGCGCAGACCCTACAACGCTCTGCTTCTCACTTCCGTAGCTCAGTAGGGGGGGTACTTTCATGCCAGCCTTTCATCGCCGGAAAGATTGCAGTTTCCCAGCTGTACTTGCGAGCTGAGGGAGCAGCTTACTGGGAAGCTAGGCTCCACGTTAGCGGGAACTAGGGCAGCCGCTAACCAGGATCCATCAATGCCATCAATCCAGTTGGAAACCGTTGAAAAATCCGTAGAATATCAAATAAGAGGCGGAAAATGGCCATCGTTTTTTCCCAAAGTCCAACCTGACTTGTGGCCTAAAACGTAAACAAACCGTTTCCGTGCACGACTCCCGCTTTTTCAGCTTTCTATCGGTACATCTATACACGGTGTCCCCATTGGAGTACGTGCCACATCCCATAATACACAACTCCACTCCCTTAAGGGCACAATCAGTTATCCCGGGAACAGGAAATGAAAGCACACCCAAACGCCATCATTGTGACAATTCAATAACTGGGAGAAATGTCACTCATACGCCGTGTGATACTGGCGGCGTGTTTTTATGAGGAGGATGTGACGGGAGGTCGTGCTCGTTATTAATAGTTGGCATTTCAACGCAGCAAAAAAAAGGAAGTAAGCACGAATGCGGTGAATGGAAGCCATGCGTTGCAATTATTCCCGGGAGTAATGACTGTGACATAATATTGAAGAGCAATTATTATTACCGCTATTATTACCGCAATCGGATTTCACAGCCAGCGAGCGTCGTCGGAGCGTGTCAGCGGATCATTCCGTCTCGTCTTAATAGAGACGGCACGTTCATTCTGCATTCCAAATATGAAAATATGGTGTCACCTCGCTTGGCTTCACCTTGGCGTTGCCCAGCCAAGCCGGCACGGACGGGAAAGAATGAAAGACAAACGGGATGGCGGCTCCCACACGGAAGCACTCGCATAACATTCCTTTTTTTCCTTTCATACTAAATATCAAAGAGCAGGCTGACTGGAATATCTTTTCATTTTTCAACACTTGGAGCTGGCATGGATTTTCTAAGGGAGTTAATGCTGTGCCCAGGAATCCATTTTTCATCATTTCTTCATGCACTGGCTTGCATCCATGAATCCATCATCATTCCATCCATGAATCCATCATCATTCCATCCATGAATCCATCATCATTCCATCCATGAATCCATCATCATTCCAGCCATGAATCATCATCATGCCATCCATGAATCCATCATCATTCCAACCATGAATCCATCATCATTCCATCCATGAATCATCATCATTCCATCCATGAATCCATCATCATTCCATCCATGAATCCATCATCATTCCATCCATGAATCATCATCATTCCATCCATGAATCCATCATCATTCCATCCATGAATCCATCATCATTCCATCCATGAATCCATCATCATTCCATCCATGAATCCATCATCATGCCATCCATGAATCCATCATCATGCCATCCATGAATCCATCATCATGCCATCCATGAATCATCATCATTCCATCCATGAATCCATCATCATTCCATCCATGAATCATCATCATTCCATCCATGAATCATCATCATTCCATCCATGAATCCATCATCATTCCATCCATGAATCCATCATCATTCCATCCATGAATCCATCAGATGCATCCATGAATCCATCATCATTCCATCCATGAATCCATCAGATGCATCCATGAATCCATCAGATGCATCCATTAATCCATCATGATTCCATCCATGAATCCATCAGATGCATCCATTAGATGTATCCATGAAACCAGCATCATTCCATCCATGAATCCATCATAATGCCATGAATGCATCATCATTCCAGCCATGAATCTGTCATCATTCCATCCATGAATCCATCAGATGCATCCATGAATCCATCAGATGCATCCATGAATCCATCAGATGCATCCATGAATCCATCATCATTCCAGCCATAAATCCATTATCATTCCATGAATCCATCATCATTCCATGAATCCATCATCATTCCATTCATGAATCCATCATCATTCCATCCATAAATCCATCATCATTCCATCCATGAATCCATCATCATTCCATGAATCCTTGATCCTGGAATGTTTTCCCCGTATAATTCATTTGGAGGTGTTTTTGGTTTTGGATGGCTTCCATGTTGGAAGCGTTTGGACGAAGGTCACAGACTTAATTATCTTGCAGAGCGGAACCCGGGGAAACGTGTCGTCTTTAACGACTTGAGGGACGAAAAAGAGCAGCATGAAGTTGTCAGCGATGCTGATGACGTGCTTTTTATTGCTACCCAGTGGGGGCAGGCGGGGGGCGGGATGGGAACATTGGGGGAATCAATCCAACATCGACTGCGTCAAGCAAACAGAACTTTCTGCCAGAAGCAGTTTCAGTGTCTCGTTTACGTGATGGTGGCGGTGGCGGTGGAGGAGACAGGTGGAGGGCCGGTGGGAGGTGTGAGGAGACGGTGTGATTCTCCTTAATGAGCTTGGGGAGTTTCTCACCTCCCTGATCCATCCCGGCTTTAAAGAGAACATAATTGACTTTTAATTAGCCCGCTGCCATCCGCCCAAACTCTAACACCTTCACCTGCAGCACAGTGACCATGTCCATGTCATCTGAAGGATCTTTGACAAGAATTTTTGAAGTGGGTTCTTAAAAACCGCAGAATCCTTAAGTCATATAGATGATCTTGGACTCGCAGTCGGTTCTTAAAAACAGCAAAGTGTTCCCGTTATACCACATAAAGGATCTTGGACTAGCAGTAGGTTCTTAAAAAATAAACTGCTGCCGTTATATAGAGGCTCTTGGACGAGTAGTGGAACATTACAAACAGCAGAGACAACCGGTTGTATAAAGGATCTTGGACTAGATGCATTTCCCTAAAAACAGCAAAGCTCTCCTTTCATATTGAGGGTCTTTAACTAGTGTTTTTGAAGTAGGTTCTTAAAAACAGCAGAACGCTCATGTCATGTAGATGATCTTGGACTAGCAGTCGGTTCTTAAAAACAGCAAAGTATTCCTGTCATGCCATATAAAGGATCTTGTACTAGCAATAGGTCCATAAAAATAAACTGCTGCTGTCATAGAGAGGCTCTTGGACTAGATGCAAAGCTCTCCTTTCATATTGAGGGTCTTTAACTAGTGTTTTTGCGGTAGGTTCTTAAAAACAGCAGAACGCTCGTGTCATGTAGATGATCTTGGACTAGCAGTAGGTTCTTAAAAACAGCAACGTGTATCCGTCATACCACATAAGGGATCTTGTACTAGCAATAGGTCCATAAAAATAAACTGCTGCTGTCATATAGAGGCTCTTGGACGAGTAGTGGAACATTACAAACAGCAGAGATAACCGGTTGTATAGAGGATCTTGGACTAGATGTATTTCCCTAAGAAAAACAGCAAAACTCTCATTTCATATTGAGGGTCTTTGACTAGTTTTTTTGAAGTAGGTTCTTAAAAACAGCGGATCGCTTGTGTCGTATAGATGATCTTGGACTAGCAGTAGGTTCTTAAAAACAGCAGATCGCTTGTGTCGTATAGATGATCTTGGACTAGCAGTCGGTTCTTAAAAACAGCAAAGTATTCCTGTCATGCCATATAAAGGATCTTGTACTAGCAATAGGTCCATAAAAATAAACTGCTGCTGTCATAGAGAGGCTCTTGGACTAGATGCAAAGCTCTCCTTTCATATTGAGGGTCTTTAACTAGTGTTTTTGCGGTAGGTTCTTAAAAACAGCAGAACGCTCGTGTCATGTAGATGATCTTGGACTAGCAGTAGGTTCTTAAAAACAGCAACGTGTATCCGTCATACCACATAAAGGATCTTGTACTAGCAATAGGTCCATAAAAATAAACTGCTGCTGTCATATAGAGGTTCTTGGACAAGTAGTGAAACATTAAAAACAGCAGAGATAACCGGTTGTATAGAGGATCTTGGACTAGCATTAGGTCAAAAAAAATAAACTGCTGCTGTCATATAGAGAGGCTCTTGGACTAGATGAATTTCCCTAAAAACAGCAAAGCTCTCATTTCATATTGAGGGTCTTTAACTAGCGTTTTTTCGGTAGGTTCTTAAAAACAGCAGACCACTCCCGTCATGTAGAAGATCTTTGACTTGCAGAGCACCCCCATCACATTGAGGATCTTTAGCTCCTTTCATCTTTGACTCGCGTTTTTGCCGTGGGTCCTTAAACACAGCAGAGCACTGCTGCAACAAAGGATCTTTGACTAGTACTTTTGCAGTAGGTCCTTAAACACAGCAGAGTGCTCCCGTCTTATAGAGGATCTTTTTGTCCTGATACAAAGATAAGCATGCCCACGTGGTAGCACTCTACAAGGTCTTGATGCAATGCATTGTGGGAAAGCCATCCCAGAAGATAATGATGTGGATGTGGAACGTCTTGACGACCGTGCATGCGTGACTATTATCTGAGCACGTGATGACATGAGCGGAGAATCTCCGTCAAACATGAAGCGTTGAAATGGCATCTTCACGCCTCTCCTTCCTCCTGGCGTGTCATCTATGTGGTGTATCTCTACGTAGCTCGGGTGAAAAGGGCCGTGCTAGGTCTGTGTGATGACCCTCCAATAGGACGTCAATGCAAAGCTGTCAAGCGGTGTCAAGTGAGTCTGCCCCCCCCCCCACATGGATCAAGAAATGTCTCATTAAAGTCCAAACGAGACGACAAAGGCAGAAGCTGTCCCTTCTTAATTGTGATCTTTGGCTGTGATAAGTCCTGACCGGTGAATGTCAATAAGTGGAGTCGTCTCCCGGGAGGAGACAGCGGGGGGGGCGGCGGCTAGCGGTGTCATTGACATTTCACTCTGATAAGACTTAGCCTCCACCCCCCACCCGAGCCTCTTCCTGTGTGGCCACGGATGACAATGGCGAGCCGCGATGGCTTTCAGCACAGCGACACAAAAGGAATCAAACGCGGTGCTCATCGTGCAGCAGGTCCATCTTCCAGCAGCCATTATATTTCTGCTTTTAGCCACAATATCATCTCTGGATCGCCATCAGCCTCGGGAAATGTACTTGGCAAAGACGCTCATGGAGGGATGGGAATCGTGCACTTATTTCCTCAAAGAGATCAAAGAGACATCAAAAGACGCACTAAAGCATCCAATCAGATCGCTCTGATGTCAGCCCTTTAATGATGATGATGATGATGATGATGATTATTATTTCTATGGTCGCTACATGCAGCTAGCAAGTCACAGGGTTCCCACTTGGTTCCATCATGCTAACTAATCTATTCAGCCATTCATCCACCCATGAATCCATCATCATTCCATGAATCCATCATCATTCCATGAATCCATCATCATTCCACGAAACCATCAGATGCATACATGAATCCATCATCATTCCATGAATCCATCAGATGCATACATGAATCCATCATCATTCCACGAAACCATCAGATGCATACATGAATCCATCATCATTCCATGAATCCATCATCATTCCATGAAACCATCAGATGCATACATGAATCCATCATCATTCCATGAATCCATCATCATTCCATGAAACCATCAGATGCATACATGAATCCATCATCATTCCAATCCGTGAATCCATCATCATTCCATGAATCCAACATAATTCCATGAAACCATCAGATGCATACATGAATCCATCATCATTCCAATCCGTGAATCCATCATCATTCCATGAATCCAACATAATTCCATGAAACCATAAGATGCATACATGAATCCATCATCATTCCATGAATCCATCATAATTCCATCCGTGAATCCATCATCATTCCATGAATCCAATATAATTCCATGAAACCATCAGATGCATACATGAATCCATCATAATTCCATTTGCAAATCCATCATCATTCCATGAATCCAACATAATTCCATGAATCCAACATAATTCCATCTGTGAATCCATGAATCCATCATCATTCCATCTGTGAATCCATCATCCTTCAATTAATCCATCATCATTCCATCCATGAACCCATCATCATTCCATGAATCCAATATAATTCCATGAAACCATCAGATGCATACATGAATCCAACATAATTCCATGAAACCATCAGATGCATACATGAATCCAACATAATTCCATCTGCAAATCCATCATCATTCCATGAATCCAACATAATTCCATGAATCCAACATAATTCCATCTGTGAATCAATCATCATTCCATGAATCCATCATCATTCCATCTGTGAATCCATCATCATTCAATGAATCCATCATCATTCCATCCATGAACCCATCATCATTCCATGAATCCATCATGATTCCATCCATGAATCCATCAGATGCATCCATCCATCCAGAAATCTACCAACCCATTAATCCATCCATCCATCCATCCATCATTATCCCAACATTCAGTGTTCCGTTGGCACGACGAAGGCTTTCAAAATAAGAGCCTATGCATGTTTGACGTGCAAGTCAAGTCCTCCCAGAGTTGGTTGAGGAGTATGCTAACACGTAGCCTCGTGCGCCCTCATCACACGGGATGGTAGCACCGGCGTGCGTGCCTTCCCTCCGCGCTGCCTCCACACGTTCCCATCATAAAGTCTTGTCAAACAGCGGACCTTCTTGGTCGCAGGCGGGGCGCTGACACGCTGGCACGTTGGCACGTTGGCACGTTGGCAGGTTGGCACGTTGGCAGGTGTGCCGGTGAGGTTCTTCAAAATTACACATCATTTATTTTCCTTCTCCATCTCATTTCCCCTCCCGCTAGAAATGTTCTTGACATTTCAAACTTCACCTGGAAGACGTGTAAGAAAATGTCAACGTGAAATGATTACCTTGCAGTGTAATCACAGCCAAACAGCATCAACTTGGATTAACTTGGATTAACTCGGATTAACCCAGCCGTTTATTTACCTACAACCAAAACAGGAAGGGGCAGTTAAATGACTAAATGTGAAAACTCAACCTAGCTCACTTTGATCACATGATCATTGAGATGGTCACATGGTCACACAGCAGCAACACAACCAATGTTGTAATATCAGTCAAAAAGAACTGGTAGAGATAGATCCACTTCAAGCCTGGTGAGTTATTGCACACCAGGAGGTTTCCTACAGCCACAGGAAAGTACATGACGGTTGTTGATGTACTGATATTAAAAATGAGGACATTTATGAGGCTGTCGTTATGTTACGGCCGTGTTGCCAGCCACAGGATTGATTCGACTGTTTGGACGGAAGCCTCGGAGGACACGGTTTGATTCCTCGGCCGCTGCCCGAGGCTGCTGTCAGAGCTGCTGCTGTCCTCCTCGGGAAGCAAGAAGAAAAAAAACTCGAAAAGGAGGTGAACATTGAGAGAAGATAAGAACACGCTTGTCATTTCTGAGAAGTGAATACCGGGAAGGGTTGTAATACTTTGAATGATGGTTTTGATTAAAAAGCATTGGAGAGGGGGGGACGGGGGGGGGTTGACGGAGAAAAGGGTGGAACCAAACGTGAAGCAAAGACGAGACGGTCAAAGCAAATGAAGAGGACGAGTGATTTAGGTCATTTCATTGAGCTCTCATTAAGGAGATGATTGATTTTCTCTCAGGAACAAAGTCGCGGGTTAAACCGCTCATTTAGGAACATAGGACCTCAGCAATCTGCATATATTACACCCCCATTAGGTGATGGGGGGGGGGGGGGGGTGTGTGTGTGGCCAAGCACTCTCCTCTACAACAGAGGATGACAATAAAGAAAAAGGAGAAGAAAAAGACCAAAATGGACAAAAATGTTCCTTCTAAAAAGCCTCGGGCTATTTCATATCATTACTACTTAGGACGTGCCTGACTCAGCAAAAACTGCTGCACTTTAGCTTTTTAGCTTAATTGGTGGCCTTTGAAAAGAAAAAGCACGTACATGTATCCACAACTAGAGGTGCTGTGCTAATTAACCCCCCCCCCATCCCCCGGGTGAACATTCCCAAGTCCCAAAAGTCCCAAATGGTGGGACTCTCATAAATCGGGTGTCAACACGGGAAACTTCATCAATGCGCTCTCGGGTGCAAACAACATGGCTGTGTAGGGTCGTGACCCTAATTTAGCAGTTGCACATACTCATACCAGGCTGCACGGTGGAGGAGTGTTTAGCAAGCAGGCCTCACAGCCCAAAGACCCAAGTTCAATTCCATCCTAAGCCATCTCTATGTGGAGTTCAAGGACTTTAAATACCAAAATAAGCAACAAATCCATCAAACTTTTCACGATGAACTCAAAATAATATTCTCCACTGGCCACTAGGTGGCAGTAATGTGACAGGTGTCATGTTGGGTGAGACGAGCACCGGATTTGATCGCCCAAACGACAAGCTTTTCTTGCAATCCCTAACATGAAAACACAAACTACTGCATCAAAATAAAACCCAACTCTGAACTCACTACGTCACTTCCTGTCCACCCCCGACTCGGCTCCCCCGAGCACCAGAACACGTCTGCAGCAATCACATGTAAGAATGAGTCATGTTGTATACATCGACTATATTGGGTAATAGGAGTGCAAAGATGCCTATAGGGGTGTTATTTCATGTCTAGAGAGCTCTAATAATGTTAAAAGCGTATTGGGAACGTTGTGTGCTGTAACTATGAAAATATTCCATTTATTCATTTTCTACCGCTTATCCTCACGAGGGTCGCGGGGGGGTGCTGGGCGAGAGGCAGGACCCTACACCCTGGACTGTTGGCCAGCCAATCACAGGGCACATATAGACAAACAACCATTCACACTCACATTCATACCTATGGACAATTTGGAGTGGCTAATTAACCTAGCAAAACCCACGCATGCACAGTAGGGAGAACATGCAAACTCCACACAGAAATGGCCGAGGGTGGAACTGAACCCAGGTCTCCTTGCTGTGAGGTCTGCGCGCTAACCACTCGCCCACCGTGCAGCCATATTCCATTTATAAATAAGGAAACCTTATTAAGAAAATGAGCATTCATAATTCATCTACCTCTCAGCTGTGGTATAGGAAGATAATTAGACAGTAGTATTAGCAGGCTGGCCACAATAAAAGGCTATTACAAAATGTGCAGTTTTACATCCATTCAGTGTTGTGTTTGTTTGCGTTGAGTCTAATGAATCATTTTATTCCACGACGCCCCCCCCCCCCGTGTGGCCATTGAAATGAAAACGACCTGTAGAGCTAATGAAGCCTTTATAACGCCGACGCTGCCACCCAACTTGGAATTCAACCAGCGTCACGTCCGCATGTAAAGCCGCTCCTGCTCGGCTTGGTAAATATTCCTGGTAAATATTCAGTGTTGTTGCATGGAATATGATCTCCCACACCGGGTTGCTTTCATAATCACTCCCGTCTCTCAGGTTTTCATCTCCGGCTTTAATTAGACGTCTGCTCGCATCTTTTATCTGCTGCTGGCTGTGGATCTATTGGATCTATCTAGCTAGCGAGATAGACAGATATACAGATATAGTTTATTCATCTTGTGAGGGAAATTAAGAAAGCCTAAGAGGAGGGGAGAGGCGGGACCACCGAGACGCACGCCTCCAAACATCACGAGGAAGTAAATATACGCCTGACTATTAAACTCACACCTCTGCGTGCTTTCTTTACGTGTTTTTAATGAAGGACATCATTTAAGAGGAAGAAGGTGTAGCCGGCAGTTGTCACTAAGGAATAACGTCCACGTCGCACACGGAGAAGAAAAACACGCCAAGGGAAGTGAAGGAGCTTTGAAAATGAGCCATTATAGCAGCGGAACCACGAGATCATAATTCAATCGTTTCAACTAGTCAAGTTCCTGATGAATAATAATAATAATAATAATAATAATAATAATAATAATAATAATAAAGGCTGGCGTCGGGACCTGTCAGAGCTACCTGGCAGGTGATTAAGTCTTGCAGGTCAGCGAGTCCGTTTGGAAGACAAGGCTGCACGAAGGCCACCAGCCGAAGAAGAATAACACAGTTCACGACATGAGACCGTAGACCAGATTGGGAGACCAAATTTCAATACTTTTAATAAAAAAAAAAATTCTACTACACAACACTGTGTGTATGGTAGCAGCCCCGCCTCCACCCACCCAGATGGAGGCTGTATGACGGACAAAAGGGCTCACTCCGTTCATGCCATTGTTTTAAGGAACACACACCTCTTTCTTTCACCTGATACGCCACCTTCAAGTACTCCCAAAAGGGGTCCACCACCTGTTCACCATTGCTCTTTAAACCATTATAACGGGACTGTCTGGGGGAGTAGCTGAGTAGTAGATGGCATCATCACGTAGCTTCTTAACGCACATCAAACACAACTGCTATGACTTGTTGCTATACTTGTACGCAAGCATGTGGCAAGTTAATGAAAATTAAGGAAAATTAGCGTTAGCAATTAGCATTTTCATTTATTACGTGAATAATTAAGGTCACGTTTTAATCTTTCATGCACTGGCCCTCATCATGGAATACACAAAAGAACGCATGTGACGCAGCTTCCCAGTTCCAGGCAACATTGGCTCAAGTCAAAAAAAAAAAAAAATCCACCATCATCGACTCGGATCGGCTTTGGAAAGGCCGGACTACTTGCGTGATTAATAGGACAGCATAAGCTCAAGGGCTAATTTGCCGCGAGACAGAAGTGACACAGCGGCAATGAAAGAGAGAGAGCGCGAGCGAGGGAGCCTGACAAAGTGTGTGACAAAGGAATTATGAGTCTGGAGGAAGATAAAGACACTGATGAATGACTCTTCTGGTAGACTATTGTTTAACCAGCCGTATTAAACGCACCATTTTGACAAAAACATTCATTTCGTTAACAGTTTTTTCAAAAATGTGACAGGTGCAGCCTACAGTATATAAGTACTGATCCTTTTTACTCTTTAAATGGGTGTGGCTTATATCCGGGTGCACCCAGAAATTCTGGTAATTATGGTAGTTTCCAGACCCGCCCTTGGTTAGTGAATTTATTGATAGTGATACCTTATTTCCTGTATAAATTGAATATTTACATAGCTAAGAACATAGAAAACAACCTTCTAAATAGAGTTATTAGAGCCCTCTATATGTGAAATAGCACCCCTATAGTCACATTTACACTCCTATTACCCAATATAGAAGAAAAAACAAGACATTTAAAACTTAAATCAAACCAATGCTTGGGTGTGTTGCTGTAAATGCGTTCTGGGGGTGGGGACAGGAAGTGGCGTGGGTTACGGCGACATAATTATTGTGCCTGTTAAGCTTGGATATCCAATACCCAGGTAACGTTTATTCATCCATTCAGAGCATAAAAACATCTTGTGTTTGTCTTGTTGCCAAATGTAGCTGCAGTTCATCGGACCCAGTGCACTTAGTGAAGTGCACTCAGACGGCAGGCTCGGATGCGCACTTATGCCGAGAGGAGATCAGGAAATGTGCAAATGTAACAATTTCTCAATTTCAATTTCTCCACTTTGTATTTTTCATTATGATGGATGAGGCTGTGATGCCTTCAAGGACGTACGTATTGGTGTAGCTAGCATGTCTTACTATAAGCACAAGCCATAGGGGGCGCCACGGGGCTGTCAGCGCCGTGCGGCGTGACCTTCAGCCAGCGCTTCCAAACGCAGATATTCCATCACGGCGGCGCTAATGAGTCGATTAGCTGGACTAAGAGGGGTTCTATGATGCTTTTTATTGCTTCATTAAGATTATTTATGTGGCTCCGCTGGTGGTTAGTGTTTATTATTATGGGATAGGTAAGCCTCAAGCCTCACAAATTCTGTGAATATGAAGCATGGTTATTAATTACAGATAGTAAATCACCTTTTCTTACAGTCAGGTTTGCTGCCCAGGGAAGAAAATAAACCAGGTTTTTATTAGCATCCGTTGCATATAAAAAGTCTAATATTACATACGTAGATTTTGTAGAAGGAAGAGGAAGGTTGCTCCACGTTAGCATCAAAGGTAATGCTCCCCTCCATAACCATGAGTGAGGAGCTCAAAATAAACCAGAAGAAGCCAAAACCAGCAAGCAAAGTTTAACCAGGAAGACGGCGTACCAAAGGAGTGTAACATTAAAAGTCACAACATCTCTGACATCGCTAATGAAAGCTTTTACGTGTGGGCGTGGGTGGTGGCGGCGGCGACTAGGAAGTCAGACGTGAGGAAGACAGAACGTAACCAAAGCCAAGACCGGCTACAACAGAAGCTTCCAGCAGAGAAATAATAAGAAGCGGTATCTGAGGCAGGCCGGCATCAAACATTTGCATAACTTTGTGATGATGTGCTAGTTTTTCCTGGTGTCATCTCTGGCAGACAAACTGCTTCCCGTCTTTGACGGCGGCGCAGCGGGAAAAGAAACGGCTTTGCTGTAGCTCGGAAGGCGCCTCATTTGGACCAACTTGGAAGTTGACTTCCTATTATGACTAAACTTGGGGAGACGCATACAGAGTGGGTGTGGGGTGTGGGGTGTGGGGTGTGACGGCACATGGGAAGTACAGTAGTCCCTCGTTATCGCAGTTAATTGGCTCTAGACCCGACCGCGATTAATCAATTTATGCAAAGCAGGTTATTCCTAGTTAACATAGAAAACCTGTTTACAACCTTCTAAATAGACTTTAACATTAGAGCCCTCCACACATGAAATAACACCCCTATAGCGACTTTTACGCTCCGATTACTCAATACAGTAGACATAATAAGACTTGTCTTGATGTGTGTTGCTATAAATGTCTTCCCTCTGACAAACGGCTTGCAATAAAAGCCTGTTGTTGCGGTGATCAAGTCGCCTCACATTACAGTAACATTACTGACGCCTAGTGAGCAGTGCAGAGTACTGCATATCACAGCGTCTTATACTGTATTTCACTTCATTTAGACATTTATAATTTTGAAAATTGCTTAAATATACATAATGTTATAGGCCATATGGAATTGCAAAACAATGAATTATGGATTAATATATTTTTGAAAAGGGTGAAGCCACAAAACCGACTTTAGCCATCAAATCTAGTGACTATTTCGGGTTTTGAGACTAACGTAAAAACACCTATTAACATCAATAAAAATGACGTGCAAACTTGCTGGATGTTCAATGCAAGATCCTGGATGCTGCATGGGCCAGGTGTGGAAAAACGCTGGGTTGTGAAATATTATTCATCATATGCAGGACAGCAGGAGAGACCAACAAATAAGAATAATAAAGTTCAGGAAAAGCTTCTGTGAATGAATTCCCAGTTATTGAATATGTTGGCGTATGTTTGACCCTGCAGGAAGATCAATGCAACGACGGCCTTGGAAGAGCAAAAACGATGCCGGAGAAGCCAGCAGGGATTCTTGTGTCATAAACTACTCGTACGTTTGTCAGATGCGGCTCGCCAACATCAGACACGCCCGTGCATCATCCCTCATAAATTCTCTTTAAAGCCTCCCCTAACTTCTTTTACTCTTTAAATGGGTGTGGCTTATATCCGGGTGCACCCAGAAATGATGGTAATTATGGTAGGTTCCAGACCCGACCTTGGTTAGTGAATTTCCACAAAGTAGGATTCCTTATTTCCTGTATAAATTGAATATTTACATAGTTAAGAACATAGAAAACAACATTCTAAATAGAGTTATTAGAGCCCTCTATATGTGAAATAGCACCCCTATAGTTTTTCTCTTTCCGAATGACTTTTCCCAAAACTAGTATACATGGAAAGGAATATTCCAATCTCTTGTTTACATGCGCCGCTATAATCCAACAGAATAGTCAATGAGGCATGCCCAGTAAAACGTAAACATCATCATCATGTGATACCAGCACGCATGCATGCAAACTCCACGCAGATGGCAGAGGGTGGAATCGAACTCTGGTCTCTAGGCAGTGAGGTCTGTGCGGTAACCACTTACGCACCGTGCAGCCGTCTTTTGTATCTTTTACTGCATAATCACTCACAGGCTGTTACCTGCAGAGGTCTGGAATCGAACAGCGGCCCACGCATGCATGCAAACTCCACACAGATGGCTGAGGGTGGAATCGAACTCAGGTCTCCTAGCGGTGAGGTCTGTGCGGTAACCACTTAAGCACCGTGCAGCCGTCTTTTGTATCTTTAACTGCATAATCACTCACGGGCTGTTACCTGCAGAGGTCTGGAATCGAACAGCGGCCCACGCATGCATGCAAACTCCACACAGATGGCTGAGGGTGGAATCGAACTCAGGTCTCCTAGCGGTGAGGTCTGTGCGGTAACCACTTATGCACCGTGCAGCCATCTTTTGTATCTTTAACTGCATAATGACTCACAGGCTGTTACCTGCAAAAGTCTGGAATCGAACAGCGGCCCACGCATGCATGCAAACTCCACACAGATGGCTGAGGGTGGAATCGAACTTGTGTCTCCAAGCTGTGAGGTCTGCACGCTAACCGCTGGAACACCGTGCAGCCCTCTCTTGTATATTTTACTGCATAATCAATCACAGGCTGTTACCTGCAGAAGTCTGGAATCGAACAGCGGCCCACGCATGCATGCAAACTCCATACAGATGGCTGAGGGTGGAATCGAACTCGGGTCTCCTAGCTGTGAGGTCGGCACGCTAACCACTGGACCACCGTGCAGCCCTCCTTTGTATCTTTAAATGCATAATCACTCGGGCTGTTACCTGCAAAAGTCTGGAATCGAACAGCGGCCCACGCATGCATGCAAACTCCCTACAGATGGCTGAGGGTGGAATCGAACTCGGGTCTCCAAGCTGTGAGGTCTGCACGCTAACCACTGGCAGCCCTCTTTTGTATCTTTTACTACATAATGACTCACGGGCTGTTACCTGCCGAAGTCTGGAATCGAACAGCGGCATCCCCACAGCTAAATCTGCTCTTAAAAACTTTAAGGGGATGTAATTTTCAGGAAATGGTGCCGCCTTGAAACATCCTAACACGCATCATTTGCTTTTTTGGGAAAAAAAAAAAAAAGTTGAAGGAAGTGAAGGCCGCTAAGAAGCTTCCATGCTGGCTGATGGAACTGCTGATCCGTTTAAAGACGGCGAGCGCCACGAGAACATCCCGGCTAATGCCACCAAAACCCTCCGCAACGCAAAAGGTAATGGACTCGGCCCGCTTCGGGTCACGGGACCCGAAACGACGGCTCGTCGGCTTTAAAAGCGCTTCTCTTCTGGCCTTGCAGGGTTGATGTCGGATTTCACGATCCCCGCCCGCCGCTAACGAGCCTTTTAGGACGGAACTGTGAGAGATCACGAAGGGGGGGGGGGGGGGGGGGGTTGGGGGGGTCCATTAGGTAGTAAATAGCTTTGGATGAGAGATTTTAGAGCGTATAAACGGCTTGTCCGACCGCGCCAATCGCTTTCAACACAACAGGAGTTTCAGGTGTTAAACTTCACAGCACTGCGGTAAATACCGTTGATGCCAAAGCCGAATTACATCATCAATTACATCATCGGGATCGTTTTTAGCGTAGCGTATTGCTAGCCCAAATGGAAATGACCAGCTGCTGAACGCCGTTTCCGTGTAGATTAGAGCCTGAAACGTGTGCTTAGCCCCCCCCCCCCCCCCCAAGACCCGCTTCCTGGAATAGTCGTTAACTGTGCAGCGCTGGAAAATACAGTTTATGCAATAACTACTTTAGTTATGAACAGTAAAGAATGATAACGATAAGAGCACAAGAGAAAATGAAAGATAAAAAAAACGAAAAGATGCGTGTCAGGGTGCTGATTCAGCATTGTGGGTGCAAGCGGTGCTTGTCGGCCATGTTGTTCCATCAGCACAAAGCGAGCCGAGCGGCACGAAGCTCTTAATGAGTTCCAGACAGAGAAATTAGACACAGGCCATATTCCAATTCAATATACCTGGAAGTTTGGTTTTTTTTGCATGTGAGGCGCCGCCGCCGCCCCCCCGCCGCCGCCGCCGCCGCCGCCGCCGCCGCCGCCGCCGCCGCCGCCGCCGCCGCCGCCGCCGCCGCCCCCGCCGCCGCCGCCACATTTTCATTCTAAAGCAGGGGTAGGCAAACTACATCCCGGGGGCCACATCCGGCCCACCAAGTGCTTAAATACGGCCCGCCAAACTTAACATACAACCTGGCATCATGGCTTTTGATGGTTTCGGTAGCTTTTTTTTTTTTAATCAATTTGGTTATTTGATGGGCTGCACAGTGGTCGAGTGGTTAGCGCGCAGACCTCACAGCTAGGAGACCCGAGTTCAATCCCACCCTCAGCCATCTCTGTGTGGAGTTCTCCCCGCGACCCTCGTGTGGATAAGCGGTAGAAAATGAATGAATATTTAAGCATTATTAGAGCCCTCTAGACATGAAATAACACCCCTATATTGACTTTTAAACTCTTATTACCCAAATTTGTAAATAAAATGAAATAAAACCTTTTTAGGGGCTTCACAAATAGGAGACCCGAGTTCAATTCCACCTTCGGCCATCTCTGTGTGGAGTTTGCATGTTCTCCCCGTGTATGCGTGGGTTTTCTCCGGGTACTCCGGTTTCCTCCCACATTCCAAAAACATGCTAGGTTAATTAGCCACTCCAAATTGTCCATAGGTATGAATGTGAGTGTGAATGGTTGTTTGTCTATATGTGCCCTGTGATTGGCTGGCCGCCAGTCCAGGGTGTATCCTGCCTCTGACCTGAAGACAGCTGGGATAGGCTCCAGCACCCCCCGCGACCCTCGTGAGGATAAGCGGTAGAAAATGAATGAATATTTAAGCATTATTAGAGCCCTCTAGACATGAAATAACACCCCTATATTGACTTTTAAACTCTTATTACCCAAATTTGTAAATAAAATGAAATAAAACCTTTTAGGGGCTTCACAAGAAGCTACGTTATGACGCCATCGACTACTCAGCTACTCCCCCAGACGGTCCCATTATAATGGTTTAAAGAGCGATGGTGAACAAGGTGGTGGACCAGAAGTTTCCATACATACGAGTATATTTTTCTCCCCTTTTGGGAGTACTTGAAGGTGGCGTATCAGGTGAAAATACGTATCATATCATAACGTATCATAACAGTACTAACGCAAGTTCAGAGTACTGTAGTTTTTGTCGTGGGGCGAGGTCCCCCGCCAATCACAGGATGGACAATTTGTAGCCGTGATATAAGACTGATATGCTGAATAATACACCATTGTGGGCTCACACCTGGAGGGGGGCAGGCAAGAAGAGGCGGAAGAGTGTCTTCCCAAGTGAGCTCACCGTCGGACGCCACAATTATTTTCTGTGCCGCCGTGTGTCGTGTTCCCGTGCCAAGAGGCTTTCAGCGGGTCGACGAGCGCCGTCAAGGCAAGTCCCGCCCCCATCTGGCTGTCCTATTCAAATCCTCTCCTCCTCGCTCATTCCCCCCCCCCCCTCTTTACTTTGCCGCCGTGACACGGTGACAGCTGCGAAATGGGAGGACAAAATAAATAAGTCACTGCCTCTCAGACTCCCGATAAGGAGGCCAGGCCGAGGCGGCTTTGCTGCATATTTACCGTGTGCTGCCATCTTTTTTTACCCTCTTTTTCCACACACTGCCGATACGGCGGTACGCTAAAAGCACCTTTAACCCACCCACACATGCACCGGATGACCCCGGTGACCCGACATCGTTCTGAATGGTGCTCTTGTGAAGACGACGACGTTACGGAGGGAATAAATAAATAAATAAATAAATCACATGTCGGCGGCGGCGGGACGAGGAGAGACGGAGGGAGAGGCGGGATGCGGTGATGATGATGGGCGGCGAGAGAGAAGTGGAGTCAGCGGAGGAGAGATGATAATGATGAGCTCTGAGGCCACGGACTATTTTAAGACTTCCCAAAAGTCAAGCTCAAACGCTGCGGCATGTTTTTTTTGTTTTTTTTTTTTTTTTAGCTTTTTAACACGAGCACGGTTTTCTCTTCTGACCGCCACTCACTCAATTAGACAACGTTTACACAAAAATGGGCGTGATCATACTTTACAATCTGCCCCAATCACTGCTTCACATGCTGTACATGTAGAAATACTACATATACTACTATGTAGAAATACTTCATTACATATTTTATGTCATTCTCTGGAATACTTTCAGTATTGTGTTCAAGTGTTCATTGTTGGAGAAATACTTTTTAAAAAAAAGTTAATACTGCGTTTATAATCCTTGATAGCTAGCTAGATAACTGTATTTTTAAGTGTACTTTTTAATTGATAAAAAAATAATGTAATACACAAAATCAAATATAAGTGAATTAAAAAAAAATATACTTAATATGCAAATTTATTTCCATATTATTCAGAATTGTACTTTCAGAAGTGTACTTTTTAATTGATAAAAAAAATAATGTAATACACAAAATCAAATATAAGTGAATTTAAAAAATATATATTTAATATGCAAATTTATTTCCATATTATTCAGAATTGGTACACTAAATATGTAGTGTTTAAAAGCTTTTATCCTATAATAATTTCTGTTTTTTTTAAATAATTATAATAAATAAATATAAAAAAACAATAAAATAGTTCAAAATTATATTTAATATGCAAATTTATTTCCATATTATTCAGAATTGGTACACTAAATATGTAGTGTTTAAAAGCTTTTATCCTATAATAATTTTTGTTTTTTAAAATAATTATAATAAATAATAAAATATAAAAAAAACAATAAAATTGTTCAAAATTATATTTAATATGCAAATTTATTTCCATATTATTCAGAATTGCTACACTAAATATGTAGTGTTTAAAAGCTTTTATCCTATAATAATTTTTGTTTTTTTTTATAATTATAATAAATAATAAAATATAAAAAATAGTTCAAAATTACTTGCAAATTATTATATTTTTAATCATTTAATTAATTTTTTTTTTTTTACAAATACATATGACAATGAGTTGTTCTATTCCCAACAATTGTAAATAGCGAGCTAGACGTGTCAAAATGGAAATGAGCGCCATGACAGCTTGGCCTGGTTTTGTCCTCATGAGAGAATGAGAGCTGACACGAGGCTGCACGAGTCTGCACGCATCAGCAATCAAACCCGCCTGCGACGCGCTTGTCGACCTTGCGTGTGTGTGTGCGTGACGATGTCGTCTATACAGAAGGTCACATGCTCCAGCTAGCAAAGTAAAGCGCCTGTCCGGCATGCAAAACGCACACACACACACACACACACACACACACACACACACACACACACACCGATGACTAGATTTGTCATCCGTGGCTTTAACACAGATGAGATTCTAATTGGCCGGCATCGTGGTCCCCGGTGACGCTCCTGGACCGCGTTGAAAGGTGGCGACAATCAAAGAGAGACGTGGCTGCGGGGCCGGATGACTGATTCAAGACTCACAGGAAGTGCGACACCCTCATCAGGCTCAAAAATGGACATCCTTGGGGACATTTGTGTACTCTTAGCCAAAATGCTACAGCTAGCAGCAAGTCAAGTATGATCGTGACGGCTCACTTCACCGCCAAACACTTCATGAGGCGGGATGGGGAATCGGGAATCAGTCACGTGTCATCGGTAGACCACCGAAATGTGACAACAATCTTTTTATTTGGGTTTCCAGGCTTCACTACACATCTTAAAATTCTAAAACAGTCAGAGATAAAGACAGCAAATAATCTTCAAAGTCAGTCCGACTTTTTAAGGACGGATGAAAACAGCATCGAGTTCGATTCCAAGCAAGACTCGACCTTGCATGACGGTCCCGACCAGGCTGACCGAGCGCCGTGTTTCCTCCAAAATGTCCTTTAAGGAAAGCTTGTCTGCAAGCGTTTAAAAATGCAAGCGGAGGGGTCAACACGGGCCCGCCTCGGAGAATCAAAGATGTGCCGGCACGGCTGGATGCGTCCGTGTCGCCACTCGGGCGGATCGGCGACGTGGAGGAGACAAAAGGTCGTAGCCGTGCAGAGACACGGCGGCACAAATGCGACGCTAAAGCTGCTTTATCACGCTCCAAACAGGACACCGACCATGAAAAAAAAAAAAAAAAAACGTTTAGTTTAAGGGGCTTTATGACGCACGTGATTCCGAAATTCCTGATATGTTCATGCTGGGGTTTTGTGGGTCTCCGGGATAATCCAGGAAAATCCCCAAATAATAAACAACCAAAGTAGAAATTTCACGCTTGAGCAGGAGCACTCCAGATAAAATGAATAAAAGTGAAAGTGAAAATGTGCTCATGGAAAAGATGCGGCGATAAAGTCTTCTAAAGACCATGAAATCCACCATCATCACATTTTCTTCTATTGCGGTTCTTCAAAAAAATAATTCACAATCACTTTTGTGGTTGAATTATTATTATTATGCATGTATTAGCAACATATTATGTACATATTCTTGCCCAAATTAAATGATAAAAACGACTAAATGAATAAAAATACAAAAAGAAATCCCTGAGAACATATTTAATGCAGTACAATGTCTGACTTTGGGTCCACCTGGCAAAGTGAAAGTGAAAGTACTGTATAGTTTTCTGAGTGTTAGCGAGGTTAGCAGTATGGAGAGTGCAACAGTCAATGCTAACATGGACTAATATCGCATTTATGTTTAAGACCTGTTATTTATACAAGCGTAAAAAGCGACTATAGGGATGCTATTTTATGTCTGGAGGGCTCTAATAGTGCCAAAAAAAAACATTTAGAAGGTCTCAAACTGGTTTTCTATGCTCCAAGTACAAAAATATTCAGTTTAAAAAATTAGGAACGCTACTTTGCTGAAATTCACTTATCACTGTCGGGTTTGGAAGCAATTAACTGTGATAAACGAGGGACGACTGTATAAGGAAACACACATGCCTTCATTGCCAAATATGTCTGCTATTTTCTCTTAGGGTTAGGGTTGGCGTTTATTATGACAAACAGAAAGCTGGTCAATTCTGCTAATTTGACGAGCGAGTGGCTTGGCTGTGTCGGCCATGTTGCTGAGGAGTCGGACTTGGTCGGCAGATGTTGTGCTGCGGTGCCCTTTCATCTCTCCTGAGATTTGTTTTTTTTTTTTGCATTTCTGCTGCAGCTGTTCGACTCCAAGTTTTATAATAACAGTCTGGCGAAGGACCCGTACGAGGACTAAGAGACGTCCCACGTTCGTGAGACCCAAAGCGAGGTGGCGCTATGTGCAGTCAGTGCTGATCGGTGAAGCAACAGGCATCGGCGCTTTGAAATATGCGTCATTTACATGCTCGCCGCTTGAAGGATGCGCTGCTGCAACCAGATTAAATGTTTAATTAGCCTCGACTGAGAGGGGGGGGTAATGCCGTCAAACACCCGCGTGTGAGCGTGCATATCCTCCGTGTTTATTTACCCGCTCGTCTAAACGGAAACAGCCTGACACGTGTCTGCACGTAAGCTAATCAGTGATTAGCTCCAGCTAGCTCCCGCTAACCAACACGCTGTAGGGAGAGCAGACAGAAGATGAAAAATGGATGAATCCAAGTCAAAGAAGGTCCGAACAAAACAAATTGGATTTTTCCCATACAAAACCACAATGAAAACACGAATCCTTTTACTCATTCGGCTTCTCAGGAGTCGGTCATTGAAGTCAATCAGGCACTACCATTTACGAGACTCACTCATCACAAAGTACACACGCAGAAAGTGAGTCAGTGAGACTCGAGTCTTTGTCGAGTAACCCAGACTCGGTGAAATTTGAGGCTTGTTCAGCACGAGAGTCAGTGAAACTCGAGTTAATGATGAGGAGTCGTGAGTCGGTGAAACCTGAGTCTTTGGCGAGCACCTGTGAGCCAGTCAAACTTGAGTCTTTGTCAACCTGTGAGTCAGTCAAACTTGAGTCTTTGTCAACCTGTGAGTCAGTCAGTCAAACTTGAGTCTTTGTCAACCTGTGAGTCAGTCAGTCAAACTTGAGTCTTTGTCAACCTGTGAGTCAGTCAAACTTGAGTCTTTGTCAACCTGTGAGTCAGTCAAACTTGAGTCTTTGTCAACCTGTGAGTCAGTCAGTCAAACTTGAGTCTTTGTCAACCTGAGAGTCAGTCAAACTTGAGTCTTTGTCAACCTGTGAGTCAGTCAAACTTGAGTCTTTGTCAACCTGTGAGTCAGTCAGTCAAACTTGAGTCTTTGTCAACCTGTGAGTCAGTCAAACTTGAGTCTTTGTCAACCTGTGAGTCAGTCAGTCAAACTTGAGTCTTTGTCAACCTGTGAGTCAGTCAGTCAAACTTGAGTCTTTGTCAACCTGAGAGTCAGTCAAACTTGAGTCTTTGTCAACCTGTGAGTCAGTCAAACTTGAGTCTTTGTCAACCTGTGAGTCAGTCAGTCAAACTTGAGTCTTTGTCAACCTGTGAGTTAGTCAAACTTGAGTCTTTGTCAACCTGTGAGTCAGTCAGTCAAACTTGAGTCTTTGTCAACCTGTGAGTCGTTAAAACCTGAGTCTTTGTCAACCTGTGAGTTGTTCAAACCTGAGTCTTTGTCAACCTGTGAGTCGTTCAAACCTGAGTGTTGTCAACCTGTGAGTCAGTCAAACCTGAGTCTTTGTCGACCTGTGAGTCAGTCAAACCTGAGTCTTTGTCGACCTGTGAGTCAGTCAAACTTGAGTCTTTGAATGAGTGAAACTCGAGTCTTTCACAAACTGAGTCAGAGTCTTAGCTGAGTCGAGCAACCCTGAGTCGCTGAAACTCGAGTCTTGGTCAAATCGAGAGTCAGCGTGAATCTCCAGTTTGTGTCAACCCGTGAGCGAGTGAAACTCAAGTCTTCGGCGAGCACATGCGAGTCAGTGAAACTGGAGTCCATCAAATTGAAAGTTGGTTAAGTCGGTCTTTGGCAACCCGAGTGTGGAACCTCAGCTCAGGTAGGAAGAGGAAAGGAGCTGATCTGTTGCTTTTTCCATAGCGTGGATGCTAATACATAATCAAATGCTAATCCATGTATATGTACATAATTAATTAGAGCCACAGTTGGGCAATTGTTAGCTGGTTTCCTTTTAATACCGAGTTGGTGGTAGCAGGGGTGAGTACCATATTAGTGATTGGTAGCTTATTACACCAAATACTGGAACCAAACAACAGAAAACAGGAATCCAAGCGGATTGTGTTGACATCAGCAGCCACGCTGGTTGTGCTCCATTCACTGACATGCAGAGAAACAAAGCATCCCAACGGGCCTTTCAAAAATCCCCTACCCATCTGAACACGACATGAAATATTAACGTGTGCAGCTTTAGCTAATTATGCAACAGCGTGCTGTACGCGCGACGCTCCATTAGTTAGCGCCGTTATCCTCTCTCCGCGTTTCCACTCGTCTGTGGGGTTTGAAGCCTGGTTGAGTGGCACATCGAACGAAGCAGCGCCGGCTCCATTCTAGAACATGCATGTTCTATACAGTATTCAGTATAGTATAGTATAGTATTCAGTATACAGTGTTCTATACAGTACACCGATGGCGGCACCGCACTGTCAATCTTCAATCACAGCTCAGAACCGCCATTCATTGTCAGACTCATTAATCGCCGACAACGCACGCGGCCGCCGTCACCTGCGACACAAAGATGGTGTAATTAAAAGCAACGTGTCGTTTTGCAGCGGCTGGCTACGCAACCCCACACACACAAATCGATATCCGCCAAGCCTAACGCGGTCGCCCAATTGAAGCAGAAACAATATCTGATTACAGAAATATTTTAATTCTGATTTTTAATCATGAAAGGGGAATTTGAAAAAAATTAATAAATGGAAAAGTCAGCGTTTGATTCTGCAAAAAAAACATGCCAACACAATCTGGAGTTCCTACACTGTGACGGTCGTAGTTCTAGTCAAGGTTAGATTCCCGAGGAAATGCATCATCAACAATAAAGTAATGATTTATGGTAATGGTTTAATTTCATTTCAACATGCATCAGATTACAATTGAATGCATCACATAATCAGTTCCCAGTTCCACATGTCCAAAAGGAGTAGGAAGAAGCACAGCTTATTAAATCCTACCCCTCCATCTGGTACTTTTACAATCTATAACTGTTATATTTGTTCACTTCCTGCCTTTCTGATATAATTTACATTTTTTTTTTATTTTGTATATTTTTTACATTAAATTTTTTTAATTTAATTTAGTCAAATGCTACATTGGAAAAATTAGCAAAAAAGTGCAATCTAAGGGGGAAAAAAATTGCTATTTTTGTGGTCATAAATTTCAGATTTGTCTTGAAATATGTATTATAATATTTGTCAACAAATATACCTTTAGCTAAATCAGGCATTAAAATGGATCAATAAAAAAAGGGGGGGAGGGGGGTCCTCGCAATATCACACATTGATTATTGCATGATCGTGATTTTTTAATAATTAATAGACTGATGTTTGGTGGTAGATTGTGGCGTATTATTATTAGTCAAGAGTGAAAGATAGAAAAAATAGAACAGTTAATAATAATAATAATTACTATTAATAATAATAATAATAAATAATTATTATTATTAATAATAATTAATAATAATAATAATAATAATTGTTATTATTGGCAGTATTAATTATTATTAATAATAATAATATTAATTATTATTATGTATGCAGAGCTCCGCACCCCAAGTCCAGGGCATGCTGGGAAAAAGCAAAGCAACTATCAAAGCTGGCGTCTGTAATCCTTCTGTTTCACATCCAAATCAAAAGGAAGCGGTGAGCGGTGGCAGATGGACTCCACTCAAAGTCAAAGGCGGACAGGACGGACACCTCCCCAGAGAGTGGGGGGGGGGGGGGGGGCGCCCCGTCACGTCCTGGCAGCTGACGTGCAGAGGAATATTTGGACGGAATTAGCGAGGGACAAAGTGTCAGCGCGGCACGCAGGGAAGGTGTCCAACCACCTGGAGCGTTACCACGACAACTCAGCATGGCGTTTGATAGGTTGCCGGACTCTGGAAACCGAGCGGCCGGGTGAAAGCACGAACAGACGCCGTGAGAATCCAATCTGTTGATGTTAATTATTCACATGGTTTGCTCCTCATCCCAGGAATACATGATGAGGGGCGGAGCTAGCCCCCCCATTGGGATATCACAATCTTTCCAAAATCTGGCTAAATAACGTCAAAGCAAAATGCTGGGAGGGGTTTTATTCATTTTCTATGAAGTTTGCCGTCTAGCATGAGCTACAAAATATTTAAAAAAATTCAACAAATTGATTATTAATGTAATAACGTTACAGGCTAGCAGACAAATAGGCCAAAACAAGAATGCAATGTTTGCCTCAATCTCACTCACTCATCACAAAGCACACACGCAGAAAGTGAGTCAGTGAGACTTGAGTCTTTGTCGAGTACCCGAGACTCGGTGAAATTTGAAGCATGGTCAGCACGGGAGTCAGTGAAACTCGAGTCAATGATGAGGAGTCATGAGTCAGTCAAACTTGAGTCTTTGTCAACCTGTGAGTCGGTCAAACTTGACTCTTTGTCAACCTGTGAGTCGGTCAAACTTGACTCTTTGTCAACCTGTGAGTCAGTCAAATCTGAGTCTTTGTCAACCTGTGAGTCAGTCAAACATGAGTCTTTGTCAACCTGTGACTCAGTCAAACTTGAGTCTTTGTCAACCTGTGAGTCGGTCAAATTTGAGTCTTCGTCAACCTGTGAGTCGGTCAAATTTGAGTCTTCGTCGAGTGCCTGTGAGTCGGTCAAAGTTGAGTCTTCGTCGAGTGCCTGTGAGTCAGTCAAACTTGAGTCTTTGTCGAGTGCCTGTGAGTCAGTCAGTCAAACTTGAGTCTTTGTCAACCTGTGAGTCAGTCAAACTTGAGTCTTTGTCAACCTGTGAGTCAGTCAAACTTGAGTCTTTGTCAACCTGTGAGTCGGTCAAACTTGACTCTTTGTCAACCTGTGAGTCGGTCAAACTTGACTCTTTGTCAACCTGTGAGTCGGTCAAACTTGAGTCTTTGTCAACCTGTGAGTCGGTCAAACTTGAGTCTTTGTCAACCTGTGAGTCAGTCAAACTTGAGTCTTTGTCAACCTGTGAGTCGGTCAAATTTGAGTCTTCGTCGAGTGCCTGTGAGTCAGTCAAACTTGAGTCTCTGTCAACCTGTGAGTCAGTCAAACTTGAGTCTTTGTCAACCTGCGAGTCAGTCAAACCTGAGTCTTTGTCAACTTGTGAGTCGGTCAAACTTGATTCTTTGTCAACCTGTGAGTCAGTCAAACTTGAGTCTTCATCGAGTGCCTTTGAATGAGTGAAACTCGAGACTTCGGCAAACTGAGTCAGTGAAAGCCGAGTCTTTGTCGAGCAACCCTGAGTCGCTGAAACTCGAGTCTTGGTCAAATCATGAGTCAATGTGAAACTCCAGTGTTTGTCAACCCGTGAGCAAGTGAAACTAAAGTCTTGGTCGAGTACATGCGAGTCCGTGAAACTGGAGTCCAGTGTTTGCCTCGTGCTGCCTGTGTGCCAAAGAAAAGGAAAGCCATCACCATGGAAGTGAAAATGAGCTTGCAGGGAGGAAAGACTCCTACCGATGAGTCAGTGCCTCCAACATCTGGCTCCATGACCTTCTCAGCAACCTCTGGGGGGGGCAAATGTTGCTCTTCCCACACAAATGTCAAAGCAGCACGACACAGACCAAACCTGGTGGATTCCAGCTCATTTGCTTGTAGAGCACAGCCTCCATGCTTCACTTTTATAGTCAAGTACGTCTGCCCCGACTACTCAGGAGTCCCGTCTTTGCTTTTACTCGCCAGCTAGCTTGTTTCGCCGTTTCACTTCCTGGTTTCCCTGCATTACATCCTCCCACATGTCTTGTTGACCCACACAAGTATTGCATGGTACAGCAGAAGACGTGCTAACAAGGGGGGGGTCCATACTTCCCCACGCCCGCTAAAGACACCCATGGGACCACGGAGTAATGAGCTAGCGCCACCTGTGCAAAGTTACAATGCAGACGAGCTTCCAAGTGCCGGGGAATCACTCTGCGTCGGCATCCATCTCGCAAATGTTGCACGCCGCCATCTCTTGGAGTGCAATTTGACTGGAGAGCGTGAAGACGGGGAGACAACACGGGAGGGTCCGGGGTGTCGTTTGAGCCGGAACGACAACATATTTGTTGGGCTTTTGCTCTCTCAGCTCGAGAGCGAGAGCGAGAGCACACACACTTCCATGAGTCATGAATAACAAGAGCGCTCCACGCGCCGCTAAAGGGGGACGCAATTTAACTCCAGACTGCAAACATCAGCATGCAAATAAAAAAGAAAAACAAGCAGAAAGTTTGCAAATGGGACATTAGAAGTTGAGGCTGATGGGCAGACTAGACTGAATGACGACTTTGAACCTGCTAACCTGCTAGCTTGCTAACTGCGGTTGTGTGTGGAAGCAACTGTCCTGAACGGCTGCACATAAAAGGGGGGGGGAAGTAAGTCCAAACATGATCCCCTACTGCAGGGGGTCCAAAATTTTACCAACTCAGGGCCCACTTGAAAATAATAAAAAAAATGACCGCGGCCCACCTTTGTCCTATAAACAGTAAATAGAAGAAATGCTGCGTTGTCAGAGCACTTAATAATAATAAATTATTATTACTATACTTATATAATTAATCAATAATTTAATGACTATTAACTTAAAATAATAATAACATTATTATTATTTTTATTATAAAAATAATAATAATAGCATTATTATTTTTATTATAAAAATAATAATAATGTTATTATTATTATTTTAAGTTAATAGTCATTAACTTATAATAATAATAATAATATAAAATATTATTTTATAATAAAATAATATTATATTATATTATTGTATTATATATTATTATATTAGCATCATTATTATCTTTATTATTTTTTTTATTATTATTTTATTATTATAAAGATTCAGGATTTCAATGAAAGCAGGGGGATAAAGGAAGCCCAAACTTTTAATGTAATTAATTATTAAATATTATAATAATATTATTAAATATTAATACTCATACTTTTCATAACTAAGCATAACATAAGCATTCAAGACTGCCATGATGACCAGAGAGCTACGTTCCAATCATAAACTGTATAAGGTTCCTAAAATATTTTGACAGGTCAATAACACTCAATCGTTAATAATAATTATTATTATTAATAATTATTACTTAGGCCTACAAATGTTTTTTTTAAATCGTGCAATAAATATTTTACAATAAAAATCATTTTAAAAAAAATATTTGCAAAAATGCAGTAGCACCTGCAGTACCATCACGGCCCACCAGGGGTCCGCCTTAAATTGGATTAACTTCTAATTTCTGACGCGTTAGTATTTATAAAATACCAACTGTAACTTAAAGGTCTTGGGACAAAACAGCACCCGATTTGGTACGCACCTTTTCATAGTTATGAATTATGACCAAGATCTATAAAAAAAAGATGGCCGCCATAAGCAGAAAGGACAAGCAAAATATTGAATGCAGGTAAACATCGAGCATTTGTGGATTCCTTGTATGCTAGCATGTCTTAAAGCATTTAGAGCACAACCCACAGGGTCTAGTTTCCCTGTAGCGGTTGCATATTCCATATTCCATATTCCATATTCCAGTGTTTGATGGCGGCTTCCTGTTTCCTTATCTTGTGGCGTTGTAAAGACAAGATAGGGATGCCATGTCAAAACAAACGTCGGCTGTAGCAATGTGGAAATGATTATTGTGTGTTTGCGAGCCGATTGAAAGTATCGCTGTGAGTTGCCCCCCCCCACACACACACACCCCCGCCCATCCCCCTCCATTATTCATAAACGTGAGCGCCTTGCAAGACGACGACTACAGCGAGATGTTGAGCGTGATCAATTATTGACAGGAGCTCAACATCTCATCCAGGTTTCTCTCGCTGCTTTGTTCAAGTTAAAGTGCGGCGAGGCGCCGTGTTTCCTTGCCTTAAATGTCGCCCCCCCATCTCCTCTGCCCCCCGCCCCTCCCCGTGCTGCCTCCTCTTTGTTTACTTTAAGTTTCCTTCCACCTCGGCTTCCTCCTCTGTGACACCTCTACACCCTCCACGGAATAAGACAAGCCTCCTCTCCGCCTTTCATGCAGAAATGAAATATTCAAGCTTTGCCCAATTCCCAGGATGAGGGAGTGCATACTGGATCAGATTATTTTAAACATACAGTCACCCAACGGATGGAGATTCCAACCTCTTCCAATTTGCTTCGGAAGCGACGTTCCCATTTGTTCCCATTAGCACACGTCTGCGCTAGTGTTCATCAGACGACCTAAAACGTCTTATCTTACGCTACAGGAGGTATCAGTTGACTAATGTAAATAAGCTAGATCAGGGGTGGGAAAACTACGGCACGGGGGCCACATCTGGCCCGCCAAGTGTTTGAATATGGCCCGCCGGTTCTTTCCAAAGGTATTTTATTTAAACTTAACAACCTGGCATCACGGCTTGAGCCAACCTTTTGTTGGGTGAAGTAGCCGTTTAATTCATTAATTTAATTAATTTCCGTTATTTGATCCTGAAAAAAGTGATACAAGCACATAATAATAATAATAATAATAATAATAATACTACACTACATTACACTTTTACAGACATAATAATTCCAGGTGGACTGTTACGTGTAAAATACATATATAGTCTGGCCCCCCCGTCAATTTTCTTAAATCAATGCGCCCCCCCCCCGCGATCTACACAAAGCAATGCCAGTAGGAATTGTGTGGGAATGCTGAATCTGATCCGAAATGTGGAATAAAAGGTTGGAATAACTGAGAAATGGGTCGATCCAACCAGCCGCCATCAGGTTGGGAGGGGGGCGCTCCTGGACCCCCACCGTGCCACCGTGCACAAAATAGCCAAATAAAGTTACGTGTAAAATTTCCACCCACAAGTGCGACATTGAAATTGACTGAAAATCTGAAACGACAGTAAATCCGGGTGCTGATGGACAGCTCCACATTGTCGTTATCAGCTTGGTTTGAGCTCCGCTGTGGAAACAGCTTGACCTAGAATTTAGGTCTGGGTTCCAACTAACACGACGGATAAAAAGAGGGAACTCAAAAGGAAGTAAAGCACTAAAATCAAAATCTTTTCGGGCCTAATATGGGGGGGGCAGGGCACGGCAAAAGGAAGAGCAAGGCTGGAAAAGGTTGCTGTAATCTTCTCTCACCTTGACGCCACCTTTGATTTGGAGTCGGGGAAAGGAAGGGAAGCCAGGGAAGCACTTCTTGTTTTTGACAGATAGCGCAATACGCAGCCAGCAGGCGCGTTGCCAGCACGTGAAACCGTAAGCCAGGCAAGATAAAAGTGCAGCGGCGGCGGCAATGGCGGCGAAGGCGGCGACGCCATGATGCTTTGTGTGCTTATCAGTAACGCATACGACAGAGAGGGGTGTGCTGGGAAGATAATGTACTGTCGCCGCTTGACCTCCGCATCCTCCCTTCTAAACAGCAAGTTGAAGTCATCCGGAATAAGCTGGAATAAATACTCCAAGTCATTTTTTCCCCGATCTCGGCTTCAGAGTGTCAACGATGTTCCTGGCTCGTTTCCAAACACTCAGGAGAGGGAAAAACTTTGACGAAAGCCAATCTGTGCACGGCGGAGCTTTCATGTGCTTCAATTAATGTGAAGTTGCCACAAGAGACGAGTCGGAGGCATCGCTCTTTACACACTCTAATTGCATCGCAATGCGCACGTGAGCGTCGCCGCGGGCGCCGTCACCACATAACGTGAGGACAACAGGCGGGTGATGGGAGACGGTTACACCCATTTGTCTCATCTCTTGAACACGGTGACCCCCCCCACCAATAACAACAATAACAGCAGAAAAACACGCTGACATCACCCGGTCCGGTCTGACAAATTCTCCCAGAAGCAATATTAAAGATAAATGGCGCTTCAGGCGGGGCGCATAAATGGGACTGCAGTCTGCCGTCTGCTTTTAGGGCCTTAAACGCTGCTTTCGCACCCTTCATACTTGACTTTAAGGCTTCCCTACGATGAGACTTTTCACCAACTTTGGATCTTCAAAAGTTGGAATTTAAACATTTAAAAGTGCATTTAGTAGTGCTGGGAACACACTTTAGCTTTAATGCTAAATTTGCTAATGCTAATTTTATACGTCAAGTCGGCCCTCACCACTTTGAATTCTACGTCACCTTTTCAAAAATAGATTCATTTCTTATTTGGGTAATACAAGTGTAAAGGTGACTATAGGGGTGCTAGTTCATGTCTAGAGGGCTCTAATAGTGTATTTAAAAAGTTGTAAATAGGTTTCCTATGCGCTAAAAACGACAAAAACATTCAATTTCTAAATAAGGAATCAAACTTGGTGGATGTTCACATGTCACGGTCGAGTTTGAAACAATTATCCATGATAAATGAGGGATTATTATTATTACTATCACTATAACTCTATCCTACGTAGCAGATACCCTACGTCACCAATGTTAGCCAAAACACTTTAAAGAAGCAATTAGTTGTAATTACCAGTTACTTTCCCCAAAAAGCTAATTAATTAGCACCAGAATTACTCCTTTGTACAAATATAATTAGCTACCAGAGAAAGTAATTAGCATTAGCATAGCTCGGCAATGCTACATGGCTGTCCGTCGCAATGGACAGATAGTTGGCAGAGCACCAGCCTGCATTTTAAGATGTGTAGCAAAGCCTGATGTTGTACAAAGTGGTGTTTCCACAAAAAAAAAATTCAATTTTTAAAATTATTGCAGAATTTTTTTGTGAAAATTCTATTTTTCTTCCTAATCGTATTACGTTTTGCTCAAAATGTTTTGTATAATGCTAGAATTTTTTTATTCTGACTTCTAATATTTCTACTTTATCCTACTCAAATGACTGCTCTTTTTATATTTTCTTGTTTAATCATACTTTAAAATCCGTCAAGAATTGATAGAAAAATAATAATAATAATAATTCACAGTCTGAAAATGTCGCCCCGGGCCACACTTTGAACACCACTACTATTCTTTGTTGTACTATCCACTAGTATTCCTTGTTGGAAACACTCCCTGCGACAGCATGGGTCTTCCCACCAGGAAGCTGAGAGTATTTGTGATATGGCGACTGCGACTTCCTCCACGCTTCCTGGCAACAAACAGTGTGGGTGTTTTGCCGCCTGAAGGCCTGAAAGTGAATAAAGATTCAGCTGGTGGGCGTTTGGCGCTGTACTGTAAATATGTCCGCCCTGGTACGCGTGTTTGAAGGAGACGAGCCTCCAGGGGACTCAAGGTCACGGATACAAATTGGGAGCGATTGAACACAAGAGTCCCGATCGTGCTGAGATATCCGTGGGAGCATACGACGTTTTGTGCAGCGTGGCGCTTCGATGAATAATAACCACGATCGCCGTTCGAGGCTTTGCTATTGGGGTGACGCCCCTGTGGGGGCCGTGCCAGGACACTGCTGTGGCCAATTAAAAGCGTTTTCAAACAAGCCGGGTGCGCGGCGGCTGGGGAAAGCACTCGTGTAGTTAATTCACAAGTGGCAAATTGAATGGGGCCGGGGGTTCGGGGGAGCGGGGGGCACCTGCGTTAATGAGATAGCAGCGCTTGCCTGCTGAAGCCCACTTGTGTTTACTCCAGTCCGGATCGATACCGCCCGGTCCCACCCCGCACACTTCCGCTGAAAAGGTCAGCAGCCACAAACACGAGCAGAGCAGACCTTCATTACGGCCGCTAAATAAGATGATGCTCTTAAAGCCAAGAGCGCGTGGTGCGCCGGCGGTGCGCCTATCGCCCTGACTTGTTATTCTTTCAAAGCGGGGATGGAGTAAACACAAAGCTCTTGAGATAACTTGCGAGGAGCCACCGTGTGCCCTTGAAGGAGACTCATTAAACATTCAAAACCAGGCGAGAACTGCGACCAAAAACAGTTACCTTTGAGCCAGGCGACCTTCAAGATCTTAAAGTCCTAAAGCACCATTTTATGGTAATGGTAATTTTCATTTTGGTAATGGTAATTTTATGGTTGATTATAGCTTATTCGTAAAAAAAAAAAATTTGGGGGCAAAATTTTTTTTGACTTCACCTTGGCCTGAACTTACAGCATTCAGAAGTTGCATTCAAAGACACAATATGTGGTAAGCTACTTTGGTCACTAGAGGCCAGTAATGTTCCATTAATGAGACACGAGCCACCACAGGTAGTACAGTAGGCCATCCACAGAACTCTTCCAATGCTAGCTGGGGGGGGGGGTCTATGTTATGCCTTATTTACGTGGAATATGTCTACCATTTTTGGTAATACGAGTGTTGGTGTGCGCAAACTCAAAAAACATCCTTCATGACGTTTGTGTTATTTTCAAGCTAATGTAGCCGATTTTGATAACGTAGCATTAGATCGCTGAAAGATTGGATGGGATCCAATCAGAACGGCGCTAGCAGGGACCGGACTACGGCAGCCATGTCGAGTCAGCAATTATTCAAAATCAATCGAAGCAGCAATTATCCCAACGAGTCGGAAGAAGATTGGATTCCAGCCGCTTCTAAGAAGTAGGAAACGCTGTACAATAACAACGAGCATGCTTTGTCGCAACTTGTGAGGCTAACAAGGAAGCACTTTGGATTCAAGACCACATCGTTAGCATGCGCTATTGGTCTTTTTTTTTTTTTTTAGACGGAAAAATACCAAACTGATTTCACTACAATATGGAACCCAGCGGTAATTGTTCCCCAGGAACAAAACCCCAGAACATAAACCCCATCAGTTTAGAACAGGGGTCAGCAACCCACAGCTCCAGAGCCGCATGTGGCTCTTAAGCCTCTTTGTTGTGGCTCCCTTTGCAACGCTCAAGTATTTTTGGGGGGGGGGGGAATATACGCATCTTTGTAATGATTTTTTGCAACAACAAAAAAAAAGACTTTTTCTCCTCTGAACTACTTTTTCCCTCCAAATCTGGCAGTCAATCAAAATCTTTGGAGACTCGCAATTGGCTGCCCATTTCTTCAGGCGTCTTTTGAGGTTTAATCAAGATGATACTATCATGACCCAATGAGTTGGCATCCATCACACATCAATTTATTGTATTCTGCTGTTAAAACTTGTTAGATAAAAAAATTAATCTAAATTAATCTAAATTATCTAAATTAATCTAAATTAATCTACATTTTAAATTTATCTACATAGATGTTTTTACATCATGTTCTGCGGCTCCAGTCTATTTTTCTTTAGTGATCGAGGGAATAAAAATGGCTCTTTTGATAGTAAAGGTTGCCGACCCCTGGTTTAGAAGAACCCCTGTGAAGCTTGAGGAGCTGGCCTCCTCCTCTCCTGGCGTCTCCAGCCATCTCGCACGTGGTCAGGAAAGCCAAGGAGGTAAATCCTCGGATGTTGTTGGCGTTGTGGGAACGGCTACGAGCGGATCCGACTTTTTGATAAGGCAATCTAAACAACCTCCTCGTCTACTTTGGACTTTGCCGAGCATCCCCGTGGTGGCGCTCCGTGTGCGGCGTATCTAAAAGCGCCACGCCCGTCCGTCCGTCCGTGTCTGCAAGCAGGAATCAGTCCTTTGACGCTAAACAGGGAACAATTGATTGTAGCATTTTCAATAAAACACCAGGCTTAAATAACAAGCATAGAACTCTCCCTGGGTGAGTCATAATAGAAACCACACACACACACACACACAGAAACACACACACACACAAACACACACCTTGTGTAGCACCTTAAGTTGCTCTCGCTAAACAACATTGCGACTTCACAGTTATTAGATTTCTGCATAGATAGAGCCGCTATGTTACGGACCCCCGGCTAAACGCTTCCCTCCATGCGCTGCCGAGCCTGTGATTGGGGGGGCTCGACGGTTAAATTGGTCACGTCCAATCCTGGAACAGGAAGAGAAAAGAGATGAGGTTTGCGGTTATTTGATTAGCGATCGCCGATGATCTCGGTGCACGCTTGGGGTGGGGTGGAGGCGGGGCGGCAGTGTTTGCTTGGCCTTTTGCTGCACTCCTCCCACTCTGGTTCAATCCCCCGGCGTAAAGACAATGTGAGTGCATCAGCAGTGGCGAGGTGGGAGAAGAACTGAGCGCAAATAGATTTATCGATCCGCCAAAAGCCTCTTTTTCTTCTGGCGTCTTACAGTAGATTGTTGCTGCAAGGTAGGCTCGGTGGAGGATGATGGGATGGAGATAATGTGCATGGAACCTTCTTTGGTCTGGGAGTGGAGGAGTTAGAAATGTAGCCGTAATGAAAAGGCCTGCAGGAGTCTTTGCTAATGAGATTAGCCAAACCACATAGGCCCCATTAGGAGCATCAAGAACCTTACTAAGCAGAGATGGAAGAAGGGAAGGGGGTCACTGTGGCTGTGATCCACTCGCTAATTGAAGCCAGGACAAACCAAAACAAGCTCCTGAGATGCTCCACATTGGTTTCTTCATAAGCGATGTTGAAATGTCCCCCTGTGGGACAAATTAAAAGGCATCTCCCGTTCTCACGTTTGCAACCAAACATGATGACGCAAGAGTGGGAACGTGGTTCCAGTCTTCCGCTATATACAAAAAGTCCACGCTTGTTATGTAAACACCTGAGCTCTTTTCTTCCCAACCTCGCCAACGTTGGAGCACAGCCCGGTAAAGTAAACCTCAACAATGACTGAGCCTCGCTTTCTTTCGTCTCGCCAACACGCGTCTCGTTGAAAAGCTTGCTAATGGACGGATAGCGCGGTTGTTAGTCGACTCTTTCAGCAGTAGGCTGATGATGATGATGATGATGATGATGATGATGATGGAGGACCTGGTGGGCTTTAAAAGCAGCGAGCGCACAGCAGGACCAAAGTGCAAAGACCGGCAACACCCACACGGGGTCAAACTTTAGTTTTTTTCCTTCAGGCGCTTTAGCGGTAGTCCGAGTACTGGGGGACTTACACGTCTGAGGCGTGATGAAACACCTGGAACACTTCCGTATCTGTGGATGCGTTCATCTGAAGAACCGGTCCCTAACGTCATGACGTGAGATCAATCATGAGATCAAAACTATTATTTTCTTATTTGACTCCGCCTTTCATCCAAGGCTTTAACTAAAATGCTGATTGTTCCGCGCCACAGAGCTTTAACGATGAGCTCCAACAGGAAGTAAAAACCGGCGAGCAAAGCGGACTTACGGAGGAGAAGTTGTGAGCACCGCAGGGTTCTCCTCGGTACTTGCAGGAGAGCAGCATGTCCTCCAGCTGGTGGCTCAGTCGGTCCATAAACTCCAAGTTGGTGCCTTCGAAGTTCCTGGGAGGCAGAAAGAGGCGGAAGTCCGAAAGCTTCCCGAACCAGGCCAGGCGGTCCTCCTGGAGCAAGTCCAGCACCATGGGCCTGACGGTCCGGTTGGCCAGCAGCAGGCCCAACCAGTGGCCGGCAAAGTACAAGTCGCTCTTGGTGAGCTTGTAGAGGCGGATGGGGTTGTTGTTGCAGATGGTGACCACGGGGAAGGCCAGTTCTTTGGCCCACTCGGTGTGGACCCGTGTGTAAGTCGGGAAAGAGAGCCAGTGGAGCAGGCGGTTGGACGACCAGGACAGAAGGAACCCGAGGGAGGTGCAGAAGGCCAGCAGCCAGAAGACCCGGCGGCCCACAGAGCCACCGGGGACGCAAACTTGCCTCAGGCCGTGGAGGCGTGTCCTTGACAACAGAGTGGAAGTGACCCGAGCGACGCTCGGCCTGGCGGGACGCCCGTCGCCGCCCCTTCTGGTTACAGCCGGGGATCCCCGCCGGAGACAGCGCCCCTCTTGGGCCATGGCCGCCCACAGTGCTGCTACAACCACGGGAACGGCTTCATTTCCCAGCCCGACCTCGGGGGCTGGGGCCCACATGAAGCTCCAGGGCAAATCCACTCCTGTAATCCACACCCGGGTGCTGGTCGGGAAGACGCCCTCTGATATCTTTACGGCGGTTAACTCGGCACAAGGGACTTGTTGGTCATCTTTGTCGCTATCCTGATCCGAGACGCCGCCGATGGTCCGACTCAGCAGAAAGAAAAACTGCTCCGAACGAGGAGGCTGCGAGGCGAGCTCCCACCGCAGTTTGTGTGACAGAGAGCAAGAGAGGATGAGACGGTGCGCGACGCAAAAAAGGAGGGAGGGAAGGAGGGACGGAATACAAACCACAGAGGGCTTGCAGAAAAGAAAAGAATGAAGGGGGGGCGGAATGAGGGAGGTGTCCAAACGTGAGATGAGAATGTAATTAAATCAACGAGACGAGAGCGGAGGCTGCCGACCGGAACGCATCACAGACTCTCGCTTGTCCTTTCGTCTTCCTCTTAGTTCCGTCTGAGCGTCTCTGCCTTTCAAGCCGGCGATCGGATCGTCGGCAGGATGACGAGCGGCTTTAATTGGACTCGCGGAGGCGGCTCATTGGTAGTCTGGACCCCCGCTTCGCTGGCTCGCTCCGACCACCTTGACTTCCACGTGCTCGCCTGTCCTCAACCCCCACCGCCGCCCCTGAGCAGATTTAGCCGGCAAACAAACATGCTAACACATGGACTGAGAGAAGGGGGGACGGTCTTGTCCTGAGGGGTAAGACCAAAACACAGCAGGGATGATGCGCTCCGTCCGTCTTCCCGCCAAGTTTTCCCTCTTCGTTTCAAAGAGTCGCGATTCCTGCTAAAAATACTCTGGGAATCAAATCCATCAACTTGTCTTCGCACGCTCTTCCTCCGCCATCGTCCGCTCGCCTCTTCCCAATTCTTCTCGCTCGTCTTCCTCCTGCTGCTGCGTCCTTGCGGGCTTCATCTGGCGCGTGTTCCCGCTCACCGCTTGGAACCACTTCCCTCCCTCCCTCCCCCTCCTGTTTCGCCACCCCGCCTTGCAGGTTTGCGTCCCCTCGCGTTTGGCTCCGGTCCTCCTCCCTCTTCCTGTTTTGTTGCTCGCATACAGTCGTGTGGAAAAATGAGGACACCCGGTGTGGGCACATCTTGCACATAAAAGGACAAAAGTGTGTCCAAAACCCGCACCCCTACTGTGATGCCTTGCTATTATCTTCACACAAATACACCACATGGGGGCGCTATTATTAAACCCCAAAGTTTCATTGACTTGAAATTTCTCACAAGACTTTAGGATGTTTTTACAAATAACCGCAAAAATCGGTACACGCTTTCTTCGGCTGTCTTTGGGCATGAGGCGGGGTACCCCCTGGACTGGTCGCCAGCCAATCACAGGGCACATATAGACAAACAACCATTCACACTCACATTCATACCTATGGACAATTTGGAGTCGCCAATTAACCTAGCATGTTTTTGGAATGTGGGAGGAAACTCCACACAGAGATGGCCGAGGGTGGAATTGAACCCTGGTTTCCTAGCTGTGAGGTCTGCGCGCTAACCACTAGACCGCCGTGCCGCCATCATTTACAAGATTAAATTTGAAATAGTTGGTCATTAAAAAAAAACATAAGAAAATGGAAAAACAGCTATAATTTAGTGAAGTCAAAATATGAAATATTTAAAAAATATTAAATATAAAAAATATTAAAATATTCTAATGCAAAAAAATAATAACTCATAAGAAAAGGTCATTTTAGGAGCATAGAGTTAAAATATTACAGAAAAAATAAGATTAAAACAAAAAGTCATTATGAGACACGAGGAAAAGCCAAATTAGCAAAAAATAGTTTGGGGACAAAGTTACAATACTGTAGGAATAAAGTCATAACATTACACAGACAATGTCCAAAGATTTAAGAAAAAGTTGAAATATTGAAAAAAACAGCATCAAAATTGGGGGAAAAACCAAAAAGGGAGTGATAGTAATGAGCGGGTGATGGTAATGAGCGAGTGATGGTAATGAGCGAGTGATGGTAATGAGCGGGTGATAGTAATGAGCGGGTGATAGTAATGAGCGGGTGATAGTAATGAGCGGGTGATAGTAATGAGTCGGTGATAGTAATGAGCGGGTGATAGTAATGAGCCGGTGATAGTAATGAGCCGGTGATAGTAATGAGCCGGTGATAGTAATGAGCGGGTGATAGTAATGAGCCGGTGATAGTAATGAGCGGGTGATAGTAATGAGCGGGTGATAGTAATGAGCGGGTGATAGTAAGGTATTACATTGCTTCCATACAGTGATCCGTTCCCAGTGATCCGAAATTGCCAAAAAAAAAAAAAAAATCCCAGCAAAGTTTTTGTGTGTACACAATACTACAGAGTCCTGTAAGGTTACACAAACTCATCAACAAAATATTCCATCCATTCATCATTTAAAATTATTTCATAATGTCTTATGGATTATTCTCCATAAAAATGTATTTAATGGAGCTAGCTCAGGCAGCCAGCAGAGGGCCTCGTGTTGCTTTGCTATGATAACATAAGGGAGAACAACCCCCCCCCCCAGTCTGAGGTGCTTGTCCACATGATTTTTAAAAAAAATATGCATCACACATCTTTTGCCAATAAACAAAGTCATTTCCAGTCAACGCATGGTAGATGGTAGATGATGTTGTAGATGGTAGATGGTAGATGGTGCCGGACAAAGCCTCTCTGAACAGCTCATTCACGCCGCCGACGCGGCTGACAGCGATGATGATGAAACGAGAGAGAGAGAGAGAGAGAGAGAAAACGACGCCGCACTGTTTGCGATGCAGGCGCACGCACGGGTGCGTGTTCACAACCCCCGAGCCCGTATGACCTCGGGCAAACAGTGCTAGCGACTACACCGAGGCTCTGACAGGGAACCATAACATATACCTCCAGCACCAGTACCACACAATACATATTTATGCTGAGGGCTGTTAGCACTAGCATCCACTCTGCATATCAATGTATGCCTCTCAGGACAAATACACATGAAAAATGCAGCACTGTTGGGTCAATGGCGACTAATGTGATGTGCATCAAACCAAATACGCCCCAGCAATGCCCGCACCGCATGTAGCATGGCCGCTCGTGGATGCCGACACCTGATTGGACGACCACAATGACTTGAATTGACCATCCCAGATGAGCGCACACAATTTCTTTGACTGCGTTTCAGTGTTTCTCCCAGGATAACAGGAGGCAGGGAAAAGGCGGAATTGGTGCATTTGCATAATTGGCTTGATTGACGCATTTGCAAAGAGTAAAAAAAAGTAGTGAAACGTGAAAGGATGCAACTTTGCCACTTTGATATTTACACATGTCAATTTGCCAAGACATTATATACGGAGATTTCAAGAAAACAATGCGTCTCAGCTTTGTGATTGGTGAATTACTATCACTCGCTCATCACAGTCACCCGCTCATTACAATCACCTGCTCATTACCATCACCTCACTCGCTCATTACCATCACCTCACTCGCTCATTACCATCACCTCACTCGCTCATTACCATCACCTCACTCGCTCATTACCATCACTCGCTCGCTCATTACCATCACTCGCTCGCTCATCACCTCACTCGCTCATTACCATCACCTCACTCGCTCATTACCATCACACGCTCGCTCATTACCATCACACGCTCGCTCATTACCATCACACGCTCGCTCATTACCATCACACGCTCGCTCATTACCATCACACGCTCGCTCATTACCATCACCTCACTCGCTCATTACCATCACCTCACTCGCTCATTACCATCACCATCACTCGCTCATTACCATCACCACACTCGCTCATTACCATCACCTCACTCGCTCATTACCATCACACGCTCGCTCATTACCATCACACGCTCGCTCATTACCATCACCTCACTCGCTCATTACCATCACCATCACTCGCTCATTACCATCACCACACTCGCTCATTACCATCACCTCACTCGCTCATTACCATCACACGCTCGCTCATTACCATCACACGCTCGCTCATTACCATCACACGCTCGCTCATTACCATCACACGCTCGCTCATTACCATCACCTCACTCGCTCATTACCATCACCTCACTCGCTCATTACCATCACCATCACTCGCTCATTACCATCACCATCACTCGCTCATTACCATCACCATCACTCGCTCATTACCATCACCATCACTCGCTCATTACCATCACCACACTCGCTCATTACCATCACCTCACTCGCTCATTACAATCACTGCCTTTTTGTCCCCCAATTTTGATGCTGTTTTTTTCAATATTTCAACTTTTTCTTAAATCTGTGGACATTGTCTGTGTAATGTTATGACTTTATTCCCACAGTATTGTAACTTTGTCCCCAAACTATTTTTTGCTAATTTGGCTTTTCCTTGTGTCTCATAATGACTTTTTGTTTTAATCATACTTATTTCTGTAATATTTTAACTCTATGCTCCTAAAATGACCTTTCCTTATGAGTTTATTGTTCTTTTTTCCTCAATAAAATATTTTAATATTTTTAATATTTAATATTTTTTATATTTAATATTTTGACTTTACTAAATTATAGCTGTTTTCCATTTTCTTATGTTTTTTTTAAATGACCAACTATTTCAAATTTAATTTAATCGTTAAATCGTTTTTGATCGTTAATGATCATCTCACAATTATGACTTTATTCCCATAATATTTGAACTATTGTCATATTTTTTTCCAAAATCTTCAACTTAGTTTGCACTTGGATGAAATATCATTTTAAAAGTGCTTTAAAAGTCCAGGCAGGCATGCGCGTACACACACACACACACACACACACACACACACACACAATTCATGGCCAGCACAGGTACAAAGATATAAAAAAATAAAAAAATAAATAAAAACTGAATCCAAATGTCAAATGCTAATCGAATCAAATATACTACATGCTACTTTCACACACACACACACACACACACACACACACACACACACAAGCACCCCAAATGATCCAATTTGCAAAGCGGCGACGTCAAGGAAACGTAATGAAGCCAGACGTCCAATGATTACGTAACATGCCGTGGCGTGATTCGGTGCACGCGGCCGCCGTGACAGGCCACGCAGGGTCAAGCGCGGCGGTCAGGGGAGAGCGGGCCCAAAAATAAAACCGCAATTAAACATTCATGCAGGCATGCTAATGAGGCCGTGAGTGTTTTTCGGAAGGAGGGTGCCTTCTCAAGCACTTAATCGCACAGCGGAGACAAACAATGATTGCGTACGAGCGCACTTGTGCGACGACGACGATGATGATGATGATGATGATGGTGGTGATGATGAGTCACACGGATACAAGCGGCTGTGGAAGCTCAGGTGGGGCCGACGGGAGACAAAGGAGAATCTTTATGAGGAAATCATTCCTCACCGTCAGGACTTCACACTTGCTCTTCTTTCCAGGTGAGGAAATAAACACTTGATGGCAACCATGAACGTGAAGATGATTGATGGGTGCTTCACATTGCTGGAGACCGGCCTGGAAGCGTCGTGTTCCGGCCGGCTAAACACCGGAAGCACCTCATGCTTTTTGGAATAAGTGGACATGGATGGAGGGAAATTACAGGAAGTAAGCGCAGTTCTAATAGATAGTTCAGTTTTTGAGGGTGGTTAGCTTCCTTTTACACTTGTGAGTGTTCTGTAATTTTCCCACTGGGGATCAGTAATCAAGCATTATTTGACATTTGCTGGCCCCTCCCACCCAGCGGTCAGCCACCAATACTTGAAAATGCGCCGCCACAGCTTTGTAAGAATGCTGAACGGACAAAAAAAGTAGTTTATTCTGCAGATCAAATATTTCAGAGGTTGCCCTTTTGGACCCGACGGTGTACTCGTTGTGACTGTAAAGTTTTTCATAATCTCAGTGGCGGAGGAGGCAATTCATTCTGCTTTTAGAATGCAGCGCCGAGAGCAGGAAAAGGGCAGAGGCTGACGCCACTCGCAGCAAAAACCCCACTGCGGTCAACAGCGTTTTCAGCCTCCAGCAGAGAGCGGGCGATGCCAACTCGCTCTCGTGGTATGGATTTTCATTTATTCTATTCATTTTTTTTCCCCATTTCAAAACAAAATTATACTCTGATTTCAGATTTTTGAATTTCGTTTGTCATTTATGAAATACTGTTTCTTTGAAGTGGAAATGTTACAAATTATATGTGTTTATTTACAGGGATCGCCATCAAAGGTGCTCTTAAAAAATTAAATTGTGGCGGTCCACAAATGGCCCTTGGCCACACTTTGGACACCCCTCTGATTTCAGATTTTTGCATTTCGTTTGTCATTTATGAAATACTTTTTCTTTGAAGTGAAAATGTTGCAAATTATAATCGGTTTATTTACAGGGATCGCCATCAACGGTGCGCTTAAAAAAAAAATTGTGGCGGTCCACAAATGGCCCTTGGCCACACTTTGGACACCCCTCTGATTTCAGATTTTTGCATTTTGTTTGTCATTTATGAAATACTTTTTCTTTGAAGTGAAAATGTTGCAAATTATATGTGTTTATTTACAGGGATCGCCATCAACGGTGGTCTTAAAAAAATAAATTGTGGCGGTCCACAAATGGCCCTTGGCCACACTTTGGACACCCCTCTGATTTCAGATTTTTTTAATTTTCTTCGTCATTTATGAAATACTTTTTCTTTGAAGTGAAAATGTTGCAAATTATATCTGTTTATTTACAGGGATCGCCATCAAAGGTGCTCTTAAAAAAATAAATTGTGGCGGTCCACAAATGGCCCTTGGCCACACTTTGGACACCCCTCTGATTTCAGATTTTTGAATTTTCTTCGTCATTTATGAAATACTTTTTCTTTGAAGTGAAAATGTTGCAAATTATATGTGTTTATTTACAGGGATCGCCATCAACGGTGCGCTTAAAAAAAAAAAAAAATTGTGGCGGTCCACAAATGGCCCTTGGCCACACTTTGGACACCCCTCTGATTTCAGATTTTTTAAATTTTCTTCGTCATTTATGAAATACTTTTTCTTTGAAGTGAAAATGTTGTAAATTATAATCGGTTTATTTACAGGGATCGCCATCAATGGTGCTCTTAAAAAAATAAATTGTGGCGGTCCACAAATGGCCCTTGGCCACACTTTGGACACCCCTCTGATTTCAGATTTTTGCATTTCGTTTGTCATTTATGAAATACTTTTTCTTTGAAGTGAAAATGTTGCAAATTATATGTGTTTATTTACAGGGATCGCCATCAACGGTGCGCTTAAAAAAAATAAATTGTGGCGGTCCACAAATGGCCCTTGGCCACACTTTGGACACCCCTGGTGTAGGGCCATTACTTGAATTTTAAAAAAATAATTTCAGATTAATTGACTAGGAAATTAATCGTTTTTTTAATTAATCGTTCCTTCTATGAGAAGAAGGCAAGACAATAGTTGAATAAACCATATTTTTAACACTCAGTGTGTATGCTAGCGGCCCCGCCTCCATCCAAGGATACAAAGCTCCTGTATGACTGACAGGAGGGCTCACTCCGTTTATGCCACCGTGCTATGGAAGAAACGCCCGTTTTGGAGGTGGGAGACAAGGAAAACAGACACGCATGCACATGGGAATCGAACTTACTTATTAGCATCCCAGGCCTGATGCCCATGACACTTTTCTTCTGAACTAAACATCCTGTCACATTTTAATCTCACCAGATTTTATGGCATTCCCGTTAGTTATTCATAAGGATGAAGTATTTTTTTTGGGAGTTGTACTTCCTGCTACAGAGACTGAAAAAAAATGCAAAAAAATTCCAGGGTGAAAATGCGTACAAAAACATGCACGCACGCAACACCGAATAAGAACATGTGCCATTCCCGGCAAGGTTATGAAAACGTCCGGCAGCTTCATCAAATATTGAGGTCTCTTGTGTCTCGTAGCGAGCCAGAGGAATCTCCCCCTAATTACGTCCAATCATGGCGCCCCTCGCTCAATGTGCCAACACGCCAACCGTACCGGCAGATTTGCTCTTTGCAGGTCCTGAAAATACGAGTGCGTGATTAATCCTCTCATAATGAAATATTAATATTATGAACGTGGTATAAAAACAGCGTGCGACTTGTATATTCCGACTAAATCCCTTCCAATCCACAGCCGGACTTCCACAGCGGCCATCAGGTCTTGTTAAAAGGACTGATCCCACCCGGCTGACACCGCTTAAAGACTCGCTGGCAGTTTGGCGGCGCTCCAGTCGCATCCTGTAACACGTTGCTGCCCTTTTTACCCCCCCCATCCCCATCTTCCTCTCCTTGACAACCCTGCCAGTGAACTCACCACGAGGTTTTCCTACCTGCCGATGACGCCTGCGACCAACTAATTAGCGGTGCATCCCGACGTCATTCATCATGTTAATGTTAGTCATTATGGAAAGTGGATGGGTGGGGGGGACTGCAGGGTTCATACCATTTTTAGCCAATGCCACACAGGGAAAAATTAAGTATTGCAACTTGCCAATTCTGATATTATTAATATTTATATGTATGTTTCATTCGGTAATCCAAAAGGCTTTTTCACTTCTAAAATGTTATGTGTGGAGTTTCCTGTTTAAGTCCCTGGGGTGGTTCATACTGAGTTGCATCAGTTTGCCTGTCGGGTGGCAACACAGCTCGCTTGTGGCCATTCCTCCTGTGGAATGAGACCATCTTTGGGGGAGGCATGCCCGCCGACGGGCACAACAACTCTCTCGTGACCATGAAAGCACCATTTGATTGAGGAGTTGTTGAACTGCATTTTGAGGTTTATTTTCACTTTTTTTTATTTTTAAACTTGTCAAGACTCTAAACGGGACAGTTTCAGGCCAAAAGAGGACATGAAGGCTGTCAAGTTTCCCCCGTGGGCGTGTTGACACGACTTCGGATGTGTTTCTTTTTAGCACGATACAGGAGGAAGGAAGACTGGCCTTGTGCCGTCATGAATTAAAGATGAACTCGACTTACTCTTCCGGTCTCATCTGACTGGAACTAATTGACAATTTGCATTTTAGTTGGGAGCCCATCATCATCGTCCTCGTCCTTCCGTGTACCGCATCAGGTGAGACGTGTCGGCACCCCAGCCCTCGTGGCACCGTAGAACGGATAGAGTGTCGACGTGACAAAGGTGCGCTGCCGACTGCCGAGCATTTCCTGCGCTCAACCCCAATCAGCAGAACTGGGCCTTGGTGGAGGTCTACGGTCTCGCCAATCACATGCTACCGTTTACAGTCATCCCTCGTTTATGGCGGTTAAAAGTAGGATTTCGGACCGAATATGTAAAACTAATCAACAGGCTGTTTTTCTCAAGCTTGTATGCTAACCTTTAGCATATTAGCATTGTAATATGCAAAAGTTATGCCATTTTTTAGCATTGCTAGCATGCTAACATTAGCATTGCTAGCATGCTAACATTAGCATGCAAAAGTTATGCCATTTTTTACCATCGCTAACTAGTATTACTAGTTAGCATTGTTAGCATGCTAACATTAGCATATTAACAATTAATGAATGTTATTATAGGTATAAAATTATATATCAAATTAATTGTTAATATGCTAATGTTAGCATGCTAACAATGCTAACTAGTAATACTAGTAATACTAGTTATACTAGTAATACTAGTTAGTAATACTAGTTAGCGATGGTAAAAAATGGCATAACTTTTGCAATGCAATGCTAATATGCTAAAGGTTAATTGTTAATTAATGACCAAAGAGTGGTCACTAGGGGTCAGTAATGTTACATTGATGAGACAATAGCCAACACAGGAAGTACCGGTTGCCAAAAAAATAATAAATAAATAAACGGGAAAAAACTCTGCCAATGTTAACATGTGTGAGTCCATGTGTGCTGACTATAGGGGTGTTATTTCTTGTCCGGAGGGCTCCAAAGGATGTAAACAAGTTTACTATGCTCCAACTGCAATTGGCTTTGGCAGGTATAAAATGATACCTATAAACACAAAGACTATGTGCTATCATGCTAGGTGTATGCTAGGAAATATGATTATGTCTTGAAGGATTTGCTGCAGTCTTCAAGACATAGTCAGTCAACTGGATGCTTGTGTATTTTGTTTTTCTATGTGTCACGTTCTGTTATGGCCGGAACCCCAAGATGCAGAAAAAAAATTGTCTAATTAAGCTTACAGTGCAAAATGACAAAAACAGTACAAAGTAGAAAAGTACCACAGCTGGAAAGGCGGTACATCGAAGCCAACAAATAAAGTCACCATGGGAGGTGGAAACAAGAGAAAAACACAAAAGCACAAAAAGGAGAATAAAAGCAGGAAAGAGGGAATCAGCTCCAGGAGATGATGACATGTTGTTCTGAAAAGTACACACCTCAGGGGTATCATTTTTATTGGCCCGCGGCACTTTCTAAAAATACAAATGAACAAGAAGAGTAAAAAAAACTAACAGAAAAACTATCAAAATGAGCTTGGCATCTTTTTAATGTTTCTGTGCAGCGATCCCTCATCGCTTCACGCTTGGAATTCCGCCGCTTTACTCGCACTATTTTTCTAAAAACATACATAATACATCACCGTTGTGTGGTGGAATTTGGCCTGTTCCTAAAAATATACACATTACAGCAAAATGAAGCTTTTTCAAGCATAAAAATGGCTTTATGAAGTCAAATTCAAATACAAAGTATTCAAAGAGTGGTCACTAGGGGTCAGTAATGTTACATTGATGAGACAATAGCCACCACAGGAAGTACCGGTTGCAAAAAAAAAAAAAAAAAAACAGGAACAAACTCTGCCAATGTTAACATGTGTGAGTCTATGTGTGCTGACTATAGGGGTGCTATTTCTTGTCCGGAGGGCTCCAAAGGATTACTGTGCTCCAACTGCAATTGGCCTTGACATTCAAAGTTCATAAACTCGTGGTCGCGAAGTACCGTGTCGATATGTACGAGGATGAAGACGTGGAGGAAGACGTTGAGACGCGAGTGTGTAAAAAAAAAAAAAAAAAAAGGTCACCTTGAAACACGGACCTTCGCTCTGAGTGATGGCGCTGGCATTTACGCGGAGATACTCCCACATCAATTCCGGATGTAACAATCCGTCAAGAGTGGAGAAGGTGAGGCGACGGCGCGGCGCGGCGCGGAACGACCCGTCTCGAGTTCTTGGTGAATCCAAGCCGCGAGACATTTGCTCGAATTTTGCACAATCCAATCTTTACCACGTACGATAATCCACGTCTCTTCTCACCCTCTCCTCTCACGCCTTCAAAAGGTCACGCTTATCGGTGTGAGGCAAAGCTTTGCTCAAGGTGAACATCAACACCGACGCCGTGCAACCAAAAAAACTACAACATGTTTCTCAATGAGCCTTTAGCTTAGCTCGAGTCAACCAAATGTCTGTTGACATGGAGGAAAACGAACCATCACTTGGACATTTACTGGTGACTTTGCCCGAAGACACAAAGGAGACAAACGCCGTGTAAGCAGACGGCAGCAGCAACCATTAACACAAGCCCGCATAAACGCAACAATATTCATAGAAATGCAACCTCTGGTTCGCAAAGGTTACGTCGAGAAAGGCTGGAATCGAACCCCACTTCATTGATTACCTTCATTGCTAACCGCTCAGGACATCAGGAAATGCCAAAATTAGCTTGTTAGGGTTTTTTGTTTCTGTCTTTTCAAAGTTTTTTTTAATGTTAGGTGTTAGCATGCTCACAGTTAGCATGTCAGATAGACTTTCTTTATTGTCATTGTACAACAACACAGCAGTGAAATTGCCAACGAAATGTCGTTGCCTGGCTAACGTATAATAATAAATAATAAAAAAATAATGTCAATAATAATGTCAACACTATTAGTATGCTAATGTTAACATAGCACTTTTTTATATGTATAAACTTACACATATACTTAGCGCTACTATACTTGGTGTTAGCATGCTAAAAGATAGCTTTTAAAATCTAGCATTGCTAGCATGCCAACATTAGCATGTTTTTTTGCTATTTAACAGTGTTTAAATTTTAGGTGTTTACATGTTAACAGTATATTAGCATTTTAAAACCACTTTCATGGGTATAAACGTGTGTAGACAGTGTTATGTTAGGTGTTAGCATATTAACAATTAGCATGTCAACATTATTATGCTAACATTTTTTTAAATACATTGAAATTTCATTGACAAAATGTAAGAAAATTAAATGTGAAGATGTAAATAATTATTATATTAAATAAAATAATAATAATAATAATAAATTCGATTAAATAATAATAAAGTCATTAAATAAAATGAGTTTATTCTTGTTGAATGGTGCAAAAGCCGGGAATCAAACACTTAGTTTGCCCACTCAACTGTGTTGTTCTTCCTGAGCATCAGCACAGACAAGCACATGGTACAATAACGACACGTGTAACGAGTCCGGCTTTCATCCCAAGTTGCCGTGCTTATAGTAAATCCATACTTCCTTTCTCTGGCGTCCAATCACTGCATCATGCTGTTGAGGCACCGCCAAGCTTGGCCGGGGGGCCCATGCTGACGTATCAGTTAACAACGTCAATAAATCACCTCCACACTGGATGCGCGGCCTCGCGTCCTCCCAGGGATGCTAACTCCAAATAGGATTAAACGGGGAAGACAAAGGAGCGCCAAGTGTTGATGAAATGCTGCCGGAGTGAGAGAGGCTGAGACCAAAATGTTTATGATAGCAAATGACAGGATTTGAAAAGAGTCAAACGTTTCCTTCAGCAGGCACTTTGCAGTTAATTAGCGTGTCACATTTTTGGGGAAGTAGAATCCCGCAGAGAAAGAGTGGGAGTTTTTTTTTTTTTTTTTTTTGCAGCCTCACGGGTCTCTCCTCCAAACACCCACCCGCCCACAGGGATCAAAGCTGAGCTGATAGACCCCGATATCTTGGATTACTTCATATGATGGATTGTATTCCACATGTTTGGACTGCTTTCTATCTCAGATGACACGTCCACGGCCTCCTGACTGTAATCATGGTGTCGGGAAAAGGATGACAAGTTGAAGCTGAGTGGAAGCGACAAAAGAGGAAAAACATCTATTAATATTCTCCTTCAAAAAAAAAAAGCACTTAACATTAAAATGCCTACAGCATATTCTCTATCACAAAAAGTCACTTTTCACAGACAGTAAAGTTGCACATAGTACTTGAGAGTAGTCAATGTACAGCTTATATGGCATTACAGACGTACTGGACAAAAAAAAATAATAGTAAAACATGGTGGTGGTAGTGTGCAAGAGTGCTGCCCACACTGGGGAGCTCTGGTTAATTGAGGGGAAATGAATTTGTGAAGTAGAAACTGCCTTTCCGGCACGATAAGGGCCAAGTATGGCTCCTCCAGACTGAACCACAACCGCAGATTGATGACCGTAGATGGCCTCTCATACGCTGCAAGATGTCGCTATAAAGATAGGGATATTTAACCGATATTCACACCCTTCTTGGGTCTCTGTTGACTATGCTGGAGCCTATCCCAGCTGACTTCGGGCGAGAGGCGGGGTACACTCTGGATTGGTGGCCAGCCAATCACAGTGCACATTTAGACAAACAACCATTCACACTCACATTCATAACTATGGACAATTTGGAATGTCGCTAATGAAGCTAGCATGAGACAAAAATAGCAAAAAAAAAAATTTTTTTTTTACCTCTCGCGTTTTGGGATTTTTCAGTATGGAAGAAGTTTGGGCGCCACTGCTTTAATATCTAACACGCGTGTTGCTCTTCTCAACGAGCAGCGGGTGCTGCTGTGGCCACACCACCATAAATCACCCAAAAGGTTGATGTAAAAAAAGCACAAAAATAAGCAATAAAATAGTGCATTTGTACTTTTAAGCACTTATTTTGCTTTTTTGAAGTATATATTATCATATTACATGAAATGTGTAGTTGTATTTGATGGCTAAATCATGCTCATGGTGGCGTTATCGGAGAGCAACGTGCAGTGAATGAAGGGTGGGACAGTAAATAGGAAGCTAGAGCACATATCAGCCCCCCGGCATAATCAAGGCCTGGGTGTAGATGTTATGGTAATGCCTCCCGCCGAGCGGGGATCCATCCGGGAGGATGAAAGTGAGTGGATTAGCATAATCTCTTCACATGTGAGCACACGTCTTTGTGCGCCGTGTGAAATTGCACCTGAGATTCATTCGCTCATTCATCCGTCCGTGTTGCTTTGCATCTTAAAGGTGGGGGTTTGGGGGGGGGGGGTGATGGCGTCGGATGTCCTTGCGCTTGGCTCCACACATGCAAGTTCTCATATAGCGGCTATTTAAGGCTTCCGGTAATCCGCCTCATCCAGTGAGGATTTCAGTTCGAGTCCGAGTGAGAGAGATTACAGCTGGACTGGAATATTTGATTGGCAGGGAAAACACAGATAGCTTTAATTAAGGCGCCATTGCTGCTGGAAGATGGAGAGGAACAGACAACGGATTCATTTACATTTTAGTAATAAATACTGAATTAACATATTAGTTACAATATATTCATTCATTCATTCATTCATTACCGCTTATCCTCACGAGGGTTGCTGGAGCCTATCCCAGCTGTCTTGGGGCGAGACACCCTGGACTGGTGGCCAGCCAATCACAGGGCACATATAATCAAACAACCATTCACACTCACATTCACACCTATGGACAATTTGGAGTCGCCGATTAACCTAGCATGTTTTTGGAATGCGGGAGGAAACCGTAGTACCCGGAAAAAAACCCACGCATGCACGGGAATTTGTACTTTACAATTATAACATGCTAGCTACTCTTGCAGGATAAACTAGCATAGCCCAAACTGGGCTACCTGTTTGCCTGATTGAAAAACACTTAACCTATAGATTGTAGAATTCGAGAATTTCCCGGAAAGTTACTTTATTCATTCCAAGATCAAAGTCTAGGAGTCAGGCTATTCCAGGAAGTCCTGAATCCCAAGGATGTAGATCCAACCCCCGAAATGGACGCGTTGCTAAGTGAAGCCTGGCCGAGACGTCAAGCCCCTGAGTCATGATCAGACCAACACACCAGCAAACCGTTAACGGGAAGTTTGCCGACCATTGGGACCGCCCCCACGGCAGGCACACGAGGAAGAGGAACTCATTCATTTTAGAAAGAGCTCGGACCTCGCTAGACCTTGGCTGGGTAGGCTGACCACTCTCTCCAGCGCTGGCATTGCAATCGTTTGCATTTACTAGTGAAGGTATTTGCTAGCTAAAGATAAAAACTAAGTCTCACAAATAGAGACAAAAGATACTTCTACATGCACTCACACAAAAAGACCCGCTTACTTGTAGGCATACAGGGACTGCAGATAAGCCCGGGCATCTGTATTGGGTATTGTTGTCAGGAATAAATAATCTGGTTCTCATTCTATAATTTGGTTCTTTAAGATTCCCTTAGAAGAAGAAGAATGCTAATAGCTATTTAGCCATCTTAATGATGCGTGTGTGTACGTTCCACACCTTGACATGCGGCAGCTTTGATATGCTTCCAGAGACTAGTTTCTAGCGATTCTTCCTCCCAAAGCCTGGTCCACAGGATGAGGACGCCACGGCTGGTTTGTGCCTCGCTGAAGACACTTCTATATCATGACACTAATCATCAACACGGGGATCATCATCTAGAGGTTTCTCCGCTGGCTGATCGACAGCTGACAGCACCAGGTGGAAGTAAGGCGCCGATCCTGGAGTGTCAGCCATGTTTGTTTCAGAGTACCAGGGAATCCCTCATGTCTCGTTAGAACCCTCCAAATCCGAGGGCCTCGAGCTGTGGACGTCCCCACGGTGTGGAAATATCATTTTTCATTAAATAAGTAAGGAGTTCCAATTAGTCCTTTGGGCACCGAAACATCACACAAGTTAATTACTGTAAGCACAAGGCAGCCCCCGAAGCCAAGAACACATTCCCAATGTTAAATCAACTGGAACGTCTGAGAAGATGCTGAAAGCTAAAGAGAAAAACCTTCCAGTAATTACTTTCATATTCTGTCTTTTCAAGCATGGCGTCACGCCGCTAGCTTAAGTCCACTTACACGTCGGCGGCATGGAGAAGTACACGGCGGAGAGAGTGCGGAATAATAAACACAATACTCCGTAGAGCTTGCTTATGGGCGGCAAACGTGAGAAAAATCATCATTATCATCTCCCTCGCTTTTTAGAGTGAAGTTTTTCATGACGCCATGACGGAAAAACCAAAGTGTAGGCTTTGCTACACGTCTCAAAACCGTCTGTCATGTCAATCAATTCCTGGACTTTGATCATCTTTCTTCGGGCTGACAAGCTAACCTAGCATGATGTTGCTGTAATATTAGCACTTTAGCATCACTTAGCTTTTTAGAGTGAAGTTTTTCATGACGCCATGACGGAAAAACCAAAGTGTAGGCTTTGCTACACGTCTCAAAACCGTCTGTCATGTCAATCAATTCCTGGACTTTGATCATCTTTCTTCGGGCTGACAAGCTAACCTAGCATGATGTTGCTGTAATATTAGCACTTTAGCATCACTTAGCTTTTTAGAGTGAGGCTTTTCATGACGCCATGAAGGAAAAACCAAAGTGTAGACTTTGCTACACGTCTCAAAACCGTCTGTCAATCAATTCCTGGACTTTGATCATCTTTCTTCGGGCTGACAAGCTAAGCTAGCATGATGTTGCTGTAATATTAGCACTTTAGCATCACTTAGCTTTTTAGAGTGAAGCTTTTCATGACGCCATGAAGGAAAAAACAAAGTGTAGACTTTGCTACACGTCTCAAAACCGTCTGTCATGTCAATCAATTCCTGGATTTTGATCATCTTTCTTCAGCCGACAAGCTAAGCTAGCATGATGTTGCTGTAATATTAGCACTTTAGCATCACTTAGCTTTTTAGAGTGAAGCTTTTCATGACGCCATGAAGGAAAAACCAAAGTGTAGACTTTGATACACGTCTCAAAACCGTCTGTCATGTCAATCAATTCCTGGATTTTGATCATCTTTCTTCGGGCTGACAAGCTAACCTAGCATGATGTTGCTGTAATATTAGCACTTTAGCATCACTTAGCTTTTTAGAGTGAGGCTTTTCATGACGCCATGAAGGAAAAACCAAAGTGTAGACTTTGCTACACGTCTCAAAACTGTCTGTCATGTCAATCAATTCCTGGATTTTGATCATCTTTCTTCGGGCTGACAAGCTAACCTAGCATGATGTTGCTGTAATATTAGCACTTTAGCATCACTTAGCTTTTTAGAGTGAGGCTTTTCATGACGCCATGAAGGAAAAACCAAAGTGTAGACTTTGCTACACGTCTCAAAACCGTCTGTCATGTCAATCAATTCCTGGATTTTGATCATCTTTCTTCGGGCTGACAAGCTAACCTAGCATGATGTTGCTGTAATATTAGCACTTTAGCATCACTTAGCTTTTTAGAGTGAGGCTTTTCATGACGCCATGAAGGAAAAACCAAAGTGTAGACTTTGCTACACGTCTCAAAACCGTCTGTCAATCAATTCCTGGATTTTGATCATCTTTCTTTGGGCTGACAAGCTAACCTAGCATGATGTTGCTGTAATGTTAGCACCTTAGCATAACTTAGCTTTTTAAAAAACAGAATCAGAATTAAAGCTACAGACACAAAAACTGAATCCTACTAAACTACTAAACTCCGACGTCAATTTTGACGCTTCCAATATGGCTGACAAATACCCGACCGGCACCATGGCAGAACATTGGAGGTCAAACATCATCAAAGCCTGATGCGTTTGCACAATTTACTCTTCCACTTTATCCGCTTTTGATCCAAACTCCCCGTGGAGGAGTTTGGGAGCGCGCCAGCGGCGGTCGTTGGCGACGCGTCGCGCGGCTAATGTGCGGAGAGCCGAGGAGCTAATTACCGTACACGCTGATGGGCCCGCCAGTCAGAGTGCCACTTTTCTGCTCAGTTGGACGCCTTTTGGAGTGAGAAGCTGACGGCCGCTCGGCAGTCAAAAAGCCTGGAGATCGTCCCCGTCATCATCATCATCATGCAAAGATGCAACACACTTTCTGAGGTTTTTGGTTCCCCCAAATGCTAAGCGAGGTAACGAAGAACAGTTCTAGAGGTACAAATGTCTGATTTGTGTTTGTTACATCAAAACAAGGTTATTCATAACTGCTGATGCCCTGGTTTGTTTATTAGCCAAGGAGCCTGGTGTTGAATATTATACAAAGACGTCTTCTTATTTAGCGTCACTCACACACACACACACACACACACACACACACACACAAACGGTTGATAATCGCAGAGCAAAAGTGAGAAATGAAGCAGGCAGTGAAAGGTGACGGATGATAAAATTAAACATTCATCACGTGGCAAAGTGTTTGAGTCCAAAGCTATTAATTTCCTGACAGTGTCATACATTTGCTATTAGCGCCTTTTGTACTCGGCATCGAGCCACCGGCAAGACAAGCCAGGCCAACGGGAGCGGCGCTGTTTATACTGGCCAAAAGTTTTGGGACGCGGCTTTTCGCTAATGAATGCACGGACTTGTAGTTCGGGTCCGATTTTGTGGGGACGGCCTATTGGGGTGGTTGGAGGGGTCACAGTACATTTTCCAGTTTCCAGGTTGGATGTTTCATTTGGGAATGGGGGCACTGCAGGCGTCAGGCGTAAAAGGATGCAATGGCCACTTTGGTATTTTGAAGTTTTTTGTAATATTATGACTTTATTCACATTCTGTTATAAGTTTTCCCCAACCTTATTTAAAAAAAAACTTTAATTTGTTTCTCATAATTGCGACTTTCTAAAAATATTTTTTTTATATTTAAAATCTACAAAAAATAATGTTTTTGCTCATGTAACATTTTATTTACATTTATTTTCCTACAATGGCAGCATTTTTCTGTTTACAATATGCTTATTTAAAAACATTTTTCTTCTAATATTTTGAAATTATTCTCATAACTTCGGGAACTATGGGGGGGGGGTCACAGTACATGTTTCCAGGTTGGATGTTTCGGTTGGGAATGGGGGCACTGCAGGGGTCAGGCGTAGTCAGGCGTCTACTCCTTAAACCATAACAAAAAATTAAAATGAATAAAAAAAGATAAAAGGATGCAATGGCCACTTCGGTATTTTCAAGTTATATTTTTGTAATATTATGACTTTATTCCCATTCTGTTATAAGTTTCCCCCCAACCTAATAAAAAAAAATACTTTAATTTGTTTCTCATAATTGCAACTTTTTTTTTTTATTAAAAAAATAATGATTGTGACTTTCTAAAAAATAGATTTTTTAAATATATTTTTTAAATATTTCAAATCTACAAAAAATAATGTTTTTCCTCATATAACATTTTATTTACATTTATTTTCCTACAAAGGCAGCGTTTTTCTGTTTAGAATATACTTTTCTTCTAATATTTTGACTTAATTCTCATAACTTTTTTTGCAACCTAATTTGACCAAAAATTGTTTTGTTTGCTTTTCAGAATATTACGTCTTGAAAATAATACCATCTTTATGTAATATTGAAATGTCATGCTACTTTTCCATTCAATTATTTTCCGTTATTTTCCGTTAAATTTGGACTTGAAATGATATTTCCAAACTTTGGATGCACGGCGTTGACTCAGAGGCCTCCTGCGAGCTGCTGTGAAGCAGGATTAAGACGGGAAGACAGACAGGAAATGCTTTCCTCTGCAGACACCTCCATCGCCATCCTCAGTGACGACTAAGCAGACATCGTCACCTGCACGTCACATGACTGCTCTTTAACGTTGCATCCAGGTAGACTCGACGTCCACCTGCGTACGTCTCAGCTAACACCTTCATCCACCCGTCACAAGTACAACACAAACAAAACAATCCGAGGGCGCTTGTGTAATTTCATCCAGTCCGCATGAGAAGGGGGGGGGGGGGGGGGCGAGGGAGGGCAAGATGGCGGCAGCGGCTTTAATTTCACACATGGCTGACCGATGCAAAGCCACCCCAGACAAAAGACAGCGACAGCGATGGAGACAGGTGCCGAGGCCAAGGAGGCGGAAGGGGGTTGGGGGGGGGGGTGGCGGGGGTGTTCATCAACTCAGCCGGAAAAGTAACGGCAAACAACGTGATAACTGGATGGTCACATGACTGATTTCAAGTGTACTTGTTGTTCAGATTGTTGTAGAAAGCCACGCTTAAGAAACGTCTGATGCTAACATGGCTAATGTCATGACTAGAGGACTCGAATAATGTTATCAACTATTTCTTTTTGAGGAATTCTACCCAACATTCCCAATCCTATTTATGCTAATTCAATCATTTGGATGGCTGTGTCTTCCAGCACGTAAGGTAATGCGGACGCCAAACGAGCATCTCGTTGTAGCGAAAATGAGAGCTACGTATAAACTGTTCAGTGTGTGAATGATGCTGCGATGAGCGCTAGCGAGGCATCCTGTTGTGTCCGCTAGTTAAAAATATTTTTTCATGTTAGCTGCTACGATAATAATATTGCCGTAGCTTGGTTGATATACAAGTCAGTTATGTAAATATAACGCTGTTGCTGTTTTGAGTTATTTTTGTGAGGGCTATAGCATCAAAATAAGCATTTCCTAAGATGTCCATTGTTAGCTAGCTTATATTAACTTGTTTTTTCGCACTATTGGGAATGATGGGCAAAATAAAAAAAAAAAAAGTGCAGTTCCCCTTTAAATAATATTTTTGCCTGGTGCTTTTATTTTTGTGAGGGCTATAGCATCAAAATAAATATTTCCTATGATGTCCATTATTAGCTAGCTCATATTAACTTGTTTTCTCGCACTATTGGGAATGATGGGCAAAATTAAAAAAAAAAAAAGTGCAGTTCCCCTTTAAATAATATTTTGCCTGGTGCTTTTATTTTTGAAGATTACTCATCTGTCGTCAGAATTTGACAACCAGGTAATCAATCATTTTGAAAAAATAAAATAAACGCTTCAGGACTTTGGAGCCAGACTTGGACCAAAATATCCGGCACCAGTTGGAAGCACCCAGCCACCCTCACTTGGGTCCTGCTGGAGCCTATCCCAGCCGCCTGTGAGTGACCGGTCGCCAGCCAATGGCAGGGGCGGATACAACAGTGTTCAGGTTGGATTGAGTTGCAGTAAATTGTAGCTTTGATTATTTCATCTCATCTTTGCAGCACTTGGATGTTGCTGGATGGAAGCGGCCATGTTGAAAGAGAAGAAGACATCAGAGAGCAGAAGGTCGCGGCCAACGTGAAAGCGCGTTTGTGTCGTGAGATGACGCCGGCCAACACGCACGGCGCTTTGACGTCTGGCGAAAAAGAAAAAGGCGAGAGGGAGCGGGGGCCAACATGACGGCCCGCTGACCTGACAGAAGATGAGAGGCCGGGGGGGTCGGAGCGCCGGCGAACACCCCCGCTCGCCCTCATTAAACCCAGCTGTCAGTGCGGCTTGCTAACAAACTGCAGCGGTGCAAAGCCTGTGTAAACTATTTGTCTTTGGACACACTAATTAATTTCAAGCGGAGAATTAATTAAAAATGATCAGCCATCTGTGGCGGACTCCAACCAACCTTTCAATAAAAGCTTTCAGCAAAATGCCAACATCTATTTGATTTTTTTTATAGTTTATGATCTTCCAGCGGATTTAAAGAGGAGATTTAATGAAGCCGACGCTGAGAGACGAGATTAAACCTCCCGATTTGTTGGAAACCAACACCGCCAACCTGCTTGAATGCAGGGGTGTCCAAAGTGCGGCCCAGGGATTAGGATTTTGGGCCCGTGGCACATTGCGGACATAAAATTAAACCAAAATAAACATGAAAAATAGAGCTAAAAGTGCATTAGCGCTTCCGTCTCACGTTCCCCATGACGACAGACGGTAAACATGTGGTAAACCAGGAACCTTTATACTGTCTTTTTTGCTGTTCACCCCCGCTATGCAGCCTCTCCTCCTCCATATCCCTGTGGGGGATCTACGATTGCTCTGCGTAGAAAAAGGGAGCTCAAAGCTAACAACCAAATTAAAACTTTACTGTTTTGTTAGTTTTTTTCACAATATTACGATAATAATATTATTAAAATATTAATAATCCCGCTATGCAGCCTCTCCTCCTCCATATCTCCGTGGGGGATCTACGATTGCTCTGCATAGAAAAAGGGAGCTCAAAGCTAACAACCAAATTAAAACTTTACTGTTTTGTTAGTTTTTTTCATAATATTACGATAATAATATTATTAAAATATTAATAATCCCGCTATGCAGCCTCTCCTCCTCCATATCTCCATGGGGATCTACGATTGCTCTGCTTAGCAAAAGGGAGCTCAAAGCTCAAAACAGACAAAATGACAACTACTGTTTTGTTAGTTTTTTTCATAATGTTACAATAATATTAAAATATTAAAAATTAAATAATAAATATTTCAACTTCATGCTACTAAAATTGCCTCACTTTTTCTAATATTACACTAATAATAATATTACATTATTATGAAAATTATTCATATTTTCACAACTCTGCTGATGACCTATTAGGAAAAAACGAAAACAAACAACCTTCGCTAAGACGTCCTAGCATGCCTGGCGTGTATCATCAGCGAGATGGACGCGAACTGGTCGCCAAAACGACACATAAGACGAGGGGGTTGCGTTATATCTGAGAGTAAAGTAACGAAAGTCACCAAGAGTCCAGAGGCCGCTTATGGACACGCTGGCTTGACTGAGGGGGGGGTACTTTCACGTCCAAATTACATCTCTTACATCAGCTGAGGCCGCACCCCCCGTGGACCGGACTGACTTCTCTCCTTTGTGGAATTTCATCACCAAGTCTCAGCGGCTCCGTCCATCTCTCAAAGCGCTTTTCTTTTCAAAATATGCCTCCAAAGTGGCGGCGTTGGATGCCACCATGTGAGCCATGCATCAATTCGGGTCGCCATGGCGATGCGGCGGCGCTCATTAGTCGCATGGGAGAAAGAAGACGCTCTTTCATTTGGAAGTCGCTTCACAACTAAGAGCTAACAGCAATCATACATGTATGGACACAGTGCCTGCAAAGCATGCTGGGTACACCAGTGGTAAAATACAGTGGTATCAGATGCACAATGACATTTCTATTATCTTTAAAAACAGCACAAACTGTAGCATCATGAACAGTCTTTATGTCAGAAAATGTTTTATGATGGCCACAGCTTGACCCCGGAACTGACTATTTCTATTTGCATGATCCACACCTCCACTTTGGTACCAAAATGAGAAAAACGTGACTTTTCCGAGCTGCCAAATGTGAAAAACAAATGAGTAATGTTTTCCTTGTTAGCCCACGCCGCCGCACAAACTTTCCTGGAAATCAGTGAAGTCGTTTTTGCGTCACGCCGCAGCCTAATAAACAGCCAACGCAACAATAATAATGTCGCTTGGCAGCAGCGAGCGGACCCAGCAGGCTGGAAGCGGACCGCTAATAGAGCGGCCTTTCACCGCACACACTCATCACTCCACGCTTTCATGCTTCACAGCCTCTGCAGGCCAAAAAAAATACAAAAAATAAAAAGCCCCCCCTCCTTGAAATAGCTCACAAACACACAATGACTAACAACATTTTGGAGGAGCCATCCAGCAACATCAGCATCAAATTTTAACACGCTGGCCCCTCCCACCGTGCACCAACACAGCCCACACTTGGAATGTCGTGGCGCTCCGTGCGGCATTATTTCATCCGAGTGGGAAATGTAGCTGTCGGGAAAAATCTCAAATATCGACATTCCATCCACATGTTGATGTGTTGGAATGAAGATGGCCTCCACGGGACGGAAAACATCTAAACAAAGACAAAATCTTTCATTTGACTGTTGAAATGTAAACAGTTGGCGCCACGCTGGGGCGCGTTTGCCCCCCCCTCCCCCACCATCATCCACCACCACACACCTTCAACATTCCCCTGCCGAGAGACGCCGTCGCTGATAAACGGAGGCGCCTCTCATTTGTCAAACATCCCGCCTGATATCGCTCCCCGAGGACGCGCCCGACGCAACATCAAGACAAATAAAAAAAAAAAGCCGGCTTTTTATTTTACCCGAAACAAAAACATCCCGAAGTCTGTACGGCGACATTTATCTTTTTCTTCACACTTGACGCATGACTTGTTTATTTTTATTTGTTATTCTCAACTTGAGGTAGGATTGTGTATTTAAATACAAATATCCAAGTAAAAGTACTAGTATCGGTGATACTGATCCGGTATGATACCAACACAGTATCGGCTATCCCTCCGGCAAAGTTTCCGGCTTGGGAAAGTGCTGGAAGTATTCATAGGAATCCGTCATTTGAAGTATCCGCGCTCTGGCCTTGCGAGTTAATAAGTTCATCCAATCAGACGGAGTCTCTGCCGGCTGAGCGAGTGGGAACGCAAATGATGACCAAAATGTTGGCGTCAAAGAAGACGCGGCGGAGACTGACGTTGACGAGTTTATCAGCGGCGACACGAAACAGACAAACGGGTGGTCGGAGCGGGACGTCGGCGCCGCTTGCTGCTCCCTGATAAGAGCTCTCGGAAGAAGCGCCGGCAGGAACAACAAAATGGAAAACATCACAATCAGGAAAGAGCAAGACTGCCACAGGTGGTGATTTCCACGTGTCAACACAAATAACCGTTATTAGCGAGCGGCGGCGGCGGCGGCGGCGGTGGGGGCCACTTCTTCCTGTGTTTGGACGATCCGGCGCCACCCTTCAATCAACCTACATTATACACGTCCCTCCCGTCCACCCGGTCTTCGCTCTTGGAGTCATACTGACGCAGCATCACAAACTCATCCCGGCGACTGTGACAAGCTCGACATCTTCCCCCCCCCGCAGTCTGGCTGGAGCTGACATTTCCTCTCCCAGGCAGCGCCAAAGCGGGTCAGCTGCCTGAAAATACACAAAACCCTTGTGGGGGGTGGGGGGGGGGAGTGGGGGGGGGGGGGGGCGGCACGGGCCTGTGCTCCCAAACGGAAGAAGGGAGTTAGCTGGCACAATAGACCGACAATTCCCGCTTTAAGAAGATCAGGATGAAGGAAAAACGCTTTCTAATATCCATGATTGGGGTTTGCATGGCTGTTTGTCCTGCAAAATAACCTGCCATGGGGCCAAAGAACCTTGCCAGTCCAAGCAATCTGATAAAGGCGAGCAACATCTGCTAAACTAAGCTAGCTTGATCCACGCTCCTCTCAGCTGCGTTCCAGCTAAAATTTATCTCTTATGCAGATGTGTCAAAATGCCGAGTGTTAGCTAACGATATCAGCTCGGCCAATTATTGGTGGATCACTCGTACAGATGTACAGATGTGGCTGTTGTAAGTTTCATCCATTTTCCTTCAACCAATAAGATTACAAAGCTTGATGTTGCTGTTAGCATGTTAGCATTTGGTGTCCGCCCAATGTCTAGATAGGGTTTTTTTTCTGTGTGGATAAGAAATAATATCTGTTTTTGTTGGGATGAGGTTGGAATCTGGGTGGTCTGTGGGGGGGGGGGGGCGGACTAGATAAGTTTGGACTTCTTTCTACTCCCTTTTGAATATTTTATATATGTTTATATATATAAATATATATACATATGTATTTTTATTTGGATTGATTTTGGTTGGTTGTGCTTTGGATGTTTTCTATAAACAAAAATAAAACTAAAATAAACTAAAAATAAACTAAAACTAGGGGCTGCACGGTGGACGAGTGGTTAGCACACAGACCTCACAGCTAGGAGACCAGAGTTCAATTCCAATCCTCAACTCCCACATTCCAAAAACATGCTAGGTTAATTAGCAACTCCAAATTGTCCATAGGTATGAATGTGAGTGTGAATGGTTGTTTGTCTATATGTGCCCTGTGATTGGCTGGCCACCAGTCCAGCCCAAAGACAGCTGGGATAGGCTCCAGCACCCCCGCGCGACCCTTGTGAGGATAAGCGGTAGAAAATGAATGTTTAAAAAAAAAAAAAAAAAAAACGTAACATATTTATATGTAAAAATTAGCATTAAAGTTAATTAGCATTAAAGCCACAGACGCACAAAACTAAAAGCGCCATTAAACTCTACATTCCAGCATTACTGTTAGATTTTGGACAAGATGCCCAATAAAATGGATGAAAATGCTATAAAATGAGACGTTTAATCAATTCCCACAGAAACACGTTTGGAGCAACAAAGTGTGCAGCACCGCCGCGCTTTCTTCCGATGTCAGTTTCGATACTTTGGCCCAAATCAAGTATTTACGCAACGCGTGCGAGGAACGCCATGTTGGAAAAGTGCCGACATGTCTCCAACAATGTGGGCAGCCGGGAGCGGACTCGGCCTCGTCACGGTTCATCAGCGTGCTGATGTGCAGCCACCTCGTCAAACGCTCCATCCGCTGATGAGATGGCGCTTCAGGAGCACACATCTCACCTCCGCTCGCACTCCCTCCCTCCCTCCCTTCCTCCCTCGCCGCCCGTCGCACGCCAACGCCGGCATAAAATGTCTCCGGGCTGCACAACACAAACACGCGTGCAGCACAATTCCTCACGGAGCAGAAAAGAAGACCAACTCGGGCCAACTATTTATTGTTCTTTTCTGACCGCAAATCATCTGCTGGCATTGAACCGCGCGGTTCCTTCCTTCGTCCCATTCTTCGCTTCTTCTGTCCCTCGTTTTGCCCTCTCCAAATGCAGACTGTTAGCGGAGAGACAGCCGATTCCTGAACGTCTGCCACATCAACTAATTGGACAGTGACACACTCTTGAAAAATCAGTGGGTGGATGCTAGCATTGCAGGCATGCCCAGAAATATCAGTAAAACATGGAATGCACACTTCTATTAGACGTTCCGCTGCATTATAGCCATGTTCTTCAACCAATCTTGCTGCAATTTTACACACATGCACTTATCAGTCCCTAAAATGGCTGTACCAAATTATGGGGCAACGCAGCCAAAAAGCCCCAAGTTAGAGTCGGCTAAGTTTTCTAGCACAAATTGAAAATCCATCCTAGTTCAACTTGGAGATTAAGACACCCCATGGGTGTAAATCCAACTTGTGGCCCCCCCTATTGGTTGTGGATCGTTATACTGATGTTCAATGATTGTCAGGTTCAAACTCCTGTGACACTTGAAAAACACTTAAATACAGAAATACAGATATAATAATAATAATAATAATATTCAAAGTTACTCGCAGCAAGGATCGTGAAACCACATACCCAGTGACATGCCGCGCCACTCTGAATACGCAGTTCACACTCCTCTCTTTTGATTTATTATTATTATCTTCTTCTATGTGTGTGTATATATATATGTGAGAGTAATTACTTTTATTGTTTTATGAGTTCTTATCTTGACACATTCTTGCAGGATTAACATGAACATCTTGCAGGGTTGCTGTTGGCGCATCCAGGCACCTCCAGGACCTGGGGGGTCCTTCTTCAGCACATTCAAACACTTTCTATTTTCTAAGCAAATGGATATAAGGGTGATAACTAACATTATATTTTATTATCAACATTTTATTCTAACATTGATGGACAATTAGTTACTAAGACATTTAGCGCCATGGCCGCCATGTTTCTCAACCAATCTTGCTCAAATTTTACACACAGGTGCCCGTCACTCTTCTAAGCGTACGTACCAAATTTCATGGCCATTTGGCCAAACACTGGAAAGTTACACCAGGCTGTGTGAGACATAAATTAAAGTCAATCCGAGTAACAAGGGTCTAAACTTTGGGGTGGAATAACAGCGTCACAGTGTGGAGGGGGGGGGGCAGAAAAATAACAGCGCATACGACACTAGAGGGGTGCACATTTTGGCAGATTTTCACCCTTCCTGGTATAAGTTGTGGTCAAAATACTTTGAGAAACATGCTCTTTTACATGTAATACAAACACCATTAATGTTGTATGAACAGACAAACGACAGTCAATCTGTAGCTGCATGGCGGCCATGTTTTTCAAGCAAACCCGCTAAACTTTTGCACAACACATACCAGTTGGATATGTACCCATCTTGTACACTTTGGCATCAGGATTCACGGATATAAGACCCCCCCCCCATCCCAACGTGTGCATGGGAAGCTTCACCCGCACAAGAACAAAAGCAAATGCAAAAAAAAAGATCCAGGCTAACGAGTCTTGTCTGTTCTAGGAGACACACATCCACGCTGCAATCTTGCTGAAATATTCATAAACAGATTAAGAGATAGAATACAGAATTACAGTCGGAGCAGCACGGCTGTGCAAATTCGGGGCTTAGCTGTTCTCATCATGGCAGCTTTTGAACCAGCGGTTTTTGTGCGACTTGAGTAGAAAAGAGAAATCTTTGTCTCGGCCTTTCAGATGCTCTGCTTCACGAGCTTTTTAATGACGAGATGTAGAAATATGAATGTAGGAATATGCATGTATGAATAGCCCCCCCCACCCCCCCACCCCCTCCTCTCCCCGGTGATGCTGGATGCTAGATGCTATGAACCTTCAGTCACCTGAAACAAACGTTTACATTCAATTTGACAATATTATAAGGTTGTTTTATGCGTAAAAAGAATGAAGATGGAATTTGGGGAACATGAAATGAAGTCAAAATATTTTAATATATAATAATTTTCATAATAATTTATCACGAAAAAATTTAGAAAAAAAAATATAAGGTTGTTTTATGCGTAAAAAGAATGAAGATGGAATTTTGGGAACATGAAATGAAGTCAAAATATTTTAATATATAATAATTTTCATAATAATTTATCACGAAAAAATTTACAAAAAAAAATTTAGGGTTGTTTTATGCGTAAAAAGAATGAAGATGGAATTTGGGGACATGAAATGAAGTCAAAATATTTAAAAATATAATAATTTTCATAATAATTTATCACGAAAAAATTTACAAAAAAAAATGTAAGGTTGTTTGATGCGTAAAAAGAATGAAGATGGAATTTTGGGAACATGAAATGAAGTCAAAATATTTTAAAATATAATAATTTTCATAATAATTTATCACGAAAAAATAATATAAGCTGAAATATTTGAGAAATTATTTTAACAAGAACACCATAAATATTATGGGTATGAAGTCATAATTACAAGTACATTTACAAAAAAAATACAAAAAATAGAAAATAATGAAAACACTGGGAAGAAGCTTTAATTTTCTAAGAATAAAGTCAAAATTCATTCATTCATTTTCTACCGCCTTTTCCTCACTCGGGTTGCGGTGGGTGCTGGAGCCTATCCCGGCACATAGTATAGACTAAAGTCAAAATATTAAAGAAAAAAGTTGTAAACAAATAAGGAAAGTGTCAGAATAAATTAACACTAATAAGTAAAAATGTGACTTAGTAGCATTTCACGTACACAAAATCTTGAAATATTGGTAACGTCTTAGCGTATCGACAAGCGTGGCTGGATAAAATATCAAAGTGACCAAGTTGCATCCTTTCATTTTTTCCGTTCTGCGTCCCCCCGGCTGGAAAAAGTTGAGACGAAGCAAAAGCAGCACGAATGAGTCAAGCTGTTCATGTTGTGCCATCCTGCTTTCGCTAATAAGTGAAGGAACAACAAAGCCAAACGCCACGCCGCTCCTCCGTTACGTGACAGCGGATGGCGGCGTGTAATTAACACCCGTCTTCCAAGCGCGTGCATGCTCATCGCTCCCACGGAGGTCGAGGCAAGCGGCGGCTTGTAAAATGCGACACGGTGTCGCGCCCACGCACGCACCTTGAAAGCATCATATTGCCACTCATTATCTTGCCACGGTAATGAGAGTCTGTATGCTACGGTGGCGCCATGGCGACGGCCAAGATAACGGCACACCGCATCACAGTCTCAACTTTGGCTGCTTTGGGCTGTTGGCCATGTCGCAAACGGGGTGGCTTTGTGTGCTCCATGACGCGTGACTTTATTCTCTTCCTGTACGCAACAGCCGGATTTACCTGTGACCCTGAACTCTTCATGAGCAATACACAATACATGAATAGATACAGTACATATTACACAAACACACACACACACACCTCACTCAGGAAAGCACGACATTCAATACAACCTTTCACAGAGATAGCTTCAGACGATTAACTAGATTAATCCGAGTCATCCCCTGCTCTAAATAACAGGATCCCTGTGCCGTTTTTGAGGACCTCCTACAAAAATATTTGTCAACATTCCTCCATACAAGAGTGCTCAGCTGTTTATGAACCTACTGTTAAAACACTCATCAAAGATCCTCTATGCGACAGGAGCACTTTGCTGTATTCATTCAACAACAATTCAAAGAGCCTCAACATGACAGGAGGTCTATGCTGTTGATAATGACGCTTGTCAAAGATCATCTATATGGTCAGAAGCACTGTGCCGTGTTTGAGGAACAAACATCTCTCAAAGATCCTCTATATGACAGGAGTGGCCAGCTTTTTTCCCCTTCAGGACATTAGAGATCCTCTATAGAACAGGAACAATTTGCTGCATTCAGGACCATCTCCAAGAAACACAAGTCAAAGATCCTTGATATGACAGGAGGACATTGCTGTATTCATTCTCCAACAACAATTCAAAGAGCCTCAACATGACAGTAGGTCTATGCTGTTGATAATGACGCTAGTCAAAGATCATCTATATGGTCTGCAGCACTATGCTGTGTTTGAGGAACAAACATCTCTCAAAGATCCTCTAAAATGACGAGAGCCCAGCTTTTCAAGGATGCTAGTCAAAGATCCTCTATATGACAGGAGTGGCCAGCTATTTCCCCCCCCACCGTTCCGGATGTTAGAGATCCTGTATAGAACAGGAACAGTTTGCTGCATTCAGGACCATCTCCAAGAAACACAAGTCAAAGATCCTTGATATGACAGGAGCTCTGTGCTCTTTAAACACCCGTCAAAGATGTTCTACATGACAGGATCCCTGTCTCGCCAAGATCCTTATGACTTATAAGAGCGCCCAGCTATTTTTAAAGGGAGTCAAAGATCCTATATACGTATGTATGACAGCTGTTTTTCAAACAAAGATCCTCAATTTGAAGAGAGTGCTCTGCGGTTTTTCTTAATGTTAGTCACTCCCAAGTTTGGTCCGGCGTTTACATGCCAGTGTGATGTGGTTTTGGTTTTGGACCGCGGGGCGCCAGGTGAGTATCGCTGCCATAAAGACTCTAGAAAAAGAAGACCTCCCCCAAGGCCAACCTATCTCCATTTGGACCAAACTTCCCTTTTGATGATTCCTGGTCGCAGAGGCGGCCAATCCGACATGTCGGCCACGTTTCTCCTGCCCAAGTAGATTTCCGTCTGGTCCCCCACGCTGAGCGGAGCCACTCAGGCACGCCGCCCACCGCCCATCCTCGGCATTTTCTCCAGTCAGGATGACTTTGAATCAACTTTAATGAGCGGCTACAAAAAAAAAAAAAAAAAAAACGAGATAAGGAGCAATTTGAAGTGCTCATTTTCCACTACTGTTGAATGTCAAGCCATTCAGTTTTTGCCATTATTTTAAAGGGGGCAGCGGGGGCACAGCGGACTCTTAAGTACCCCACAGAGTGAAAATTCCGTCCACTGTGGAGACCATCAATGTACAACAATGACCTACGACCATTCCCTTAATATTTCTATTAGTTCCCGGCTTTTAGAAGCCAGGGGGGGGACGAGGAGTCCTACCCTTGGATCATCAACATGGGACTTCTAGAACCGCGTACTCGCACCAGGAGTCTGGCGACGTTCCCGTTTATTCTGCCGTCCGGCTGCAGTTTCCCTGACTCCGGTCTGACAAGTCATTCCGACAGTAATGGCTGCCGTTAATGACTTCCGAGAGGAGCCGTGGAATAAAATGAGACAACATAAATAAGAAGGTGGTCAACAGGTAGTTCCCGGCAATGGGGGCGGGGGGGTGACTCCGCCCCCTGGAGTTCATTCTATCGATCTCCAAACGCTGCATTCAAGGGTCTTGCAAAACGTTATCACAATTGTTTCAAAAAGATTGTGAGAAAGCCAAAAAAAACCCAAAACAAAACAAAAACAAACCTTAAACTGTATTATGGAAAGCAGGAAGTGAACAAATGTAACAGATACTGATTGTAAAAGTACCAGATGGAGGGGTAGAATTTAATAAGCTTTGCTTCTTCCTACTCCTTTTCACCTAATCTGATGTATGTTCAAATGAAATTAAACCATTACCATCGTCCCATGCAAACATCAAGAGATCGCCAAATGCTGCATTCAAGGGTCTTGCAGAAGCGAAAACGTTATCACAATTGTTTCAAAAAGATTGTGAGAAAGCCAAAAACAAAAACAAAAACAAAAAAAAACCTTAAACCGTGTTATGGAAAGCAGGAAGTGAACAAATGTAACAGTTAGTGATTGTAAAAGTACCAGATGAAGGGGTAGGATTTAATAAGCTTTGCTTCTTACTACTCCTTTTCTCCTAATCTGATGTATGTTCAAATGAAATTAAACCATTGCCATTACCATCGTCCCATGCAAACATCAAGAGATCTCCAAACGCTGCATTCAAGGGTCTTGCAGAAGCGAAAACGTTATCACAATTGTTTCAAAAAGATTGTGAGAAAGCCAAAAAAAACCCCAAAAACCTTAAACTGTATAATGGAAAGCAGGAAGTGAACAAATGTAACAGTTAGTGATTATAAAAGTACCAGATGAAGGGGTAGGATTTAATAAGCTTTGCTTCTTCCTACTCCTTTTGGACATGTGGAACTGTGAACTGATTATGTGATGCATTCAATTGTAATCTGATGCATGTTCAAATGAAATTAAACCATTACCATTACCCATCTTCCCATGCAAACATCAAGAGATCGCCAAATGCTGCATTCAAGGGTCGAAAACGTTATCACAAAAGATTGTGAGAAAGCCAACAATAAAGTTCCTAATCGGCATCCCGACTGCCTCTCTCTCTCTCTCGCTCGACCGAGCGGGCGAAATGGGAGTACCCGATGTTTCAAAGCTTTTCAAGCCACAAATGGAAACACTTGTAACCGGTGCGCCACCTCTTGGGACGCCAAACACCTCCGTTCACTTCTCGCCTCTTGCAAGTGTGAAGCTTCCCTCGGCATTTTCTCACAAGCAGAGACGTCCGCCCCCAGGACGGGCCACACACTCGATGTGTTTTCATGCGCAAAAAAACCCCAACGAATTCGCTTGAAAGCATCTTTTTAAAATGCACATAGACGCTTTATTAGGAATAATTTGGCGGCGAGGCGACATCACACTCTGTTCCTGACATGTAGCCTGGAGTCCCGCCTCAAACAAAACATCCCCGGCAGGTGAGAAGCTTCAGACAGAGACCCTCTCCCATGATGGAGTAGAACCTGGAGCACGGCGCCCGGATGGCGTTGAAGGTTCATCTCGCCACATTAACGGCTGATGTGAGACCTCAACGGCGGCGGCGGCGGTGGGCGTGCTGTGACAGTTCAGCGTTAGCTTCTGTCAGAGTCGCTGCTCATTGTGCCAAAGAAGACAAAGTAAAGCAATAAAGTTCGAGACCATAACCTGCGGTGCCCGGCAGGCGGTGCCGCACACCGCCGCTTATTGCGCTCGTATAATAAGCAGGACGCCAACGCCGCAGGACGTGCACTCATGTCATGCTTTTCCGAGCGTCGCCGCCGTTCCCGTGGAGTAGCGCCGTATTTGCCTCGTGTTCGCTGCTCCGCCGAGGAGGCGCGAGCGGAAGCACGGATGGGTGAATAAATTAGAGCGCAGTGTGTGTGCATGGACACCTCTGAGAAGGTTTTGGCAGAGCAGGTGCCTTGCCCCGGGGGCGGCACGTCCTGTTTGACCCTCACTGGGCTTGGAGCTCCTCGGCAATCTGATTTCATCTGGCCCACTTTGGAGTCACGTTGGAGGGCTGGACTCAACTCAACTGAAAAGACAACACAAGGTACCCGTCCAGGGTCATCATCCTGGAGTCCGTTTGCGAACCGTGCAGGAATCCACTAATCAACGATGAAAACCAAGGTTTTGCTGTATTGTATTTAAACCAAAAAGTACTGCTTTAAGCCAAAGAAGGCTTCAATCGCAGGTGGGCGGGGTTGGCCTTGCACCAATCTGATCAAAGCAAAGCGGAACATCGAGTTAGCAATGCTACGACTATTTTGTTCTCCTTCCATCCTTCACAGACGTCCCCTGAGGCAATCTCAGTCCACCTTTTTCCACACCTCAACCCACAGCAGGATAAGGATTTAAGCTAGGGAATGACGGAATGGGAGGACGGCGCTATAGTCAGCTTTGCACTTTAATAAACATAATGTGTCAATAAATGCAAAAACCACTTCCACACAAAGGGTTACTCGCTCCAAACATGGAGCAACTGTGTACTGCCCTTGCTCAAGGTCATCAGGAAAGTGAACAATCCTCCGGCAAACTGTGTTCATCTCCATTCGTTGGCCACAGCGGGGGTCCAGAGGGATGGGGGGGGTCACTCGGGTCCCCAAGCCAACAACCTGATTGATCTACAGCAGCCCACGAATACGAGCAAAGCCGACCCACTGGTGGGAGCATCTTCAGGACCCGAGGGCCAAATATTCCGAGTGTTTGAATCTTCATGTGTAGCCTTTATTTGCCAGAGTTTACTTCACAGAAAGCTTCTATTGATTTAGGAGCGTTGCGGCTTAGCGAAAAACCAAAGCAATGCTTCTCTGTGTGTGTGTGTGTGTGTGTGTGTGACCAAATTTAAACCACAAATCAAGAAAAAGCAGCTGGGGCCCCCTCCTCCCCACCCGCTGCTACAACCATCACAAACTCAACGTTCCCAACAGCTCACAGTTATCTCCTCTCAGCGTTCCCGGGCAAAGGCCCGTCTCTACGAGGAGACCGGCGCCGCTGGACTTAATCCACACGCATCAGGACAGATCTGCTCCTGCAGAACACACAACAACATCAACACACTCCACGCTCCACACACTCCACGCTCCACTCCACTGCGTCACGCTCCGCTTTTGGTGCATGGCTCCTCGGAGAAATGTGTTGTTTTTAATCAGGAAGTTGTTGCTCAATATTCCTAATTAATATTCACGTCTTGAATTAAATTCTACAGGTAAGAAGTATTTCATCATCGCGTTGGATTTCCATCAAGCAGGAAGAGGAAGCAAGGAAAACAAGGACAATGTGATTCCCCGTCATGATTCCATTAGAAGGAAACAAGCCAATGATGCAAATGAAAGAGTGACTGATGAAGTCAGGAGTTAATGAATTGGCAGGGAAACTCAATCAATTTCATGTAGCGTGCTGCCGAGGCCCGGACCCCCAACAAAGCGACACGGGGGGAAGAAACCACAGGCGATTGAGTGTAACGCGCAAAGACGTGAAAAAGGGTACGCTAATCAAATAAAGACCAGCAGAGAGCTAAGCTGGCACTTTATGTTAGCAGGAAGAGGTCTGATTTTACATTACCTTTATTATTTTTTATTTATTTTTTATTTATTTTTTATTTATTGTTGTTTATTTTTTATGTTTTTTTATGTTTTTTTTATGTTTTTTTATGTTTTTTATTTATTTTTTATTTACTTTTTATTTATTTATTATTTATTTTTTATTTATTTTGTTAGCAGGAAGAGGTCTGATTTTACATTACCTTTATTATTTTTTATTTATTTATTTATTTATTTTTTTGATTTTTATTTATTGTTGTTTATTTTTTATGTTTTTTTATGTTTTTTTATTTATTTTTTATTTACTTTTTATTTATTTATTATTTATTTTTTATTTATTTTTGTTAGCAGGAAGAGGTCTGATTTTACATTACCTTTATTATTTTGTATTTATTTTGTATTTATTATTTTTTTTACATTTATTCTTTACTATTTTTATTTATTTATTATTTATTATTGTTTATTTTTTATGTTTTTTTATTTATTTTTAATTTATTTTTCATGTATTTTTGTTAGCAGGAAGAGCTCTGATTTGACATTACCTTTATTATTTTTAATTTATTTTTAACTTATTTTTAATTTATTGTTAATTTATTTTTATTTATTTATTATTCATTTTTGTTTATTTTTAATGTATTTTTAATGCATTTTTAATGTATTTTTAATGTATTTTTAATTTATTTTTGTTTATTTTTTATGTATTTTTTTTTTTGCGATGAGAAGCGGAACCAGCCAAAATGAATAAGAAACCCGAACAAGTGATATACCCAATTACGAAGAAGACGTAGAACTGTTTATTTAAGTACTTTCTGTACCTTAAAGTCAATTTACTGTGTCTTTTAATCATGTTACTTTTACTTCTATGAAGTATTCTGGAACATGCAAATTTCCCCATGGGGATGAATAAAGTATTAGGTACTACCTATGGAGATACGATAGATAGAATGCTTAGAACCAATGCTTGGTTTGAAGGAGTGGGAAGAAAAAGGAGCGAAACTTTGAGTAGTCCGGCGGTCCATTCATGGCGGCTCCGCTTCTACGACACTAAAAGCCTCTCAGTGGTCCCGATGATGAAAACAGATGAAAGAAAGATGTTCCTTGTTTGTGCATTTGTGCGTTTTACATTGTGACATCTACTTCTTATCACTTTGTGCGCCTTTCAAGCCCCACGCGGACGTTTTATCGTTTTCCAGCATGTGCAAAAAAAATCCGCCGACGGCAACATAAAGCAAATGTTCATCTGCGATGGAAAAAAATGAGCTTTTTATGACATCATAAATCTAAACGGACCACTTTCTGTAATAAAGATAAAAGGGTTTTTCCCCACAGCCTGAACAACATTAGCTGCTAGCAATAGCGTATGTGCTAACTGGAGATAAACAGGACCATCGTTATGCAACGGGACGATATTCCAACATAGGACAGTTATTTTACGTGTTGGTCAGGATAGCTTTCATGTCTTTTTTTTCCAGGAAGTGCAGAAGTGATTAAAGTATTCCCAGGAATTTAAGTCGTTCCAGAGTGTGAAGTTGCAGTCAAGACTTTTTCCCAACTCTTTCCGGCTTTGTCACCAATCAGGACATAAGATAAGAGAATTCACCAACTTGTCCGTTAATCCCATCCCTTTCGTAATGGGGGGGGCATGTTTCCATCCGAAAAGACTAAAGAGTGTCTATTTTCTAATTTCCTACCGCAACACTTCCCGCCTCTTTTCCTCAGCTTCTCCCATCCAGCTGCTATTCCTGCAGCTGACGCCTATCTGGCAACCCGTGACTATGGCGTACTGTGTCATCGCTGCTTCTTTTCAGCATTCAGCCCGTGTGACAACATTTTAAAGTCTTTCAGAAAGGAAAGGTCAGGGTGCTCATCCATGCGGCGGCCCCACCGCCAAAGGAAAACGCAGGAATAGGCTGTCTGGAAGCCACACCGGGTGGACTTTATCCCCCCCTCACAGTCACTTTTGACAACATAATTCCCCTTCTGCCGCTGCATGAAGATAAGTCTCAGGTGAACTTTGCTGCGGCGGCGACCTGATAAATGTCTCAAAGCTCACGTCTGAGATGTCTTGTGTTGAATCGTTAGCAGCTCTCGGGGGGGACGGGGTGGGGGGGGCATGACAGCAGCTATTTCAATAAAGTAAGGTAGCAGGAAAACAAAGGCAACAACATGAAGCAACGTCAGTCAACCGGAATTTCATATCTCTGAATTGATATGGGGGCTGCACGGCGGGTGACACAGCTAGGAGGACCAGGGTTCAATTCCACCCTCGGCTATCTCCTGTGTGGAGTTTGCATGTTCTCCCCCCTAACATTATGGTAACATGTTGGCATGCTAACATTGTGTTAACATGCTAACACACTACCATTTTTTTACATGTTTTATGAATACAAAGTTAATTATATTAACATTCTGACAATTTTCAAAAGATTTCAAGTATTTCCAAAAGGTAAGCACACGTATTGCTATTATGTAAGGTGTTAGCATGCTAAAGTTAGCATTCTTGAAGTCATTAAAACCCTTCCATGGTATGTTTTTATGGTCAAGGAATATTTGTGTAAATCACAATATTGGGGGGGGGGGGCTATGGTGCCCCACAAACTTGGCCAAGCGCCGTGCATGCATGGGTTTTCTCCGGGTACTCCGGTTTCCTCCCACATTCCAAAAACATGCTAGGTTAATTAGCGACTCCAAAATTTCCATAGGTATGAATGTGAGTGTGAATGGTTGTTTGTCTATATGTGCCCTGTGATTGGCTGGCCACCAGTCCAGGGTGTACCCCGCCTCTCGTCGAAAGACAGCTGGGATAGGCTCCAGCACCCCCACAACCCTTGAATTGATATGTGGAACCAATGTAGAAATACCCTGCGGATGGAACCAGTTCAAGTCAATTTGGAGTCGCTAATTAACCTAGCATGATTTAGGAATGTGGGAGGAAAACGGAGTAATGCAAACTCTGCACAAGATGGCCGTCTCTGCATTTGAAGCGTCCAGCAGCTTTAAAGAGCATGCAGATGAGGGTAAAACAAAAACAAACTAAATGCAAAATATGGCTGCTGTGTTGCAATATGCTTGTTTAGAAATGACCATGTGGTCAAAGAGATACTTTCTCATGCACTCCAAATCATTAATGGTGAAAAAAATGCTGTTGGTTGAAATGCACGTCTGCATTTGCAAATGATGAGATATGTTCCCTTTAACGTCGGAGCGGACCTCCCAGCATCCTTGGCAGCAGCATCTCTTCCAAGCTGCCAAGTAGCACAGACTACAAATGCGTTGATTTGCATGAAGGACGACTACTCCGGCGCCACTCGACGCTGTTCAAGTGTCAAACCCGAGCCATTTGATGGCATGTTTTGCATAAGCGATAGAGTAGCTTACACGATGAGTGATCACACCGCAAGCGAGGAGGAGAGCAAATGTTTACAGTCAGGAATGAATAGGGAGCAGACACGCACGCCGACAGCGGCTGACGTCTCACTCTCGACTAAACTGCGCCATCAAGTGGAGGTTTAGGGAAGAGCAGTTATAAGCTATATTATCTCCTCACCAACCACCAGGGGGAGCAGTGGGACGCGATGCGGTCTGCGGGAGGATGTGCGTGCAAGCAAACAAGCTGAACCACGTTGGCTGCATCACAAATAGTCACTCACCAGCAAAAAAAAAAAAAAAAAAGCTAGAAAAAGGCTTTTCAAAAAATAGAAGAAGAAGAAGACTGCAGGGCGATGCTCACCTCTCCGTCTCTTCTGATTCTGTGCAAGGACTTCGTTTATTTTATTCTCCCTCACCTCATTCACCCCCACTGCTCTCTTGGAGAATGATGAAAAACCTTACGGCAAAATTTGATACTCACAAATGTGAACTACATATTCACTTAACTCTTAGGTAAAAAGGATTTTTTAAAGCTGACGCTAATGAACCCCCCCCCCCCTTCTGTTTTTATCACAACATGCTTATCAACAATAATCAATAGTCCATCCTAACACTTGTATCACACTTTCAGTCAGTTTCCCATTTATACATTTATTTGTGGCGGCCCGCCACAGATACATGTGGACCACCACAGATAGGTTTGGCATTTTATATGTATTTTTATACTGCCAATCACAAGTACTAGTACTACTGCAGCCCTGCGATCCCGCCACAGATACATGTGGACCACCACAGATAGGTTTGGCATTTTATATGTATTTTTATACTGCCGATCACTAGTACTAGCACTACTGCAGCCTGCGATCCCGCCACAGATACATGTGGACCACCACAGATAGGTTTGGCATTTTATATGTATTTTTATACTGCCGATCACTAGTACTAGTACTAGTACTAGTACTACTGCAGCCCCGCGATCCCGCCACAGATACATGTGGACCACCACAGATAGGTTTGGCATTTTATATGTATTTTTATACTGCCGATCACTAGTACTAGTACTACTGCAGCCCTGCGATCCCGCCACAGATACATGTGGACCACCACTGATAGGTTTGGCATTTTATATGTATTTTTATACTGCCGATTACTAGTACTAGTACTACTGCAGCCCCGCAATCCCGCCACAGATACATGTGGACCACCACAGATAGGTTTGGCATTTTATATGTATTTTTATACTGCCGATCACTAGTACTAGTACTACTGCAGCCCTGCGATCCCGCCACAGATACATGTGGACCACCACTGATAGGTTTGGCATTTTATATGTATATTTATACTGCCGATTACTAGTACTAGTACTACTGCAGCCCTGCGATCCCGCCACAGATACATGTGGACCACCACTGATAGGTTTGGCATTTTATATGTATATTTATACTGCCGATTACTAGTACTAGTACTACTGCAGCCCTGCGATCCCGCCACAGATACATGTGGACCACCACTGATAGGTTTGGCATTTTATATGTATATTTATACTGCCGATTACTAGTACTAGTACTACTGCAGCCCTGCGATCCCGCCACAGATACATGTGGACCACCACAGATAGGTTTGGCATTTTATATGTATTTTTATACTGCCGATCACTAGTACTAGTACTACGGCAGCCCTGCGATCCCGCCACAGATACATGTGGACCACCACAGATAGGTTTGGCATTTTATATGTATTTTTATACTGCCGATCACTAGTACTAGTACTACTGCAGCCCTGCGATCCCGCCACAGATACATGTGGACCACCACTGATAGGTTTGGCATTTTATATGTATATTTATACTGCCGATTACTAGTACTAGTACTACTGCAGCCCTGCGATCCCGCCACAGATACATGTGGACCACCACAGATAGGCTTGGCATTTTATATGTATTTTTATATTGACGATCACTAGTACTAGTACTAGTACTCATACTACTGCAGCCCTGCGATCCCGCCACAGATACATGTGGACCACCACAGATAGGTTTGGCATTTTATATGTATTTTTATACTGCCGATCACTAGTACTAGTACTAGTACTACTGCAGCCCTGCGATCCCGCCACAGATGCATGTGGACCACCACAGATAGGTTTGGCATTTTATATGTATTTTTATACTGCCGATCACTAGTACTAGTACTAGTACTACTGCACTCCTGCGGTCCCTGTGTGCAGTTCAGGGTCCTCCACCTATCTCCCTTCAGACTGCAAAGGCATGACAAAACAAAAACAAACATGTCCGCCGTGTGGCACTTACCTGCCAAGACAATTATCTGGTGGGGGTAGCGAGCTTTCATTCGATACGGCATTTTAAAGAACAAACAAGTGACGCAGTGTGATGAGTTCACGGCAGCCAAAATGGCGGAAAAGACTCGCCCGGTATGCGTGGGGCAGGCCAAGACCGATCACCGCCGCATCCCATCCCATAGTAATGATAAGAATAAAGTATTTAACAAGGCAATGTGCGAGGCTACAGCCACAAAAGCATCCATCCCAGAATGCAACAGGGGCCGGGATGCAGGCAGTGAGTAATGGTTTAAAAACAGCACTTACCTAAAAGCAGCGAGTCAGAGGGGAGGCGGTGAAGCGAGGTAGACGACGACGACGACGAGGAACACCGGCACCGAGGACGTCCAACACACCACCCAAAGGAGAAAGAGAAAGAAAACATTTAGCTTGAACTAAAAATGAAGTAGGTAAGTTGTATAAAAGTTATGGCTAAGCCATAATAATACTTAAATAAAACTTTATTTATCAGCTTGAGGAGCACGGAGGAAAGAAGCAATAAAAAATAAAAAAATAGAAGGTCGGATTTACAAGAAAAAGAAGTCTCATTAAGCCTCCAATATCCCGATTGGGAAAATAAAGCCAATGTTTCCGTTTACGATGATATCCAAGAGGGAGCCCAAACAGCATCTCTGCATCCAGTTCAACATCAAAGACTACAAAAGCAAGCATCAGCTACTTCCTCTCCATCCCATAATATGGTGGCATAGAAATGAGATCATATCGTTTGTTTCTGCGGGCGCCACAAAGCAGCAAGCTCAATATGTCGGGAGGGGGGGGGGGCGTGATGTCAGTCAAGGGGGGGCCTCGCTATCCCAAATGTATTTCCTAGATGAGTCCCATGGTTTTAACCTTATTATTTAAAAATGTATGCACATTTCAGCATTTCTGAAGTCGGCTGTGATAGGCTCCAGCATACCCGTAACCCTAATGTGGATAAGCGGTATAGAAAATGGTCTAAATTTTGAGAAAAAGATCAACAAGTCACACACACCCACGTCATATGGCATATTGTGGCACAAATTAAATTCATCACACAGCAACTTAACAGTCAAAGCCTAGGTAAGAAATATACAAGGAAAATACCAATAGGTACTAGCTATTTTAAACTTCATCCCATCATGCATTTTGCTGCCAGGGGTCTGCAATGATATCAGCCTCCCTCTGGTGGCAGACATAGGCCAGCGCACATAAAGCAACTAACACATTACGCCAAACAGGAAGCGATTTGAAAGGATAGTGAACCCATACTGCTAAACACGCTGTACACTGACTACTCTATAGATAGACATAGACTTCCTTTATTGTCATTGCACAATAACACAGCAGTGAAATTGCCAACAAAATGTCGCATGAAAGGGGAGGAGCCAAACGTGAGCTATGAAAAAAAAAAACTACAATAAGTTTGTCATAACATAGGAAATCCCAGGAGGTCATCACTTACTAACTGACAGTGTCACCTTACAAAGACCATTAAATTCATCACACAGCAACTTGACACTCAAAGCCTAGGTAAGAAATATACAAGGCAAATACCAATAGGTACTAGCTATTTTAAACTTCATCCCATCATGCATTTTGCTGCCAGGGTTCTGCGATGATATCAGCCTCCCTCTGGGCTCCTTTGGCTCCCTCTGGTGGCAGATAGAGGCCAGCGCACACAAAGCAACTACACACAACTACACGCCAAACAGGAAGCAATTTGAAAGGATAGTGAACCCATACTGCTATACAGGCTGTACACTGACTACTCTGTAGATAGACATAGACTTCCTTTATTGTCATTGCACAATAACACAGCAGCGAAATTGCCAACAAAATGTCGCATGAAAGGGGAGGAGCCAAACGTGAGCTATGAAAAAAAAAACTACAATAAGTTTGTCATAACATAGGAAATCCCAGGAGGTCATCACTTACTAACTGACAGTGTCACCTTACAAAGACCATTAAATTCATCACACAGCAACTTGACACTCAAAGCCTAGGTAAGAAATATACAAGGCAAATACCAATAGGTACTAGCTATTTTAAACTTCATCCCATCATGCATTTTGCTGCCAGGGTTCTGCGATGATATCAGCCTCCTTCTGGGCTCCTTTGGCTCCCTCTGGTGGCAGATAGAGGCCAGCGCACATAAAGCAACTACACATTACGCCAATTTGAAAGGATAGTGAACCCATCCTGCTATACAGGCTGTACACTGACTACTCCATAGGGCAGCCATGTTTACTTCCAATAGTTTGTTTTCGTTTGGCTTTTTTCCTGATTACGGAGTCGCCACAGTAGCGACGAGATATACATTTTTTTTAAAAGTGAGGACTTTACTCACTTTTGTGACTTACTGTATCTCTCGCCGCGTTATTGCTTCCTATCACATCCAGTCCACGTTAATAAGAGTTTCCACGCAGGGCGCCAATGATTCTATTTGCCGTCGCTGCGGCAGCAAGCAATCAGGCCATCATGGAGGCTCTGAAGTGTCCTCATCACCTCCCGACAGCACAAACACAACAAGACACCACAAATTGCTGAAAATTTAGCACAGCGGCATCCGGCAGCAAGATTAGGAGAATATTGTGTTCCCAAGGTAACAACCCCCACTCCCACTCCCACTCCCGCTTCCGTGCACGGCTGAGCACCTGATCAAACGAGCACTTCGCCCGTAGAACAGGCGTCTGGCTCAGGGCGATATCGCTGGAAAATGTCCAATCATCTATGGAGGGCAAAGATTGCAATATGCACTCATGCGCCTTCCAAAACCTGACGTGCAGCGCTCCTTTCGTTCTTAAAGTCTGTCAAACCCAAGGCTGCCATCTTTAAAATGGGCAACAATGGCTCGGTACTTTCACTTTACACCACAATAATGGAACCTCGGCGGTCACCATGGCTTCTAATGTTACTGGCATGATGGAATGGAACTATATGGCGCTCCAGGTTGCGCAGGGGCGTCAGCTGGATAAGTGGAGAAGTCTGTGTGGTAGTGACAACAGAGACAACACTGACAAAGGGCTTCTTCTAAAGGAATAAGCTAACTCCGTTGGACCATCCTGGGTGTTCCCTTGACCTAAAGCTAACAGAGAACATTTGGGAATGGATGGCAATCACTTAATTGCACATTTTTATTAGCATTTTGAAGCTCCATTTTGAACCTCCTTAAGATGCAAAATGTTATTTTTCCGGCGGCACGGCGGTCGAGTGGTTAGCGCGCAGACCTCACAGCTCGGAGACTAGGGTTCAATTCCACCCTTCTCCGGGTACTCCGGTTTCCTCCCACATTCCAAAAAAACATGCTAGGTTAATTAGCGACTCCAAATTGTCCATAAGTATGAATGTGAGTGTGAATGGTTGTTTGTCTATATGTGCCCTGTGATTGGCTGGCCACCAGTCCAGGGTGTACCCCGCCTCTCGCCCCAAGACAGCTGGGATAGGCTCCAGCACCCCCCGGCGACCCTCGTGAAAATGAATGAATGAATGTATTTGTATATAACTGGGTAAAACTGTTGATTTTATTAATATCTGGGTTGTTTATATTGTTCATTTTTCTATATTGTGTATTTTGTACTGCTTAACTGATTCTGTACTATGCAAATTACCCCACTGAGGGACGAATAAAGGCACATTTTATCTTATCTTATGGTATCATTGGGTCCAGTATTGAGTACTGATTATTTACTTTGCATGAATATGCCACTATGTTGAGCGGTTTTCTTGAAAGAATCCCCTGACCGATTCCCAAAGAGGTCTGCAAGACAGACGCCTGATGAAAAAAAGAGAGCTTAGCAACAAATAAGCAGCCTTGCTTCTCCTACTTTTACTCTGCAGCGGCGAGTGATTACAGATGAGAATTGTGTCTTTTTTTTTTTTTCTGTTTAATTGCCTCCGCACCTTAATAGGAACCATCCATCACTCCCGCAGGCGTGAAGCAGGCGCTGAGTCAATAACAGCGTCGCACCCGCACCTCCAACCTTCGCTTCCTGCCGAAACACTCGCCACTTCAACGCCTTTCGGTGCGTGTGACACAAAGACATCGTTTGAGGATGAAACATGCCACGCCGAGGCCGAGAGATTCTTTACGTTCCGACTGCAGCGAAGCGAAGCGCCGGGCCGGAGAAAACCCTCGAAGACCGTGAGAGCCGCCGTGAGCGCCATACGGCGTACGCATGAATAAATGATGAGGCTCGCTTTTGTCAAACATTTGCTCTGCTCGCAGTCTCACGACCGAAAAGCGCTGGATGCTGAAGGAGAGCTTTGTGCTTCCACTTCCAGCCTTGACCTTTGCTGAAGACCAGAACACAAAAAAAAATCAGGAATTTGGGAAAAGCTTGCGGCTCTCTTCTGTCTTGCCGGATTTTCCTCAAGACGCTGAAGGGAGCCGCGATAGTCTCGGAAGCGAGACAGAGGCATCAATCACGTGAGCGTCAAGGAGGGACGTCTTGCTCCTCTCGTCTTCCTCCTCTCGTCTTCCTCCTCTCGGCACGGTGACAGTTCCCATTTCCATCCACACCAACGGGTGCGACGTCGTCGGCGCTAAACCTCGACAGGAAACGGAGCCTGAAGGTGGTGAAGGCGCTCCACTTGACTGCGCATCACATCTCATCACGCAAACGTTTGCACACCCTCCCTTCGTGAGACGGACGCCAGACAATTAAACACCGAGTCCGCAACAAGTCTACGCCAAACTTCCGGACGCTTGGAACGGGAATTCCCATCTCCACATACCGCCGAATATTTAATACTCAAAGTGTAATTTAGACTAAATTTACCTTGCGTTGCTATTCATGAGGCTACACTCTTCTGTGTGTATGCTAGCAGCCCCGCCTCCACCCACCAAGACTGTATTACTAACAAAACCCACTAAAGGAAAATCTGGTTGAAATGCAGGAGAGTGAATATCCATCCTTCCATGTCCTCTCTAAATTATTGCCCCCCCCTCGGGAAGAGGAGAAGGATTTGCGTCACAGTGCTGAAGTGATGATGTTGCTGACTCGCAAAGTGGTTCATCATTGTGAGCTGGGTCCACTCCACTCCACTCCCCTCCGCCCCGCGCCCCCCCCACACACACACACAGCATAGTATAGCAATGCCGGGGGTCTCTTAAATCTGCCTGGCCCCCCCACAGACCATTATGTCAGCATCGCAGCTCGAAGAGAGCAAGGTTTCAGCTCCGTTTATTCGATTTCTGCAGACTCTTGATAGCAAGAATTCACAATTCCCTGTTTTCACCGATGCAAAATGATGAATGAATCACGGAGCGCCGCACCTTCGGGAACGCGGCTCACATCAAATCACGCATGGCACTCTAAAAAAAAAAATAATAAAATAAAGCAATACAACGCAGAATCCGGCCAAGGGAGGCCAGGCGGGAAAGAAGGGCCGCCAGATAAGCAAAGAGGAATTCTGTTTGCCGGGTTTTTGGGAGTGTTGTTAAGGCCGGGAGGACTTTGAAGGCGTCCAGATGTCGCAGGACTGTTTTACGGCTCACGGCGCAGATGCTGGCTGCTCAACTTATTTCCCTGCACGCTCGTTGTCTCCGAGAAGTCTCTCCAAGTGCTAAATATCCCGCGTTGCTGCTCCTGCTGCTGCTGCTGCATGTTGGCCCGCCATCCATCAGCCTAAATCACATCCAGCAGCAGCGATAAAAACGGGCGATGTCTTCTAAGAATAGTAATTGAATGGCAGCAGAATGAGAAGCAGGAGTGTTGTTGACCTTTAATGGGACGTCGGAGTGTGTGTGTGTGTTTTAGGCTTGATAGACGTCCTGCCTCTGATTAAAAAGTGCTTTTTAATACAAGGCCAATTCATTTAAAAGTACGCCGGTGCCACCCTGGGGGCAAAACACCCTCTAATTGAGCAATTACCTCGGTAGTCTTTATTGATTTCCCCATTAATAAAAACAAACATTGTAAACTGATGATGTGCTGAGCAGCCTGAGCAGGGAGGCAATTGACGTCACTCACAGAACACACAAGCACCAGACCCAGATCCTTTGACCCACCCACGGAATGTGGAAGGGTAAGCCATCAGAAGGATTCCGTTACAGCAGAGAAAACCTAAATATGGTTTTTAACATTAGAGCCTTGTAGACATGACATAACACCCCTATAGTCACCTTTTTATACTAGATATGAGAAAAGAAGAAATAAGACAATATAGACAAACTTTGGCACTGAGAGAAACGACTGAGTCAGTTTCGTTCTTTTGGAAATGTGGCATTAAAGGGGCGGTACTACAGGGCGCCGACGTACCGTTAGCATTAGATCCCGCCTCTTCACGATGTGCGTACACTAACGTAACACACACAAGCTTTGTTGAACTGAAGGGTAAGCCGTCAGATGGATTTAGTTACAGCAGAGAAAACCTAAATATGGTTTTTAGCATTAGAGCCTTCTCTGCATGACATAACACCCCTATAGTCACTTTTTTATACTAGATACGAGAAAAAAAGAAATAAGACAATATGGACACACTTTGGCATTGAGAGAAACGACTGAGTAGGTTTAGTTCTTTTGGAAATGTGGTGGTTAGCATTAAAGGGGCGGTCCTCCAGGGCGCCAACGTGCCGTTAGCAATAGATCCCGCCTCTTCACGATGTGCGTACACCAACGTAAACACACACAAGCTTTGTTCAACTGAAGGTGAAGCCGTCAGATGGATTTAGTTACAGCAGAGAAAACCTAAATATGGTTTTTAGCATTAGAGCCTTCTAGACATGATATAACACCCCTATAGTCACTTTTACGCTATATACTAGAAATGAAAAAATAAGTGGTAATACAATATAGACACACTTTGGCATTGAGAGCAATGCCATGCATTAAAACGACTTTGAGTCTGTTTCATTCTTTTGGAAATGTAGCGGTTAGCATTAAAGGGGCGGTCCTACAGGGCGCCGACGTGCCGTTAGCATTAGATCCCGCCTCTTCACGATGTGCGTACACCAACGTAACACACACAAGCTTTGTTGAACTGAAGGTGAAGCCGTCTGATGGAGTTGAGCGGCGACGGCGAGGACGTCGGTTCGATATTTAAAGGGCAACCGCTGCAGCCATTAAATGAGCGATGGTGAAATTTCCAGCGATGGCATTTTGACAGCGTGGGAACGCCCCCAGGACCACACCATTGGACCAACACCACGTGCCGGGAACTCTCCGCTCCCACTAAAGCCACATCACACACACGGAGGCGACGCCTCCGCGGACGTTATTTGTGTTCTGCTTTGGCGGCCAAATCCCATAATCCCTGTAATATGATTGGTTCTGCTTTGCTCGTTATGTAACTATTTGTCTTTTCTACGCTAAGCCCACTTTTGTATGCATCAGCCACATTTGGTCTTGAAAGACGTTCAATAACAAAAGCCTCTAATGGACACAAGCACGTCTTACTCTGCTGGTTGATCTCCTTTGTTGGACCGTTTGGGCGTAATCCCGTCAGGAACGATCCAATCCCAGTAAGTTTGCAGCATTTGGGTCACGGAGAAGTCATCCAGGAAGAGAAACCATTCCACTGCTTGCTCAGTAAACAGGAAGTACACACAGGACGCATCTTCTATAGGAGATTTCTAATCAGTCATTATGTAATAGACATAGCTGTGATTCTTCTGTGGCGCTCCTAGCTGACCCGGGATCTGTCATGTCAACGATTGTCGACGTGCTCCCGTCATCAGCTCTGAACTACCGTCAGTTGTTGGAATAGTGGTGAAGTACGCGTATGATTCCTGTTCACATACATTTTCATACAGCACCCCTTGTAAATTCACCAGCATTAGAGCCCTCTAGACATGACATAACACCCCTATAGTCACTTTTACACTCCTATTTCCCAATACAGTAGACATAAGAGGAAAATAAGACAAATAACACTTGAGGTAAAAGTGTTCCGGTACTAAGGGAGCAGGGGGTAGACAGGAAGTGATGGCGGGGGCTCACAGTTGGGTTTTAGCTTGGCTAACAGTAGCCAATCATAGGCATTACTGTGCCTATTGTGAGATCATTCGAAGCCGTTATTCAGGCCATCAAGTCTGGTGCTTGTGTGTCTCAGCCAACATTACAGGAGCGTGACAGTGGCGAATATTACAGAATATTATGTCTTTGAATGGGTCTTCTGAATGCCTTTGATTTTTATTTTACATTGTTTGGCTAATTATATGCTTTAAAATATTCAAAAATAAATTGCTTAAATATGTATTTTTAATTCTAATTTTTAAAATTAATTATTTAATTATTAAATAAATTAAAAAAAATAATTAATAGGCTGTATTCAACCACAAAACAATCCAATTTACAATACACTTTGAAAAATGCTTGAAGCAAACTTTCAAAACATTTTAAATCATTCCTAGCTAGCTAGCTAGCTGTGAACTTGTCAATATTCAGATTTGGATACGTTGGAGGACGGATGGTCCGGAGCATCAGGAGCAGCCGTCAAGAAAGCGTGACAGGAAGTGCAGATGGAGACCTCCTGCATTTATGAACACATCCTGCCATACGTTATGAATGATGGAGAGCTGCTGGTCGCTCCGAGATGATTCAAACATGAGCAGGCAGGTTTAGCGTCTTCTCCAGGCGTCCGCCTGCACTTTTCCTGCATCTGCCGGCGACCCCCCCGTGAACCCCGCATGTATGCAACTCCGCCACCGCAAACACCGCAGGGTGTAATTTGCACAGCTCAGTCCCGTGACACGCTAGCATGAAGCAATCAACTGCCTTTTTCACACCAAGTTGGACCCCCCCGTCTCCTGGCCCCGGCTGGCCTGCACTCGCCCCCGAGTCTTAGTTTGCTAAGTTTGAAAGTTCATCTGTTTTCATTACAACTCAAGACCACAAGAGTCTTTACAAGACGGCAACAATCAGCGACCGGTAGAAGTGGATGGAATAATCCCTCCTCCGGTTTCGGACCAACTATAAGTGAATTTCGGAATAATAATGGAATACTTTTGTAGTTAGAGCTTAGAAAACCTGTTTACAGCATTCCGAATAGTTATTTACACATTAGAGCCCTCTAGACATGACATAACACCCCTATAGTCACATTAGACAGACTTTTTTTTTTTTTTTTTTCCTGCGGTGGCTACCGCCTTATCCATGTAATTACTGACACCGAGCAAATATACTACATACACAATACTACTTCCTTGAATGCATAATATTTGTATTGTATGCTTGAAACTGACATTTAGGTAGAAATAATTTGCTTTTAAAAAAGCATATTTTTGACTAATAGGTTATTCTCAACCAAAAAAAAAACATTGTTTATGAATTAATTTTTTTTTTTTTTAAACGTGATTACATTCAAACCGCAGTGTGGCGTGGGATTACCGTGTGACGTTTGGAAGAACAAATTTGCAACACTATTTTAGCAAAACTGACTTTAGTTAAGAAAGTTAATTCCAAAATATGCCATTTTTATTCAATTAAATTTACAGCACAAAATTATTATTAAATAAAAAAAAATACATTTCAGGCCACCCAACCTGAGGGAATCAAACAGGTCCATTTTTCGCATCGCCAATAACATGATATGCATCCATTCCATCCGCTACATCCATTCCTATCCCACTATCCACTATCCACTATCCACTATCCACTATCCACTATCCACTATCCACTATCCACTATCCCACTTCAGGGTGAAGCTGCAGAACAATTAAGTCCAGGAGGCCCCGTCTGGGGAAAAGCCTGATCCCTGCAGCCATAGCCGCCCTGAATAGTAGGCCCCGCGCAGATCAGTCTGTCAGACCTGCGACTGTACTCTTGCTGTTGTCGTCTTCGGAGCATTGTCCCTTTAATGTACAGTCAATGAAGTCCAATACACCTTGCTTGGTGCATCCATTCAAGGATGCACACTTGAGGAACAATAATCTACGAGGTGTATGTGAACTACACACCGTGTGACTGCTGCTGTCCTTCTCCACCTCGGTTGCAAAGTGCAGCAACATCTTTGTCTGCCTTCACGGAGGAGACGACCGAGGACTAATACCGCAGTCCCTGGCGCTCCCCTCGTGTCCGCGGTCCTGCTGGATCACATTAACGTCACGCACATCGAGAGCGACAGGCCGGCGGCGTGGGGGGGAAGAAAACCAGCAGAGCGAAGAGGAGGTTTGAGAAAAAGTTCCAGGACCTCCACGCACCTTTTCTCCAGCAGAAAAAAACGGGTAGTTGCATCTGGCAGCACCGACCGGAGCGCTTCCATCTTTGTTGTTCGGATCGGCTGTCATTTCCTCTCCGTCCGTACTACGTGGTTTTGGGGTTTGGAAAGCCGTCTTCTCGTCAAATATCAAAACTAAAAGTACCTGAAGAACCTGATGCTGAAGCAAACAGCCCCCCCCCCAAGAAGAACACCACCAAATCCTTCTATCACATCTCTGCATACCAACATGGCGTCCCACATCAGTAAAGAAATAGGAGTCACAGTACTCCTATTATGTTAATTTTTTTTTTCATACAGCAAATTATAAGCAGTGAGGGTAAACTCACACAAAGCAGGGGGGGGGCCCAAAGTGCAGCCTGGGGGCAACTTTCTGCCTGCAACTCTTTCTTTTTTTGTTTTTTTTTTAATTGGCCCTCGGCATGATGTAAAAATAAAATGAATGAATAATTAATGAGCATTAAGATTAAACATTGGATGCGCTTCATGAGCTGCAACACAAAAGTTTAGTTGAGTTTCAATGTGTCAAATCTTTATGGGCAGTATTGCCACCCCGGGCGCGCTTCCGGGCACCCCGGGCGCGATTCCGGGCGCGCTTACGGGCGCGATTCCGGGCGCGCTTACGGGCACCCCGGGCGCGCTTACGGGCACCCCGGGCGCGCTTACGGGCACCCCGGGCGCGCTTACGGGCACCCCGGGCGCGATTACGGCCACCCCGGGCGCGATTACGGCCACCCCGGGCGCGATTACGGGCACCCCGGGCGCGATTACGGGCACCCCGGGCGCGATTACGGGCACCCCGGGCGCGCTTACGGGCACCCCGGGCGCGCTTACGGGCACCCCGGGCGCGATTACGGCCACCCCGGGCGCGATTACGGCCACCCCGGGCGCGATTACGGGCACCCCGGGCGCGATTACGGGCACCCCGGGCGCGATTACGGGCACCCCGGGCGCGATTACGGGCACCCCGGGCGCAATTACGGGCACCCCGGGCGCAATTACGGGCACCCCGGGCGCAATTACGGGCACCCCAGAAATTAAGAGAAAGTCAACTAAATCAATAGAAATATCAATAATCCCTAAAATGGTATGAGTAGTAAGGAACTATGTATTTAGAAGCATTTACACAGGTCCCTGAAAGCATTTAGAATTTAAGAATTTATGTCATCCATCATCCAAAATCCACAGAGTATGAACGAATATTGCGTCCGAATGCTTTCAGTCAACGTGTGGCGGACGACACGCATCGTTTTCATCTTCCAAGGCGTTCCGTGTCCCGCTGCCAATTCCAAATGCAACCGCGGGACATGGAAACGTGTTATCTGGCATTTCCTGCATGTAAAGCCAATAAGTCCATCTCATCCTCTGACGCCGACGTGGACCGTGGGAGGTTGTCGGCGTTCTCGCTGTTCCTAAGCTCCTTTAGGAGCGTCGTATTCGCTCTGCCGCCGCGCCGCTGTTACAGTTCGTGCAGCGTGCAAGGGTGACGGAATGGGTTTGTCAGCGTGTTGGCGCTTCCTGTCGCCTTCTAAGCCTCAGTGTCTCCAACAGACAAACGTCTGTGTGCCCGGCCAGGCCAGGCCAGGCCAGGCCAGGCCAGGCCACGTCGGATTTCCAGGCGGTAAATACTGCAGACGCCTCAACCTTGGAGCCAGCATGGGAAGGGCCTCACTTCTTGCAGGAAGACAAAGCACGCAGGCGGGGGGACGGGGGGGGGGCATATGCAATCACAGGCACGACCAACAACACATCAGTCCAAATCAAACAGGATTCCCTCCTGGTGCTTCGGGACGAGCGACACTAAAACGCCGCCATTTCCCCAACGCTCCACACGGCCTGCGTACTTCCATCTGGTGGTGCAACCAAACTTTATTTCAGTCGCCAAACCATCACAAAGCTTCTCCTTTCAATGAGTCGAGTCGTCTGTTAAAACCCTAGACTAGACGAATGGTGTCCAAAGTGTGGCCCTGGGGCCATTTGCGGTACGGGGCTGTTTTTTATTGTTCTGAAAAATAATTTAATTACAAAATAACAACGGAAACACGACAACCGAGGACATTCTAAAATCTTCACGTCAGAAGCTGCAGTCAGGATATGTACATTGGAGAAAAAAATGTAATTAAATACAAATAATTGTCAATTAATTGGATGATGGATTGAATGTTGCTGCTCTACTCAAATTGCTTTGCAGAAATTTGTTATTGTTTATGCTGATTGACACCCGCTACTTTGTACTTTAAAATTGGGAACTTCGCTTTTTCCAGGAAGTAATGAATTTGGCCAGAAGATACAGAAACGTCCTTCATGTTCCTCGTGTATTCAATCATCAGTTCATCGATGAATTGCCGCAGCGCTATATACTAATGCATTGGTAATTAGTAGTACTTCCTGTTCCTGTGGGTACGCCCTTGGTACTTTGGAATCGTAGTACGAGTTAGTACATATGTCTGTACTAACACCCCCAGAGGACTCCCTGATCCCGGGTCCTGTTGTCTCGTGTTGCCGCAATGAGGCTCGGAAAGAACAAGCTGACCTTTCTGCTGGAGTCGGAGTCGCCTCGCAACGCGCAAAACATTGGCGCACGTTGGCCGCCAAGCTTAAAAAACACAAGAAACCGCATGTGGGCGATGAACAAGGCAGACGGTGCGAGGCAATTATTCGGCTTCCAGGGCGGCGGGAAGGCAATTAAAGCTGAAGCGCGTGTGTGTGTGGTGAAGTAGTCGAAGAGGAGGAGGAGGAGGAGGAAGAGGAGTGATGGAGCTTTGTTTTGTCGCAGCAGGACCGTGTCAAATTGAAGACGGTCCATTTCAAAAAACAAAAGGCAAAGCCAACCTGTGATTGGCCGAGCCTTTGAAGCCCTGAAGGACGATTTCTTTCACACGTACAATCGGCGTCGTCACATTTTCCTCATGTCTCCCTCGCGTCAATGGAACATTTACTAACAGTCGGGGAACAAGAAGGACGTTTCCATTTAAAGACAGATGGGGAGGCTAAAAAAAAAACATTTAAAAAGATGGAAAGACACCCAAGTTACTCAACAAAACACTGAAACACCCCAGTCCCCCCCCCCCAAAAGCCAAAGAATAAGGCGCTGTCTCATCACCAATCACCTGCTAAACAACAAAAGCATTTCATTCCAACCTCAAATGGAACATGAAAGCTGTCGATTCCAATTTTTTTTCGATGAAACAGACCCGTGTTCGGAATGGAATATTTTCCCCACTCTGTTTTAGTATGGCAACGTAGTCATCTACCACACAGAATAAATCAAATAAAATTAATTTATTCAACTTTGCTAAACCTTGGCTAATCGCTCTCTCCGGTGCTGGCATTGCAACTGCTTGTATCGACTCCTGTTGGAATTGTAAACTGTCCTCGAGACCCTGAGACTCATTTCACAGCTGACTTCCCTGTAAAAAAATATACATTTTTGCTTTGTGCAGACATCAAGTACTCTGTTACATACTGTATACATCCCTTTCTTGATGGCAGGTGAGGTGGTTCCAGACCTGACCCTCATTAGAGCCCTCTCGACATGACATAACACCCCCACAGTCAACTCTACACTCCTATATAATAGTATAATAGACAAGAGAAAATAAACTATTTAAGTCATGAAAGTCTTGGGTTGGTGTGATGCAGTACATGCAGTTTTTGGGTTAGGTCCCAAAAAAAAATTATTATTATTATTATTATTATTATTACTGTGCCTGTTGTGAGAATTTAAACATGCAATAAAAGCCTGTTCCAGCAGAGACCTGGTGCTCGTGTGTCTCACTGGCCAATTACTGACACCTAGTGGCCAATTTGGAATACTACATTCACAATTTGAATACTTTTTTTTTGTATTTTTTGTTAATTTAGCCATTCAAATGCTTAACTTAAGCAAAAAAATCTGACATTTGATTTAATATGCTTTTTTTTTACCAAACAATAGGTGGTATCCAACTGTGGAACAGCATGACTTGAGGGACAAAAGTGCCTGGTAACTAAAAAGGTATTTTTTTTAGTAAAACCTATCAATTCCACAAAGCCCACAGTGTCAAAAGGGATATTTGCCATGAAAAACAGAATAACTGGTAGTTCCATGACGGTCTAAATTTGAAATTATTTCCCTTTCCTTTCCCAGTCATCGTCCCTGTCCTTTATTCATCCATTCATCCTCATCAGGCTGCATCACATGTCTCCAACAAGAACAGCGTTCCCGGTAAGTGCACCAACAACAACAACAAGGCCTTCCCACTTTCTGCCCTTCGGTGTGACGGACAGCAAGTATAATCAGTGTTCCCCTCCTCTTATCTCCACTGTAATCTTCTGTGAGCTTGATGGAGTCCAATCCAATATGTAGCTCCGCAGCATCAAAAGGCGGCACAGCCCAGTGCGAGGAAAAGGAAAAGAAAAAAAGGTTGAGAAACAAATCTAAATTGGCGTCAATGAAAAGCACTCAGGATGATTTAGTAACGACAGAGAGATTGGATTTTTTTTGCTCGGGTTGCAGCAAATGAAAAGGAAAGGTCAAATTAATAAAAAGGTGGCCAGATGAGATCATTTTTATTTACAAGAAAAAGCACCTCATTCTTTCAACTAGGAACATTTAGAATTCATCCGACCGATCTTGCTTAAATTGACACATGCTAACTCGCAAACTAGAGAGCTAGCGACCTAAACGGTAGCCTCCAAGTTGTTTCCTTTAAACTTAAAAAAAGCCAAAAACTTACCACTTCCACACGGATAGGGAGGATAACTATTAACAGTTATTTAACCTTTAACATGAACATTAATCAAATGTAATATTTTTTTTCTGGGTACATGATACCATACAGCATCCATATCAAACTTAACATTAAACTTTCATATCAAGGCGGGGGCCTCAAACTAGTGTCCTGCGGGCCACATTTGGCCCGCGGGCCGCATCTTTGAGACCCCTGCTCTATTGGGATCAAACATTTGGGGATTAATCACAGCGCCACCATGTGGTCCATTTGGTCTAAGCGCCCTCAAAATAAGACAGGCCATGACTATAAATGACATATGTGGCGCCCCCTGCGGGTCGTGCACAAAATGCAATGGAAGACATTCCAGCATCCTTCTATTTGGTTTCCAGGCTACGTACTTCCGACCATTCATCCATCTTTACACATCCTACTGCAGAAACAAGCGAGGGTGTTACATCTCTGCCAAAGCCATTTCCTGTGAAAACACTTGCATGGAGCACAGTTAGCATCGGAATTATCGTCGCTGAAGGAAACAAACAGATGCAGGCGGAGGCTGAACAGCTTTCACCGCCGCTTATTGTCAAACAAACAAAAAAAAACAAAACAAACTTGGTTCCATCATCCGCTCCATCCATCCATCCATCCATCACTTGTCTCCTGCAGCTGCTGGTGTGAAGGTCTCCACAACTTTATTTACACACACACACAAATGTGGATGACAAATGGATCCTCAGTCGCCACAAAAGGTCGGTCTGGTTAGCGGTTGCACTTTGCTCGGTCAGGATTTTTGTTCATACAGTTGCAAATACTTTAATGAAATGCAGTAAAAACCAAAACACACAGTTTCGGGATCAATACATTGAATCCATGAGCAAGGCACACTCTAACGCAGGGGTCTCAAACTCAAAAAAAAAAACAAAAACATTTATTAAAAACAGTAAAAAAAAAAAAAAAAAAAAACTGTCTTCAATGCTAATAAAGAAAATAAATCAATCAGTAATACATAAATAAAATAATATTATTTATTGTCCAATTAATGTCCAATTAGCAAGTTAGCATCGCTACATCTGAAAAAAATTGCGTCAATTGTGTCCTGCTAAACGACAAAAGCAATTCATTCCAACCTCAAAGCTGTCAATTCCAATTTTCTAGGATGAGTGAGACTCGTGTTCGGAATGGAATATTTTCCCCACTCTGTTTTAGTATGGCAACCTAGTCATCTACCACACAGAATAAAATAAAATACATTTATTCAACTTTGCTAAACCTTGGCTAATCGCTCTCTCCAGTGCTGGCATATTTATTGAAAACAGAAAAAAATTAATAAAAAACTGTCTTCAATGCTAATAAAGAAAATAAATCAAATAATAGCAAATAATAAAAACTAATAAACCACATATAGTAGGTGGGTAGAGAATTTTTTTTTGTCAGATAACCTTAACCTTTAACATGAACATTAATGAAACTTAACCCTTTTACCCAATTAGCATTAGTTAGCATCGCTACATCTGAAAAAAATCACGTCAATTGTGTCCGGCGTGCACAAAGCTATCATTTCAGTGTTCATGATACCAAACTTCCACGGGCCGCACTAACATTAAACTTTCATATCAAGGCGGGGGCCTCAAACTAGTGTCCTGCGGGCCACATTTAGCCCGCGGGCCGCGTGTTTGAGACCCCTGCTCTATTGGGATCAAACATTTGGGGATTAATCACAACGCAAGATGGGGGGCCTCAAACTGGCATCCCACGGGCCGCATTTGGCCCGCGGGCCGCAAGTTTGAGACGGGTATGATTTATAGCTTTCAGGGGGCTTTCTACCTGGCATTTTCCCACCAAACGAGCCATCATCATGCGCCCCCGCAGTCCGTCTGGCTGCCTCGAAAGGATAAAAGCTCCGCTCCCGTGAATGCATCTAATGTCCTTTATAATGTCATTTCACTGTGTGTGTGTGTGTGTGTGTGTGTGTGTGTGTGTCATGATGACAGCATCACATCCAAAGCTTAACATAATGCGGCAGTAAGCTAGCTATGACAGCACGGCCAAAGCCTGTCGTAAAAAAAATGACTGGATGTGCCTTTGTTCTGGTCGGGGGAAATAAAATCAAAGACTATATGAAGATTAACCTGAGCACATTTTGTTAAAACACACACACACACACACACACCAAATATGGCATCCTTTACACAACGTCTTTGCTAATTAGCTGCCATCTGTTGAGCTCATCAAACGGGTTCGAACCTGCGTCGGAACCTCTCTGTATGCCGTGTGCATCTCATGATGCTTGCTTCCTCCAACATCAACGTCATGCTAAGCGACGCTGCAACCATCATCAAGGACAAAGATGGCATCCTTGAACGTAAGGATCTCCTCCATGAAAAATGGATGGTTATTAATAGCGGCGATTGAGAGCGAATCAGCCGAGCATCAGGGCGGGAAAACGAGGGTTGAGGTAATCCCAGTTCAAGTGTGTCACATCAAACAGCAGCCAGGAAGGAACAAGCAAGAAGCAGAAAGTGCTGCAGCTCCAGAGATAGATACATCAGTCATGGTTTGCCTCAAAGTCTTTCTCAAGCAGGGTTGCCAGATCACATCTAAAAAAAAAAAAAAAAAAAAACTTTCAAACCGGTTCAAACGCTTTCAAATATCAGCGTCCGCAATCAGCGAGGCCGCGGCCACGCATCGCTCCGCAGCCGGGATGTCGTGACGCAGGCAGGCCGTAACAGATCAGACATGGCGTCGGCTACATGACACAAACAAGTACATTGCATGAACACGCCATACCGCGCTTGGAATCCGCCAACGGTTGCAGACGAGTTGCATCACAGTCAAGTGTCAGTTACAGAATGTCCCCAAAGAGGCTTTTGTTCTCCTGCTTTGGTAAACTTGCATCTGACTGCCATCATTTGGAGGAAGAAGAGCTCTGATGACTGAAGGCAGACAGTATGGACTTCGTCTGAGTTCCCTTTAGGCCGCGCTAGCCGCGCTACCTGCTAGCATGGAAAGAAGAAACGAGTGTTGATGCGATTAGAACTCCTAAAAGGCCCTGGGCTCTGACCTGCATGCACTCTCGCTATGGCTGACCTACGTAGTCCATATAGGCCTTGGGGACGGAAGAAGAGCAGCACACCAACACAGGAGGATGCAGAGTTAAAGATGCAAGCCAGACATGTTTACACTCGGACAAATGCTCAGACGTAAGTATTGGAATTATCCCAACAAAACCAGAACAAAAGACATTGCTGGACTTTACAGTGCGGTCGACCAATCAAAGCTTGAGTCATCAAGTACCGTATTTTATGGACTATAAGTCGCAAAAAGCCAAAAATACATAATTAGGTAGAAAAAACATACATAAGTCGCTCCAGAGTATAAGTGGCACAAAGCCAACAATACATAATTAGGTAGAAAAAACATACATAAGTCGCACTGGAGTATAAGTCGCACAAAGCCAAAAATACATAATTAGGTAGAAAAAACATACATAAGTTGCTCCGGAGTATAAGTCACACAAAGCCAAAAATACATAATTAGGTAGAAAAAACATACATAAGTCGCTCCGGAGTATAAGACGCACAATGCCAAAAATATATAATTAGGTAAAAAAAAAAAAACATACATAAGTCGCTCCGGAGTATAAGACGCACAATGCCAAAAATATATAATTAGGTAAAAAAAAAAAAACATACATAAGTCGCACCGGAGAATAAGTCGCAAAAGGTCAAAAATACATAATTATGTAGAAAAAACATACATAAGTCGTTCCGGAGTATAAGACGCACAAAGCCAAAAATATATAATTAGGTAGAAAAAAACATACATAAGTCGCACTGGAGTATAAGTTGCAAAAAGCCAAAAATACATAATTAGGTCGAAAAAAACATACATAAGTCGCACTGGAGTATAAGTCGCACAAAGCCAAAAATACTGAATTAGGTAGAAAAAAAACGTACATAAGTCACACTGGAGTATAAGTGGCACAAAGCCAAAAATACATAATTAGGTAGAAAAAAAACATACATAAGTCGCTCTGGAGTATAAGTCGCACAAAGCCAAAAATACATAATTAGGTGGAAAAAAAACATACATAAGTCGCTCCGGAGTATAAGACGCACAAAGCCAAAAATATATAATTAGGTCGGAAAAAAACATACATAAGTCGCACTGAAGTAAAGACGCAGAAAGCCAAAATTCATAATTAGGTAGAAAAAAAACATACATAAGTCACACTGGAATATAAATCGCACAAAGACAAAAATACATAACTAGGTAGAAAAAAAACATACATAAGTCGCTTCGGAGTATAAGTCACACAAGACAAAAATAAGTTCTTTCATTTCTAAGTCGCAGGAACAGCCAACCTATGAAAAAAAGTGTGACATATGGTCCGGAAAATACGGTAATTGGTCTCAGAAAAGGGGTTTCCAAAGTGCGGCCCGGGGGCCATGTTTGACACCTTTATGGTACAGCGTTGGCGTATGCATCCTGATCGCCAAGCAAAGACGTTGGGCTTAACGGTGGCCAAATATACCAAATTTGGTGGTTGTGTTTTAGTCAGGTATGAGAAGTTTCAAGTCAGAACTAGCTAAAGCAGTATTTTAACGTGATTGTGTTGCTGGAACATGCAGCAGATGATGATGACTATGATGATGATGATGATAAAAGGGTCTGCTGGTGTGTTTGGGACCGCTGTGCTCCTGTGAGCGTAAGGCTAGTAAATGTAGCAGACATGGTGTGTCATTTTCCTAACCCCCGACCCCAACGTCGGCGATCCGTGTCAGACTCCAAAAGTCTGCAGAAAGACATTTTACATCAAACGTTGCTGATCAGCCCAAAATGTGATTAAAGCCATCAAAAGACGTAAAATGTCTTTTTTTTTTTTTTTTAAAGCACTGTCGCATTGCAGCAATATCGCAATCACACAACACCTCAATTCAACAGGCTTGCTCTGCGCACACACGCACACACACACACACACACACACACACACACACCAAAGGCAAACGTACGTATGGATTCTCTTTTATTTCCCTTTTGGCCTCTTCACTCACTGAGATAGAAACTCAGAAGTTGTATTTTCTTGTGGTTATTAGACTTTCCGAGACCTTGGTGTCTAAACTACACAACGTTTATTTTTATTTACCACAGAGGCTTAAAACCTTTTGCTTGGAAAAGATGCACACAGGAAGTTAGTATGTATGCCGCCATTGGAATCTCGACCTGGCGACCGATTGGTGCCCAACATCCTAACATACCCAAAGCAATAAAAATTGATTGGCCGTTAATCGCTCTCTCTTGCGACTACTCATGTTTGAATTCAATTGTAAACTGTCCTAGAGACCCCCCCTCATTTTTTTTTTTTTTAAAGCTAAGCGTCATGGCCACTTGTGCAAATTTAATTATGTCATCCAACAACCCTTACGGTCACCACAGATAGATTGCAGTCCTTTTGGGACCGCCGAGGTACCACATAAATACAAGGACGTACCAATGATCATACCAATACGTATGGACAGGGGTGACAAACATTAAAATATCTGTACAATATATTTCAAAAACAATCAGATCAATCAGGATTGATCTGCCTGCCTCCACGTTTTTGCTGGGTTCTGTGTGAAAGGCACAGGTGAATAACAACAAGAATTATTCTAAGAATAATAAATGTGCAAGCTAGTCGAGTTGACGACCAGTGAGCTTGCTAGGTCAGCTAAAAATAGGAGTCGCCACAATTGAGGCTAATCGTTGCAGATGGAACGTGTGCGGCGCCGCCGCGGTGGAAGCAGCATGGATGAATGTGGGCTCGGGCCTTTTCACGTGTGCAACCTCCCACACACACACACACACACACACACACAGGAAGAATGACGCTTCTGGAAAAACAAGTCATTCCAAAACAATTTTCCTTGTAGGTTTGTTTTTTTCGAGTCATTTGTTTTGCACTTTATCTCACGAAGGCCAAGGAGTTGCTAAGCAACTTCTCTGCGCAGACACACACACACACACACACACACAGGAAGAATGACGCTTCTGGAAAAACAAGCCATTCCAAAACAATTTTCCTTGTAGTTGTGTTTTTCGAGTCGTTCGTTTTGCACTTTATCTCACGAAGGCCAAAGAGTTGCTAAGCAACTTCTCTGCGCAGACACACACACACACACACACACACACACTCTGGAAGAATGACGCTTCTGGAAAAACAAGCCATTCCAAAACAATTTTCCTTGTAGGTGTGTTTTTCCGAGTCGTTCATTTTGCACTTTGATTCGTATCTCCTCACGAAGGCCAAGGAGTTGCTAAGCAACTTCTCTGCACAAACACACACACACACACACAGGAAGAATGACGCTTCTGGAAAAACAAGCCATTCCAAAACAATTTTCCTTGTAGGTTTGTTTTTTCGAGTCGTTCGTTTTGCACTTTGATTCGTATCTCCTTACGAAGGCCAAGGAGTTGCTAAGCAACTTCTCTGCACAAACACACACACACACACACACACAGGAAGAATGACGCTTCTGGAAAAACAAGCCATTCCAAAACAATTTTCCTTGTAGGTGTGTTTTTCCGAGTCGTTCATTTTGCACTTTGATTCGTATCTCCTCACGAAGGCCAAGGAGTTGCTAAGCAACTTCTCTGCACAAACACACACACACACACACACAGGAAGAATGACGCTTCTGGAAAAACAAGCCATTCCAAAACAATTTTCCTTGTAGGTTTGTTTTTTCGAGTCGTTCGTTTTGCACTTTGATTCGTATCTCCTTACGAAGGCCAAGGAGTTGCTAAGCAACTTCTCTGCACAAACACACACACACACACACACAGGAAGAATGACGCTTCTGGAAAAGCAAGCCATTCCAAAACAATTTTCCTTGTAGTTGTGTTTTTCGAGTCGTTCGTTTTGCACTTTATCTCACGAAGGCCAAGGAGTTGCTAAGCAACTTCTCTGCGCAGACACACACACACACACACACACACAGGAAGAATGACGCTTCTGGAAAAACAAGCCATTCCAAAACAATTTTCCTTGTAGTTGTGTTTTTTGAGTCGTTCGTTTTGCACTTTGATTCGTATCTCCTCACGAAGGCCAAGGAGTTGCTAAGCAACACACACACACACACACACACACGACAAAAAAAAAAAAAGCGGCAACCCCCCCCCCCCCCCCCCTTCTAAATATACCATCCCACTGCGTCCCATTTCCCAAACAAATCACTAAAATGCATCCTTACTTCCTCACACAACTTATTGTGTAGTTCCTCGTCAGGTGTGTACGTGTGGATGTGTGTACTTGTTGGTCTACTGCAGATAAACACACTTAAGGCAAATAAAGAAATGCGGTTTGATTCCTGACAGTACAACAAAGACGGCCACGACGAGGCTCTTAAACGTGGCGTATAATAAAATCAAATGCTTTTTAGCAGGAATTGTTGGAAAAGGGACTGAAGCGATGCCATCCATCATTTGGAGGAAAAAAAAAAAGCAGAAATCGTCCAATAAATCTGCGAGCGAGGGTAAACAACACTCCATCTTCCTTCTCCTCTTTGAGATGAAATTATCCTCCCTGAAAGTTGGAGTACGTGAACGGCATCCTCACACCGCCGCACAAACGCCGTCGCTCAGCGTCCCCTCCTGCACCTCAACAACGCATTTTAGAAACCTTTCAGCCCGTTTCCTTCGCATTCGCAGGAAGACACTGCCGGCATTCCAAAATCCTTTCAACTGGAATTATTTCTCACTCCCTGATATAACAACAATAACAAAGTTTGAAATCAAGGATGCCAGTACGCTAACTGTATGATGGAGTTATGTTGGAAGTAATTAATATGGTTTCCATTACAATTCATCAGCATGCGGAGGAGCGATCGTAATCACGAGATGATGCGTTTTGATGTGAATTTTGTGGGCTAATTTCCTTTTATGCTAGTTAAATGCAACTCTAGAGGAGCGATTGCAATACCCACTCCACATGGTTGCATTTAAAATTTCTCTAAATCTGTCTGGAGGAGCGATTGCATTCATTAAAGGACGCATCTTTATTTTACCGTTTGGTTTTCTTATTATGAAAGTGCGTTAAATGGAACTGTGGAGGAGCGATTGCCGTGTTTATATGGTTTCCATTACAATTCATCAGCGTGCAGAGGAGCAATCGCAATCACAAGATGATGCGTTTTGATGTACATTTTGTGGGCTAATTTCCTTTTATGCTAGTTAAATGCAACTCTAGAGGAGCGATTGCAATAACCACTCCACATGGTTGCATTTATAATTTCTTTAAATATGTCTGGAGGAGCGATTGCATAAATTAAATGACTTTGTGGGCTAATTTCCTTTTATGCTAGTTAAATGCAACACTAGAGGAGCGATTGCAATAACCACTCCACATGGTTGCATTTAAAATTTCTTTAAATCTGTCTGGAGGAGCGATTGCATTCATTAAAGGACGCATCTTTATTTTACCGTTTGGTTTTCTTATTATGGAAGTGCGTTAAATGGAACTGTGGAGGAGCGATTGCCGTGTCTATATGGTTTCCATTACAATTCATCAGCGTGCAGAGGAGCAATCGCAATCACAAGATGATGCGTTTTGATGTACATTTTGTGGGCTAATTTCCTTTTATGCTAGTTAAATGCAACTCTAGAGGAGCGATTGCAATAACCACTCCACATGGTTGCATTTATAATTTCTTTAAATATGTCTGGAGGAGCGATTGCATAAATTAAATGACTTTGTGGGCTAATTTCCTTTTATGCTAGTTAAATGCAACACTAGAGGAGCGATTGCAATAACCACTCCACATGGTTGCATTTAAAATTTCTTTAAATCTGTCTGGAGGAGCGATTGCATTCATTAAAGGACGCATCTTTATTTTACTGTTTGGGCTTCTCATTCTGAAAGTGCGTTAAATGGAACTGTGGAGGAGCGATTGGCATCTCTATATGGTTCCATTACAATTCATCAGCGTGCAGAGGAGCAATCGCAATCACAAGATGATGCGTTTTGATGTACATTTTGTGGGCTAATTTCCTTTTATGCTAGTTAAATGCAACTCTAGAGGAGCGATTGCAATAACCACTCCACATGGTTGCATTTATAATTTCTTTAAAATCAGTCTGGAGGAGCGATTGCATTCATTAAAAGGATGCATCTTTAGTTTACTGTTTGGTTTTCTTATTCTGAAAGTGCGTTAAATGGAACTGTGGAGGAGGGATTGCATAAATGAAATGACTTTGCGGGCTAATTTGTAGAAGGTTAGTTACACTTCACTGGGGAAGAGGAGCGATTGCATTACTTAAATGACAAATCTTCATTTGTAGGCTAATTTGTAGTCCATTCTGAAAGTTGGTTCAATGTAACAGGAGGAGCAATTGCAATGCAGTCATCTTGACCGTTCTTTAAAATAAAATTTATGAATCATCACTTCCGTCTCCTACGAATGCGTGGAGCAATCCCATTGACAAAATGATGATTTTACTTTACGGATCAATTTGTAGTAAACTTAAGAGGAAAAGTTGAGCCGGCGAATAAAGCAAGAATTATTTACTAGCATAAAAGTCATTAATACCGATGACGGCAGCAACACAAGAAACAAAGAATTGCAATGTTTATTCTCAATGGACTTTACGTAGCTTAGCATAAACGTGTCAGCTGCTGCAGCAAGACAAATAAAAGCGCCAGCAGTTCCGAGTCCCGGCTCTCCGCAGGGAGTCGCAAAACATGAATTGCTTATCCTTTGTGAACAACTCCAAAGTATGACTGATTTACACGCGGCGGGACTTTATGCTTCATACGCAAAAACTGTCAGCATAATAATAACATAACAATGATTGAGACGACGTCTCGTTAGCGGCAAGACTTAGCCAGTTGATGAATGCCATTCCGCCTTGGTGCATTTAGTACGTAAATAATACATGCGCAAATGTTATTTTTACTGCACATATCTGCAAACGCATGTAATAAAACAGCAACATACGATACATTATTTATACACGCATTCACACATGGAACCACTTCCACACATTATGCATTTATGACCGCATAATGAGCAGCAACGTAAATAACGAGTTGGTGTTTCAGCAACACTCCCACACGTCTTAGCACCTCTGAGGGCCTTCACATATGAACCGAAGCTGCTTCCAATAAGTCAGAAAATTTAGCCTGAGCTAACTATGCAATTAAGGGTATTAATTGTGTTGCGCAACGCATCAGTCAAAGAAATGACTATTTTATCATGGAAGCGGTGATATTTCCATACCAAAAAATGGGGAAAAAAACTCATTAAACGGGCAAAGTAAAGCAATATGTTCGGTGCTGTTTTCACTCTTATGCAAATGTTTGGCTTTATTTTCCTCGTCTGCCTCTTTGGCAGTGAGGAGCGGCAATCAGGACTACGCCTCACGGGCAGCAGTGTGTAATGAGAACACATCTACGCCCGAGCGGGAGAACAACACAACTTGCAGGGTTTTTTTTTTTTTTCCCCCAGCAGCCTTCCGCATTCATCTCCCATTTCTAGCCGTGCTGCATGATGCTGTGCAACATGTGCAGATTAGAGAGGGGGGTGTAGTGGGATATGGGGGGGGGCAAGGGAGGCAGGAAGATGGAAGCGAGCATCCTGTTGGAGTCGGAGCATCATTGTGAGGATGCTATACAGGCAATCCCCACGTTAGCACGTACACCCCCCCATGAATGATTCATACGCCACAAAAAGAAAAGTAGTTTGGTGTACTCTTGATGGCGCCGCATCCAAGAAAAGGAAAGTGAAAGCGGAGAAGCGCCGTCAACATGAGCTCACGCCGAGCCACACGGGACCACCATGAGGGATGAAGATGCTGCTCCATCAGGAGTGGGGGGCCCTTAAGAGGCGACGGGCAACCCTGGACATCAGGAGTGGGGGGCCCTTAAAAGGGGACAAGCAACCTCGGTCATCAGGAGTGGGAATCCCTTAAGAGGGAACGAGCAACCCCAGAATCAGGAGTGGGGGGCCCTTAAGAAGGTACAGGCAACCTCAGCCATCATGAGTGGGGGGCCCTCAGAGGGGATAGGCAACCCCGGACATCAGGAGTAGGAGGCCCTTAAGAGGGGACAGGCAACCTCGGACATCAGGGGTGGGGGGCCTCAAGAGGGGACAATCAACCCCGGACATCAGGAGTAGGGGGCCCTTAGGAGGGAACGAGCAATGCCAGACATCAGGAGTGGGGGGCCCTTAAGAGGGGACAAGCAACCCCGGCCATCAGGAGTGGGGGCCCTTAAGAAGAAACAGGAAACCCCGGCCATCAGGAGTGGGGGCCCTTAAGAAGAAACAGGAAACCACGGCCATCAGGAGTGGGGGCCCTTAAGAAGAAACAGGAAACCACGGCCATCAGGAGTGGGGGCCCTTAAGAAGAAACAGGAAACCACGGCCATCAGGAGTGGGGGCCCTTAAGAAGAAACAGGAAACCACGGCCATCAGGAGTGGGGGCCCTTAAGAAGAAACAGGAAACCACGGCCATCAGGAGTGGGGGCCCTTAAGAAGAAACAGGAAACCACGGCCATCAGGAGTGGGGGCCCTTAAGAAGAAACAGGAAACCACGGCCATCAGGAGTAGGGGGCCCTTAAGAGGGAACGAGCAACGCCAGACATCAGGAGTGGGGGACCCTTAAGAGGGGACAGGCAACCTCGGCCATCAGGTGTGGGGGGGCCTTAAGAGGGGACAAGCAACCCCGGCCATCAGGAGTGGGAGGCCCTTAAAAGGGGACGAGCAACCGTGCCCATCAGGAGTGGGGGGGCCCTTAAAAGGGGACGAGCAACCACGGCCATCAGGAGTGGGGGCCCTTCAGAGAGGACGAGCAACCATGCCATCAGGTGTGGGGGGCCCTTAAGAGGGGACAGGCAACCTCGGCCATCAGGTGTGGGGGGGCCTTAAGAGGGGACAAGCAACCCCGGCCATCAGGAGTGGGAGGCCCTTAAAAGGGGACGAGCAACCGTGCCCATCAGGAGTGGGGGGGCCCTTAAAAGGGGACGAGCGACCTCGGCCATCAGGAGTGGAAATCCCTTAAGAGGGGACAGGCAACCCCGGACATCAGGAGTGGGGGCCCTTAAGGGGAGACGAACAAGCCTGGCCATCAGGAGTGGGGGGCCCTTAAGTGGGGACGAGTGACCTCGGCCATCAGGAGTGGAAATCCCTTAAGAGGGGACATGCAACCCCGGACATCAGGAGTGGGGGGCCCTCAAAAAGGGTGGGAAGAATCTGCGGAATGAGCTATTGAAAGGGGGAACCATCAATCTCCACCATAGGAAGTCCCCTTCCCCGACTAACACTTCCACGGAGTCGTCCATAGGCCAAGGACCTCCTGTCTTTCTACTTCCTGTCTTGCTACTTCCTGTCTTTCTACTTCCTGTCTTCTGTAAAGTGGCTCTAAAGTGGAGGTCCCCATTTGAGAAACTGGCTTATTTTCTCCGCCACCTGATGAGGTCAGCGCCAGCCTGGCTGCGGAGCGGGGGTGTAATAAAGAAAGATGGAGATGGAAGGGAAAGAGAGAAGTCGTTGCTCCACAATTCCAGCGTGAAAATCCCCCGGGGGGGGGGGGGGGGGGTGGCAGGAGATTGGGGAAGCAGCCCGTGCGTCTCCCACTGCTGCTCAAGGCTGAGATGGAGGAGGATAAAGATGAAGTTAGAGCGAGATGAAGAAGATGAAGGCGGGTGATCACCTCCCAGGAAGCTGCAGCATCAGATAGGAGGCCAACTTGATTCACACCTCGGTTATAACAAATAAATAAAAACGCCAACGTGGAGCACCATAAATGACAGGGAGGGTGTAAACCTGCGGCACGCCATGCTTCCCGAGGCCAGCCATGCCCCACCGTTACGCCGCCCGGCCATGAGGCTACTCTCTTTGGTCTTTTGTCTTGGCCTGCCACAAATAAATGTGGACCGCCACAAACCCATTTGCTCATAAAGACATTATAACGCACCTGGTCTGCCAGAGAATAAGATGACGTAGCAAGAGGGATTGGTGTTTATTTAGAACTATTTAGTTCAGCGATCCCTCATTCATCACTGTTCACTGAAAACCTGATTAGAGCCCTCCAGGCGTGAAATAACACCCCTAGCTGCATGCCTTATTTGCTTCATTTAGTTCACAAAAAATGCTTAAAATGCCCCCCCCCCCTCCATTTAAAACCACTCAAAAATGGCAGATATATTTGTGGCATTAAAGAAAAATAATATTTGCTACTCTTTCCAAATGCCTCATGGTCAACAAATTAGAGTACGTGACAGCCACAAATAGATGGCAGCCCTGTGAGAAACCACATTTTAGCATATCAGTTTTTGGTGCAACATGACAGCTAGCGTAGACGCGGAACTGAAAGTTCATATCTCTGCAGAGGAACTCATTAAAAGCAGCCGTCAAGTGAAAATATCACATTTGATGAAAATGTAGAATAATATCTGGAGATCAGGAAGTTTCCAATTACAGCTTCTCTCCCCGTTCTTGACATAAAAGCTTGGCGTGTTGTCTCCCCAGCCGACCGTGTGCTCCATCGACACATTTAGCTCGGGAACGACCAATGGAGCTTGCATGGTCCAAGCGTGTGCTGTAGCTTTAAGAGAACAGACCTTTTCAGGTTGTGCTCAATTGTACATGCAAAAAACTTTGCCCATCATTCCCAATCCCTATGTGCAACATGAACACATATTTCTTTCCCTTTTCTGTGCATTAGAACACAAGAAAATTAGTTAATTTCAGCTAGCTTACAATGCCGTCATTGGGAGACGCCTATTTGATACCAAAACAGCTGCGGGCCCCAAATGGACGCCCGTGGCGTCAGTGAAAAGAACCAACAGCTCCATTTGATTTAATGAGGCTGAGACCAGTAGTAACGAGCACCGGTCTCAGGGTGGTTCGGGTTCCTGGTCTCTTCCTTTCCCGCCACCTTCCCAAACCCAACACAGCGACACCTGCAGCGGCAAACAGACGCCATTAAGGCTCCGGCAAATCAACTTTTATGGAGCGTTTATTGCTTATCGACGTGCCACGGCGGCCGAGAGGAGCTCATCCTTATTTATGAACGCAGAGATGAGCGCGGTCGCTCGGTGACGTGCGGGCTCGGGATAGCGGAAAGAAATCTGGCGTTTTTCCTGCAGTAAATGATGCTTTTATGGAGAGGAGTGATCGCTCCTGTCCGAGCCGGCCAACTTCCTGAACAATCACTTTGCTGACTCCTGTGGGTGAGTTTGATTTACTGCTGTGGGACTCTGGCGGGGTGGTATCTCTCACTTGAATAAGTCGATACGGACACCGAGGGTCGACTTCCATAGGAAGAAGCTTGGACAACGTATAAAAAAGTCATTTTCTGGGTCATGTTTATTACCGAATTCAAGTCCTCAGGTGTCTGGGCATGTGAGTCTGCCCTTTGTCTCTGTCCTTTTCATGAGGAGATAATTATTTGTACCTACTAGTCCATGGAGGGGTAGAGCAGGGCATATTTGGCCGATCCGAATAAGGAACTCGTGCTTTCATATTTGCGCCTGATAAACGATGATGGATTGAAGGATGCAAAATACATCCCGTTACCGCAATATAATGTCTTTGCAATTCACGTCAACGTACATCCAGCGAGCCCCAATCATCAGTCATGCCAGAGGGGGGTGCAGAGGTTCCACTCCCTGGCAGAAATAAGAGCTCCGAGTGCTTATAAATCACCGGGGCAGTGAAAGTTAGGCAATAAATAGGCATGGAGGTGGAGGCCGCAGCCGACTAAATAAAAGATGAAGGCGACGACACGAGGAAGGGAAAACAAGGAGAAACAAGACGATTAGCGGCAGGACCGCCGACGCGGGAGGCAAAGACAATCGCCACGATAAGAGAAGGGACGGACAAGGCGCCTCTCGGGTGAGCTCATTTCCTCCACGCTTTCCTGCTCGTCCACCTTTCATCTGCACTTCCGGACCACTTCCCTGATCTTTAGCGGGATAAACTCCCGAGAGAAGCACAGCGGACAACGTGTCGCTTTTCTCCACGCCAAACCAGGGGCCCCCCCGACAGGACCAGTTCACATTCTCACAGGAAGCCATTGCACGGTTAGGAATGGAATATGTTCCACTCCATTTTGGATAAGTAATGCAACATGTCTGCACTTCTTCATAACAGTAAAATATTCCATGAAGAAAAGCTCAAATATGATGCATTATCCAAAACAGAGCGGAACATATACACTGTACATTACATGTCCATTGACGAACATATGAGTTATAGTTATGGTTATAAGTCATAAAGACGCTTATGATGCCCTCTACTGTTTGGAGATGTAACAACAAGCTACAAAGGAAGTCCCATTATTTGGTTAAAATGCATTTTCATTCATTCATTTTCTACTGCTTTTCCTTATGAGGGTTGTGGGCATGCTGGAGCCTATCCCAGCTGTCTTGGGGCGAGAGGCGCGGTACACCTTGGACTGGTGGCCAGCCAATCACAGGGCACATATAGACAAACAACCATTCACACTCACATTCATACCTATGGAAATTTTGGAGTCGCTAATTAACCTAGCATGTTTTTGGAATGTGGGAGGAAACCGGAGTACCCGGAGAAAACCCACGCATACACGGGGAGAACATGCAAACTCCACACAGAGATAGCCGAAGGTGGAATTAAACTCGGGTGTCCCATTTGTGAAGCCCCTAAAAAGGTTTTATTTCATTTTATTTACAAATTTGGGTAATAAGAGTTATAAGTCAATATAGGGGTGTTATTTCATGTCTAGAGGGCTCTAATAATGCTTAAATATTCATTCATTTTCTACCGCTTATCCTCACGTGGGTCGTCGGGGTGCTGGAGCCTATCCCAGCTGTCTTTGGGCAAGAGGCGGGGTACACTCTGGACTGGTGGCCAGCCAATCACAAGGCACATATAGACAAACAACCATTCACACTCACATTCATACGTATGGAAATTTTGGAGTCGCTAATTAACCTAGCATGTTTTTGGAATGTGGGAGGAAACTGGAGTACCCGGAGAAAAAAATAAGGATATTTATTTTCTAAAAATTCAATTGTTATGCTAAATCTAAATAAACGTATGGGAGATGCTACAGTAGTCCCAATTCGGTTCAATTAGGGACGGCCAGCGTTCCGTACCAAAGTCTTTTGGGAGTCTTCCATTGTAGCTAGCAGGCATGCTAATGGGCGGAGCTAGAGCAGTGTGCTCCATCATGAACATCGTGATGACATGACTTTCTCATCTTCGTCCGCTTGAATTCACGTCCATCCATCCATCCATCCATCCGTGCATCCATCCACTGGAAGTGAAAATCCACATGAAAGGGAATAAGATCCAAAGAAAACAGCGGTCAGATCTTTGTTTGTTTGTTTGTACAGATGTGAGGTTTTGGGTGGGGGGGTCGAGGGGGGGCTAATTAAAGCAGAGTGATTCGTCCTAATAGCAAACCAGATCCTGCACAGAGGCCAACGTCCTCCCAGGATAGAAATATGATGAGCACAGATGTGGGAGTATCCGCCCCCCCCCCCCCCACACACCTCCCGTGGGCCACCTCTAATAATTACATTAGGAGACATTTTGTATCTGTCAGTCCTTCGCTTTTATCACGGATTTCTTTTCTTCCTGGTTTCTTCCCGTCTGTCGCTCCCCTCTTTGTGCTGCTCCTCACGCCAGCGGCTGTTGAATTATTGATGCCGTGTTGAGCTGGTGAGATTTCTCCTGCTGCGGACTTGCTCGTTGGTCTCGTCGGTTTGCTTTCTCCCGTCATGCCCACTGTGGTGCGTGTGTGTGTGCGTGTGTGTGTGCGTGTGTGTGTGTGTGCAGCTAATCAAGTGTGTTGCCGCGTGTCCACCAGACTTCCCAATCAGCCAGAAGAGCCGCTGGCCAAAAGTTGCCGGGGGTCACGTGTCGATCCCCGAGTCGTACAGCCGAAGAACAGCGTGAGTTTCAGCGCAAGGGCAGCGACCTACAGAAACGTCACGCCGTGTCAAACCGGTACGGCACTGTTCAGCTCAAGTGGGGTCGGAGGGAGGGGGCTTTTAACCACATGCGACCCCGAAAACATCCATGGGGCTTGGCTGACTAAAATTTTTGAAGAACGTATCCCTTATACTTGAAGGTATTTGCTCAATTTTGCTAGCTAAAGATAAAATGCAAACACATAGTCTCACAAATACAAAAGATACTTTGGATATAAAGGATACACGCACCCACACACAAAAAAAGAGGACTAACGTGACATCTGACGGTTAAGGTGGGAACATGGAGTACGCATATAACAGCTTGCTTTGCAACAAAGGAAAACCAGAATGTTCCAGATGCCCTGATGCCCCTGCAAAGGAAAGAAACTAAAGCAGAAACACCATGAAAGCGGTTCAAGCAAGGGCAGTGGCGAAAGCTGATTGGTCCAGGACTCCAGCCTCAGGACTCCAGCCCTGAGTGTATAAAAGACCGGGCAGGGAAAGTAAGCCTCTCACAGGGCACATATAGACAAACAACCATTCACACTCACATTCATACCTATGGACAATTTGGAGTCGCTAATTAACCTAGCATGTTTTTGGAATGTGGGAGGAAACCGGAGTACCCGGAGAAAACCCACGCATACACGGGGAGAACATGCAAACTCCAGCCGTGAGTATATAAAAGACCGGGCAGGGAAAAGAAGGGTGCTTTTTTTGCAGCTGCACTGTAATAAGACCCGCTTACTTGTTGGCATACAGGGACTGCAGATAAGCCCGGATGTCTGTGTTAGGTATTGTGGTCAGGAATGAATAATCTGGTTCTCATTCTGTGATTTGGTTCTTTGAGATTCCCTTATCCTCTATTCGAAAACCACTTTAGATTAGATTAGATTAAATTAGATTCAACTTTATCGTTATTGCTCATGTTACTGGTACAGGGCAACAAAATGCAGTTAGCATCCAACCAGAAATGCAATTTTATAAGTACCTTAGTAGTAAGTAAATGTAGAAAAAAATGGACAGATCTATGTAAAAAAAAACTATAACAGGCTATGACTATAATATGGATATAAATGACTATAATATGGCTATTGCAGATTATATAAATTATAAACAGTATGATCTTTGAATGCAACAGATATTACAGTAATACGTACAGTAGTGCAATGAAGTAGTGCAATGAAGTGATTGGGGGGGGGCAGAGTTCAACAAGGAGACAGCTGTTGGGAAAAAGCTGTTCCTGAACCTGGTGGTTCTTGTCCGTAAGCCCCTATAGCGCCTCCCTGAGGGTAGGAGGGCAATCAGTCTTAGAGTCCTCAGGAGGATTTCTACAATACGCATTTAGAATTGTTTCTGGTTAAAAGAAAAAAATAATTTGGGTTGGAGTCCGACTTTCTGGAACGGATGGTCGAGAACACCGCCAAACCCAAACCTTGCTTTCTTTTGCGTCCCTTCATATGAATATGTAGAAACTTCAGAGCTGCTACATTTGCATATTTTTCTATCCAGTGAAGGGATTTGCTGAGAGGCAAGTGCAGCTTGAAAGAGACCTCGCAAAAACATGACAGACCACGCCAGGGAGCCGCTACTCCCTAAAGCAAGAGCCCGCTAATTAATTACTCGGCTTGCCCAAATGAGCTTCACCAAAGTCCAAACTTGAAATCGCGGCGAAGTGATGAGCCCGGAGTAGTCGCGGCCGCCGAAGTGAGTTATTAACGTGTCGGGAGAAGCGGCGTTGGCCCGCTTAAAAGGCTTTGACACGTGTATTAGCGCTTCAGACCTTTCTAAGCGGCTGCCGCGCTGCGTTTTTAGGAGGAAGAGATGAGCTTTCCATCAATGTCAAAGCCGGTAAAATAATGTAGAAATATCATCTTTGATCTTTTTATTGGGATTTCCAACCGCGTCGTACACACCGTGTTAGCCTTTATGCTGGGATTTGGACTGGAAACGCACCGTCTTGTGAGTCTGTAGCTTTAATGCTAATGATCAGTGTTCCTCCAAGATGTCTACTTTGTACATGGAAACATAACAACGCAACATCAAGGTCACAAGTCTAAGCAAGGCTAGCATGAAAATTAGCAAAAACAGCAAAAAGGCTAATCCAAGGAACATCCCACCATCCCACAATCCGGAGCACACATAAGACCACCTAACAGGGGCGAGGGGGCGGGGTGGCTTAATTTGAGCATGCGGCGCTAAACTGTCATTACCCGCGCTGCAAAAACCGGCATCTCGTGTTTGTTCCTTTTTGCGCCCATTAAGCTGATTAGACGTGAAGACTTTTTTTTCCCAGTCCAGACATGTTCATGAATGCCAATTGTGATTAGGAGGGAATGGAAATGATTCGCTTCGTTTGCGGCGCTGGCACGCCGACAAGGCGCCATGACACGGAGTAAAAATACTTAACCTTTACAAACGCCTACTTGCACCAGGGATTCAGTTTTATTCCACTAGGCCGGGGGTCTCAAACACGCGGGCCAAATGTGGCCCGCAGGACACTCGTTTGAGGCCCCCGCCTTGATATGAAAGTTTAATGTCAAGTTTGATATGGATGCTGTATGGTATCATGTACCCAGAAAAAAAATATTACGTTTGATTAATGTTCATGTTAAAGGTTAAATAACTGTTAATAGTTATCCTCCCTATCCGTGTGGAAGTGGTAAGTTTTTGTCTATTTAAGTTGAAAGGAAATAACTTGAAGGCTACCGTTTAGGTCGCTAGCTCTCTAGTTTGCGAGTTAGCATGTGTCTCAAGACCCTGCAGTTGCGCAATAAGTTGTAAATAAAAAGAGTATAAATGTGACTATAGTCGTGTTTTGTCATGTCTACAGGGCTCTAATAATGCTTTGTTCATTTTAATCTGAAAAAAATCATTTGTCTACCCACCAACTATATGTGGTTTCTTAAGTTTTTATTATTATTATTATTATATTTATTTATTATTGATTGATTGATTTTCTTTATTCTTGATCTTATTTTGTGTAGAAAAATAAAAAGTAAGATATTTGAGAACAGTGGAATGTTTTATCAGAGCTTTTCTTGTAGAAAATCGGAACCAAAGCAAAGTTCATTTTTCTGTTTTTAATAAATGCAACTTGATGGGATTAAAAACAGAAGCGGCAGCAGGCATTCGCCTTTATGGGGGAAGAAGAAAAAGCAGCAAGTGAGCTAAAGCGCGTGATCAGAGAGGCGCCAAATGAGAGAAAATGCTCCGGCGTTACGGCTGTGCCGGAAGCCAAACTTTCGGGGACCGTCTTCCTATCATCATATTCTCATCCTTGTTCGATTTCACACCGCTACACCTGGGTCACTTGGGCTGTTTGTACACGACTTCCTTTCAAATTGGCCTCATGGTCTCCTCCATCATCCTTAGGGACCGTCCCGCAATTCACTGAAAAATTGTAAAAAAAAATAAAAAAATTTTAAACTGGACTGGACTAAGTCAGTGAAGTACTCGGCTGCTAGAGGCAACAGAAAAGTACCCAAGTCCAATTGTGCAACATAATCCATATGCATGAATCCTTACACACACATTGAAGCTCAGTCACCACAACACTTAGAAATACTACTTCTTAATAAGTACCCGGCAGGCGGGAACATGAATAATTCATGTCTTTTGTTTAAGTTGGGGAAAAAGCAATATGGTGTGGAGCTAACACGCCGCCACAAGTTTCTCCAAGCCGGCTTCTTTGGGGTGCGGGGGGGGACTTAATAAAAGCCGTGTCCTCCGCTGAGGCCAACGGATCAAATTCCTGTTCCGTTGCCTGCACAAAAATACATTTAATATCTAATAACAATAGAAAATATCACATCCACGTAAAAGTTATTAAACTCCACATGAGCACAAACAAATCCAAGCGAGAACATTGATTTTTTTTTTTTTTTTTAAATCGCCTCCAAATGTGCAATCTGAATCCAATCTGGATACATCTGGGTTTGACATGACAGTGGCCAATCACTACACAGACGTTCAAGTCCCAATAGACTTTTCCTTGCCAGGTCCCGCCCCTTCCTCTCCATGGCGGCCATATTCTTCCTTAAGCTATCTCGCTCAAATTTCACACAAGCGTGCTCGTCAGGCCGCTGAAGCTGCCTACCAGATTTGGTTAGCGATTGGGCGAAACATCGTTGAGTTAGAGCGGGTGTTTTGTGGAGCGCATTGAGCTGAGGGAGAAATTTCAAGTCAAAAAGTGTAGCGTTTCATAACATCACCATGTGGTGCATTTGTGGGAATTATAATAATAATAATAATTATTATTATTATAATAATAGCATAGACAACACAGAAGTTGATCTACATTTGGGGCAAGGGGCGGGGTGCACCCGGGACCGGGGGGCAACCATTGGCGGGGCACATATCCACAAACAGCCATTCACACCTATGGACCACTTCCACACAGATGCCCAAACCTGGATTCAAACTCCCATTTTTTCACTTTTTCTTGTTAAATATTTTCAGAACGTGCTGCGGGCCGCATTTTGGACACCCGATGTAACCAAGAAGCATCCGATGAACAGACATTGCTTGTTAGCTTGAGAAATTGTGGCTAAACATCACAAACCTCGGAATTGGACAATCGGTGCCTTTCCATCCCGCCCACAAATGAGTCCTGCGAGACCACAAGGAGGACTTGGAAAGGACCTTGGCAGTCCAGCCCCGATTGCTTTGCGGCGCCACTCGTTAACACCGGTGGCCCGGGTGGACGCGGCCTGGGGGATCCAGCTGTGAATAATGGATGCGGTCTAAGGAGTTAGAGAGTGACACGCCGAGTGGATGTGTCAGGAAGCCCTGGGAGGCTCCGAGATGGAGAAGGTTGCCGTTTTCGTTTATAAAAAAAAAAAAAGCAGTAAAACGTCTCATTGCAGAAGTCAAATTAGAATCCCCCGAATGGTCAAATGTTCCTGGGAAGATGGATTATTGGGCTCCCGGACTACCTCGGACAAAAGGTATTGATTATTCATGGACTGGAGAATGAGATGCCGCCTTTGTGAAGAAGCTTCGGGTTTGAGGCCATTCTTTGAGTTTGACGAAGAAATATTCTCTCCTCATTCCCCCCCCGAGATGAAGACAGGCAGCAACATTCAGGACTTTCTCGTTAAATATGCAATATAATATGAAACATGAGCAACGTGGCTTCCATTCGGGGTTTAATTACGTTGTTGTGTTAGATTATAGACAGCGATGCGCCGTTTTGTCATCGCTTTACTCGCTCATTTCAATGTTTACCAATTATATTGCCCCCCCCACCCCGAAAAAGTTCATTTTATTTGAAATTGGATTTTCTATACAGCGCCAGATTTAAGTCCCCCCCCACCCCTGTCAGGTCTATACCTTTTCTGACGCACTAATTAAAGCAAATGTCTTCATTTTTATTCCTTATTCACAAATATATTTTCATATAGCGTAGAAAAGTTGGTTACGACCTTCTAAAGTACGCTTTAACATTAGAGTCTTACAGACCTAAACAGCACCCCTATAGTCACCATTACATTCCTATTACCCGATGGAGTAGACATAACAGAAAAAAAAAGACATAAGAGACTCAGACGTTAGCATTAGGAGAGTTTGTTGTACTTCCTACTGTGGCTATATTGTCTCCTTACTGTAACATTACTGCCACCTAGTGACCAGTGTGGAATACTACATAGCATGAATTAATCTTCTGAATACCGTATATTTGTATTTTAGTTCAAGTTTTATGCTCGAAACTGCTTCATTTAGGCAATGCGTGCCCGCCACCGATCAATCAGGACCGCCAAATAGCAAAATGAAAGCAGCTATGGCTCTAAAAGGCGATGCCGCCACCCCACTTGGGCGGCCCCTGACATTTAAAGAAGCAGCAGCAGAAGTGAAGACTTTTTCCTTGTCACATTTTCCCAGCATCTGAGATCCATGATGGATTCTAATTCACTTCAAAACGAAGCCAAAGCGCCGAGTCATTAAGGGCAGAGAAATGCCACCGTGCTTCGGCTAATTGCCCACATAAAATCCCAACCTGGAAAATGGAATTTGTCTACTTGACATCCTCATTAAAAGAGAAGAGTTCATAAAAGTGCAGAACGGACAGTTGTGTTGTTCATCTTGAAACGGACGTGTCTTACTTACATTAACACACACACACACACACACCATCCATCTTTCTGGGTCCGACTGCGGGGGGGCTTGAGAGTGATGGGATCGGACATCAGCGGGCCAGCGTCCCACTCGGGACGAGACTCACGCCGTGCAACACATGAGCGCACATGCTGGATCATGCACACACTCGTGCAGGCGGCGGCACTCGTGCACCCTCCTGCAGGTGGCGGCGGCACTCGTGCACACCCCTGCCGGTGGCGGCGGCACTCGTGCACACCCCTGCCGGCGGCGGCGGCACTCGTGCACACCCCTGCCGGCGGCGGCGGCACTCGTGCACACCCCTGCCGGCGGCGGCGGCACTCGTGCACACCCCTGCCGGCGGCGGCACTCGTGCACCCTCCTGCAGGCGGCGGCGGCGGCACTCGTGCACCCTCCTGCAGGCGGCGGCAGCGGCACTCGTGCACCCTCCTGCAGGCGGCGGCGGCACTCGTGCACCCTCCTGCAGGCGGCGGCGGCACTCGTGCACCCTCCTGCAGGCGGCGGCGGCACTCGTGCACCCTCCTGCAGGCGGCGGCGGCACTCGTGCACCCTCCTGCAGGCGGCGGCGGCACTCGTGCACCCTCCTGCAGGCGGCGGCACTCGTGCACCCTCCTGCAGGCGGCGGCGGCACTCGTGCACACCCCTGCCAGACCCCCATCAACTCCACAGACCAGTTTCCCTGCAGGTCCCAAGGGTGTCCTACCAAGGCCGACCAGGTGGTGATGATGATGATGCCTTCATGAACGTGGGCCATCCTCATGCAGATGTGTTTACTGGGGTAAGATGTAGTGCAGGGGTCTCAAACTTGCGGCCCAAAGTTTAATGTTGAAATGACAGCTTAAAGCTGTGTGCACACCGGACACAATTAACATGATTTTGCCCCCTGCCCATACTGTTACCCTACCCTGTTACCCCGCCCTGTTTTGCTAATCCCACAAATGTAGCTTTTCCCCAACAACGTAAACACAGGAGCAGAGCTGGAGAGGAACGTTTCAGCTCCTCCAGTCTTCCCGCAGGAGAGGCCAGGTGTTGGGAAGATGAATGGGCATCAATGCCGCACGCCTTCAGGAAGCGTCAGCATGATGGGATTTGTGCCGGCGCACCTCACAGCATCGCCGTCATCCGGCGTGGTCACTTAGCAGCGTGATTAATCCCCACTGCACACAGCAGAAGTACACACAGGAAAAAAGGGGGGGGGACACGGGGGGGCCGTGAGAGCAAGGTGACTAAGATAAAGACATATAAAAGTAAATGGGACGTGGTTACGGCTAATTGCGGCGTTTACATGCGGCCGGGGCCACCAACACTGGCCGGCAATGTATCTGCTAATTAGCATCTCGTTACGGAGTCTCTCACTCCATCAGTCACCCGTCTGCCTCCTCCATCTCCGCCTAATTGGACACACCGGGCGCCTGTTAACCTTCCCATCCTCACACATCAGCGGGACCAATAGGTCTTGGAGCGTTTCTACCATGCAGAGCTTGCAAAGGATGGACTTTTTGATGAATAATGGGGCCGCTAGCGGGACTACAAAATGACTACAGAAAGTTAGCCAAGTCACACAGGCAAAACATGCGCCGTTTATTGCATGGTTTATGCTATTTTTTCATCTTATTCACGCCACGCTAGTATGTCCATCCAGTGTTTGCCAAGCATTCATTTGTGGTGCTTGAAGTGGTAGTAAGCAGGGTTTCAAATTACATTTGTCGCCATCAATTTGTTAGGAATGGAATATTTTCCACTGTTATATTATGCTTGAAAAAGATGCACACTGTTGTTATCTGCGCCACTTTTTTCATCTGAGACGTGGTTAGATTGACTATAAATTACCAAACAAGTGGACAAGGGAGGCTACCATACTGGATTTTAGCCGGCGCTCTCTCCAGTGCTGGCATTGGCATTGCTGGTTTTAGTCAACTGTGAACCGTCCTCCAGACTCCTAGACTCCATTTCACAGCCGTTAAGAGTACAAGACTCCGAGGGACCCCAGTCCAGTAATCATGTCACGTTAGGCCCCCCGAGATCAGGGGTGTCTAAAGTGTGGCCCGGGGGCCATTTGAGGCCCGTGTAATAAATAGTTCTCTGGCATATTTTGTAAATTTAGCAAAATTTGTAAATTAAGGGAAACAAAAAGAGCAAGAAAAATTAGCAGTAAAATAATTGAAATTTTTAAAAAAAGCAACAATAGACGGTCACCTTTAAGACAACACAAAGATGTTTTTTATTGCTTATTGCTACAGAATGCTAACTATCACAGGGCCCCCCCCACCCCTGTCCTTTCATTTTACCGTATGTGGGTAAAAACGTGGACACCACTGCCCTCGACGGACTAAATTAATATGAAGCAAACAAACTGTAGTTTGGTCCGCAATAAATCATGAAAGCAAAGCGTCCTTCCCCGGTTCCCAAAGTCAAAGCTGATGAATATTTTTTTTTTACCAAAAACACAATAAATATTAATATTCACATTTACGGGGATGGAATCTGAGGGTTTACATTTTTAAATCCAAACACGACACCAACACCCAAACAGTTGTTGACGAATTAGAGAGTTAATGAATCTTTCATTTTTGCTTCCGACAGACGCGTCGAGCTGCCGCTAATAATGTCTCGAGCTAAGACGGGACTGGAAGAGGCGTCACAGATCGGCGGATTGTCCTCTCGATAAAGGCAGCGGAAGGCTCCGAGTCAACATGTTGTTATGACAAGCTAGCGCAGTGTTGTGTGTGTGTGTGTGTGTGTGTGTGTGCGTCGCACAATGAAGGATGGCGGGTGTGTTTATCTAGGTCACTGATGTGCTGTCAAAAATAGCCCGCCTCCCTCAAAGCCATCTTCCAGCCAAAAAAGTACATGACAAGAACTGAAGGCCGATGACCAAACGCAGCAGTCGTGCGTGTTTTGTCTCAAAAAAATTTTTTTTAAATTGATTATCAGATTAGCAGAGTGCATGGCGGCCGTTTGAGGTAATTTGCATCACAAAGTGCCGCCAAACAAAGCGAACGGTCGCCGTTGCACATTGAAGATGGCATCTCGCTTCCTGCGGCGCTCCCCTCGTATTCCCGGATAATCACAACAAAGAGTCGCGGGTTCGCCTGCGGCCTGCCGCCGCCGCCGCTCCTCGGCGAGTCACTTAACAGCACTCTGGAGTCGCTTTCAACACATTAAAATATCATCCCAATAAACGTGAAGTCCCACGGCGGCTGTGTACTGCATTTATATTTATACCTTTCATATTCCAGCCTCTGGATGGTGAACGTCGGCTTTAATTCTCAGCGTCAAAAAAGCAGGAGGAGGAATCCAAGTCCGGCATCACAACTCGGCAAGGATACTCTACTGTAGTCCATTGTGGACCAGGGCTGTCGCCTTGGCAACCATCCGTTATCGTTTATTGGACTATACGATACCATACAGACTGTATAAATGACCAAACCTCTTTCAACTCTATTTACATTTAGCTTTACAATACAGCTGGGATCCAGGTTCAATTTACCATGCCAGACTGCTGTCAGGAAAATATGCTTATTATTCACGGGCTCCATTATTCCAATACATTGGACTAATTAGTTCCAATTATGCAAAAACTTAGAAATTATCTCTGCCAAGATGCACATTAACGTCACACGACTGGCAAAACAAGTCCTCCACATGCTTAACACCCGATTCAAATAACCTTGGGTGTCTGGGCATGCGAGTCTGACTATTGTAGTCTCACATACTTTGTTTCAGTTTGAGATTGAGGTTGTATTGATTTGTCTCCTTCTCCTTCCCGTAGTATCGTCAACTTGTATTTGGAGCCAACAAATTCATTTTTCTTTGACATATAATGAAGTCGGGCGGCACGGCGGTCTAGTGGTTAGCGCGCAGACGTCACAGCTGGGAGACCAGGGTTCAATTAGACCCTCGGCCATCTCTGTGTGGAGTTTGCATGTTCCGCCCATGCATTATGGTAACATGTTGGCATGCTAACATTGTGTTAACATGCTAACACACTACCATTTTTTTACATGTTTTATGAATACAAAGTTAATTATATTAACATTCTGAAAATTTTCAAAAGGTTTCAAGCATTTCCAAAAGGTAAGCACATGTATTGCTATTATGTAAGATGTTAGCATGCTAAAGTTAGCATTCTTGAAGTCATCCAAACCCTTCCATGGTATGTTTTTATGGTCAAGGAATATTTGTAAATCACCCTATGGGGGGGGGGGGGGGGGGGGGGGCACTATGGCGCTCCACAAACTTGGCCAAGTGTCGTGCATGCATGGGTTTTCTCCGGGTACTCCGGTTTCCTCCCACATTCCAAAAACATGCTAGGTTAATTAGCCACTCCAAATTGTCCATTGGTATGAATGTGAGTGTGAATGGTTGTTTGTCTATACGTGCCCTGTGATTGGCTGGCCACCAGTCCAGGGTGTACAATGCCTCTCGCCCATAGACAGCTGGGATAGGCTCCAGCATCCCCCGCGACCCTCGTGAGGAAAAAGCGGTAGAAAATGAATGAATGAATATAATGAAGTTAATGCGGATCAATTTTTTCATAGAAATTCCCCCTTTAGGGTTCTCTTATTTTGAAAAGAAGTCTCGGGTGACTTAGGGAGACTCTACGTCGACGAGACCGAGGAGTTTCCTCGTGACAGCACTCAGGAGAGGAGCGTCGTCAGCACATTCCCAGTGCAAACACCCTCCCCCCCTCAGCTGGGGGTGAACGGGAGAACGGGAGGGGAACGGCTCATTTACTCAGGAAAAGACACTTTCTAAAAAATCAATGATGTTGTTAGGTGTTCCGAATCATTCCCCGCATTGCCGATCTGGCAGCGAATCTGGCAACAAACATGTCGAGGGGAGGGGGGGCTTCAATGAGAATACACGATGCTAAGCTAACCGCAACTGCAAAACAGGAAGACGCCAAGACATGTGTACGAACACCGTGGACAACATGTCTGCACCCCCGACTATTCTTAGACAAGGTTTCTGTCAGAGGCGTCCGCGGCTAAAAGCCTTCCCGTGTACCGGGCATACGGACGACCCCCCCGCCGTCCGCCCCGTCCCCGCAGTCTGCCACCGCCTCACCTTCCATTTACCCAGCAGGACAATTCCACGCCGTGTACCAGAAGCTGTGATTCGACACGCTTGGGTTAGGCTAACAAAGGCGGCGCGCGGAGCACATGCGGTTTTGTTGCGTGTGTTCGACTCCCGACCAAGAGGCTGCATCGCATCCCTTTTATAAAAGATGCTGCAGTGCTTGACAAATGGACTCCCATAAACGGAAGGAGATAAAAAGACTTTCATGTAGACTTTCAGTCCTTGCGGGGGCTCCCATCAGAGACGTAAAGAGCGTGTAAAAGATGCTGTTAAACTCCACCGGGCGGGCCTCTACGGCCGCGTTTAATGTCCGGCCGAGGAACATGATTGACTTGGATCAAAAACCTATCGATTATTCCTGAGGCAGTGCTGCCGACCTTGAAGACGAAGTTTGCCGAGGGAGTAAGCTTGCTCACCTTTCCAAAAACAACAATTTGCCGTGATAAATACACCTGGCAACGTGCAACAAAACACAAGCAAAAATGGACATTTTCTATTTACTGATGGAGGGGGGGCTTCGACCGTCAGCTGTCCTGACCATCCTTTCTCAGCCTAGATTGGCACCAACGTGACAGGAAGTTAATTTTTATGTTAGATATAGTCAATCATAGTAATAGTAGTAGTATTATTAGTAGTAGTAGTAATAATTCCAGTGCTAGCATACAAGCAGAACAAAGCAGCTCAGCCAAGCCAGGCTTTGTGCTGAAACCAAACATGAAAATTCACATGGGGGGGGCCGTCATATGGCATACGTTACAAGAGTAGGAAACGTCATTGATAACATTTTTCTGCTTATGTTGTTTTTTCGCTTCATAACAAATAATGAGAACTCGCACAAGGAAATGAACACACAAGCACCAGAGGGGATACACACACACACACACACGACTGAAGAATGAATAGTGCATGACATGACTTTGCTGTAATGAAGCAGCAGTCATGCTTCATCACATTTCTACTGCCACCTGTCTGTCACTTCCTGTACATGACGAGGCAAACTATATTAGCATATTAGCAAGCTCTCTCATTGGGGCTGGGGATGGGGGTGGGGGTGTAGTACATGAGGAATACTAAATTCAACCAGATGACGACAGCAGCCATACTTGAAATATGTTCTCGGCCATATCCTGGACATGCTAAAGGGTCAAGGGTCAAATCTTGAAAAAAAAAAATAGTCACTGATCGCTAGCTAAACAATTGGGCAACAAAATGGATGTTAAAATAAGAAAACATGCATAAGTCCAACCCCCCACCATCATCATTTTCTATCTGGACAACAAAGTCCAGGCTTGCACTGATGATGAGTCAGCATGTTTAGTATTTAATTACCATATTTTGGTCAAACATCTCAAACCGCTAGCGTGCTATAAAAATATTGTGCTATAAGCCAAGGTCGCGTCGCCCAACGCTACCATGGCGGCACGATGGACGATGGAGGAGCTTTTTTGGAGCACATTTGAATGTGTGACATCCAAGCAGACACTCTCTGAATAATGGACGACAGCAGAGAGTGGCGGCGAGCACCAGGAAGGCGGAACAGACACGAATCACATGCAGAAGGGGAGCGGGGGGTGGCGGCGGTGGGGGCACCCACATGTTGGATGGCAGGTATTTAAACTGACGCAGCGATCAGGACTTGTCCCAAAAAAAAAAAAAAAAAAAAAAAAAAAAAGGAGCTCCACCAGGATATGAAGGCGACACCGGCCGATCACGTGGGGCGGCCATCATGTACGGATCATCTTGTTTGCATCTCCGGCATCACCATGGTAACAATGGATACAAGGTTGATATTTACTGTCATTTTAAATCCTAGCATAGAACAGTCTGGCTGCAATTACACCCATTATTATTTTTTTTTATTATTATTATTCTCATAATTTCCCTGGATTACAGATAGCAGTTTCCCCGTTCCAAAAGACCGAGGTGACACAAACATAAAAAACAACTTCAGCCTTGTGGGGAAAAGTCATGGCCGACACAAACATCACGTTGTTGACGAATGGAACGCACATTGTCCTGACACGAGTGCGGGATGTCACACTACAAGTCAAAACATGGACACGGGGCTGGTCTCCCATATGGGGCTGCCGGTCCCCCATGCGGAGTTGCCGCCGGTCCCCCCCATGCGGAGCTGCCGCAAGCACGTCTCTTCAGATAAAGTCACTCCCCTTTATCCTCACCGGGGTCACGGTGGAGCAGGAGTTCATCCCACTACCAGCAGATACGAATCTCCAGGGAGTATTAGAAGTACTATACAGTACTGCAGTATTCCCACGTTTATCAAGGTTCATTGGTTCCACACCCCACAGTGATTATTATTGGAGCTCTCTAAAGATTGAAGCCAATATAAGACACTTCAGCACCTGGACAGCTCCTTGTTCTTTTCCCATTTCCAGTCCCTGTACAGTACTTCCTTAGGGGCTAGGACCTCATTACTGACACCTAGTGACCAATGTAGGATACCACACATCATTATTTCAGTTAGCCATTTTTATGCTTGAAAATACTAAAACTTGTAAAAAAAAATGAGTTAAATTAGCTGACTAATAAGCTGTACTCAACCACAAAGCCTGATTTAATATCTATGACCCCCCCCCCCCCCCCCAAGAGTGAAAGAGGTGAGGGACGACAGCGTCATGAACATGACCTCATGCTAGCAGACGCCACTTCAATAGCATGTGAGCTGCTAGCATAGCCACCAAGCAGTCAATGAATCAAAGTAATCCAGAGCAAACAAGCTAAATCAACGTCGCTTTGGTGTTTACCACCACCATCATCATCATCATCATCATCATCATCACGGCGTGTGTGTGTGTGTGTGTGTGTGTGTGTGTGTGTGTGTGTGTGTGGGCTACACGCCAGCATCATCTCCTCTAAGCAGATTAAACAAGCACAGGTCTCGCTGGTGGCGGCGGCAGCACTTCCTGTCTCAGATGTCACGTCTGCCGGGATGCGAAAGCGTCACGTTAACGCCAACGCGGCGCCATTGATGAAGTACATCCATCTGGAGCTGACGTGATTGCGGCGGGCTTACAAACAACCGGGGAGGCGGAGCACAAAGTCCCGCCCTCTGTCAAGGGTGAGGTCAAAGGTTGCCATGTAATAGCATCACCGTGTTAATTAGTGTCACAGTAAGGAATGTTGTCCGAATTAAAGTCAACAACGGAATTTTCGTGGTTCCCCGCCCACTAAGAGCGGGGTGAGACCACGTGAGGCTCCAGCAGAGGGCCTTTCAATGGCGACCGCAACATCCAAGATGGCCGCCAGTGGGAGTTTAAAGGGGGCCGGCTGGATGCTACACAGGCTAACAGTGATAAGACCAAGCCTTCTCTTTAATGACCAGTAGGGGGGGGGGCGACCTAAGACCGTAAGCCATCACATGAGCCACGTATCGAGCATCCCTGCCTAGCTCCAATTTAGCATTTAGACAACAGCATTTTATTGCAGGTTGGAAGTATTTCGCAAAAGGCAATAATAATAATAATAATAATAACTTCCTTCCACTTCCTGTCCAGCCCCCACTCAGCTCCCCTAGCACTGGAACACATTTACAGCAACACACGAGTACAAGTCTTCCATGCCTGCTATATTGGGTAATGGTATAGAGGTGACTATAGGGGTGTTATATCATGTCTAGAGGGCTCTAATGCATAAAACTATGTAGAAGGTCATAAACAGGTTTTCTATGCTCCCAAATGCCAAAATATTTCATTTCTCAATCACAGTCAAGTCTGGAACCAATGACCTGCCCTGAACGAGGGATGATGAACGAGGGATGATGGACGGCAGATCATCAACTCCACGCCGACAGGAACATCTTTCAAAAGGCCTTGGATCCAAAAAAGGACAAACAGCCCGGCTTAGAGCCGTTTAGACCCGTGCATAGCCGGCAAAGTACCCGGTCTTGACCCGCTCTTGGTAGAAACGTGAACAAAAGGCAATCAAGATGCTGAGTCATGGTTACCAATCAGACCGAGCGCAACAAGTGTCTTAGAAGAAACACGCAGACCTTAAAGATCATTCCTCCGCAGGCTGTGATTGACAGACGTGTGCGTGTGTGCGTACTTCTAGAAGCAGCGAGGCAACGTAATGAGAAGCGAACTCCCAAGCGTGAGGAACCAAGCAGCATAAATCAGCACATCACCAGAAGAAATCCACGGCGGCCGACGAGGCGCCACAAACGTCCCCAGACAGCCCCCAGCTGACATTTGAGCGTTGACTCACGGTTTGGAAGTCGGCGCGTCCGCACTCCTGGCCTTGGAAACGGCAGTAGAGCATCATCTCGTTGAGGTCGTGTCCGACGCGCTCCACGAACTCCTTCATGCTGAAGACCTTGGGCTTGTAGGCGGTGAAGTTGGCCTTCTCCCGCAGGAAAGCCAGCACGTCGGGCTCGGCCAGGTGCGGCTGCGGGATGGCGAGGTGCACGTCCAGCAGCGCCAGCAGCTCGCCGGCGTGGTACAGGTCGTTGCGCGTCAGCCGGCTGAAGCGGTACGTGTTGAGGTTACAGATGGTCACGGCGGGGAACACCAGGCTGCCGGACACCACCGCGTCCACGCTGGTCACGTGAGGGAAGGACAGGAAGTAGGCCAGACGCTCGGCGCTCTCCAGGGCCAGCAGGGCCAGGCAGGCCAGCAGCGCCGCCGCCCACAGCAGGCGCCGACCCGTGCCGTGGCCGTACGGGAAGACGAAGCGGAGGCCGTGCAGGGTGCTGCTGTGCGCGAAGGCCTGGCAGGAGCTGGGGTGCAGGCTCTCCTGGCTGCCCCCCCGGCTGCCGCAGCTCTCCTTCAGGTCCATCATCAGGGCTCCGCCGCCTTCGCCAGCGGGCCGCCGGCGCTCGCTCGCCTCCTGCACGGGAAACATGTGGGGATTACTTGCGGAAGCGACACTTGGAAAGTAGGAAAGAAAAGAACCCGTCCTCACACACTTCTGTCCTCACTCATTGACAACAAAGACCCACAGCCGGGGGTGCAAGGGGGGGGGGTCTCACTGGGAACCACCAAAGCTGACACACACACACACACACACACACAAGCTCCCCAGGTTCCATGCTCAGCTAACGGCGAGCCTCTGCACCTTTCCAGCTCAGCCTAGCGAGGAGACATCCGGAGGGTGAAAGTGTGTGTGTGAGAGAGAGAGAGAGAGAAAGAGAGAGAGAGAGCAAGAGGGAGTGAGAGAGCGACAGAGAGAAAGATCTGTTGATGATCAGAGCCACTGTTTAGTCGCGTGCGCCGATCCAAACTCCTCCCGTCTTGCTGGGTCCAGATACATCCGCTTCCACTCCTCTTTCCAGCTCATCTGTGGCGGCGCCTAACAACATGCTCGCACCGTGAGAGCGAGCGAGGGAACGAGAGAGAGAGAGAGAGAGAGAGAGAGAGAGAGAAAGAGGGGAGGAAGAAAGCTGGATACGTTCACTCCCTCCCGCTCACATCACCTCGGATCGACGGCGAAGGAAGAAGCAGGAAGGCGGCCAAGACGCGGACTGACAGACGGATGGAAAGATGGACGGATGGCGGAGGGGAGAACAGTGGCGGATGGATGGCGAGGGAGCGAGGGAGGGGGTGAAGGGGGGGGGGTGTCATGGCAAGTGAAGCAGAAGTGAGGAGCGGCGGCCGGCAGCGTGATGTTGGTCAGGCGGGGGGGCGCGAGGGGGTGGACCAAATAAGACGGAAGAAGAGATGGCATGGAAGTGCGGGCGAGAGAGAGAGAGGTCAGAGGTTACACGAGAGGACATGAAACAAAAAAATATGCTATGTATGCTAGCGGCCCCGCCTCCACCCAATGAGACAAACTGATGACCGAGAAGGTCTCACTCCCTTCCTGCTGTTCTACAGAGGTCTGGAGGTAACAAACTAAAAGACCGGCTGTCAAAATTAGCAAGTTCGTTTTCATTTATTTGTGGTTTTTCACATTAAAAGCACGCACTTAGTCCACATTAAAGCCGTTCGCAGGCTGTCATGCGTCTGCCAAAGCAACAGGGGGCGCCAACGTTCAGTTAGGCCCCAATGACTTCAACTGTGACAATAGCCACAAATATAAACACAGCTTTTACACGTCAAGCTGATTAAAACAACTTTGCAACATCTTCATTCGGAAATCACTTTTTAATGAGCTAAACAAAATGCGTTTACTTTGCACGCCACGTCGTCAATTAGCACAAAACTAGCATGGTGCAAACTGACGCAGCTGGGGGTCATTTTGCTAATTAAACACAATTAGTAGGTTAACACGAATAACATGTGGAATGTACATTCGCTACAAAAACCCGTGGAAAATATGAATGTCCGAGTGAAGAAGAGATCCTTAAGACAATTATTTAGTGTATCGTCAGCTTCTAAAACACAAACTTTCTACTTTTCTTCCTCCTAACGAGCCAGTTTTCACTTACTTCCGGTAGGAACTCCACAGCCCGGCGTGGGAATCATCTCCTCTGGTCTTCTGTGGCTGTCAGCGTCTAAGCGTCTGTGTTTGGGCTTGTTTGCCTTCAAATGAAGAGACTTTTCGGGGGTGTCGGACTCACGGCACTCACGCCACGCAGGACCGAGACGCTGCAGCTTCCCCTTCCAGTCCGCCACCAAAGCGGCCTCACCTGGTTCAGGTCGACGCCGGGAGCTCAATGAAATCACCTGCTGCCGGAGGAACCGAAACCAACACAGCTTCTTTTGCTAAACAAGTGGATGTCATCAAATTTAATAATTGTATCATTTTGTAAATATCGTTATATTCTAGTGTTAAATATTGCTAGGGTTATTGATTAAAAAATGCAAGTAAAAAATAAAAATGTCATCGGTAATACTGGCACCGGATGTACTTGATATCGAAGCGGTAACACAATTGGCAGTATCGACCACGCCGAGTGATCACGGCATGATACACGGGTGTGGCTGCTTCAGGTTAGCCCCGCCCCAATCTGCTTATCGGCCAATCATGTGCCACCTCACTCAAGAGTGATTATGGGACGACGAAGCCGCCATGATGGAGGTCATTTAGATATGTAAGTAGAGGTAGCGTATTATTACCTGCTGATTGAAGGCCAAACGGACATGATATTGGCCTTTAACACCTTTCAACCCAAGATGGCGGCTCTGTTCTTGGCGGGTGTCCACTCTTAGTTAGACTGAATGGTACAAGCACCTTTTAGCACGTACAAGCACCCTGCATGGCGTGCAACCTGTTTTGTTTGCTTTCTATTTTATATATATATATATATATATATATATAATCAGTAGGACACTGAACGTTACATCTGTTCCTACACTCTGGTGCTGACCCCCCCCAATCAGGACATGATGGGATGCCAAGCGAAGGCTGCCCCCCAGCGGTGAAAACATGTTACAAAATGGCCACAGCGTCAATCAACACCTTCTGTCACACCTGCTGGTGACCTTTTAAAAAGGTCAGCGAGGCGCAACAATGAATGAAAATCACCACGGCACTCGAACACACCAGGATCATCTGTATTACAGGAGCGTTGCTTTTTACAGACGTACTGAATAATTATTATTTATGGAATGATCTTTATATTCTTATCCCAAAAAAAAAAAATACATTTTGTCTCATCTCCAACATGATATCCATAGGAAGCATGATGAAGTATCAGCGGCGTTTGCGGGTCAGTTGGCGTCATGGACTGTAGGCGTCCTCGGGGAGCGCACCCAGCAGCTCATCCAGGTCATCTACAAAAAACAAAGACGCCGTGAGCAAACATGGCGTCCTGGATGTTTAGGAAACGGGAGATGCTCACCTGCGTCCCAGCCTGAATCCTGCTGGACTCCTTCTATGTGAGGGTCTCGGTCGCCGCCATCGTCGTCGTCCTCGTCGAACACCAGCTGCATGCGAGACACGTGCTCCTTCGGGACACTGGGTGGCGACGCCATCGTGTCCTGGATGGAGATGTTTATTGAGTACAGCTGACGTCTCCACGTGCGGATGTCAGGTTAAAATATGTTTTTGTGGCCCACCGGCACCAACGCGGGGGGCCGAGCCGCGGACCGACAGGCTCCGTCTGGCGAGTAGATCCTGAGCAGGTTGTTGGGCGTGACGTTGAGGTAATGGTTCCGATGGGAGGGGGAGAACACGCTCACCTGCAAGCAAAGTTCGGTTGTTCAGTTTGGCCCCGTGTGGGCTGGGGGTACGCTACCGAGGAACGGGGGTGGAGGGGGGCTCACTCGTTTCAGCAGCAGCACGGCGCCGACCTTCAGATCTCCCAGGCGCTCCTCCACCAGCCGCCGATGCACCGTGCCCTGCATCTCGCCTTCAGACAAGAACACGGAGACAAGTAAAAAATAAAACAGTCGTGAGAGAGCAATGCGCACCCGTTGGATCTTTGAACACGGCCTTGGCGTCGGCGTGCGTGTGGGTGATGCTCTTCAGGAGGACGGCCATGTTTGGCACTTTGTTCTTGGACAGCTGCTTCAGGGCGGCCTGCGGGAATGCGGGGGCAAATCTAAAATCAAACACGGCGAGGGCACTCGTGACACGGAGCTTCGGCGGGAGGGAGGACCTTGCGGAGCACCATGACCACGCTGTGGGAGCGCAGGAAGCAGGAGGGGTTCCGCTCGTCCAAGCCCATCTCCGCCTTCATCGCCGCCCAGGCGCCGGCGCTGAACTCCTCATCCTCGGCCTGGGAGCTGCCGACCTTTGGGATCACAGCACGTATGTATCATGGTACATACTTGAGAAGTACTGCTTTAAAGTCACATTTGTGGTATGACTGCACGTAAAACGTACATAAGAGTATTACATACATGACCTGGAAGGCGTGCCTTCACGCCGTGAGCGGGAATCTGAGGAACAGACACGACGACCTCATCCAGACTTTGACTGTGAGCCTGAAAAAGTGGAACAAAAACATCAGGTTCGTTTCCTGAGAGGAACGGACCACGAAGGACAACCTGCTGTGGGAGGAGTCCCGCCGGGCCCGGGAAGCGTCGCGTCCTGGGCTGATGAGGCTCGGCGCGAGGACTCTTCCTGGGCACCTTGCTGGAAGCCGACACCAGCTGGACCAAGCGATTGGTGAGAACCGGCGTGCTGAGAGGGTGGGGGCTGAGGGCAGGGGATGACGACGGGGGCGAAATGGTCTCAAAGAGGCCACGCACCGGGCGGGATGAGGGACCCGGGGTGGCTGCCTGAGGAGGCTTGTGAAGGGTCCTAGAAAGCAGGCCAGGGGATGGAGAAGACACGGTAAGACCTGGGAAAACAGCAGGACTCTGTGGTGGGGCCGGCCGGGACCAGGTGCCTGGAGTGGCTGCCTTGTTGAGGGTCCTTGGAAGGGGGCCAGGGGATGATATGGAGGCAGTGAGACCGGCGAACACAGCAGGACTCTGTGGCGGGGACAGGTGGGTCGATAGTCCTGGGGTGGCCCGAGCTGCCTGATGAGAACTGTTGAGGGTCCTCGGGAGCAGGCTGGGTGCCGGGGAGGACAAAGTGGCATTAAGGTAAGATGCAGGTCTCTGTGGAGGTCCAGGTTGGGGGGTCAAAGGAGCTGCACTCGGACCGGATGTCGAGACGGACTTTATTTGGGTCTCTCCGCTGGTTGGAGGCTGCAGCGCTTTGACGGGGGGGCCAGGGGCTAAGAACCCCATCTGACGATCACACTCCTCCAAGTCTGCCAGATCCACATCCCAATCGTCAAAGTCATCTTGGGCCACCAAAGGCTTCTGCTGCACACCCGAGCCCAAAACCAAGACAGACTCGGGTACATTTGGCTTGGGGGGGTGAGCCTGAGCGATGGAGGAGAGCTTCCTCAGACTCGGAGCAACAGTTTCAGAGGAGGCACTTGATGCTGAGCAAGGACGGAGGGATGCTGGTCTCGCTCCGCTTGGCTGGAGGTGCTTTGTACCGGACTCTCTGAGGCCCCCAGAAGGGGCGCCCTGTGGGAGGGACCACTCTGAAGCCAGCAGGTCCTGCCACACAAACAACAACAACAACTGAGGTTTTGAGTAGTTTAAAGGCAAATTAGCTCATTAACTTCTGACTATCCATTATAGAAACAAAAGTTCCTAGTTAACACTGGCTGAAAGGGGAACGTTTTAAAGGGGACACATAGGTGCAGGGGGAACGGTTTAAGGCGGGCACATGACACAAAGTGAGCCCTCCATTGACGACCTTAATGCAAGCCTCTAACTCCACTCTTCAAACTCTGTAACGAACGTCCATATACCTTTTTAGAGTGCATTTTCACCCTGAAATGTCACCAGAAAGCCCAACATCTCGAACGTTTTGTAGCAAAGATGATTAACAGTTGGCATCAGGTGTGTTGGCGTCTCACCTCATCGTCAAAGTCCTCCCCAATGCTGAACAGCCCACTCAATTTGCAGCTCTGTAAAATAATCAAAATAAACCAAAGGAGTCTCCCCGCCAAGCTTGTTTAACAAATAATGTTTTAGCAAATAACATTTTAGTCTCATATGCTAATGAAAAACACTGCACCGGAAGTCACGTTAGAATGCTAACTTCCACGGGAGGCTAACGTGCTTACCATGGCAGGCATGAGACACCACGATCAGTGCAAACGACGTCCAAAGCCATCCGATGACAATCAATCTGACTGTTTTGTCTTTTAAACGTCTGTTGTCCGTCAGAAAGTAGTAGTTGTCGAAGAAAGAGCTCTGTCGTCGATGCTTGAGCCCGCGATTCACGTTCAAACGTGATGACGTAGAACGTGAGTTCCCAGACAATGCGGAAGTGGAGCGACCCGCTGCTTTGTTGAAACCTTAAAAAAAATGTAAGAACCTTTTTTTTTATCTAACTCTACTTATTTTGTACGCAAGTAAAAACAACTAGCTAAAAATAGCTAGCTAAAAATAACTCGCTTTCATCCAAGAGTTTTATCATATCCGTTAACATGTCAGTTGGTGCAATGTAAACTCAACACTGCCACCTGTTGGTCATTTTTGGGAATGACAAGTATCTGTTTACACCACCATCTATTAATAACTGGTTCTGAATTTGCGTTTAGAACGTCGACGACTGTGTTCGACCCCCAAGTGTAAGATCAAGCAAGACAAAAGGACAACGGCGGTTTTAATGATGAAACCTCTCAGTTGAAACCTGCTACTGCGTTCAACTCCTCCACTGAAGGGTGAGCCAAACCTGTTGGGAAACATTTTTAGGCTCCTCTTCCGAGATTCACCTGCCCGGGCAAGTTAGTAAACACATTGCCGCTTCGATGGAACAGCAAAATAACACTTTCTTCTTGTCTTTTGTGTATGGTGTTCTCCATGTGTCCTCCATGAAGTGAAAGCGCCATGTCAAAGAACACGTTCCCCTTCACCACCACCACCCTGCGCTCCCTGAGGCTGGAGCAGGAGTTCCAGGACTGGGAGGATGCACGGCAAGCTTTGGCCCGCAGGAGAGCCATGAGCAGGGCCCCTCTGCCGAGAGCCCCCAGGCAGCGGCGCCTCCAGGAGGTCAGAGCCCCCCCTCCTCAGGCCCGATGCCGAGACCCGGCCATCCATAACACTTTCATGTGTGGAGACATGAAGGGCGTGTACGCCGTTCTCAAGGACCCCGCCATGGTCAACGCCCTGATGGAGACGGTACATGAGGAGATGGTGTGGGCCCCAGAGATGGGTAGGACGTTCCTCATGCTACTTCTGCGTTGGGTGTTCCTCTCACCGCGCTGCTTCCTCCTCCGCCAGGCATGTGGACCATGAGCTCCAGGGTGAAGCAGACGTCCGCCTTGCGACTGGCTGCCGGACGAGGACACGCGGCGTGCGTGGAGGAGCTCCTGTTCCGTGGGGCCGAGGTCAATGACGACCCCGGGGGCAGCACCGCGCTCCATGACGCTTGCGCGGGGGGCCACGGCGTCTGCGTGCAGCTGCTGCTCTCTCATGGAGCAGATCCTCAGGTGTTGGCTCTGGACGGCAGCGCTCCTCTTCACCTGTGCACCTCGCCTCTGTCGTTCCAGTGAGTCGATGCTCCGCCAGCTTCATACTTGGACAGATACATCAACATGTTAGCTACACGATCCAGCATTTATCCGCCTTTGCCTTTTACACAGAACCCAGCAGGACTGGATGTTGCCGTAACTGAGACTTCACTGTCCTGTCCCGGCTTTCTTACACACAGGCACCATCCTGCCTCTGTTGCTGCCCGCTAGGTTGTACTTCTGTATAGAGTTGACCCAGCAACCCTCCACATTCTGAGATAGTATCAGAGCCAGAACAGAGGCAGGATGGCAACTGTGTGGAAGGGTACTCTGTAATTCTCGGACCAGACTGGAAAGATCACACCGATTGTGGGATGCTGTGTGAAAAGCAATATGACTATAGGACTATGACTGCCCCGTTTTAGTGGGTTCTGTGTAAAAGGCACAACATTCCAAGATGTAACTAGCATGTCTGTCTCATCCAGGTGTGCAAAGCTGCTTCTAGACGGTGGCGCCGAGGTCAACGTGAGGACCAAGGACTCCAGGCTGACTCCGCTGCACGTGGCCGCCCTGCGGGGCCTGGACGACCACGTGGATCTCCTGCTCGCCCGCGGAGCCGATGTCTTGGCCACAAACCGGGAAGGAGAAACCCCACTGAACGCGGCGTGCTCCAAGGCCGAGAGGCCGTCCGAGGCGGGGCGCTACCGGCGCGTTGTACAGAGTCTGCTCCACGCGGGGGCCGACCCGCACACGGCGGGCAAGAAGCTGCACACGCCGCTGCACAACGCCTGCGCCAACTGCTGCCCCGAGATTGTGGAGATTCTTCTGCAGCATGGAGCCGAGGCGGGTGTTAGCAACTGTGCAGGATACATGCCCATGGACTGTGTCCTACAGGTACGACATCACATGCGTCGTCTTAAAAGACGCAAGATAAACACTTCTTGTCCTCTTAAGGTGGTGGAAGACTACGTAGACCAGCATCCTGAAGATGTGGTTCGTATCCTCCTCAACCACGGAGCCAAGCCCGTTGCAACAAAGGTTGGCAATGAAAAGTCCTTCACAAAAGCAATATTGCATACCTTTGGTCCACACAGATCACTTTGACAAACCCAGAGTCCATTTTGGTTTCCAAAGACAATTTAGTCTGTTTTTCAATTAAGCTAATTGAAGTCTTCTGTAATATTTGAATATTTGATGCATGTACTTCCACGTGCACAGATGCTGAGGTCGTGCGTTCTCTCTGCTGCCACATTGGAGGTGATACTCAACTCGTACCCGTCCATCCCCCCGTGCGACTGGATGGACGGCGGGGTGTCCCGGGAGATATACCAGGTGACTCCTTCTCTATCACGTCTCCGTGACCTTTTGTCAACCCCCGTACTTTCTCGCAGGGACACCCAAGCTTCTTCGACTTGGTGCGTCAACGCAGCGGTCAGCCTCGCTCTCTGCAGCATCTGTGTCGCTGCACTTTGCGGCGACATTTCGGGGCGCTGTGCCACTCAAAAGTGAGTGGCTTGGACATTCCCGGCTGCCTGAAGGATTACCTGCTGCTGCACAACGACGGGACTCTCCACTGAAATCTTGACTCAGTTTTTCTGCGATTTTGTTTTTAAAACTTGTTTGGCTTCCCCAGCGTGTCATATTGGCACTTTCACCGCCTTTTGGGTCAGATACCCTGCAAATAAAAACGTTCAAAAAACAAACAACAAAAGTTGTTTATCTCCACAGGTGTACCTCAGTTTGTTATTAATTCTTTCCAAAAGATACTGAGCCAATCATCAAATATAAATCCAATATATCTCTTACAGACACCCAGAAATATGAACAAAAATACATTTATAATACATATAATACATGCATAAAACCACACACAATCATTCTAAGTAAAGACTGGGTGGAATTTATTGTAAATCTTTCTTTGGCCCCATGGTGGGTTATTTAGCATTAAAAGTGCACAGCCAGCAAGTCAGTAACAGTAGGGTGTTTTTGTTTGAAAATACCGCCCTCTAGTGTTTCATTGTAGTATAAAATTGCAATCCATGAGCTCAGCCCTCCTGTAATCTCAGGACTATGATTTCACCTGAAGGTTTTTCAAAATAATTGCGCAATATTTATGAAGAAAACCTTCCACCAAATGGGGGAAAGGAACTTGTAACGATACTTTTTAATTTGCCCAACACTGCACATAAACAGAGCAAGATTTCTGTCTGATTTAAAGATATAACCAGTCTGAACATGTTATTATGGGATTGTTCATGTTGGATGAATTTTCATTTGAATTAATTTGACATTCCAATCTTAACTCGCATGAATCGGAGTATTGGGTTCTTCAATTTTAGTTTGTGACATCGCCCCATTTATTGTAAAAATATTACCAATAAAAGTGTTTAAATTCGTTGTTATGATGTGCTTAAGGTGTTGAGCGGCTGGCTGGTGATGACGTCACACCAGCTCCCTACCTAATGTATTGTTTTTTTTTGGTTCCAGGAAGTAGCCACTAGCAGCTAGCATCGAGGCTCGTCTTCAAACATGCTCTGATTTCACGTCTGGACGGTAAGAATAGTTGACATATTGACTACCACACACGTTAAACCATAATATATCAATTGATGAGTGACGTTATGATTGAAGAAATAGCACATAAGAGCCGAAAGAGCTGCTTTTTTTGTTAAGCTTAGTTGTGCACACTAGCTCGCAGGCTAGCTAAACTTGCTAACTATTAGTCAGGTCGAGAAGAGGCGTCATCGTTTAGCATCACAGCACACAAGACGAGCTTTTATGTCAACATTTGGTGTCTTGCTGGTAGCTTGGATATAAAAGTCTTAAGCTAAAGTAAACAGCTGTTCCGTGAATAGCGTCGCTAGTTGACGTAACTGACGAAAGTCCCACTGTTGCTAATCGGGAGACTTAGCCGCGTTAGACTGGAGTACCTGCCTGTTATTCTAGAACGGTTTGTTGAATGTATTTTTATACTCTACGTTGGACCAGTCCATGTAAGACCATGACAGGGATTGTGACGTGTCACGCAAATAGGATGTGTGTACTTTACCCCTAATTAGCTTCTTACTGCCATTAAAGTTGTCATCGTGTAAACAAGTTGTGTGTATGTACTTAATGACACTGGGATAGGTACATCTGCACTTATAGCGACACCAAAACCTACACAGATGAAAGCATAATCATAAAAAGGTAATTGATAGCTGTCTGACACCGTCAATCAAAAGTGAGCATTATTATCATTTCAAAAATCCGGCTATCAACTGTGTTAATGTGTCTGGTCTTTGTGCTCAGGTGTGGAGGACAGACAGATGGCAGTGTGTGCACTGACCATGTTGGACGGGATAGGGGGCGAGGTGACGGCGGCAGGGGGCGCTCTCCTCCTGGTCTTGGCCCTCGTCCTGGCCTGGCTCTCCACCCACGTCGCCGAGCGCGGGGACCACATCCTGGGCACCATCCTCACCGTGGGGGCTCATGCGTCCCTCATTGGCCTAGGCGGCGATGACAGCTACGGCGGCGGAGGCCCCCCCGGCGCGGACGCCCCCGAGCAGACCAGCCCGGCGCCGCCGCAGGACAACAAGCCCGACGAAGGCGACGAGAGGGGCGACGGCGAGGGGGCGGTGGAGGAAACGGGCACCGAGGGGGTGAGGACAGACGCTCTGTTGGACATTCGGAGTAAAGCCCCCCAGGCTGGGAGAGGTAACGCTTCAGACGAAGAGGAAGAGGATTACGGCGAAGACGAGGAGCTGGAGGAGGAATATAAAAAGAGTGTCAAGGAAATAGCGGCATCCTCCATTTCTGTACGACTCAAGTTTTTAAACGACACAGAAGAGGTGGCTGTGGTTAAGCCGCACGACACCGTGGCGCAACTCAAAAGGTTGGTACCAACACAACAAACGTATTCCAAATACGTTTAAAGTTCAGGAAATGTATTTTTACCAATAATCCTCAAATTAGCAGGATCGTTAATCTTGTATTCTCTGGCATAGTAAGTACTTCTCTGGACGGGAGCACCAAATCAAGCTGATCTATCGAGGCCAGCTGCTGCAGGACCCCAAGAGAACGCTGCTCTCTCTGAACATTACTCACAACAGCGTCATCCACTGCCACGTCTCCCAGGCACTGCACGACAGCAGCCCCGACGCGGGGGCTCAGGCCAGGGCCGGGCCCGGAGCCGGGGCGGTCTCGGGAGGCTGGAGAGCGGCGGGCGTGGCCGTCAGCACGGGCAGCCTGGTGGTGCCCATCTTTGTGGTGATACTCGCAGTGGTTTGGTACTTCCGCATCAACTACAGGCAGTTTTTCACCGCTCCTGCCACCATCTCCCTGGTGGGGGTCACAGTCTTCTTTAGCTTCCTCATTTTTGGGATGCACAGCCGCTGAGGAGGAGGGCGGGAAGGGGAGAACTCTGGAAGTCAAATGAACACCACAGCTGAATGTGTAGAATGTGTAGACTTCTGCCAATGCCTAAATATTCCTCATTTGGATCGACATCTTCATAGATATTAATGATCATACATTAAAAATATTAAATGGCCTATTGCACAGTGTCGTCAAAACAATGCAGATTTCCACGTGCATTTGATTGATTCCTCCTTGGCCAGGAAGCTTCACCTCATCCCACTGAAGTAGTCAAACGGCAGCAAAAACATGAACCTCCCCGACAGCCGGACTGAAGTTTGTCATTTTGTGTCTTCTAGCGGCGGGGGCGGCGGCATGGTACACTCATCTCTCCATCCAAATGTTTTGCTTTCCGCTGTGTGGTTCTTTGTGTCTTTTTTGGGGGGGGGGTGCAGGAATCTCAGCTTGTTTCAATCAGGTTGATGAAGCTGAAAAATGTTCAAAAATAATGATTGTATAGAAATTAATTTAACATAAGACAAGAGAAGACTAATGTGAAGACAAACTAGAGCAGAGTGGCTCACGTGTGCAATTTCTTAGGGTTGTGTTTCCTGTGAGTTGTCACCTGTCTGTACAATGTGTAAATAAAACCAAGAATGAATGAATGAATCTGACCAAACTCCATCCGGCACTTGGAAAATAATAAAAAAAAAAAGACATTTGGAGGAGTCCTGGACTTTAGTGACATCTCCAATTAAAATCATTTTAAAAATACGTCCCGGTCTTGGTTTATTTCTAAACAACAGTACGCACAACAGTACTATATGTCACTAATGACATTTTTTTTACGACATTTCTAGTTAGTGCACATCACTAGACCTGATCTCCAATGACATTACAAAACTGCACAGGACTATAAAAATATATACAATTATATTTCAAAGGAAATCAAGAGTGTCTTAATCCAGTTTTGAGGTTGATGCAAATGAGCTTATCTTTGTTTACAGTGCACACTGCTCTCCGCCGCCATCTACCAGAACATCAAATGTGCAAAAACAAAATGTCACGTAAGACCATTAGGATCCATAACGGCTACTACACATCTCTTAACACAAAGTACACAAAAAGAAGTTTGCAAACTTGTCACATTCAAGGATGCTAGGTTGTGTGAGGAAATGCCGCATAGAAAAACAGAGTTACTAAATAGGCGATGATGAAGCAGCAGAGGAATGTGTCAACGTGATTGTGCGTGACCTACATGCACACGGTCACATCTTGCGGCGCTCACCAACTGTGCCCAAAACAGGGGGGGGGGGGACATCACCTGAATGCATCATCTGTCCAAACTCTTAGTTTAAGTCGTCGTAGATGCTCGAAATAGAAGGTGCGGAAAGTTTGGGTCTCTTTTTTTTGCTGGTCAAGCTGCTGATGTTGCTCTGAGAGCTGCCTCCTCCTCCTCCTCCTCCTCCTCCTCCTGTCAGGCTTCCACTTCCTGCTTCAGCTCCGCCTCCGCTGGTCAAAGCCAGAGAGCAACGCTTCTTCTTCTTGGGCCTCCGAGGGTCTGAGTGGTTTGTGCCTGAAAATAAGGAACAACACTGTTAAAAAGACAACTACTAATGACTAATATGCTCTGTAGAGCTATACGGACGAGTTAGCCAATCAGAAACCTGAAGAAAGTCAACACTGGAAAAGACACTAAGAACAGTAGTGAATTTAGGAAAATGATGTGTGACCTACTCTTGAATATCAAATGTCATGTATTGAAAAAAGGATGACTCAAACACGTGATGGCGATAAGTTCCTTACTGGCTCTGGATGAGGCGGAGTCGGTGGGGGAAATATCCGGGGAGTCTTCCCACTGCAGGCGGCTGATCAGGCTCTGGCCGCTGTCGGCAAGGTCAAAGGTCTCACTCTCCATCGCGGTGTCGGCGTCGGGAAGGCATGACCTGGGACAGGAAAACCATTACATGATGACTTCCTTCTATAAGTGAGTGCCACTTAGCTCTCACTCATATTTAGCATCCGTCAGATACATCCTCATCCTTAACGTCTTATTTTGGGAATAAATGTCATCGCATTGCATTTCATGTCACTTTGCTGTTATTAAGGAACTACTGGAAGAACACCGGTGATATCATCCATGTGTTGGATTCCATCAAAGTGATATCATCCATGTGTTGGATTCCATCAAAGTGATATCATCCAGGTGTTGGATTCCATCAAAGTGATATCATCCATGTGTTGGATTCCATCAAAGTGATATCATCCATGTGTTGGATTCCATCAAAGTGATATCATCCATGTGTTGATTCCATCAAAGTGATATCATCCATGTGTTGGATTCCATCAAAGTGATATCATCCATGTGTTGGATTCCATCAAAGTGATATCATCCATGTGTTGGATTCCATCAAAGTGATATCATCCATGTGTTGGATTCCATCAAAGTGATATCATCAAAGTGATATCATCCATGTGTTGGATTCCATCAAAGTGATATCATCCATGTGTTGATTCCATCAAAGTGATATCATTCATGTGTTGATTCCATCAAAGTGATATCATTCATGTGTTGGATTCCATTAAACTGATATCATCCATGTGTTGGAGTCCATCAAAGTGATATCATTCATGTGTTGGATTAAGCCCATCTGATTTCATTCACATTGGGCTAATCTGATAACATTCATGCGTCAGATTTGGTCAAACTGATATCATTCATGTGTCCGTTATCACTAATGTTGGGGAACCGGCCCATCTGATATCATTCATGTGATGGATTGGGCCCGGGGGCCGGCAGTTGGGAGGGATTGCCGTGAAAAGACGGTGGCGGTGGCTGTAAGGTAACTATCACAGACAGAAGAGGGCGCCACTGAGCACAATCCCCATGACAACACACACACACATATGCACATTAGTGAAGCAGACATGTGGGGATGGGAGGGTAAAGGATGGAGGATTGGGGGGCACACTCACGCGGACGGCCCCAGGAGGAACACCCTGACGGCCCTCCTCTGTTCGTCCGTGTGCTGGGGACATCGCTGAGACCTGGTGGGAGGGGAGGGGAGGGTAGGGTAGGGGAGGAGGGGACACAAGGTGACGTTACACATCCCTGACTGGCAGACTGGCGGTCGTTGCCGTGGGGGGAGGGGGGGGGGGGGGGTGCGTACATCTGCAGCCATTTTTTGCCATTCCATTGATGGTGGCCAATGGATCATTGGCCACTTTGTTCCAACACAACAGGACCTTGCATGCTGGAAAGGAAAGCCATGGCGGACTTTCACTTTCCACCATGACATTTCACCTTGGCGCCAAGGTTAAACCCCAAGGTCAAACTGAGGATCAGACACACACTAGGTCACTGTACACGTGTGTGTGTGTATGTATAGTACATACCTGGTGCACATCTTCTTGGTGTGTTCAGAGATCACGCCGCATTGCTGCACACAGATAGACCACTTGAATCCACAGTAACACAGCCTCCTTTCCACCACACGGCAGTACGAATACGCTTCAGTAGCCTTTTTCATTGCATTCCCACTCCATAGGCTTCCTTAAGTAGCCCTTGTAGTGGAGCCAGGCACACTGCTGTGCATCTCTGGTACTTAAGGAGCCAAATCTGGACCTCATGTAATACACTTTGTGATTCCCAATGCAATGATGCCATTAAGTCACACAAATTAAAAGTGGCGCAAGCAGACTTTTGCACCTGAACCTCACCGTTGTCAACAACGATCTCACTTCCTCAGGCGCGAGACTTTCGTAGCTGATGCCGGCGTTGTAGTTGTTGTACTGAAAGGCAGACACAGAGCGGTCAGAATCCACAAGCGTTTACAGTAAACACGAAAGGTGACGATGACAAGAGAGAGGCGTCACCTTGAAAGCTTCGGAGCTGACGCCGGTTCCGAGCTCACCTGTCAAAATCATACATTAAATTATTTATCATTCATCATTTATCAAACCTCCCACTGACTCCCATCAGAGCCAGCATTTTTCAACGTAGCGTGCATGAAATGATGCATTCTCTCATTCGCCGTTTCATTTTGGAGAAAAAAATAGTACAATTTGTCAGTTTTACAATTATGTAAATGAGACAATAGTGTCATCTAACACTCACGCCCACTGCCACAGATGAATTGCAAGCCTGTGGGAAACACTATCAGCAGGAATTATTCCTCATAGTAACAGGCAGTAATAGTATAGGAACCCACCATTTTTATGTTTAAGAGATTTGGATCGCCGTGGTGAATTTTGATTCTGCACAGGCAAAAAAAAAAGACATAAGAAAACAGCATTGTTATTGTTTTGTTTTTTTTTAAGGAGAAAACGAGTAAGACAACCTTATCTGACTTCTTCTTCTTGGCTGCAATCAGAAAACAGAAAAAGTCATCAGTGTGATGCTGCACTCGTTTTGTTTGTTTTTTTAAACGAGTCACTCACATTTCTTCTCGGCGCCGTACGACCAGTCGTTGTCGTTGAGGTCATCGTTGTCTTCCTGGTCACTCTCCGACTTGCTGACGTTGTTGTTGTTGTTGTTGCTGGCCAACCTGTCAAAGCATGAAACCCGGAGAAAGGGATCAAACACCCAGCTCAGTGTTCAGAGTGAGGTGTCGTATCGTGTCGTGCCCACCTGCGGCTGGCGATGCGACTGCTGTTGCGTCCCATGCCAAGACATTTCTCCAGGTGGGGGGCAAATCGAGAGGCCGCAATGAGTCGCTTGCAGTTGGGACACTCGCACTCTTTGTTCTTCCACTGATTATACACTTGTCCAAATATGTCCAGCCCCGGCTGATCCACAATCTCTACAAAATGAAAGACACAACACATTTATTACCAACAATAAAAGAGTGCCTGGAAAATGATCAAAGGCAGGACTAACCAAATTCCTTTGTGCTCTCCGGGTCAGTTTCATCAAGGAAGAAATAGCCGTGCTTCACGGCTCGATGCACCTCAAAACAAAGGCCCAAACAGGCGTCCTCCACCAGCTCAGAGTAGACGTCATGGACCAAAGCCTGCAACACAATACATAAAGTTTAACATCAATAAAATATATCATTTCTACACGTATACGTATATGTACATGTATCACCTCCAGCCTGGTGTTGTCTGGGCCTGAAAGGGCCATATCCTCCATTTTCATTTGCAAATCTGTCTGGTAAATATTGATGGTGAGGCAATGAAATGCTGACCTGCAGATTCCAACGAAAAAGCCACACAGTTAAACTCATCATCCATCCATCCATCCATCCATCATCTATCCATCACAACTTCAAGTTACTCACTTTGAAATTAGTAGTGAGCAGCAGATGCATGTCTCTCTTCATCCTGTGGAGGACAAATTCACATCTATTGAGATCCAAAAAAAGACAACTATGTCCAGTTTGATGTATTATTTTTGAATACTGTGTACTGTAGTATTGAGTGCTAACAGTTGACTACAGTAAAAACAAACGGATGTTTCAATTTGCGTGGATATTTACGAGCTAGCTGGCTATTAGTTGTCGGAAGTATACATCATAATTGATAAACTGTACTGACATGTGGTGTGGACTGTCAACATGCTTTCGATAACAATTTTGTGGTTATTGTGAGCATTAAAAGAGAACAGCATCGCCAACGCCAAGAAGAACTAACAGCAGCTTGCTAGCAAACACCTGCTAGCTATAGCCACACATAGCAGTCACGGGCGCGCGGCACAAGCGTAGAAAAAAACGGTGCGCGTGGCCGTGGCAGTGACATCACATTTTATTTTGGTTTCCTTTTACCTCGTCGTCATGGACCGCGGACTCGGAACCGGGCTGAGACATGACGGCGTCACTGCGACAAAGCTCCGCGGACGTCCATTGCGGTGGTTGTCACATAAAAAACGGGAATAAAGAATAAAAGAAAAAAGGAAAGAAGTCCAAATTGTTGTCTTTTGTTTTGTTGCGCAAACCAACCAGCGTCGCGAGCCTGCGGAACAGTCGCGAGGCACGCCATGCAGCAGTGCTCGACCAATTAACGGCGCCGAACAACCACACACTTCCGGTTACGTTCACGGGCATTCGTATTTTTCGTGTTTTAAAGGGGGCGTAGCAGAGGATGTTGGTACTTATGTAAAAAAATGATCACACTACGGAAGCCTGACGAGGACATACGCCTTTTTTTGTTGCGCTATTAATATAGTTTCTTGATCTACGACATAGTTAGAATTGTGTAACATGACATGTAACATAAGGTTTCTTAATAGAAATTAAGAGTATAGATTTCAAATATTGTAAAAAAAATCAGTTATTTAAGAGAAACTAATTCTTCCAAGCACTAATACTCCTTTAATGACCAAATTAGTGTAGAGACATTCAAACAAAGCACAAGTTAACTGTCCAAGATTGTTTTTTTATTTGCCCAAATACTTGAACTACAAGTACATAAGAACACCCTCAGCTATAGAAAACATCAAATTTCTTTTTGTGAAATGATCAGCAGTACAAACCTTGTAAAGCTTTTGCTCTTTTGAAGGAAAAAAAACAAGCGACCGACAGGACAACAACGCAAGAGGTCGCAAGTGAGAATTTGCCAAATGAAAATATAAACAAAACATGAAGCACTCCATACAAACTTAAAACAGTATTTACAAGAAAAAATACAAGTTGTTCTCCCCCCCTAACCCAACTCCACTGGCACCTCTGCTCCCTTTTACAGCCAGACACTTTAATGAATGTGTGTGTGTGTGTGTGTGTAGGTAACCAATCACAGCAAAGCAGGAAAAAAATGGACAGTATGTACATTCATGATATTGCTGTGATATGCACATACACACAGACTCACACTAAAGGGACACATTTGCTGCAAGTGCATATTTTTGGGCGGGGGGGCAACCAACAACACTTAAATGAATAAGGATTTCCGGTCAACAATTGAACTTTGAATCCATTTTTTTCTTCTTTTAAATAACAGCTTCCATTGCAAACTCTGTGTTCGCACAACAAACTGGTTTATTTCTGTCAGGACAGAACAAAAAAAAATGTTTTAAAAGTCAAAAACTTGCAAACCGAGAGGAATTGTTTCACACAAACATAACTGAATGTGTCACTGTATTATGACACATCATATGAAATAAAAATATATTTGCAGTGCCCATACAGAGTTTCAACACCCTCCCTTAAACTTTTTTTTTTATGAAAAATGTGTAATCTGCTTCCTTTTGTAGATTTTGTTGACAAGAAGCCATGTCAAGGCACACACTCTCTTTTCAACTCTAATCAATAAAGTGTGGAAATTATGCAACATTTATTGGCTGTTGTGTCCAAAAAAAAAAAAAAAAAAAGCAGGCGCTAAATGAAGTTAATTTGTGAAAAGAGAGGGGTTGCAAACTTTATGGGCACTAACAGCTTTTAAACGAGAACACGGCTGAAGAAAATCAGAATATTCCAGCGACTTTAAAAAAAAAAAAAAAAAAACAGACATTCATCATGGCTTGTTGGGTTTTTTTTTCTGAAAAAATACCACCTCTTTAAGAACGAAACCATAAAATCCAAATTTGAAGAAGAAGAGAAGGGAGAAAAGAAGTATGAACAAGTAGACATTCTAAAGAGTGCAATTATTTCATACACGCACACACAGCCCCCCCCCCCCCCCCCCGGCCTCACCCCCTCCCGCCCCCACCTGGTTATGTTCTTTGGCTCTGAGAAGCCTGTTCACCGCTCATACACACACACACACACACACAACAATAAAATAAGAAACAGGAGGCTCGGCACATTAAAACTCTGAACCGTAAATTGTCAAAAAAAGATGGTGGGGAAAAAATGCTTGCAACATCGCCAAACCAGCGGGATGCAGTTCTCGAGTTAACTCTGGACTAAATTTGGGATTTTGGACAAAAACTGAGAAAAATGTTACAAAAAAAAAAAAAAAAAAAAAGTGGGCATGTGAAATGGGAGGAGTCGTTTGCAGGGGCGCCCTCTGGTGGTGGGAGGTGGTGAGAGAGAGGGGGGGGGGTTGGCACAGTGGCAGAGCTCCCTGGATGGACCCTTGTGGCTCAGCTCAGCGCTGCTCAGTCCGTCTGTCGCCACGGCGACGCCGCGCCCGCTTTCAGTCCGACTCGCTGTCCGACGAGTCCCCCGAATTCGACTCGCTGCTGCTGTCTTCCGACTTGTTCTCTTTGTCCTCCACCTCGTCGTCGTCTTCGTCGTCGTCGTCGTCCTCTTCGTCTTCCTTCTTCAACGCAAACAGCGGCGGAGAACTTTGAGTCACGTGGGAAGAGAGTAGACGAAAAAGAGAGAGAGAGACGCCACTTACATCATTCTCATCATCTTCTTCCTCCTCCTCTTCCTCTTCATCCTCGCTGGAGGAGGCGCCGTCGGAGGAAGCCCTGTCCTGATCCTCGTCGTCGTCGTCATCTTCGTCGTCGTCCTCCTCCTCCTCTTCCTCCGTGTCCTGTGGGAAGCAACAATCAGACAGGCTGAGCCTTGATGCAAAGCGGATCACAAGAGTTCACTACATGAAGCAACCAGCAGAGGGCGCACAACACATTGTTTCCCTTGCCAAGGAGCTTTTTTCTTTTCCAGCCTTTTCCGTTTGTGTTCAAAATAGCTGGATTTGGATGGAATTTTCAGGAATTGTCAGACAGAGAGACCTGATCACGTTTTGGGGGTGATCCAGATCACCTTCTCAATCCAGGATTTTTTAAAAAATGTTTCTTTAACATTGTAAGATAGGAGCATTTGGGCATTTAACTCCACAGAAAATGGTACATGGAAAGAAAAAAAAAAGACTAATCCAGATAATGGAATAATTCCAAATGCTATTATAAAGAGTATGAAAAAAAAGGGGACCTTTGGAATTTTCATAAGCACCATTATATAATGCCAAAACAAAAGCCATGGAGTTGGAGCCACATACTGAAAATGCTAACTAATACTGATATCATTAGGAATCCAGTTACTAACGCTATGTTATCACGGCCAAGGAATCTAAATATGTAGATGATACAAATGTAGGGCTAATATTTATGATGTAAATCATCATTTTGTAATTTTATTTGAGATATACCTCGTTGTGACTTTGTGTGCTTTTATTTATTACTCCATACCTTGGTCACCTGCGGTTGTTGTAAAGTGCTTTACCAATAAAGTTGGATTCCATCCTTTTACTAGGGATCTAGGAAAGGTGTTCTGAAAGCCACAGTCGAGTTCGGAGACACTTACGGATTTCTTGGCTTTGGCCTTGGGTCCTCCTGGTTTGGCCGTACTTTTCCTTTTCTGGAACACAAAGTGGGAACGTTTTAAAATACATCAGACACCCAAACTCCTTTTACAGACGGAGGAGTTGCTACACACCTGAGAATTATATTCTTTGTACGTGTTCCTCACTTGAGAAGACACGCTCTGATCGGAGAAGGCGAGAGACGTTAGATGGTTTGGTTTTTGAGCAGCAGATGTTGTGAACGTGCGAGCACTCACAGCAAGCCACTGCTCCAGCAGCACTTTGTACTGCCTCTGCATCTCCTCCGCGATCTTCTTGTAGCGGTCCTTGTCCTTCAGGGGTAACCTCTGCCAGCGGCTGCCGATCTCCGTCATCCTCTCCTTCATGGGGAGGTGGTTGAGCTCTCCGTTGGACAACATCTCCTGGGAGAACTTTTGATATCCGTTCCTAAAAGCACGACCACAGCGAGGAGGTCAGGCGAGCCAAGCACACAGAGGAGGAACGCCAAATCACAAAAACTCACGACGGCGGCTTCTTGGGTTCGCCCTCAAACTTCATCTTCTTCCCCGAGGCCACGGCGGTGGCGACGGGCGAGCGCATCTCACACAGGTCTCGCTGTGGAACCAGGACCAAGGACGAGAAGGTTAGACGCTGGCGGAGCAAACCATCTCAAGTCAACGGTTAGCGAGCCGAGACCAACCTCGTATCGTTTCTGGTCCTCTGCTGCTTTTTTTATCCACATGATCTTCTCCTTCTTCTCCATGGTGCTCCAAGTGGCTTCCATAGCTTTCTGGGCCTTTGGACGGTCGTTCTAAAAATAGAGTTAGTTCGTCAGCCGCATTGCCGTGTATTCCAAGGAATAACGTGGAGAAACGAAAAGATCACCTTAAATCTCGCCAGGTAGTCTCCGATGACGCTCTGCTGCCAGATGTCCTGCGCCGTCTTGGGCGGGTCCGGCAGACTGCGATCCTCCTTCTTCTCCGACTCCGCCTTCAGGACGGCCTCCAGTCGTTTGTACTTCTCCTGCGCGACATCGCGGATCAGCCAAAGCGCATTTGCAAAATGGCCCGACACCCCGGCGGTCTCGGCGTACCTTCTTCTTGTCCGGCAGCTCGTTCCACATGCGCGCCAGGAGCCTGGTGAGCTCGCTGTCGGAGAGATCTGGGCGCTCCTGGTGCAGTTTGGGGCGCTTCTCCTCCGAAAAGATGAACATGGCGGAGATGGGCCTCTTGGGTTTTTCTGGGGTGACCTGTATGCAGACACCAGGGAAAGGGAAGATCTGAGTAATATGCCGTTTCCCCCACAGGACTGCAATCTATGTGTGGTGGTGGCTGGCTGGCACCGGGTGGTGTAATGGGCAAATTTGCATAATTGGCTGTGGCACATTAGCAAAAAAACATGAAATATGTTTGGAGCCACAAATTAGCTCTTTGTTTTTTCCTTTTTTAAATGTCACAAACAAGACTGAGCCGTTTCCAGATGGCACACAGAAGCACTTCTTGTTGAGAAGAGCAATTTGTGCGTTCATGTCAGAGTCGCCAAAAGTCTCCTGGCTGGATTTGTTGCTAGAGTATCTAGAGGGGTCGGAATACTTGCTAAATTGTTGCTAAATATGGCAACACCGCGCCCTCCTGCTACATCTTCTTATTCACTAGTAGACCTGCCGTGTTATAATGTGTTCATTAGCCACGGCCAACAGCTAGCTAGGTCTAATGCATGGGAAACACCGTTTTTTTTGGGTACCTTAGCTTTAGAGTTCTTCTTTTTGGATGCGGGGCTGTTGGCCACGCTGCCTCTCTTGAAGCCGACCTTGTCCTCGCCCAGGACCCGCTGCTGCTCCTCCTCAGACAAACTCTGCAGAAGCACGAGGGAACAGAACCGTGAAGGCACCAACAACTAAGCTTTTATAATTAAACTCATGAGAAAGCGGCCAAGTGCATGCCAAGGCGACAGAGGCCACTATAATCCTTAATAGCATCACGTTTCAGCCAATCAGAGACCTGCTGTAGGTCATTTCCACTGGTAAGTCAAGGAAAATGTCAAAGATAAACTAAAAATCAAAATGATTAAATAAGAAAAGACACTTACGCTGAGGAATCTGTTCATCTCTATTTCATACTCCTTCTTCCTCTGCAGAGAGAAACATGGCGGTTATACTCCGATCGGGTGCTGGCGAACTGATTTCATCCTCGGCAACAAGTCACCTGTTCACAGCGTTTCTGGTAGGCGTCCTTCTCGTTCTGCTTGAGCAGCTTCCACCGCTGGCTGCACATCACCATGCGCTCCGTGCTGGGCACGTCTTTCATGCTGGACATCAGCTCGGCGCAGAACATGGAGTAGCCGTTCCTGCAAGCACAAGCCAGTGTTGAGCAACCCCCCCCCCTGCTCTCCTTCCAATCTGGTCACCGAGCGGGGGCAGGGGGCAGGGCACTCACGGTGGAGGTTTGTCAGGACGCCCATCAGATTTGTCCTTCAGGTGCCTCTCGGCTTTGGTCAGTGTGGACTTGACGATATCCCCCTGGGTCAGGTTCAATTCCGGGTGCTGTTGGATGTATTCTCGCATTGTCCCCTGGAAGAAGCAAAGCCAGAAATTATATGACAATGCGTGTATTTATTGATTTTTATTAATTTATTTTACATTTTCAACTCTGTGTTGAAAACGGTTATTCACTAGTAAATAAAGCAAGGTGAGTGGAAAGTGGTCGGAGCTAATGTCGGGTTTCTTCAACGTCTCCCATCTCACCTCATACAGTTTCTGCTGCTCCAGCGACTTGGCGATCCACTTGAGTCTCTTTTTGTCTGACAGCTGCGTCCACTGTTTGCCCAGGCAGTCCTTGATGTCTTTGGTGGTGGCCTGGGAGATGAAACTGAAGGTCAGCGAGCGCCCGACGAGATCAACGACGTACCAAATGTACAGACTTACATCCGGGTGGCCTTTGAGGAAAGCCTTCTTCTCGTGGGTGTACCACAGCTGTTGGGGCGTTTTTGGCTTCTCTGGGACATTTGAGCTTTTCTTGGTCATGCTCTCCACAAGGTCGGGGTGTTCTTCCCTGCACGAACACAGCACAGAGTCAAGGGAAGCGTCTACATGTACGCTAGATACCACAATGATGCCAGATGAACTCACCTGAACCTCATCATGCTGTGCATAAATGTCTCTTTGTCCCGCAGGAAGTCGTCCACATATTTTTTCTGGAAAGGTGACGAAAAAAAAACCCACACAACTTAGCATCCTTTCCGCTGCAACAACAAAGCCTAAGACTTGCCTTTTTTTTGTCGGGCAGCTCTCTGTACTTCTTGGACAGGATCTTGGTCAGATCCAAGTTGCTCATCTCCGGGTGCAACTTTGCATACTTGGCCCGCTTCTCCATGAAGAAGCGGAAGTATGGCGTCAGGGGCTTCTTGGGGAAATCCGGATGTTTCTGTGCGGCAAAAGGAGACCCAATTGTCGTTGAATGTCACGCTACACTCGGCTCATGAGACAAGACCATATTGGCTTTTTAGTTTTATCGAGTCACAAAACAATGCATTAGTACAATAAGTGAAAATTGTCATAAAAATGATTACAATTCAAAAATAACAAGTGATATAGATGCTACTAGCCCACGTTTTCATGGACGTTTTATGTATTGATCTGACAAGCTTAAGCATGTTTGATCAAGGGCACAATTACTACAGCTTCTGCTTGGACATTACCACGGTGGCTACAACTTGCAGGATCTCGTGACACAAGATCTTTTGTCTTACCTTTATTTTCTTGCCTTTGTATGGGTTCTTGATGTAGTCCTGAGCATCAAATATGAGCTCTGTTAAGGTTCTGAATTTACGGATCTGTGAACAGGCAGACAAAAGAAACGTTCAGTCTCAAATGTATTGCATTTGTTTCTCGAGCATCAAATTCAACTGGCCGACCTCTTTAGAAACCTCCTGCCACTTCTGCTTGCACATCTCGGCCGTGTAGGAATTGAAGGCCACCTTCTGCCAGTCCAGGTGGGACTCTGACGTCTTGTACTTGGTCAGGTCTTTTTGGGGCAGGGCCACCTTCATGGCTTCCAGCAGCTGGAGGAGGTCATCCTGTGCCCAGGCTGAGGAACGGAAACGGTGGAAAAGTTAAAAAAAAATATATACTGTATGTCATCCACACATTTTTGCACTGGTAGAAAATGTTCCATAAATAGTGATTGCTTAGACTGTGTAAAGATGGTTATTACTGATGTAACTTGTTCAAAAACAAACTAATATTACCTATGTCACATGTTGTCTCCATGTCTCCATTCATTTGTGGGCGATACCTTTTTGAATCTGGGGGAAAAATAAATAACTAAAGTTACTAAAAATCATGTTCGCATGTCACAAAAAACAACACATTTCAATGAGAATCAGACATGAGTGGTTCAATAATGTATGCAAATCACAAATAAATAAAATGTTTCGACAAATGTAATTTTTTTATTGTAAATTGTTATAGGTTGTTAGTGGAAATAAAACGGCCAAATAAACGCGATTCCAAAAGGGAGGAATCGGAATGTGTGTCGACATAATGGGTTATATTCATTACACCGCCCCTTAAACGTTTACGCTCCATGGTGAGACTCAGTGATAGCTTGTGACGGCTTCCAATCTCAAATAACACAGCGGAGGGCTAACTAGTAGCACTGCTAGCTCACCGCCCGTCGAGCTAATTCCACAAAGGCGGAATTTGGCGTGTCTCTGTACGGCTCTTTCATCCCCGTAATGGGATCCGCGGACAAGCCAGGGCGACCATTTTCTCTTCCAGCAGAGATCGCTTAATGGAGGATTTGGAGTGTGAGCAGCGGAGGTTGGGGAGGATCCACGGAAGGCGGAGGCGAGCGGACGGACAGGCAGCTGTAGGCGACCAGCTGACCACGGGGATCTGCTTTGGGGCTCCGTGGAAGGGGAGCAATGGCGACATGGAAGCACTGCAGTCAAAACTGCGCCACTCGGAGCCTCATCACCTCATGGTCGTGGCTCTTGCTCCGCCGTGCCAAACTGCAGCCCCCCGAATCCTAAAAATGTGGACTTGTGCCGGGGGGAAATTGACACACATTCTCGTTTACCGTTCCTAATTGTCTTTTGTGGTGTTTCAAAACAACGTGTGTGGTTTTTATTCGAAATTCAAGCGAAAAAACGTGCTACATTCCCCAACGAGGCGTAGCCGAGGAGTGCATCCATGATGGCGGCTGCTCGTTGTTCGTCGTGTCCTTCATGGCTCCAGCTAGCTAGCTAGCTAGCTAGCTTAGCTGAACCACCACTATGCGACCCAGAACCGCCGAACCTTTGGATGGTAGCCATCATGCCAAACGGGATCAATTAGGACTTTCCGTGGCTAAATAACACAAACAGTACAACGCATACATAGGAGATACGACCCAAGAGTTTAGGGGCATTTTCACGACCAATGGCGGCGTTTCAGTCAACATGTAGCGTGGTTGTTTTCGGGGGAATGGGGCTCCAATTTTAGCCCAAAATGTAAACAGTCCACACGGTCGACATGTGTGCCTTGTTTCGGGGACAGAATTCGCATTGTTTACCACGATGTTTATATTCTAATATATATATTATATATATTCATTTTAACATTATAAACAAACGTCGTGGTAGTGGAGCTACAAAGACAAACCGTTTAAATAAAATATGAAAGCTACATTAAAACAAAGTCAGTATGTTTACTGTAACAAACCGAAGCCGTTTGAAAGATGAACTCGAAAGGACTTAGGGTAGCGTCGAAGCCCGAGAAGGCTCCATGGTGCCACAAGGCTCGAGGTCCGCCATGCTTCAGCTCAAACCTACCGTGACAAGGTCCAATGGCGCACTGCTCGGCGACGAAATGACGGGCAGAGATCTCAACCACGAGGGCTCCCAAAAAGAGCACAAGCGAGGTCTAGAAGGCGGGTTCTTCGAGCTCGGTGGTCGGTAGTCCGGGTCTGGTCGGTGAGAGAGGAGGGGGAGAGAGAGGGCGGTGAGATATTAAACCAAGATCCCTGATGGCTAACCGAGAGGGGCGGCTGGTTGTTCTGCCAACTGCCGCATGGAGGTCTGGGCGCCGAAAGCACCGCTCGCTCTTTCGCGAATGTAACCCAAATATAACTTCGGTCGACGGGTTTCTATGAAGGCGATTTTCAAGACCCATCCGTTTGAATTTAATTTCAACAACGTTTAGCGTTACCTCCGGGCCTTGTGTCGAGAACTTTCCGCCCGCCGCAGAAGAAGCACGGCTATGGCCGCCCTCGTCTGTACCCTTCCCACCGTCGTTGCTTGTCGAGCTAAGTACAAAGGGGCTTCCGACCGACCCGCGTTTCCACACGTCTAAAAACACATGTATGCCTACTTTTGGCGAATTTAGTCGCTCGTTTGTGATTTTTATGGCGCAATCGTGTCGCGTTGGAGCCCAGCGAGTGCTCCGCTGGCTTACCTTGCTGCACGGCGTGAGCTTCGGCGTCGTTGTGGAGGAAGAAGGGGAGGGTTGAACGATCGCCAGTACTGCGCCGTCGGTCCTCGGCTCCAGTCCCCGCAGAGATGATTCTTCCCCCGCCTCCATCTCACTCGCCGTCTCCCTCCAGTCAACGCGTAGCAGCTTCCTACTCCCCACCCAACCATTTCGCTACGCCGAGACGTCCTCCATGTTGTCCGAGCGTTCGACGACCGCCGTTGTTTCCCAAGCGGAGCCATCGCGTTTACATCTGGAGGGGCGACAGTGGCCGATCCTCCGCCGATGTTGGCACACTTTGATCGGGCAACTGCATCTGACCCGCACGCCTCGAGTTAACACGGATCGCACCGCTTGACTAACCACAAATTTGGAAAGCTATATGCTTGTACGGACATATGTTGGCGTTGGTCATTTTTAAAAGTTAACTTTAATGTCACTTGTCTACTAAAGTTGATTATACTATGTGACTGAATGAGTCTCTGTGCCGTTGCACGTAGGAATGCTCGTTTTGTAAATTGTGGAAGGCTGTTTGACAGATTCATATTAGATCAGCATGTTTTTTTTCCCTTTTCCAACTCCACCTTGTGTGTTTGTGGGCGGAACCCCAGGCCGTCCAATCGTGTCAGCCCGGTGAGGAAAACAAACTGCTCCTAGGCGTTGGGCCTTGTTTAAATAGTGAGGCGTTCGCTTGCTGTTGGATATCTAATGTAGCTCATTTGTAATTTTGATATGCATTTCACATTTGGAGTAATTTAAGCTTTTGGAAGGCGAACGTGACGTTTGATTCATCATCCAGTCGTCCCACAGGGCAACTTTTCAAATGGTTTGTGTTTTGTCAGCAAACTTTGACAATGATTAAACGTACGGTAATTGAACATTGCAGAAGTGCACCGTTTGTGTAGTGATTTTTTTTGTAAATAAAACACCATAACATTTGATAGCAGTGTTTTATTTTTAAAATCCTAAGCATAAACATGATTTGGCACAGACAAATGAATATGTATAAAGGTTTTTCTCTTATTTTTCAATAAACAGCACCAGTTAAATGTATTTTCCCACTGTGTCTCATGAAAAGCAATAACACACACACACACACACACACACTTCAGAGTATCTCATAAGCATGAACTGAACTCTTCATACAAGGCTAAATATATCGACAGAAGAGGGAATTTTACCCAAAGAAGGCAGACATCTTGACGCACGAGAATGAAAATATTAGTTTAAACCACATTAGACTTCGACATGTAATGCATTCAAATGACTTGACCTCACATTTCAAAAAGAAACATCCACACAAGGAAAATTCTATATCTAAAAAAAAAGGTGAACAAAATGATCCCCAAACTAATGCTACATGAAAGGATAATGTGAGAACTGAGAAGAGATAGCGACAGCAACCTTCCAAAATTAATACATAAGCAAACATTTTGTTTGTAAAGATACCCAATATTCTCATATTTTTCTCCATACAATTAAATTCACCTTAAAAAGCAACTTTTTTTGTGTTTGTTCAAGGCAATGGAGACTCATTGTACACGTCCTCCCCGACATCCTCCTCAATCTTCACCTTGGCATCATCCGCATCCAGCTGCAACACCAACAAAACGTGCTTAACAAGAATAAAAGGCTAATATTTAAAATCAAGATGGACGCCCACAGGGAAGTAAATGTACTTACACATTTCATCTCCAAAGTTGTGAAGAGCGTGCCGGTCATCCCCATACGCAGGGGCACGGTGAGGAGGAGGATGAAGGGCAGCGCCAGCGAGAAGGGGCTCATCTTCACCACCCACAGGACGGCCAGGCACACCAGCTGGATGAGGGTGAACATGTGCATCCGCATGGGGGTCACCTGTGGCCAACGCACAGAAAACACTAATGCGTCATGTTCACAGTAGTACTTTCCATGTTTTACACAGCAGCAATTCAAATGCTGAATTCATGTCTATAAAGAAATGTTTTTAGTCAAAGTCGACCTACGGAACAATTAAAAATGAGGCCAACCGCTAAATAAAATAATAGAAATTACAGATAAATTTTTGTCATTTGTCCATTTCTGAATGAATCACTCCCCTCCCCCTTTTGTCCTATGAGGTGCGTACCCTTGTGGCGTAGGCATCCGATGGGTAATACTTCTTGGGCGTGATCAACAGAAGCATCCGATCCCACATTTGGATGCCATTCAGGGACGTGACACCCATGTAGAGGAAGATGCCAAACAAGGCCGTCATTGGGATCATCTTCAGGATGGGCTCCATGTAAATAGACACACCTGGAGTCCAACATAAACCAAAGTTAAAGTGGGGCTGTTTTGATTGACACATTCTAAAATTATAATTGAACAAAAAACCCACAAAAACAGAAAATATTTAAAAAAAGAGTGAAGTTGATTTCTTTTAAAGAAGAGTAAAGCATGATAAAAAAAAACAAAAACAAATGGACATCCTGCTTTGTTTACTTACCAACCAAGATGGCCACCAGAATGCCGCTGATCCTCTGCTCCACCACCTTTTCTATCTCCGGTTTGGGACCCTTGGACATGACGGTGAGCGCGTTGGCGTGGGTGACGGAGCGCACGGTAGCGGCACTCAGCCAGGGCACCCCAAATATGGAGGAGATGCCACCCATGATGACGAGGAGGAGCAAGTCAAAATGGAAGCCGGACCCTTTCACCATCTTCCTTTCCGGTTTGCTGATGATGAGCCTGCAGATGGAGGAATGGTTGGAATTTGGCGGTCGCCGTAAAACGCGGTGTGATTCGTTTGTCGCACGCACGTGGTGATCTGGGACTCCAGGAAGATGAGGATGAAGACGAGCAGCGCCGGGACACAGGAGGCGGCCATCATCCAGATGGGGAAGGGCTTCTTTTCTCCCATGGGGTTGATAAACCAGCCTCGGGCCTGTGGGTTGGTCACCTGGACACCTCTTGGCACCACAAGTTTCTGCAAGACCGAATCGCCGTTTTAGGTAACTGCCAAGCACGTGTGTCAAATGTGAGCAAGATTGGTTGAAAAAGACGGCCATCATTAAGCGAAAAGGGCGGGACAACGTCATACAGGACGCGTCACTCACCTGCGTGTACGTGTCCTTAATGTTGATGTCCACAGCAATCATGACAAAAATAGCGATGGGGACGCCGAAATCGCCGATCAAACGTCGCAGCTGTGGAGAGACCAGCCGCCATCTTAGTGGGAGCGACAGGAGACCTGACCCGATCCCGGGTCGCTTCTTACCGGGCCGGGCAGGAAGGTGCCGTTCTTGAAGAGGCGCAGGAAGTAGGCGATGAAGAAGCATCCCAGCATGAGGCACATGGACAGCAGGGCGGTGTTGGGATAGGCCTTCATCGCCGCCGTGGGTTCAGGGCTGGTCTCGTTGCTGGCGTTGAAGACGGAATTCTTTGGGACGCCATGGTGGAAGGGGTCTTCCGCAGAGTCGTTGAGCTTATGGTAGTTCAGAATCAAGGGGTGGGCCTTGAAGATCTGTGCGAGGTAAGAAGTTCGAGGTGAGGGTCGGAAGAACAAGAGGAAGTCGCAATGAGGTGAGGGAACCTTGAAGAGCTTAAAGAAGGTCTCGTAGATGAAGATGAGAGAGATGAGGATGGAAAAGATTTCCTGGGTGAAGCGGGAGATGAAGCGCACCAGGAAGCTGCCTTCCACGGCCACGATGATGACCACGATGACCACCAGCCACATGCCCACCCAGATGCGTCCCACTATGTATTCGATGCCCTGAGACTTGCAGAACTAGCATGGAACGGACAGAGAATGCGTGTCAGTCACGCCAACCCGACACGGGACTCACAGAGCAGCGTCATACGGCGTAGAAGGCCTCCTCGAAGAGCAGAAGCGGTCCAGAGAAGCCGAGGACGAGGACGGGCTGGGCGGCGATGATGCAGAAGATGACACCCTGGATGCTGGTGGAGATCATCAGCTCCGACACGCCCATCATCCTCTCGGTTTTGTCGGCTAGGACAAAGAAGGGAAGGGAATGAAACCACCGTGTGTCTCGTGCGGGACGCGTTCAGGCCCGCTGCTCTACCTAGAAGACCTCCAAAGGTGATGGCCGGCGACAGGGCGGCGAAGTAGATGAAGATGACCGCCGCCAGGACCTGAGCGTTAAGACCGTCCGTGTAGTCGCTGATGTAGTGGCGGTACCGACGGCTGATGTCTTTCACCATCCCCCCAAAGGGGATCCCGGTGCGGGCCAGAGGGTCTTCTCTTGGGGGTTCTGGAGCTTTATCAACTGGACAGGTGGACAGGTGGACAGGTGGACGCATGATCAGGTCCAGAAGATGATCTCAACGTGCAAACCGCTTACCTTTCACCCGGTCACCAAAAGCGAGACGGGTGTCGTTGGGGCGGAGTCTCTCCTGCAGCATCTTCTTCTGGAACTTGATGATGGGCTCAAGCATACCCTGGTCCTGGATCTCGGTGGGGGGGATGACGATGCTGCAGTCCATGAAGTCGGCGATCGCGTTGGTCAGGTCTTTGTCAGTCTCGGCCAGGAAAGCCTCCAAGCAGAACACCTACAGAACAGACGGTGAGAACTTCACCTCATCTGGGACCGGGACGGAACCGTGCACCGGGCAGGTCCTGTTCCTCCCTCACCCAGTCGGCCATGAGAGCCCCCATGGCGCGCCCGCTCTCACTGTAGTCCACCCCACTCTGGCTGGGACCCAACAGCACAAAAACAAAGCGGACCGGAACGGGACACTCCAGGGTGGACTCCATCACCACAGAGTCCTTCAGTCGAACAAAAGCCACCACCGGCTTCTCCAGGATCTCCAAGACACCTTGTGGGAAGATTCTTTTCTTATTTAGCTTCAACATCCCAACATTTCAACTGTAACGTTTGCTGAGGTCATACCCGTGAGGACGATGGACGCCTCCATGTTGTCAGAGGTGTCTCTCTGCAAACACAACACGTTCAGTATTTGGTGTGGAAGACCATCAGCATGATGTCTCGTACCTTCTGAGAAACTGAAAAAGTCTGCATCTGGATGTCTCCTGCGGGGGTGACCTCTGGCCCCCCAATTTGGCTGGAGGAACAAACAGAGACCATCGTCTTTGGAGAAGGACCGCCACTCAAAAAGGGACGTCGGCGGGGGTGTCTCCTACCTGCGTCTCATGAGGAGAGCTCTGAGCACGGAGTCCCGATCGCTGGATCGGATCTCGTTCTTGCCGAGGAGCTCGTCGGCCACTTTCTCGGCCACCGCGGACAGACTGCTGGCGTTCAGGTCGAAGATGACGGCACCTGTAGACACGGTCAGACGCGGTTGTGACAGGCTTCGCTACACATCTTAAAATGCAGCATGGAGCTCTGCCAACTATTTTCTATTCTATATCATTTTGTTTATCTTCATGGAATATGTTCCACTCCTTGGTGTTACGTTACTACACGTGGGAAGCCCCCAACAAGTTACCCAGCATGCCTTGTGGGTTATATGTTAGCATAAAATAGTATCGTTTTGAATGTATGGTAATGTAGCAGTGTTTACTTTGATACCCACTTAGGTCCATGTAGTGCAGTTACACTGCGTATTTCCCATGTGACTTTTTGTTGCACCGTGAGTAAAGGGAAGCGTTTGGTTCAAGGAATTTTTGTTACAGCGTACATTTTTCTCCGAGTCTCAACTACTTGCAGCTTTTCCCCATTCCCGAAAAAGTGGATGACGTGCATAATAGCGATTCTTCCAATAAACATTAGCATTAGCACTACAGATACACAAACCCCAGTAAGGTTTCAAACCCATGTGACTTCAACTGTTTAGAAGAAATAATCCTCCAAACTCACCTGTGCTCATGGTCTTGCGTAGCTGGATGAGACTCTTGAAGGTCAGGTAGGACACGTGAGAAGAACTCCACTTCCCTGTGGCGGCGTTGAAGTTCTCCTCGTAGCCCACCCAGCGGCCCGTCTCCTGCCATGTGTTTCCTTGCAGCTCGTTCAACTCCACGTACGCCTGGGGGGGGGTCAGGCCGTGCGTTAAGTCCACACAATGAGAACGAGGGTCAGAGAACCGGGGGGAGAACTGACCTGTGCGTCGCCTCTGGTGGTGGCGTTGGTGTTGAGGTTGAGGAAGGCTGGTTGAAGACACAGGTGGAACATTAGCGTTGCTTCAGGGAGCCACTAGAGGGGGTGAGAGAGCACTAACTCACCATCTGAATCCATGGGGATGTTGTACGTTTCTACTGGTGCTTCGTCATCGTCGTCAGGTTTCATCCCCATCTCCACACCGCGGAGGTCTATTGGAGTCCTGCCGGGGCGAGAGAAACATTTTAGATCAGGGGTCTCAAATGCTCAACCTCTGACTTTTCTTAGGACCCTTTTCCAACGCTTATTTAGTCAAGATCCACTTTTTATTTCAAAGAAATTGAGGCTGATAATAACTGTATGCTGAAAAATAATAATTAAAGTTGCAATACATGTATTGTTATTGACGTCAAACAAATGGCATTAAATAAGATTTGCTTCTTCCTACTCCTTTTGGATACGTGGAACTGCAAATTGTATTAACTAACTTGTATGCATGTTCAAATAAATTCAAAAATAAATGTCAAATATTTGATATTATAAAAATTGCACGATAAAACAATTTTATGACAATTATGTCTCCAACCCAACAATTTGGAATGACATTTTTTTGGTGGATGTTTATTGTATTGATTTTAAAAATAATACCATCATTTTTCTGGCCACCAGAGGGCAGTGTTGATACAGAAATAGTTTTAGGCCGCAAGATGGCAGCAGGTCATCCTTACAGAGGGCCCCTGTAATTATTCAAAGATTTTTTTTTGGCCATAAGGGGGCAGCACTTGCCACTCCTAACCTAACCAAAGCCTTCACTTCAAAATAGCCTTACAAATATGTATTTAAAAGTTGTCAAAATGAAGATATTTATTAATATATATTTTTAAAGAAACTGTCTTAGAAGCAGCTGATTTCACTACATGTTTGTCATACTGGGATGGTAAAAAGCTGGTGATTGACAGCATGAAAAGACAGCGTGGAGGGTATCTAATGATGTGTTGTGACATAAAGACTCACATTGTCAGTGCTGAGGGGAGGGCTGCATCATTGTCTTCATATGACAAGTCCAAAGCCTGCAGTGGAGGGCAAAGGATTTCACGTCGGAATTAGCCATTCAATGAATTTTCCGACATTTGAGGCCACATGCAAGTGCGGCATTGGTTAAGCTTGGCACCAACCTCGTCAAAACTGAACGTGTTTTCCATGGGTGCTTTCTGCGTCGACACTCTCAGCTACTTTTGTACATGCCCTTTGGAGGGAAGAGGGACATTTTGGAATGCAACATTTGGGTTCCCGACATGGGTTCTCGGTCGAAATGGATTTTACACAGCAGGAGAGACAATGGAGACCGGACTAAGACTCCAAGTGTTAGCGTGCAGACTCATGACTGCGGACAGATAATCAATCAGCCGTTGAAAACATCCACTATGAGTGTTCTATCTTTTGGGTTACACCCTCTTCTTCTTAGCGTGTGTCCACAAATGACGAGCTACGCTAGCACAAGGTTACAATAACACAAAATTAGCATCTTCCCAATATTGTTGCGAGTGAGAATGTATAAAAACAAAACACAAAAACAATGAACTTTTAGCAAGTAGATTTACAGAAAAGTGGTACGTTTCCGAAAAAACAAATTCCGATCATCTCCAATTTGAGGTTGCCGCTTAAGATCTGAAGTAGTTACATCTACAGAAGAAGCGTCAAACTTCATTATCCTACAATCAAGGCTTCGCTGTATGCCTTCAAATATCCGCCTTTGTCCCCGCAGTGTACTGGAAAGGCCACACCCCTTACCTGCATGCAGGTACTCCCACCTGGTGTCCGGCACGGCGCTCACGGAGTTGGCGGCGTGAAGAAAATGAGCCGAAAGCGAAGAAACCGTGACGACACCCAACTCGAGGAAGCGGGAACACCCATCGTCAAAACGTACGTCAAGTCCAGAAAACGCCGTAGCCCAAGACCCGTCTGGGCGGGCGTAGATAAGGCCTGCGTGAGAGCAAAACAGGGCTATCATTCATGGACACCTTGAAAGGGGTGGTATCCCCGAGCGCCGCCCTCACGGTTGGTCGTCTGAGGTGCTGAATTCAAGTCATGCCACGCTGGGGGGGTAGAAAAGGGGTAAATTATTGCATCGTCATGTTAGGGATTCCCTCAAACTCAACTCATCCCGTGCCACCTCAGTGCTCGGTGGTCTCGGTGAGTCCGTGGTCCAAACGGGGATGGCGGACCGCCAGTCACAAGGACGACGCCGCTGTAAAACATGAAAGAAATAAGCAATTAAAACTATGAGCTTCAACTGTCATATTCTATCATAGCGATGGGCCTCACCTGCTGACGAGACGCACGTCAACCATTACTGGGTGGTTAAGAATGTGGCCCGTGACCAAATGTGCACATGTTTGATCCCCGGATGACACATTTCGTGCAACCCATACCTATATAAGTATAAAAGAAAATGAAATATACACTTTTGTGACAAGAACATTTACAAATAAAGTTGTATTGTATGTTGGAACAATTCATCAATACATTTGTATTGACTTCCTGTTCCTTCCAGCCCTCCTCGCTCTTTCTGTACTGTATGTGGCAGCTGAGTATTCAGTGCTGAGGTGCCAAGTTAGCATATGATTGGCATAAGGTACATTCCCACCACATGTATTGGGCTTTATTAAATGATCCAGCCCAAATCTGCCTAGCAACAAGTAACCATGCAATGATGTCACCAGAAAAGCCACATAATAATTATTATTATTAGCGTGAGACCACATGCAAACAAATTTTCCTCACTGGTTGCTATGTTTATTTGCAGCTGACCACCTTATAAAATGCATCAGTCACACAGAAAAGGCCCTGCATTCCACGCATCGGTCCTACTTATTATTAAAAAGTACTTACTGTACATGAGACTGTCATGGCGGCCAAACAGCGTGGATGTCTTGTGCTGCTCACAGGACCTCTGACGTCAGCGGTGCTAATGATATGGAGACGTAATCATTTAATATGTTTAAATTGTGATTGGAGTTTTGAATTGTTAATGCTAATGTAGCTAAACACAACCAATACATAAGAAACAGCGTCACTTTAGTTCCACGCTACTGCGGACTCAGGAAGTCTGGAAAAGGAAACAGGAAGTGGCGAACGTAGAAAAAAGTGACACACAAAACAGCTCATTAAGTGGTGAAAATCACCCAAAATTCACCAAATCGCCAAATTAAAGGCGTTATTTGGTCGATTGAGGACGATGGGAAAGCCTAACAAAGATATGTATGTAAAATAACATTAAAAAAGTAGCAATATTCATGTTGGAGCTGAATGAACCTTAATGGTGAGCCATGTTTGGAGAAATATCGTTATCCGTAGTTACCTGTTTGGATGAGACACTTTAAGAGTTGAATATGTACCAAAATCCCAAGTTTTGTTGTTTCTCCGGCAGCAGGAAGTCGTAATTTCACGTTCAGCAACTTTTTCTTGCTTGGCGGCCATCTTGAATTAAGCCCCGCCCACTACGGAAGTCATTTCATTTCATCGTTTTATCACAATCCAAACACACAGAGAATTATCTCTTTATTGCTATTTTTTTGCATTGTTTCGGTTGATTCTGTTCCATTGTGTATTTCGGTTATGTTAGCGTCTAAACAATTTTTTTAATTTCAAAAATAATGCTCTTCCAAACTGTCTTACATAAAATTGTTTTATATTAAACTTCACAAAATAAATTAAATGCAAATTAATCTTTAGCAGGACTAGGGATCATGGTAAATGTATGACAACCCTACTTTGTATTTTAATTGCATTATATTAAACAATATTCTTAAACAGTATATTCATATTAAATCGTATTTTCATTCGAGTTTTAATTTATGATACTAATTAAAAGCCTAACATGGAAATTCACAATTTCGTACATCCTTGAGGACACTATTTGTACAAATGCACACATTTATGTGTATTATAGCAATTATTTGACAGTATATTAGCTCATTTCCTCTCCATACTATACTATATACTATACTACCATATTATCTTGCATGTCTATGCAGTGTTGTGAGTCCATGTTTAACTTTGTCACATACAATCCAAGGATGATGGGAGAGGAGCCGGAGTGCCATTTACATGAAATTAGAATTCTACTTTTGAGTGAGGCCTTTACAAAGCCAGTAAATATGAGTATGAGGTCGCCTAGGCACGACATAGCTCCAGATCATTACCCATCAACACATCATACTTTATTGCCGCCTGGGGATGAACTTGCAAAGACGGTGGCAACTTTACAGCATCACAGAGCATAAAGGACCACCCTACTTGAGGGCCAAGTGAGGCCCCGCTGAAGACAACTGTGCTTCAGGTTTGTTATCACCAGCTTTAGGGGCTATCTTCTCGCTCCATGCACCAAGATGCAGACACACACTGCTCTGTTTAAACTCACTCAAGTTGGGAATATTTAACTTTCAGGATGAAGCTAAGGTACACTAAAATCTTTAAAGGAGAACTTCATGCGACCTTTTGGAATCATCTAGGGACAAATGTCCATGTGGTAAAGGTTTCAGTATTTTGCACAACTAATGTTCTCCAAGAAGGGGCTGCACGGGTATTTGTCAAAACAAATAGTTTAAACAGCAGTAAAAGAGCACGTTCCATCATTTGTGCTTTACGAAACCATGGTTTTACATTTCATGTTAATATTGTAATAATAAATGTATTTTAATATATTAATAGTTGCTTTTATTCCATCTGTCAACTGCAATTGGTTGGACTGCCATTGGTGAATTGCCGCCCCCTAGCGTCGGTTACCGTGTATTGCAACGGCGTGAGTATAGTGCTGATTAGAGACTGAGACTGCGGTGCTTTGTTTCCATGAAGATGGCAAACCTAAGAGAATCAGAATGACTTTTGGAAAACAACACTTCTCCCATCTTGTTGACGCCTTTGGTGATGTGAGACAAAAACATGTTTACACCAGAACACACGGCGGTCGCTAAGGCTGCCGTCTGCTGGGAGCACACACCGTTCTTAAAAAGGAAGAGAGTGTAAACACAAGAGAACTTGAAAGGGCTGACTTTATTTAAAAAAACAACATCAGCATTGGGACAGTAAATAAAAGTAAATTGGTGAAAAGTGCCTTATGATCACCAGGAGCGCTCCTGGTGGTGATGCTGCTTGGGAATTTGGAACACGGGAATCGTGTAGTTGTGTTGGTAAAACACAAAAAGTGAAAAGACGGGCGTTTCATAAGATAAAATCAAAGAAATTGTTTACTTTAAATGAAAATCCTATTGTGGTCAAGCTCAACAGCACCTCTGCTGGTTGCATCCAAGTACTGCATTGCAATTTACTCTCATTGACAGTTATTACACCCAAATTCTGAAGTAAATAATTCGCAAAGCCCGTTGTTGTATATCTAGAAATTATTTGCATCGCACCTGTGCAAGTTCATGCACAGTATCTGAAAAACCGTTATTACAAAAATGCATATTAATGTGACAGAAACATCCGCTTTAAGCTTTTACTGACCTTGCATTCAACAAAATAGAAGTGCACGAGATGAATGCAAAAACAAAAATGAGCCACTTGGACTTCGCTGCCTGTCCTTGTCGCCGCGCTTAACGCAAACAGAATATCCGGGCGTGAATTCATCATAGCGCAGCCGTTAAGCTTTGTGGCTGCACTAGTCATAAGCAGCCTGGAGCTCCGGCGTTAAGAGCTTAGAGAGGAGCCGGCAGCAGAAGAAGAGACGTCTCGTGGAGGTAAGAGTGTAGTGATAACCTCGTAGCATCCCGTCTCACGTGATCGCAGAGCAGCGCGTCCAGTTGCACCGGTTCTCCGCTGCGGACTCCGTCGCAGCTACATGATGACGCAGGGCGCGCGGCTCTTGGTGATCTTCTGCAAGGAGTGGCCCTCGTATGCTTTCTGGATGGTGCCCAACACCTGGGCATATAAAAGGCACATAGAAAGGTAAACAGGTTAAACAAGTAACTTGAACTATGTTCACTGAGATGTTCTCAAGTGGATGCTGCTTACGTCATCCTCGTAGGGGAATCCTCCGAGCTCCAATTTGGAGAAAATCAGCTGCCCATTGATGACAATCTCAAAGCTGGCTAGAAAAAGGAGCATAAACCATAATTTGTATGCACTATGTCACGCGAACGTAAAGCTATGGTATGCTCGCCCCAGCCGGCCACCGTAGGAAACACCACCATTAATAACAATAGCTGTTTTTCTACTTACATCTCCTCCCCACAAAGCCCGACACCTCCGCATCAGGAAACTCGGCCTTGACAACCCGGGCGAGCTCCTGATAGCGGGGCCCGTAGCCTCAGTTGCCACTGGAGGTGAAGAAAAACAAAAAAACACGTCGAATTAAAACAAGGCACTAGGCTAGCTTAGCTATTAGCTACGCATGCCATGAGTCGGCAGCGCCGGCTAAAAACGTCAGAAACATAAACCCAGAGCCAAAATAAAGAGTGTGATAATGTTAGCACTTACCAGTATTCCACTTTTATTGTTACCACTCCCATCTTTTGTTGTTTTTGTTGTTGTTGAGGCAACCACAGCAATCGCAGTGTTAGCAAAGTATGCAAATAGCCGCTTAGCTTGGTGTATAAGAGGAGTCCTGTTAGGGGCGGGGCTGTGGGCGGGGCCACGATGGCACCACAAATACAGGTCACGTGACGGGGGCTTCACCGTATTCACAAAGCACAACCGGAAGTTGTACATTTCCTCGCTTTGTCACATTTGTTTTATGTCTTTCAGGCCACTAAAGACTTTCTTGTTAGTACATCAAAACGATGTTTTAGCTTACAAGTATGACGTTTGCCGAGTGTAGCTCAAAGGTGACACTAAAAAAAAAAAAAAAGAATGTTGATTATCCTTTATAGATATGGGGGAATAACTACAAAAGCACAAACCATATTGGAAAATTTGAAAAACAATGAAAACCATGACATTTGGCACCCACATTATGCACACTATGTGAAATAAATCATGCCAGTTAAGCCTTGACACAGTCCCATTTGTACGGTATCCCTTAGTAGTTCTCAGAACAGTCAATATCACCATGGTGCCATCAATAGAATTCCTTGTGTGTCTAGTACATGATTGGAGATATCCACGCTTGTTAATCTGTGAAAGGAAAAATAATCGCCGTGCTTATCGCTGTGAAATGCCTATGCTTTCATTTGTGTGTGTAGCGTGGATAAAAATATTCACAAAGTGTCCTGAAAGCAGACAGTTTGATGTGTCTGAACGACGTCATGAATGCAACATGTGATGCGTCTTAATTGAAAAATACTGCACCCTTTTCCTCAACTTACAATTTCACTCAGTCGACATGAAATTAGTTTGAAAGTCACGCATTGAAAACCCAATTCCATCGACAGCTTGCTTGCTGTCAACAAAACGAGTCTTACTTGAGTCTAATTTGAATGCCTTTGCACTGGAATGGAATCTACCAAATCGACACCACAATCAGCGTGAAAATGTGTTGAAAAAAAGTGGTTATTGTGGGGATTTGATACTTAAATACTGATTTGATACTTTACTTAAAAGCAAAATAAATTTTTTTGTTTAGAAGTCTGTGTGACTTCCCTTTGACACGCTGGCATTGAATTCCATTTCAAGCGGAACATGGCCATTCGCCGCATGACGACCTCGCCAGAAGCAGTCATGCTAGCTGCTGAGATGACTTGCTGTTTTTTCCGCATAGAACATAGTACATCAAGAGGCCAATACAAGATCCTAGCAAGTGGAATCTCGGTTTCCATCATTGATGAAAACCTCATCCCAAAAATGTAGAAAAACCAAAGCTATTTCTGTCCGTAGGAAATAATGTCAACACAATTCAAATATCTGACCAAAAGGGCATTTCAGAGAATAATTATTCAAAATACATGTACATAAAAATTCTGTTCAACTCTGTTTACATTTGTTGTTTACTGTGGCCCCCAACAAGTTTGGGTGTTAAATACTTGAGCATTGCGAAGGGAGCCACAACAAAGAGGCTGAAGAGCCACGTGGGGCTCTGGAGCCGTGGGTTGCTGACCCCTGGTCTAGGGAAAAGAATGGGCCTAACTGTGCACACCTTGATAGAGGTTTGGGAGCTCCTTAGGCCACACCCTCCCCCGCATTCCGCAAATACACATCAGCAGATATGCTAACATTCCATAAACAGATTATATTGTACTTGGAAATACTCAGGAAATATCAGTAGATTCTCCAAATGCTCACTTGACTCATCAGCTAAGTCGGCCTGATGACAGTCAGCAGGGGATTCCACATTCATGTACATATTTCTTAATAACAATATAAGACTAAATATCAAAAAGTCTACTTTTATGGGGGAAAAGCCAAGATGAAGCAGTACGCGTCCACGTCTAGGTGGCGTGTGGTTGATCCGTCAGCACGGACGACCTTCAGACTCATAAAAACATAAAAATGTTAAACGTCTTCAGTCACTCCTTTTTCACAGAGCGTGGCTCACGTTTCCCAGAGAGGAAAAGAAGGAGCCATGTTGTGTTGTTTTTGAGCATAAAAGATGGCGAGCAGTGAGCTGGCGGCAGGTAAGTCAGGGCTATGTTTGCTGCGTGATCTGTTTTTGCTTTGTCTTTGGAAAAAAAAATCCCAAGAAAACCCAAACCCGTCGTCGCTGTGGCATGCTGAGCAATTTAAAATGACTTTAACCCTCTTCTTCGTTCCTGCATGCATACTTTGTTTGTGAGGATTTTAGTATTATTTATTATTATTATTATTATTTATTCATGTTTGCCCTTTTGTAATACAATTCAGTTCTATCATTCATCATTGTTTACAATGTAATGATATGTTTGCTAAATATTAACATTAAATTATAGTTTCTTTCCCGACTGGCTAGTAAAGATCGCTACCGCCATCTAGTGGCCGCCATTTTCTATGATTATCCAAATAATCAAGTTCCTGTTTTTCCCATGTCAGCCGAGGGCTGGTGTCCATCCCAGTTAAAGATCGTCCTCCTGGGTGGCAGGAACTCAGGGAAGAGCTCCTTAGGAAACCTTCTCCTGGGCAAAGAGGAGTTTGCCACCAAGGAGAGGACGTCCTGCTCCAGGAGGTTGTCTCTGGTGGGCAGATGCTGGCTGACGGTGGTGGACGCCCCCGGCTGGTGGTGCGACTTCACTGCAGAGGAGACCACCCGGCTGGTGAGGAGGGAGATCCGGGCGAGCGTCCCACTGTGCTGCCCAGGCCCGCACGTCTTCCTGATTACGGTCAAGTCCAGCTTGGACTTCACTCAGAGGCGTCGCCGGGCCCTGGAGGAGCATGTGGGTCTCCTGGGGGAGCGGGTGTGGAGTCACTGCCTGGTGGTCTTCACCTCGATGGACAAGGCGGCCCGGGAGGTCCCGGAGGGGGCGGCGGTACGCTGGCTGAAGAGCAAGTGTGGACAGAGATACCTCAGCTTGAGCGGAGGACATGGAGCCTCAGAGCTTCTGGAGAACATCCAGAGACTGGTCACTGAAAATGGAAACCGAGTGTTTGAACTGACGGAGAGCGTCTGCAGGGGCATCGTGGAGGAGGAAACCCGCGTGGAGGAGGCGGCTCATGCCAGGCTTCTGATGATGAAGACTCAGAGATCCATCATGAGAGGTTAGAGGAGACGTTAGGTTCACCTGTGTTGTGTCTTAAATATTCAGTAGAAGGTAGAATTCCCATGTTGGGGGTCAGGGCTGAGGACCAGGATCAGGGTTAGAGTTCCAAATGGACAGTATGGTTAAGGTTAGCTGATGTTTCCTGTGAGGTCTACTAACTGACTACTTATTAGAATGTTGCTGAAATGTGAGGACTGTACCTTCCAGAGCGGGTGCGCCCTCTCCCGGATGTCAGGATTGTGCTGCTCGGAGCCAAAGGTTCCGGAAAGACGTCAGCTCTTAACACCATCCTGGGCCGGGAGGACCGGTCCTCAGGGAGAACGTCCAGCTGTGCGGTGGGAAGAGGCGTGGCGTTCGGGAGACAGGTGACGGTGGTGGACACCCCCGGCTGGTGGATGAACTACTTCAGCGACGAGAGTGCCGTCTTCGATAGGAGACAAATCCAGCTCAGCCCGTCCTTGTGTCCTCCCGGTCCTCACGCCTTCCTGCTGGTGATCCGCGTGGACCGGGCCTTCTCCGAGACCTACAGGAGGGCGGCGAGGGAGCACCTGGAGCTGCTGGGCCGGGACATCTGGAGTCGGGTCATGGTGCTGTTCAGCTTCGGGGACTGGCTGGGGGCCACGACCTGCGAGCGACACATCGAGAGCGAAGGCGAGCCTCTGCGCTGGCTGGTGGACCGCTGCGGGAACCGCTACCACGTCCTCAACAGCAGGACCCGAGGAGACGGCTTCCAGGTGAGGGAGCTGGTGGGAAAGATCGAGGAGATGGTGGCGGGCTGTGGCGGCCGGCATCACGAGGTCGCGAGGGCAGATGTGGATGAGCTGGAGAGGACGATGATGGCCGAGATGACGAGAGCCAAGGACAGACTGACGAGGCGGGGGAAGCAGAGGAGGGCGGCCCGCATGCAACTTGGTGAGCCAGGCCACTCTGTATCGTTTATAAACCTGCTGGTCCAGTCCCTGCTGGAGCGGCACCAGTCCCTTCAACCACCAAAGCAGTTTGTTGATGTTTCAGAGAAGCTCCGCCCCCTCACAGAAGTGACGCTGCTGTTGATTGGCGGCAAGAAAACAGGCAAGAGCTGCTGTGGAAACACCATCCTGAACAGAGACTGCTTCCCCGCCCACCGCCAGACCACTTCCTGCGCCGTGGAACGAGGCAGGATCGGTGACAAGGTAGTGACGGTGCTGGACACGCCCGCCGGCTTCCGCATCACCTCTGACCTCCTGAGGACGCCCTGTGCCGTGCTGCTGGTGGTCAACGCCAGCTCCTCGTTCTCAGAGAGCCGAGGCGTCGCCCTGGAGGCTCAGCTGCAGCGCGGGGGCGGGGACTCAGCCTGGCGCAGCGCTCTGGTCCTGTTCAGCCACGGAGACTGGCTGGGCGACGGCGGCATCGAACAACGCATCGAGAGCGAGGGAGCGGCCCTGCGGAGGCTGGTGGAGAAGTGTGGGAACAGGTACCACGTGCTGGACAACAAGCGGCGCCAGGATGGCGGGCAGGTCGTCCAGCTGATGATGCGGGTGGAGGAGATGCTGGCATCCACTGCGCACGCTGACGCGCTCTGCAGGAAGGACGTGTGTTTGATGCCAGGTGGAGGACAGCAGCTTCTGCATGACGGTGAGTCTGCAACGACGTTTCTAACCTTTTGATGTTAGCTAAAACAAAACATTAGTGCTGGTATCAAATGAATATCTCCATGACAGTCCATCAAAAGTCAGTCTTACATTTAAAAAATATCAATCTTTCATAAAAAAATTAATACATGAATAAAAAATAATAAATATTTCTATATAATAAATAACGATGATGCACACACCCACCTTACCTTGCTGTTGTTGCAGTGGCAGCCAGTGATTCCTCCACGCGTCCATCAGTCAGCCATGCAGTGGATGAAAAACAGGTGGCGCTCTTGGACACGAGGTGGGAACGAGGACGGACTAATCTGGCCGTGTGGAACAGCGGGAACGCCGCTTCCCGTTTGGTCGCCATGCTCGCTAGTGCAGACAGGCTGAGGGCGGGAGGCGGCCACAGGTTAACCGTTAACGTTCCAGGGTGGCTCCACGCTCCCACGATGCTCCTGGTGCTGCCCCACACTCACGTCGGGATGCTTCCAGGTGGGAGTGCCGGCCTCGAGTGCTCCCTCTGCAGCCAGAGTGACCTCCAGAGCGACCGGGCCAGCCTGGAGGAGCTGGAGGCCTTCATTGACTCCTACTTTGAGCTGCTGTGGGAGCAGGTCACGGCGCCGCCTCAGTCATGTGACTCCGCCCCCACGGTGCACAACGACAACGGCGTCGGGGGTGAGCTTCTCTCATCCATCAATCAGAAACTCTCCAAGCTGGACCTCCTGGAGGACATCCGGGTGGACCTGGCAGAGGTGAGGAGGAGTTTGGAGCTCAGCTGGACGATCATACAGGACCTGAGACGCAAAAGCAAACGCAACGCCAGGTCACAACATTAGGTACACCTGCCAGCCCTGATACATGAGCTGTATACAAAAACAATATGTTTATTATTGTAGCTAGCAGTGCTGCACAACAGCATAATGACAATAATAAACATATTGTGAATGAATGAGGAACTGTGGGCATCCTTCACACGCTCGTCCACAAGAGGGAGCTGTTGCACCACCGGACTACAGCTTTGCACACACGTGGACACACTTGAACATCATCCACTGTGGCAGGACATCATTGTGGAACAGCTGGGCCCACTTTCACCACCATTACAGCCACCATTATCTCTCCGTCAATGTGTCACACAGAATGGACATTTTTGAATGAAGATGTCGGAATAAAATATCTGTATTTGACGACTTTAGATTTACAAATGATGTACTTGTACAATATATAATGGAGATAAAAAGGATAAATAATGCTCACAGGTATTCAGTTGATATGACAATTTAATGTAGTGCTGTGTTGTTCATAATTCGTGCAACTTTTATTACTTTTTTTTTTTATATATGCATTTATTGCATTATTTTACCCACAGGAGAAAGACAAATGTTGCTACTGTGTGAAAATATTGTTTTTTTAAATTAGAATAAAAAAAAAAGTTTAGCACAATTGCTAACTGGGTACCCCACACAGCAATGTTTTGATTTGAAATACATTATAATAAATTTAATATAAACTGAATGCATTTCAAAAACTAAAAAAATATAATAGCAAGTGAAAAATGTTTTGTGTTAATGTTCATTTAAATACAACTGTCAACATCTGTGTATTATTCTCATTCCATGGGTAAAATCCCAAATCCTTCCCACTGTTTGACGGTATTATTATTCCTTATTCCTTGCTGGCCATCATCCCATTGGCCCGTGCCCCCCGCCCCCCCATGCCTGCCTCATTAGGGTAGTCCTGCTGCCTGGAGCGAGAGAAGAAGAAATAATTCACTCACGTCCCCACGGAGGTGCCGAGTCCATATCCGTCTCCATTAGCGGCACGGAGGGACCCCCTGGCTTCATGCCTCCTCCTGCCTGGTGGCAGAAGATGGAAGGGAGAGTTGATTTAAGGAAGGAAACATCCATCCTCCTCTCTTCCACGGCACCTCGGCAGGCCACATAAACTCTGAACCCTGAAGAATGTCAATCACTGCGTTTTACGGCTGACACAGGAACACCTCCAAGGGGTGTCCAAAGTCCAGATTTATTGTCCCTTGGCATCTGAAAAACAGAATTCATGATATTAAAATATATGACACTCATTTGCTTTGTTATCTCGAAGACAAAGCTGAGAAGTTTAGCTGAGCAAATAGTCGCCGACATTGGATTTCTTTAGCATCTATGGACCCCTGACTGACACCCCAAGTCCAAAAGTTGCACCCCAGCGGCATGCATGTGTGGTTTGTGTCAAAAGTAAATGAACTCCATTTATTTCTTTTTTTTGCCAGCACCTGGCCAACACATACCCCCTCGTCCCCCGTCCCCTTCTCCATGTCTGCCGTGGAAGCCCATCCATCCACGGTGAGCTGACGGGGGAAACACTAAAGGGCAAAGTTCAGGAAACAATTAACCCAAACGAAGCAAACAGCGTCTCTGCCGCCAATGTGTGTTAAATCATTACATACGTCTGAAGAGTGGGAAAATGTCAAGGAACGGCGTCTGCTCCTTGGAGAGCCTCTCTCTGATCATCTTCTGCCTCCAGTTAATGCCCGGTTATTGTCGTGAAACACCGTACTGTACATACATAAGTACGTACAAGCTACCAACAGCAGAAACTAAGTCCGATTGAGCTCATAAACGGGCTGCATTTGCTCTAGAACGTCTGAAACTCAGAAATATTAGTCTATTATTCAATATTTTTGTGTGCAAATCACTTAAATAACAATGACAAATGTTCCTCAATTGTGACTTTCAATGTGCCTCTAAGTCATGTTTTGGCTTTGGCTAGCTACGCGTGTTTAGCGTGTCAAATAATAATTGCATTTTTTTGTATGTTACAGTTATCACACACATACAAGCATGCACAAGTGGCATACATCACAAAGACGGTCGTGTATTTCATAGCAAGAATCAATGTAACCTTCATTGGTTCTTGAATCAACAGCTGTTAGATGAAGATAAGAAATATATTCCCGAACTTTATTGGCATGCTTGCCATGCACAAAACCAGTCACACGCACCGCCTGGAAAATGAGATAATGGGAAAAGACGCCGGAAGAAACGGCGGCGAATGACTACAAATTGGGATTTCAGAGCAGAGGTGCGCCACGCATGCAGATGCGCAGCGGGGGTCTATTATGTCCGTGTCGAGGACTTCCAGCAGATTAACGAGCGGCCATGGTACACACGTAACCCAGCAGAATGAAGTGAAGTGGCCATGCGTATGAATGACACTTCATGAACCCATATGTTTATCGACTGCGCTGGAGGAAGCGACAGGAAGTCAACGACTGCTGCAGGAAGAGGATCGTGTTTTCATCTCAATGCCATTCAATATGATCCACGTCAATACTCAACTACAGTGGACATCCCCTCAGTTCTTATTCTTGGTATGAGCCAGACATTATGGACAAATGGATGCTTCCAAGGTTGTGGGAAGGGCCTTTTCTCTTCCCAGTCCACGTAAAGGCATCACTTTGGAGTGGAAGAAAACCATCCCAAGTCCCAAAACCATGTAGAAGGTCCACCTGGCAGTTATTGACTGAAGGAGAAGAATGAAGTGATGTGGAATGAGATCGGGAGTTTGGTGAACTTGCTTCAACTCTTCTTCATGATGTTTTTGTTATATCAACTGTTTTTTTAATGTTATTCTTATTTATGTCTATATTTTCATATATTTTATTATTAATGTTATCATATAAACAAATGATGGCCAATCCTCACGCCGAGGCCTTCCCAGGCCAGTTGTGGGATATAATCCCTCCAGGGACGTCCCTCAACTGTCTCATCTGGATGTTCGGCAGCAGTAGCGGCAGTAACGCCACTCTATAAAAATAACTCAAATGTTCAGGGCTCCAAAAAAAAAAAAACACGCATCCATAAAAGCTATTAAATGAAGCAACTGCACCATGATGACAAACGTGCTTTGAACTGCTGAATGTTGACCTTTAACGTAGCGCCAATTAGCATCCATTAGCACGTTGTAGAACATCACCATTCCAAATTTACAGCTCAGTGACCCCCCCCCTCCCCAACCAGGAGCACATCTGCTCTACGGATCAGCAGCCGCTTCTTTCTTTTTTTTTCTGTCTGCAGGTCATCGCCTCCTTGCTCCTTCACTGCGGAATGTCCGTTGGAGAAATATGGCCAGGAGGAAACTTTGAACATCTTAGAATTTGAGGCTTTTTTGGCGTTGAGTGTAAAAGCTTCGTAAACACCGAAGGAGAACATGACCCAAGGGGGACGCTTGCCTGCAGGTCATGAATCACTCACCTGCACTAATTAGCCAGGGAGTTGATTTCTGGCGGCGAGTGCAGCATGAAGGATGGCCATAAGAAGCGTGGGTCAAAGGTCCAAGCATAAAATGAAGATGTTCATGGCGTCCATGTGGTTGTAAATAAATACGCCACGTGAGAAAGACTATATGGATAATAATTCTGCAGTCAAGGCCATTTATTCTGGGATCATTGGAATTCCGCATCCATTCTCATCCCGTCTCTTTGAAGGGGTGATACCCGAGCCGAGTGAGTCCAGGAACCCGGCCATGAATATGCCAACGTGAAGACACCCCGCCAGGAGAGCACCATCACTATCCCTCCCCGCCCTGCAGGTCTGGCTAACATCCTGCGGCTTCCAGCTTGTAAGTTTGACGCTTGATATTCATTCTCCACGGCTGAGTGCATCTCCGCCTCCCAACGCTGGCTCCCAGACGACGCCTAACCCGTCCCAGGTGAGCGAGCTCTTCTTCCCTTGGCTCGCCGTTCAATCCCCTGGCGGCGTGCCCGGCATGCCGTCGCCTCCAAGAAGAAGAAGAAGAAGAAGATGGGAGGAGTTGCTGTGATCCATTAACATTGTGCTCAGATCACTCCGACTCTAAAGAGCAGGTGAAGCCTGTTGTCTCTGAACTTTGGCTGAAGATCCCAACATCTGTGCTTTATATCCACGCGGCGACCTTTAATGGAGGAATGATCATGGCCCCGGAATTCTCCGGTTACCTGCAGCTCTCCTAGCGTGTTGCAATCACGTGGGAATCTCTTCCTTCATGTTGCAATGTTCCACGCCAAGGAATTCTTCAGGTTGTGTGTCCAAGCACTGGCAGCTCGTATTTTACACGCATGTGCTTACCATGACTAACAGAGCACGCACCGTTTCTTTTCGGGACCTAAATACACACTTGCAGGCCACTTCATTAAGTACACAATCTCCATATCTCCCATGTATTCATTTGCTTTAGTAAATATGTGGCGCTACCTCTTCGCCCTAAACACATTATAATGGGACTGTTGTTCCAACTCCATACTGTAGGTGGCATCGTAATGCTGCTTCTCAACGCACCACATATAAACACATTCACGGGGAAAGTGCTGGCCTCACGTTATATACGCTACAGATAAATAAATATTTCAAATGACAGTAAAAAAAATATTCCACAACCACTGCTTTAAAATACGGTAGTGAAAACTAGCTCCGTTTTTAAGGACAAAAGCAAAATAGAGTAGACAAATATTTGCTTTTGGAATATCCATGTTTGTGTGGACATGGCCTCAAAGCGCTCATCAGACATGGCGTGTTATGCAAATGAGACGATGACACCATCTGCCACCAGTGCTGTAGATATATTCCATTGCTCCTGTGGGCATCGCTGGAATGTGTCACCAAAACAAACGTATTTGTAAAGGCGTGTGATTGGATGGCGTCCCCAATCAAGTGAGCATTGGGGTGCCCTGGTCAGGTTGTAGAGGTCACAGGAAGTAAATACGTGGCTGTAGGTTACTCAGAGAGGCCACAGGCGTGATCTCCAAGGAGGACATAGGAAGTGGGTGGGTGGGGGGGAAAATTGATGTGTGCCGGGATCAATAATAGAGAGTATCTCAGCCGTGAAACTAAATCACTCTGTGGCCGCTGTGCTGCTGCTGCTACTTGTCGGCAGGGTGGTGGTGGGTGGTTGGGGGGGGGGGGGGGTGTCAGCAGAAAATAGCAGAGTCATTTTTTTGTGACTGCGGGTGTTTTGTTGTCACGCTCCATGGGGGGGCCTTACAGGCGGTGTCCGTGATGAGGACAGTCCATGCAGCCTGGGTTGGACACATCTTGGAATTTTTTTTGGGGGGAGGCGGCTTTTTTGGAACATTGTAAACATAAATGGAGCAAAACTGCAGATGACAAACCTGAAATGCTGATACTAACAACTAGTAATAGCACAAAAGCTATGTTTTTTTAGCCTTTTTACAAAATTAAAAATATAAAAAATACATGCTCTTTGATTTGACATTATGCGGCACAAAATAGAAAAAGTTTGGACACCCCTTGCTTAGTGGGTAGGGGTGTTAAAAACTAAATTCTCACCTCTTGATTTACGTTTGATTGATTGATTTACATTTGGAACATTTTACACTTGAATAACTGTATCATATCTAAATGACACCTAGCATTAACTGTCCTTTTTACATTTTTGGATTTCTTTAAAAAAAGGACTGCATGTCAGACAAGAGTACGAATCTCCGTTTGGGCATCCCTGTGAGAACTCGGTGTCAGAGGCGCCCTCTTGTGGCTGTCAGCGGCACTACAAAGCTCTGCAGCGCATGTTAACCAGATGGAGATTCATTACAAGCAATCACATGATCAACTCATGGGGCAATCATGCAGGCAGCTGGCGCCTGAATATATATGTGTCTGTCATTTATTGCCCCCCCCCCCTCCTTGAATGTATAGCTCCACTCCTGTAAAAGAAAGTATTTACCTTTTGATGGCACAGTCGTCATGAGACGAGGGGGCGTGACCAAAGTAGCCAAGCCGTCAGTCAAGGGAATAAAAAAAAGTTGGCATTGAGTAAAAATGACTGTAGATGCTACCTACCTGCACAATGATGATGATGATGATGATGGGGGAGGGGGTGCTCGTCGTGACTGCAGTGTCTTCATTACCTTTGTCTGCACCTGCAGGAGGAGAGAGTTAGAGTGTGAGAGAGAGCGAGAGAGGGGGGCGGGAGAGAGCAAGACAGACCCTCACTCCTCCTCCTCCTCCTCTGCATTGCACTTGCCTCCAAGCCTCACATCGGACAGGACACTCTCCTCCTTCTCCTCCTCTTGTGTCTTCATGGTCGAGTCCAGTCCAGGAGGTCCCGGCTGGGTGGCGTGATGCTGCAGTGGACTTGCTCTGATTAAGACAAGAAAAACAAACATTTGAAATGGAAATGAGAACCTCCACATAGCTGTTTCTTTTCCCTGTTATCACTTCTTGGAATTTCTTTTTTTTGGGGGGTGGGTGCCTACTCCTCCTCCTCCTCCGCAACAGCCTCACTACCAGGATGACTTCCTTTCCGGCACTTGTGATAGTGTACACTCTTGTAAGTATGCACTTTATTCATCATCTTTTTTTTTGGTGCTTGAATGACTTCTTGTGGACTGAACTCCAGTCATCAAAGTACTTTCTTACATGACATGACTAATGCATAATAATGCACAGTAATAATACATGAAGAAGAGATGCACCGATATTGCAATGCATGCCTTGTATTAATATTTCAGATGAACACTACTTTCTTGAATGATGAAGCGCATTCGTACACACAGCGTGATGTTATGATGACTCACTCGTCTTCTTGCAACTTGTCTTCATTAAAAAAGGAGCCATTCAGCATAGTTGACATGATCTGGAATAAACATAAGCACATATTTAGCATGCATTACACCCGGGCTGGAATGGATCATTCACAGATGATCAATGTAATCAACAAGTATTTTTTCATATAAAAATTGTAAATACTTTCAATAAACATTAAAAAAACAACATAATGAAGCAACCAAAGAAAGTTTACATTACAGTAATCACTGGCTTATCACTGCTATTTGGATCCTGACCAGATCCCAATAAGTGCATTTCCATTGAGTAGGATTCACTCTTAACAAATGGAAGACTTTCAGAGTTGGTTGTCTACCCCGCCTCTCGCCCATAGTCAGCTGGGATAGGCTCCAGCATGTCCATGTGAGAATAAGCAACATAGAAGATAGACACCTTCTTGAGTGACACCTAGTGGCCAATGTACAACACAGTACTACATTCACATCTACAACGCTTCTTCTGCCTTGTATTTGCATTTTCATGTATTGACGTAGATTACTACAGTATCCAGTAAGGTACGTTCAGTTATACATGTGTACATTACATTTTGTCAGAAGGTCTTCCTGTTGGAAAATGTTGAATGATTTGACTTGACAGACAGCGCCCTCTGCTGGGTCCAAAGCTGCAGCACACTTTCCCCCTGCAGATAGCGCCATCAAACCACTTTCTATAGGTTATGATAAAAAACATCCAAAGTTAGACTGGAGGGCCGTGAATTGTGTCTACCTATTGGATACTGTAGGACCAATGCTGCATTAAGTTGAAGAGCAATAATGATGCAATAATCACGCTCCAGTATTTGACAGCATGTGTGTAGCCTCCGCCACCAAGTGGGCAGCTGTCTTGCAACAAGGGAGCAATTAGGGGAGGAGTCAGGGTGCAGCGCTTAATGGGCGTTTCTCCTTCCAACATGCGCCTCTTTGGTCGACGCTTTCCTCACTGACAGGCCCTTCCGGATCAGAACCTCTGGAGCGGGATATTATTCATGAAAGGATAAGTGCAGGTGAACGACGGGCGGGATGGAGCTCGGAGGCAGCTGTTTCCGAGGAGCGTGCGGCGCTGCCAAGCACAGTGTTGTGACAGCTGGCCTAAAGGGCGGCCATGACGCCGCATCAATTCAATTTAGGGAAGAATAAACCCGGCCCAAATTGAGCATGAAATCGGGGAGGATACAAAAGCAGGACGACTTAGCCAGATCATGTGACCACTTGGTTGTTGTCGATGTGGAAAGGAAGCGAGGAGGACACTGAAGTGGACTTAACCTGTGGCCCCCTTCCATCTCGCACCAGCTGCTATTAATAATCAACACAGTTCTTACATCCATACGCAACATTCAAATGTTTGTACTGATTCGACCTTTGACCCCATCGGACACACACATGAGGCTTTATTGAGTGAGGGCTAACCAGATTTCCTCTTAACACAAAAGCTAAAGAAAAAGTCAAAACACGTTTTGACCACTCAGGCAACTTCCGATGATGATGATGATGATGATGACGTACGGCCAGCAGCCATCTTTTTTTCACTGTACTTCATATTTGCTTCTTCTATTCGCTGACATGGGCGTGTCCCCCTCGTGCCGCCAGGTGACGCTAACGACGGCGGCGTCCAAGAGCGAGCGGGCGGTGCAGCTTCCGTGCGACTCGGCCCAGTACACCAAGGACGGCGAGTGCTGCAAGGAGTGCCCCCCCGGGGAGGGCGTGGTCCGGCCGTGCGGCGCCACCCAGACCGTCTGCTCGCAGTGCCTCGACAGTGAGTCGTTGCTCCTCTCACCTTTAACCTTTGCTCCCAGATGTTCCGCTGGTTTTACTGCCGCTGGTATGCCATAGGGACAAAAGTATTGGGACGGCTACGGGAAGGGAAAAGTGAAAAAAAAAACGTGGAGTTGTGCTGCAGCGGCAGCTTCTGGGAAGACTTACTGGGACTGTTTTCCAGTTCTACCGCACCACACTCATCCAAGCAGGCCTTCATGGCGCCTGCTTTGTGCACTGGCAACAGAAAAGGCCCTTTCTCCCACTAAATTAGACGCATACAGTTGTCCAAAATATGATGAATTGGTAACTAAGGACAAGTTAATTTACATAATTGGCCATGCCGCATGTAGAAAAATCATGACATTTAAAAATGCTAATGAACTTCTTTCTGTCGCTTCTTTTTGGGATTTTTTTAATGTCACAAGCAAGACGGAGCTCCCTGGAAGTGCTTTTTGATGGTGGGGTGGGGGGGGCAGCAGGAACCTCTGCTCGTCATCCAATGACACCAGGAAAAGTTGCTAGATTTGTTGTTGGTGGCTTAAAAAAAAAAAAAAGACCATCTGCAGAAGTCTGATGATCGCTCAACTGGCACGACTGAGCCCTCCTGCTACGTCTTCTTCTCTGGCAGAGCACGTTTGAGATAGGAGGTGTGTTAAGGAGCAGAGTTTCAATACCATCTACTGTACGCAGTAAATAAATGCAGGTAGGGGAAAACGTATGGGAAACATACAACATACAAACATGTAAGGATCAATATGAAAAAAGCTCAAATTTATATATATTTTTTGAATAAAATTAAAAAAATATGTCACAATAGCTTAATAATATTTAAGCAATGACTGATCTAACTAAATGAGGTAAAACACTGTACAAACAAAGCAGAAGAAGCATTAGAAATGTACTGTATTTCACATTGGCCACTAGGTGTCAGTGTTTGGTGAAACAGGCACTTGACTCCTCACCAAGATCCCCTGGGGAACACATTTACTGTGAAACTACTCAAGTTTTTATGTCTTACGTGGCTTGTTTACTCTTATTCCGTCTACTATATTTGGTAACACGAGTGCATCGTCATTTAAAGGCGGTTGAATATGTATATATTTCCACTGATTATATAGTATCTACTATATTGGGTAATACAAATGTAAAGGCGACTATAGGGGTGTTGTTTCATGTCCTGAGGGCTCTAATCTAAAAGCTACTTCATGGAAATTTGAATATGGAACAAATTAACCGAGATAAACAAGATGACTGTAAAAATATCAACATGGCCTACCGCATCCTCCTGATTTCTCTGTATGGAACCATCCGTGGAACAAGTTCCAACACCTCTGCTGTATTGTCACTTCAGGGTTTCCAGGTTCCCAACACCTGCTAGGAAAAGACACAAATTTTAGTCAATGAATGAGCGTCAAAGAAGTTTATTTCAACGCAAAGTAACTTTGAGCTTTGGGAATATTTGGAGAACATCAGCATGATGAGAAAAGCGCATTGTTGCATCAGTCACCACGCTGACTTTGTGACTGCCGTTGCAAACACTTTCAAAGTCAAACAAACGAGCGCAGCCACGCGTCAGCTCTGATGTCACGCTGAAGAAATGAATCCCCTTCAGTACCCGAGTGGGAAAAACTCCTTATATTATTGACTTTTTTCATGCATATATTTAAATGTTTCAACCCACAAAGGCCGAAACAAGTCATATCGTGAGGAAATAAGGCAAGGTTCCATTTTGTTGACACCGCATGACACGCCTCAGTGTGCTGCAAGCAGGCAGCCGGGCCGAGCCGGGCCGCGTGCCAACACTGTGACAGAGAGAAGCGAGCAAGGCTTCTTTGTCACAGCGCTAAGTGGCCAGTAAAGGTCAACGATACGCCGCTCGTCCAATTATGACAAGACCAATTGTGTGGTGGGATGCTCTGCAGTGTTGCGGCAGTGTGTGTGTGTGTGTATGTGTGTGTTCTGACACACACACAACAAAAATGCTGGATGTTTCTTATTTCACCACAAGGGATGTTATTAAATTGAAAGGAATGAGAGATTCTTGAAAACTTTTTCCACAACAGACTTTAAACTCTGGCATGTTTTTCTTCCTTTGGCTGACTTCTTATGAAAAGGTTTGTCAAACTACTGCAAGCCAGGAAAGAATACAAATTCAATTTCTACAGAAGCACAGGGTCATAATTTGGGTAATAAATTAAATTCACGAAAAAGATTCTATGACATTTTAATACAATGTATAAACATATGATTAATTTCAATAAAAACAGTACTTGAAATGAATAATAATAATAATGTCTTAATACACAGAAGTGAAGCGACACAAACGTGTACCCAAAAGTATTGGGACAAAATGTACTGTGCTTTTATACACCATTTTGTACGAATTTTGGTATGGATATATCCTACACAAAAAAACACTTAAATGGAAGTTACACTTCAATGAAATGTAAAGTATTTTGATTCCATACCTATTGTAGTGATGTACACAGACAAAAATGGCCAAATACGTTTGGGCCAAGGTGGGTGTGTACAGTGTACAAGCTAGGTTAGCATTAGCTTGGCTAGCAGCCTAGCCGCTGCTGCCGCTTTAATAAAACACTGTCATTGATAAAGTTACGATACAAATAACAAAAAGCTAAACAAAAGAGTAAAAAATATATAATATAACGGCTTTTTTTTCCACTTACATTGTCATCAAGACATCAGTAGTCCAAGCACCGAACCAACTTCCTGGTCAAAGGACCCACGGCTGTCCTTCAAGGTGCCTGACTAAATTACTGACGTCAGGAAATGTAAAAAAAAAAAAAAAAGATTGGAATTAAGATTGTTATAATGCAATTAAAAATTAAAAATATGTCACTGCACATTCCATCTAACAAGACTTACGAATGATGTACGGTAATTCTAACATTTATATAACAGTAATGTGTTTTTTTTTTTCTTTGCTGCTGGTCAGTAGCCATGCAAACACTTTTGACCTAGGCAGTAAATTCTTTTGAATTTCCCTCCTGGGTAAAATGAAAGACATCCACCTGGCTGTCCACATTGTGAATCAACTTGAACAGTCTGGTCTTTATTCTAAAACCACTCGTGCATCGTTTGGCTTTGTTGGGGGCTGTAAATCGTAGTCGATGATGTTTTGTTTGTTCTCCTGCTTTCTTTTGAAATCCCCTTTCGGGCAGAACGCTCTTATTTCTCTCTCCGGATCCCTCTTCTTCCTCCTCTTCTTCATCCTCCTCCTCCTCCTCCTCTTCCCTGCTGTGATGACTCACCGGCTGTGTTAGCAGAGAAAAAGCTATGAGAGAGCCTGGCACCTGAGGGCAGGGCCTGCTCGTCATCCATCATGCATAGTGGAACATGAACGCAGCTCAATCTGCTGCCGCTAATTAAACCGCGCAGCCAACAATTACGGTATCGGCGCCGTGCACGAACACTACTTACCGCAGCAATTAAGCTGCTCGCACCCCCCGGGAGGTTACATCCAATTTCCGGTTTGCACGCCGAGATGACCCCCCCCCCCCCCCCCGTCCCGCCGACCTCACCTGAGCGTGTCGTTGAAGTGCACGGCTAAATCATTGATGACCTGCAAAGTGGCGAACATCCATTTCCTGTTTCACGGGTGAATCTTTGCTTACCGCACATCATTCCCACTTCCTGTCGGTGAAACCCACTAGACCCCCCCCCCCCCCAATCACACCGCCCCTACTGCTCATCAAGCGGCAGCGTCAGCGCTGTTGAAATATTCATCAGCCTCGTCTCCTCGTCGGATCCCCCCCGCCAACCCCCACCATGCTAGGCTGTGTTAGCCGTTCTGGAAAAAAGCTGACATGTCAGTGTGGCGATTAAGAGCTTCAAGGGTGGAGTGGGAGGGGGGGTCAAGAAGACGAAATAGAAGAACACCCTTTATACCCGTACAGTACTTCTTGGGGGCTCTGGTAAGATCCACCTGCTTCTGCAGTGCCCCTAGTGGTTGGCGTTCACACTGCCCCGTATGCAACCAGTTCAACTGATGGGAGGAGCGATTGCATCCAGGAAAATGGACCACACTTAAACCGGGGGTCAGGAGTGTCCAAGTATGAGGGCTGGTCTTGAACCTCCAAGTCTGGTCCTCACGGATGAGCGAACACCACCAGGGCAGTAAAAGAGAGAGACAGCAATTAGAGTGGAACCTCTGTTTTCATCCTTGATCCGTTCCAAAAGGCCGGACAAAAAAAACAAAAGGAGAAAAAGCACAGATTTATCTCAGACATTACAACTACAAATACGCAGTGCACTTGAACACCTCAGTAGCGTGAGGCACAACGTGCTTGAAAGAGGGTCTGCAGATTTCAACAATTTTAAGACCATGAAAACTTTCTTAACCCTTAGATGCATAAGTGGGTCAAAAATGACTCGGTCAGGTTGTTTTCTTGAAATATCTTCATAATTAATTTTTTTTTATCATTTCATATTCTAGGTATTCCTCAAAAAACATATTTTTGATATCATGCCGTTCACATTTTTAACTTATCTTTTATACATTTTAAGAAATTTTTGTTTTTGTGTTACTACCCCAACCTTCCATAAGTGGGTCAAAAATGACCCGTCAGGTTGTTTTCTTGAAATATCTTCATAATGAAAAATTGTTATCATTTCATATTCCAGGTATTCCTCAAAAAACATATTTTTGATATCATGCCATTCACATTTTTAACTTTATGCAACACACAATGTATCCTCACATTTTCTATTGTTGTAGGGGTCATTTTCTTTTTCAAAGATGGAAAAAAGTAAAAAATGAAGACGTTTCTAACATGAAATCATTCTTGTGTGGTCCTAAATATAATACTAAATATCATAAAAATGATTATTCCTAACCAAAATGGCAAAATTGGCATAAAAAAGCATTGATTCTAATATGGGTCATTTTTGACCCACTTATGGAAGAGTTTAGGGTCCAGTCACTCGTGCATCTAAGGGTTAAATGACCATAATGCATAGCTGATAGGAGTGTTACAGCGTTATGCTTAAAAGGGCATTTTTGCACGCTCAGCACAAAGGTTGGAATGTCCAAACGCAAACTAAAAGCTTCAAACATAAAGAGGAAATTGTGAGAATCCTCAAGGCTGCATTATTGATGGCGCTAACGGGTGAAAGGGTCTTCCCTCCTTAGCGCTTTTTTTTTCAGGAATTCCATCACTTGTTCCTTGGATTGGTGTCACTTATCAACATAAGGTGTGTGGTCCGCTCCACACTGTAAACAACACTTCCGTAACACCTTTCCGGACCACCCTGCTCCTGATTATTCCGGTTTCTTTCCCTTTCCTTGTTTCCTACCTGAGCATGTAAAACGATCCCAGACTTGGAAACATCGGCGCTGTTCACAAGGTGTTAGCGGCCTCGCTGGGTGCCAACATGTGCTACAACATAGCTGCGGGAGCGGGTGGTAGGTGAACCGGGGGCGGGGGGGGGGGGGCGCTACACCCCCTAAATGCTGTTAATCAACTTGACAGGCGCATGTGCAGGCTGTCACGTTATTAGTACTGTTACACACACCGGCCGCTGATTTACTGCACTGCTGCAGCCTGGAAGCGCAAATTCAAACACTTCAGACGGCGTTATGACCAAGGGTGTCCAACATGCGGCACAAGTTTGGCTAGCGGTTTTAAGTTTTATTAGATATTGGCTTTCTTGTCATCTGATCCCATTGAATAACTGATACCAATATAAATATAACCAGCAGATATTATAATAGCAAACTAATATATTTTTACTGTGACCTCTCTGGATATATTTTACACATTAAAAAAATAAATACTCCCAGACCTTGTGCCCACGAGACAGTTTTTTCTGAATAAGAAATTTTTTCACATTTTAATTTCTCAAGATACCCGTACTAATGAGTGAGAAAGGTGACTATAGGGGTGCTATTTAATGTATTGAGGTCTCTAATGTTAAAAAGACTATTTAAAATATTGCCTTCATAAATAAGGAATCCTAAATACACTCATCATAATTCTATTATAGGATTAAATAAACTCGGGTTCTTCCTACTCCTTTTCGGACATGCTGTATTGTGTATAAGTAAACGTGATGTTCTTCACTGGTCCCACAGTTAAGCATGTTACAAATAAGGTCCACCATTAGAGTAAACCAGCATCCGTCCTCGATGGCTGCTTATCCCGACAGGGTCGTAGGGGTCATGGGGGTACGCTGGAGCCCGTGTGCGACAATCAAGGGAGGTTATTTCTTGCAGGCGTGAACCTCTCAGTCGGGCGAGCCGATGAAAAGCAGCAGGCGATAATTAGTCTCTTTATGTTGCCACGTATAAGCTTTTCATTCTCCTTCAAAGACAAAAAAAAAATCAATAGCGCTTCTAAAACGGGCCTCCCTCAACCGTTTGAGGTGACGAATGATTGTCATTTTAGAACTCCAGGCCGAGTGGAAGAGGTTTTAGTTGTCAGTGGACTGCAAGAATGCCTTTATGGAGCTCGCTTTGTGCACCGGGAACACAGCGAGGGCCTTTCAAAAGCAGGGGGGGGGTCCACACGCTCATTGACTGATTCCTTGATTTGGAGGATTAGGAAGAATCCAGCAAACATCAACTCTCCGAAGCTGGACTTCTGGGGCATTCAATGACTCCCAGCGGAGTCAGCTTATGTACGCAACAATAAAAGCCAATTCTTACACGACGACGACAACACCAGCGCCCGACCGAGCGGCCGCCTGGTATTTAAGGCTTTGCAAACACATGGCGGATCGATATAATCGCCTAGCCTTTGACTCGCTCGTCAAACAAGAGCTGCGTGATGTCGGGGTGAGTGGATCAATGCGTCCTCCTGCTCTAATGAAAGCGCGATAAACACTCTTAATACCATTAGAGTTGATGTTTATCTCCTCCGCCAAAAGCCGCCATCCGCCATCCGCTACCTCAAACAAACCCGCCAACGTAGCAGGGAAACGACTCTACTCACTCATATCATCACAGACGTTCGAAATGGTGGATCAGTCCTTCCGTTTTATGGTGTGCACTCAATGAAGTCCCCAAATCAAAGGAAATATGCATTTTTTTTCAAAAACATAACATAAATAAAATATTGAGGAAAAATTTCGTAATTAACGACAATGGTGTCATAATATGACAAAAATATCATTTTAGTAGCATATGTCATAATACTGTAAGAAACAAACAAAACCATGAATAAAGTAAACATTTTTGGAAAGTTCGGATGTGGAAAAAGTTATGTTATGAGCATAAAGTCAAAATATTATGGAAATGGATTACCAAAGAAATAAATAACATATTGAGGAAAAATGTTGGAATTAACAATAATAGTGTCATAATATGATAAAAATATCATTTTAATAGCATAAGTCCTAATATTTGGGAAAAACAAACAAAACCATGAATAAAGTTACATTTTTTGGAATGTTAGGTTGCGGAAAAAGTTATGTTACAAGCATAAAGTCAAAATATTATAGAAATAGATGAGTGAAGAAATAAATAAAATATTGAAAAATGTTGTAATTAACGATAATAGTGTCATAATATGACAAAAATATCATTTTAGTAGCATAACTCATAATATTTGGAAAAACAAACAAAACCATGAATAAAGTTACAATTTTTGGAAAGTTAGGTTGCGGAAAAAGTCACGTTACCAGCATAAAGTCAAAATATTACGGAGAAATATTTTGAAAAAGAAAAACCCAAAAACGGTTTCCCTGCATCCTTGTTCTCCAGGCGAGACCTTCTCCGAGAACTACAGCCACACGGAGGAGTGCCAACCCTGCACGGAGTGCACGGGCCTCATGCGCATGGAGACGCCCTGCACGGACTCCAACGACGCCATCTGCGTGTGCCGCTACAACTTCTACTTCAACGGCGTGTCGGGCCGCTGCGAGCCGTGCACCGTGTGCCCCGCCGGCCAGGGCGTGTTTGCGCACTGCGAGCACGACCACGACACCGTGTGCGAGGAGTGCGTGGACTACACCTTCTCGGACCGCGAGAGCTCCCTGGACCCCTGCCTGCCTTGCACCATCTGCGACGACGAGACCGAGATCCAGCTGGCTCACTGCACCCCCACCAGCGACTCTGTCTGCCACAGTAAGTACCCCCTATTACTTTTACACTAGAAGTGTAAGATTAGATGATGATTCTATGTAGTAATAACATGTACAATTGAATAAATATGAAAAATAATATGATCCAAACAAGGAGCAAACGTCCCTCAGACTGCTGAGCCGAGGATGAGCAAACATCGTATACGACGTTTACTCGTGTCCTCACATCTGAATAAGATATCTGTGTCAGACGGAAAGCACTGAGGTCAGAGGTCGGCTCTTCAGATGGCAGGAAGTGGCTGGCTTTTAGCGTGAAAAAGGGGTCAAAGACGACCGGAGAATGACTGCGCTGCTCTCCCACCAAGACGAAGAGGAGAAGGACCACAGTGCAAGTCGTAAATGAAATCAGGCCCACGGGGCATCCAATCATCTTCAAAGTGGACGCCATGGAGTTCTACTGTGGGATGGAATTCAAGCGTTTGTACCCTGCTAAAAACACGCTACAGAATGGAGGCTAACGTGCTTCCAATACAAGATGGAGACACGTTTCAAATTGGTTAAAAAGACTATCACACCTTAAAATGGACGACAGACGAAAAGGCGGACGAAGCATCCTTCCAGCTGTCAATCACAGCATAGCCAAGGATGAAGGCGAGGAGGATGGCGCTCTGAAGCAATTCCGTGACGATGATGGATCGATTGCCGTCATGGGAGCCCTGGGACCGGGGCTCGCGTTTCGCTGAGTGACCTCTAGCAACACACTCAACACGGCTACTTCCGCCACACAAACACGTTGTGAGGACCGACGATCTATGGTGGAGGCTCAAGTATCGGGACGGCAACAGGAAGTGGACAATTAGGGGAATGTTTCATCCTTGGCGGGCCGCACAGTGAAGGACGCCACTTGGCCGCTTTGATACTTTTACATCTCAGCTTTGGGATATAGATGAAAAATACTTTTTTATATTTTATATATAAAAAATATATATAAATATATAATATAAAAATACATAAAAACATATAATAAAAAATATATAAAAATATTATATTATATATTATAAAATATATAAAAATATTTTATATTTATATTTAAGTTTTTTTTAATTAGGACATTTAACAAAATTTTTCTCTTAATATTTTGACTTAATTCTTGGAAAATTACTGTTTTTTTCCCCATTTTTGCATTTTTTTTATTTGAGTTTTGTTATATTTTTAGAGCCAATTCCAAGTCACAGGCTCCAAATGGCCCAGGGGCCACACTTTGGACACACCGTTGGGGTGTGTCTGTGGGGGCTTCAGAGGTCACTAATGTTGGGCCTGCCCTCATTCTTCCGCACCAAACTCTTTACCAACTTTGCGTTGTCTTCCCTGAAGTGCTGCCATAACGTTGGCGCCGTAATCATGTGATGGACAGATGAAGCGATGGAGACGGAGGCGTGTCTCAATACTTTTGTCCACGCTCTCACCGCCAGCAGGTGTTCTTTTCTTGCCAGGACTCTCTCTCCCCTCCTCCCGTTGGCGGGCATCCATTCAATGACCACAGCTAATTAGAAAACTTGACAGCAGCTTCTCTGTTCATCAGCACCCCCAGAAACCCCCCCCACCCAGTCCCCCGACACCCCACCGGAAAGAAAGAGCGCCTCCCCGACTCCCTGGTAGGATGCTCCTGATGAGCCACAGAGGGGAGAGTGTTCTCGCCGCTGATAAAGACGTCATTGTTGCCGGTCTCATCGGCGAAGCGGGCGAGGAGACGTGGACCGCCGCCACAAAAGACCTCCCGTCCACACCCCGCTTATAAACGCGCCGCTTATAAACGCGCCGCTCCCTCGCTGGGCTAAGCTGGGTTTTGTTTCAAAGCCACCAAAGACCAGTGAATTTGGAAAAGCAGCGCCAGCGAGGCCGTGGAGGAACGCGGCTATTTCGGTCATCATCGCATTGGAAAGCCGCTATTAAGACGTCTTATGCACGTCAGCTGGACATCTCTGAGGTCCAGAACCTCCAAGGTTGTACAATTCCCTGTTGGGGACAAAAACGCGCCTTTAAGGTTGTTTTTTGCTGTAGACAGGAAGTTACATGAAGAAAACGCACTTATTGAAAGCAGTACAACGGCAGCGTCACCGTACGTCATTTGACACTTCTATACGTAAGAAGATATATTATATATTATATTATTATATATTTATCACATTTAGCAGTCATCATAACTCTTATTATATTCATGCTTTCCTATTAGCAGTGGTTAACTTATTTTTACACTTTGTAATGCAGTTAAAAAGGTGTAAAAATCTTCACTAATGCTATTTACTAATTCATCACTAATTAATCATTGATGATTAATTGATCTAATCTTGATTGATCACCTCTCATCAACCTCACTTTGAGGCATTTTCAGTTAAATTGATAATACTATTATGGAAGATATATAACAAAAATGACTCTCCGCTCCTCACCTTGCCCTCACCAATGGATAAAAAAATTTTGTAAACATGATTAAAAAACTATTATTACTACTATTAATTCATTCATTCATTTTCTACTGCTTATACTCACAAGGGTCGCAGGGGGGTACTGGAGGCTATCCCAGCTGTCTTCGGGCAAGAGGCGGGGTCCACCCTGGACTGGTGGTCAGCCAATCACAGGGCACATTTAGACAAACAACCATTCACACTCACATTCATACCACAATTTGGACAATTTGGAGTGGCTAATTAACCTAGCATGTTTTTGGAATGTGGGAGGAAACCGGAGGGGGGGAGAACATGCAAACATGCAAACTCCACACAGAGACGGCCGAGGGTGGGAATTAATTAAAAATTAATTAATTGCAATTAATGCTTTAATTTGACATCCCTATTTGAAACATTGCCTGTTATTCCTCTCCCAATGAAATAAACGCCAACATCCCGGAAGAGCCTTTTATCGTACGTCGAAGGTGCATGGAAGCACCGAGTAGAAAAGGCTAAACACATTTAACACAAGTCCAAGTTCCACTTTATTCCATTTGCGAGGCTAGCTTTGGCTAATAGCCCGTGCATTAGCGGGATGATGTACGGCGGAGCGGAGGAAACCCGACTACACGCCGCAGGAAAAGGTCACCAAGTGCACGCAGCGTGTTCCTTTTCGGCGGCTCCCGATCAATAGCGCGGCTTTAAATAGAAAGCGCGCATGATTCCTGAGCAGTGCCGTTCTGTCTGTGAAAGATATTCTCCAACAGTTTCGGTAAAGCGATCCTCTCCGCCGGAGGAAGAAGGAATGCCCCATCACCGCCAGCAAACACTTTCTGTTTTTGTAAGTACTCCACGTCCACATGGGCAACTGTCCATTGGTGCCCCCCCACGGTCTGCTCAAGGGTGTATGTATTTCCGTGTGTAAATATCGCAGCGTGAGAACAAAACACAAGCGAAGACAGATGACACTGGTGACCACATCACAGGACACTTAACCAAGTGCACATTTTAGCATCCATTGTTTGTTAGCGAGGCCAGCAAACATCAGGATCCAATGGAGAATCAGCCCATTGGTGCTTCATGGGACACCACCAGGACTAAAAATACACTCAAGACCTCCACCAAGGCTGGAGTCATGTGAAAACATGACGACACCCCTACGATGTAACTCCAACCCGGAACCGCTGTACACAACAGGGTGAAACTCGGTTATTTTTCAGACAAATAAACCACATGGTGGCGCTGTTATTAAAAAAAATGCCCACTGTAACTTAAGGGGTTAGTCCAATCACCACCAAATGTGGAAAGATTGGTTGAAAAACATGGCCGCCACCAACCAAAACATCTTTGCAGGTGCACGGGGGCGGGACTTAGCGACAAATTGTCCATAAATCACTGACCATTTGTCTCATGATCATAACATGTTGAGGGTATCTGCGTCAAAGCGTATGCTAGCATGTATTCCAAAGTTTAGTACAACCCGTTAACCGGCGCAGACCTCACAGCTAGGAAACCAGGGTTCAATTCCACCCTCGGACCATCTCCGTGTGGAGTTTGCATGTTCTCCCCGTGTATGTGTGGGTTTTCTCCGGGTACTCCGGTTTCCTCCCACATTCCAAAAACATGCTAGGTTAATTAGCGACTCCAAATTGTCCATACGTATGAATGTGAGTGTGAATGGTTGTTTGTCTATATGTGCCCTGTGATTGGCTGGCCACCAGTCCAGGGTGTACCCCGCCTCTCGCCCGAAGACAGCTGGGATAGGCTCCAGCACCCCTGCAACCCTCGTTAGGAAAAGCGGTAGAAAATGAATGAATGAATGAATGGTTGAAAAACATGGCCGCCACCAACCAAAACATCTTTGCAGGGACACGGGGGCGGGACTTAGCGACAAATTGTCCATAAATCACTGACCATTTGTCTCATGATCATAACATGTTGAGGTTATCTTCGTCAAAGCGCATGCTAGCATGTATTCCAAAGAGTGGTTAGCGCGCAGACCTCACAGCTAGGAGACCAGGGTTCAATTCCACCCGACTCCAAATTGTCCATACGTATGAATGTGAGTGTGAATGGTTGTTTGTCTATATGTGCCCTGTGATTGGCTGGCCACCAGTCCAGGGTGTGCCCCGCCTCTCGCCCCAAGACAGCTGGGAATGTTGCCTAATTTGGTTTGACATGAACGTCTCTAATGGACGCTAGTTTGGAGAAAGCCACACCTCCTTAATGGATGAAACAGAGTTTGTATTTTCAGAATAAAACTCAACTTTATTTCATTTAAATGGGCCTTGCGCTATCGATCCAAACAGCGGTGAAGCGGAACGACCTGTCAGGAGTTGGGGTCGGAACGTCACACTCGTTGGCTTTGAAGGAAGCCTCTGAGGGGGGGGGGGGGGGGGGGGGGTTTCCACGGGGTTAATCGCGCTCACTCCGGCTCAGAGCTAATGAGGAGCAGCTCTGACGCTCTGCTGGGAATGACACGCCGCTGCATATTCTCCCCTCCGTGTTCTGGAGGGTTCTGGCAGGACGGAGCCCTAAAGGGGAAGGAATCACCAGCAAGCTGACAGCTCTGCTGCAGTGGACTTGAACACTGGATGAGCTGCGGGACTGTGGAAACTGCGGTCATTAATTGAGTGGCTGAAAAAAAAAAAAGCGGAACAATTTATGAAATGACTCTTCTCTCCCGACGCTGAGATGACAGGAACCAGACTCATCCAGTAGCTCAAATGATGACCCCCCCCCCCCCCCCCCCACCCCACTCCATTTGGACCATCTATGGATCCATAGGCCCTTAATGTCATGCTGCAATCACACACCAGTGTGTGTGTGTGTGTGTGTGTGTGTGTGTGGTGGTGGTGGGGGGGGCATGTTGAGAAACACTTCCTTTGTCCAACATCAGAACCAGAACTCCAAAACAGCTGGCATTAATGTGCTGCCAAAAAGTCCCTCATTGAAGATACTACAATGTTTCATCTCAAGAAAAGTCACATCTTCTTGTGGTTTTGGGAATACCAGGAATACTCCAGCATTCCCTTCTATGGGCTGCTTGAAAAGACATGCATTACATTCCAGGAACGTCACATAGCGTGATTCATAATAACCTCAAGTTGTTGAGCTAGCAGGCGCAGGAGGAGGAGCAACGTAACGTTATGAAGCGGTGAGAAGCACCGTCATCCGGGAAAAACTGAGTAGACTCGATTCTCCTCCGCATTGAGAGGATTTCTCCCCAGGGAAGAGTTCTATACTGTACTATATTGGGTAATACAAGTGTAAAAGTGACTGTAGGGGTGCTATTTCATGTCTACGGGGCTCTAATGGAGAAAAACATATTTAGAAGGTCATAAATGAGTTTTGGTAATGGTTTAATTTCATTTGAACATGCATCAGATTACAATTGAATGCATCCCATAATCAGTTCACAGTTCCACATGTCCAAAAGGAGTAGGAAGAAGCAAAGTTTATTAAATCATACCCCTCCACCTGGTACTGTTACAATCAGTAACTGTTACATTTGTTCACTTCCTGCCTAAAAAAAATGTTTTTTTTAAATTTAAATTAAATTTAATTAATTAATTTTAATTAATTAATTTTAATTAATTAAATTTAATTAATTAATTTGAATTAATTAATTTTAATTAATTAATTCTAATTATTTAATTCTAATTTTAATTATTTAATTCTAATTTTAATTATTTAATTTTAATTTTAATTATTTAATTTTAATTATTTAATTTTAATTATTTAATTTTAATTTTAATTTTAATTTTAATTTTAATTTTAATTTTAATTTTAATTTTAATTTTAATTTGTTGCATCAGTTTGATTTTCAACCTCACGCCTCCTTCTCATCTTGCAGACCCTCTGCTGCCCACCTACTTCCCATCCACCTCCTCCGAAACGGAGCCCATGTCCCCCGTCTACACCAACTACTTCCTCCCCGACGGCTCCGACCCGCCGCCGCTTGACGAAACCACCACTTCCAGCGCCGGCTCGCCGCGCTTTCTCGGCCGTGGCCTCAACGAGAACCTCATCCCCATCTCCTGCTCCGTCCTGGCGGCCGTGGCGCTGGTGGGCCTGGGGGTGTGCCTTGTTCTGAAGAGGTCAGTGGCAACCAGAGGGTGACTAATGTAGCCTCAGGCTGCAGGATCTGACCCAGAATCAGCCTTTCAGTTTTAACACAAAAACCCATCACGACACTAAACGCATTAGAGAGGTCACACGCACACACGAGGAGCATCGCAAACACATTTGAAGGGCCGTTAGAGACATTGATTGGAATCTGGGGGTAGGGGGGACTCGAGTGCTCCTTTTATGAGCCAGGTGGGGGCGGGGCACACGCAGTGCAATATTCCTCAAGTATGATGACTATTTAATGTAGAGCCAACACATTTATTAGCAGTCAACCCAAACATTTGATTGTGTTAATTTTACTGGAGTCCTTGTGAAGACAAGCAGATGTATACACACACACACACACACACACACACACACACTTCCCACATTGAACCCATTCACACAAATTGTATGTTTTTCATCATAAACACATTACAAGCACAAGGAAAAGCAAATGGCCGCAGGCAAACAAGCCTCACATGAACATGATTAGATCCCTAAAACAACACGTCACACGCTTCCTATATACAAGGCGCGCCCCAATTTATTCATTTTGTTACAAAAATGACCCGCAATGTGAGGAGAACGGTTGCCATGGCTGCAACAACACCACACACAGCGCAAATAAACAGCTCTTCGATGTGAAAGAATCTTATTATACTACGTTTGACTCACTGTATTATTTGCCTGTTTTGGACCCCTACCAGACCCAAAATATGGCTCCTCGTCACAATATGGCTCCCTGACAGTCCACCATAGCAAACCTGATAAGATATGACAATAGAAAAGCATTCTTATTTCTACACAGGTGGAACAGCTGCAAGCAGAACAAACAGGCGGCTAACAATCGTGCGGCGGCGGCAGCAGCAGCGGCGGCGGCGGAGGCGACAAACAACCAGACGGTGACGCCCGAGGGCGAGAAGCTGCACAGCGACAGCGGCATCTCGGTGGACAGTCAGAGTCTTCAGGAACAACAACAGGCTCAGGCCGACATCCAGGCCGCGCCCCCACGCTCGCGCACACAGGAACAGATAGGTGAGATACAAATACGGACGCCTCGGTACAGTGTGCCTACAGTTGCCGTGGTCTGGGGCTACACGAGTGCCGCCAGCACAGGTAGAGCTGCGGTTCATTGAGAGTAAGATTCGCACTTGGTAGAGTTGCCAGCTGTTCAGGCAATAACAGCTGTATGGTGACTAATATTCAGAGGTAGTACATTTGTACTGCTAATCAAGCTATCCACAGTGCACTCGTGCAGCCCCCAGATGTGACACCACCACTGCCACCGTGTTTGACTGTAGGCAAGACAATTATACTCACTACTCAGTTTGAATGTCGGAATTCAGGTTTTCAATGAACCGCAACTCCGCAACCAGCACTCATGCACAGTGATGCATGCACTCATGCACAAAATATCACAGTACATCTTGGCATTCACGTTCCCCTCCGCCACAATCTGCACCACTCGTCTAGCTTTATAATTATTTCTCTATGAACCGCAACTCCGCAACCAGCACTCATGCACAGTGATGCATGCACTCATGCTCATGTCACATAATGTCACAGTACATCTTGGCATTCACGTTCCCCTCTGCCACAATCTGCACCCCTCGTCTAGCTTTATAATTATTTCACTATGAACCGCAACTCCGCAACCAGCACTCATGCACAGTGATGCATGCACTCATGCACAAAATATCACAGTACATCTTGGCATTCATGTTCCCCTCCGCGACAATCTGCACCACTCGTCTAGCTTTATAATTATTTCTCTATGAACCGCAACTCCGCAACCAGCACTCATGCACAGTGATGCATGCACTCATGCACAAAATATCACAATACATCTTGGCATTCACGTTCCCCTCCGCCACAATCTGCACCACTCGTCTAGGTTTATAATTATTTCTCTATGAACCGCAACTCTGCAACCAGCACTCATGCACAGTGATGCATGCACTCATGCTCATGCACAAAATATCACAGTACATCTTGGCATTCACGTTCCCCTCCGCCACAATCTGCACCACTCGTCTAGCTTTATAATTATTTCTCTATGCACCACAACTCCCCTGTGCTGGCAGCACTCGGGTATCTCTTTACAGGTACCTGTCAGCCCATTCATCAGCGCAGCTCCCATGCTTTGTCCCACAATAGCTGATAAAAGATCAGCCACCAAAGATCATTTCTGGCCAAAGCTTTGTGAGCCTCATGAATATGATCTTTTCATCCCAAGCAGCTCAGCCGGCCTCGCTTCGTTTACGATAATGCGCGTCGTCCTAATCCTCCTGAGCCGAGCGCCTCATTAGCGGGTGTCAGGCGACGGGACGCAGGCCGTGGTGTTTAGCACATGCTAATTGGCGTTAGCGTGAGTGGAAGCCATTAAAAAAAAAAACTCCCACGCTGCTGCGGTTGTGGAAGTCTTGCAGGGTCGCCGTGTCGGTGTGTGCCGGACTTAACTCCTCATAAAAATAATAGTTAGAGGCTGCAGTGGAAAAGGAGGGAATCGAGCAAACACCTTTATGTGTGCATAGAAGGTATTCCCCCACATGAGTCATCACTGGGGGGTTGAGGGGGGGGGTGCAGCTCGCCTCGTCTCCATTAAACAGAAGCAACCCTCTCTCTCTCCCTGCCGCATACAATATTCATTCAGTGCCTTTAAAATTTCACCAACACTCATCTTTGTCCTACATTTGACCTCAGGCGAGAGTGGTCATAACATTAGGCACGCCTAAAGTATTCCCACCTACATATATGTCCATCCCATCAGAGAAAAGCATCATTTTTGGGGTAAAAATCCGCTAATTTAATGGGCTGTCAGTTGGGGCTCGAACATGAATCCCTTCCTGACGGGCCCCCCCATCGTCCATCAAAATTATTATCTTTGTAAAAGCAAACTGTTGTTTATGCAGTGGATCTCATCAGCGAGTTGCGCCGTGGCCTTTGAGTGTCGCTGAGTCACGTAACAAAGTGCGTCGTCGCCGTTACGAGGATGAGTCACGACCGAGTGTGATGCCGCACGACAACAAACATGGCCGCCGTTTGATGAAACGTCCATCCCATTAGTATGAAAGCATGCAGGGGCCGCAGACTAAATGCTGATGTTAAAAGGGATAGTGCTGTAATGAAAAGGTCTAAAAGCGGAACCACGTTGCGGGGATGGGGTGGGGGTGGGGGTGGGGGTGGGGGGGTCATGATGTAGTACTTTAATTTAACATTACTGTACTGCATTGTTTGTTTTATTCTCCCCGAGCCCAATTGGAAGCTCTGTTGTGTCTCCACGGCCCAATTGGAGATTCCCGAATGTTCCCATTTTAAAGACGAGGGAAAGAAACGGTGCGTTACAAAGCTTTTCTTTGATGGAGTGTTGCATTTAAGGGCACCCGGCGTCTATTGGTCCTGAGATCCTGAACGTGGCGCTATGTTGTTGTTATGACCACGGCGATTGTCATGGTGGCGACATCACAGCCATGATTGCCACTCTGGCTTTATGACCTCATTGGACAGACTGCAGGGAGTCGGCTTTAATGGGATGGCTTGGAGGAGGGGGATGTGTGTGGGGGGGGGGGGGGGGGGCAGGTGTGATAAAGAGGACGAATGAAAGTGGACAAAAGCTGCCTTCAAAATAAAGGTCTTTGCAAGTCTTCTTTGGCACAAGCATGCATTGATAAACACCCACCAGGCTGTTTTTTTTTTTTTTTTGAGAAGGGGGGGGGGGGTCGACGCTTCATTCCTGAGATGTTTCCATGGCGTTGGCTCAGTTGCCAGCAGGTTAAGAGGTTTGTGGGAAAAACAGCTTCCTGCCCCCTACCCCCCCCTTGACAGTCTGAAAACAGCCTTGCAACATGGCACAACGCCCCCTTCAGGAATCAAAGTGTCCCTGAAAGCCATGAGAATGCTCAACTAAACCCCCCCCCCTCCTCCCCTGGTCAATTTTGCTATTTGACAGGCAATGCTAGTTTTCTTTTTAAATAACAGGTTGTGGGTCATTAATGTTATTTAGGTCGGTATTTCTAAATTCCCGAGGTCAGTGAAGGCACTTTGGAGGGTGACTGGGTGTGACAGTGACGCATGATTGATGAATAAAATGCATATAGATAATAATATTGTGGAAAAAGTCATATTACACAAATATGAGGAAAAGTGAATTCCTGAATATTCGTCAGAATTGGTAAAAATTATTTTTATATTATTAAAAAATATTATTAAAAAATATATTATATTATTAAAAATATTATTATTTAAAAAAAAATTATTCCCATAATATAACATTTTTTGATATTTTCATTGCAGTGGTGAGGGTGGACGGCGGCCCCCAGCCCGTCACGCCTCCCCCCGAAGTCTGATGAAGAAGACGAGGAAGACGGCGGAGAGGAGAGCGGGGATCTAAAATGGTGGTTCTCGACGGGAGGGGGAGGGGGGGGGGGGGCACATAGACTTCTGAATTGTCCCAAAGACTTCCAGTAGCCGGACCTCCTTTGGACCCGCCCCGACTCTTCATCCCTGCATGCAGAGTCTCTAGAACCATGTGCCTGGACTCTTATCGCCCCCCCCCCCCCCCCAGTAACCAACTGTAGATGATCCAAGTGCATCTTAGGGAATATTCCACCATTTCTTACTAACTGCCAACACTTTGAATGCGAGCTTTACGTTTTTTTTGCCCTTAAACTCAAACGCGACGACTAGCCTTGAAAACACAGCCGTGCCTGGAAGGTGGACTCGCGCTCCTTCCTTCACATCCTCCTCCAGGAGCGTCACGCCACACTGCTCTACCTTTGGTTATTTGTCAGGAAGGTCAAGGCGACCGCCTCCGCCCTCTTCGTGGTGGGTGGGGTGGGGTGGGGGGGACGGTGTCTTCTTTCACTTTTCACGCCGTTTAACGTTTCTTTCTCCTTCGGCCTTTTCACTTTGCGGTGGCAGCAAAGCTCGGCTGACTCAGCGGCTTTGCTGCGTGCGCAACGTGAGACGAAAGCGCTGACTCACACGCCGTGACTCGATGCCGGCCGAAGCAAGCAGGGCCTCCAGACGGCCTGCGGTGACGTCAGCGCTGACCCTGAACGCACCGCGGCGCTTTAGACGAACTGCGGCCAACAAAGTCCATTAAAGGGAGGCTTCTATATTTGAACCCTCTATATTTGGCGGGGGTGGGGGTTCATTTACCTAAAATGTGGAAACTCATATACCAATTTAATAATGATCTGGAGTGCTTGAAAAAGTGGAAAGGAAAACCTGATTCTCACACCGTCAACAAAACAGAAAGAGAACCAATGTTGTAATACGTAATAAGGAGGAAACTGCTTAGTCAGCATTTTAAAGCGCATGTAGAGGTTGCTACAAATTTGCTAACTTCCTAATTAGCTAATTTGCTAATTTGCCGAGGGTCCACCACACGACAAAACAAGCCACTTCTTACACATTCAACCTGTAAGGGGGCAGCGTACTGTAAACTGGTACAGGAACCCCCCCCTTATGGTATGATTATGCTAACATGGACACAAAAACGCCAAGGCTGAGAGCGTCGCATTCTGACTTCAACAGTCCACAGCTCACTACAGCCCCTGCAGGAGGGCGGTGTGGGGGGGGGGGCTTCAAAAAATGGGGATTATTGTCACAAAGGGATAATCCCTCGTCATGATCTGTGGCCGCCGTCTCGTTTGACGGACAGGGCCGAGGCGCTAGCGCGTTGGCGCTCACGTCACCGCGGTGGCCATTAGAGAGTCAGTGTGACTGACAGGTAGCAATTACCGGCGGCGACAGCATCCTTCATGGTTTGGGCGCACGTGTGTGTGTGTTTATGTGTGTGTGTGTGTGTGTGTGTGTGTGTGTGTGGGCACCAGCCTCTTTGAAGCTCATGACATTCTGGATCTCTTATCCGCGTTTACAGCTGCTGACATTTCCTGTATGGAAGAGTCACTTCACAGGGATGGACACCTTTTATCCCCCCCCACGCCCCCCTCCCCCTGTGACATATAAATACCTTTCAAAGACCTCAAACGCAGCGTGAAAGTGACCTGCTATATATTTTTACAATAGTGCAAGATCATCGGGGAGATTTTATTCAATTGATGAATGCTGAGGAAGTAGAAGGAGAAACGTTAGTCAACATCCAACCTTCTGGTCCTCCTTTCTCTTCTAAAGTGATTCATTCTGCATGATGGAAGCCGAGGAAAACAAGAATGTGTGTGTGTGTGTGTGTGTTCGCACGTGACATGTTATGATTCACGCTTCTGTGGAGAGGCAGAGTGGGTGTGATTCATCCACATCCTGACTGTGACATTCAAACAGAAGCTGTTACGGTGCATGAGGGGAGAACGTGGCTTTACCCCCCCCCCCCCTCCCCAAAAAAAAAATTATCCACTGACCGCTCAACAAAAGCATCGCTTCTTATAAACCATCTGCATGTGAATGTCTCCTTCTGGTGCGCCTTAAGCTGCATTCAGGTGCCCCTTTCACACAGACGGCCCGGCAAAATAGCTGTGCATTTTACCTTGCGACCGTGTGCACTTTCACACCGCGAACACACCATCAGCTCGTTAGACGCATATGACGGTGACCATTATTCTCAACACAACAGAGAATTATTGCATTCAGGAACCCCTTTCACACAGACGTCCCCGCAAAATAGCTGTGCATTTTACCTCGCCACCGTGTGCACTTTCACACCGCGAAACAAACCATCAGCTCGTTAGACGCATATGACGGTGACCATTATTTTCAACACAACAGAAAATTGTTGCATTCAGGAGCCCCTTTCACACAGACGGCACCGCAAAATAGCTGTGCATTTTACCCCGCCACCGTGCCATCAGCTCGTTAGACGCATATGACGGTGACCATTATTTTCAACACAACAGAGAATTATTGCATTCAGGAGCCCCTTTCACACAGACGGCATCGGAAAATAGCTGTTCATTTTACACCGACACCGTGCCATCAGCTCGTTAGACGCATATGACGGTAACCATTATTTTCAACACAACAGAGAATTGTTCAACTCGCGCCCTTCCCTTTTACACAGATGCCGTCCCGCCTCTGTTACCGCCCAAACTCAGCTTTCAACGGCAGAATATTTGCAGCATCATTTGGTCCGTGCATTCTGCGTCGCAGCTGTTGATACACAACCGTGACTTGGACAAAGGGGTGGGGAAAAATGCCGGCTTACAGACTGTGTGAAAGGGGCTAGTGTCCAAACGGTTCTTCCGTGGAATACGACGGCGTCAACTGCAGTATATTCATCACTAACATCTTTGCTAACTGAAGGCCGGCATGCTGCTGAGTTTTGAATTCACGATTTGATCCGGATCTGCTCCAAAAGCGATCGGCATCGCCCTTGGCCCCCGCCCCCGCCCCCATGCAAACTTTCATGGGAATCCACAGCTCATCCACATCCATGTTATCTATCAGTGACAAAGCAAACGAGTGTAATATGTACTAATATGTCATTGTTAACGAATGTAACGAAGAATATACCGAGGGCCAATTCAAATAAGATATGGGCTAAAAAGCGGCCCTCGGGTGGCACTTTGGACACCCCTGCCCTACGGACTGAGCGACACCACACCAAACCAGGCAATAAGGACGCTCATATGCTCGTTTTCAGGCTTCGCCATCTTGGCTGTTTTGTTGTTCCAAGCTTAGTCGACCATTGCACACCGCAGTGCCTGTCATTTCGCTTTTTTTTTAAGACTCGTTTGCCAGCTTTTCTAACCAACATTTTGTTTACATCATGAAAGCCAGGGGCATACCTGTCACCAGGGGAATTCCAAAATAAGCCAAACGTTCTGGAAAATGAGGGAATTTTTGGTCTTTCCTCCAGCAACCCCCCAAAACAATAGTGGAAGATTGTGCTGGAGTGAAGACCTGCAATTGTGTTATTTTACTGGCAGAGCTGCTAGTTCATCAAAGTTCAAATATGGGCAACTATAAACAGGGGGGGGGCAGGTACGTCCGGGGTCAGTCAAGGGGGACGCCACAGAATGAACACATCACAGCTATATTCTATTATTTGGGTTTTTACTTTACCAAACTCACATGGAAAGCCAATAATCACATGACCCGGGGTCACGTGACTACGCCAGAAGTGTGCTACGATTGTCTCTCACGGTTATTAATCCTAAACGGTTTGGGGGGGGGGCTGTACTTGCTACTAATGTAAAATGCTTTGTGTAAATGTGAATTTCTTAGAGTTGATATAAAAGACAAAAGTTGACTCGAAACAAAAACGTAAAAAAAAAAAAAAACTGATGAAATGATGTAGAATAAAATAAGAGGTTGTTGCACAGCCAGCGTCTGGGTCACTGTCTCATACGAGTGTTGCGTTCCCGCTATGAAAATGTTGGATTAGCAGTTTTTCTTTCCCATGTTCTCTTGGCTGGATGCTATTTGTTGTTTTTTTTTTTAAATAAGAGCACAGCAAATGCAAATCAAATCCGAGGCTGAGAAAGAATCCAGCGTCCAGACCGCAACGCAAATGACAAACACGTGTGACGGGGCCCCGCTCGCGTCGCTCCAGACCTCACATGGTGGACGTCCAAATGGCTTCTTCTCCAAGAACCGAGCTGAGTGGCTACCAAAATATTAGAAACAGCTCCCGGGCGCGATGCGGCGGCGTAGCACTCCGCTGCTAACTACCACTGGAATTCAACACACGCAAGTTACGGGTCCGGGTTCCTGGAAACACGCCATTGCATCGCAAAAGACGTGAAACTGAACTCGGTGCAAGAGCTAAGTCACCTAGTCACCATAGCAACCTAATTATACATAATTATACATTATTATTATTATTCTAATCATTTTTTTCTATGACTCTATACATCTATTATTTTTTTCAGATATGATTCAAATATGGGGTGGCCAGAATGGGGTTTAAATAATCATATCCTAATCCTATTATGCTAATTTTCGGCCCTTTTTTGCGTTGTGGACTCCTATAGAGCAGCTACACACAATAACCAGCACAGAAAGCTTCTAGATCTTCCAGAATCCGCACCTATTCCAGATATATTTCCAAAACTGTCCATTTGATTTGATTCCACCCACATCCCGTTTCCGGGCACGCCCACTACGCTGCGATTGGTCCCACTCAGCTTGTACAGCTTGCGTCTGAGAGTGCCCATATAAGGAAGCCTGGCTTACTGTGACATCACAAGAAGCCAGCATTAAAAAAACACTCTGAAACCGAGCGTTGAGAGAACATCCAAAACTTTCACGGCTCACTTCCAAATGACCAAAAATGATTATCTGAAATGTTGGCATGGTTTAACACAGGTCAGATGATTTCCTTAAAACTTCATAGTCTAGGAAGAGACTGGAATATTGGAGTCTGACTCCTGTGGATCTCCAGGCGGCTAAGCCTGGATGTCCAAGCTCGTCTTCCTTCAGGTGTGCAAGCGTGAAAGGACATCGTTGACAAACTATTAGTCAGCTCGGAGGACGGAAAGAACCCAAGTACTTCTCATCAGCATCAAGTCCCGAAGCAAGACGTCCGTCGTCGTGTAATCCAGTCCGCCTCTGCCGATCCTCCACGCTCACTTCATCAATGTGTCAGCCCCGAGCACTCCAACCTAGCTAGCCGCTTATCGAACGTGAGCGAGTGATAATACGCAGCAGGTCCTCGTCAAGACTTCAACATGGCAGCTCCACGGATCATGGAAGCGTATTTGCTTCTCCATTAGTGACAACATGGAGACCCGGGGAGCTGACATGCGAGGAAACGTGGCTTTCATTATGAAAGCATGGACTATATCGTGTAATTTCTGCTCCGATTGGGGCCTCAGCGAGACGTAACACAAGCCTAGCTCCGTTTTTGGATGACGTTTATTGAGGTGAGCAGTGACAAATGAGCTAGCCTGGAGATGCTAGGTGACGTGGACACCCGCAGAGCTCCAACCATGATACAGTTGTTGGGGAATTTATGGTGACATGAAAAAAATCATGTAAAAAAAAGATTTTTTTAGATGGGGGAGGCTCCCACAGTGGCCCCCGCTGCTCGTCGAGAAGAGCGAAACAAGCTCAAAGATGCTAGTTGCTTTTTTTGCATCCTTCGTGCTACATCTTATTACAGCATGATTTTCATCCTATGTATTTTCATCCTATGGATTTTCATTCCTCGATTTTTTTTTTTATTTCTGAGTGGATGCCGACCCCCCCCCCCCCCCCCCCACCACCACTTACAACCACTACATCATCTCAACATTTTGACAGCAAATACACCCCCCCAAGTGCTTATTGCCCTGGCAACAACACCCATACCTGCTAGCAGATGTTCGGGCCGGTTCGAGAGAGAGATGGCGTACGTGTTACAACCTGCAACCCCCCCCCCCCCAGGTTGGAACCACATGAAAGTCCATCACCGCTCACATTGTGTGTCCATGACACGCATGAACATGGCGAGATATTGGAGCCAGAAAAACTGTGTCAGTTTTGTTATTATTATTATTATTATTTTTAATTGTTGTCCCAAGCCTTTTGACCCCAGGACATTTTTTGTCTTTTATCTTTTATTGTCTTTTATTGCTTCAGATTCATTTCTACACCACAGAGTTATATCCAAAGATTCATTTTGGGGTGTAAAGTGAGTGAAATGATGGAGAACATGAGCTGGAGGAATAAAAACGGAGAGGATGGCGTCCAGCTGTGTGAACGTCATCAATCACACGTGCTTTAATTTATCACAGCGACCCGATCGCTCCGGAAACTCGCAGAAACACAGAAAAGTACTTTTGTGCGGGTTGGTGGAAACTTGAGCCTCTTGTATCCCAAAATATCTTCCAAACGTTTAGCATTTAGCAGCTGAGTTGAGAGCCCTGAGGGACGCCTTTGCTACACAAACTCCACGTCCAAGCTATTCAACACCCTTCCAGCGTTCCGTGTCACACCTACACGGGAAAACTCGTATGTAAGCACTTCCTTCTGAGGTTACGTAAAAATGGCTTCGCTACACATCTTAAAAGTCAGCTAGGCAGCTACAGTAGTTTTTCTTTTTAGCGAAAAAGCTAAGCTAGCCGTCGCTGTTAGAATGCGAGTATAATTGTTCCGAAATAGGATAACAGGGAGTTTTAATGTCGGACATTACGAGTCCTCAGATGGGTACATTCCTGGTGATTCATGCCTGTCATGTTGGAGGCACGGTTCCAGCGCTCGAGTGCTTCTAAAGCAGAAGCAGATGACCGACGGTGATGTGTTCATTTCAAAGATGTGGAACATGTGGGACCGGACTCTGAGGACCACGACTGCGAACCACTTTTCACCAAGCTCCGTCCACCACATTAAAAATGCTATATATTACATAACCTGGTCTCAAACTGGGATCCTGTGTCAAATATCGGCCGATGCTAGCAGGCTTAGCATGTATTAGCATTTATAGCATGGGGGACCAAAGTACCGCAACATCATCCAAACGCAACAGCATCCATTTCCCTACCTGTTGGTCAGCCCATTAGTACGGCGGCCTGGGGGTCAGGGCCCAGCGGGCTCAGGGACAACAATGGCGTCCACGCGTCCACAGAGACCACGGTTGATTGGCAAGCGTTGGAAGGAAGCACAGCAGGACACTGTCAATGAAAATAAAACCGTTTTAATTGTCTGGCGCACCATTAAGACATGATTTCCATTAACCTGCCAACGATACCCAACGGGAATGGGCCAAATAAAACATATCAATCACGTACACGATAGCGCTTTCCATTCTATGTAATGTAGCATGCTATAGCTAGCACGGTTCATTTTGAAATGCTTCTCCGTAATATAAAATACCGTAATATTCTATTAGCATCAATAAATGACACAGTTTTGGGGCTAAATATGACCTAATAATTAAAAATATTAATCCCAAAACAGGAAACAGAAACCCAAATTAAGAGCACCAAACAGTAAACAAAGGAAAACCAAAAACTGGGACTTGACAAAAAAATACAAATAAAGCATTCAGAAGACGCATTCAAAAACTTTGCAATCATAGGTAGTATTCTACATCGGCCACTTGTAATGTTAGAGACACACAAGCACCAGATGTGACCGCTGGAACAGCAGGCTTTTATTGCAGGTTTTCATTCTCTGACACCACAATAGGAGCGTAAAAGTGACTAGAGGGGTCTGATACAGTTGAAAAGATATTTAGAAATAAGGACTCATACTACAGTGATAAACGAGGGATTACTGTATATCACAATATGGATTTTTAAGCCATGTTGCCTAACACAAAAAAAACCATGTCCAACCAAAATACCAACAATACGAAATTGTAGCGTTCCCAGCGTTGATCCCTGTGGCATCCCAGTTTGTTGGCTCTTTTGAGAAACTTAATGGCTACCACCGCTTTTGCCCATTGTTTAGTTAAACAGTTTATCCATCAAATGCTAACAAAGGCTTATGGGGGTTTAGTTTATACCCTGGTGTTGTGAGCAAATATAGCGGCTAAACCACCACCCCCCGCCCTCCCTATTGGATTGATCCGACAATGAAAGGTTCTGAAGGCAGACATCTGGAATGTGCTTTGCTTCAGAGTTTTCATCTTCCGATCCAGAGAAATGAAAGTCGAATGTTTGCAGTCCCCCCCCCCCCACCGTCCCCAGCTAGCCAGTCATTTATGGTGTTTAACCAACAGCTTTGTCACTAATAGTTTCCCCTGCCAAGAAGAGTGTTTCTGCACTTTTGCAAACTGTCCCAAAAAAAAAAAACAAAAAAAAGGAACATGTGCTCGCTCCACATGTGCACCGCTGACCTCATTAGAACCGGAGCAGAACCACAAATGTTACCAATATGAGGCTCGTTTGGTGCGGCAACACACAACACACACATGAAAGAGCCTAACGACATGTATGTTGCATAGCATGCGTGTTGATCAGCATGGAAGGTGCTCTTGATTCCTACTCCGTCATATCCATTTTGCTGACCGGAGGCCATTATGTCTTTCAGCAAAAGCCAAAAATCCCACATAAGCATTTTAGAGTCTCCTGCACGGGACACAACTAATGGATAATTACTTTGGGACAAAACCACGCTGCCTTTTATTGTTTGCTGAGACGTGGCTGCATTTCATAACTCACTCGCTCTACACGCCAATCCTCTGATGAGCGCTCGCCGTTTGCTGACTCTTCTTAATGACACAAAGTGGTGATTAAACCAGCGGTGGGATCCATTACGACCAGACACCGCACACGGCGGAACTTGGGTACTTTGGCTTTAAGAAAACCCTCATAGGCTATGTTCACACTGCATTTTTTCCTAAATACGAGTCAGGCTTCCTGCGTACGTCTGGTAGGTATCCCATCTACTGCAGTCTGAAATGTGAGGTTGCCTACGTTCAACCTGGACATCGTAAAAAAAGTTAAGGTACTCAGACATAAATAAAAGTTCAGTCAGTGAAGCGTCTGACGCCAATGGCCGGCTCCAACATCCATCCACACGCTCCGGGGAATATCTACCATCGCCATCGCTCAATAAGGCATTCAGAAGACGCATTCTATCATTTCTATCAAGAACATCCGACGTTGAAAACTCTCCAGCTGGTCCAAAATGCTGCGACTCGAACGCCGACTAGAACATTTCTATCAAGAACATTCAACGTTGAAAACTCTCCGGCTGGTCCAAAATGCTGCTACTCAAACGCCGACTAGAACATTTCTATCAAGAACATCCAACGTTGAAAACTCTCCTGCCGGTCCAAAATGCTGCTACTCGAACGCTGACTAGAACATTTCTATCAAGAACATCCAACGTTGAAAACTCTCCAGCTGGTTGAAAATGCTGCGACTCGAACGCCGACTAGAACATTTCTATCAAGAACATTCAACGTTGAAAACTCTCCGGCTGGTCCAAAATGCTGCTACTCGAATGCCGACAAGAACATTTCTATCAAGAACATCCAATGTTAAAAAACTCTCCAGCTGGTCCAAAATGCTGCTACTCAAACGCCGACTAGAACATTTCTATCAAGAACATCCAACGTTGAAAACTCTCCTGCCGGTCCAAAATGCTGCTACTCGAACGCTGACTAGAACATTTCTATCAAGAACATCCAAAGTTGAAAACTCTCCAGCTGGTTGAAAATGCTGCTACTCAAACGCCGACTAGAACATTTCTATCAAGAACATCCAACGTTGACAACTCTCCAGCTGGTCCAAAATGCTGCTACTCGAATGCAGACAAGACCATTTGTATCAAGAACATCCAACGTTGAAAACTCTCCAGCTGGTCCAAAATGCTGCGACTCGAATGCCGACTAGAACATTTCTATCAAGAACATCCAACGTTGAAAACTTTCCATCTGGTCCAAAATGCTGCTATTCGAACGCCGACTAGAACCAGTGGCTTCTTGTAAAGTCAGGCATTCGAGATATAAACAATGCGGTCAGGTACCAGCACGCCTCAAAAAGGTACAGGTGTAAAGGTGTCACCTTGGCGAATGCTAACTGGGTGTTCTCATTTCACCGCTTCCTGGTTTCAGTGTTTTTCGTGTTGGTTTTGGTTCTTGTTTCCACCTCTCAAGGTTTGGACTATTCTTCCTCCGTCTGTTTTAGAAGAACAGGTTCTCATGTTGCCGGCTCAAACCAAAGCTGGTTGTTGGCGCTGTTCTGAGAGACTGTTTATCAGCCTTATGGCTCCGCATCTGGGATCCAGGCCCGCACAGGATGGAGCACAAATCTGCTTGTTTTGGAAAAACAGCACATGTTGAGTCATCTTTGTCACCAGATTGACATACTGGATGTTTACATATGCAACATGTCAACAAATACAATACAATTGTTTTGCCGTGTTAACTCCGTCGATGTCAAGTTTGCGGGAGGATGCCTGCAAACTGGAGATGACCGCCCCAAAGAAGGCGAGCCGAATTCCGAGTCATCAATCAGAGGTCCACCGCTTCAGCAGCGGCGAAGACGTGGGCGGTGTTGAGAAGTTGACGTGCGTTTGAAAGTAATTACAAGCTGTTAGCGGGCCAGAAATCACCAGGCTGTTCACCGCCCGCTGATGGCTGGCGGGGAGATCTCAGGTAACGTTTGGAGGCAACGTCACGGACGCTTGGAATACAATGCGGAGTCGCAGCGTGACGAGGGGACGCCACGAGTGTGTTGACTCCCAGATGGAATCATCAATCAAGGTTTGGAGCGAGGAGGTCTGACAGATGCTGGGTTTACCAAGAGCACATGATGGGATGGCGAGGTGAGCTTGTGAATTTCCCACCTTCCTTGGGAGGCCTTATCAACACATCTGCCTGAAGATGTTAGCCTCTGCCATCCATCTTCGCTCTATTTTTTACTCCAGTGCCACTGGAGCCCTGAGAGGTGCTCAGTCAGGCTGGCTAGCAGGAGCCAGAACCCAAAGCACCTAAACTATTAACTTGAAGACAGGCCGTGAAGAACCCTCAAGACTCGGCAAAGGATTTTGTTGTACGAGGGCGCAGGATTGATTCCGTGTGAATGCTAACAAATTTTCATCTGTAAGAAATGCTCCATTGTGGCTTTTCTGTACACAATCCTGCAGAAAAAACGCCTTTATTTTGAAATCCATACAGTAAAAGTAATTAAGTCCGCTAAAAACAAGCTCTTGGCATACGACGTGCAGATCCTGGAGATCGCTTTCATCGTATCGGAACTGATGAGTACTTGGACCGAGACCCGTACTAGCACACCTGTCCCAAACGAGCTGCTCGTTATGCTCGTTATGCTCGTTAAACGGCAGTTGAGCCATGATGGCGGCACTTTACGATCAAAACAAATAATAGCAACAGAGATAAAATAGCCGTCTCTTTGATTTTTGTCGCTTTACACTCATTTTTTCTAATGATATGAATAAATTATGCTGTTTGGTGGTTGAATATTCATTCAAAAAATGCATTCAAAGACACTGGGATATGTCGTATTCATTAGTAGTCATTAGACATAGACATAGACTTCCTTTATTGTCATTGCACAATAACACAGCAGTGAAATTGCCAACAAAATGTTGTTGCCTGGCTCCTGTATAATAATAATAATAATAATAATAAATAATAATAATAATAATGTGGAAAATAAATAGATGAGATCAAATATGAACAACAGTAATGTTACGTTGATGTTTTTTTGTAACTGTGAAAACTGTTTTTTTTCTATACATTCATTGACGTGGGGGCATCCCATCTATTAAACACATTATAACGGGACTACCTGTGAATGTAGCATATAGCAGTAACGCCTCACATGCACTCGGTCTACCAGAGAAGAAGATGTACAGTAGTAGAAAAATCTAGCGACTTATTTTGGTCTTTTCAACCAGCAGCGGGTACTACCCCGCCCATCCGAAAACACGTAGACAGCGCCATGTTGCTTATGACAATGCTAAATTAAAAAAAAAAAAAGTATTTCTAAAACATATTTAGTTTGCTTTCAATGTTTCTTGCTTCCGTTTGGCTAAAAAGGACACGCGTCATAGCCGATTATGCAAGCGCCACAAAACAGATGAGCATATTACAGTACTATGATATTATTATTATCATCCATAATGAGTCATTTTCCTGAAATTGCAGCCCATCTGACCGCAGGCTGCACAGACAGACACTGTTTTGTCTGTCTTTGGCTTGTTGATGCCAAACGCTTCGGAAAACCAGGCCACGACTCCAAGATTTCTTCCTGGAGATTTATGAAAAAAGGATGAAGTTGCAAATTAATATGCAAGGGAAGCCAAAGCTTTAAAAAAAAAAAAATGCATCAAAAATGTGCAAACGCGGCTGTCGGGGTCGTCTGCCCACGTGGACACGGCGGCCATCTTTAACGCCGCCGTGGTCTTAACGTGGATCAATGGGTCTTTTTGCTCCACAGCACTCCTGGGTCTTGTTTGTGTGAGCTTCAGTTTATTGGGAGCCATTAGCGCGGCGTTGCAGCAGCTGTGCAGGAGCAACGGCAACATAAACACTCACAGGTTTTATGGTCGGAGTTAAACTGGCACTCGGAGACCAACCGGGCTGCGGGAAAAAACGTCAAAAATGCTGGAAAGGAGCTTTTAAAAAAGGAGTCTTCTTCAAATGGGGTCTAATGCGGAAATGGAAGTGACTTAGGAAAACCGGCTGCAGAGGCAATTTGTCCGACTTTTTCCGCCTAAACTCCTGGTGATTTGTGTCGTCTTCGACCGCGGGAGACGAGGCTTTTGGCGCATAGCATCATTCAGCCTTACATCAAATCCGCGGTCATAAATGTCGATGATAAACACATTTCCCACTGCAGCATCCACAGATAAAAAAGTGCTGGGGTGATGAACCTATGAATATTTACGCTGATAGGAAATGGCAGCACAATAAAACTCCATATGATTGGAAGACTGCGGCGCCGCTTGTAACTACAAGCATGCGTTGATAAAAAGTTCATAAACTTGTCAACAAATAGCATTCTACTAGCCCTGTGAACGTTATTAATGGTATTTTCTACCCTTAATTTAACCCTTAACATTTTCTAGTTTGCTTTTTTATGGCACGTGGCACATTTTGAAAGTACAAAACAAGAAAATGGCGGAAAAAAACAGCAATATTTTCACGTGAATAAAGTTAACATCATTAATTAAAATCATAATAGCATAAATCCATACTATTAAGAAGAAAAAACAACTATAAAATAAAAAAAAAATATATAAAAAACAGCAAAACAGCCCCAGACCATCACACTACCGCCACCATATTTTACTGTTGATATGATGTTATTGTTTCTTCCTTTTACACCAGATATAATTGGACAAACATCTTCCAGGAAGTTACTACTTCTGTCTCATGGACCACAGAGTATTCCCCAAAGGTCTTGGGGATCATCAAGATCCGGGGGGTCAAACATTTTTCGTACTGGACGTTGGAGTAAGGCATCAAATAGACGGAGGTGTAACAAGTCCTATTATAATATGATTGTGAGCAAAATTAAAATCATTTACTAAAATCATAATAGCATAAATCCATACTATTAAGGGGGGAAAAACAACTATAAAATAAAAAATATATATAAAAACAGCAAAACAGCCCCAGACCATAACACTACCACCACCATATTTTACTGTTAATATGATGTTATTGTTTCTTCCTTTTACACCAGATATAATTGGACACACATCTTCCAGGAAGTTACTACTTCTGTCTCATATACCACAGAGTATTCCCCAAAGGTCTTGGGGATCATCAAGATCCAGGAAAAGGGGGGGGGGGGGTACAAACATTTTTCGTACTGGACGACGGAGGTGTAACAAGTCCTATTATAATATGATTGTGAGCAAAATCGAAAAAAAAAAAAGATACCAAGACATGTTTCTGTGGCGGTACAATGTAACTGTGGCAGGCCGCCACAAATCAATGCGTCTGATCAGTGCAGTCGTTTGTTTTTCTTCAGTGACCAAGCTAACCTAGCATAATGCGATGAGTTCACGTCGCTACAGAAACATTTCGAGATGTTCTCTTTACTGCAGACGCCTGCACGTTGCACTCAGCCTCACGGCGCCACAGGAAGCGTGGCGGCGTGGACGACGGCATCTGTTTTATAATAAAAGCCCACCCCCCCACCCCACTGCACCAGCCCCGCATCATCCGTGCATGCTGGGATGCGGTGAACGCAATTAGCGTTGATGTAATGAAATTACGGCGCGCTCCGGCTAATGGAGGCGCTGGCGAGCGGGGTCAGCGAGTGGACGGCGGCGGCCAGAACGGACGCAGCTGTCAGCTCCGTCTTTTACGGCCTCAAACAGGAGCACCTGTGTGTAACCTTCCCCGTGAAACGCCGTCTACATATTAAACATTTAAGAGCCGGTGCATCTTGTACTATCAAGAGTGCAAAGCCACTTAGATAAGCCATCTCATCATCATAAAATATTTATTTGACAGCCGCATAATGGCCGCCACAGCTTGCTTGATGGAATTAAATCCAAACGCGTGTCTGGAAAGAAATGACCAAAAACTGGCAGGATCCGGTTTTGGGTCTGAACAGCTGAAACTCATCAAGATCCTCATTTCTTTTGGACTAAAAGGAACAAAATGCACAAAGATTCTTCAAGAACGTCCATGTTGATACATCTAAAACTATAGACAGGAAGCGGGACAAAAGTGAGCACCCCACTAAAAGACCTTCATTCATTCACACAGGAAAACGCAGCGGCTCCTTGACCCGCAAGGACGTTGGAGTCGCCGCGGTAAATCAGCACGGCATCGGCGGACACACGAGACGGGATTAATGGCGCTAACGAGACGCGGCTGAGCAGCTCACCAAGGTCATCTAGCACGCTAAACCCACAGTAGCAACCTCTCAGGTCTACACATTAGCATGATGGATGATATTTGCCTTTCAGCTACAGGAAGCAGCCCAGACGCACGCTAGCGTCTGTAGCTTAATGCTAATCAGACCCGTTTGGTTTAGTTGCTGTTCTAAACTTGATCCATTTTTGACATCGCATACACACTCCATCACGGTTTTTCAAAATAAATCACACCTGTTTTGTGGTTGCCTCTGGCCTACTATTAATTTAAAAATACATTTTTATGCAAATTGTTTTGACCTAAATTAAGCAAATTAGCCACCACAGGAAGTAGTCTGTGACAATCTGATGCTCCCAATGCTAACATACTGTTTGACCTTATGTCTTATTCAGCTTCCTTCCTGTTATGTCGACTATATTGGGTAATAGCAACGTAAAGGTGAATATAGGGTTGCTATTTCATTTCCAGAGGGCTCTGTTGAAAACTATTTTGAATGTTGTAAAAAGGTTTTCAATACGCCAACTATAAAAATATAACAAAAAATTACAAATAAGGAATTTTGTGAGCAAAATCTAAATAAAAATAAAAGTTACCAAGACATTTTTCTGTGGCGGTCCAATGTATCTGTGGCAGGCCATCACAAATCAATGCATCTGAAAAATTCACTTAAGACAGTTTGGCGGGTTGGCTAAAGAAAAACTAAATCAAACTTCAAGCTGCTACCTCTGTAATGGACTGACGGATGGCAGATTTTAAGATGTGTAGCGAAGCCTTTTTTTTTTTACAAACTGGTAGGCGGGGTGGTTGCATCTCGTCAAGTCCAAAATAACTTTTTCCTTCATGATGTCAGACTTGAAAAAGGTGAGCGACGATAACTTGCCTCCAAAAATGGGGGGGGGTGGGGATTTGGGTGGGGGTGCATATTTCTCAGGTTAGGTGCTCATAAACAGGCTCTGTGGGGACACATTGGGGACTGTTACAGCTTCATCTAAAAGTAACTTTTTATAGCGGGGGCCCTTTAAAAAGGGAGGTCACCCGGGTTCAGGTGGACGTTCCTCGCAGGCTAATTGGCGTCCACCTGCTGCAGCGCCAACACAGCTGCACTCCATCGGGACGTCGTGGGTCGGATCGCCGCTTTGGGATTTTTTTTCAGTAAAATGCAAGGTGCGTCTTTCGAGATAGAAACGATGTCTGGCAAGCGTCTCAGTCCGGCAGCTGCGTGGTTTCTCCCGTTTCTTACGGTTAAATACTTCTCGGCTGCTCCCCACGGGCGGCCGGGCATCGACCCCCGCGGCAGTTGAAAGCTTCGCACCGCTAATGCTAATCTATCAAAGGCAGATCTTCTCGGCCGCATTGGACATTTACGACGTCGGAAACTATGCGATTAGAATAGCGGGCGGAACAAAGTGGGGGGAGATTTTAATCACGCTTTCCCTTCCAGAGGAGTCGGATTCACGTCCTCGGAGGGCTTGTAGCGACCTTTTCACTGCCACGCACACTTACCTTAATAGGACATGAGATGTGATTGTGGAGCTACGCGATGCACGCTTCACTTCAATTCATTGCGCTTATTTGACTTTTACAAGATGCAGGTGTTAGCTGGTGGAAAGCCATGGAAGCAACCAATGGTTGAAGAACCCAGCTTTCAGACTTGTGGTATTCAATTTGAAAAACTGATAAAAAATAAAAAAAACGATGATAATGATGTTTTCAGTATTTATTATCAGGAAAATGAAGTAAACGTTGGTTTGTTTTTAGCATTATATGTCCGAAAATGGGGCGGCACGGTGGTCGAGTGGTTAGCGCGGAGACCTCACAGCTAGCCAATCCCACCCTCGGCCATCTCTCTGTGGAGTTTGCATGTTCTCCCCGTTTCCTCCCACATTCCAAAAACATGCTAGGTTAATTAGCCACTCCAAATTGTCCATAGGTATGAATGTGAGTGTGAATGGTTGTTTGTCTATATATGCCCTGTGATTGGGCGTACCCTGCCTCTCGCACAAAGACAGCTGGGATAGGCTCCAGCACCCCCGCGACCCTCGTGTGGATAAGCGGTAGAAAATGAATGAATATTTAAGCATTATTAGAGCCCTCTAGACATGAAATAACACCCCTATATTGACTTTTAAACCCTTATTACCCAAATTTGAAAATAAAAGGAAATAAAACCTTTTAGGGGCTGCACGGTGTGAAAAGTGGTTAGCACACAGGCTTCACAAATGGGAGACCCAAGTTCAATTCCACCCTCGGCCATCTCTGTGTGGAGTTTGCATGTTCTCCCTGTGCATGCGTGGGTACTCCGGTTTCCTCCCATATTCCAAAAAAAAAACATGCTAAGGTTAATTAGCGACTCCACACATGTGAGTGTGAATGGTTGTTTGTCTATATGTGCCCTGTGATTGGCTGGCCACCAGTCCAGGGTGTACCCCGCCTCGTGCCCGAAGACAGCTGGGATAGGCTCCAGCACCCCCCGCGACGAAAAGTGGTAGAAAATGAATGAATGAAAGTCAAAATGTAACTATAGGGGTGTTATTTCATGTCTAGAGGGCTCTAATAGTCTTAAAAGCCATATTTAGGAGGTCGTAAACACATTTTCGACGCTCTAACTAGTCCGAAAATCAAAAGTACACCCAACTTTTACAAAAAAAAGTGAAGTTGCAGACTTCCTCCAACTTTCCACAGCAAGTGTCATGATCCATAAGATGATGATGATGATGATGATAAATGCAGTACTTGCCGCTACTATTAAAAATCCATGGAGCGTTTCCACTGCAAATGAGGCAGGAACGCTCACACTGCTTCCGATGTTATTCCATCCTTTCTCTCCGTGTGACTTCCACACGTGGATTTCATTATAGCCAAAAAGTGCAAATCCACGCTGGAGTCGTCATTTGGTGGAAAAGACGTAAAACGCTGCATTTTGGAGACAGAATTAGTGTCCAAAATGTCACTTTTTTATGCTACATCTTGATGATGACACATCTTCACTCCTTTGAGTGGATCTTCAGCTCCACACGTTCTGCTAAAAAGGTACAGATACAAAGACGATGGAGAAGATGAATGACCACACCATCCACATGGAAGCCCTACATGCCTACGGGGCCTTCAAAGATGTTTTCCAGTACTTTATTGTCATATAATACCAACAAATACAAGCCACGTTCCCTGTGGGGTGATGCTATTCTTCTCTTCTTTCTAATGGACACGAAAATAAAACGCGGAGGCTGTGCCTGATGGATGACTTGTTGTCACTTCCTCCCTGGCCCGCCTCTGCTCTAATCTACATAACCCCGCCCACTCGGCCGGGATCAGCATCCTCCGGGGTTATTAATCAGCATCAACTTGGTGGGCGGGTCTTAGGAGCTACTGCTGTACTGCCTTGTTAATCAAACAGGCTGATTAAATTAGCTCTCTGATTCGGTGGGGAGGGCGGGGAGGGGCGGTTACGCCCCCCCCCACACACACACACAATATCACTACATGCTTGGCCACACACAAAGTGTGTGGGCATTTTAAACCCTTGAAATTTTAAATAAGGCACAAAATAAATGTGATTTAAATGATATTAAAATTAGGAATTTAGTAAAGTCATGTGAGGAAGACTCCCACCAGGTCGCAGGAATGTTTCAGCCAAAAGTGGGAATAAAACTCACCCCCCCACCCCAAAAAAAAAACCTCCCACGTGGACTCGTTGATGATTTATGCAGACGTTTCACACTTTATAGCAACTTTACCGTCCGCGGAGACTTTCAGGGAAGTGTGTGATCACATGACACCTGCAGCAGGCATCACACTGACGAGCCATAAAAGTGAAATAAAAAAAGTACAAGTCATAGAAACGCACTGAAATGTGCATTTGCGTCATCTGGAAAAGTGTAAAGGCTACGCAAAAAACTACAAAGTCACTGCATTTATGATTAAAGTACACAAGTAACACAGTATAGCGTTTGTGTATTACCTTAGTGTTTAGTATGCGGATATTTCCAAGGAGTGTATGTATCTTCTAAGCTTATTCAAATCATCATTCGGGACCAGCGTGCCACCAGAAGAAGGTCAAGCGAGTACGGGGCTTCCACTCTTTCTCCCAAAAGCAAATGATGGCAGACGGAGAGGAACGCAAATGCAATTAGGGGCAGAATTCAATCCGCCCCTGAAGAGGCTCTCTGCCGTGCGGGAATCCAGGAAAGGCAACACTCGGAGATGAGGAAGGTGCTGTCCGCATGAATTACGCCCGACGCCGTTCAGCTTCGAGTGATGGGGAGGGGGGGTTATGGAAACACTTAAAAGAATGGGATCGATGCGAGCGCCGCTTCTTTCAGCGGGGAGTCATGATCGGGGGGGGGGGTCTGACAAAAAGGTCAATATGACTTGAAACGTGAAAGGTTTCCACGCTGGACTAACCGCATCCACCGTCACTGGATACGCCATCACACTTCGGGAATGATTGATAACGACATTATCGATTACCGCACGGGCGGTCGCTAACCTCACCAAGGATATTTTTGGAGACAAAATTCCCAAAAACCAAAGCGCTCCTATCATGTCGACTGTCTTTTACTAGCGTGTTGGTAGTACGTCCTAAAAAAGCAGCAGTGATCTCGTCATATAGAGGATCTTTGACTCCCGAGTTGGACGGTATCATTAGCGTTAGCATAATACCTAGTATTAAATTAGACAACGTTTTTGTGTTGCCACAATTGAAAGCTGCTGCTTTCAATCACACGGATTCCGGTCTTGTTAAAACCGAGAATAACACCTCCAAGATGGCCGCTGATGCGTGACGCCGGTCACGCATGGCCGTCCTATACCAAAGAATGTTACTTAAATAAAGTTTCTATTAAACGCTACGCTGTTCCGTTTCATTTCCTTGCACTTCCAAAAGCAGGAAAGCCAAGCCAAGCGTTTTTCCAAATGTGTGGCGCCATCACCGCCATCACGCCGTCACACATCCATGACGTCAGAGGCCGGGACATTTTTTTTTTTTCCCCTCGGTATTCCGACCACTTTATAGATGCCGCAGAGAATTCCCGGCGTCAGTTGAGCCTTTTAAAGACGAGGTTGATATAATTGGCTTATAAAAGTGGCAGACATGCCAACGTGCAGCCTGTGGTTACCACGGCCTTAAAGACCTTCCTGGTCCTCATCGTCATCGTGACCCACGGACGTCGGCCCCATAAGCATCCCTCGCCTACAGCCGGGCTACCAAAAAGCTCATCGGTGGTGTTTGCTTAATATAAATTTCACTCGGGCAGGTCTGCTTCTCATTTTACACACGCTGTTTTTCTTCCAACACGTCCATGCTCGTCACACGTTGGCCTCAACGTTATTTCCCTCAAAGACGTTCTTTTGAACATATGTGAAAACATGCCAGGACTCAAGTGTGAAAATGATAAGTAGAACCTTTACCGAGTATCTCTGGAAAAAAAAAAAAAAAAAAAAAGGAGCTGTCAGACACTTCCTGGCGTCAAGTGGAACGCAAACCCGACCACGCACCCAAAATACTCTTATTCAGTCTGAGAAATGCTCCTGGAATTTAGAAGAAGCCGACAATCACGCCGACCTTACTGTTACCACTGTGTCGTGATCATCCATAAACTACGGGAACCAGGATTTGAATCCCGATTTGGGCATCTCTGCCTGGAATTTGCACGTGTCTCTGGGTTCTGCACGTTAGGTTCATTTTTTGTACTACGTATCGCACCTTTTCCGAACTTGCTGACCTGACAAGGGAATCAAACAAAGTCGAGGAGCACTCAGAACTCAATCACCGCCACATCATAAAAATATGAAATTAAAGCTAGCATACAGCTAGCTAGTAGAGTAGCATCGACCGGGCCTTTGCAACTTCATGTATAGCTTCAAGCTGTCGCCTTCATTCATTCATTCATTCATTCATTCATTCATTTTACTAGTTAGAGCATCGAAAATGTGTTTACAACCTCCTAAATATGGCTTTTAACACTATTAGAGCCCTCTAGACATGAAATAACACCCCTATAGTCACATTTAGACTTTCGTTCACTCACTTTCTACCGCTTATCACAGCAGTCTTTGGGCGAGAGGCGGGGTCCACCCTGGACTGGTGGCCAGCCAATCCCAGGGCACATATAGACAAACAACCATTCACACTCACATTCATACCTATGGACAATTTGGAGTCGCTAATTAACCTAGCATGTTTTTTGGAATGTGGGAGGAAACTGGAGTACCCGGAGAAAACCCACGCATGCAAACTCCACACAGAGGGTGGAATTGAACCCTGGTCTCCTAGCTGTGAGGTCTGCGCGGTAACCACTCGACCGCCGTGCCGCCACCTGTCGTCTTCTTATGCACCAATAACGATGGTGATGATCTGACCTTGACCCAAACTTACCACTGAAAGCATTCATGCTCGTAATAACAGTTGTGATGGTTGGACACCACATGATCGTTACATGTTAATACGTAGTTCAATCACGTTCCATTTGACCCCTTGACTATAGCTAGCGTCTTGGAGCGGGTGTATGTTGGAAGCAAAACAGATTTCCATATTCCTGTTCTTGCTCAGTATTATTGTTGTTCCGGGATATCCGGGATTAAACCAAAGAAGAAAAAACCAAAGATTATCCAAGATTCATATTATCATCACTATTATTATATTTTGCATTTCATTACCACTAAGTTCTAAATATCGTAGAAGATCCTAGTTAAGATCTGAGCAGGGTCGGAGAACGCGTCATATACGGTATGAGACCTGCTATTGGCCGGCAACCAACACCAGTCAGCTGTGATAGGCTCCACTGTAGATCCTGCCAGACGCCAGTCAATGTCCGTGTCCCCATTGGGCGGTCGACGTTTGAAATTAAGTTTAGTAGAATGAAGATGGAGCTAATGTTTGGACCGTACCATAACTATTTGTACCGAGAAACGCCAATCTTTCTTTCGCTTTGATTGCGTTGTGACGGCATGGTCGTGGTCTCTTTGGAAGTTTACTGTCGTTGTATTTTAGGCTGCGGACCGTCCACTTTGGTTCTGTCCCACAGAGAAGCACTCAGATTTACGGTTTATTTATAAAGATGTAAACTCACCATGAACAGACACGTTAAGAGTCCAATAAAGCGCCGAGTGTTCTATTTCCTGTGAGTGAGCAGCATACGGCGTATCTCAGCCAGGGGTCACCTGTCCGGGTGTCTGCCGTGTGTTTGGCAGCACGTTGGGAGGACTGGGACCGGCTGTCGGGGGTGGGGGGTGGGGGGGTTGATGGAGTGTGTTGGGTTCACAGGGAGGAGAAGGTGACGACAGGGTTTCATTCGTCCCTTTCGGCGCCCGCCGGCCCTCTCAAGGATCCGAGCATGCTGGGGTCAAAGCAACCCGAGAAGAGGGCGGTGAAGTGCACGTTTGTTGGGGGGGGGGGGGGGGGGGGGTTTGGTAAAGCCTCTCGGAGATGGCTGTGGGAATGGCATCGGGAGGTGCGTGTGAGCCGAGCGGTTCGGTCTAATTACTGGACTCTCAGCTCTGCAGCTTGGTGAGGTGCCAGACTTCACAAGGTGTCCTTTCAACCCCCCCACCCCCACCCCCTGGCCCCCTTGGATCTGCAGGGGCAAGAAGACGGTCGCTGTGCAAGCCTCCACTCCATTACGGAGGCAACAAGCTGCGGCATTCCGTGGCAACAGATTGGCCTGGAAATTCACAGATGACGGTAATCAGCACGCAGGTCTCCGGGGGTGGGGGGGGGTGGGGGGGGTTGATTGTGTCGCTATTCGAGGACCACCGGCGAGCCTCAGCTGCTGCATACTTCAACAATGAGAAAGCGTTTGTGGCGGTGACGGCAAAAGCGAGTTCCATCCTTCCATCATCCACGACCCTCATCATCCCAGGTGGGCATCCGAGGCCAGCTGGCCACTGGTGAGAGGCCGGGCGCATCCAGGGGGGGGGGGGCAAACTGCAATTTGAAAAGGTCTCCCGGGATGGAGATGGTCATCTCATCGTCACTTCGGAAGCAGAATACAATTTCTAACACGTGGACTCGGAATAGCGTAGACCGAAGCCAAGGCCGGAAAAGAAATGAAGATTCCATCTTCCTAGCGTGTCAGGTAGCAGTGGCAGGAAAAATGGGGCAAATAATCTTGAAAATAATCAACAATGCCGAGTATGATTGTAAAGTTGATGTCTGCCATCCCAATGACAAACAAATTCCTGGAATCGCATCAATAAAAACTATAAAAGCAATCTTCACTCACTAAATGTACTGCAAAAAAGGCCAGTAAGGATAATTCATAATGCCGTTGTCAATGTCATTGTATGGTCATGTCACCTCGTACTTCGGTACGAGGTACCTTATTAAAAAATAAAAACAAAATGTTTATTATGGAAAGCAGGAAGTGAACAAATGTAACAGTTACTGATTGTAAAAGTACCAGATGGAGGGGTAGGATTTAATAAGCTTTGCTTCTACCTACTCCTTTTGGACATGTGGAACTGGGAACTGATTATGGGATGCATTCAATTGTAATCGTAAATTCCTGGAATCGCATCATTAAAAAGTCGGTATGACACCCCTCCACAAAGGATATTCCCAGATGTGGTAGCAAAGGAACGTTCCCTGTCCTTCCCATTGATGAATGTGACCCAAATCCACTGTGACTCCCAAAGATTTGATTTCATGCAGACATATTCCCATCCCAGGATTCCGTGTTTGGGTCTCAGTGTGTTCCTGTGAGGTCCACATTGACCCACTACTAAGCCTTGACATGATCCGCGGATAAAGGACCCAGTAGCGCATTGAAACAGATGTCCTCCGCTACCAAAAACTGGCTACTTCCTGCTCAAACGCTGACGCCCGGGGTGACCCGACCGGTACGCCCCAAACCTGGGGATGTTAAAATGATTAATATGTTTACTTAAACCGCGGGGCCGCTGATTGATACTTTGATTGATTGTCTCCGAAGCCAATTACGCGAGTCCAGGGATCCGAGGAGCGTAAACAAGCCATTAGTTGTGAGCCTTTCCTTCCTTGTTAAGCTCCAGTGGAAAACCCAGCACGGCTCCTTCTGGACTCGTAGCCTAGCACGTCATGCCGGCTTCGCCATTGGCCCACGAGTCCTCGTGGTGCTCAGTATTGACCTCAGGCGACCTTAGTAATAAGCAAGGGCATTGGAGGATGGACTTGGAGGCATCGGTTCTTCATCACGGTGGAGAAAATACGAGAGGAAGGAAGTGACAAGTTGGAGTGACTTGATTGGTTCCACATGTGTGGACGCTCGAGAGCTGACATCTTTGATTGAACGCTCAAGACAACATCGGGGGGAAAGTTGGTCCGTTTCGCCGATTCAAACGGACAAAACAGTTTGTATCCCAAAGAACTTGTCAGGAACTACCTTGGTCTTTAGGGGTGATGTTAGATTCCCAAGTACAGTCACATTGCCAACACATTGGAATCATGTTACTGTAAACATTGATCCTTAGCATGTAGCACGCTAGCTCTGGTGACCCAGAGACCGAAGAACGCATCAGGATCTGAACATACATCATTAAACTATCCATCCATCCATTTTCCTCCGCTTATCCGGGTCCGGGTCGCGGGGGCAGCAGTCTTAGTCGGGAAGCCCAGACTTCCCGGTCCCCGGCCACCTTCCTCCAGCTCCACCGGGAGGACACCAAGGCGTTCCCAGGCCAGCTGTGAGACATAATCCCTCCAGTGTGTCCTAGGTCTGCCTTGGGGCCTTTTCCCGGCTGGGCATTCCCGGAACACCTCACCAGGAAGGCGTCCGGGCCATTAAACTATAAATAACTAAATATGCATATCATATTTAAATGGCTTCTGGAATGAGCAGAAAGATTCCGAGTTAATTTGGGCTGTTGCTTTGTCCAAGGATCTCAGCGTTAAGTCACCTTGACAAATGTCCCATTTCTTTCCGTAATTCCTTCCGGGAACAAAAAGACAAAAGGTGCATTGAGTCGGCCCCGAGCAGGTGTTCCCGCTCTTCACGTGTGCTTTTCCACACGGGACGGGACAGCTGGGAGTCTTTCATTTTCACGCCGTCTACGTGACGCACCTGAAGACGTTACACACTCCAAAGCGCTTTAAAACACTCGCATGGGATCGGGAGGGGGGTAAAGGTCATGGCCTCGGCGGAGAATTGAGGTGTGGGGGTCAGCGAGGTTCTCAAAACTGTGTCGCGTATTACTCCCATATGGACCCAATGAGGCGGATTCTTCATCCCGAAAGGCTTCCAAGAGCCGTGGGAGCAGATCGCCCCCGTCTCCCAACCCCCCCGGAAAGGAATGACGTTTGATCTTCATCCAGGACTTCCAGCGTTCACAAGTTCAGCGCTAGTGCAGTCTTTACAGTGACAGTGGCCGGGATGAACATTTGCTTTTCATTCCCGCATGGAATGTCAAACATGAAGTGAATGTGACGGCGGTCCGTGGATGATCCTCGGCTCATTCGTATGTTGACGGAGATGCTGACGCTGCATTCTCTTCGCGACTAACAACGTTGGACTGGATTACAGCTTCCACTTTCAACACCAAACTAAATAATTGGGTTGACATTTGACCTTTTGGAACGGATTAAGGAAAACTGCCATCCCGTTGTGTAAAAATCAGTGCAGTTAACGCTTAAATGCGACTGAATAGAGAAGATGGTTACACCTGAACATCTCAACTCAGAGCTGCTCAATGCAATGATTGTGTTATATTACATAACTCATAAAGATGCTACTTATTGTATAGTGGGAGTAATTGGATGTCTTTATATCGCGGACGTACTGGACGCTATTATCTACTCAAGGACAATGGAGGAGGAGGAGGACTTGCATTCATCTTCTCAAAGATCTGAGGATCACTCAAACACAAAAAGTGGAGTGTGTGCTCTCATCCCAATTTTGGAGATGTTTTTTAAAAACATAAAATGTCCCTCGATGCTTTCCCATTCCCATTTCCCATTGGATACGTTTTCACTCGATAAATGCAATGGAATCCACCTGCACAACATCATGGACGCCGTGTGTGTGTGTGTGTGTGTGTGTGTAGGGTCATTATTGTATGAACGGTAGTAGGTTGATAGAAGCCATTAGAGGAAACACCTTCCTCTCAGCCATCATATAACGTCTATATGAAATCCACTTAAAAGCCTTCTCCAGAACACCAATACTCTGTAGAACATTCAAGTGGAAGGAGTGCTCGGACATCCACGGGGGATGGCTGGATGGATCACAAACAATAAATGTACTCTGGCCAGTGCAGCTGTCTGGTAAGCTAAGCTAGCCAGCAAACATAAATATCATTTTATTCATGAAAGACAGTCCTCATATTTATTACTTCGATCACAAGTAAACTTGGTTATACAACACACTGGGGTGACTAAACTAGGGAACTCGGCCCCGCAATGACACTCTAATGATACTAGAAGTTTACTCCGAGATCATTTCAATAAGACACAAGACACACATGTTACTAACGTCTGAACACATCAACATTGGAGACCTCTAGACATGAACTAACACCCCTATAGTCACCTTCACACTCCGATTACCCAGTATAGCAGATATAAGACAAAATAAGACAAGACACCTGTTACCACCTTCTGAATACACCAACATTAGAGACCTCTGGGCATGAAATAACACCCCTATAGTCACCTTCACACTCTGATTATCCAGTGTAGCAAATATAAGACTAAATAAGACACAAGGCACACCTGTTACCACCTTCTGAATACACCAACATTAGAGACCTCTAGACATGAAATAACACCCCTATAGTCACTGGCACACTCCTATTGCCCAGTATAGCAGATATAAGACAAAATAAGACACACCTGTTACCACCTTCTGAACACACCAACATTAGAGGCCTCTAGACATGAAATAACACCCCTATAGTCACCTTCACACTCCGATTATCCAGTATAGCAGATATAAGACAAAATAAGACCCAAGACACACCTGTTACTAACTTCTGAACACACCAACATTAGAGACCTCTAGACATAAAATAACACCCCTATAGTCACCTTCACACTCCAATTATGCAGTATAGGATATATAAGACAAAATAAGACAAGACACACCTGTTACTAACTTCTGAACACACCAACATTAGAGACCTCTAGACATAAAATAACACCCCTATAGTCACCTTCACACTCCAATTACCCAGTATAGCAGATATAAGACAAAATAAGACACAAGACACACCTGTTACTAACTTCTGAACACACCAACATTAGAGACCTCTAGACATAAAATAACACCCCTATAGTCACCTTCACACTCCAATTATGCAGTATAGGAGATATAAGACAAAATAAGACAAGACACACCTGTTACTAACTGCTGAACACACCAACATTAGAGACGTCTAGGCATGAAATAACACCCCTACAGTCACCATCATATTCCTATTACCCCATATAGAAGAAAAGACGTGTGAAAAAAGTGAAGGACGGGTGCTGATGTGACCTTTAACCTCCACTAATTCCAATAAAGACCAAACACGATGTCCGTAAAAGTGGCACCCAATAAACCTTTGATCCGTCCCCGGCTGTGGGGACCAGTGGGATGGTCAAGATGTCCCGCAGGATGAGACGAGCGGGACCAGGAGACGTCCATTTGTCCTCTGCTGTGATTGGTTCAGAGCTGCTATGAGGAAGGATGGGCTGCCATTTTGTTCTTGGAGGAGATAAGAGTCAATTACGCTGGAAGAAGAAGGTACTTTCTGCCATTTTCTCCATGGTGGGTGGGTGGATGGATGAAGGGACATGCCCCCCCCCCCCAATCCGGAGACACAAAGACGCCTCATTTGTCTTGGGTGATGGACAGCGGCAGGGTGCAGGCGTGATGATGATGATGATGATGATGATGATGAAGGCGTCGTGACTCGCTCTGCTCGGGGTCGGAGTCGTGCGCGCCCTCCAACACCCTTGGGTGCTGCCCCCCCCTCCTCCACTTCTGCCTGCAGTAGATGAGTCAGAGGTTTGGAGAGGCGCAGGGGCGGACATGGATGGGTGGTGGGGGGGACGGGGGGCGAGGGGACGGGGGGGTTAATAGAATATTATGAATAAAAAAAGCGCGGCGGCCATTAGGGAGCCTCCCTGGCACGCTTCATTCAATTCAAGTGTTTTAATCCAAGGAAGACAACTTTGCTTTTCTTCTTGGGAGGTGACTTCTTTCTTGGGGGGGGGGGTCTAATTGCTTTAAGGACTTCCTGGGCAGACCGCAGCAGTGTACTCCTCTCCTCTGCTTCCGAGGGTGCGGTTAAACCAGTGACAAGCGGAACGTCGGGATGCTGGGATCCGACCCGGGTCTGACCCGTCATTAGCGAGCAGGTGCTGCTGGCCTGCGGAGAGTTCCTCCCGGCGATGGCGATGATGCGGCTAATAATACACTTTTGTTGATGCTAGCTGTAATCGCGCATGACAACAGGCCAGGCCTGCAGGGGGTTCTGGTCCAATCCGCACATCAGAACCAAAAGGGACAACAAAATGAAGCCGGATCGGGATCAAACACGGCTCTTCAACTGACAGATGATTCTGGTTTCATGTGTAGCATGAAGAAGCAACCCGAGTCTTTATGAAGTTCTACCAAAAGTGTCCGTAGATCTACCTCACTTGTTTGTTTACCTTCGGGAAGATGGAGCTGTAATTGCAACCATTGTAGTTTTCTTCCACGTCTATGCTAAGCTAACATGTTAAAATGAGTATAATGTTAGCACTTCCACATCACATAGCAGTGCTAGCGGCGCCAACATTTGTGTCCCACTCAGTAAATCTTACTAGCTAACCTAGCAATACTTTATAATGTACCACGGACCACAAACAGCCATAGTTTGGAGACCCTCCACCCTTGGAGTAAGTCTAAATCCTCGTATGGAGGCTAACAGAAAACTACTACAATATAATAATGAGCAATCCATTTCATTTGTTCAGCTCGTTAGCGGCCCCCAGCTTTCATCCGACTGTCTGTTTAGAGTGGGGTCAATGCCGAGAGGGGGGGGGGGGCTGCTGGAATTTTAATTGGCTTTAATGGCGTTCCTGGCCCTGATGGAGTACGTGTGCGACAAAGTACATGTTTATTTTCCGACAGCCTTCACTTTGGATCGGCAGCACCTGTCCTTCCAGTAAAAATAAACCTCCATCCTGGTCCCCCCCCCCCAGCACTGAACCATATCAGGCGGACCGGGTCGGGGTGGCACCTCTACCTCCCTTCACGGCGGCGGTGCGGCCTAAATCACGGCAGCGGCGCTTGACAGCGTGCGATGGGGCTGAAAACGTCTTTCCCAGGTTGCGATTGCGTCGGATCAGCCGGGCTGTAAATCACATGACCGGGGCAGGAACAAAGCACCCCCCCGCCCCCTTTTTAGGTCCTCACTTCCTGACTGTAAATCAAAGATTAATCCCTAAAGTGATCTCCTCCCTCAACTCTCCATTCCTTCCACTCATCCTAAATGCGAGTTGCGGTCGGTCGGCAGTGCACCATGGCAACCATGGCAACCATGCAGGCGATGCATCCTGGCCACCCTGCCATGGAGAATTCCTGGTGATATTCCCTGTGTGAAACGACCACGGGTGGGACGTGCAGCAGGCCTTTTTCGTTGGGGTTGTTCGGTTCCCTCCCTATGTGGTGGGTGGGGGTTCCACGGAGCACATGGAAGCCATAAAGAGTCCAGAGAGGTACGGCGTTCCCGAGTGGAACACATGTCGAGTGGCCGGCACAAAAGAGATGTGATGACGGGGGAGGCAAAAGGAGTCGATTATCCAAAGCGGTCGGATCGTCTTTCACATAAAAATAAATAAAAGCCAGCAACAATCGTCTCTGTTCTCAACTTATCCGTCCTGGGAATGGCGAGGAGTGGGCTAGCGATAGCATGACATCGTCCATTAAATACTTTGGAAGCCACTTGATGTCTGTATCTTCAACATGTTCTGTCCCGTCCAAACACCCAGGTAGTATTGGAAAACAAAAAAGGCTTCGCTACACATCTTAAAGTTCCATTTTGTGTTTCTAATCTAGCAGTTTCTGCTAAATGTAACGTTAGCACTTTAGCATCAGATAGCGGTGCTGGTATTGCCAATGTTGGCGTCCCCCCATCCCCCACTCCTTGGTCTTACGTCATCGTATACAATAAATGGCCTCTCGTAGGTCATGGATGAAGTACACAATAGCTCATTAGCATTAAAGCGACACACACACCCGCCATCTTGTTTAGTGTATTGATATTACTCTGATGATGTCAGAGGCTGAACTGAGTTCGCCATGAACTATAAGTCATTATTACAAGTTATTGTTTGCTTTCAAAACTCAAACAACATAGAAAATATTTTATGAAAAATGCTAAATGATGCAGCGGCCCTTTAAATGTTGATGTGTACCTTTAAGAGGGAAGAACAGCAGGATGCTAACGATGGTCCTTTCATATTTAGCACAGCTGCAGGTTGGACCTCAATCGATGGCAGCACCTTGGCTTTAGTTACAAATTCAATTCAACCCCCCTCCCCGACCCCCCACCCACACACACACACACACACACACACTTTATTTCTCCAGTGCGTCCACATCCAGCATATTTACGCTGCCTTCTTTCCTGGCTAAGTTAATAACGCAGCTCGACGCCCAGGCCTCGTTTGGAGCCATTTGGGGGCTGGGAGCGCTCAGACACACCCCATCCATCATGGAGTGGGACGGGGGTCATCCCCAGAGCAGCCCTACCTCTTTTAAAAGTGATGGGCTCGTGCACGGGGGTCAATGGCGGCCCTATTCTGATCATAATGATGTTAGTTTCCTCGACATCGGGCGGTAAAAGCACGTCCGCCCCCCCCCCGTTCCCTCCCTCCCCACGCACCTTCCCTCAGGGGCGGCTGCCTGGAATGAGCTTTAACAAGCTTTTGTTGAATCATGTTGGGCTAAAACGCCTTATTGATCCTCATTGATGCAGTCTGGCGGCCATGACGCTTATGGAGTTGTGATTATGAAAATGAAGGATGAAGTGAGCCTGACGGGCGGAACAAGGCGTCGGCGGCGGCGGCAAAGCCCGGATTGACTGATTGGACGCTCAGAACGTGAAAAATGAAACAACGTGTCGGATGGAGCCTCATCTTTGATGAGGACGACGACTAACGGCTGACCGATGGACTCGGCTCACGCAGGTGTGAGCAGGAGCCGTCAGATCTTTACGGCCAACGCCGCAGTCTTAACGAGAGAGATGCGGCGCCGGTAATTACCACGCCACGCCCCCACCCCGGCAGCCATGGAGGCCAGGAGCGGCGTTTTGGGGGGGGGGTGAAAAATATCTTAGTTAACAAGCATGAGCGCCCACGCAGGCCGGGAAATCACATGACCGCTCGGTCCCCTGTGGGAGTGAAACCACAGAAGAACGCCACAGAGTCATGTGACAGAGTGAGATAGAATGTCTTTAAAAAGAGTGTTTTTTGAGGTGTGGTTTGACATAATGTGCATTTTTGGGTGTGTAAATACCACTAAAAGTACTTGAAAATGAGGACACCTAAAAAAGGGAGTATAAGTTTTGAAGTCCAATATTCAAAGCTACAAGCCTGCTGATACAGAAGTACACAGAATGATAAAGTACTTATTTACTTTCTTTCCAACATGCCCAGCAGATGCCCATAAAACATCTCCCATGCGTTTGCTGATCTGACTTTCATCTCCCGACACCGCCGTCATGAAGAAGAGAAATGAGAAATACGTAGGACATGCCCGGGTCTTGAACGTGGGCGCCTCTGGGATCAGGGATGAGCGCCTCAAGCCAACGCCGTGTTCCTTCAAATAACGTTGAGAAGGTTGCGGTGGCAACGCGACGCCGCCCAGATGCTCGGTGAGATTTACAGATAAGATGGCGGACCACCCGTGGAGTTTTAGCTACTCGCTTTACCTCGGGTTTTGTACTTGATTAGCGCTGCGCTCTAATTAGCACTAGACATGGATGTTCGTTTTTTTTCAGCTATAAAAATAAAACCACGGCATGTGAGCAGTGAAACACAGTGGGGGGGCTACTAATGCTATGAAAATGCAGTATATCATAATGCTAATATTCCTTTGTTTCACGCTGTAAAATGACGGAATTGGCGTTTTTGACATTTTCTCAGGCAATTCAAACCGTCTGTCAAAGGTTTGCAGCATTTCTTTTGTCATGACTTTGTGAGCATAGAGCATTTTGGGCTGGTCCTTTTGTATTGACTTTGCCGACCAAGCCAATAATACATTTTTATAGTCTTTGTTGTTGAGGTATTAGCTTTTTGTATTCCAGAATGTAAACAAAATGACTCCTGGCTAAAGTTAAAGACAATTATTATTGATTTTTTTATATTTTAAACTTTATTATATTCTCGACTTTAACGACTTTCCTTGCAACTTCTGAATTAATTAATGTTTTTAAATGCCGCAGGCCAACAAAAACGAGTTGAGTGCAGCAAATGGCCCCCAAGCCGGGCTTTGGACACTACTGAATCAGCATCGAAAGGAAATAAAATAACATGGAGGTGAAGCGCTTTTAATGAGACACACATGTGCTTTATCACGCGCTTCCATCGACATTTCTCACAGGAAACTGGAAAACAACCTGCCATGGACGGGTGAGGGTGGGGGCGACGGTGGGGGTGAGGGTGAGGGGTTGGGTGTTGTCAGAACGCGAGGGGGTCACAGGTCAAACGCGGCCACATTATGAGCGCGACATGGTGATTGCCAAAGTCAACAGAGGAGGCTCGGCTATCGCGCACTTTTTTTTTGTTGTTTGTCTAAGGAAGTCGCCATGGCAACCAACAACACCGAGCGCTAAGCTTCACTTCATGAGAAAAATCTCGCGTTTGGGAAGGTCAAGGGGGAGTCTGTAATGCGGTAGACCAATTATATTCATCATCATTAGACATGTCTCCAACCAAGAATCACAAAAGCTTGCCGACTTGGACGGATCTCAACTGATTGTCAGCCTGTCAGTCCTCCACAACCACAGTGTGTGTGTGTGTGTGTGTGTGTGTGTGTGTGTGTGTGTGTGTGTGTAAAAGAGATGCAACCACCTCACAAAAATGAGATGAGTCACCGCTCGGACAAAAGGACCGAAAGCACTGCTGTTGAAAGAAAGCAGAACACGTCCTTTTGTTCCAAGTGTTTGCAAGACAGAGAAACAGGAAGTGGATGTAAATCAGCCCGTGGACCACAAGCGGCGGTCGCATGGGCAATCGAAATATCGAATCACGACGACCCAGGGATGTGTTTAAGGAAAAGAAAGACTGAAAGGCTGAATGTGGCTACAATGGAAACACTTCAATAACGTTAGCATCATCGCACCGCAATAACAACAAAGCTTCAATCTGGAAATAACGAGGAGTTTGACTTTTGCTTGACCTTTCCTTCGCCTGCGCCGCACCGGCTCGCCCCACGCATCGCAACATTAGGTCAGCCGCAACATTAGGTAACGTTAGCTAAGGGTTTGGCTTTATGTTTTACGCATTGTCATTGAACACAACAGTCTTACTCACCATGCAGAGCAAAACATAAGCAGCACACATTCTACAAAAGTTTGTGACTTAAGTGCCCGCAAGGCATGCTGGGCACTCCAGCAGCCACTCCCCTGGAAGCTAAAATATACAGAAGTCCCTAGCTTGTAGTGGTTTGATGCTAGGATAATAACGATACCTTATTAATACACGGAATACTATTGTACTTAGCAAGCAGATATTTGAATCAGGTGATAAGTATATGGAGGACTTGTTTTGGAGAAAATAGCATATAATCATAGCAAGTCTGGGTGACATTGCACCACGTTTTGGTACCCTCCTGTTGGAGTATACTTCAGGTACCTAAAGGATGGAGGTCGGCTTGGCTAGCAATGTAGGAAACCCTGTAATGGGAGCAGCCAATCATGATTATCCAAGAGTAAACAACGCAAGAGGGAAAGTTAGGGAGCGAGGCGATCAGCATGCAGACGCATGCTACTACCTTCAACAACTTCCTGCCTGTGGAGCCAGGAGAGTGGAGACAGCTGGGCAAAGTGGAAACATCTTGTTCTCCACGGCGCTCTCGGTCCACAAACTATTCTGGTTCTGGATGCTTTGCATGGTAAGATCTTTACACCACAATGGTGGCATGTGGCGCTTTCAACAATAGACTCCACGATGCTGATACCTACCGCACTCACAGATGTTCACCACCAAAACAATGTCAGATGTTCCACAAACAACAAAACAAGCCAATTATGAATATAAAACTATGCAAAATTATGATTTTTGGAGGTTTTGGCCGCCTGCCCGCTAATGTAAGCGAGAAAGTGAAAGGTTTTAATGCAAAGTGGCTGCTTTCTTGCTGCATTTCTTTGCAATCCGTGAAGACGTATCGGCACTTTCAACACTCGCTGCTCTGCTTGATGAATAAAAATGATTTCCTCCCGCGTCTGCCAGGAGCCTGCGAGGCGTCACGGCGAGGACGATGTCCAGGAGCCGAATTAACGGCATTAGCGCGACAAATTGCAGCTGCTGTGGGCCATCACAGCGAGAGTCGCTTTCATAAACAAACCTCGTCAACAGCCCGCCCTTCGCCTCGCCTCGCCGAGGCCACCCGGGCACACACGCCCACATCCCCGCCCCCCCCGGTCAAGGTCATTTAGCCGGAGTGATGGAAAAGCAAACAGGAGAGTGAAAGTGTAGACGGCGTAAACGGGTGTGAAAATAAACGACAACAAGCGAGCTGAGATACACCGATAGAGTAATCAGCCCCCCCCCCCCCCAAACTCCACCTTCCTGCATCATTTGCTTCATCACATGTGGTGATGATGATACTCAGCCATCCCAACCATCCCGGCGCCGCGGGAACACGACACGTTTGATCACAATCAAAGCCAGGATCCATCATGGCGGCGGAGGGCGTGACCAGACTGGAAACGCTTCATGATGATGATGATGATGAAGAGGTGGGGGGATGCATATTCTAAAGTAGAGAGATCGGCGACGCCATGACAACTGCTTCTATCTTGCCTCCGCTCATATTTGTTTATGATTATGTAAGAATGTCATATTACAGCACATCCGACGCTAATTGATATTCTTATTAAAAAAGCAGTAACTCTTAATTGTTGAAATATTGTGCTGCTGCTGAGGAAACCGTATCTCTTTCTTTGGCAAAAGTCAACTCATGATGAGCTAATCAAACTATGAAAAATTGCAGGTCGGTCTGACTCACTCATCACACAGCAACTTAACACCCAAAGCTATGAAATATATAATATATAAGTATCAATATGAGTTTAAAATAACAACCTTTTCTCATAACACATTTCATTGGTTATGACTGCCGGGTGTACAGCAATGCCGCCTATGTCCACTAGAGGGAGGCCGACATTGGCAGCCATCTTCTTTTTGTCCATATGAAGCAAACCTGACCAACCAAACGAGCTCGTTTGACCCTACTGGTGATGTGTGGTTGCAAAAGCAATGCCAAACTAAGCTAAGCCAGGAAGACAGCTACCCTAAGAAAAGATTCACGATGCCGGCGTCACTTCCTGTTGGCGTGTGACGTGAAGGCAATCAGCGATTCAAAAGTGGCCGACCACGAGCGTCAATCCGTCATCAAGTCATGGCTCCTCCATGCGTCACCTGCTCGGGCCTTTTAATCATTGGCACCACAGCCCTGCAGTTACACCACAATCAAAGGCCACTGCTGCCCCCCAGCCCCCCCACAAACACTGGAGTGGGCGACGTGGTCATTAAATCTACTGGAGGCGAACCGGGAAGAACATGAGTCAAGATTTGGGAGCGTGTCGTAGGAATTGTTTGTTAGCTCAGAGATCACCGATTGGATCAAGAATGACTCAGAGTTGGCCCGCGTGCTGGCCCGCGTGCTGGTCCGCGTGCTGGCCCGCGTGCTGGCCCGCGTGCTGGCCCGCGTGCTGGCCCGCGTGCTGGTCCGATGCCGGCGTCACGTTGAGGTCCAGGAGGCAGCTGGAGGACGCGTCCTCGGCGCCACCTTTCCCGCAAACTCCAAACACCATCCAAACTCCAAAGTCCTCACACTTTGGAAAGTGTCATTTGTCTCATTTTCTCTCTGCTTCTGTGCTCCTTTTTTGACATGTTCACAGGCGCCCCCCCCCCCCCCCCCAATCCACCCCCCTCCTGACCCCCAGAGTAAATAAACACCCTGAAGTGCTATTAGGTTTCGGCAGAACCACGTCCACGTCAAATAAATATCTCCCTTGTAACCCTAAGACTGTCATTGCTTGCTCAATTCTGCGCTTGTCTGTTTTCCTCCTGAACATGAGAACCCTCCCCCTGGACCTGGACCTGGACCTGGAGACCTGTAACACTTCCACACTTCCACCAGCAGGGGGTCCACTTAGCTCCATTGGGCTTTAAGCGCTGCGGCGTCAATGAAAGCATTAAAAGCCATTCCGGCACAATCATTCCCAGCAGGAAGTCAGCACTAAAGCAGCATGGCGGCCCGCAGGAAGGAAGTCAATGGCCACGATTGGAATCATTGCAATTGTGTGACAATTCCGAAAAAGATCCGACGGTGCGGAACAATCAACTGTGGGGAGCTTTCAAGCTACAATACGTACCCACTCGACGGTCTCCGATGGTCATCCACAAGCGAATACACGGAGTCTCGGAATCCCGATGACAACAATGGTTGGATACTTCATCAATAACTACAGTACTACTACAAATACGTACATGGACTTGGCGCTATATGTTGCCCCTCATAAACGGGTTATATCACACCCAAAGACCACCTGGCAACCTTAACTGAAACCAAGTTTGACGCCATCTTGTGTGCGTCTTCTTCTACATCTGCACTTCCTCACACGAGCTGTTTAGCGTGTTTACGTTACGTTTACGTTACGAGGCTACGAGAGTCAGATTCCAGGTGGAGACAAACTTGCTGTACATTTGACCTTGACCTTTCTTTAACACCAACCTGAAGGTCAACCTCTGTGTGGTAGAGGTTGGAGGTTCTGCTGGGCCTGCTAGGTGTTCTCTCAGGGGTCGGACCTGGCCTGTGACCCCTGAGGTCACGCTAACACAGCTATGGAGTCCTGTGAGTGTGTGGGATCGTGGACTCTCATGGATGGGGGGGTTTGGGACCAGGATGCTGCAGCTCCAGTTGAAGGCGTAGGAAATGAAAAGTGTTCTCCAATGTTTTCACAGCCTGGGAGCGTTTTAGCGCCCTGCTAATGATTAGCGTGGCTTCAAGGCTTACGCTGACATGATCCCACACACCTCATGCGCGCCTACACGTGGAGATGGATGCACTTACCCGCCCCACCCCACCTCACCCCACCCCACCCCACACACACCTGCTTTGCATGAAGCGGCGCTCGGAGCGCATCGTGGATGCTCGCTTGAAACGTGTAAAAATACGACATCATGGCGGCTGAATGACAATTACAACAAAAAAGAGCAGCAGCAGGAAACAAAAGCCAGAGTGGAAGGACTCATGCAGGCTGGAGTAATGACAGGACTTGGTGTGACGTCTCCTGCCGACGCATGCTAACCGCTGATTTATTAGCATCGCATCCCGCGGCTCTTTGCCATATTTACGCTCACCGGCATGTTTAGATTACTCCGGTATCATCGGGGGCCCCGTTAGTCGAGTCTAATTGTTTCCACGCTGCTTTGCATCAGGGAGCTTATCCCGCGAGGTGGTTGCATCCGGGACGGCCCATCGGCGTGGAATAAATATATTCCATATTTATATTTATATATTTATATATATATACGGTCCATGCAAATGAGGATGGAGGAATCCATCTTTAGACGGCGGGGACCTCCAGGTGACTTCTCTTATACCGGATTAGCAGAAGACACGCAGCTTGAAGCACTTGCACACAGCATCCATTTCCTGACAAGCTAGCACCCCCCCATCCCCACCCCCAATCCCCCCCCCCCTTTGGCTTTTCTTATGGGAACGCACAGTAGAGCACAACATCACAACACATGATACTTTATGTTTTCATTGCAGCTTTTTGTGTGGGATATGTGGGGGGGGGGCGAGGGGGGGGGGGGGTAACAACAGACAAATGGCAACAAAGTTATTTCACGTGTCTGGTTCTTATTTAAACTGGAAAAGCGTCAACATGGCCGAGTTATGTATTTGAAATAAAACCCCATGTTGCCATCATATCACAATCCTTTATCCCCACCACCAGCAGGGGAACGTTTACACTACTATCATGCGCAAACATTTTCAATTCTAATCATTTACAAACACCCCCACCCCCCCACCACCACCCCCCTAATAGTGAATAACAGAAGTGAAAATATTCAGTTCCAGGGTCAAACTGTGGCCATCATAAAACCCTGCTGACTATGCAGGCACTCTTTGAAGCCACATTTCAACATGATTAAGTGTAATAAGAAGTGTGACACGAGTCTCAACTAGGAATGGTACACTTCAATTATGTTACAGTAATTGCTTTATCATAAGATATATATGAGTCTGCACCCCCCCCATACACACACACACACACACACACTCAGCTGTCTTATTTTATCTTATGTCTACTACTATATTGGGTAACAGGAGTGTGAACGTGACTATAGGGGTGCTATTTCAGAAGGAGAGAGCTCTAATGATTTAATAAAGATTTTTTCACTTATCACGGTCAGGGACTAATTAAGCACAATAAACGAGGTTTTACCGTACTGTGTTCACTGTGTACTTACCGTAGTGATGGTTCAAATCCGTGACTGTCGTTGCTAGGTGCTAGATGATCCACGAGATTACAGCCTCGACCAGATTAGGCTGTAAACAAAGCGATACAAACATAAGTACAGTATATGTTTACATTATTTTGGTAAGAAATAACAAATAATTGGAGGAACTGTTTGGGAGCTGAGCCAAAGGAACCGAATCCAAATTCCCATCACTACTTCACATAATTTCTTGTGACCCCCCTTCCCCCCCTGATGCTGGTGCGCCTTCAGAAGTGTATTTTTAACAACTTTCCCAAAGTAGGAGGATAAAAGTAATGTAAAAATACATTACATTTATTGCCTTTCACCCCCCCTACCCCCGCACGCCTTGAATTATTTTGGCAGGGTCCCTTACGCTGGAGATGGCAGTCATCCTACCACCCCCCACCCCGCCTTTGGTGGCACACCCTCCTCTAAAAGCTTTTTTAATTATGGCGGCCATTAAAGCGGACTTGGCTCTTGGCTCTGTCTGATGGCATTGTGTGCTATTTGCGACCTGCAACCCCGCATGCTGACGCACACGCACACGCACACGCACGCACACACACACACACACACACACACACACACACACGCACACACACACTTGCAGGGTACTTAGAAGCGCATGTAGATCCACTCCTGTAAGCAAAAGCAAGCATGGTGGCTCCATAGGTTTTAAATGGAGGCCCGGGGGCCATGGAGGGACAGCAAGGAAAAGGAAAGAAGGACAAAAAGTAAAAGTTCAGACAGAAGAAGACGATGAAGATGCCATAAAACACCTTGTCGCCGAGGTGTGTGTGTGTGTGTGTGTGTGTGTGTGTGTGTGATTAAAGCTAACAAATAAACAGTAAAGACAGCAAAGGAAGCTAGCATGACTCATCCTTGAGTGCTTTGAAATGAACGTCATAAAGCAAAAGGTGTTTTCAAAACTTGTCTGGGGGGGGCTAAAGAAGACACATAAGGATGTACAGGGGCCCCCCATCGCCTGCCCCCACCCCGCTGCATCTACTTTCCAAGCAGTCTGGGCTGGAAAGACACTAATCCAATTGTCACTGTTTTAAAGGAGACGTATCCCAGCCTTGGGGGTGGGGGTGGGAGAGTGGGGTGGGGGGGCTCTGAGGGGTCACGCCGACTTCCAGTCCAGTGTGGACCAATGGGAAGTCTCCATCAGGGGGCCTGACAGGCTGCTACAAGGGGGGGGGGTGTATCAGGTTGCGCTCCCAGGGGTGGTTCCTCCTGGGGTGTCCATATGTGAAGTGTGGACATCGGGTGGGGTTCCGCCATTGGCCCGAGTCGGGAACCCGCCCTCTTCAAAGGCGGCGTTGTCCTTTGAGCCCCTGAGGCCGGCCGCTCTCGTCATAACAATGGCGGATGATGCCCCCCCCCACCCACCCCCACTAACACACCAAACCTCCCCTTGAAGTCGGACACCATCCTGGCAGCTGACCCACCCGGTGGTTCTGATGGCGGTTCCACTTTGATGGTGTAACCTGCACCCCGACCCAAGAAGATGCTTTGGTAGATGATCTTATCTGGAGGAGACCACAAAGATGGTGCTGTCGCTTCCTGGGTCCTAACGCAGACGGAATTATCCTGAGGAAATATCCCAACATCACTGGATGAATTCCCATCCATCTTATCCCCACCAGGGGGGCGGGTATGCTGGAGCCTATCCCAGCTGACTTTGGGCCTCAGGCGGAGTACACCCTGGCACTTTTACAATCAGTAACTGTTACATTTGTTCACCTCCTGCCTTTTTGATATAATTTGCATTTTTTAAATATTTTTTTAAATTATTTTTTATTTTTTTAATTTTATTTATGTTTATTTTTTATTTAATTTAATCAAATGCAAAATTGGAAAAATTAGCAAAAAAGTGCAATCTAAGGGGGAATTTGTTGCTATTTTTGTGATCATACATTTCTGATTTGTCTTGAAATATGTATTATTATGGTAAGATTTAATTTCAATTTTTCAAAATAAAAGTATACAGAATTCCTTCGTTTATCACAGTTAATTGGTTCCTCACCCGACCATGATAAACAAATTTCCATCAAGTCGGATCAAATGAAGAAACCTTGCATCGACCCCCCCCCCCCACCCACCACCTTGTTGAGATGTTCTCGTGTCAACATGCTAACCAAGGAACACCAACCCCAATGAATAAAATAAATAGTGATGATAACCTTAGACTTACGCTACTTTGTCACCCCCCCCCCCCAACAAGCAAGTAAAGGTGTTATTGTTCTCGAAGGTGAACCGACTTCCCCGGAGCCCTGGAGGTGTCGCACGGTCACGCTTGGCTCCACCAAATGTTTACGCCAGGACCCGCCAAAGGCGTACGTGAGGTCAAAGGTTGGATGAAAGTGTGTGATTGTGTGATTGACAGCAGAGGAGAGCTCAGCAGGGAGCCCTGAAGGAGACTCTCTGGGCTGTGGGAATAGTTTATTTCCAATGTCAGGGGGAGGGCAAACATTGCAAGGTGTCCGGGGCCTAAACCCAAACAAACATGGCGACCTCGGATCCACGCCTCAGGCTGCTGTCCTGTCCTGAACGCCTCCTCTGTTAACTTAGCATGACGTTGCTATGAACATGAGAGTGATGTTAGCGCTTTAGCATCACAGCGCTCATCCGACTGTTAGTTTATCGTGTCTCAAGTTCATGAGGTGAGCGTCGCTTTAGAAGATCCCTGGTGTGCAGCCAAGGTTGCGTGTGTTTGATCTTTAAACGTTCCAATGACGACTTCTCCTCCAGTCGGTTTCTGTTTTCTCTTCCTTTGCTCTCCGGTGACGACGACAACTGCGGTTTTGTATGTGATAGTGATCTTTGGCCCCCGTCAAGCCCTGACTCAGTGACGGTCTGCTATCTGGAAAAACACTGAGCACCAAAAGCGCCGAGACGGGATGATGCAGGAGGAAAAGGAAAACGGCGGAGAAGTCGGGGGAATCCAAAACAGATGCTAAAATACAGCATCCATCTTTGCAGCCTGCAGACTGGAAGTCAACATCTCGCCAGCGCCTTGATTAAGACGGGGTTCTGCAGGTATATTGGATTGCCGTGTGCTTACACACACACACACACACACACACACACACACACCCCTGCAGTCATAACAAGTGTAGCTAAAAAGCATTAGCATGAAAACAGGCTGTGTGTCTGGAAATAATCCACTCCTCCTCCTCCTCCTCAGACTCAAGTTGAATGGATGGATGCACGTGACATTCATGGCATAGCTTAGCTGTGCTCCTTTCCCTTGGCTGCAGCACCCTCTAGTGGCTGCCATCGCACCATGCATCCTCATGCAGCTATGAACACCTCATTAGGTACACCTAAGCTGGCTCATGGCAGACGGTTCACCGATAATCACGTCAGGATTTAAAGTATGGGTACCTGGGACCTTATGCAGATGTTTGTTACTGGCAAATGGCAAATATATAATTTTAGATAACTATTAAAAACAGCAAAAATTGAACAATCTGCAGCAATTTTCCAAGAATACGGTCAAAATATTCAGTGGAAAAAATTCCTAATGTAACAAAAACAAGCTGTAATTTTACAAATATAACGTAATATGACGTCTCTACTGTGCCTTCCCATTTTACCACCATTAACTTGAAGTAAAGAAACGAAAACAATATTGTGCAAAAGAAAATAATGAAAAAATATGTAAATTGAGGGAAATTAATTTAAGGAAAAAGTAAGGCTTAAATAATCAAACTACTATGGAAATAAATGGTATATATTTTTCAAAAAAACCTGCAGAAATTGTAAAAAAACAAAAAAAAAACACCTGTAACCTTACGACAATAAAGACAAAATATTTTATTAAGGAAAAAGTAAGGCTTAAATAATCAAACTATTATGGGAATAATTAGTATATTTTTGAAAAAAACCTGCAGGAATGGTTAAAAAACTGTAATCTTTGGACAATAAAGACAAAATATTTGAAGAAAAAAAAGTTGCATTCTCACAAGAAAAAAAGTCTCAATTTTATGAGAAAAAATTTCGACTAAATTTCTACTAAATGCATATTAGATGAAGAGTGAGGAAGGGTGTGGCTTAAGGCATTATATATATATATATATATATATATATATATATATATATATTACAAGTATACAGTATTGAGTATCGAGTATACAGTATGTCCACACACATGCTTTTCAATACTGACTACAGAGCCAGAAGCAGCCACTAGATGGCAGCCTCTGCTCGCCTTCACCGCCCGGGTGCATGTCTCCCTTACGCCACCAGAGGGCAGTGTTCCAGGCCGGCAGCCTGCCATTGAAAGCCATTGAAGAGTGTGTCCGATTGGATTACGTGTGGAGCAACGCAATGATGCTGCACCATTGTCGTTTCTTGGAAAAGGAAAAGGACAAAAACGCGGCGCCGCCCGCTTTATCACGGTACGTGAAACGAGATTACGATAAGTTGATGCGGAGGCCTCACATTATTGGGTGGGTGGGGGTGAGATGGGGGCTAAGCAACCACACACACATACTCTCTTTTTGCAAGTGAGCGGAAAACTAGCATGCGCCGCCTGTGCGGGTCCCTGGAGGGCGCCCAGTGTGAGTTACGGCCTCATGATTATGTGTGTGTGGGGTGGGGGGGGGGGTGTGGAAAGAACGTGAGGCGTTTTAAAAGGCCTTTTATTATGGTTGCTTTTGCCTCCAATTGCGGGCCGGGGAGCTCATCTCCCTTTATGGGGTGCTGTTTCCGCTCCCAAATAGCTCCCCGAATCCCGGGCCGGGCGAGAGCCGGGATGGAATTATTCCGACACACGCTTAGCCTCTGTTAGCATCGGACCAGGGGAGGCAGAGGAGGAAAAGTACCAAGATGAGGAAGGCCGCGGAGATGATTGGCATCTTTCATCAGCAGCGTGTATGTGACCCCGAGCCCTCGGCCGTGGTCTCCAGGGGTGGCGTCCCTGAGCGTTTCCTCTGCTGAGCCAATTAACCTTTGAACCCCCATCCGTTAACCCCCACCTGCACCCGTCCGTGAGGTGCAAAAAGCTTTGATGGGAGACAAGAGCATCCTTCTGTGCAGCCGACGGTTCAAAGCGCCACACGCTCCCGGCCGCTACGATACGAGACCAAACAAAGGCCATCAGCGACGCTAATCAAGGCGCCAACGGAGCCACTGGGAGAGCGAGCGGACGCGGCGTAGCGATGCCTTGGCTCCTCTAACCTGCCGCTAATGAACTGCGTTATTAGGGGCGGTCTTTATTAATCACAGCCCGCCGAGCGCCGCACTACGATGTCCCCTCATGCCGCCAAGACGGCGCCTCCGAGACCCTTTGATGGCAATCTGACAGGCGTGATACATCACCAAATGTCACGCATTCTACTTCATTTCATCCTCAATACCAGCAGAAATAATCTATGTGGAGGAAGTAGAGGTGGGGGGGGGGGGTGAATCTGGAAAAAACTGCAAACAATTCCACCTATCTATGTACGTTTCACAAAAATCCGTATGGGAACAAAGTCAAGTATAAAATGGCGGACTAATACGATACTTTTATATAAACGCTGTGTGACTCTTCCTGAGGTGTGATATTAGATTAGATTAATCCAGATTAATCCAATCATTATAAGTATTTTATTTATAATCCAAAGGTGAAAGTTAGCAATAATTCCAGATGGAGCTAAGCTACCAAGCAAGACGCAGTTTGAGGATCCGGCCCCAAAAAAAATGATCTGTATGATCACATGTGTCATTTTTATGCCAATAAAATAATATTCTCATAATATAATATTCTTCTCCTGTGACGCCCCCAAGTAGGGTTTCAGTCAACTTTCTACTGAGCCGAAGAAGCCAAATCAATACATAAATTGACAGTTTATACTTTGGGGAAGTCATTTATACGTAGAATATGCTGATTCTGATAATCAAGGCCGCATTAAGTCCGCTTGCATCGGGGTCAAGCGAGGCAGCAACCCACATGGAAAGGAAAAGCTTGCATATTAGCGTCGGCTACAAGACAGGAGTAAACATGAGGATGGTTTTGGAAGACTTTTATGGAGGTTCCGACTTCTGACCATCTCAAAGATCCTTAACGTGTTGAAAGATGACTTACCAAAGACGTGAATAAGCCTCCTCTTTGGATCGATGGAGTCCTTCGTTGGCCCCGAATCTTCAGTCATCATCTTGTCAGGTTCTTCCAGCTTTGTGGAGAAACTATGGGGAGAAAAAAACATGAATTTTTTTCATGAAACATTGAGATTTCACACTGTCGAGCAGTCCTTGAATGCACCACCACAGTTTCTCTGAATTAATAGCAAAGTGACCGCCGGTTAATATATGATGGAGAGTCCTTGAAGCAGCGTGGATGACATAGACCAACTTGGATCGCCTGGGATGAACCAGCAGCCGAAGGGGTGGGGGTGGGGGGAGCACTAGCCCGTGACACTGATTCATCTATTCTATCGATCGTCATTTGGGGGGGGATCAAATGTACTTCCAACACCAACCACAAAAACCAAATGGTTCTCAAATTCCAAAACCAAATTTTGCTACCTGCACCTTCAAAATAAAACTACTTCCCATTTTCCTCCCAGCGATGAGCATCCCTGATGACAATGACTCCATTTAGACGGGCGGCATGACCAACCATGGTGAGCAACCATGGTGAGCAACCATGGTGAGCAACCATGGTGAGCAACCATGGTGAGCAACCATGGAGAGCAACCATGGAGACCGACCATGGTGAGCAACCATGGAGACCGACCATGGTGACCGACCATGGTGACCGACCATGGTGACCGACCATGGTGACCGACCATGGTGACCGACCATGGAGACCGACCATGGAGACCGACCATGGAGACCGACCATGACGACCGACCATGGTGACCAACCATGGCGACCAACCATGACGACCAACCATGACGACCAACCATGACGACCAACCATGACGACCAACCATGACGACCAACCATGGAGACCAACCATGGAGACCAACCATGGCAACCAACCATGGCGACCAACCATGACGACCAACCATGACGACCAACCATGACGACCAACCATGACGACCAACCATGACGACCAACCATGACGACCAACCATGACGATCAACCATGACGACCAACCATGGAGACCAACCATGGAGACCAACCATGGAGACCAACCATGGAGACCAACCATGACGACCAACCATGACGACCAACCATGACGACCAACCATGGTGACTAACCATGACGACCAACCATGACGACCAACCATGACGACCAACCATGACGACCAACCATGGTGACCAACCATGACGACCAACCATGACGACCAACCATGATGACCAACCATGACGACCAACCATGGTGACCAACCATGACGACCAACCATGACGACCAACCATGGAGACCAACCATGGAGACCAACCATGGAGACCAACCATGACGACCAACCATGGTGACCAACCATGACGACCAACCATGACGACCAACCATGACGACCAACCATGACGACCAACCATGACGACCAACCATGACGACCAACCATGACAACCAACCATGGTGACCAACCATGATGCCAAGTGTCCTCTGAGACGTGAGCTGGATGAGAGGTGTCAGGAATGTTTGAAAAGAGCCGAGGCGGGAGAGCAGACGCTGTTCAGTGTGTTGCATTTGGAATGAACGTGAGAAAGTAGGTGAAGAAGAGAGCGGCATGAGGAAGAGGAAGAGGAGGGGAGGGGAGGATGAGAGTGGAGGGAAATGAGACTAGAGAGGATGAGGGAGAGATGGGCGAGAGAGAGAGATGGGCGAGAGAGAGAGAGAGAGAGAGAGAGTTGTTAAAACGTGTGCTGGCTCCTCTCAAGCTCAGCAGCGCTCAGTCCGAGCAGGAGGCTGCAGCTCCATCATCCCTCCATCCTTGCTGGGATGCACGCACAGCCCCCCCCAACCCCCCCACACTGCTCCTTCATGGATGATAACATGGAATTCCCACACCGCAGGTAATTGGACTTTTTAGGAAAAAAAAAAAGCTCTGAACAAACACCGAAAGGCGGCGGGAAGCCCAGGTGGGCCAAATCGGACATGGGACCGCGCCGCGCCGCACGGGAGGGACCCGGTGTCGCAGGAAGAAGGCGGCGTTCCTGAAGAAGACCAAGGAGTTTCTATATATTTTTTTTTGTTGTTGTTTTTTAAATTAGGAAGTGGGGGGGGTGGTGAGTTGTGGCATTTTGACGCGTGGGAACGATGCGCCCCGACCGCCGCTTCATCCTGCTGCTCCTCAACGGAACCGCTTGTTTGGTAAGGACGCGTCTCAGGTCTGCCAAAGTCACATGACACACATCCAACACATGGAAAAGAATGGCAAGTACCCAAAAAGAGGAAGATGTACTTCCTCTGCCACTAACTTATTACTTACTATAGTGGAGCCCCTCCCACAACAATAATACAAACTTTCAAAGATGGTGGCTCATCCCATCACATTAGTAGTAATTAGTAGTAGTAAACGCTGGCTTTTCCTTAACATTTCCATGTACTTAAACTCACCACACTGGCTGCAGGTGATGATGATGATGTCATACTTTTAGACCATATTCACTTCTTGTGTTTAATGAACACCTGACTTCCGTGGGGCGATGGAGGGGGATGGGGGGGGGGCTCAGCCAGCCCCCCCCCCCGTTCAAGCTCCACCAACAAAGAGAAGCAAGTGTGCTTCCTTCATGACAAATCAGCTCTTTAATTCACACGAGGGAAGTTGAAAACATCCTCCTCCTGCTCGGAAGCCCGCCGGCTGGGCTGCCTCATTACGGCGTTGGTGGGGGGGGGGGCGGGGTTTGAAGGAGGGGGATAGGGGGTTTGCAAATATTCAGGTGAGAGTAGAGTGTTGGTGGGGTGGGGGTGTTTGATGTCCTGGGGCGCCCCTTCCTGACCCCTTGGCTGCGGTACAGGGCCCCCCCATCGTGGTACAGGAGACCGCCCGCTGAGTCCAAAAGTGGGGGGGGGGGGGGCAGGGGTGCGATAATAGGATTAAAACTCTCCCCGTCTTGTGGCATTATTTTGTTATTTTCCCCTCCCCGTGTATGGAAAACGGGGGTGGAAGGAAGCCCCCCAGCAGGGAATCATGGGTAATTCATTACCCCCCCCCCCGATATTGATAAATGATGCAGTAATGAATGAATGATGTAACTTTTAACAAAAAAAGAGAAAAAGCGTCCCGTTTAATATTCAATCTTTCCCTCCGACTTTCTGTCGCCACGCCGCCAAATTCCCAGGAAGCTACGAGTCGCCTCCCGGGACCTTCTGCAAACGGCCGCAACTGCTATCACTCGCCGGACGCTTCATTAGGTACACCTGCGCCATGACGTCCCCCCCCCCCCGTGTGAGAGCGCCTTCATTCGCTTTAAGCGGTCGTCCTAGAGCGGCAACAAGCCATGAGCTCATCATTCCGCTGGTCCGTACATCGGGTTTGATTCCAAAACAATCAACATCATCGCCTGAATATTTGGGAAAACCGTGACGGACATTTTTGCATTGTTTGTGGATTTGGTCCGTGTAGGGCGGGGGCGCTACATAACGGCAGCTTTGTGAGATACTGGATGCGGCACGTTATCACCGAGAATTTTTTTTTCCCATTTCTCCCATTTCCCATTTTTTTGACATTTTCTTCCCATGTTATTCCAAATATTTATATTTCATCCCAGTAATATTAGTGTTTCCCCAACCTAAATCCATGCTACTAAAATGATAATTGAAATTAGATTTGAACATTACAGTACGCCCATACATTGAAATCTATCCATTCCCTTTCCGCACTCTGTGTGTATGCTAGCGGCCCCGCCTCCACCCACCGTCAATGCGCTTCTATGGAACAAACGCACCAAAGTGCTGAAACCAAAGCCTAGAGTGAACCCTCATTCCATGTCCTTCATTGACGTTGGTTGATGTTCAGTGGCGGTGGCGTCACGATGGACTGGTGGTAACACAACAAAATCTTACGCCAACGAGCATCACGCTCTTCTTTCAACACCAGGAGCTCCGCCCACACACGTGCGCCATCGGAAGAGGCGTCCCCCGTGAGAACAATTAAGTGGCGCTCGCTCCCGGCGTTCCGCTTCATGTGATCCCCGCTCAAACTCCACACATGATCCTCTTTGATTTTTGGACTTTTTAAAGCGTCGTGTGTCCCGACGGCGTCGCACGGCTCTGCCTCGCCGTGCTGCAATGAAAAGGAAACGTAAGGAAGTGTTCACCTGAGCCGTGACCTCTATCTGACATTGCCAGTAAAAAGGAACGCAGTTTGAGATTATGTTCTTTTTTTACCCTTTTAGTAGATTACCATGAAAAATCATATTTATCTATGTTTTGCAAAGATAACGACTGCTTGCCCCCCCCCCCCAAATCACACAGACACTTGTTGCTAGGCAGAGTTCAGAGGGCTCAAGTAAAACTGCCCCACAGGCCAAAAAAAACAACAACAGCATGTTTAATCCCATATTAGGGATTAGTGACATCATTCCAAGGTACAATAAAGGGCGGCAGTCAAGTCTGGTGCTTGTGTGTCTCAACACCCAATGCTACAGTAACATTACTGACACCTAGTGACCACTGTAGAATACTACAGATCATCATTTTTATGTGTATTTTACTACATTTAGCCATTAAATTAGCCTTAATTTGGGTAAAATACTTCTAATCTGCTTACATTTTAATATTTTTTATTCAAGCATAATCCATTTATGAATCTATTCTGAAGCAGTGAAAGTATCGAGGGACAAATCTACATTCATATGTTCATTCGTGTTCAAAAACCCGGCATAAAAATAGCAAATTATGCAAATTAGACGTCATGCACCCCGACAACCCGCCACCACATATAGATAGCAGTCCTGCAGGCGACACCCGAGGCACCCGACCGAAAGTTTCCCAAAGTGAACTTGCAGCAAGGAAGTACAGAAAGCCAACTTCATTGAATGTTTTATGCCTCTAATGTGCTTTTTGCATCCATCCACGCCGTCGCTCCGCTCGCTCCTCAAAGCCACCAAGGCATATTTTTAATATGGTTTCATTTATCACAAAAAAAAACACAAAAATATATATCTTTTAACTGTGGCTGCAACTTGTGATAAACTCAAACAAGTCCAACAAATTCAATTAAAGCCTGGTTTGATTCCTGATGAAAATAGCGCTTGGCTGGGGTACAAACTGTTCTGTTGGTCCCACTGTTTGCAAAAGCTGCAAATGAGTTCCTCGCTGGTTTAAAATAAAAAGGAAGAGAGAAATGTATTAATAAATCATCCCGTCTATCAAATTCTGCATGATGTTGAATTGCCTCCATTAGAACCTGCGTGCCGGTCGCACATCCAAATACTCTTTTTAAAATGTGCGACTTGAATGAAAATGTGTTATTTTTCATTATGCTTGATGAATGGAGGCATTGGCCGTCTCTTTTTTAATGCCTTCTTTAGAAATATGCTTCCTGCCTGATAACAGCCCATTACAATATTAGCGCTAATTGACTGTGAATGGGCAGCAACATTAGACCGCAATGTTGTCGATATCATTTCATTTGAGATCCTCTCCTGTTACACAATTCCACCTTGATTCCAAGGAGTCGTACGGAGAACTTTTAACCACTGCGCCACCTTGTGGCTTATGTCGTAACAGCGCGGCTACCTGTTGCAGGTCAATGGAATCGAACGTCATTTCTATTTGTTTACATCAGGAAAAGTCAACCTTAATAACCGGAAAAACAATAAACCAGCACCGTGGACCAACCATGCTAGCAACACAAACCCTTCAGATTATTTGGCCTGGGGCGGGGGGGGGGGGGCGGCGACATCGTGAGAGAGTTAATCCTCACTCCAACGCTTTTAACTCGTCGGCTAGCGCTGCTTAAGTCTTATCTATGCATCCCCGGGGTGTGCGTGGGGGGCCGAGTGGTCGGGTTCCACAAGGGGCTGCAGAGGTTGTAAACCTAAGCTGCAATTGATGTGTGAGTCGAAGTAGGTGGTGTTTGGCATAAACTGCCCCCCCCCCTTTCCCACTTCCCCAAGTGGTTGAGTGGTTTTCTTTGCAATATGAATGCCATTAATACAAAATCCTGCTCAATTCAGACCCCCCCCCCCCCACACACACATGCCCCACAGCACACTGTAGTGACATTTATCTACGCCTCCTCTTCTCAAAAGACTCGCAAGCCAAATCCAGTCCCACCGCCAGGAAGAATCAGCATGTGAGCTCGTCTGCCGCTGTTCTAATAGAGACTTCCTGCCTGCAGGCTAAAACTGTCTGAGTCATGCACAACCACCATGGAGCTGACCCCCCCCTGCCCACCCTGCCTTCCCATTTCCTCCCCCGAGTGGAGCCTCCACCTGCTGACTCCTGGCCGCCTCGGGCTCCCTAGCAGGGGGGTCGACACCCAGCTTTTTTTTTACCTGACGTTTACACCCAGTCAAGTTCGGTGTCAGTGTGCTGACGGGTGTCGGCACCCTCGCCTGGAAAGACCGCGTGAAGCGTCGAGGAAGAACAGCGAAGGGCAAAAGAGGACATCCGTGTTCCTCGTACTCGTTAGCCCGATCGCATTAGCGTAAAGGCTATCATCATAGCCGCTACGTCGTTTACTTTGCTAAAGAGCACAGTGGATGGGGAGTTCATTACAAGCACACAATCATTGGACAGATGGAGTCATTTCCTAAATGGGAACTCTCATTATCATATTATAATCATGATTTGGACTGCATGAGAAAGTGGAAAGACATGAACTAACAAAACGGCAGCAAAATATGCTAACCACTCATTAAACTGGTCCTGATATTGATATCCAATATCAGATCTGATATCAGCAAAAAAAAAAAAATACAGTATTCCCTCGTTTATCACGGTTCATTGGTTCAAAACTCAACTGTGATAAGTGAATTTCCACTATTTATGAATTGGATAGCACATACTACCTGCGTGCAACCTTCTACAGGAGTTTAACATTAGAGCTTCCCCGACATGAAATAACACCCCTACAGTTACCTTTACACTCCTAATATAATAAGAAAAAATAAGACATATATAAGACAACTATCACACTCAACATTGGCTTCCTCGTGGTTTGTGTTCTAAAAATAACTTGAAATGTTTTGTATAAATTTGGATGAAATTTTCAGGAAATGTCAGAAATGGACTATGGAAGGACCGATTACATTTTGGGAATGATGCGGATCACCGTCTGCATCCAGGAATGTTTAAAAAAAAATTTATAGATTTTGCTATCTATGCAAAAAAATGGTAAAAATAATACTAAAAATAAAAAATTATTAAAAATAATTTCAAATATTTTCAAAAATATATAGATCATTTTGGGCTGAATCCCAATATGGGAGACTATAGCGCTTGGCAGAAGTCTTACATTTGGATTGGACGTCATTTAGTCATTTTAATTTATGGGAAAACTATGTACATATTTACATAATAAATGTAATAATACTCATAATAATATTATATTATCATACTAATAATTTATAAATTGTACATTGTGATAAAGTGAAGTTGCACAATTCGTAGCATGAAGTAACGAGGGATGACTGACAGACATCGTACTTCCAACCGCCCCCCCCCCCCATGAGCATCCTAACAAAACGCACCTCCAGGGTGTTCATAGGTAATTAATAATTAATAATTATTTATGGATACGTTGCGGTGTCATGATTTACGGAGTCCAGGTGAGGCATCTCGTTGAAGCCGTGTTGCAAAGCGAAGGGTGAATCTGAGTGCAACGCCTCTCTGCCTCGGGAGGGGGGGGGGGTGGGGGGGGGGGGAGTGGGTGTAAAATGCCTCCAGGCAATCCCGATGAATCGCGCTCTCTCTCTTGGAGGATATCAAACGTCCACTGCGGATCTTTTTCATTCCCGCTATACCACCAACGACACCACGGCGAGCGCGTCGCCGCCTGTGACGACAACACTAAACAGGAAGCACTCGGCCGTCGAGGCGGTGTGAGCGGCGCCATCGGGGCCCGCCTCAAAGGGAGCCTTTTCCAATTAAAGCGGAGCACAGCCACGGGGATCAAACAGTGGGGCTAAACTCAGTGAATGGATGACTTCTAGACCAGCTGAGGGATTTCTGTACGGGAGAGCGGCCTACGGAGGACAATTATTTTAAAAGTCCGCCTTAGTCGTCCTCCGCGGTCCACTTCACAGCGGCCATTGTGCTCCTGCAGAGGAAGTCCGATTGTACAAAACGGAAATGGATATTCGGAAGACGCTCGAGTGATCAAAAGATGCGGTCCATCTTTTAATCATACAAAATCCCAAGTGGGTAGCACGAGTGCTGCCGGCACAGAGAATCGGCTATTTATTCAGAGAAGCATGAACCCCAACCTGTGGTGACATTGTGAAGATCTGCCACCTTGGCGGTGGTAGAGCATCATGACCTGGGGCTGCACGAGTGCTGCGGTGCAATGAGGGGAAACACGAACTCAGTGACATTCTGAAGATCTGCTGACTCGGTGGTGTTAGTCACAATGTCACAGTGCGTGCTGGAATTCATCATTTCCTTTCAATAAACCGCAGCTCCTCTGCGGCGACAGCACTCGTGCATCATTCTTGCCATTCATTGTTGCCAGCTGTATAGAAATAACAGTGGACAGTACACACTGCTATACAAGCTGTACACAGACTTCTCTAAAGTATATCCAACTTAGCTTTATGTCTTATTTTCTCTTATTATGTCAACTATACCGCATAGTAGGAGTGTACAGGTGACTATAGGGGTTCTATTTCATGTCTAGAGGTCTCTAATGATGCTCATTCATTTTCTACCGCTTTTCCTCACGAGGGTCGCGGGGGGCGCTGGAGCCCATCCCAGCTGCCTTCGGGTGTGAGGTGGAGTACACCCTAGACCGGTCCCCAGCCAATCACAGGGCACATATAGCCAAACAACCATTATATGCTATACAAGCTGTACACAGACTTCTCTAAAGTATATGCAACATAGCTTTCAGCAGTTAGCAGGCAGGTGCAGCATCATTTAGAGCTCCTTGCCATCAGCTTGTGCTTTGCGAGGCGCCCCTCGGGGGATGGCGCCCCTCGGGGGATGACCCCTCCTCCTCCTCCTTCCCCGCCGCCGCCAACTTGTCGATATCTTATAATGTAGAAGCGTGATAGCCAATTCAGGCGGTGTGGTCTGAGCAGAAAGAATGGCGTCTCGAGGGACCGCACACACGTGAAGCACATAGAGGAAAGCCAAATAAAAAGGCGGCAAGCGTGGAAGGTCTAGTGATGGCCCCCCTCTCAAAAAAAAAAAAAAAAAAAAACATGAGTAAATTATTGGTATGTTTGGTGCAGAATTACCTTTTCTCTTCCGCTTTGTCTCCACGATGGAGAAGAAGAATTAGCTGCAAGGGCAAAGGCATTTCCAGACTTGAATGGCGGAACAACAGAGCCTCCCGCGGCGAGCTTATTAGGCGTGCAGACGGGAGCGGGAAGAAAGACGAAGCGAGCACCGGCGAACACTTAAGACATCTGAGACGCTCCGCTCTTTAATTAAAAATTGATGTCGTATTAGAGATGAAGATTTCAGCGCAACAGAGGAGACAAGCGAGTGCTTATTGAACTCCCCGGCACCGGCGCCCGCCCAACCGCCCCCCCCAACGCCACGCCGAGCTCTCCGCAGGCCTGACTGTCAGCCTCAATGCGCCCATTTCCCTTCCTCGCCTCCTTTGACGGCTACATTAGCCACACGCGTACGCTGCTAAACTCATTAGCTCCACGTGTTAGCATGTTAAACCACGACCGTGTCCGTGTGATAGGAACCCTCCCAGACAAATAAGGCATCTCAATTCCAAAACAATCAATTTATTTATTTATTTTGACACACTCAACGCCAGTCTGCCAGAGAATAAGAAGACGTTGCAGGAAGGTCGGTCCAAAAAGTGATACATTTAGTAAACAACTCATTGATTTTGTACCGCTTATCCTCACAAGGGTCACGGGGGGTGCTGGAGCCTATCCCAGCTGTCTTCGGGTGAGAGGCGGGGTACACCCTGGACTGGTGGCCAGCCAATCACAGGGCACATATAGACAAACAACCATTCACACTCACATTCATACCCATGGACGATTTGGAGTCGCTAATTAACCTAGCATGAAAACCAGGGTGGAATTGAACTTGGGTCTACTAGCTGTGAGGCCTGCGCACTACCCACTTCTCCACCGTGCAGCCTGCTAACTATATAATACATATAATAACACATATTAAACAGATGCATGCAAAGGTTAGCCGATGCCAGATAAAAGTTTGTGCCCTCGTTTGTTCAAACACTTTCGGTGGTCCCCTCAAGATCAGCATCCAGATGTTATGATTGTGATGCAAAGGAAGGACCCCCGGTTGAGGGGCTTGGGGGCGGCCTGGTGTTCACTGAGTGACTAACTTGCATTTGGACAAAAAAAAAAAAACAGCCTGGAACAAAGTCATCATTTTTTTTTATGTGTTTGCACAGATAGTCCACTTGCATTGGGGCCCCCCCAGGTGCAGCAGTTAGTGGTACCACCTACAGGACCGGGGTGGAAGAGCATGTATCTTATTCACAAATTGTGCTTACCTTGCACAAGTAAAAGTTAGAACGCGTACGGATTGTTAAATCCAACAACCTCATACCCCCCCATCCCCCCCCCCACTTAAATGCAAAGTAGCGAAAAAGTTGTAACGCTATGCAGTCTTTCCGGAAGGCGCATAAATGTAAAGCTTGTTGTAATATTCAATAATATCCATTCTAAAAAAAACAAAAGACGTGTCACATGACCTCAGCGACCGATGACTCAGCATTTCACGGGGACACAAAGTCTTCAAAGGCTTGCAAATGAACCATAAAGACAAAAGCAGCGGCTTCTTATTCAAATGCAGTCGAAGGAAACGACCGCGTCGTCCTGCAGCACATGCTTTTTTTTTTTTTCTTGCCTCAGCGCGGCGTGGAGCTCATTCCAACATTTGTCTTTTGCAATCAGGCTGAATATGACACCTCCAGCCGCGCCAGACGCTTAAATGGTGCGTGCAACAGCGCCGTGCTGACTTCCCTCCCGCAGCCTCTAAAGCACAACGCTAATGAAGAGGCGGCGAGCGAGAGAGCGAAGGGACGGCTCCCTTTTTCCACCAAGAATACGCTAACTGCCAGACTGTTTGCTCGCCGCTTCACACTCCGAGTCCAAACGCTGGGAGCTCATCACGATTCACTCGCCGACGGAGCCCGGAACGGATGTTCCAGGGCATAGCCGAGGAAAAGCAGTCTTCATATTACAGCTCCGACTTGCCGGGTCGGCCCCAGTACAGCGAGGCCTTCACGCAGGCCTAAAACCTCAGTGACTGGTTGACTAGATAAAACTGTTTCAAGTCTTATTTTCTCTTATTATGTCAACTATACTGCATAGTAGGAGTGTCCAGGTGACTATAGGGGTGCTATTTCATGTCTAGAGGTCTCTAATGATGTTCATTCATTCATTCATTTTCTACCGCTTTTCCTCTCGAGGGTCGCTGGAGCCTATCCCAGCTGCCTTCGGGAGTGAGGCGGGGTACACCCAAGACTGGTGGCCAGCCAATCACAGGGCACATATAGACAAACAACCATTCACACTCACATTCATAACTATGGACAATTTGGAGTGGCTAATTAACCTAGCATGTTTTTGGAATGTGGGAGGAAACCGGAGTACCCGGAGAAAACCCACGCATGCACTGGGAGAACATGCAAACTCCACACAGAGATGGCCGAGGGTGGAATTGAACCCTTGTCTCCTCGCTGTGAGGTCTGAGCGCTAACCACTAGACCGCCGTAATGATGTTAAAAAAACATATTTAGAAGGTCCAAAATTTATTTCCCCTCAAAAATTCACTTATCACTGTCGGGTCTGGAACCGATTAATCACGATGAACGAGATTTTGACATTTGATTGGCAGCTCAGGAATCCAGATTAAGGGCAAAAAAAAAAAAAAAAATGGGAATCCTCTCATCTGTGACCAAACGGTCAACCACGCGAGCGGGAATCCTCGCCTTGGCAAGTCGTCGGAATGCGGCGCTCGGCGTTCTGAGAGGAAAATCCGAGTTTTGGTTGAGACGGAAAATCGATACCTCCCACTGACTGCGGAGCGAGGGAACAAATCCGGCGCGGCTTGAATAGCCGGAGTGAAGCGGAATGAAAATGAGTTGGGAGTTAATAATCCCGAGTCGTGAGGAAGACCCGGCTGTCAGGACAGTCGACGAACAGAGCGGAGACAGACACGCATGCATAATGCATGGCGGCGGCGGCGGCGTCTCTGCGGGTTTACACACATACACGCACACACACACACTACAAACACACTGCTTGGATTTGCATTGCTCATGGGTTGGCTGAAAATGGACACAAAGTGTGTGTGTGTGTGTGTGTGTGTGTGTCCTAATCCCAAAGGACCCCAGGATGATGGCACATGAGGCCAACCACCCGTTAATAGACGATTACAGCAGAATAATCGACCATTACTCCCACATTCACCCTGCTGGGCACACAGCATTGTCATCTGATGTCCCGCCCCCCAGGACCCCCCCAATGCACATCTGATGAGCTTTGTGCGAGGCGGCGTGCATGTGGTTTCTCTTTAATTAAAACACTGCATGTCCTAATTGGACATTAGATTTAATTCTTTTGTATTTTCGCCCCCCCCGCCCCCCTCCATCATCTCAGCCCCTCTTCTAACATCTCTTTGATGCTCCAACCAAATATTTTGAGGCAATAAACGGCTTCCCCTGCGCCGCACCACGCTGCTTAAGAAGCCCCCTCAAAAAAAGCCTGAAGTTTGTTTCTTTTAAGATGAGTGCGAGTAAGAACTTCCGTCCTCAGACGATCTTCACGCGACCTTCTGGGGCCGCCGCCACCGCCAACACAAAAGTTTTCTCCCAGCAAACAAACACACAAACACGTCCGCCGCCGCCGCCGCCGCAACTCAGCGGTGGCTAATAGCACAAAAGCAGGACGCGGCGCCACGGCGAGTTAATGAGGCAGGATTACGTTTTTTTTTTTATTTTTTTTATGCTGTTTTAAAAGTTGCTGAGCTCTAAATACACGCGGCGGCGCCTCCGTACTTTCACTTTCACCTCATGACGCACGATTAAACTACGAGTTTCTATCCAGGAAAGGAGAAACGTGTCGTTTAGACCTGTTGCACGGAAATCAGAGGATATTTACACGTTTAAATACACATACAATGAAACGGATCATGAATTAATCATGGATTAATTGTCGATCTAACATATAGTCCATCCTCCACAGCTGGGAGTGGGGGGGTGATGGGTTGCTGTGGCCAACAGTTTATCCTGTTGCACAACCCACCACCCCCCAGCTGTGGATGAAATGGATCATGAATTAATCATGGATTAATTGTCGATCTAACATATAGTCCATCCTCCACAGCGGGGGGGGGGGGGGTGTGATGGGTTGTTGTGGCCAACAGTTTATCCTGTTGCACAACAATCCACCCCCCCAGCTGTGGATGAAATGGATCGTGAATTAATCATGGATTAATTGTTGATCTAACATATAGTCCATCCAACACAGAGTGTGTGTGTGTGTGTGTGGCCAACAGTTTATCCTGTTGCACAACAACCCACCAGCCCCCCCCAGCTGTGGAGGATGGAGTATATATTTGATCGATAAGAATTAATCTATGATTAATTCATGATCTATTTCAATGTTTGTGGATTTAAACATGTAAATATCCTCTGGTTTCAGCTTCCCAAATGTGAATACAGCGTTCCTTGGTTTATCGTGGGGGGGGGGGGGGTAGGTTCCAAAAATAGCCCTTTTATTAGCCCAATTTAGCCCAATTATTCGATGTGTTTGTGATTAATTTAGATTAATTTAGCCGGTTAGCATCGTCTTCTATTCTTTATTGTCGGTTAGCAAGCAGCTCACATATTAAGCTAGTTTGCTAGCGACTATTGAGCACAACAGGAAACGCCAGGAACTAGATTGTTGACGTCCGGGTTCTCCCTTAGCCAATCGGGACAGTTGCGGCTCGATATTTAGCCAGCTATTGTCTACCGTGGGTTGCTAATATGCTCATACAGAGACGTCCTCTACTCCCACGAGTACACGACACGAAGTAACCATCACAACCTCAGGTTTGCGTCCCCAGAGTTCAGTTTAACCAAAAACCCAAGCTACGGAGCAGTGAGAATTTCCAAGTGCCGGTCACTGCATCCATTTTGATTTTGTCCTCATGGATGCGAGACAAACACGTTTGCAGCTTAATAGCGCTGCTTTATTGTTTAACAGCATTGCTGCCCCCCCAGACCCCCCCCCCCCCCTCCCGTATTTATCGATCCGACCGCCAACAACCGCCAGGCCAGCGGACCTTGAATTCACCAGTTTGGGGTTTTTTGTTTGGAATCGATGACTCCATCCCTCCGGCATCTCCAGCTTTCCATTACCAGAGGTGCGCTCTGGGAATAACTTTCACACCAGAGAGGGTTTGTTTTTTAATTCCAGAATGAAATAAGCGGAATACCTGTGAAGTTTGTAACGGTTATACACGCTACACTGTATACATTGATGAAATGTCACGCTCGCTAGCGCGGGAGGGGGGGGGCGGTAAATTAAATATTGATTAAAGCTCTAATACATTTTCACAGCAGGTTTCTTACCCCCTTGCTAATAACCACGTTTTCCATTTTTTTCCAGGTGGCCCTAAGCCAGGAGGAGCACCCCTCCAGCCCAAAGAGCGCCTCAGGAGACCCCTCCAAGACGGTGGGGCTCCTCAGCGGCCAGTCTCCCCTGTCGCCTCTCAGCCGCTGGATGCTTCACGGCAGAAGCCGGGCGGCCAACGCCACCTCCATGGAGCTGCCCTACCGCTCGCCGGCGGCTTTCTCCAAGCAGGAGTTTTCCAAACAGGAATTCTGGGAGATGCTGGGCAGCGACCTGCTCAAAAGCGACACGTCGGGCTCCCGGGTCAAGCGGCGGCCCATCGTGAAGACGGGCAAGTTCAAGAAGATGTTTGGCTGGGGAGATTTCTACTCCAACATCAAGACGGTGCGGCTGAACCTGCTCATCACCGGCAAGATCGTAGACCACGGCAACGGCACGTTCAGCGTCTACTTCCGCCACAACTCCACGGGGCAGGGCAACATCTCGGTGAGCCTGGTGCCGCCCGTCAAGGCGGTGGAGTTTGACCTGGAGCGCCAAAGCGTGGTCTACCCGAAGGACTCCAAGATCTTCAACTGCCGCGTGGACTACGAGAAGGTGGACCGCAGCAAGCGCACCTCGCTTTGCAACTACGACCCGTCCAAGACCTGCTTCCAGGAGCAGATCCAAAGCCACGTGTCCTGGATCTGCTCCAAGCCTTTTAAAGTCATCTGCATCTACATTTCCTTTTACAGCACGGACTACCGCCTCGTTCAGAAGGTCTGCCCGGACTACAACTACCACAACGAGATGCCCTACTTGCCGTCGGGTTAGCGGACTTTTGGGGGAGGCGAGTGTCGGCGACGGCGTGAGGGGGGGGGGGTGCCGTTGTGTAGCCTGACCGGAGGCAGATTGGAACGATATATATGCAAAACCAAAACACCAGTATGCACACCACAGTCATGTGGAGTGGACCGGTAGAGGACATTGCATAAGTTCTTACCTGAAACCGAATCCGTCTGCCCCCCATTGAGTCCCTCGTCCTTCCGGTGTGCGTCAAGAAGTTAGGAAATATTTCAGCGTGTAGACCGTAACTTCTTTCCGTTATTGACTTCCGTCCAAACGGTTGAATGTAAAGCTAAACACAAAGTTCCGGTTGTCCCGAGACGTGGTCTATGGTCTACGGCCTATAAGGTTGATGTTGATGTTGAGGGAAGACCACAAAGATAAAATACCAGATCAAACCCGATTAGAACTGCCATCATGTAGTTAAACAGCCGGTCCTACCAAATATGGACTTTCCTGGCTTAAACATTACCTCGGTCTGTCAGAACCTTCGAATGAACCTGAAGTGGTCCTGACACTAGGATTGGTTTTCCCGAGCATTGCCAATGTACCCTTGAGCAAGGCACGGAACCCCTAACTGATATTTACAAATCCAAACAGGTTTGCTTGAGGAACTTGAGGTTTCCACCCGGCACCCGGATTCCCTGATTGAGTCTGGATGAGTAAACCTTCCCAGGTCAGGTGCCCAGAAACGAAAACAAGAAGTATCTCCATATGTAATACACCATACTGAGTATTTTACAGCCAACAAGATCTTTTAATTGAAGTTGTAATGCAGCGGAGACTGCAGTGCCGTCTTTTGGGGACGAGGGGGGGGGGCGGTAGCGGAAGATAAAAGATTACATTCTGTTGCCGCCAGGATTCCTGATTTCACGGCTTGATAACTTTCACTGTTTCCGACAAACACGCCGCTTGCTGCAGTTATTGCAGAGAAATGAAAATATTATCATAATAATTGCGTATCATTTAATCTGCGTTAGAAGTAATTACGCTTTCAGCCCCCCCCCCTCCCCCGAACGCGCTGCATTCCTCCACATCAAGCCGGCGGATGCGGGAACGGACGCGGTCGGAGTTAAACGCCCTGGTTAGGATAAACGGGCGCCGCTGGCCCGTCTCGTGTTGCGTTTGTAAACAATAGCGTCACAATAGTCATCAATTAGCTTGACCTTTGACACAGTGGACGAGCGGGCCGAGTACGCTAGCTTTTAATTGGTAACGTAGCGTCGGCCTCGATTGGCGGACACCCATTCCCGACATCATCAAAGAAGAAAAGATGCACAAATTAACCTAATCATTAGGAAATTGCTAATTGGGGGGGGGGGGGGTGTTTGATGCTAGCCTCGTTTCTCATTCATTCCATCCACATCAGAGCCGTTATTGATTAGCGGAGCTTTACTGTCGAAACCGACATCCTGACTGCTCGGTTTCTTAATTAGCCCGACTTCTATCAGCGTTACACGGCTTCCATTGTTTACGGGGTAGTAGTTTGGAGGCGGGCTTTGTGTTCCGGGTGTCAGCATAAAAAGCCGAGTATGATGCATGGATCCAGGAAGAAGCCAATAAATTTGGGTGTGCTGACTGGAGCTTTTTGTCCTTTGCCGTGTTTGCTCCCTAAAAATGCCCTCCTGGCGTTCCAGGGGTGAGATAAACAAAAAAAAAAAGGCTTTTAGCTGGAATTAAAAGCCCTCCTGGCATTTTAGTTTGGTCAGAAAACAGGAAAATCCAATTTGGAATGATTGGGAAAGAGTTGCATTCAGATGGGAACGTACCACTGAGTGAAAACGATGTAATCCGTAGGGTACACGCAGACGGAACACCAAACTGTAGAAGAAGAAAGAACACAACTACATGCTCATCTACAGTGGAATTACGTTTGGGAGTCATTTTGGAAAAAAAAAAAAAAAAACGGGGGTGAGTGATGTCAATCAACGTTGGCCTGTTGCCAGAGCTCACTTCTGGTCATGTGACCTGACGAGGGGGCATGGCTTCCGTAAAACAGCAGTTTGGCCGTCTACACCACGTGTATCATACTGGTGACACGAGGGGGGTGAGGGGGGGCACTGCAGCTTTTCTTCCCAGTCTCTAAAGCAAGGGTGGGCAAACTACGGCCCGGGGGCCACATGCAGCCCACCAAGTGTATGAATCCGGCCCGCCAGTTACTTTCTATGTTTTTCAACTTTTTACAAACAAAGTTGGATGTCTTATTTATTTTATTTTATTTTATAAAAATAAAGCAACAAAAGTGTAAAACTGATGTTTAAAAGTGGTCCTAAAAAACGGGACACTTTTACAGATAAAACTAGACAAATAATTCAAGGAAAATTGTAAGCATAAATTAGTGCGTGTGTGTTAAATATATGTTCTGCCCCCCCCCCACGAGTCAAAATATTTGCCCACCCCTGCTCTAAAGCAAGTAATTTTAATGACCAACGTCTACTTCAACGTGAGGGAAGGAGCACACATTTTTGGGGGTACCCATAATGGATGAAACCATAAAACACGAATGTGATCCAATGAATGTTGAGAGGTCAGAGGTCAGCAATGTCACGCCAGGGTCCGGGCTCAAGATAGTCGTTAGAAGTGCACATCAGATTGGGGGCGAGGGGTGGGGGTGGTATAAAAGCCCCAGCTTCGACTAGCGCTGCACCGGTGCATTAGCGTCCATCACCCGCCACCTGATGTCTGCATGTTCCTCTGACACCCCCCCCCCAACCCCGACCTCACAGTGCCTCCCTTACCCCGCCCGTGAACCGCGTTCCCTCGCCGCTGTCCCGCCCACTCTCTCGTGAGCATCTGAGCCGAGCCAGCTAATCTCAACGAGCTTAACGGCGCACGCCGGCTGCGGGAACTTGTCGTTTCCTGTCTCGTTATCTCCATCTTACCATGGAAGCACAAGCGGTCCCAAAGTCTCGTCCTGTTCAAAGCATCTTAGATAAAACCCCGGATTGTGAGGGTCGGGAATCTCATCGAAAGGAAAGTGCACGCCCCCCTAGGAACCACAAAACCCCGCCTCCTGCCCCACCTCCCCGATGTTGGCATCGCTGAGTTACGACCAGGACGCGCTAGTGCCGGGATGTAGCCCCGCCTCCACTGGGCTACGTTTAACAGCAATAGCCTCCCGCCGAGGCTCCGCCCCTCTGAGACTCTGCCTTCTTAGACTCCGCCCACGAGTAGTGACTAAACAGACCTGTCGCCGGTGGATCTATTTGGCCTTAAGACTGCAACACCTCAGCAAAGGATAGTAACTATTAACATGCATATAGAAATATCAATAGATATATGAATATATATAAAGACTGAATAAAGTTGTATTTAAATGTGGGCTCTTTTTTTGTTTCTCTGTCATGTGACTGACGATGATGATGATGATGCTGTACGGATGATACGATGGCATTTACTGTGCTTCTTTTCCGACATTAAAGTGCTGAAAACATTCCCCGGCTGCTGGAAAATGGCCTGCTTGTGTTGGGAAGCCGGCGGTCTCGGCTTCTTCCGTGACGCCGCCGTTTGCCAAGGGCTGAGGCAGATAAACATGAAGAGAAACGGGGGCGGTGGTGGTGGTGGGGTGGTGGGGGCAGGCAGGAAATGCTTCGACTGGAGGGGAGCAGGAATACAATTCCTAATTAGCCCCCCCCCTCCTCCTCTGCCTTTCTTGTTGCATCCCCCGTCGCTTTACGGCCTAACTGACATTGAATTCAATTTACTTCTTAATTAAATCTGAGACAGGAGTTCAGCTCTGCTTTAAACAAGATCGATTAAGGCGTGGCTGGCGGCGGCGGCGGCGGCGGCGGCGGCGGCGGCGGCGTGCAGCCCTCCCAAGTCCTTATCCTCCCTTGTTTGGGAACGCCAGGCCTGCCTGAGGATAACCTCGCTGCACATGATGAAAGGGAAGCCAAAAGATGCAGAAGAGGAATCTAATTGGAGCGGAGCGCGGCAGCGGCGGCGAGCAGGGCGGCCGCGGCCAACTCCAAAGCTTTTAGTTGTCTCTCGTGGAGGGAAAAGGGCATTTGGGCGTGAGTAATGGCGAGCTGGACCGCAGTCAATTGAGAAAATAACCAGTCGCTGCACGGTGGGAGGGGGGGAGAGGGAGGGGGGGCAAGCGTGCACAGCCTGACATGACGGAAAAGTAACCTTGAAGTGGAAGCTAGCGTCTGGGAGAAGTGGAGAAAATATGCAGGAGGAGAGAAGACGAGTGGGAGAAGACAGAAGGGACGGCGCTGACTCATTGTTAGCGCTCGGCTTTTGAATAACAAGGCGGCCATAACGCCGTTATTTGCCTCCCGTGGCAGATATTGCACTCGGCAGCATCATCCCCGCGCAAACAGACCGCCTCGCCGCCGCCGCCGCCGCGCTTTGCCTCCTCGCACCTTTGAAGGCGAAGCCTGGCGATGATGGGAGGTTTTATTAAAAAGAGGAGCTCATCAGTTTATGAGTTTGCGACTCATAAAAAAACATTCAGAGGAACGACCTCGCGTGCATTTAATCCACTTTGGGAATTATTTGCTCAGCTCGGCATCTTTTTGTAATATCGCCGAGGTGGCGGGTCACTCTCCACCCGGACACGTCGGCCTGCCTGTCCTTGAGTATATTACACAAAGCTATTCCGGTGTGGGAATAGTGGCAGGATGCAAACCGGAATTAGTAAACAACAGTAAGACAAACGTACCACGGTTTTTCCAACGCATACAGAGGCAAATAAAGACGCCGGATGCTAACCAAATGCAGCTACTGCCATGTTGTGGAATTCATAAAACGTCATGAGCAGCTTTTTTTTCCCCCCAACAAATGTTGTGGCAGCAGCAAAGCATCCATACGGTTTTGCACCAATGGGAGACTGGGTGAAGCCCATGGGGCTCTGGTGGTAGGGCCCTTGAGTATATTGCACAACGCTATTCCGGTGTTGGAATACTGGCAGGACGCAAACCGCTCATCCGGAATTAGTAAACAACAGTACAACAAACGTACCAAGGCTTTTCCAACGCATACAGAGGCAAATAAAGACGCCGGATGCTAACCAAATGCAGCTACCGCCATGTTGTGGAATTCATAAAACGCCATAAGCAGTTTTTTTTCCCCCAACAAAAGTATTGGGTCACCTCCAGTAAGTGAAAACAACGACACTGCCCACTCGACTATGAATAAAGTCGCATACAGAGGCAAATAAAGACGTCGGATGCTAACCAAATGCAGCTACCGCCATGTTGTGGAATTCATAAAAAACCATAAGCAGCTTTTTTTTCCCCAACAAAAGTATTGGGTCACCTCCAGTAAGTGAAAACAACTACACTGCCCACACGACTATGAATAAAGTCGCATACAGAGGCAAATAAAGACGCCGGATGCTAACCAAATGCAGCTACCGCCATGTTGTGGAATTCATAAAACGCCATAAGCAGTTTTTTTTCCCCAACAAAAGTATTGGGTCACCTCCAGTAAGTGAAAACAACTACACTGCCCACACGACTATGAATAAAGTCGCATACAGAGGCAAATAAAGACGCCGGATGCTAACCAAATGCAGCTACCGCCATGTTGTGGAATTCATAAAAAACCATAAGCAGCGTTTTTTTCCCCAACAAAAGTATTGGGTCACCTCCAGTAAGTGAAAACAACTACACTGCCCACACGACTATGAATAAAGTCGCATACAGAGGCAAATAAAGACGCCGGATGCTAACCAAATGCAGCTACCGCCATGTTGTGGAATTCATAAAAAACCATAAGCAGCTTTTTTTTCCCCAACAAAAGTATTGGGTCACCTCCAGTAAGTGAAAACAACGACACTGCCCACACGACGATGAATAAAGTCATTGTTGGTTTACAGCACTTTAGATAAAACAAATAAAGACGCCGGATGCTAACCAAATGCAGCTACCGCCATGTTGTGGAATTCATAAACCGCCACGAGCAGCTGTTAACGCCTGGCTTCACCCCCCACCCCGACCCCCAATCCGCCGCTTTCCCCAATATGATGAAGGCGTGATAGGTCACCCCGCATCTGGACGTTTCATTAGTCTGCATGGTGCCAGCTTCCACAGACTCATTATTGCATGAAAGCACTTTCGGGGACTTTTCCCCACCTTTAAAAATGAATCGTTCCGAGGCGTATGAATGCTAGAGGGCACCAAAGCATATTAATAAGGTGCATATCTCATCCTGCTGACTCACACAGGCCACATCATTAGGTACCCCTGCACCACGATGCGGAGGTCCAATCCCATCCCCGCATCACCGCCTCCAAAATGACCGTTTAAATAAACCGGCATCCGTCTCAAAGAACAATTAGTCCTCATTAATGAGGGATTTATTGCTTGAGTGTGTGTGTGTTTTACGTCAAGTAAAGCTTGGCGTCGCAGTTATGAAAAGAATCTACTTCCTGCTCGTGTCGGCGGGTACAGAAACTGATTACCAGCTTTTGTTACCTGGATACCGCCTCCATCCGGATGTCATTTATCATAGCTCACCTCGCCGCCACCCAATGCTAATATACTTCTACTTCTTTCACATTACAGCCGTCGCAGTCGTCCCCTTACTACGGGGTGGAATATTCCATATTCCTTATCCCAATATTCCAAAAAAAGGTGGATGTGTCGGCTTTCCTGGAGCGGCATGCTAATGGAGGAAAGTGCAAGGTCGTCGCTCTTCCACTCCAGTCCTGCAGGTGGTGCTATAATGTCTCAAAAACACATTATAATGAATAGAGAATAAGAAGACGTTGCAGGAGAGTCGGTCCAAAAAGTGATAAATCTAGTAAACAACTCATTCATTTTCTACCGCTTATCCTCACAAGGGTCGCGGGGGGGGGGGGGGTCGCGGGGGGGGTTGGAGCCTATCCCAGCTGTCTTCAGGCGAGAGGCGAGGTACACTCTGGACTGGTGGCCAGCCAATCACAGGGCACATATAGACAAACAACCATTCACACACATTCATAGCTATGGAATTGAACCCTGGTCTCCTAGCTGAGGTCTGCGTACTAACCACTAATTCACCGTGCAGCCCCGTGCTATAATGTATCATTGTATTATTAAATAAGGTGATGCCAACGCAGGACCAATACACCATCATGTGTACTACATCGGGAGGTTACCTACAGCCACAGTTGTTAATACCAATGTGTTTTGGACAAAAAAAGACGCAATGGCCTATTTTGGCCTATTTCAAATAACGCCATTGAGGTGCTGTGTATCAGTTGGATGCCAAAAACAAAACAAAACACAAAAGCGTGGTGGTGAGGAAGCAGCAGGAGCCCACGGAGGTGACGAGAAAGCACAGATGGCCCTCGGGCAGCAACATGGCGGAAGGAGGCATGAAGACAGGACTGAACTACCAAAGATGGCACCTATTCACCCACAACCAGCTTCAGCGCCTCAACGCCCAACCAAAGAGTTTTTAAAAGATGAAAACCAAGAATTGCTTAGACGGATCCGGACTCCATCAAAGCCACCAGCTGTGCTGTGCGTCACCCGCCATGTGAAAACGCCAGTGTGACCTGCAATGTGGCGACATCGGCTGGAGGCCGCGATGAAGACGCCGCACTCTTTACCGAAGCTGGCAAGAACAAAAGTATTGGGTCACCTCCTGTAAGCGACAACAACTACACTGCCCACACGACTAATAATACAGTCTTTGTTGGTGTATAGCACTTAAAACAAAACAAACCACAAAAAATTCAATATTTCCATAGAAAAGTTGGTAATGTTTACCATTGGAGCCCCCTAGAGGCGAGGGTTAGGCACTACAAGTGGAAGGACAAGGTTTAAAGCAGGGGTCTCAAACATGCGGCCCGCGGGCCAAATGTGGCCCGCAGGACACTAGTTTGAGGCCCCCGCCTTGATATGAAAGTTTAATGTCAAGTTTGATATGGATGCTGTATGGTATCATGTACCCAGAAAAAATGATTACGTTTGATTAATGTTCATGTTAAAGGTTAAATAACTGTTAATAGTTATCCTCCCTATCCGTGTGGAAGTGGTAAGTTTTTGGCTATTTAAGTTTCAAGGAAATAACTTGGAAGCTACCGTTTAGGTCGCTAGCTCTCTAGTTTGCGAGTTAGCATGTGTCTCAAGACCCAGCAGTTGCGCAATATGTTGTAAATAATAAGAGTATAAATGTGACTATAGTCGTGTTTTGTCATGTCTACAGGGCTCTAATAATGCTTTGTTCATTTTAATCTGAAAAAAATCATTTGTCTACCCACCAACTATATGTGGTTTCTTAAGTTTTTATAATTTGCAGTTTTATTATTATTATTATATTTATTTATTACTGATTGATTTTCTTTATTCTTGATTTGTTTGTTTATTTTTCATTTTATTTTGTGCAGAAAACAGTGGAATGTTTTATCAGAGCTTTTATTGTAGAAAATCGGAACCAAAGTGCTGAAAAAGTTTGTATATTTTTCTGTTTTTAATAAATGCGTTTTTTTTTTTGAAAACCTGATGCGGCCTAGCCCTGCTCCAGTAGACCCCAGGTAAATTGAGTTTGAGACCCCTGGTTTACAGTCTCAATGTTGTTCTTCCACAGCAAAGCATCCATACGGTTTTGCACCAATGGGAGACCGGGTGAAGCCCAAGGGGCTCTGGTGGTAGGGTGGTCGTCTCCGACCCTAAGAGTTGCTGGTTCAATCCTGTGACCATGTTGAAGACCTTTAATGCTCGCCATCAGTCGGTCAAAGCGAAAGTCCGTTTCCTGTAGCATCACCTAAATGATTAATGACTAATTAATTTTTGCGTGGGAATATTTCTTTGTGGAAAATATCAGATGAAGAATGAGGAAAAGCGCGTGGCAGTTGCGCCCTTTGGAGACGTCATGTTCTCCCCCCTCCCCCCTTAGGTGTGTGTGAGCCCGTGCGGCCTGGCGTGCTTTCATCGTGTTGGCGTGTGCGTTAGGGTGATGGAGGTGTGAAATGTTACAGTTTCTCCTCTTTTCATGTAGCTGAGAAGTGTTTATGCCAAACGCCTCAGAGGGGAGCGAGAGTGTTCATCCAAGCAGCCCATGAAAGGGAAGCGGGAACACCAGAAACAAAAAAGGCAGCTTTAACTCCACCTCGCCGTGGCCGCCATGTTTCTTTGGTTTTTTTTTTTTTTAAAACTTCATAACCTTCAAAGCAACATGCGGTCTCCAGGGGAGGGGGGGCAGCTGTTCCCCCGCCGAGGCCAGACAGGGCCGAGCCCAGGGGTTGATGGGATGAGACGCTGGTCGGGAAGCTGTCCTTCAAAAACGTCACTCTGATGGATTTTGCCGCCGTCGACCTCAAAGAACCCTTTGCACGTTCTTCGCACCGATGCCCCGCTCCGCTCGCCATCCCAACGGGCCGCACACTGGCAGGACCTTGTGGTCCGGAATCCACGCCAGTGATGCGTTCCAGCTCGAAGACGCCACATAAAAACGTTCCTCCATAAAACACGCCAAGCAAACGAGCCGCGCTGCCTGCTCAAAGATACCACAGGAAGTCTTTTGTTTTCACACCATCATCCGCCCCGTGTTCCGAGTCCCGAGTAGTGCCGACTCAGCGCCGCGCAAAACGTATTTGTCTTCATTTGCTGCTGCTTCCTTGTCAACGTCTTATCTCAGCTGGAGTGCAACAAACAAGGACAGCTTGCCAGGAAGACGCCACTAATGGTTGACAGAGACGCATGAGACCCCAACCCTATTGACCATCCTTCTGAAAGCAGGGTGGTCCAAACACCCCCCCCCCCAACCACCACTCGGGTAAATACAACCAATGAGGAAAGTTTGATATGGATGCTGTATGGTATCATGTACCCAGAAAAAATGATTACATTTGATTAATGTACATGTTAAAGGTTAAATAACTGTTAATAGTTATCCTCCCTATCCGTGTGGAAGTGGTAAGTTTTTGGCTATTTAAGTTTAAAGGAAATAACTTTAAGGCTACCGTTTAGGTTGCTAGCTCTCTAGTTTGCGAGTTAGCATGTGTCTCAAGACCCTGCAGTTGCGCAATATGTTGTAAATAAAAAAAGTATAAATGTGACTATAGTCGTGTTTTGTCATGTCTACAGGGGAGACCCCTGATTTTGAATGTATCGTGGGCTGCCAAGGACCCCCAGGCCCACCCCCTTTGTTCTAAATGGACCTACAGATGGCAGCACTACGGACAGTTCCATTAAATAAATGTACAAAATTATTAACTGGGGAGGGGCCGCATGGTGGGGAGCTTATTTTTTCACTTTAAAATGGTGGAATATGACTTTCCCAAGAATACTTGGGATTGAAAGGATGCAACCACTTCTTCCGTAATTCAACATCCAATGAAAGAACAGTATTAAATGTCAGAGTGGAATTAATCCAACAAAACGTTTATCGTTGTCGTCGGTTTTCCAAATCTCAACTCCTTCTCTGAAGTTGCTCAACGTCAGGCCGCCCCCCTGGAGGCCGCCCCCCTGGAAGCCGCCCCCCTCGCCTTGCCAGGGAAATGAAGCCATCAGGGAATGACGACACGCCGGGGAGCAGGTGCCATTCGCCTTACCGGCCCCCGTAATGTGCCGACCTTCACCTTAATGATCCACGCATGGCGCTATAACTTCTATTTGGGCTTTCAATTATGGCGTGGGGGGGTGCGTGTCGGAGCCCCCCCCTGCATTCCAATGATAAATGGCGGCGCGTGATGGGCTACTGCTCGTCTTGTCAGATGCCAACATGAATCTCTGTGAGATGTTTTCAATTTCGGGTCAGCCTGTGAAGATGCACACAACACATCACTGTGCTACCCGGGGGGGGGGGGGGGGGGGGGGGGGTGGTTACGGGTGGGGCTGGGGGGGCTGTCAGGCAACAGAAATAATAGCCGGGGTCAATGCTCCATTTCAAACAGCAAACCCTCCCCTTCAATTTGGAATTGACTTTCCCGCCTGCGCTGTGGCTCCACTGTCCTTGACTTCTCTTGCCCCGAGTACCTGGTGGGGGTGGGGGGGGGGGGGTTTGAGTTGTTCAGAGGCCCCGCTTTAAAAGCTGACCCCCACAAATACACCGGGACGAAGTCGGCTTATTGATGGCGTCTCTTGCGCGGCTGCTTTGTTTGCCGCCAGCCGGTTATAAATCCAGCTAATCTCCTAGCAACATCTGTACAAGCCACCCAGCGTTATCCGGGGTCGGGGCCAAAGGGCGGCCACGCTCGCTTGAGGAACATGACGGGTCACTCCTGGAAGTTGATGTACAACTTCAACGTTTGTGCCCCCCCCCCCCCCCCACTGCAAGCTGCAAACATCCGCGTCAGAGGCGCCGAAAGACAAATACACGCAGGTGACTGATAAGGCGATGTGGGGGCTGGAGGGGGACTGAGGGTGGTCGAGGACCAGTGCGGGGGGGGGGGGCGGGGGAATGGATGTTTTATGAGGCCCTTAACATTTACTTCCCCTACGTTTCAATCGGCCGTGTCTATTAAGGGCGGCCGCTCCTCCTGCGCGTCGGCCATCCATCACAGACAAAGAGACCCCGGCCCCCACCTGGACGGACATCTCACTATGATGGAGGGAGGGAAGGGCGGCCTTGTGGGGTGACGGGGGATGGAGAGAGAAAGTGATAATCCCGGGAGGGAACGCCGACGCTTTCCGGCACAAAGGGTGGAGGAGGGCAAGAAGAAGGCTGTGGGTGTTCTTCCATCATGGCGCCCCGTCCCCCAAATACTTTATCTGGAAATCTTTCTTCCAGATTGCCCCCTGGTGCCTTGGCATGCCCTTACCCAGCCCACCCATGACCTTTCATGTCAACACTTTTGGGCGGCAAAGTTGAATATGCTTCCTTTGTTTGAGGGTTTGGGGGTCATTGAGGCGTGCCCCCTCCAGTCAGGCTCCAGCAGTAGCAGCCACCCCTGCAGGTCACCGCTATTAATTACAAACTTTTGCAGCAACCCACCCATTAATCTAAATCTAGAGTCCAGACAAAGCCCCCGCTTGATGCGGTGCCAGTGTACCAATCACGTAATAGATCCTCTGCCCTCTGGCCGACCTCATTCGGGGGCCGGCGTATCTTGCGAGCTACTCACGGCCGCGGTACGACACGAGGTCGTGGCGGCACCCGAGTGACGCCGAAACCTCTTCAGATCAAAACGGGGGCTCATAATGCGAGGCACGTTAATGACTACATGTAGGCGATGATCATGGCGCCGATGAACAGCTGGTCGGCGACGCCGTCCGTTCGCCATCGGCCATTTGTCTTCATTAAAGCCGAGGAGAGCCCTGGCGGGACCTCCGCCACGTGTCGGTCAGACGAGGAGCTTTTGTTTACAACGCAACGACAAGGAGAGGTGCAGGAGAGGCAACAAGACAGAGATGAAGAGAGAAAATGGGGGGGGGTTGAGGGTGCTTTGTACCATCCTGCAACCTTGCCGTCCCCCGGCCATGGCGGCCCCCGAGCTGCTGTATCCCCCCTGTAGCAATTAATCATTTGATAGCGAGCTTACTCGAGCGGCAAGCATCTCCCCCACATCCTAATTAAGCCGGGGAGGAGAGAGAGGGCCGGGAGAGGAAGAGGAGGATGAAGCTAGAGGAGAAGTGCCGTGACGTCAACGAGGCAGGACGAGAATCTCAAGGCCGACTCCCGTGGATTGTCGGCGAGCGTAATGAAGAGTCGGTGCCAAGCGGCGCCGAGGTCCATCCATCTAGCGGGCTGGCCAAGGTTACGTTGGTTATACAACTTCCCTCACAAGAATAACAAAGTATGGCCGCCTTTCAGCATGTTTACTGCCAGATGATTGGACAACAAAGTACTACAGTAGTACTACAGTAGTACTACAGTAATAGTACGTTTCAGCGGACATAAAAATGAAAACGTGACTCCCGTGGCAAAGTAGACGGAGTAGAGAAGATAAGGCTAATGTGAGAGATGTCTCATGTCCAAGATGGAGGGAGACCTCGCCCGTCCCCCCCCGCCCCCCGCTGCCCACCATCCGGCCACCTGCCAGCCAATTAGCCGAACCGGGATGGAGCAGCTGGACACCCGGCCCGACATTCCTAGCAGCTGCTAAAGCTAATGGCTCTGATCTCAGGGAGCGCTGGAGCGCACCGCCAGGGGAACTCACTGAGCCTTCCAGAAACGTCAGTTTGCAGAACATCCATTTTGGAAGGGGGGTAAGGGGGGGGGGGGGTCACATCCACACATACGATGGTTAAAGAGTCAGTCCGCTTTCAACGTTTAACCTTGACACTTGACACAACATAGAACATAGAAATTTTACAAAATCAAGCTAGCTAGCTAGCTAGCCGGCCATGTGTGATGTGGCAAGGTATCAATATGCCCGTAACAATCTGATCAACGGAACAATGTTAATAATAATACAAATGTCGCTGTGCCCGTCGCATTAGATGAATTCTGAACTTTTTATCTGTTTGTGTATCTTTATAACGCACTTACTGGCTGGTACCACTACAGGTATATACATATGTTACCTGAGGGATACAATGAACACGACAACAGGGAAGCCTAAAAGCACAATTTGCGGCAGTACAATGCCATAGCTATAGCTAAAGCTAGCATAGAAATGGCTAGCTAAAAGCGCTTAACGAGATTAATGAGCTATTTATGTTCTCACTCTATTTGTAGAACCAATGGTACCTTTAGTTTCTTCCATGAAAGTATGTCTTCATGTCTCAAATAATAATTTTGGAGGTGATTTTAAAAAGGTCAGTTTTCCGAAAACTTTTGGAAGACCCATCGAGACCAAGCTTCAGGATCTGAGTCCCGGTGAGTGTTCCAGGACTCGATGGTTCTGCAGACGGATATCGTAACCTTTTATTGGCTGGCGAGTCTTTGACGCTACGGGATCTTTACAATATTCGGCAGGTGGTGGATCAGCGAACGGGAAAAGCACGTGTCCGTGTACGATAATGACTGTGGTTGCCAGTTTTACTACAAATCAACTTTTGCTGGACTTTACTAGCGCTGCAGCGTCATCACAAAATGAGTCCGGACAAAGCCAAACCTATCGTCTAAGGAGCAGCTAAGGCGTCACTCGCTGAGTAATTACCTCAGTCCACAGGTGGGGGGGGAGGGGGGGGGTGATGCATTGTCCCGATGCCGTCAGATCCTCCTCTTAAAATGCCTCCACCCTTTTTCACTTTTATGGATGGGGGGGAGTAATATATGGCTTTATTTACGAGACAGGCCCTGGCAGATTTAATATTTTAATTCGGTTTTACGGCCGGAACATAGGGCCTCGCTGGACTCTTTATGGCCGACGAGATGGCGTGGACCGAGACGGCCGTGCGAAAGCATCAAAATGACACACGCAATCACCCGCCGCCGCCGCCGCCCCTCCCATCATCCACGTGGCGAGAGCATCTCCAGCCTCAAGCTCGCGGCGATCCTCCCCCCACCTCCCCACGCGTCTCCATCAGCCGCGCCGTCATAACTCCAAAGGCGTCGACATGGCCATCGAGCAGACAGCGCCGATCTAATAGAGGCGAGATTGATGGTTGAAACAATTCGGGGCTGGAGCGCGGGGACAACACGGCGCTATTGGCTGAGAGATTGATGAATCAGAAGATGCGGCTCTAAACTTTTCACGGCTCCTGCAATACCCCGCCAATGCTTCAGACTATTAGCAGCTGATACCGCAGCGCCCCGGAGTTGATTGATGAATGGTGCGATTCCCTCTCTTTGCTGCCGATTGGTTGGTCATTTCAAACCGAGATAGGAAAAAAAAAAAAATGCAGCACCTTCCACCACTATGAGAAGTTTGATGAATTTTAATGGAAATCAATAGAGTTGGATCACTTTCTCCAAGAGAGAACTTTAATCAAAAGAAATTCATTATTTTGCCGTAGCGCTTCTATCATCTGACACGGATAAAAAAAAAAACGTTAACCAATAATAACCAAGATGCACGGCGGGGATTTTCCACCCAATTAAAGTGTTTATTGTTTGACACCAAAGTAAACGTCCCCAAGGATTGATACAGTAAAAGTGCAGCCGCTTGCAGAGGTTTGGAGGTGTTATTTCCAGCGGGATGCGAGGGGGGGGGGTTCCCATGGGAACTGGTAAATGAGCGTCTACCAGGCCCGGCCCAGTGGCATCATCGATCCGTCTGAGGGCCCAACAGCTCGACCGATCAATGGCTCTTCGAGTACTTGTCGCAACGTGAGCGGGTAGCGGCGTCGACGTCCTTTCTGTCCCGCACAAATCCCGACTTAATTGACGTGCTTAAAATGGCCTGTAAGGGCCCGGTAGCCCACCAACGACGCCTCCCGAGGTGAGGGGCCGTCGGGGGAGCCCACCTGCCAGGACTGCAGCGCTGATGGAAAGGCTTGAGTGAGTTTATATGTAAGACATTTTATTTATCTTGGTACTTATCTATAATTATCAATTTGTATGTTAATCCACTTCATTTTACTAATAAAGTTTAGCAATTAATTAACAAAATCTAAACACACGCCCCTTTTTATCCGGGATAACAGAAGAATAAGAAACATTTGCATTTTAAGGCTCCACCTGATTGGCCTTTGGGCGGGGCGGCCAGGTAGTATTGTGCACAAAATCTGTGCTTTCACTGTTGAGTCCCCAAATACATCAAATAAAACACGATAAGAATGTTTAGAACGTTAGTAGACTACCTTTGAACGCTGTTTGATATTTTTTTTAGATTTACTGTTTTAGCACGGGCGGCACGGCGGACGAGTGGTTAGTGTGCAGACCTCACAGCTAGGAGACCAGGGTTCAATTCCACACTCTGCCATCTCTGTGTGGAGTTTGCATGCGTGGGTTTTCTCCGGATACTCCGGTTTCCGCCCACATTCCAAAAACATGCTAGGTTAATTAGCGACTCCAAATTGTTCATAGGTATGAATGTGAGTGTGAATGGTTGTTTGTCTATATGTGCCCTGTGATTGGCTGGCCACCAGTCCAGGGTGGACCCCGCCTCCTGCCCAAAGACAGCTGGGATAGGCTCCAGCACCCCCTGCGACCCTCGTGAGGAAAAAGCGGTAGAAAATGAATGAATGAATGTTTTTAGCACACGCAATATTCGGACTGGCCTTAATATTGGAATGCACTGGGAATGTTGGGAATGCACTTAGAATGTCCATGAATAGGTCACACATTCATTCTGGCTCGCTGTACCTCTAGCATGACGAGAGTATACAAAAGAACAAGAACTCAGTAAGAGTAAGACTCAGTAGCGGCCAGACCAAACACTACTCTGGATCAGCACCCTGGATAGCTACTTCCCAGCACCTGAATTTTAAAGACATTCTTCTTTTCCCAAATTAAAAAATGTCAGGAAAAAAAATCCCCGTCTCGGTAGACGGGCGCTGCTGGAAATGTGGCGGAAACAAACGAGGAGGAGGAAGCGGCCGCCTCATTTGCTGTGACATTTGAGGGACACCATCGCGGCGGCACGAGCGGGCATGAGAGAAACGATGTCAGAGCGGCGAGGCGGACCGGCACTACGAGGTCCGGAGCGGGCTGAGCGCGAGGCCGATCGATTAAGGCCGAGCTTTGATAGAGTGTTTGCCACCGGCTGCCATGGAGCCTCCTGCATCCCTAATAAGGGAGAAGATTCACAATGGCAGCTAACTAATGATCCAGCCGGAGCGGAATGGCGGGATGACTCCCAGGGAGCCCGGCTGGGAAAATAACCGCTGCACGATGGGAAAACAAGCACTTTAAAAGCCCGTGTAAGCGAAATGAAAACACAAGGAGACAAACTGCTACGGATAATGAAGATGATATGAAGTATCGCCGGCATCCGGGATCCGGAATTCCGCCCCCCTTTATGTCTGGACTTGGAATGATGGCATCCATCCTGTGGTTGAACTCTTCCACGCCAAAACATACACCCCCTACCTGTATAGGATGGAGTTGAAATGGTAACCGTGACAACCAAGCAACAGCTCATACCGCTTCGCCTTGATTGGAATTCCGAGTGCGGCATAATGAGCAATTGTCTTGGAATTATTCATGGTTTACAATTGACTGCGTCAAGCAGCTCATCCTACACAGTCCACTTGCTTCCTCATCTCCTAAGTCTCCTGTGAGCTTCCACCAAATATTAGGCGGCGCGGAGCGTTGTGGACCCGGAGATGCTTCCGTAATAATCATCTGCCTACCTGATAATATTGCAGGTAGGAGCGCCGGATCGGCTTTCTCATTGGCTGCGGCGGCGCCGTTCTCATTTCATCAAATAGAACTTTGAGAAGCGTGTCATTACACACACACACACACACACACACACACACACAGAGTGGCAAAAGCATCCACAGATCCAATCAATCACACCCGTGGAGGACAGAAGCAAAAGTTGAAAGGTGAACCGGCGGCCGTGTGAACTGCGGCACTTAAGAGGCAGAGGAGGTCATTCTCCTTTCTTCCATCCTTCGCCTGTAAGCATAGGCCCATTTTTATATATATATATATATTTTTTTTTTTAACACAATAAGGCAGAAAAGAGGATATTAACGTCTCACGCGGCAGGATATTAATCTAGCGGCCGTGGCGTCTCTGCTGTCTTTTTGCCTGCCAATCTCCAATCACTAAGTATGCACGCCACAGGTGGAAGAGCGGCTCTTTACTGAAGCGGGACTCGCGGGTATTTCTTTGTTAACTCGTTCATTTACCCTCCTGCTGCTGCTGCTAGCGAAATTTAAAAAAAGCGGGTAAAATGAGATTAATTGTGCCACTTTTACTCGTATTCGACAGATCTGCTCCTTAGGGTGAGGAGCTCAGTCAGTCATCCGTGAGGGTGACTCAGAGTAGAGCCGCTTCTCCTCCACATGGAGAGGAGTCAGTTGAGGTGGCTCGGGCATCTAGTTCGGACATGTTCTAGTTCCGGGGATGCCCAGCCGGGAAAAAGGTCCCGGGGCAGATCTAGGACACGCTGGAGGGATTATGTCTCACAGCTGGCCTGGGAACGCCTCGGTGTCCTCCCGGTGGAGATGGAGGAGGTGGCCGGGGAAGCCCAGACTTCCCGGATGAGTGGATGAAAGGATGAAAGGATGAAAGGATGAATAGGCTAACAAGACCAGACTGAGAATGGAAGGATGGGTGAATGAATGAAGTGCTAATGGGACTGGTGGATGTTTACATTACTGGGATGGATGGATGGAGGCGGGAGGGTCAGACCTGATGGACTGGTGCATCGAGGATGTACAGATGGGACTGTTGGGTCTATGGATTACGGGATGGTAGATGGACAGTAGATGGTAGATGGTCCGACAAAGACGCTCAGTAGATGGTAGCTGGCCTGGGAACGCCTTGGTGTCCTCCAGGTGGAGCTGGAGGAGGTGGCCGGGGACCAGGAAGTCTGAGCTTCCCTACTACCCGGACCCGGATAAGCGGAGGAAAATGGATGGACGGATGGAGATCTGCTCCTTGAATAAAACCAACTCTCCTTTCCACTTCCTGTTCCTCATGAACGCCAAGCCCGGCGCTCTAACTTACAAAGCTAGGCGGACTGGTGCATGTACATTAAAACCAGTATTCCCACCTATACACAATTTGGAGTAAAATATGAATATGAATATGTTGCGCAATGATATTGTTCTACAAGTACTGCATGCAATATCTCAACATCTTAATGAATGTTGTTGCAGTTTACAGCCACCGTTTCTTATCTCCAATTCCGGCGGTTTACACCCACCAACACACAAGGGGGTATATGCATTGAGGTGGGGGAGGGGGGGGCAAATGGAGCTGATAAATATAAATTCATTATCTTCTGTTCAGAGGTGGAGCCTAATCTGAGCCCAGAGGAGCTCGACTCGACTTCGTTTACGACTCTTAATCTGATCCTGGGTTAATTCGCTGCCGGGCTGCGACAAAAAGCTCCGTCTCACTCGCCAGCACTTAGCCTGCGCCGCATCAGACGATAAGAAGCACGTGGCAAAAATAAATATCATTAACCCACGATTAAAAATCCTGTTCTGTGTCCCGACATCCTTTATTGTCCTCATATCTGTCCAATTACAGCCTGCTGCAGTAATTACGGCCGCATTAAAAAGTAATGAAGTTATACGAGCGCGAGCCGACCTGACAGGAGCCGGCGAGGAAAACGGCGGCATCATCTCTGCCCGCGAGGTGAAATGTCAACTAGACGTCTCAGGAGCGCTGAAGAACATCCACAACTCTCGGAGCCCTCCCCAGCGACCCAACGCGATCAATCACCGTGCCTGCCGGGCAGCCATTATTTTTCAGCTTTTTTTATAGCCGGTCAACACGATGTTGTAGCCATGGAGACAAGGTCCCGCCCAGAGGGCACGGGATATAAATGGCCGCCTGATCTTTGTAATGGGTGTTAACAGATTTAAGTCGCCAACACATGCGCCGCTCAAGGCCACAAAAGACAGCCGCATTAAAACGTGTGTTTACGCTTTGTTGACTGTTTCCTATCACACGTGTGTGTGTGTGTGTGTGTGTGTGTGTAAGCGGGGGCGATGAATGGTCTCAATGAGCCCGTTAAGCGAGGGTCAGAAACGAGAGCAAGGCAATTTGAAGTTGGAAATGAGCGACGTCCTCTCTCATTTGAGCGCCAGGCGGGCCCTCGGCCTCTCAGACGCCACATCCTCTTGTGCGTCAACATGGCCTTTGTGTTCCCGCATCCCTCTGGCTTGTTTGTCTCCCAGCACGCCGCCAAAAAAAGGAGGCCAGCGAAAAGAAGAGGAGTGCGAGACGTAGTGATTGGAAAAGGAAATATTAGTGGGAGGAGATCGAGGAGCAGGAGGAGAGAGCACATGAAAGACAACAAGCTGGGAGGATGCCGCGAAGGGGGGGGGGGTGGAGACCAAATAAAGGATGGTGTGGTAAAACAGAATGAGTGGAGAACACCCTGATGGACAGGCGGACGAGTGGATGAAAGGATGAAAGGATGAATAGGCTAACAAGACCAGACTGAGAATGGAAGGATGGGTGAATGAATGAAGTGCTAATGGGACTGGTGGATGTTTACATTACTGGGATGTACGGATGGTAGATGGTCCGACAAGGACGTCCGGTAGATGGTCCGACAAGGACATCCGGTAGATGGTCCGACAAGGACGTCCGGTAGATGGTCCGACAAGGACGTCCGGTAGATGGTCCGACAAGGACGTCCGGTAGATGGTAGATGGTCAGACAAAGACGTATAGTAGATGGTCAGACAAGGACGTACAGTAGATGGTAGATGGTCAGACAAGGACGTACAGTAGATGGTCAGACAAGGACGTACAGTAGATGGTAGATGGTCCGACAAGGACGTACAGTAGATGGTCCGACAAGGACGTACAGTAGATGGTCAGACAAGGACGTATAGTAGATGGTCAGACAAGGACGTACAGCAGATGGTAGATGGTCAGACAAGGACGTACAGTAGATGGTAGATGGTCACACAAGGACGTACAGTAGATGGTCAGACAAGGACGTATAGTAGATTGTAGATGGTCAGACAAGGACGTCCGGTAGATGGTAGATGGTCAGACAAGGACGTCCGGTAGATGGTAGATGGTCAGACAAGGACGTCCGGTAGATGGTAGATGGTCAGACAAGGACGTCCGGTAGATGGTAGATGGTCAGACAAGGACGTACAGTAGATGGTAGATGGTCAGACAAGGACATCCGGTAGATGGGCGAAGGTTTATCAGCATGATGGAGATGGGACCGTTGGATGCTGGGGTTCCAGGTAGGGATGGCTTGTAGATGTCAGACTGATCTAGAGAATATATGGATGGATGAATGGATGTACGATGGACGGATGTAGCAAGAGTAGCGGAACTGAGAGACCAGGACAACTAGCTGAACATCATCTCAGACCGCCGCCGACAGCCGAGGGGCGGGGCTGGCCACACGGGTCAACAACCGATCCCGTGATAAGCATCAATCAAGCCAGCAGCCCTCTCGAGTGGTTCCGTGTTGTTGTTGTCGTGAAGAGGGCCAGGCCGGGGCGGGGCGGGAGGACGACAAGGACCCGATAATGGGCTCCAGCGAATCAGCGCTGATGAACCCCTGTTGAGAGACGGAAGGGGCGCGCTGAAGAGGACGGAGGCGAGAGAGAAAAGGATAAAAGGATGGAGGGTTTTTTTTTTTTGATGAGGGCGAAAGCTGGTCCCCCATCGCCCATTTATTCCCCGGTCCCCCGCTGGATGAGCAGCAGAGCCCGGCACCATAGCGGACCCTCTGCTCCTCTAATGAGTCTCGGTCACAGCTGAACACTCGGCTGTGCTTTACAGAGTCGGTCACGGCGCTTTCATGAAAAATTCACTGCTACATTTGCAAAACGCCACCTCCAATATGGCGCAGGCCTGGAGCCGTAAATCAAACCTAATTATGTTTGTTTGCGTTTTCACACTCTTGCTGGTGCGGGCGACCATGACACCTGTGGTGCGTTCACAGTATAGACTGCTTTGCCAAATGGTCGCTCGCATCCTGGGTGATGCCTTCCGAGAGGCGGGGTACACCCTGTACTGGTGGCCAGCCAATCACAGGGCACATATAGACAAACAACCATTCACACTCACATTCATACCTATGGACAATTTGGAGTGGCTAATTAACCTAGCATGTTTTTGGAATGTGGGAGGAAACCGGAGTACCCGGAGAAATCCCACGCATGCGTGGGGAGAACATGCAAACTCCGCACAGAGATGGCCGAGGGTGGAATTGAACCCTGGTCTCCTAGCTTCTGAGGTCTGCTCACTAACCACTCGACCACCGTGCTAAAAACAGTAAAATCTAAAAAAAAAAAATATCAAACAGTAGTCTAGTAGTAGTAAACATTCTTATCGTGTTTTATTTGATGTATTTGGGGACTCAACAGTGAAAGCACGTATTTTGTGCAAAATACGACCTGGCCGCCCCGCCCACAGGCAGTCACAGGCCGGCAGGAACCAATCAGGTGGAGCCTTAAAATGCAAATGTTTCTTATTCTTCTGTTAGCCCGAATAAAAAGGGGTGTGTTTAAATTTTTGTTAATCGCCGTTTTATTTATTATGTTGTTTAATTGATTTAAAAACTCTTGACATTCTAATTCCAATGTTAAATACCCTTGAAAAATGACAGAATTGTCTCAAAAATGTTAATATTGATTAGCGACAATTTCAAGACAATTATCAAAAGCATAATTTATGATGACAGAGAAGTGGATTTTGGGGCATACCTATACCCGCCCATACCTATTCCAGACCAAGCAGGCAAACCAAAACAATGAGACTATTTTGTAAGTATTGTGCTTAAATCATTCATCATAAAAATATCCTACCATTAGCATAGCATTCAATATTTGACTATGCATCATTCTCCACGCTTGGAGAAGGACGCAAAGGCGTTTGCTTAAACAACCCTTTTATCGCTGGAAACGCACACACACACACACACACACACACACACACACACACCAGAGTGTGCGAGTGTAATCCAGTCTTTGCCCCGAGTGTCCTGTGGGTGTCTGTGGTTTGCTGTGCCAGTGAAATGAAAGCAGGCCTCTCTAATAACAGCGAATTTAATAGCAGCACTGGTGTCTTAATGAGAGTGGCCTGTGTTTGCTCTGGGCTCATATCTGCTGCACCGCTGGGACTGGAGGCGAGGAACGGGAGGAAAGGAGGAAATGTAGGTAAAATCTACCATTAGCATCAACTCCTGGGTACACACACACACACACATACACATATGGCGGCAGTGGTGGTGGCGTTCCACGGTGAAAAATGACAGCGGTGCTTATTAGAAAGCAGCGTGACACCAGAGATGCTATGAGAAACAATCCGCTACATTAAAGAAGCCCGTCACTCAAAAGGGGACGAGAAAGATGAAGTATGCGAGTGTGCTTCCCATACGGGCGCGGCGGTCCCAGCAGCAGCGATGGATGCATGTAATATCCCGATGCATGTAAAGAGTACACATAACGGCCACACGTGTGTAGCACCCCAGCCATAATCAAGGACCCCAGAAAAACAAAGCGTGGCAATAATCTCCGCGTTAATAGACTCGGCGAGATCCCGCAGGCGTTCCGCTAAACAGAGTGATTGCGGCGGAGATTTGAATATTTAATAACGGGAGGTGATTGGAGGGGAGCGGCGTCGGGGGACGACAACAACAATCCGTTTGGACTTGCTAGGCAAATGAAGGAAACTAGGCTGAGCTCATCGGGTTCGTCCCTGCGGTATTCATCCGTTTTAAATGATTTTTACACAATAGTCGTTAGTACTTCCGTAACGGGAAGCGGGGACCGTTTCCTCGCTCGGTATGGACTCGGAACCCAGAGGACACCCGCCGGGCGTTACCGCTCAGACTTCATCGGGACAAGGAAACTCAAGACACGCAGACATGAATTCTCCGGCTGCTAAAGTGGAAAACGTCGGTCCTCCGGGGACACGTGTTCTTTCATCTCAATCTATTTCTCCGGCCGACACATCCATCACGCCGTGCACTTCCAAGGATCAACCTAAGCCGCGCGTGGAGATTGGCTTTGTGTTTTGTGTACACAAGCACCCACATACAAAACAGCCAGTCGCATACAGTGGAAGCGTTACTATGGAAACAGATACTTTGTGATTACATGAAAGTGTCATCTGAGCCAACGCAGTAATTATGTCACATTTGGGGGCATTGGAGATGGAGATGCTTGGGACGGGATCAAAATGGAAGATATTAATATATAACACAGGAAAGGACTTCTGGACCAGACCAAGTCATGAAAATAGGGGCTGCTGGATAACATTTTATTTATTCACGTGGGGGTAGTGGAGTGGGGTCGCCCACTTGTACTGACCCCGGCACAAAGTCCAACCAGGTAACCAAAATAAGTGCCTGTCAATCAATCATGTTATTGTAATCTCTGGACATTGAATCCATCCCAACTGGACCTTCCAGACCAAAAAACTGAGTCTGACTACTCTGTGGTCCTCCAAGAGAACCTTTTCAGTTCTGAGGAACCCAAATAATTAGAAGAACTTCTCAGGATGACAGTAGAAAGTCCAAAAAAAAAAAAAAAGTACACGAGACGATGCCTTGTGGGACTAGAATAGGTCCATTAGGCAGGTCTGATGGAGTCTGGCCGGGATCCAAGGTTATAGGACGTCTCTTCCAGGCCAACCCCTCTCCAACCATCTGCTCCATCCAGAAGGCCTGGCACCACTGGTGGGGGGGCGTGAGGTGGCCAAGTTCTGGAACCCGGTTCACCAAAGTGAGGGAGGCACACAAGACGCAGGCAGAGGTTGGAGGTATGCGTGTTGGGGGCTGAAGGAGGAGTAAGAAGGTTCAGGTTGGGGTCAGAGGATGCTGGAGGCGGGTCGTGGGGCGTGATGGAGGTCACGGAGGCATCTGTCACCTGCACCATCCAGAGCTAGCCATCTGCTGCAGAGGAGGGCGTCTCAGAGCAGGTAGAGCAGTTCCTCCAAATGCCGCAAAAAGGTCATACAATCTGATCCACCACCCAAATCCGAGGTCTATGGTTTGTTTCTCAGAGGTTCTTTGGCCTCCACCATCACTCCTTCGTTTCTAAGTGCTTTGATGGTGAAGAAGTAAAAATTGCTCTTTGTGCACAAATGTGAGTTTTATTGTCAAACATTCAAATGCCGGGGGTCGGGGCTGGGATGCTGCTGATGCAAGGAGTTTTATGGGGGGGCCGGGGGGGGGGGGTGAGAGATGAAACGATAGACAAGAGCAAAGAAAGAAACAGGTCGGCCATTTCCTTCCCCTGCCAAATCCTATTTGGAACAGAATGTGCTTCGTCATAGGAAAAAAAAGGGGGTCGGGGGCCAGGGGGGCGGGGGGCTAGTCATTGAATCGCAGCAAAGCGTCTGACCTGCCATGCGGGGACACGCCCCAGGATGCATAGGTCCAGTGAAGTCCTGAGCCACGTAGAAGGAAAAAGGATTTGGCGAGGTGAGAACTGGAGAATGGAGCTGAAGGATGGACGGGAATGACGGGAATGACGGGATGGACGGAGCTTAGCAGAGGATTTAGCAGGCGAGCCAACGGGATGAAATAGAGAAGAGCTTTAGCTTCTGCTTGATGCCTTCCAACACCAAGATTACCATTTGAGTCGGCGGCCAAATGGAATAAGTCAATTAAATGTGAACGGCCACGGACTAATCCAACCTTTGACCTCCGCTACCTCTCACGGTCTTGGACGGTCATTTAGCGGTTCTTAAGGCGGCTCCTTTGCTTGTGCCGTATTGTTCCAATTTCCCAGACTTGCTGGATTATTCCCAGTTTTACTAGTCCTGACTATTCCTGGTGTGGAAGCTGGTAGCCATCATTACGAGGAAAGCACGCCGTGGGATTGGACCATTGAAAGCCTCACACTTAGCCTCACTACGGTCACTCTATGCTGGAGCCTATCCCAGCTGAGAGTCTTGATATTTATTCCTATTACAATCACATGACTGTCAAATGGTTCAGTGGTGCAGTGGATATATGCATGACCGATCATGGCACACCTCTTCCAATCATGCCAAATCAGCACCTAATACTCACAATTACGAGTGCGCCTGAACGCCTCACAAGCACAAGAATGGAGCAGAGAGGAGACAGAGTGTGACGTTGATGATTGGTGCACTAATACGTTTGATGATGATTACCTTCATCGAGTGTTTCATATTGAAGATTTCCTTTATACTGCCGATACTGGTGATATTAGTGATACTGGTGATATTATGGATACTTGGGATGTTGCCGATGTTGCCGATGTTGCCGATACTGGTGATATTAGTGATACTGGCGATGTTGTCGATACTGGTGATATTAGTGATACTGGTGATGTTGCCGATGTTGCAGATACTGGTGATATTACTGATACTGGTCATGTTGCCGCTGTTGCCGATACTGGTGATATTACTGATACTGGTCATGTTGCCGCTGTTGCCGATACTGGTGATTTTAGTGATACTGGTCATGCTGCCGCTGTTGCCGATACTGGTGATATTAGTGATACTGGTCATGTTGCCGCTGTTGCCGATACTGGTGATATTAGTGATACTGGTCATGTTGCTGCTGTTGCCGATACTGGTGATACTGGTAATGTTGCCGATACCGGTGATAGTGATACCGGTGATGTTGCCAATACTGGTGATATTAGTGATACCGGTGATACTGCTGATGTTGCCGATACTGCTGATGTTGCCGATACTGGTGATATTAGTGATACCGGTGACACTGCTGATGTTGCCGATACTGCTGATGTTGCCGATACTGCTGATGTTGCCGATACTGGTGATATTAGTGATACCGGTGATACTGGTGATGTTGCCAATACCGGTGATACTGCCGATACTGGTGATATTAGTGATACTGGTGATACTGCTGATGTTGCTGATACTGGTTATATTAATGATACTGGTGATATTGCTGATATTGGTCCAGCTGGACCAAAGCGACAGACGAGGGCGGTCATGAGGTTTGGGCTATGAGCGATGGCAGTGCCAGCCTCGGCTCAGTGGGCAACATCCGCTTTTTAGGACGGCCCGCCTCCTGCTGTTAGCACAATTAGCACTCATCAGCGGCTTGGGTGAGAAAGGGGATAGACCTTGGACTGAGTCTTCAACATTCAACATGTTAACAGCAGAATTACCAAGCAGCTCCTGTCGTGGGGAAACTCTTCTACTCCTAAGAATTGTGATATAAAAAGCCGTGGGGGGGGGGGCAGCAAACGTAACTAGTCATGAAGACCGACTGCACAGGTGTACCTAATGTTATGGTCATCTGCGAAAAAGGAGCGCTCTCTTTTTGGCAGGTTGCCTCTGAATCCGCCTTTCCCGGCGTGACGGCTAGCGTGTGCGCCATGTGACGGCGTGAGCGATGCTGCAATCTCAGACAGGAACACATTCATTTGCTGGACGCTTTCACGCCGGGATATATACGGCCGTCATCCCACTCCCGGAGCCAACCTCCACACATCCTCATTCCTCCTCTCCACTTCTGCTTTGCCTGACATAACAAACAGCTCATGTTGGAGAAGTGAATTTAAATCTCTGGCCGTGAGATGAGCGGGGCGGGGCGGGGCCGGGACGGAGACGAGGCATCAATAAGGGGCGACGGCGTTTAAGAGGCAGACAACCTTTACAAAAGAGCGCCGAGCTTAATGTTGTGTCCGCATGGCCCATAAAGCAGGAGGACCCGACGGCGACCTGACGCTGATTTACCCCGGGACGCCGCCAAGAACAAACAACCACCCCCCCCCGGGGATGCTGAAGCGACACTTTGCTCTACAGTAGGGACACTAGATGGGGTCAAAGGTCATTCTTCAGTGCCCATCTTCCACCATTTTACATCAGATATGAACCTGAAATATTGCTGCACACAAAAAACTGAAATGCGCATAAAAACGTTTCACCGCCAACGACGCTATTTATAGACAAATGATGTGCGTACTGCGAGTACGCTCTGTTTGGGGATTGGAACGGCGTAGTTTTACAAATGAGGCCTCTGGTGATGACAAGGCAGTTTTTTCCCCACAACACAATTCAAAGAGTCAGAATAAAGCCCTAATTGGGAGGAGTTCACAATGTTTTATTCCATATCCTCGGGCGAAGACCAAAGCAAAAAAAAAAAAATGCGAATGTGGAGTCGGTTAATCGGTCACGCTCTCAACTTTTCACTTTGTGGAGGCTTTCCCTAATGTTCCCGCTTTCAACGTCTCCCGCAAATCCGAGCGCCTGCGGGCGTTTCCGTGATGAAGTAGCAACATTCCTCATTCACGCCGTATCTATTAAGTCATTTAAAGGTTCCTATTTCGGCTCAGGAATCAAACTGTAGCTGCTTTAAGCCGTAATAAGAAAAAGTGAAACGGAGACAAGCGATAAAAAGGAGGGAGGCGGAGCAAATCCACGTTTCATAATTCTCATGGAAATGAATGCAAATTGATGCAAAAGCAGACACTGACCTCGGCTCGCCACACGCAACAGCAGTAAATATCCCAAAAATAACAGAAATCAAACTTCTTCCTTCCTTTGCCACCTGCCACAAACACTCATTAATATGCAAATGTGTGTGTGTGTGGGGGGGGATCAGACTTGTCAATTAATCCACCACACCCCCTCCCGCTTGTGCCGCAATCCGAAATTACAGACAGGCGTCAGACCAAAGCCCGTTCCTATCCGCCACTTTCGTATTCATATTCATTTACACCTTCGCCGTTTTCGCCGGGATCGCAAAACGGTCCGTGTAGCTCGCTCACATTAGAAGGGAATGTTTGCAATTAGCAAGACGTAGGTTAGCAATAGTGGAGATGATTCATGGCTACAATCAGATAAACATTCAATCAACCAATGTGAGTGGCTAAACTTTGCCAAATAGCTATCATGAACTGACAAAGTGTACAGTAGCTTTCATGCTCAAAAGTCGGAAAAGTGCGTAAAATAATGCTTGACGAAGGCTCTGTCAACACGAGCACCAGTCGTGGCCGATGTTGATTCGGGGGGGGGGGGGCACCTCCCCGGATGTGTTCACCGCAAACATGGTTGCAACAGCATTGCCAGGACCGCTTCCAAACACGCACACACATTTGGACAGCATCTCCAGCCTTTTGGCTCCGTCACGTCCTTCCTGCCTCCATCTGTCTGTCACCGCAGACGCAGCCGCCATTCCAAGCAGCAGCGGTCGCCTGGCAACATGGCTCAGCCTCCAAAAACATATTTCCCAGTTCGGCTAAGAGATACACTTTCAGCTGCTGTTATTTCATTAGGAGAGAGCGCGTGTGGGTTTGAGTTTCTGCATCTCTGCGTCTCCAGCCACCTGCTTTTATTGGAGCCAGCCCCCGGAGTGTTTGCTGGGGGAATATTAAAGCCACGGCTGCCGCCGAATGGGACATTAGGATGTAATTAGCAGGGGTTCCGGCCTGGCACGCCTGGCAAAACAGATGGCCGGCTAATTCTATTAGCGGCGTGGAGATGACCGTGCGTCGCTTTTTTAGCGGCGGTGGCGTGCCATGACCTTCGCGGCCTGGTGAGTGACCTCCTGCTGAGGTCCAGACGCCAGGAAGATTGGTCACTTCCACTCAAGAGTACTGAAGACGAAGCACTGAGGGGGGGGGGGGGGCTCCTATGACAGCATCGCAAACGGACTACTTTGTCAACGTGATGCTCTACCATCGCTACGCGGCTGGACCAATGTCCAATTTCATCATTTAAAAAAAACTTTAGTGACCGGTTTTATTTTGTAGTTGCCGCCTCCCAAACCGTCAAACACGTTAGCATTAATATAAAAGCAATCTTAACTCGCTAAATGTACTGCAAAAAAAGGTCAGTAAGGATAATTCATAATGCCGCCTACAGAGAACATACTAACTCCTTATTTCTAAAATCACAAAAACTTGCTGATATAGTTCATCTTCAAACAGCTAAAATAATGCATAAGGCTAAAAATAAGCAATTGGCTAAAAATGTTATCCAATACTTCTATATGGTCATATCACCTCGTACTTCGGTATGTGACAAAAATATTTAAAAGATTTAAATAAATTAATAAAATGAAAAAATATTCATTCATTCATGAATAATTTTAAATTAAAATAAATGTAAATAAAATAAAAAAATATTCATTCATGAATGAATATTTTTTTTATTTTATTAATTTATTTTCTTTTTTGTCACGTACCGAAGTACGAGGTGATACTGTCAATATACTATGGTACCCATTATGTCATTGTATGGTCATATCACCTCATACTTCGATACGTGATTAAAAAACACACAAAAAAACCTTCAACTATATTAGGAAAGCAGGAAGTGAACAAATGTAACAGTGATTGTAAAAAGTACCAGATGATTTAATAAGCTTTGCTTCTTCCTACTCCTTTTGGACATGTGGAACTGGGAACTGATTATGGGATGCATTCAATTGTAATCTGATGCATGTTCAAATGAAATTAAATCATTTTCTGCTATGCTGCATGTTTGGGTTTGATTCCACTAAAGCCTAACCAACGACTCCATTCATCCGGGCAAGCTTTAACGTAATCAACTAAAGAATAATCATTAGTTGGAGAACCAGCATGCTAAATAAATAAGTTTATTATTATTATTAGTGCAGTAAAGTAGCTCATACATACTGGTATGTACATAGTGTACATAGTCCCTTCATTGCCTTGCTATGCTACCTTTTCATGGCATCCAGTGGTATCTTCCTACAGACAGTTGGTCTTTTTTCACCCCCCTTTATTCCTTTATGTCCATCTTCTCTGCAGGGGTCCAAAACAAGCAGAAATCTTCACAACTATCATGGTTAATGTCATACTAGTTTAAAAAAAACACTCCAAAAGTCAAACAAATACAGCGGTCGTGCATCCAAAGAACCAGGCAGCATCATCTGGAGGAGAGAAGCAAAAAAAAAAAAAAAAGGGCTGCAAACAATTTTCATGGCAGCGTCATTTAGCCGAGAAGATGAGATGTGAGCACATGGCTTCCTCTCGCTAGCATGAAAAGAGGAGGATGGAGGTGAACATATTAAAAGCAGCCATTCTTGCCTCCTCTATTGTTGTATTTATGATAAGTTTCTTTCTTCCATTTGGACCTCGGTATGATTAAGAAGCTCACAGCTTTCAGAGCATGAACCCTCAAGGATAATGTGGCCAGGATATGAAAGAACGGTCTTCATACTCAAGTTCAGGATTTTCTTTCCTTCATTTGAAGAAGGTCCTGCTCCAGTCGGTTGGCATTAAAAGAAATTGGAATTCATTTGTTTGCAGAGGAGCTTCATCTGCATCCAAGGCAGCAGAGCATCACTTGACCGACCACGTGAAGATGGCCGCTGGCCTGCACGGCCTCGCCGTTTCATCTTCCACGGTGTCGCTTGTGAATTCTCGATTTCTTTGTTGCACCCATCTTCTGTGGATATTTCACTGACATTTTACCACTCTAAGCCTTCCTACTGCCGCGGGTCGCCCGCTCACCCAATCATCCTCCGTCCTTCTCCGGCTTTATTTACATGAGAGGCCACCTCAGATGGCAAAAAGGTTGACTTTAACAAAAAAGGTTCAAGTTTAATATCTTCCTCTCGCTGCTCATCACAAGCCTGCGGCAGCATTCCTCACGTCGTTCCTGGTCCTCGTGTAAATACCCCAGACCCCCCCAGTGTGCACCAATATCGTTCTGGTTTTGACGCCATACAACCGTTTCTGGTCAAGCCGCTCACAATATTTATTCATTCATTCATATTCTACTGCTTATCCTCACAAGGGTGCTGGAGCCTATCCCAGCTGTCTTGGGGCGAGATGCAGGTTCCACCCTGGTCTGGTGGCCAGCCAATCACAGGGCACATATAGACAAACAACCATTCACACTCACATTCATGCCAATCAAACATCACTAATTAACCTAGCATGTTTTCGGAATGTGGGAGGAAACCGGAGTACCCGGAGAAAACCCACGCATGCACGGGGAGAACATGCAAACTCCACACAGAGATGGCAGAGGGTGGAATTGAACTCGGGTCTCCTAGCTGTGAGGCCATTCATAATAGTCATAGGTATGCTAACGTACACAGTCAGCCGACAACTTTGACCCAAACAATCCAAATCCAATCCGGTTTGAGTTCCGATCAGGCACAAAGACCAACTAAATGAACTCAATCTGGCATCGATGGCGTTGATGTTTGACCGCCATGATTCCATGTGCCAGATTCTACCCAACCTCAGCCAAAAGCGATATAAGAAGGATGTGGATATTATACATATGATACACCCCCATTCCAGTTAAAACATCCCTGAGTGACCCCCCCCCCACCGCCAAGTAAGTCACCCATGCCGATTTCAGATCACACAAGCAGCCCGAGCATCTTTCCCTCGCCAAGGAACGGCGGCGGAGACAAGCGGCCCTCCAAGTCACAGTATGAATTCTTCCTTTGGACACGCGCCATCCTGAGAAGCGTCTGAGTGCCTTGTGCAAAGTCCTTCATTATAATCAACGCTCCCACGCCGCCGCTTGTTTATCATGCGCCTCACGTCATCAGCTGTGAATGGATTCCCACTGGAGCAGCCAGACACGCGGCTGCCAGCGTTTCAACCTACTTTCTCTCCCCGACCGCGCTGGCGTGCGGGAGGTTACTGCTGTTTGTTATGAAGACGGGATTCAAAAGGAGATTACATTTTTTTCCCTCCCACATTAAAAAAAAAAAAAAAGACGGAAAGAACATCAATTATACGACCAACATAAGCCAAAGCTCCGTTTTACACATCCAACCCAGCCTGACTATTTTAATTAATTTTAAAAAACAAGCTAATATATACTTGTATTTATATGGCCACAATTATTATAATAATAATAACGATTCCTTTTTGTTGGTCCAAAAGTGAACAGGAGACATCAAGGTTCAACAGAAGCAGCAACTAATTAGCTCTGCAGAGATATTTTTATTTACTCCCCCATGGAGACATAAGTGGTCCTCACCCACCCCGACCTGCACCCCCCCTCCAGAGGCAGCAGCACACAGCAGAAAACCACAGAAAGAAACTTTAAGGACAAATCCCAGGGGGTGTGAAATCGGGAAGCCGAAGGAAAAGGAAGACAAGAAGGAAAAGCAGGAGAACATAAAATAAAAACAAAACAAGCAGCTTTGAGGCTTTTGATGCTTTCTTATTTATTTTTTTTTGGTGCGACCCACTCGAGAAGAGGAGCGCTGACACACAATCTCGCCGGGCTGAGGCGTGATGGGGATTTGGGATGACTTCCCGTTTGCGTTTGAGGAATATAAGCAGGGAAGAGAAAGATGCGTCTGGCGGCTAACGGCCATTTCATGGCGACTGGCTTAAGTGATGGACCAACAGTCCTCAGCGTGACCTTTGGGGAGTGTTTGCCACACTGTGTGTGTGTGTGTGTGTGTGTGTGTGTGAGCGAGCGAGCGAGCTAGCGCCACGTCTGATGAGAGCGGGCGGAGTAAAGCCTGTTGAAGGGCGAGCGACCTCATACATCACGCTGGCGTTGCTGTGCACGCCCGCCAAATGAGAGATTTTGTGGCCCACCCCCACCTGGCCTGACATGCGGGCTGGAACACGCTCGCCATGCAGGAAATTTCAGAGACCAAAAGTCATATTGAGATGTATTTAGGTTGAATATCCATACATGCATGTACTAAACTAATATTTTGTCCACAAAAGTGAATTTAGACAAAAGTCTAAATCATAATCGTGCAAGGTTTTAGTAAAATGTAAACAATCTGATAGCTCATACGCCGAAATAAAATAGTGTATTATCTTTAAATAAATATGAAAAAGTTCAATCTTGTTGCAGTCACGGTGGTCTCTTTGCAGCAGAGTTAGCGCCGTTAGCTCTTTAAAGCAACCTTTATACCGTCTTTTTTCCCGTTCACTCCCGCTATGCAGCCTCTCCTCCTCCGTATCGCCGATCGTGTGTAGCCTAGGGGTGCTCAACGCTAACAGCTGCTCCTGAGTGTAAACAATGGAGCGGGAGGAAAGCTACCACCGTAACAACATGAACGTCCATTGCGTCAGAGGTCGCTATGGCACCAAAAATAGGAATGTAATGAAGCTATGAAACACTAAAAACGCCACAAAGCTGCCGTAAGTAGCTACTGATGTTGGAAATTTTAGATACATGACTCAAAAAAAAAGTTCCCCTCCCATCATGTGTAAAAGTGGTACATTTTGGCCCGCTTTGTCCTTCCCCTTTTCGTTTGAAACACTCAAGTTTCGAACAAATCAACCGGAAGCTAACTTGTTAGCTTACAATATACTATGAGTTGGCGAATTAACATTGCATGACTCAGCCATGGCATGTCCAAAAAAAAGTTTCTCTCCCGTCACGTGTGGAAGTGGTACATTTTGGGCCGCTTTGTCCTTCCCCTTTCTGTTTGAAACACTCAAGTTTCTTGTTAGCTTGCACTAAACAATGAGTTGGCGAATTAACATTGCATGACTCAGCCATGGCATGTCTCCCATCACGTGTGGAAGTGGTACATTTTGGGCCGTTTTGTCCTTCCCACCAAATAACCGTGGGACCACAGGACTGTACTAATCATCTTGCCAACATCCGACCCCACTGGTCTTACCCACTCAGTGTGTTCAGACACAATGCTAAAGGAAGCTTCCATACTCTAATACAAACAGCGGATTGTGACCCAGGAGCGGCTAGGGGAGGGGAGGGGGGGGGTCACACGTGATGAAACGGCACGGGGCCCCAAAGAGGAGATAACTGTGGAAGTAGCGTACTGTGATTAATCAGGGACAGCTAAGCACTAATTACAAGCCCCAATCAATTAGCTCCAGGCACATTATCTCGCCGACACGCCACCCGGAGAGCCGTAATACCGCGGACCGAGCGTAGCGCCGTGGGAGTCCGTGCTCCTCCAGTGTCATGTGATGCACGCATATGGCCCTCGCCGAGGAAGGTGAATATGCAAAGCGCGTGCGGGGAGGAAGAGGTAAAGCCTCCGGAAGCCTCCGGGCTTCGCTTTACATTTTCAGCCGGACTAAAGATTAAAGCGGCAGCCCGAGCCAATTACACCTCACTGGACCTGCGCCGCCATCGAGACGGGCGAAGAAAAGAGCCAAAGACGACTGAATGAAGATGAAGGAGGCTCCGGGGAGGGACGGCTCAGCTGCAGAGAAAAGGCCAACGACGACAGACGCTGAGAGGGCGCAGAAGGAGAGATCATCTCGGAGGCAGACGAGGGTGGGGGGTGGGGGTGTTGCGAGGATGGGTGCCACGCAAACCGAGGTGTTAAGAACAGAAAGCGTGGGGGGAAATTGGATTTATCAGAGGCGAGAGGAATGCCAAGTCAGACGCCTCCTCAGGGAAAACCTTCAGCAGCCAATGACAGGAAAGGCACGCCAAGGTCAAGGCCTAGAAGTCAACTCAACACTCTTAGTGGAGTTCCTGGAGGTCCAAACCACTGTGGCCTTCATCTCTGTGGGGCCTTAAACATGACGTGGATGAGAGTGTGCTTATCTTTAAATAAATATGAAAAAGTTCAATCTTGTTGCAATCCTGTTGCAGTCACGGTGGTCTCTTTGCAGCAGGGTTAGCGCAGTTAGCTCTTTAGAGCAACCTTTATACCGTCTTTTTTCCTGTTCACTCCCATAAGTAGCATTGGACTGACTTTGGAAATTTTAGATGCATACATACATGCATGGCATGTCAAACAAAAAAAAAAGTTTCCCTCCCATCACGTGTGGAAGTGGTACATTTTGGCCCACTTTGCCCTTCCCCTTTCTGTTTGAAACACAAGTTTTGAACAAATCAACCGGAAGCTAACTTGTTAGCTTGCAATAAACAATGACTTGGCGAATTAACATTGCATGACTCAGCCATGGCATGTCAAAAAAAAAAAGTTTCCCTCCCATCACGTGTGGAAGTGGTACATTTTGGCCCGCTTTGCCCTTCCCTTTTCCATTTGAAACACTCAAGTTTCAAACAAATCAATCGGAAGCTAACTTGTTAGCATGCACAGGGAGAACATGCAAACTCCACACAGAGACGGCCGAAGGTGGAATTGAACTCTGGTCTAGCATTTGTGAAGCCCTGAAAAGGGTTTTATTTCATTTTATTCACAATTTTAAGAGTCAATATAGGGGTGTTATTTCATGTCTAGAGGGCTCTAATAATGCTTAAATAATTATTCATTTTCTACCGCTTATCCTCACAAGGTTCGCGGGGGGTGCCGGAGCCTATCCCAGCTGTCTTCGGGCGAGAGGAGGGGTACACCCTGGACTGGTGGCCAGCCAATCACAGGGCACATATAGACAAACAACCATTCACACTCACATTCATACCTATGGACAATTTGGAGTGGCTAATTAACCTAGCATGTTTTTGGGATGTGGGAGGAAACCGGAGTACCCGAAGAAAACCCACGCATGCACGGGGAGAACATGCAAACTCCACACAGAGATGGCAGAGAGTGGAATTGAACCCTGGTCTCCTAGCTGTGAGGTCTGCGCGCTAACCACTCGACCCCGTGCAGCCCAAAATTAAAAACGTATTACTTGACTTTATTTTTTGTCAGATTGTTGCTTCACCTTATTGACGAGACAGTTTATATTACCTCCCCCAAGGCGCTAATGGAAATTAGGCAGCATCAGAGTAGAAGGAAGTGGAATTCCTGATGCCAACGGCCAATGTCATGTTTTAGTGCCTAAATGTGACCTTAACTGCGGCGCTTTCGCTCCATAAAACATCACAGCTTCATTTAAACAGGAAGGATGGAGGATTATAGCCGTGGAACATGTTAACACCACGTACCGTTGATGGGGAATCATGCCGATTTGGTTCTATGGGCGCACCTAAAAGAGCGGAAATACATGTTTTATGGCGCAGCCTAACACACATCACATGAGGACGATTAAAAGTAGCCAATGAATGTGCAGTCGCTCCCAGCAGCAGACGAGGTAAAGGGCTAAATAAATAAGGCATGGCCGTGGGGAGTCTCAGTGCACCGTAACCTTTCGCCCCCCCCCCTACTGTATAAGAACAGAGCCTCTAAACTCAAAAAGGGCGAATTTTAACTCAGCGGCACGCAGGCGGGACGGCCGAGGACGTGAATCACGCTTAACGAGGCTGCACAAGGAAAGGCTTCCATTTTAGCAGTGGGCGGCTGGCAAATGGTGCAGCGCCATGTTTGGTCCCAATCGATGTTTCCCCAGGGGACCTCACTCAGGCCAAATTCATTCAAGCTGGGGCACTTTTTTTTTTTTTTTAAAAAGGAGGTTATGGTCAATATTTTATCGTTTTGTTGACTCACTTTCACAGCCATCTTCAAGGAGCCGTGTCTTTTGCTCCATCATGACACCCTGGACTGGTGGCCAGCCAATCGCAGGGCACATATAGACAAACAACCATTCACACTCACATTCATACCTATGGACAATTTGGAGTCCCTAATTAACCTAGCATGTTTTTGGGAATGTGGGAGGAAACAGAGTACGCGGAAAAAACCCATACAGAGATGGCCGGAATTGAACTCGTGTCTACTAGCTGCGAGGCCTGCGTGCTAACCACTCCTCCACCATGCAGTTAAATTAGTCCAAAAAATGCATATTTAAGCAAATTGGCCTTTAAGCATAAGCATATTCTAAATGAATCCCCCTCCCCCCCCCCCAGGTTGAACTGTCAGGGGAGTACTTCCAATGTTAATGCAGACCTGCCAACATGTACTCATTTGTTGTACTCCACATGCATGCGATTTTTTAAATATGCCGTGTGCTTCATTTGGGATCATTTCAACTAGGAAAATCTTACATTCCCGACAACAGGTACCCCTCCACAAGGTCAACTTCCGACTTAAAGACGCCATGTTGGCTCTGCAGGCGGCATCAGTCACAGTGCAGATAATGGCAGCCGCCTAGCGACACCACCTGTTTGTTGTCGTCTGCCTTAAGACGTGACCTTGGTCCTTCTCGCATCACCTGGCATCCCCCCCCCATTCCATCCCGTCCTCCCATCTGTTAATGAGTAGCATCCCGATGCAACTCCATCACTCGGCAGCAGCACAAGTCTCATTACGGGAAGGCCGGCAGGGCACATTTTAATAAACAGATGAAGACGGCGCTCTTACACGCCCGCACGTAAACACACTCAACCTTGAGGACCGATCCCACGGTCCACGGATGATTATTTTGGCCCACGTAAATCATAGTTCAGACAAAAAAATAACCAAATATGAATATATGAGCGGGCAAAGCGGCACGCCGTAGCGGCGCCGGACACTCCAACACGTGCACGCCGGAGCAGAACCAAGCCCACACCTCCAGCCGTGTCCTCTGCTGCATTGTGCACAATAAGTCTTGCTTCATTAAAGCCAAATCTCATCCGCTATCCGTTTACAACCACGGACGTCGTTTGAACCGCCAGGGAAATACAATTCCATTCCGTTTGGAGGTTATCTTAATATATGAGCTTTCTCCGCCACATTGGTCTGCAGTTACGAGGCGCAAACACCCACAGCACCGCAATATCGCTCCGGCACATTCTCAGGACGGATTGGCGCACACAAAGCAATTAGCGGCCCCAGTGTGTGTGTGTGTGTGTGTGTGTGTGTGTGTGTGTGTGCCTTTCCCTTTAATATCAGCATCCGATATTAGCATGCAGTTCAGGGCGGATTATTCTTTCTTTGTTTGTGCCTATCCCTTAATCTCCACGAAACTCCAAAAACGGCATGTGGGAGCAGGTACAGTATCAGGGCTAAATCAAGTCTGGATTTAAAAAAAAAAAAAAAAAAAACTTCTAAAGATTTACCTCAGTCGGTCGTGACAAATTGAGTCCAAACGAGAGCGATCTCTCCCCGTCGTCGCTCCTTCATTCGCTATCTGTCGGGGGCCCCCGACGCGCCTCCGTGACACCCCGATCACTCTTCATAGCGCCATCCATCCGTTTCCGCGCCATTCCTCCGCCCCAAGGCCCGAGCGCCCCTCACCTGTCAAACACCAGAGGATGACTTGGGTTAGCGTGATGGATGCGTGGCCGCGTATCTCTAATGGCTTCTCACAGAGGCTGACAAATAGACGTGAAATTGGAACATTTATGAAGTCGTCATAGACGCTTATGCGTTATGGACTATTAACAGGAATATTTAACAATAACTTGCCGGGCTGGGTCGGACCCTCGGTTCTCCATGTTGAATCACAGGACACTCCTTTATGAGCAGCATGTTCCCACTAAAGTGGAAGGTGTTCTTGCTGCAAACACTCATTTCAAGTAATGGATGCTCTGCACAAATAGACGTTCTATTAGCAGCCAAGCAGGAGGCTGTGACCTTTCTACGTAGACAAATGCCATCACTTACTTCATTGCCAACTTTGTCCTCTCATAGTTCTGGAAAAAAAAGGAAGTGCTGATGTGTCATTTTGACCTTTTGAGAATCTAATTAGTCCATCCTTTTCATCCTGTTTTTGTTTTTTTGTTTTTTTTAAACACAAACAAATTTCCTCAAGGAGTTCTTGAGATGCGGTTTTAATGAAGTCAAGTGCGTATTTGTCAAAGCGGCAGCCACCCTTGAACCTTGAAAGCTCACTCATGATGTTTCCATGTCCTTTTATCTGAAGTCAATTCATTTCATGTCATAAATCATCTGGGTTTCATGGAGTACCTGATTTTCATTCGCTGTGGTCCTTCTTGCTGCTCATTGCGGGGCATCAGGTATCGAAGGTGTTGAGACTACCGGGCGTTTCCACCTGGGCAGACGATGAACAGGTATTACTAACATCAGTTAACAATATCAACACAATGATATGAAGCATATGAAGACGGTGCTAAACTAGCAGCCACCTATCAGTGTCGCTTGTTTAGTATATTTAACTAGTTGTGGATTCTTTACCTGCATGGAGCAGGGTGAACAGTACAGGTGGGATTCAGACATCCAGGACAAACCACTAGGACAAGAAGGGGGGGCTCAAGCAGCCCAAAGCAGTAGCGTCTCGGCTTAACTGGTTTCCACAATGGCCAACACAAGAGGAGCAGACGCTAATTACTCAAACCAGGTGAAACCAATTCCCTAATTAGCGTTAGTACGCGGCTTCTTTAAATAGACCCCGCCCATCCATGACGCAACAGCGGAACTCCTCACAGCGGTTTAGAAGCGCCAATAAAAGAGAGGCAACTTCCGGACAGCATAACAAAAACAGAAACAATGGCGAAGTATTTACGGTTTGCAATACTTTGGTCGGAAGTAGTGAACAAAGACACACTTACTGTTACGCTGGAATCGCCATAATTAAAATCGAAATAGTTAATGTTATGTGTGTTGGCTTTATTAGCATACCACAATTACTAGCTAGTAGCATCCACAGCACGTAAAGTTTCCGGTTCCCCTCGAGCCCGAAGGCTTCTGGGTAATGTAGTACACATTAACATTAACCAACAGGGGTCGCACTGTAATTGATTATGGATCCTTTTATTTTGTAGGTGAAACTGTGTAAATAGAACTCCATCAGACTGTATTCATTTGGGATGTGTAAATGACCCTATAAATGCTCTGCTGATGATTTATGTACAATGATTGAAATGAATGATGACAATGTTGAAATGACGCCAGTGGGTGCAGCTGAATGCGATAACATTGGCGAAGCAGTGGGATAATTATTGGCGTCCATTTATGGTGACTATTGACTGGGACGAGGGATGAGATTAAAGAGATCCTGGACCGTAGCCTGATCTGGAGCAGGCTAAGTCACAGAATAAATCTCCATGGTAACTCATGTCATGTCATGTCCCACTTTTCCACCGATGCTAGTTTTGTACAACGGGCCACCTTGGAAGCCTGCTGCGTTTTACCCATTTACTTGCCTTCTTGGGAACATAAACATAAACATAAAAAACATAAAAACACAGACATAAAATGACAATGGGAATATTATTTCACGGTGTCTAAAAAAGGAAAATCCAGAGATCTTGAGTTGATCTGCACGGAAGAGTAGTCCCGCCAGTTCTTCCTCCTCCTCCTCCTCAGTGGTGGCACATTGACAGGAGGCGCAGCACAGGGACGTCTCGGCGTTGACCCGCCACGTCTTCGCCCTTCTTTGGGAAGCGGAGTGAATGATGGGGGAGGCGAGGCGGGGAGGAAGGGACAGCAAAACAAGACCAAACTAACATATCTGCAGAAAAACAACACTCGGCTGCGTCTATGTAGCGTCTAGTCCTGAGGAGGCGTAGAGTTTGGAATTTTTTTAGAAGCTTATGAGGCCTGTGGAAAATCTCCAGCTGCATCATTTTTGACTTAAACGTGCAAGCAATCGAGCTGACTGACTAAAGCCGTTAAGAATTGTTGGGGTCCGTCTGCAAATGAGACGTGAAGGCTGGCTCAAAGCAGCTGGCTGAGCCGTTGTTTACTTTGTGTCTTGTGTGGACCAAACAAACACTCAGCAACAAGTGGGCCGCTTGTCATTCTCTACTTAGCCTTAGCATCGCTTCTTTGCACAACTGTGATCGTCTCCCTCCTACAGGAAGTAAACATGGAAGAAAAGAAAGATTTCGGGATGTGTCTGGGATGCACGGGTGATGTCGGAGGTCCTCGAGAGAGAGAGATCCGGGCGATGATAGATGCCTTCCACATCAGTGATCTTCTCGTAATTGCTTGTGGTCATCATCGTCCTCCAGCCTCCTGCATCAGTGGACCACCCCCCCGTGGTGCTCGTCACCCTCCCGATGCCCTCGGGGTGCTGGGCTGCACTATCACGCACACCCCCGGTTGGCCTTTAGTGACATTTGTCATGTTTATCCAGTGTAAGCAAACAAGTGTGTGTGTGTGTGTGTCAGCTCTGGACCAACCACTGACCTAAGACCCGGTCTCTGTGGAGAGGCAGCAGGCAGAGGGAGCAAGGAGGTCGGCCGTGGAGGGAGGCTGGATTGTTAGATTTAACCTTTGACCTCCAGTCGGCGGGAATAATTGCAATCCTTCATCCATATCCGTCTTTGGGATGCATGCGAGATATTTGGGAAATCTCAATAAGAAAAGACAAAAAAAAAAAAAAACACAAGGACCAGGTGTGTTCAACATGCGGCACAGGGGCAGTTGCAGGGCCAACAGAATATTCTTGGAATAAAATGTTATGATGATAGCATAGCATGCAGCGTAGATACCAATTTGCATTCCGGAACAGGAAAAAAGTAATTTTGTCAGCACGCATGAGTGCTACCGGCTTTGGGGAGCTGTGGGTCATTGAGAGGGAAAAGGGATTCCAACATGGACGGTGACGTTGTGAAGCATAAACTGGGTTTTCCGATGATGAGTTCAAACACACCTCCAGGATGAGGAAGCTGAGGTGAATCCGAACGTGGATTTTAGCTTCCTGATGCGTCTGCGTCCATGCCAAAAAGGGCGAATGTATGAAGACGTCTCCGATGGGATGGAGAGGGTGTGTTTGTTGGCTCCGCCCCCGTGTTGCCTCTTGTTCTATGTTCATCCTCCAAATTGATTTGTTTTTTTTTTTTCTCTTGATGTCTTTGCTGTCGATCGTGTCCGCCGCGGGAGGCAGCGTGATGATGCTTTGCCGGGCCACAAGTCCCCCGTGGCCAATTTCGCCAGCGCCGCCACGCCGCTGTTGCAAATTAAACTGTCATAACGGCCATAACAACAATTAATGACCGGGATTAGGCGCTGGAATCTGCATCAGTGAGCAACCTTCAGGCGCACCAGCTCTCCGGTAACGGGGGGAAGAGGAGGAGAGGAGGAGGAGAGGAGGAGGAGGAGGTGGCGGCCAGATGAATGAACAAAGAGAAGGTGATTTTTTCCTGTCATGATCAGCTCAGCTTCCTTGCAGTTTAGCGTCCTGATAAGAAGGTTCAGGTCGGGACGCGGGTCCGCATCTTGACATCCACTGGCCAGGTACCGGATGAACACGCCAAAAATTCATACATGATTAGCTCCATGTAGACTCAACTTGTCTTGTTTACATTTGACTGAAGACTCCGACGGTTGGTCGGTGTGACGTGTCAGCGCTGTGATTGACAGGTCATGAGTCCCGATTCCAGTGTGAGGTAGACCGGGATACATAAAATAGAATGTTTTGTGAATTTAGCCTTTTTCTTCCAAGCCACCAGTGAAATGTGCGGCCGTACGTCGCCATGCTAATGAGCGACGTCCTAGCTGGAGCATGATTAGCATGAGCAGCTGAGGTTTATTGCTAAATGGCCCAATAGAATACGCCAGCGAAATGCTCTGATCTGGGGATTTAATTAAATTTCCTCAGGAGACAAAAATTGCGCCCACTGAAAATTAATGACTTCCTTTTATGGTGCGCCAAGTGTGTGTGTGTGTGTGTGTGTGTGTGTGTGTGTGTGAGAAGTTTGCCCAAGTGAGTCCTTCTGAAGACGGATGATGTCAGCGCGTGTCATAACTCACCAATGGATGAAGTCCACATTGTGTGCGGCGAGGATGAAGACCAGGCAGCAGTGAAAGTGAATTAGGGAAAGAGAGGCGCCATCAAAACGTGTCCGTGTGACGCCATTCAAAACGGACGGCGACTCAATGAGGGGCACGTCAGGGGTGAAGGTGGGGGTGCAGGGGCGGGGGCTGCACGGTTTCTGCTGCATTTGATTAGAGAATATACTGTATATAAACCTCAACCAGAGGTTTCACCAAATACATGCCATCTGCATGTTACCATGTGACAACATGTTTGTGTTACCTTTGTTTCAAGTTACAACACTTTGAGTTACAACAATTTGTGGTTATGATAATTCTGGGCATGCTTCAAGTTACAACAATTTGTGGTTATGATAATTCTGGGCATGCTTCAAGTTACAACAATTTGTGGTTATGATAATTCTGGGCATGCTTCAAGTTACAACAATTTGTAGTTACGATAATTCTGGGCATGCTTCAAGTTACAACAATTTGTGGTTATGATAATTCTGGGCATGCTTCAAGTTACAACAATTTGTGGTTATGATAACTCTGGGCCTGCTTCAAGTTACAACAATTTGTGGTTATGATAACTCTGGGCATGCTTCAAGTTACAACAATTAGTGGTTACGAAAATTCTGGGCATGCTTCAAGTTACAACAATTTGTGGTTGCGATTATTCTGGGCATGCGTCAAGTTACAACAATTTGTGGTTACGGTAATTCTGGGCATGCTTCATGTTACAACAATTTGTGGTTATGATAACTCTGGGCAAGCTTCAAGTTACAACAATTAGTGGTTACGAGAATTCTGGGCATGCTTCAAGTTACAACAATTTGTGGTTACGATTATTCTGGGCCTGCTTCAAGTTACAACAATTTGTGGTTATGATAACTCTGGGCATGCTTCAAGTTACAACAATTAGTGGTTATGAGAATTCTGGGCATGCTTCAAGTTACAACAATTTGTGGTTGCGATTATTCTGGGCATGCGTCAAGTTACAACAATTTGTGGTTACGGTAATTCTGGGCATGCTTCATGTTACAACAATTTGTGGTTACGATAATTCTGGGCATTCTTCAAGTTACAACAATTTGTGGTTACGGTAATTCTGGGCATGCTTCATGTTACAACAATTTGTGGTTATGATAACTCTGGGCATGCTTCAAGTTACAACATTTTGAGTGACAACAATTTGTGGTTATAACTCTGGGCATGCTTCAAGTTACAACATTTCCAGTTACAACTATTTCTGGTTACGATAATTCTGGACATGCTTCAAGTTACAACAATTTGTGGTTTATGATAATTCGTGGGCATGCTTCAGGTTACAATAATTTGTGGTTACGATAATTCTGGGCATGCTTCAGGTTACAACAATTTGTGGTTACGATAATTCGTGGGCATGCTTCAAGTTACAACAATTTGTGGTTACAATAATTCGTGGGCATGCTTCAAGTTACAACAATTTGTGGTTACGATAATTCGTGGGCATGCTTCAAGTTACAACAATTTGTGGTTACGATAATTCGTGGGCATGCTTCAAGTTACAACAATTTGTGGTTACAATAATTCGTGGGCATGCTTCAAGTTACAACAATTTGTGGTTACGATAATTCGTGGGCATGCTTCAAGTTACAACAATTTGTGGTTACGATAATTCGTGGGCATGCTTCAAATTGCATTCGTTTTAGGTTGCAACACTTATGTTACTTTGCGGTGATTTTTGTGGTTACTACGTTACGAGTTAGAACATTTCAGGAAACAGCATTTTGTTTCGTGTTACAACGTTTCATATTTACAACATTAGGTGGTTGAGATATTTTGTGGATGCGGATATTTTCTGTCATTGTGCTTCATCTTACAACATTTTGTGTCACGCCGTTTTGACTTCCAACGTTCCTACTTCTACTTGGTGAATGTGCTCCTATGAAATGGAAAGTGCTAGCTAAGCAGCTTAGCAAAATTAACTCTTAACACTGCTAACAGTTAACACTGTTAGCACATTGACCTGCACATGACGCAGCATCAGGAGCAACTAGGGGGGTCAGTATCTTGCCCAAGGATACTTCCACACGATCACAGGAGGATGGGGGATCGAACCGACAACCTTCCAGTTGGGATAATAATAATAATAATAATAATAATAATAATAATCAACTAAGAGTTGACTTTCTTCTGTTGGATCTAATGAGTGCAGGGGTACCTCATCAAGTGTCCACCTAGTGTGGGAACAGATGTACTCTCACGCACACACACACACACACACACACACACCTGAGATCTCATCAGCTGCTACCAGCGGGTCGTCGGCCATCTTGTCCAGGTCGGGGGCGTCGCATGCTCAGATGTGGCTGATCATCACTTTGAGGACATCTGGCTCCTCGTCATTTATCTCCACATGCTTTAGGGAGCAGGAGAAGAACACACACACACGAACACACATGAACACACACACGTCAGCTGAAAGTCGCTAAAGTCACGCAATCCTGCAGACATTTTGTTTGAATGTTCAAATGCAGAGCCCGAGTCAGTCACCTTGTTCAGGGACGCGTGGCGGCCATGTACAGTCAGAGCACGTCCCGCCACAAATACATTCTATTACATTTATTTGATTCTTTCCAGATGAGACCTGAGAATGAATCCTAGCTCAGCCAGCCCGCCAAGTAGGCATTATCTGCGTCTCGGCCGCCACGCTAACCTGCGACTCTCCCCCGCCGCCCGCGGGCACAACAAAGCGCTAAAGCAATTACGACGGCGCTTTATCGTCTCCGCGGTGACCGCCGGCGTTTTTTTTCTTAGCGGGGGTCAGTCCGGGTGCAGCGACAGCTTAGCGCGTTTGCGTCAACTCTGGCCCGCTCGACAGCCGCGTAAACACGGACGCATAATGGAGGCAGAGTCTGAGAGCGCCACGCAACAGTTGCTTTTTATGCAGATAACAACATTTGGGTATTGTCACCGTCGGGCCCAACAATGCAAACAAAAATGGAGATTGTTTGGGAAGATAATGCGCGTCTTGCGAGGAATAGACTCGTATTTTGGTAGATTAGCGACGAGGGTGTGAAGTCTGCCGGCACACAAACAAGCTTTTTCACCCAAAAAAAAAAAATACAAAGATGACGCGAGGCGATAAAATCTCTGCAGCATCACTGCCTGCCGCGTCCCTCAGGGATGTCCAGTTGGAGGGGGTCAATCCTGACAGTGCGTCGCTAAGCTAGCAGCATGACATCATCGCGTCCTGATGTACTGAAATATTGCATACTGCAGTAAACAGTAACGCACCGTATTACTCGTCGGGACAGAATAGGAAATATATTTCTCGGACTTCAATAAAACCACTGAATGAACCACCCATCTCCTGACTGGGTGGACGTCATGCTAACCACTCCACCACCGTGCAAACATCTAAAAATGAATGAGAGATCAGCCAGAACCACAAAATACAGGACAATGAATTTGAATAACATTCCTAAATTATGTCATCGGAATTGGGCGGCACGGTGGTCGAGTGGTTAGACCAGGGTTCAATTCCACCCTCGGCCATCTCTGTGTGGAGTTTGCATGTTCTCCCCGTGCATGCGTGGGTTTTTTTCCGGGTACTCCGGTTTCCTCCCACATTCCAAAAACATGCTAGGTTAATTAGCGACTCCAAATTGGCCATAGGTATGAATGTGAGTGTGAATGGTTGTTTGTCTATATGTGCCCTGTGATTGGCTGGCCACCAGTCCAGGGTGTACCCCGCCTCTCGTCCAAAGACAGCTGGGATAGGCTCCAGCATCCCCGCGACCCTCGGTAGAAAATGAATGAATGTAATCGGAATTCACTAAAATCACAACATTAACAATAACATAGTCAGCATTATTGATCGGAACACAAGGACGCCATTTCTCCTATTTCTTCTGTACAATTCCGCCTCAAGCCATCCACGCGCATCAAGCTGCGCCCAAGGGCGCCCGGTATGCTCGGATGTTGAGTAAACAAAGACATGGCCACCATATGAGGAAACGCATTTACGTCCTTTTGCTCGGTAGCATTTCACGGTCACAAAGACAAATCAATGGAGGAGTCACGTGACTACAAACAACATGGCTTCCGTCAGCGCTGCCGACGTAGGCGTTCATAAACAACAAGAATAAGAGTGGTGTAGTTACAGTGTCTATTCACAGCGCTCCATTAGACGCTTTCTTTATGAGCTCATTTGTCTGCAAAGCGCTGCCGAGGACTGATAACCCATCCATCTGCCTCCTCGTATTGGGACGCGGCCCGCCGTCTCTCTGCTTCTGATGAAGACGCCCACTTAAACAGCAATTAAGATGCATTTCCCGGGCCCCGCGCGTTATAATTTCCCTGTTTGAGCCGCTGCGGGCATCAATATTCCGCTGACATGACGGGGAAATCTCCCGGGTTCAATCTCCCCTCAGATGGGGGGGCGTGCGAGGCGAAAAGGGGCCCTGCGCGTCGCACACGTGCCCACACGAGCGACACAAAGGGCGCATAAAAAGAAAAGCAAGCCTTTTGTGTGCGCCGCGTGAAAAAAAAGCCGCACATCTTCGTCTGGCTCTGAAGCTAAAGCAATTAGCATCTTATCTCGCAAATTAGCCCGCTGGCTGGGGGGGGGGGAAATAATCATGTAAGGCATCATTGTGATGGCTCAATAGCTCGACCCCCCCCCCCCCTGTAGCTCATTAAGGTAAGCAACATATTGGAATCCGTGGAAGATGAGGTGCATAAATAAGACAAGGTATTGAATGAAAAAATGTACCCCTCACTCCCCGGCCCCTGAAGAGTTGTGCTGGTATGGGGTGGCGGGTTGGGGCCCGGGTGCGGGCGGATGACCATCATGAGCCGGCAGCAGGAAACACTGCAGTGTGCGGGCAAGCGGGAAAGAGTCATTAATGAATGCTGCAATCAATAGGAAACCAATTGGGTCCCCCCCCCCATCCTCCCGCCCCCCAACGCTGTGACATGCAGATGGTCACATGACTTCACCCTGGCGCAATATTTGAGCTTATTTACTCTTTTGATTCCCTCGCCATTCCCTCTGTGGATTATTTATCGGCTTCTACACAAAGTTCTTGGAAATAGGCGGGGGGGGGGGGGGGGGTCGAGGGGGGGCTTGTTATTTCAGCCACTAACAGGACAATAAATTCAGCCAACTTTATTGAAGTCGTGCATTTACACAGCACACAAAAGCAATTCCCACTCAGACACAAAAACGCCGGCATTCACCGGCGGCATTTACTTGCACGCTTTTTAATAAAAGCTCCACTTTTTATACTAAAGTGACTTTTTAACAGTAACACGTGTCCCTAAAGCCCCGGAATCAAACACTCTTTTCAAAAGAGTGCGATTTTTTAATGCTGAAGTGACTTTTTAATGATGATGTAACAGTAACGTGGGTCCCGAAGTGAAGTCTCTTCCCCCGACCTACGTGAGCCCATGTTGTTTATAAGCTCAGGCTTCACTACACATCTTAAAACTTTAAAAGCATGTTTCTCTTGATAACGCTGAGACCGTCAGCTCAGAGCGTTTATAGAAAAAAGTTGGAGGTGTGTTCTACGTCTACGTCTGACGCACTCGTGACGACCTCTCAGACGTCAATCATCACAACGTCTCAATTTCCTCCCGCGAGGAGAGGGTTAGTCGGCGGCTGACGCTCCCACCCCCCACTACCCCCCCGGGCTTCCTTTGGGGAAAATGCTGGTGTTGTTGACAGGGAGCAGCTAACTTTTCAGCTAACTCCTCGCATTTCAAACAACGTGACGTCCATCGGTGATGAGACGACGGTGACAGAAATGATTCCGATTTTGACCTTTGACTGAAGCGTCACTCGAAAAAGTTGTTGACATCCGACAATAAAAGGGGGGTCACGTTGTGATATTATTTGGGTCAACGTTGGCATGGCGGCCCTTTAAGGCAAGTCTCTTATGAAATGATCGGCTCACACAAAGTAGCTAAGTATGCTACGAGGCACAGCTAATGCTAACATAACATGAACTCACCATGGAGCAGGGGTTGCAGTTTTCGTGTTCCTGGGATTCTCCTGCTTTCCACCTCGCTCAGGTTAAGAATCCACGACTACGGGTCTGAGACACAGGAAACAAGTTGTGAGTTGAAAATCTAAAGGTGCCATCACCCAAAGGTCACCAAGGAGCCGACCTCATCCTCAATCTCATGGTTTCATCAAAGCCGCTCGAGGTAAGCGCTCATCAATTAGCGCTAACGACAGCTTAATTGACCAGCGATGGAAGTCCCACAAATGTTTCATGGTGATGATGTTTTATTAACATCTTATTAACCCGCCGTCAACGGCTGATAGGCTGATTGATGTCACCGCTTGTTATCCTCGTTCCATTTCTCATCCCGTCTTGAGAACACGTGGGCAAGGTCAGTCGGCACTCGGTCTCACGGAGCGGATCTATGTGACGCGGCTCTACTGTTCTGAAAGCATACTGCTGCAAGCAATAGGAGGGAGGGGGTGAGGAAAACATGGGACCGGGAGGGGGGGGCGAGAGGCGCTAGCTAAACAAGCTTCCTTTTCCACGTTTGCGGCACACTCGGCATGACAGTTTAAACTCTCGGTTTTGTTTCTGTCTATTCTACAATTACTTCCTGTTTGGTGCTTTTATTTGTTATTTCTGTTTCCTGTCTGGCACCGTATGCAGTACCTTTACTGTAATTAGTAGTAGCTGGGAGCACACCTGATTCAGATTTTTAATTAGAGAGATGTTTAGTTTTGCTGGTTCTTTGTTGTGTTTTTGCGCATACTCCATTTCCTGGGACATTTATTGTGAAGGATGCATTGTGTTTCTGTTTGGTTAGCTTGTTTTCATGCTTCCTGGTGGGAGTCTCGTGTTCAGGCGCAGTGCTGTTTAAATCCCACCCCGTCTTTGCATTGTGGTGGAACCCACCCAAAACAGCAGGGTTCTCAGTAATGGTACAGTCAAAAAAAAACAAAATAAAAAAAAGTAATGGTACAGTCAAAGGTCATTTACAGACATGGTTTACAGTAAGGGTAAACCAGCTGTTTTTTTTATTTTCCACCTACTTTCTTCATGAATATTCCATTTTCCCCAGAGTAATTATAATATTACAAATTAAAAAAAACTTTTTTTTTTACTTTTTCTCTTGATATTCTGGCTACACTTTTGTAAAATGACTGTAGATTTTGTTTTCTTCTTAAATGGTATTTTTTAGAATATACCGTGGGCCAATAAAAAAAAACCCTGTACCTATTCGGCTCCATCGTGGAGCTGGACACCATCCAAGAAGAATAAGGTTCTTGCTCAGTCATGGTCCATATCAGATCTCGGTGCTTTCTTTGGAGAAACGTGCCATCTTGGTGCTGTCGCTCCGCAGATCACCTGACACACTCGTCCCTTGGTCTCCTGGGTGATTAACAGACAGGAGCGTTGTCACGGGAACCAGGAGAGGGATCACCAAAGGACAAAGCGCAGCAGAGCATCATGAACACGGCTTCCGCGTGCGTGCGTGCCTATGTACGCGTTTCAATACCAACTGTCAACCGTCGCCATGGCGACGACAACTTTCACCAAGTCAAAGGTCACATGCCTCGCCTGCAGGGACTTGTTGGACGTGCGTCAGTCGTGTTAGCGCTTTAGAAATGTGCCACATGGTGTGTGGGAACAGGACAACAGCAGGGGGGGGCGGCGGGAGGGCGGGGGGGGCTCCCCCACCTTTCTTCATCACCATGGACACATCGTCCACTTCTTGTCCTCGTGATAACTTTTAGTGTATTCTCTTTTCAGCATGGAGTCATCACACTCGCAGGTAAATATTGTGCATGCAGGAACGCCGCACACTCAATAAACACAAGCTACTCATTTCATTGTGTGTGTGTGTGTGTGTGTGTGTGTGTGTCGTCTTCCCTACCGTCTTCACCACCTGCTCCAGACAATATCAACTAGACTCATTTATCTCACCGCAGGACTCGCTGCACACACACACACACTCACACTCACACACACACACACAAACACACTAATTACCAGGCAAAATAGCTTTGCATTTCACAAGAAACCATTTTAAAATCGTTCATTCATTCATTCATTTTCTACCGCTTGGAGCCTATCCCAGCTGTCTTTTGGGCAAGAGGCGAAGTCCACCCTGGACTGGTGGCCAGCCAATCACAGGGCACATATAGACAAACAACCATTCACACTCACATACTCACATTCATACCATACATTCATGGACAATTTGGAGTCGCTAATTAACCTAGTATGTTTTTGGAATGTGGGAGGAAACCGGAGTACCGGAGAAGACCCGCGGAGAACATGCAAACTCCACACAGGGATTGAACCCAGGTCTCCTAGCTCCGAACCACTCGCCCCCCGTGCAGAAGAGGCTTCGCCTATCATCCGAGCAGCCTTCATCACTTCATGCTCAAAGACCAGATAGGACAGCTCAAACTTGGCTAGAGTTGAGTCGCGACTCAATGCCGTGAGTTTCTACCAGACATTTGGAACTGAAGGAGCCTTTTGGATGGAAAAGATGAACATGAAGTCATTCTTTGGTTCATTGTATGGCAATATGGACGTCGTGAGACATGATGATCGGAATATTGGAGAACTGTACCCGTATAACTTTATGATCAAGGTGACCAAGGTTTGGTTAACCAATACATAAGGAACAGAGCAGGTGGTTGACAATGTTGACGTCTGGGCAACTATTAATGGAAGCTAAGAACCTAAATGTGTGATCTATATATAGCAACTACCGGTAGTACCCAGATTGACAACCAAAACCTTGCAGGTATGTTCTTCAGGTGAGTGAATGGTACTACAGAGATTCTTCAAAGGTACCATGTGAAGGACCAAAGTCACTGGTTCCAATGAATGAGGTCTCCACACCTAAGGTACCTAAACCAAAGCAGGATGGTGTACATTAAGCGAATCATCATTCAAATTCATTGTAAAGGTTCCTCCCCACAACCGATGACCGGCGCCATGACCGTTCATCCCAGACTTGGGAGCACCGTCTATAAGATCGAGTCCAAGAGCCCAACGCCACGGCATCGCAGCCAAAAACATAAAAAGCCTTCATCCTCCACACCCTGACACCACGCGCATCCATCCGTTGAGCGAGCACAAAAAGAGCGGCAGAAAAGAAGGCGTGAACAATGCAGAAGTGCGAGGCAAGCAGGAAATTGAATGTCAAGGACTCTTGTTTGCTCCTGACGGAGCTTGGAGTGTTTGCCTGAAGGGGATGCAGAGACAAAAGGAAGGATGATAAAAAGTGAAAAGGCAGCGGGAGAAACGAGGGGAAGATATATGGATAATAAACCTTCCGGAGAATACAGATGGGCGGCCGCACGCCGACAGAGGGGGAGGAATGGGCATCGCACAAAGGCAGGAGCGAATGCGAGCAAAGTGTTTGGGTGGAAACGGAAAGGGAATGTGACTGGTGAAGGAAGCGGCATTCCGAGCATTGCATCCGCAGCTGCCTCCATTAGTCACGGTTCAGAGCCATGACTGAAGGACGTGCATCCCATCAGACGTTCCCGGGAGGGGGACGGACAGATGGACGCAAAGAAAGGACAGACGTCCAGTAAGAGATGACCAATGAGGAAGCACGCTGAGCGAACAAACAAGGAAGCAAAGTAGGGAGTTGGAAAGCGAAGCGGGTGCGAGCGGGTCCATGTTATTTCTATATAAATAGTCCAATTAGCACGGCGGAGCCTTCAGACGCCGTGTGGCAGAACTGGTCTAATTAGGCGCTAACTCGGCCAATTATTCCTGGACGTAACCAGCCAGAAAGGAAATGAGCGCACCTGCTTGCTAGACGCCCGTCACGCCATTACTGTCATCTTCGCTCTTTGTCAACCTCCTCTCATCGTTACGTCCTCGCCTCCTTGCGTCCTCGTAGGCTTGCATCCTAGATCCTTAGCTCACTTGTGAACATTCTCGTGCAGCCGCATTGTGTTCCATTATTGTGTCCTCACATCCTCAGCTACTGGATCATCCCGTCCTTTTCTTGTAATTTCAATGCAACCTCATAGCCTCATATCATGGGATCCTCGCCCCCCCCAGGCCTCATGGCGTTGCATCCTCAGCATCAAATCCTCATACACTCAAATCTTTAGATTGCCACAACTTTGCATTCTCATATCCTCTTATCACTGGAGCCTCACCTATTAGTATCATGACATCCTCATGTCCTCATCAATGCATTCTGGATCTGTTTTTATTGTTACCTCATCATTTCCTCATTTGCTCATCAATGTATCCTTATGTACTCGGATTATTGGATCCTCATACTACTGCAACCTCATATCTGCATTTTTATCATATCCCAATATACTCATATTATTGGATTCTCATAACATTGTATCGTCATATGGTTGATCATAGTATCCTCATACGTCCTCATATACTTGTTGCATCCTCATATACAATTAATATTGGATATCTTCATCATTCCATCCATATCATTGGATCCTCATATCGTTACATCATCATATCCTCAACTCTGCATCCTTACATATTCATATCATTGGATCCTCATGTCATTTTTTTTCATCATATGCTCATCAATGAGCATATATTTGTTATATTTGTTCATTACATGATCATAGTATCCTCATATACTTGTTGCATTCTCATATACTATTATTATTATTGGATATCTTCATCATTCTATCCTCATATACTCATATCACTGGACCCTCATGTCATTTTTTTCATCATATGCTCATCAGTGCATCCTTATGTACTCAGATTACTGGATCCTCAGACCACTGCAACCTCATATGCGCATGTTTATCATACCCCAATATACTCATATTATTGGATTCTCATAATCATAGTCATATGGTTATATTTGTTGATTACATGATGATAATATCCTCATACGTCCTCATATACTTGTTGCATTCTCATATACTCATGTTAGTGGCTCCTCATATCATTGCATCATCATATCCAGTAGGTCTAGTCATCATCCTAATGTCATCCTCCTGATTGCTCCTACACTCATGACACTCATGCCTCATGAAATGGGCAAACGGAGCGAGGTGAAGAAAGAACCACGATCCGATTCCTTTGCAGCGTGATGATGATGATGATGATGATGATGATGCCTGAACGAGGTAAAAAGGCAAAAGAATAATGAAGAATTATTGCGCTTCTATCAGCGCAATCATAGCTTGTTGTGGTAATTAACTTTAGCGGGACGAGTGCGGGGTGAGCCTAAGCGCTTGCCTGGTGGTTACTTGGTGGGAAAGATGGATCGACGCTAAGCTCCGCTCTCATCCCTCCGGGCGGCGCGTGCCAGATATTGGCTCGTGCATGATTTATTGTATTGCATCAATCTTTTTGTTGTGTGTTTGTTTATGGATGGCGGCTGTTTAGTCATGCCTCAGTTACTTTAAACACGCAAAAGATAACAACTCCCATCAAATGAAATTCATAACCTTAACTCCTACTTAACGTACTTCCTGTGTGACTTTTTTCTCTTGTAGTTGTCTGCACACACACACACACACACACACACACACACACTCGTCAGCATGCACTGTACTTGGACGATTCCCCATCGCCACATTAGTGATAGCTAATAGCTAACTGCTAATAGCTAACACATAATTAGCAATGTTACCGCATGGCCTTGTACGTGATGCCGCATTTGAGACAACCAGGAATTCAGAACTTCCAGTCCTCGGCTGCAATGTTTATCACAGTTTCTTCGCTGACTTCTCGCCTCACGCTGCTATAGGGGCGAGGCTGCTGGGGGATTTTACCCATAATGCACCAAGCGGGCCATCTGTTCACATTCATATCTCATCAATCTTTGTTACTGACTCTGCATCTTTTATCCCCCCCCCCCCCCATTTTTTTTTTTTTTGGAGCGGTTTCTACTGCAGTCAACAACGCCGCAAAGACATCTGACAATCAGCACGACTCATAATGTTATTTTTAGGGAAGTTAAAATGAGATATTGGATCATACGGGTATTTGATATCAGCACCCTTGCTAGCTTAGCATGTCCGCAGTCTCAAATTATTTAACTGTAAATTTTGTAAAGCGCTATGTATGAAAGAGGTGTGTGTATTGGGGAGGGGAGGGGCCTACAGCGTCTGGAATGCGTATGTAATATCACACCTCAGAAATAATTACTTGGAGTCACGCAGATAATTGCTGAGAAGCGATATCCTCGCCACTCGCTTTGAATTTTTATTATTATTTACTATTTTTACTATTATTGTTTTTAGTCAAGAAATATGCATTGTTAAGAAAATGTGTATTTTTGGCGTAAATTGCGCATTTTCAAGTCTAAAAATGCCTAAATGAACTAAAACACAAATACGTGGCATGCAGAAGACGCATTCAAAGACGATGGTACAGTATGTACTACTCTAAACTGGTCACTAGGTGTCAGTGATGCTACAGGAACATTCGGTGAGGCGCACAAGCACCAGATTTGATCGCCAGGAGAACAAACCAGGTACGAATAATCCCACAACCCGCGAAGTAACCTAACTAAGACTCACTTCCTGTCCGTGCCATTAGTAACAGTAAGCGTAAAAAGCGCCTATAGGGGTGTTATTTCATGTCCAGAGGGCTCTAATAAAGTAAAAAATCTGACAGCTGTGTCTTTCAAAGCTGCACTGTACGCAGCGGAGGACGCCGCTGGAGCGAACCAACGTCATGAAGCGGTTCTTCCGCCTGGCCAGGTACACTATCTGATTAAAAAGCGGCAGAATAATTACAGCCCCATCTCATTTATTCCCGTCACAGATAAACAAACCCTGACTCCCAACGCTGCGAAAGATAGGAATCTTAAAATAGTGGCGGCGCACACGCTCTCCTCAGAGGACAATAGCTAATGATTAAAAAAAGATTAATTCATTACAGCCAAGCTGTTTTCTCCATTGTGGTGCGGCTGTAAAGCAGTTAATGGCCGTCCGCTGTTATTATTATGGTGATGATTGCGTTCTGCGCCGACAACAACGGCTTCTATCGCCCTTTTCTTCAACAATTAGCGACCAAGCGACGACGACAGAGTTAGCAGCTTATCAGATGAGAACGGCGCGGTCACCGTGAAGTCACATTCAACTCATCCGCGTTGCCGTTTTAGCCACATTTCCAGCGACAAACATGGCGAGGGAGGTGGGGTCAAAGGTGAACAAAATCTCCCAGCATGCATTGGACCGAACACCGCATGAATATGTTAGCTTCAGTGGAGCGACAAGGACAAACAAGCGTCTTTACGGTGAATCCAAATAAATAAGACGAGGCGGGCCGTGATTTGGCGTGTGCACGTGGAGGGCGCGCACGGAGGGAGCAGCTGGAGCATCTGCACCCCGTCTCCTCTGACAGCGCCGCGGCATATGGCGAGGCCCCCGTGAAGGATGGCCGCTGTCAGCCGCCAAAGTGCTTACCAACCGACAGGAGCGCTCACTCGCTGAGCGAGTGGAGGAAACAGATGAACGCCGGCGTCCCGCTCATTCGTTGTGCCGCCGTCGCCTCCCGGGGTGAAAGACAAGGAAAGAAAAAGCGCCGGCGATGCATTACAGTAAATTGCATTCATGTTCGGGAGATAAAACAATCGGAAAGACAGTAGAAGAAGAACAAGACAACGGAGGGGGGAAAAAATGGCACCGCCTGAAAGCACTTTCTCATGCCTCCATTTTATGTGCGAATCAGACGCCCGCTCCTCCATTTAGGGAGTGTTTGCAAGCACGCGGGGAAAATCAATGCCAATCTTGTCATCATCAGCTGTCCTCCTTGCTCCGCGCGCTCGCCACCAGGCCGCCGCCATACAGAAAACATCACATATCAACACACCATGACAATTTCACCATTTTTAAAAGGGATGGAGGGTACCAAACGGACCGTACCACTTTTTGGCACCCTTCTGCTGAAGTAGCAAAAATGGGGGTAACTCATTTCATGACATCCTCATGCACTCCGATACTCTGATTCTCATATCATGATATCATCATCGCATCCTCATATACTCCCATTATTGGATCATCCAACCATTACATCCTATTGTATCGTCATATCATTACAACCTCATACTCATCACTACATACTCATTTTCTCATATTTGAGTCTCATATCATATCATACTTATGTATATACTCATACTTTTGGATCCAAATATATCATATTTACTATATAGCATCTGTATATTATTGGATTATTGGACCCTCATATCATCATATCCTCATAAACTCATCTTTGCATCCTCCTTTACTCATTATTTGATTCTCATATCCTCATTACATCATCATATGGCTATCACAACATGATCCTCATATCATTACATCATCATCATTGGCACCCTTCTGCTGAAGTAGCAAAAATGGGGGTAACTCATATCATGACATCCTCATGCACTCCTATACTTTGATTCTCATATCATGACATCATCATAGCATCCTCATATATTCCCATTATTGGATCATCCAACCATTACGTCCTTGTTTCATCATTCTATTGTATCGTCATATCATTACAACCTCATACTCATCACTACATACTCATTTTCTCATATTTGAGTCTCATATCATATCATACTTATGTATATACTCATACTTTTGGATCCAAATATATCATATTTAACATAGCATATTGGATTATTGGATCCTCATATCCTCATATCCTCATAAACTCATCTTTGCATCCTCCTTTACTCATTATTTGATTCTCATATTCTCATGACATCATCATATGGCTATCACAACATGATCCTCATATCATTACATCATCACGTCTACCATGGCATCCTCATATAGTCCTCATATACTAATATTGGGTCCTCATATCATCCTCATTTATTCTAATTAGCTTAGCACGGTCCTGCACGGACGAGACCAAAAAGGTGATAGAAACCAAAGAAGATGGACCACTCCTACTTTTCAGCTGTTATTTTTTCATCACGACGAAGAGACAAGCTTGGATCTTTTCCCAAGACTCCGTCAAAACAGTCTCCCACACTCGTGACCCCCGCGGTGTCTCCGCACGCCCGCAGGCAAAAAGCAGCGCCACGCAAACTGGCGGAGATTTCCCAGGATGCCGCCCGGCATCCCACCGCATCGGCAGCACGAGCTCACGATGAGCTCACCTTCTCTCAAGGAGAGGTTGGCTGCAGCCTGCAAGGCAGAAAAGAAGGAAGACTATTCCCACGGACGCACTCCTCAATCCTGTAGAAAGTCTTCCCAGAAGAGTGGAAGCTGTTGTCGCTCGCAAAGACACCAACAAGTCTACATTCCCTCATTAAATGCTTGCAGACGTGGTCCGGTCTTGGTCTCGGAGACTCCCTTTCAAGAGGGACGGGATTTGAATTAGTGGTTCTCCCCAAGTGGACTTGCAGACCTGACCCACCGTTTGTTAGTCACCGAGTCATGATTACGCCAAAGCTCCAGAGAACCTTACTGAGGGACAGCATGAGAATCAACAAAACCTCATCGTTTGGTGCCGTCTGAGTGCTGCCAGCACTGCGGAGCTGCGGTTCTTCAAAGGGAAAGAATTCCAGCTTGTACTGTGACATTGGGCTGAATGGTAGTTTTCCAACATGATAAAAAGCCGAGAGGATCCCGTATCAAGTCCTGTATCTCTGGACTAGCTGTACACTGACTACTCTAAACTGTATCTCAGATTAGTAGTACTAGTCCTGTACCTTAATGAACCTGAACTGTATGTGAACCTTCGTCCTTAAATGAAAGGATGCCAAACTCTCCAAGTCAGGAAGTCCCAGAAGAAGAGTGGAAGTCAACGTTCCCGCTCAATATGACGCCGCTGCCGAAGGTGATATATAATATCTAATATCATATTTTGGTTGCATTCATGATGTGAACACTTTTATGTCCCTTCCCACCCTGAGCGTGACCCCACCAAAACACTTATCGGCGCTCCGCAAGGAAAGGTACGTGTGTTCGAGTCTCTTTTTGCCGGTCCTTTCCTCTGCGGCGTGCGAACGTCAGGCCCAGTGTTTACTGTCAGAGACCTGGCGTCGCTCTCGTCCAGATGGTCGCGTCTTGCATCTGAGAGAACCCCCGAGCCCACCCTCTCCCTCTCCCCTTCCTCGCTCCCTCCTCATCCTCTGTCATCTCCTCCGCTTCCTCTCTTCTCCCTCCCTTCATCTCCCATTCAAACCCAAATCTCATCCTCTTTCATCTCCTGCTGCCTCCCACTTCTGACTTCAACTGGCTGCGTACTCAGCTGCCCCCCCCCCACACACACACCCACCCCAATGCCCCCCTCCTTCTGCTTCTTCTCACATGTCGGAGCATACCTGCACATACTTAAAGTAGCTCCCAAATGTGAGAACAACCCCCACGTTTCATCAAGGACTTCATTATATTTTGTCAAAGGACAACACCCCAGGAAGTAGACTTTAGAGAAGTCAGTGTACGGCTTGTACTGCAGGACATATTTACTGGAAATGAGTCAACACACAGCAATTATTGGCTAAATAATAATAATAACACAAGTGAGTACAACTCCTAGAGAACATGTCCAAAGTACGAGCGCCATGCTTATCAATCTCCGCCTTAATCATGAGCGCATGCAGCACTCGTGCACACTAATTATCACAGTTATCGGCACCTGTTTGGACAAAACAGCTGTACACTGACTACTCTAAAGTGCAATCAATTATGTTTTATGGCCATGTCCCTTGATAAGATATAAAAAAAATCACTTTTCAGGTATGCTGTCCTGTACTCTTGCTTTGTTGGACTTATCCCCAGTGGTGAGCATTTTTTGTAATATTTTTTTGGTACACCCAGAAGTGAATTTTCCTCAACCTTTTTACACGTTACCTTTCTTCTATTCAACTTTTTGTATTTTTGTCAAACATGTCTGAGCCTGCGCTTCCGGGATTCAAACCATGGGACATGTGGTAGTGCTTGAAATGACGTTCCTCCTCATCTGGCGTGTTCTTCAGCCAAGCGTGCCAGATATTTACAGAGGAGGGGGCGGCCACCCAGGAGAACCCCGCCTCCCCCCTCTCATGAGCGTCTCCCGCCGCCCATTCAGCCCCAGCGCCTCATCCTCTAAAACGCCGTCCCAACGAGACACGCCTCCGCAAACACACACCTGGAGAGCTCCTCCCACCAAAGCGCCATGACGGCCATCTTGGAAGGACTTGAAATAAAAACTTCCAAGACACGTTCCTCCCGCGTACCCGCCGGGTTAATTAGGATTGTTTGAAACAGCCGCCGCTACGCTTTTGAAACATTAATGGCCGCATGCATTACAAGTGAGGCATTAGCATAGCCGCGAGCCTTCACCCCCCCCCCAATCCCCACAACCCCGACACCCGCCGGCCTGCCCTCCGTGACCAGGCGAGAAAAGAGGACGCTTGACCTCTGCTGCCCCCTGTGTTGCAGCCGGCAAACAACAGGGGAATGTGGAATGAGGAGCAGCAGCCTGCTCCGGATCAGAGGAGACGGAGGCGAAGGCGAGCGGGCGCGCCGTCGGAATGACAATCAGGCGGCGTGGCCGTGAGGCGGGCCGACACGGAGGCCTGACGGTGCATGACGGCTAAAACACCGCGCTGACACCGGACATGCACGCGTGTACAAGACACTTACAAAGACGATACTACTGACTTTTTCTGTTACTGCATTCAGGATATTTCCTACTCGGAACACATCCTGGTCGACTCGCCGATGAACCCAAATCATATGCTGATTCAAAAACAAAACATAGCAAAGAAAACCATTTTCCTGCATCCTGAGTGCAAACGTTTTTGAAATGCAGATGACGCCTTGAAATGTTGAGCATTGAATAGCATTTAGAGTCGACCACAATGATTCAAAAATGATGAAAATGAAATAATTCAGTCTTATTAGATGAGGCAATACTCAACCAGGAGGAGAAGTATGCTTTTCATACCGATACAGTACACAGTGGATGCCAATGCCATAAAACTATAACAAAACAATAACAATAAAAACAATACATTGGATCCTTTCTACCGCTTTTTCCTGGACGGGTGGCCAGCCAATCACAGGGCACATATAGACAAACAACCATTCACACTCACATTCATACCTATGGACAATTTGGAGTCGCTAATTAACCTAGCATGTTTTTTTGGAATGTGGGAGGAAACCGGAGTACCCGGAAAAAACCCACGCATGCACGGGGAGAACATGCAAACTCCACACAGAGATGGCCGAGGGTGGAATTGAACCCTGGTCTCCTAGCTGTGAGGTCTGCGCACTAACCACTAGACCGCCGTACCACCGAGCCTGTTTTTACCAAAGAAAGCAAAAGACTGAATGATGATACTACTACTACTACTAACAATAATAATGCTACTACTACTACTAATAATAATAATAGTAACTAATAATAATACAGTGGATCAGTGGAGCCCCACACAGTCACAATTCAGCATACACAGCCCACAAATTTGTCCAAAATGTATGTTTTTCTGCCACAGAACACACAAAATGTTGATACTACTACTAGTACGGTGATTAGTAATGATAATAACAATATAGTAGATCCTGCACAGTCATGATTCAGCATTCAATTAAACATGGATGATATCGTGAGTGAGCAATGGTAAATGAAGAGAGAAGAGGAGAACATGAACGGTATCGGGATGTTGGAGCTAGCCGTGTGTCATGTTGTGAGAAATAGACATTTTTAATTAATTGTGTTATTTTACCATCGTCTGGTCATCGGCGCACCGCCTTCCCAGGATAAGAGCTTTTGTCATGGGCTTGTTGTCTTTGTGTGATGGTATCAATAAATCAATAGCGGTGACGACGCTAATAGGCAGCGGCTGCGAAGAAGGATGACAGACACACGAGGGGAAAAACATTTGGACGCTTTCATAATGACCGCATGTGCCTGAAAGACAAAGTTTGTTATGAGTCACGGGCGTGGAAACAGGAAGTGGCGCCCGCGGGGAGCTTTTAACACTTCAGATGCAAAAGAGAAAAAAAAAAAAAAAAAGAAAAGAAAAGGCGGTCTCACTCCGTGGGCTACATAAAGACGAGTGATAAGCATGAAGCGCAGCTCCTTGGCCACACAAAGTGAGAAAATGTGTGGATGAAAGCGGCCCAATTATCATGTGTTTATGCAGTGCCAATTATCTGTGACAGCGGTGGCAAGGGTTGTGTTGTGCCAAGACACAAAAGAAGCGCCACCTATCCAGCACCGTGACTTACACGTGGGGGGGGGGGTGACAGCTGCTGCCCAGAGAACAGCAAATTAAAGCTACTTGTCATAGAAAGGCGAGAAAACACCTGAGATAGTTGCCTTTGCAGGACTTCCAGGACTTCCAGCCTCCGCTCGGCTTTTAATTAGACCAACAAAAAAAAGTGGATTTGCTCCGTCAGGCTGCAGTGGACGTGTCATTGGCCGGTCCATTAGAAGGCGATACAATCACCACCGGGGGAGACTAATAACCTTAAAGCCAGAGTGGTCAAACTGCGGTCTGGGGGCCATTTGCAGCTATTTTTTATTGGCCCGCAGCACACTGTAAAAATACAATTAAAGCAGATGTTGATGAAAATGTTGAAATGTTGCAGCGTATTCCCGCACATGCCCACATTTATCTACGCAGTATTCAGCGTTATATATATTATATATAAAAAATAGTTAAAAATGCCAAAACTTCCCGACCCTTGCTAGCTTGTGCTACCCTGACCAGGCTAAAGGTTACACCGTGATTCCCATTTCTATTTCTTCATGGATCCTCTCCCATTATCATTCATTAGAGGTGAGAAGCTACACACTTTATAGCTAATCAATATGATTGCATATTTAGGGATTAAACCTCGATTGTGTGATGACTGCACAACGGCAATTGAAGAGAAAAAAGAGAGAATTTAATAATAACACTTGTATTGCAACAGTTGGTCCTAAACGGAAGCAGAACATCAACATTAGGTTAGCAGAAGGGATTGGAGGGAGGGGGGTATAATTTTCACCAGCTAGGAATCCTTGTGGGATGCATATCCATGTCTGCTCCCGTGGGAAAAGTGTAAAAAGAAGGGAGTCGGCTTATTTTCCGTGACAACCAAGCCAAAGGAAAACGCCAAACATACGATGCTAGCAGACTGAGCTCTTGTGATTCAAGCTGCAACTTAAAGGTGTATTTCCGTGGGGGGGTGGAATGGGATGGGGGGGGGTGTGCTTTCACTTCAAAGTTCCCACCGTAATTAACGAATCGGGTCTTTTCATAGATTTGGCAGACGTCACGGAGACGCTCACAAAGACCACGTCCCAGATATCAGAGTGAAACATGCGTCGGTGATAATTGGATTGAGCGGAGACAAATTCCCTGAAAACGCACCAAAACAGAAAGCGTCTCCCACCGCACAATCCGCCGTCACAGACAATTTGAAGGCGGCGATAGCATCCTTGTTTTTCATAACGCGAGGATAATTCCTGCACATTTCCAGACAATCAGATTGGGGATTGTGGTCATTTTATCTGTAATACCCAAAGAAAAACACATTACATGGCTTCTTTTAGGGGGTGGGGGGGGGGGTGTCACTTGTTGCCCTAGCCAGTAATAACCTAAAAACTAAAGTCTTTATTGTCATATTTTTTAAAATAATAATTGCACTTATTTAACCTCCGCTACAGCCATCTTGCACTGGACGTCAATCAAAGTGAATGACGGCGACGTTGTGTTCAAGGGGTCTTTACCCTCTTGATTTCAGGTTTTTGTAAAATGACATTGGATCCCACTGGGGGACGAAAGTGTGAGCAAATGTCAGGTCGAGCTCCTTTAAAAGAGGACCAGGTCAGTAATACAGTCCCTTCTCTGATGGCGATCCCACCGCGAGCAAGTCTGCAGGCGGATCTAAGCGACGCGTTCAAGTCTCCCCAGTGAGTGAGCAAACAGGAAGCCAGAGGAAAGGGGGATTGATGCGGCGAGTGCAGCACATGTGTGGTTATTCCCAGCAGCGCTCATGCGGGAGGCCCTGGGAGTCGATTCCCTCCCTAGCAAGCTGATGTGCAAAACGCTTGCAAATACACAAAACACGGCATATTCGCTCTTGTTCAAAGCCCAGCTGCTTTGGAAAATTAAATAATTGTGCTCGGCGCTGCCCCCCTGTGGCCAGGTACACTCAATGTGAAGAAATGTCTTCTTTTAAGAAATCTTAGCTGCCTTTAAAAGTGTTTGCTAAGACCATCAAGATATTGAGGATGACTTCCTCTGGTGCCTTCGGCAGCATGACCGGAGAATCCGCTGTGAGTTTGACAGCAACAAGGGGGGGGGGGGGGGGGGGTGACAGTGACGTGCTGCCATGTGTGTCATTTCCAGCAGGGGCATCAGGAAGCAACGCTGGCAGAGAATCAAACTCAGGTTGGAAGCCTGGCGCTTGCTTTCGCGCTGAACCGGGACAAGATGGCGAGGGAGGTTGGCGGGGATGGGGTGGGGGGGCGACCGCTCTGCCAGAATACCAACAAGAGCTGGAAGTGATGTGCAAAATATGGCAAAAGCCGGAGGGGGGAAAGAAGGAATAGCAGCATATGCAAGCTAAAGCGCGAGGATAACGAACACCCTGAATGCAGCATCTCCGTATTGTAATGGACTAAAGAGCTGCTGCAATTTGGATGCTAGTATTAGTCTTCCAGTATGTACAGATACTTTCTTCTATAGAAAATGTAATACATCCTTGGCCTTGTAGCATGAAAGCTCGCCCAGTAGATGCAAATCAATGAGGAGCAGAGATTTTCAGGTCTATAAGTTCCACTTTGATGCTTTGCAGGCAGCAAGCAGCCAGCATTCTCACCCTTCCAAAGAAGGAGTGAAGGTGACGAGTGAAAGTGGGAAGGAAAAAAAAAAAAAAAAAAAGGGTCGGGCTGCAGACGGGGACGAGGCAGAGAGACAGCGGGAGCGACGCCAGCGTGTTCCAAAGCGGGCAGCAGTGCATCCATATTCTAGTCAGAGGAGCGCAGTTGGCGCCCGCCGCCAGAAGGTCGTCACAAGACCAACTCGGCTGCCTGTCACACATCTGGCCTTCATGACTCGCACTTTGAAGGAGGCGTCACACCCACCGCCACTGAACGCCCACACAGCGTGCTAGCATCCACCCCCTTAAAAAAAAAAACATTGATGTGGTGGTCCAATTAGCGATGCGCGCTCACCGCCGTCTCTCGGAGAAGAAGAAGACCTAATGGCTATCGAAGACAACGCTCTATAAGCTGGTGTCAGCACAAACATGACTATTGACATCCTTTCTGCTAACATCAATATTATCTGGTTGGGTAAAAACGGACCAATAGCAGAGCTCCATTAGCGCTACAGCATCCCAACACTTGGGTACACATTGGTACCGGGGCTAACGTTCACCAAATAAAGCAGCTGCTGAAATGAACATCGTCTAAGTGGGCGTACTTCCGTACTTCACATCACTATAACGTACACTCAGCTTTACCACTTTGTAGTATATGTAGTGTATCATGCTGTGGTGCAGTGTGATGCCACATAGTGTAGTATAGTGTATAGTGCTGTAGTGTAATGTCACGTAGTACAGTATAATGCTTCATGCATGTGTAGTGTAGTGGAATCTCAGGTCATGTAGTGTACTATAGCGTCTCAAGCTGTAGTGTAGTGTGATGTAGTAAAGTATCATGCGTCATGCTGTACTGGAGTGTACAATCATATACTCTAGTATAATAGTGTAGTGTAATGTTGTGTAGTCTCGTATACTGTGTAATGCTGTAGCGTAATGTCACACAGGATAATGTATCATGCAGTAGCGTAGTGCAATGTTGTGTAGTATACAGTACAGTGCAGTAGTGTAGCGTAATGTTGTGTAGTATACTGTGCCATGCTGTAGTGTAGTGTCACATAGTATAATGTATCATGCAGTAGTGTAGTGTAATGTCGTGTAGTATACTGTGCCATGCTGTAATGTAGTGTAACGTGGTGTAGTATATGGTACGGTGCAGTAGTGTTGTGTAGTGTTACATAGTATAATGTATCATGCTGTAGTGTAGTGTAATGTCACACAGAATAATGTATCATGCAGTAGTGTAGTGTAATGCCGTGTAGTATACTGTGCCATGCTGTAGTGTAGTGTAATGTCGTGTAGTATATGGTACAGTGCAGTAGTGTAGTGTCACATAGTATAATGTATCATGCTGTAGTGTAGTGTAATGTCATGTAGTATATGGTACAGTGCAGTAGTGTAGTGTCACATAGTATAATGTAATGTAGTATATGATACAGTGCAGTAGTGTACTGTAATGTCACATAGTATAATGTATCGTGCAGTAGTGTAGTGTAATGCCGTGTAGTATATGATACAGTGCAGTAGTGTATTGTAATGTCACATAGTATAATGTATCATGCTGTAGTGTAGTGTAGTGTAATGCCGTGTAATATACTGTGCCATGCTGTAGTGTAGTGTTGTGTAGTATACGATACAGTGCAGTAGTGTAGTGTAGTGTCACATAGTATAATGTATCAAGCAGTCGTGTAGTGTAATGTCACATAGTATAATGTATCATGCAGTAGTGTAGTGTCACATAGTATAATGTATCATGCTGTAGTGTAGTGTCACATAGTATAATGTATCATGCTGTAGTGTAGTGTAATGTCACGTAGTATACGGTACAGTGCAGTAGTGTAGTGTAGTGTAATGTCACATAGTATAATGTACCATGCAGTAGTGTAGTGTCACATAGTATAATGTATCATGCTGTAGTGTAGTGTAATGTCATGTAGTATACGGTACAGTGCAGTAGTGTAGTGTAGTGTAATGTCACATAGTATAATGTATCATGCAGTAGTGCAATGTCACATAGTATAATGTATCATGCTGTAGTGTAGTGTAATGCCGTGTAGTATACTGTGCCATGCTGTAGTGTAGTGTCTAGTATTTAATGCATTATATTGAAATGCAGTACGGTGAAATGTGCCATGTATGGTAGTGTGTACTATGTGATTGTGTAGTGTATCATATTGTTGTGTGTCGTGTTCCCCGTGTGGGCGTGTACACAATGTGGACATCTACTCATCCTCCTCTTCATCCTTCATCCTTGAGACGAGAAAGGCGCTGCCATGAACCAAAATGTCCCCGGTGGGATGCATCGAGGGGCGCCGCCACCACAAACACTACACTGCCACTCAGCTTTTCTTAATTAAGGCACTTTGTTTTTATTTGCCCGCCCTTTTTTTTGTAGCCACAGACCTGAATGAAATTGGATTCTAAATGATCCGGAACCAATAGAGCAATCTTTACCGCCACAATCGCACAGCGCTCCCTAAAACTGCCTCCGATGCGACGGCATTCGAGTCCGAGCGCGTGACAGTGGAGGGCCCGCCGCTCCCCCCGGGGGGATTGTGGGGAGATTGGAGTTGTGCCGTGCGACATAGCGCACGCCATTTACGGCTGAGAGCCCCTTGAGACGCGAGCACGGAGACGATGAAGGAAATGAGATCCTCTTCATTTCACTCGCCATGCAGGCTTCTCAGCGCTCTTTTGGAGGGGGGAGGGAGGGGGGGCGACGCTCTCAAATGGCCGAGCAGGGAAGTCAAATGTCTGTTTATTACACCCCTCCGCCATCTTAACACCGAGGACAACATCATTCATACACAAACTCACAAGTTTGTTAGCGCCGAATCTGCGACTCCTACCACCACTTCCTCACTAAGGATGAGCGATTGGCTGTCCTTGAAGGAGCTAGCAGTCGCTCATTTATTACCTAATTAGCATAACCTCCTCTGATTTTGGATCAACATTTGCAATAAAAACAGTTTGCGATTATTTGGTGTCTCATTACCCCAGGATGCAAGGACATGGCGACGGCAAGGTTCAATAAAGTCTTGATAAAACGATGGCTGCCAAAAAGGTAAAGTACCAAAAAAATAAATCAATAAAACTAAAATAAATAAAAATAAAAATAAATAAAACGAGGTGGAAACAGCAAGAAAAGTTTCATCAAAGCCCGAGGAAGCTGAACTACAACCCTAATGAAGCCAAGACAGGTGCGCTCCCCAGCTAACTCTAAACAGAGTAAAGGTAATACATTTAGTCCAAAACAGGAAACGGGCGTGACAAAATAAAAGCACCAAGTGAGAAAAAATGCCAGAAAAAGAGACGAAGCTAACAAGGAAGCTAACAAGGAAGCTAACAAGGGTTGAGGGTGCTAACGGAACAGAAAGCGGCGCCCAGTTGTGTTGTGGATGTTAGCTAAATCCAGCTCAGTCGGCAACACTGCTTCTACACATACTGCGCCACGGGGTACTGGGAAGGAGGAGGGTGTCGCCCCCCCCTTCATAGGATACACCTCCCGTTTAAACACCTCCTCCTCCTCTTCCTCGCTGCTCCCCGTGCAGCACGATGTGCCGCGGGGCGGCGGCAGCAGAACGCCTGATAACCAGGAAGCAGTCACATCTGCTCCTCGCTAATTCAATCCCATTCAAGTTTGCTTTTCCCAACACAACCTAATTAAAAACCAAAAACGCCGGAATTTCAGAGGCGCGCTCATTTCCGATTCATCAAGCGCGACGAGGCGCCTAAAAAGGTGGGGACTTTATTTTTTTAATTAAAATGAAAATTGCCCCACGCTACGTGGAATTATAAATTGACTTAAAAAGGGATGGGGGCGCCGGCCCGTATGGCAATCAAGCGCTCACACTATTAGACACACTCGGGGGGTATTGGACACACTCCTCGGCTTCAATATTTACCAAGTTCAACACGCCCGAGACTCAGGTGTCACACGTCACTTTTTCATTTGGAAACTTTGACACTCTGTCAATCCGTGTTTGCTTTTCAATCAAAACTACGGAGATATCGGCGCCTCACGTCGCTGCTCAATTAATTCTTACTTTTCATCTACGGTAGCGTTAGCCAAAATTAAAGATGCTCGATATTAATATTCTATATACACCGATATTCCCCGGCATTACTGATATCGGCAGCTGATCTGCTATGGGCATTCAGGTGAAGATCCCAAAGAGTTCCAGTACGGCGCCGTGGAAAAAGGACAAAAACAAGGAGGACGTGAAACAGGAAGTAACGACACGAGTCACTTTGACAGGTGAAAACAAGAGCAAAGATCGCTTGTCTACATGCGCCGTGAAAATCAACCAGAATAGTCAATAGGGCATGCCCAGTAAAACGTAAACATCAACATCACGTGACTTTGACTTCCCCAAGTTTTTCTTTCACTTGTTGGAATAACTCCGTATTGCCAGTTTTTCGTCTGTCCAGTCTTGAAATTTAGTTTGAATCAAAAACAAACTTTGCTTAGTCCAGTGCCGATTGCTGGCCTCCATTTTTAAAAGTGAAGAACGTTGCTTGCAAGAAAGCTGCTTGCCAACCGTCAATAAACAACAGAAGAAGAAAAACACGAAGAAGAAGGCACCCTGACAACTTTCCGTTTGAGCGGGTACAAGATACCTCAATCGGATTGGGGAATGGAATATTCCATCCCTGTTCAATTCTTTCCGTTTGAGCAAATAAAGCAAATGCAATTGGAATATTTGGGTCCATAATATTAATAAATGTTAATTATAAAAAGTGATATTGGATAATTCCTCACGGCACACCTGACGGTTTCTCAATGTACACTAGTGTGCCACGGCACAGTGGTTGAAAATCACTGGCCTAAAGAGCCCTCGATGGCAGTAGCTACAGTGCATAGCATTTTGGACGCCCCTCATTAAATGCGGTGCAGGCACGCTTACGGTGAGGCAAACTCCACCAGACAACAATCACCGCAAAAAGTCTAAATTGTTCAAAGGTGAGGAAGTGACGCGATGACAAGTCCGGTGTTTTGAAATGTTATTTTTGTTTCTCTAAAATGTTGAAAAAAGCATTTGTGTCTAATTTGGGCAGAAGACATTTTGGAGCTTTGAACCCGAGGCTGCAGTCATGCCTCTCTCCCAGACACTTTTAGAGCCAGCCGTTAGCATTGTGTCAAAATGAAACCACTTCTTTTATTGTTCTTTCATCCCCGTTGGTGTGTACACACACACACACACACACACACACACACACACGTAATGCAGCCTGCTCTTGTGTAATGCAGTGTGTGATGTCTTATGTGCAATTCTGCAGCACACTGCATTGTGCCATGATGTAGTATGTAACGTAACTGTCATGGTCGAAGGCGGCCTGGCCAGCGACGCGGGAGAAGAAGAAGAAGAAAGCGCCGGCTCCGGGCTCTTTATGTACATATTACCTGCAGCGCACGTATGGCTAAGTGTTGTTTGCTCATCTGCGACTTCAAGCCTTCCTGAGGCTTTCATCTTAATAAATGCGGACAACAAAAGCGGGCGACGACAAGAAAGCCACAACAATTTTGCGAGGACGTGCGCGAGATGAAACAAAGACATCATCAAATGACGCTCTTTATCTTTCAACAGCCACGCCGCGGCTGCACTTCACACAGCCTCCGAACAAACATCCCGCGATACGCCGTCACCTTTCCAGACAGACAAACCTGCCACAACCAGACTCTTCTTAAACAAACGCTACGCTTGTCAACAAGCCGTGCACACACACACATCAACACAAGTAAGACGATATCATGAAAACGGCATCAGGAGGTTGCCTACGGCCACAGCTGTTCACATGTCATCATGTGGGACCTTTAACAAAGGTGGCGCCGCTGGTTTGCGGCCATGTCCGGCTACGTGGATGACAGACAACGTTGTGATGATGCTGTGATCTCCTCTCTTCATCTGCACGTGGGAGAAGCGGAGAGAAGCGGAGCGCAGCATCACGCCCGCTCTTTCATTCCAGCCGGGCTGCTTTGGCTCAGAGTGAAGGTCAAGACTTCATCTCCAGCTGCCGCTCTGCCCTCACACACACACACACACACACACACAGATGCACCATCTCTACGTGGATTTTATGTTCTTTCAATCTACTTGAAAGACCTTCCTTCCTTCCTTCCTTCCGTTATTTGCCACCAATCCCAACTGACCTTCTGTCAGCCACATCTGCTGATAATAATATTAATAATATTAATAATTATAATAATAATAATAATGATATTATACGTTGGCTGGCTCCGCCTCGCTAATCCATCGTAATGTGATCAAAATTGACGGAAAATGTGTAACATTCAAACCCCGGACGAGGTCGGAATTGCACTCATATTTTTATATCAAATCAAATCAACTTTATTTGTATTGCACTTTTCCCGCAAAGACATGCAACACAAAATGCTTTACAGAATTAAAAACAATTACCACAATTAAAAGGAAAAAACAAATACTAAGAAAGCCCCTCCCTCCATACTAGACACACACACACACACAAACGAAGGGACCCAAGGATGGCACCCCCTCAGCAGACCCGACACAGCCCCCAGTGCGGAGGACCCCCACCTGAGAAAATACTGGAGTTAAAAGCTAAAAACAAAAAGCATAAAATAGGACTGGAAAGATAAAAACATAAGAAAAGTTTAAAAATATGAGTTAAAAGCCTGAATAAAAAGGTGGGTCTTAGTCCTGAGTCCTGCAGTCCTCCGGCAGGCTGTTCCACAGGTGGGGGCCGTAGTGGCTAAATGCTGCCTCACCGTGGGTTTTGGTATTGTTAAAAGGCCAGTGCCGGAGGGTTGATATGGTAAAAGCAGATCAGATAAATAAGAAGGTGCAAGGGCGTTTAAAAAACATTTAAAAAACAGTAAGAGAATCTTAAAATGGATCCTGATCGATCCCGATACTGTAGATATCATTAAAGGAACAGTCCACGTGTCAACAATGCCCTGAGAATACAATGACTTGAGATTTCTCACACACCGCTCTACCAACAACCAACTCTAATCTGGTTCACACCTATAAGAGCCCAACAAGCACATATGTGTCAAATGGCCGCCATTAACCAAAACCATCCATTAGCCATAAAAGAAACAAGTCTTCCGTCGGGGTCGCCACAAATGTCATTTACAGTCTACACTGCATTGCTCCTGTCTTAAGGCCGCCATACATCCGCCGCCTACTCACACACATCCCATTAGGTTGTCACGTCACGCATCCGTCTGTCCATTCACACAAACATAAATGCAGTGTTGACAGCTTTGTAAGGTCAGAGATGTTTTCCTACGCTGGCATCCTCAAGATGCCAAAACTCCCTCGTTATCCCCCCCGTTTCGTTTCCTTGGCGACACCGGCGGCTTCCTGGAAGGGAAAATATGGTTGGAACAAACAAACAGCACACACACACACACACACACACACACACACACACACGGGAGCTTCAAAGCCGCCTAAATCTCTCATGTTGGCCAGTTGCATCCTCTCCGTCATCAGCAGGTCTCAGGTTGAGACTTCCCTCTCCCAAACTGCACATTCCGCACTTCCACTCGCCTGCCTAATTAGCGGCCAACTGAGCGGGATAGAAGTTTCCGCACCAGAAAAATCTGCCGTTGGTCCAAGTGACAGAATACGGAGCGCAGCTAAAAAGCAAGAGAGAGAGAGAAAGAGAGAGAGAGACCTCTCTCTTTATTAGAGGATCTGGGGAAAGCAGAGTGGAGATGCTCGTCTCGGTTTGAGATAAGCAAAAAAAAAAAAAAAACCCACTGGTGGCATTTTACAGTTAAATCAAATAAACAGGGAGAAGAACGCTGCACTCATTTGCAATGCAAATCACCTCAGGTTACCTGGTTCTTAATTATCTGGAGGAGTGAGACATCATCAGCGTGTTTTTTTAATGCAGACTTGCATCATCAAAGGCCAAGTCAGGTCATGTACACGTACCGGTCAGGTTCACACCTACGACCCCTTCAGGTGCACCCCAGCACTTTGATGCATTTGCACGTTACGTCATTGGAATAGACGCTGTAAGAGTAATGACGTTGTGGGAAACAAAGCCAGTAAAAAACATGAAAATGACAACAAATATGTATTTGTATTATTTGTATTACAAATGGACTTTCTTCACTTTGCAGAGACGCATATGGGTAATTAGAGACGAGGGAGTTTTAAGATTTAGCGGTCCTTGAACGCACCACAAAAACGCACTGTTTTTTCTGTTTTGATTTATTTTTGGGAATGGCAACTTTTTGTTTGTACATTTTTTGCTCTTAATCTGATGTCTTTATTGTATATTGTAATACTTTGACTTTATCATTGTAATATAGCTTTTAGCCAACCTAAATTTCCTAAAATTGGTCCTTGTTTCTCATACAATTATGAAAAAAAATTACATTTTTAGTCTTTAATATTTCTTTATGGTATTTTTTTTGGAATGGCAACTTTTTGTTTGTACATTTTTTGCTCTTCATCTGATGTCTTTATCGTATATTGTAATACTTTGACTTTATCATTGTAATATAGCTTTTAGCCAACCTAAATTTCCTAAAATTGGCCCTTGTTTCTCATACAATTATGAAAAAAAATACATTTTTACTCTTTAATATTTCTTTATGGTATTTTTTTTCTCTTGACAGCAATATTAATAAAAAGGACGGACACAAGAGTCCACACTAAAAGTGGCATCAGCGCCACATTGCCCAAACATCGGCCACGGCAAACACGGACCGCAGCGTTCCCAGGGTCACCTTGGACGCCAACAACAGGCGGCGAGGAGCTGAAAGCGGCACAAAGACCGACGACATGCTGAGACCACGTCACCGAGTGTCGCACCTTTGAGCGTGACGCCAATCTGTACGTGAATCCGATGTGCCTCCGCACTGCCAAGGAAGTCATGCTAGCGCCATGTCATCAGCTTTGCCATAAAAGGGCATGGGGAGGAGCATGTGACCATGAGAGGGATTGAACCTCTTCCTGTCAAACAAAGACACGCAATCATCACACATGGCGGCGATCATTTCATGCTACAATCTAGCAAGACTTTCTCCGAGATTCGTGTCGTGTGATTCTTCAACCCTGGCGCCTCAAATTTCACCACACGGAGACGAGAGCGCCAGAGGATTGAGTCCATGTTTGGTCCTTCCCCTTCACACCTTCCTCCTCATCCTCACTGATCCTCCAATATTGCAGCTTTGCTCCGACACCAGGCTGCGTGACTCCGTGGAAAGGTCTGTTTCTAACATCTGCCAGCCCTCTTGACTTTCCACCCTCTCCGCGGTAAACATACCCCGCCTTCATCTACACCTGCTACGTCCCTCGTTTACCATTGATTGCATCCAGACCCAACCATGATAAGCAAATTCATAAATGGTCAATTTATAAAGTTTTTATAGTAAGATCATCACTCTCTAAATGCTTTTTTTAACATTAGAGCTCTCTTGACATGGAATAACACCCCTATAGGGTAAACATAATGAAGAGAAAATTATACAAATGATGCTTTTTCCACTTTTGAGTCCTGAGAGAAGTTCCTTACATGGGTGTGCCCGGGTACAAGCCGTAGACCTGCCCTCCCGCCACTCCACTGCACTGAAGAGTTCACCGTGTTAGCGCGTAGTGTGACCAATCACAGCGCAGTGGGTGTGCCCAGAGGCGGCCCGTGGGTGGAATAAAGTTTTGGAAATCCAAGGAAATACCGTTGGAATAGGTGCTGATTCTGGAAGATCTAGAAAGATCTACAAAACTGATTTCATTGTTGATTTGAATCCAATCTTGTAAATAATGCTAATTATTCCAGAAGGAAATTAAGTGGAGTCCATTTCGGAAGAGAAGTTACCCTGAAACGCCCCGCATCTTGCTAGAAGACGGCTGGGATAGGCTCCAGCACCTCCGCGACCCTCGTGAGAAAAAAGCGGTAGAAAATGAATGAATGAAACGAAGAACCAAGGCATCTTGGCCTTCGGGGTGACATTTCCGGATCAAGCTACAAAGCAAGCGAGTTTCACGGGTGCACTTCATTTGACTTTCTAAACATGTCATACACGAGGCGCTCCTGAACGCCACCTCGCCGTGAAGGAGCGGGGGAAGCTGCTCGTCTCTGCTGTCCTTCTCCAGAGAGAAAAGCCGGCGTTAGAGCTAGATTTAGCAAAAGGTAAAACGCAAAAGGTATTTTTATGCTCTTCTGAATAAATGAATGGCAGCGACTGCCAAAATGGGGGATTAGACCGCATAGGCGAGCTCAACAGAACTTTTACATTCAAGTACCAGAGCTTTTTCCCGGGGAAGGATAAGGCGCATGTACGTCATATGGGAATAAAAAGGGAGAAATCTCAAAGAAAAGCCAGACTCTGCGGGGCGGCGTAAAGGCTGAATGACCCGCCTCCCCACCCGCCAGTCACACGTCTGACCTGAACCGAGCCGGAGGCGACACCGGCCAGGCAGCCATGGATGACGCCGCACCCCGCCCGACCGTGCGCTTTATAATTAAAATGCAAATAGAACAACCTTGTTTTCACTCTCGGGGGAGTCCCGTCTCAGGCGCGCGTCCGTGTACACGAGCTGGGCGGGGAAATGAGTTTTCATAACAGGCGCTGGAATCAATTTGGAGGTTTTTCGGCTCCACATGTGTGCAAAAAAGTGAAATAAGTGAGACTAGAAAGGCCCGCTCGGCCACGCGTGGCCCTCGGCTCTCAGATATTTGGACCACCGTGGTTTTTTTTTTTTAAGCTAGCAGTGTTTACTCGCCGGCTTGAAGCAATTACGGCAGCGAGGAGAAAAGTTTTTTTTGTTTTTTTTTTTTAAAAAGCAGTCTGACAACATCCTTATCGTAAGAGGACGCTGATGCTTCAATCTCAGCAAACAACACGGACAAACAACGTGCGGACAAAGATGCGGCCGTTTTATTTCACAGCCACACACAAATGCGCGTCCTTCAGCGTGACATTGGCGTGTAACACATTTCCAGCTCAATTATCCCCAGCCAAGTGGATTTCAAACACATTTAGCCGGGAGCACACCGCTCGCTAATTAGCCTGCAGCACCCGAGAACACCACAACAAAGTCCGTCTTTAGCTCAATCTTAAGCTTGTCTGATGCACGTGCGTGCGTGGGTGTCGGGCAACACCTTAGGCCGTCAACGGGTTTGCGTAGAACAAACAATGACTTGACCGTGTTCTTCTGGCTTCTTGTTGGCTAATCTTGTTAGCCAAGATCCAATAAAAAGTGTTTATGGTATCAGCAGTCATACAAAGAAAATCCCGTTGCTGACAAAACGCATCAAAGTTTGGGTTAGTCGAATTCCACATTGTAAAACCTCATAAAGCAGGGATGTCCAAAATGTGGTCCCATGGCCGTCCCCTATTTTGGGGGGCCCACGGTACGTGCTAATAATAAGATACTACCAACTCTGACTGGAGCCGTCACCCCACAACAGTCCACTGTGTTGTTAGTGGAAGCATGTCAGGTTGGTATTGATGCACAACATGTCCGTGTAGCCAATGGAATGATGGTCTTGGTCTGACAGCGGCATGTGGAGGAGTGGAGGAGTGCAGGGCGCTCACGGTGCACACGGCGCTTTGCTCTTTTCAGCAGAACATGTGGGAAAAGAAGGAAAAAAAAAAAAAACCTATCGCTGCACTAATAAGTTCACTTCTCCTCACTGGTTGCACTCCATACGACAGGGGCTACCCCTCCGTGTGCCCCGACGTCACTCCGCTTCCCAATTACCACCTTACACACACACACACACACACACACACACACAAGGAGATTTTAAATGCCCCCATTAAATTCATAAAAGATTGCATTTTTTTGCCTCCAAACCTAAGGTGATCTCCTCACCTTTTCCATACTTTACATCTCACTGCATTAAACATGGAGGGCTGCAAATGAGCAAAAAGCGTCAAAGCGTATATTTTTATTTTATTTTATTTTTTTTGGACCCCAGAAACTTTCCAAACCCAAAAGTACTAATGACTCACTGTGGAGCAGACACTGCATGGATTGCTAATTATGCATAATTTAAAAGTAGAAACGTATTTGCAGGGTGTATGTAGTGTGTTTTACACGCTGCTGTGGGTTTGGGGGGGGGGGGGCTTTTTAGGAAAGGATTGCTTAAAAATGCAGAAAATGAAAGCCCGGTGCAATTGTTAGGCGTAGTAGCTCAGCTTGCGTAGGGTGGCTCGCCTTGGCTCACTCAAAAGTTGCAAAAACAAACGGTGCTTAGCTTACGTCGAAATGAAATGGAAATATAGAACTCTAATGGGGGGGTGGCACATCCCAAATATATCATTTCGTTTGTTTGTTTCTTTCGGCTTTTTCCTTATGGAGTTAATAAAAAAATTCCAAATTTTACAAGAATTAAATGAAAATATTGAAGCAAAGTTGGAATCTAACGAAACAGAAGTCATAATTATGCAATATAACCTAAAGTCTGAATTTGAACTAAACATTTTGAATGTTCCGGACCAGAACCCCGAGTCAACTCAACCGGCTCCCCTCCATGTGAAGGAGGGGCGGCTCTACTGTGAGTTCCTCACCCCCATCTCTTACCCAGAACTAAACCTGTTCATTGGTTTTGATTGGTCTTTGGCTTTTATGTCAACCGACTCGCGTTCAATGGCTTCACTTATTATTACACTTGTACGATCTTTAAAATGTAACACTTGAACGTTAAAGTGTCACCCTATTTGGGGTAAAAAAGGGTGTTCAAAAGCAGTACCCATACAAAAGGGTGTTTCAAGTATTCCAAGAAGAGGCATGGCTTTTGGCTCCTTTGACAGAAACGCAGTCAGTGTTTCTCCCGGGAGTCAGGATGTGTCCAAGCACTGCTGACACTGACAAATAGGAGATTGGAAAATCTGTTGTTTTTTTTGAAATGTGCCTTGACAATAACTAGTTTGTGGGTATGGACAGGGAAAGACAAGGGGGCCATCAGAGTTTGAGGCCTCATGTTGTCCCATTCCAGATTTGTCAACAAATGGAGTTTTCGGTTCCATTGGGAGAGTCTTGGTGAGAGTCTTCGCTAACTCCATGAAAACAAAGCTTCCTGGCGCGAGATGGGAAAAACCTTGAATGCTATTATCCTGAGCTAAAAAAGGTCCGTGCCCATACGGTTAACAAGGCTTTTACTTTGACCCTGCAACAGTTTCCGATGGCATCCTGGACTTTGGTATCGGCTTATTAGCGGCATACAAAAGTGTCCAGTCCACTTCCCTGGACACTGTTAGGGGACGGAGGTGCTGCTTTTATTGGTAAAAGTAAACACAAATATCTCCCATTATCCTGCAAAGCTTTCTACTTCCTGTTTCGGCGGTCTCTAAATCCTCTGTGAGGGCATCAGATGGCCGCCGCTGCTGCTGCTGCTGCGGCTACGCTGGCGTCTAAGTGCAAGAAATGCCAGACTGATAAAGCAGAGCCATAAACACACACATACCGCGGACACACACACACACGCACACACATTCACACGCGCCCGCGGTGACATTTGGCGTCAATGCTGTGAATCTGGAAGCATCAGCAGCTGAAGTGACCCGACGCCGGTCCTCGCTATAATTTATCAGCTCGTCTTCCTCAGCCCGCCTGGCATTATCAAAGCTGGAGCGCCGCGCCTCCTCTTTGGCGCCTCCTCTGCCATTTTGAAGGGAGTCGCCATGGCGAGGGCCCACCTTTTGTCTAATTGGCCGTGATAATCAGACGCCCTTTCACATTATCACTCCTTAACCCCTTAAAGGGCACGCCTTTCTTACTTCACGAGCACTTCACAATTCCAAGTACCTTGCAACACTTTTGTTCCATGAAGAAAAAAAAATATATATATATACACCATATTTTCCGGACTATAAGTCACACTTTTTTTCAGAGGTTGGCTGTTCCTGCGACTTATACTCCAGAGCAACTTATAAATGAAAAAACTGTTTATGTTCCAACACTGGACACCTTTTGTGTTCATGTTTATTTTTTGTGTAGCTGAATAACCATTAGCATGTTAGCATATCTTACACCTATTCAGCCTGTTCTCTATTCTTTTATTGTTAGAACTTGCCTTCCAAGATGACGTAATGTCTGTTTTGGTCAAGTAAAATGCAACTTATACTCCAGTGCGAGTTTTTAGTTTTTAAGTTTTTTCTACCTAATTATACATTTTTGGCCTTGTGCGACTTATAGTCCAGAAAATACGGCACAAACAAATTGCAAAAAAAAAAATAAATTACAGAATATGTGCTGAAAAAGTTTGGGATGATAACTTTTTTTAATTGATAAAGTTTTTGGATCAAATATATTGTGTTAATACGGTATTTTCTGGACTATAAGTCGCTCTGGAGTATAAATCGCACAAGGCCAAAAATGCATATTTAGGTAGAAAAAAACATACCTAAGTCGCACTGGAGTATAAGTAGTATTTTTTGCGGGTAATTTATTTCACAAACTACTTGACCAAAACAGACATGATACCATCTTGGAGGGCAAGTTCTAACATTAATAAAAGAATAGAGAACATGCTGAATAGGTGTGAGATATGCTAACATATAAAAATAAACAAAACAAAAATAAACATGAACACAAAAGGTGTCTAGTGTTTATGTAACATAAACAGTTTTTTCATTTATAAGTCGCTCTGGAGTATAAGTCGCAGGAACAGCCAACCTATAAAAAAAGTGTGACGTATACTCCGGAAAATACTGTAATAACGAGGCTCCAGTGAAGAATACTATATCTGTATGAGTAATACTACACCACAAAGGTGTGATACTGTATCTGACAGATCTGCCCCCAAATGTTATGGATTCGTGCTTCCGCCATGATCCACCCCTGGACAAACTTTGTGTCAAATTGTAAAAGCGGTTGTGAGGTAATCCTGATTGCACGGAAAAAGCAACCTAATTAGCTAATGAAGCAACGAGGCGTCCTCCAAACACGGCGTACTCGTGTGTGGGATGCGGGTGTCTTTAAAAGGGAACCCTGTAAAGGTACAGGACGTGAGCGTCGTATACGGGCAGGCTGCGTTCATTAATTGGACGTGCTGAGTCGTTAATCAGCGGCAGCCTGGCAGGGATTCTCCTTTGCAGTAAAGATGAATACAAATAAATAAAAACGGAAGCTGTGACTCAGCTCCCCTCGCCAGTAAACACCCTTGATGTGTGAACGCTGCTTTTTATTTCGCACTTACCATGCAACCCTGTCGGCGCTCGCTACCGAGAGACTCGTAACCGCCACCGTACCGCTTTCCCCGGGTCTGAGCGCTAAGAACCTCAAATGTCAATATTGTGCCGGCGGCGGGGGAATAATTAAGGCGTAAAAGATCTAAAAGGCCTTGTCGCATATGGACCACCAGCTGTCACATCTGTCTGCCGCTGCGAGGGAAGGGAACGGAGGAACGTTAAAAACGCCAGATGACGAGGAAGAAGAGGCGGCGGCGGAGTCAAGGGGCCAAGGGGCCGTTTAAGTCGCACTATTTGGCAAATGAACATGTGGTTGTGATGGTTTTACTTTCCCGTAAGAGCGTTTCAGAGAAAATGCAGAGTTTCTTTACAAACATCGCCCACTAGTGGCCTGGCATTCACACTGCAGCCTCACTCCTTTTTACTTTGTCTTAAATGTACCTTGAGCCTTGAAGCAAAGTGCGTGATGGCTCCCAAGGGGATTTGTAGGCGGGGCCATACCTGATGAAAATGGTAGTTAAACCTCCGTTTTTGAACGCCCCCAGTTTTCGCATGATTCGGTTTTGGAAGTTTTGGAAAAGTGTCATATTTTTTTACATTTGATCGGCTGAATCTTGTGGAATAAGGAAAGATGAAAACAGAGACGTCGCTACTTGATTCCACCATCTTGGATCACACATCCAAATATGAAACAGGATTTGAAGAAATTTCCATCCCTTTTCACGACAAAAAAAAACATTCAAAATACGAAAACAAAAATTGCTTCTCCGAAAAGTGGCGTCCTCCCAAAATTCATTTGGGCGCATCACTGTGCCCCCCCCATTGGCTATCCTCAGCGATGCCGCGTCATGGTATGAAGTGAAGTCTAAAAGTGATGTTGCATAAACTTATATCTGTAATCATTTGTAAGGATTTGTCTATGTAGATATAAATAAAGATTTGATTTGAATAAATCTCCCAGCAGCAGCAGCAGTAGCAGGTCATCCATGGAAAAGGTTCTGCGCTTCAGTCCTGAATGAAATGACGGCAGGGATGTTTTTTAGCACCGAGCGTCTCCTGCGGAATGAAAGGACGATTGCTTCATTCCAGCCTCCAGTCGGGTGATGACATCATCCGTTTCAGGGTCACTTCCTGTATGTCAGCTAATTCCCTCATCGCCTTCGCGTCTCTTCTCGGCTGATCTGAAGTGGCATCAATTAAGTGGATCGGCCAGGTGTGAGCGAGGGGAGGGGTGGGGAGGCGGAGGCGGGGGCGGGGCGCTTCCTGACAGCCATGCTTTCATTTATTATTTCTTTTTTTCGTGCACGTGTGTGTGCGTGACAGTTGCTTGCCGCATCACATCAGAGCTAACGACGAGGTGGACGCGCTTGCCACCGCAAATTGGCTGCCACTGCCGGGTCAGAGAGGAGTACATCCGGATATCATGGCGCCATTAAGGGACCCATTAGGTGCTGTAAACGTACACGTGTGTGTGTGTGTGTGTGTGTTTCGCTATTTACAGAGCGTTCTTGCGATGTACGGCAAACATACGGCGGAGGGCTGACACAACGCTTAGACGGTCATACGACATTAGTATCGTCTTCCTCCCGTGTCGCCTGACGGCTCTTTGACTAAGACCTGATGCTTGCGCTTGAATGGCGGCCGAGAAGAAGGTGAAACTTCTGCTTTACCTGATCCGGTGTCAGTTTGGTCTTGATGTAACGTGACGTTCCCCCGCAGGTTGCCCTCATCCTCCGTCACCTCCGCTCTTCTTCTTCTTCTCCTCCTCACTTCAAACATCACTTGTTTGCAATTCCTTCTCCCCTTCACCTTCACCCAAACGCAAAACCAACATTTGTCAGTCAGGCTGCCATCATCATCGCTGCTTTTAAAGGCTCTTTGACAGCCAATCTTTTAGCATAATAATAACAAGAAAACATAAGCAGTAAAGAAAAACCAGTCATAACAGCGGCCATGTTTGGGCACAGTTAACTGCCATGCAAAAGTGCAAGGTTTGCCTTTCTATGATGGGGGGCTATTTTTATGTTTTAAATAAACCTGAGTACAGAATCCCACCTTGACAGGATGAACGGGAGAGCCGCTTCAAGAGGATTGAATTATTTTGCTATAATTCTCTGGAAAATATTTTATTGTCTTGTACAATTATATTTTATGAATTTTATTATGTTTAATTTTAAGTATTTTTTCCATACTTTTAGTAGCTTGGAAGGGATTAAATTGTATTCAAATTACTTCCTGGCAGGAATATTTGCTGATGTTATTCTTCAATATGATATTTTTTTACAGATTATTTTATTAGTATTTTTCTGATTTTAACATTTTTTGGAAATACTTTTGGGTTCCGGGAAGGGATTAATTGGATAGATAAAATTCGTTTTTCACCTGTCACCCAAGTCAGCTGGTATAGGCTCCAGCATACCTCTACAACACTAGTGAGGATAAGGATGGATGATTTTTGTGTATACTACTACTTCATGTACTTCATTCATCTGTATATGAATTCATCTTCAACCTTGGTATTTTGGTCCAGTCCAGTCCAGTCCATTCTAGTTCAGTCCAGTCTCGTCCAGTCTTTGAGTGTCCCTAAAACTCAGAGCCCATCATCGGTCTCTCGGCATCCTTCTTCTACTTCATTAAAAGCGAGACAGACTGAGCACGCCCAGAAGCCTCACCTACATCAAAGTCCCGCACACATCTGTTCCGCTCGCTGCATCCACGCCGGGCCAGCTGGCCTCATGTCGGAACTTTTCCAGCATCCGCAGCCGGACCGTCTTGGCGAGCCGAGTTGAGAGAGAGAGAGAGAGAGAGGGGGGCACTTGGTGGAGCGCTCATCAAATCTGCAACCAGGAAAAGGGAGATGGTGTGAGACCAGCAGTGGAGCAATGGAGGATAAAACATTCAAAATGGCAAAAATAAATAAAAAAACTCCACTTGGAGCAGAAACAGCCTTCAAAACCTGCTAGCAAGCTGTGAGGATACAATGCATATGTCCAGTCGGGGTGTCACAGATAAGAATGAGGGAAAACTAGGTTCCAGGCCTGCACGCAGGCCCATCATAGGATGTTGCTCAGTGGAGCGCAGATCTCCACCAAGGTCTGTCCGCCTACTTCCTGGTTTATGGAGGACGCCATTATGTTTTCACCAGAGTCTACAGCAGAGTGAGACATCCCAAAGACCTCATGCTGACTGGACCGGACCGGACCCGACCAGGAGAGGCGCCCAGGAAGGGCTCTTAACGCTTGTGCCAGGTTAATGCGATGCATTAAAGGGCCCGCAGAGATCTGGCCGTAAAGCCGGCAGGCGGAACACAACCACGGCGCCAATCGAGCCATCAAAATCATTTAAGCCCAATTCCCCCGCATGTCCGAGCGCCGCCTAAATAAGTGCCAAGCGCACTAAAACAAGACGGGCTGACACTTTGCATTTCGCCAGCAGTCATTTGAGGAAATCCTGGGATTGGACAGCGACGTCGGAATGCAGCCGACCCAATAAAAAGGCAGCACATGTAAAGCAGGAAAAACACACACTTTGTATTCCTGACCAGCATGAGACTTCTTACCTCCGAGAGGATCTACGTGAATAAATGGGATTCCTTAAGATCCACATGTTTACACGCGCCCGGTCAGCAAATGTCAATCAGATGCCGGATATACACAAGCTGAGCAAGACCAGAAATGTCACACGGTCGGCTCGGCCCTGCGGAAGCTTGACACCTGATCGATACCCGCTATGAATATGTGATCGGTGAGGATGGAGGCATGGGAGGGAGATGGGGGGGGGGGGCATTTTCAACCTGCACCAAGAATGCTGCACAAGAATTAGACAAACCAAATCAAACAATAAGCCAACTACCTGTATGCTACCACAGCGCGGACAGCGAATTTAGCTAAAAACTATTAAACATACAAAGAAATAAGCAACTTTATCCAGAATAAAATGTGATGATCCAATAATAGAGAAAAATTAAATCCGTGGCTTTATCATATACACAATTAAAACTGCTCTCTCCTACTTCATTCATTGGGTGCTGGAGCCTATCCCAGCTGTCTTCGGGCGAGAGACGGGGTCCACCCTGGACTGGTGGCCAGCCAATCCCAGGCCACATATAGACAAACAACCATTCACACTCACATTCATACCTATGGACAATTTAGAGTCGCTAATTAACCTAGCATGTTTTTGGAATGTGGGAGGAAACCGGAATACCCGGAGAACGGGGAGAACATGCAAACTCCAAACTCAAGGGTGGGATTGAACTCAGGTCTCCTAGCTGTGAGGTCTGCGCGCTAACCACTCGACTGCCGTGCAGCCCGGTTTATTAAATAGTATTACTATCTACCATCTATTATTTACTAACAGGAAAAACCGCAGTAGTCCAGGACCTTGAGTTGGTCGAGGTTCCAAATCAACAACGCTCTTGCATCCTCGTGAAAGTTCCCAGCAAACTTCCGAAATCTTCCTCCTTCCTCTTGATGCTGAATATTTGTCACAGGGGATGAAAGTTGTCGACGTGGGGAAATGAGGTAGCAGCCTGAAGCTTGTAACACGCCCGTCTGCGGTTTGGGACCTCGTCTTCACATCCCGTCCTGTCTCGTCTTGGCCCTGAAGGTGACCCGCAGCGTCTCTAGCGGCCCAGCCGAGACGATAGCGGCCTGGCCTCGCTGTCCACTTGTCACCAGAAAAGAAGAGCGGGATGAAGACAAGACAAGAACATAGCAAAACAAAACTATTCAATTTGTTCTTGGAAAAGTTCTGAAGAAGACATGTGGGGTTTTAGTTTTTAAAAGGTCCCTTATTAAATGTTAGGATGTTTATTCAGCACCACCAGGCAAAGGTGCTGGGATGAAACTAGAACCATACCAAATATGGGTTAGCATCATATTAGCGTCAGTTTAGCTAGTTGCCCCAGGCCTCGTCATTTATGGTGAGCATGCCATGAAACATGGTGCATTCAAGGGGATTTTAACCCAGGTGTTGTGTAATGTTAGCACTTTACCTCAGCTTACGTTTGTGTATAAAAATATGAACAACTTTGATTATGTGCATGCTGACGGAGGAAAAAAAGGGACATTTGCAGTAATCTTGCTGACATCCCAGCAGACATGCGGTACGTCCTGTAATGTACAACAAGCAAAGCGGGAACGTGGAAGCAATCACAGGCGGATGGCGGCAGCTCCTCCACACGCTGACATTTACTCTCTAATTTCTCCATCTTTTACAGCCATCATTCACCCCTTCGCATCTTTTTTTTTTTTTTCCTCTTCCTTCGCTCGCTCTCCCCCTGCTGCACCTTCCTTCTCCAATTGTAAATCCTCTCTCAGCCTCCATCTTTGTCTCCTGCAGCCATTGTGGAGAGATAGAGAGCCATCAATCTTCTTCAATGAGTGCAGAGTGCCAAGGCTGCGGCTGATTACTAGCTCTCCTCACTGGAGCACATACAGATACACAGGACATTAGGCTACACTTCCACTGGCTTCTTGTTAGTAACAGGTACTATAGGATGCTATTCATTTACTATGGCCAACACAATATGCTAAGAACTGGCAGAAATTACACAAAAGCCTTTCATTTAAACTAAAATACCTAAATAGATGGCTGGAAAATCATTGCTTTATTGTCATAAAATTGCCCCTTTTTCTACTTTTTTTTTTAACTTAATTGTGTTTTTTGCTTTTTCTATTTCAACTTTATTTGTGTACATTTTCATGTACTTTATTCCCGAAATACTTTGGCTTTATTCTAGACACGTTAAAACATTTTAGAAATTTGCTGTTGTTTGACTGTCATAATATTATGACTTTTTTTTCGTTAAATATTTCTATTTTATGCCACTAAAATTTTTTCCTCCTCATATTGTAATGTTTTTCTTTTTTTTAGTTTTTCTTATAAAATGTTTACTTTATTCAAGTAAAATTCCTGCAGATTTATTTATTTTTGTTTTTATTTATTTTTTGTTAAATTAGATTACTACGGAGTGCAACAGGCCGCAAATGGCCCTCGGGCCGCACCATGGACACCCCAGCTGAAGAAAGTTGCACACATACATCAATAAAACATGTGTGTGTGCGCCGAGGCATTTCGAGTCACAAAGGTGTAAAATTCAGGGCCATGACCTTGCAGACGAAAGGGGTTTTTAACGAGCCGCCTCGCTGCCCTCCGTCGCAGCGACACTATTTTACACACACACGCACACATCAAGGCCAAGCGTGGACCTCTGAGAGGAAAAAAGAATCATTTCTCAGGAAGAATTATCTGTGCTTCCTCCTCCTACATGCTCTGACAGTAGGAGTGGAAAAGTACAGGAATTTGGAATGGCCGCTTTTGGGAAGGGAGTATTTGTCGCAGTACCGGGTTCCCACATGGTACGCCTGAAGTGAAGGACAGGAAGTGTAAATATCTCGCCATAAACTCACGCAACGCTGTGTGTTATACATGGGCATGGAAAAACAGAACTCGAGGAGGTGTCAATGCGACTGAGCCGAGGTTAAACTTGGAGCCGTCTGCAAAGCTGCCGGAGGACGCCGAGAAAAGGGGGCGGGACTCGGCGTGGCGCTAAAGACTTTGACACTAACATAATCACTGCTAATTGGCTGAGCTGCACATGCAGACCCCCCCCCACTCCCCTACCTGTCATCATCTCATCAAAATAAGACTCCTTCAAATGCCCCCCCACCCTGAAGGAATGAAGTTTGGAGGTGACAACCACAGTTTAGTACACACTAAATATGACACCAGCTGTTCTAGCGTTTATATCCCCTCCTTTTGTCCGGGGGGGGGGGGTGTTTCCCCCCAAAATAAAAATCTATTTGTGTATTTGTGAAGGTGGAAATGTAATAGGCTCATGTAAATGCAAATATGTATTTCAGTCTTAATACAACAGGAATTGGATGTCGGAGCTGATCTTCTCTTATTGTTTACGTGTTGTTGTCGGCCCCTTTTTTTAACACAAGGTCAAAAGTTACACAAACTGCGTCTCGGTAAGATTGTGAAAATCAACTTCTCAGCGTACGATACAGCAGGAGGAAGCGGTTGGCTGAAATATTTGTGTGTTTGCTGGTATTGGATTGTGCCTGCAGCTGTGCAACCCTGCAGGAAGAAGGCAAGTTTTTAGAAAGAATCTGTCAAAGTTTGCATCGGCCTTAAAACAGGCGCTGGCAAACCACGGCCCAGGGGCCATATAGGGTCCATTAAGCTTTTTAATCCAGTCTGACTGACGTTTCCAAAAGTTTTTTTTAACATTGACGCTGTATTGTTATTTTTCAATTACCATAAGTCTTGAACTATGATGGGCTTTCTGGTTATGAACGGGTCATTACGGTATTTATAGGGACTATGTCACAGCAAAGAGATACAAAGTGGAGGGGGGGGGTCTGTGTTCAGAGCAGCTGGGGCCCGTGTTCTACGATAAAGTCCTATTTTCTATTTGATGGCGGTTACCACTTCTGGCTTTTATTGTTGTGTTTTGGCTTGACTGCAAAACAACAAAAAGCCACCCCTGCCTTAAAACGTCAATTTCTTTGTCTGCCTCTGGGCACCATGAACAAAGTTGACCGACTCCCCCCGTCCAGCTACAAAACCCCCCCTCCACACCCCCAAGCAGCTGCAGGCTAAACGCCAGCAGAGGAGGCGAGAGGAGCGCGGCCCGACCAAACAGGAAGCATCATTAGCAGAGAGTCCCTCTGTCTCCTGGCGTTTGTGCTCGCCACAGAACGGTGATGTCAGCCTCCTCCTCATGAATATTCATAACCCTCATTAGCACTCCGGCGGGGGGAAGCGCGGCACATTGCGCCACAGAAGCTCCCGTCGCTCGGAGAGGAAAAAAAACAAGAGCTGAGGGACGGATGAGGAGGACGAGGAGGCAAAGTCAAAGCGAGGTGCAATCGGGGCGGATGGATTGTTCCGGTAGAAGATTCAAGCGCCGACCGGGACTTCCAAATCCTTGTTAGCATGAAAGTCCTGCAGCTACGAGCTAGCTTGCAGCTGTGTCCCACTATGGCTGCCAAACAGGTGTGGGTGTGTGAATACACCTGGTGCACACAATGGCAAACAAGCTTGTGTTTACGTTCACGCCATTCCACGACTCCGCCCCCTCTAATGGCATCTTGATCCTCGTCATCTGGGTTAAGGTTGTCTCGTACTATTGGCCAATAAAAACGGAATCTACTGTTAAGTCGGGAATCATGGCTCAATCATGGCGGAACCCGTCCCCAACTATGGCAGCCTGAAACACTGGTGAAAAAAACTAGCAGGGTTAGCTTGGCTTAGCAGAGCATGCTAGCGCTAATTAGGCTGTATGAGTGTGTTTACATCGTGTCGTGAAGCTGGTTCATGCAAACAAAATGAAAGGGAATGTGAGGAAAAATAAAACTGATTTCCCAGAACCTTGAACGGATTTGGGACATCCCCACACCGTCAAAGTTCCCGCCCCCAGGAAGAAACACGTGATGTAAACAGTCCAAACACACAGCCGCCGTCTTGATGTCGTCATTCCGATTGAATGCCTGAATAGGAAGTGCCAGCCGAGGACATCCCTTATAAGGCGTCTTTGTCCTCCTCCACCGCGGAGACACTCGGAGGGAACGAGGCAATGGCGTTTTGATGCCAGAAATCGTCCCCGCCAGAGTGTGTGCGGCGCTGGAAAAAGGTCAAAGATTGCAGCCAAAGCTCGGAGCGCTCCAGGAATCAATAGCGCAGCTTTGGCGGGCCTTACGCCAAAGCCATTTCATGTTCTAACTTGGACACAGGCTTTGTGACAAAACTTCAATTTCACAACAATATGAACTATTGATTTTACCGCCGCACTTCTACTCGCCACGCACCTTCATTGTCCTCTGCTTGGTTCCCTCTCCCCCGCCCGCGGCCGGAAAGACGCTTTCTGATTGGAACGGCCTGTGAATTTCATATTTTTAGTGCATTCAACCTAACTGTGATCAAAACATTTTCATGCTAGTTGAGCCTAGGTTGAAAAATGAGTCAGCATTGATGACTGATCCGATATTGAGTCAAATTCAGGCTATTATCAGCGATGCCAACCTGATACCGATACTTTGTGTCTGGAAAATGTTTATTTAGTTGTGTATTTCATGTCATAGCATAAAAGGCATAGCCTGATGATTACTAAGAATGGAAAAAGGCCAAAAAAACTTTTTTTTGGCTGAAAGATGAGAGTCTAATCTTTCTTTTGGTATACAAAGCATGTCTATAAAGACCAAGAACACAATATTCTGTATGCCAAAAATGGCTGGTACCAAGAGGGGCGACTGGGATTGAATGAGTTAATTAATTGACTGATTACAAAAGGATTAATTTAAGTACATTAATGATTTAATAATTACATGTTTTGTATGTATTTATATATTGAGGTAGCAGGATGATTTGAGACAATGACATGACGTGACTGAACCATCAATAGTATCTATTTGATTTGAGAATTGATTTCACAGCATGACCAACCGGTATCGGAAGTATCAATATTTCTGTATCGATCGGCACATGACTACAGGTTGGGGATCCTGGAAATGTCCTGGTCTACAACCTTGTGAGCCTGTTTGTTTAGACTGCCCATTATTATAATAATTATTATTATTTCATTGACAATGTGAGCGGCCGTCTCAAGAAGAGGAACTTGTTTCCACCGACAATTTTAGTCCTGTTTAATCCAGGGGTCTCCTTTGACCTCCCGTTTCCCTTGTCTACATACTGGTCCCATCATCCTGGCCCAGTTTTTCTGCTTGTGAATACCCCTCCCACTGTGTTCTATAATGCAATACCATAATAAAAGGTCTAAGTCTTTTCTGGTAGCAGGAAAACATTTGACTAATCAGCTGTGAGTGAATTTGAATGCTAGTTGAATGCCAGCTGCTATTTACATTTCCTCTATCTCCATGGCTTCACCCTTTCATCTGCTCTGGCCGTTATTCCAAAAGCGCTCACATTTTCCTGATAAATGACATCCTTCTCAAATGCCATGACACAGCTCCATCCCATAATCAAACCATTAGGATGGGTGAGCACCTTTGCGACTTAAATGCCAGATAATATCAGTACAATACGACATGACTTTTGAGCTGACACCAAGCGTGCCGCCATTAATTCATATGGAGCGTCGGCCGTAAAAACGGAGCATGCTCCTAAAAGCGCCTCGCCGGGTGCGTGGCTTTTTGAGCGATGGCTCACCTTCTCGATTACTTCTCATCTTAAAAAGACTTCACTCCAGCCCGAGTGTTATTGGAAAGCAGGCTGCAGAACTCTTCCGCGCCGCCGACACCGTCTGCATCAGTCACACGCTGTCGTACAAAGAAAACACATTTCAGCCTACGTGGGGGGAAAAGGCCATTAGCAATGCCGAGCGCCATACTTCATCTTCTCCATTGCAAACTAATTCACGGCTTCACTACTTAAGCGTCCACAGCCAAACACGGGCCTGTGTTTGGCTGGTGCGTTACATTTTGACTCAATCAGCAGCCTGATGGTACACTATTTGAGAATGTCATTTACAGTCTTTACAGTGGATTTAATATGACAACATAGCAAGTAGCATAAACCACAACAGCATTCCAAATCACAACAATTCAAAGCTAACATGTTTTTCAGGGGGGATTGGTGGCAAATTGCTGGCAATACAGATACTTTTTAGCATCCTTGAATGATTTTTGCCTTGAAGTAGTTGATATTTGTATGCAAACTATTGGCATCCTGGGAAGCCCACATGCGTACTTTCCCAGCATACCCTGCGGGTTATGTTTTGCATGTATAAGAGTGTGTTAAGCGTTGGCGGCTCGATCCTCGCTCCCTCCACCCAACGACTGTTGGTGTGTCCCTGGGCGAGACGCTTCACCCACTTTTCCTCCAGTGCTGCCCACCACGGGTGTACGAACGTGAATGAATGCTTGGTGGTGGTCGGAGAGTCGCTTTCCGTCAGTCTCCCCCAAGGCAGCGGTGGCTACAGATGTACTGTGGATCCCCACCGCTGAGGAGTGAATAAATAATGTGAAGCGCCTCGGGTGCCTTAGAAAGCGCAATATAAAATCTAATCCATTATGAGTATTTAATACTGTGTGCTCCGCATGTGAAACTTGTGCTATTTTTTTGGAGTGAGGCAGGCGGTTTGGTTTGATGAACCCGTTGGTTTATGTTGGTGAGTGAAATGCAAATTTAAGAACTTGAATTAATAACCGTCTGCTCTGTGTACTAATGTAGAAATGATCACCACACATTCATACGTTGCTGTTATTGACATACTGTACACTTGTTTATAACTGTTGATTGCTTCCAGACCCGACTTTGAGATGACTTTACGTGACGTAGCATGCCTTATATATTTTCTATATAAGCCTTCTAAATACAATTAACATTATTAGAGACCTCCAGACATAAAATAGCACCCCTATAGTCACCTTTACATTTTCACCCAATATATTAGACATCATTTCAGAAAATAAGACATAAAGACTCATACTCGTGTCGGTTGGTGTGATGTGTTCAGGGGCCAGGGGAGCGTTAGGGATTATTGTGCCTGTTGTGAGATCATTCAAACTTGAAAGCCTTGTTGTTTGGGCCAACATTACTGACACCTCGTGACCAGTGTAGAATACTACATGTCATCACATTTTATGCTTGGAAATGGTTCATTTAGGCACAAAATATATACACTGTGTTTTGACTAATAATAGGTTGTACTCAACCATAAAAGTACATGAATGAAAATGCATGAGCGAAGCTACAGGATTACTGTAAGGTATACCCATGACATTCCAAAGTATGGCAATATTCCTCCGTATCATCATTCTCTCTGCTAAAGATTGTGCATAGTGAAGGATAAAGTATAGCTTCTAGTTTGGGGGGGGGGGGTCACGGTAGAAAGAGTTAGCTTGGCGTGTGATGTATTAGTCCTGTAGTGTACAGACTCTGGTGTCCTCGCACATCGCTTTACTGGTGACACTGACCCGAGCGCTCCCGCCGCACTTTAAAGCGACGAGGGCCGCCCGCGTGGAGGGAAAAGTCAGCAGGTTATTGCGACAAATTTAAAGGTTTGACTGGCGACAGCTTTACGACGCCTGAGTGGCCCGTACGACTCGGCTGGCTGTCACATTCTATTAGCTCGGGCCTCCTCCATTGGCTCGCAGCCTATTCCCAGCGGCTCCACCAGCGCCTCCCGTAAATAAACCAAATGGCCGCGTCTTGTAGTAAATGAAGACGGGGACTCTGGGCATAAAAAAAAAGAAAACATGCCATTGGATAATTTAACCTACAGGACCAAGATGAATGGGCCCGGGCGGCTTGTCCTTCGTCAGCTTTAGCGCTTAAATTTGACTTATGCTTCCCCTACAAACATCTAGGTGACAGAAAGCCGGTGGCACACACACACACGCACACACACACACTTTACAAACTAAGGAAAAGGTTGTGTCTTTCTGCAGCTGCCAAGCGGCTGTGGTTGAAAAGGCCAAGAGTCTAATTGCTGTTTTCAGCATCGCTTTCCTCCATTGACCTCTTCCTCTCACATGACCCCACATCCAAAATCATCATGAAGATAGACAGCTTGCTTTGAAACCAATTTCACTCTATTTTTACCTTTACAATGTCTGTCAATGGGAATCTTCATTACAAGTTAGCATCAAGCTAACCTAAGAACACAAGTTGAGATTTACAGAGTACAGCGGAACCTTGGTTAGCGTCATGATGCCGTTACAGAAGGTCCAACTCTAACCAAAATGTACTCTAACCAAATCAATTTTCCCATAAAAATAATAAAGTCAATCCAATGAATCCCTTCAAGCAAAAAATGTAAAAACAAAACACATTTTTCTAGCTTTGCAATTGTAGTTTTTCCCTAGGCAGCATTGCGGCTAATTTAGCTACCGTCAAAGAATAGCAAAGAATTTCAGATTCAGATTCAGGCGGGCTACTTTTCAAAAGCTAACATGTGTGAGTCTATGTTATGTCTTACGTTCTCTCGTGATGTGTTGAGTAATAGGAGTGTAAATATGAGGGATTACTGTCCCAAAATGTGAAGAACACGGACCACTAGCGCTAACACCCAACTTTTGAGCACAAACGCAAGCCTCAGCACCTCCTAGTGGTTCAGATCGTCATCGCAGCTCAGTGAGCAAAGATGAAAAAGTGTATTTTTAGAGCCGTGGCCCTTGAATGAAAGCCCCCCCCCATCATCATCAAGAGCACTATTTCGACAAGAAGAGGTATGATTTTGGATGCTGTGCCAGCAGCTAATTGGGCCGCGAGAAGGATGCGGGTTTGTTTGTGCAGCAGATGTGAGTAGGCAGTCGCGCGCACAAAGTCACCACAGGCGGCGTCCATGTCGGCCGTCTTGGCACTTCCACAATTTGGGAGGAAGAAGAAGAAACCTAATGTGATTTTCACCCTCCTTTGAAGATTCAGATCATCCGACTTGAACAAAAGCACCGGGGATGAAGTGCGGATTTGCTGTGATGCTGGTCCAAAGTTGGTCCGGTGGGACGTTTCATTTAAGGCAAACGCCAGCGAGGAGGAAAAAGGCAGAGGAGGAACCTGGCAGCTGAAAAAAGAAGGAAGCTTGTTGTGACACCTGGATTGTTTTCATCTCTTGCTGGGAGGATTCTCATCGCATCTTTGTTGTGCGTGCCACGCTTTCCCGTTACATTGCGACATTCCCAGCGTGGAATTTGGACCGGGCCGTGGGATGTTTGCGGCGGCGGGCGGCGACAATCTCAGCACGGGCGGCTGGTTTGGCACCGTGACGGGCGGAGGCTGGGCTCTGGAGTTTAATGCAATTATAAATAAATAAGCGTGTGGTCGGCCCTGTGGGGACACGCTGAGAGAAAACAGAAAGTTTAATTAAAGCTGCACGCCCGCCCCCGCCCCCCCACCACATACACACATATACATGCAGTAATGTAGGCAATCCAATGAATGCATGCATTCACTTCCCCAAGCATAGAACGCCAACTGAGCGGTATCTATTGTATGTTTGCATCCGACCAACGTACGGTAGGAGCTCTGTATTGTTTACGAAGTCGCTCGACTCCAGCGTCACCTGTAGTGTCGTGGCGCTCGGTGTGGTGATGTTTTTAATTAGCTGGGGGGGGCGGGGGGCTGCAGCCTGTGGAAGGCTGATGAGGGACTATTGAATTTGCACTTCAATTAGACTGCTTATAAAGTGTACATTACACCAGCACATCAGGCTCTCACTCAATTACTACAGTGCACCATTGTGGGGGCGGGTGGCTGTGCAACCGGAGGTAGCGAGGGGGGGCGGGGGTATCGAGGCGCCACTTCTTTGCATATGTTTAACGGAGTGGACAAAAGTACAAGCATGAATGGTAACTGAACGGCATAAAAAGTATTAGAGATGTACGAGTCATGAATTGTGGAACTTTTACTCCAAATCAACACCCCCCCCAACCCCCTTCCAGCCTGGAGCTCCATTACAACTGGACAACACTAATCATTCACTTGCTCAACCTGTCCTGGACGAGTTTCACCAACTCAAAGGTTGGCAAAGACTCGACTTTCACGTTCTCTCGGGTGCCCGACAAAGACTCGACTTTCAGGGACTCACAAGGACTCGAAGAAGACAACAAATAATGTTTGTCGCCGCAGCTTGATGACCACAAAAGCTGATGCATACCACCGCTATGCATTGCATCTAGCGTTTTAGAAGGTGCCGGTAGCGGAACTGACCACTAGGGGTCATTGTAGTTTGGCGTTCACACACAGACGCTGGATTCAAAAAAATAGTCATCGTCAACGAGGAGTCCCTGAGTAAATACCCGTGAATGAACATCAGCGACCGTTTCGAGTGGATTTGTCTGCCAGGCGGCGATAAACCACAACGTCTTTTTCCTTTCGTGACTGAGATCCTTGAGTGTGTGTGAAGGACTTTGGAGTTGACGCACCACCAAGGAAGCAAACAGTTTGGCGAGTTGGCGCCAGACAAGGTGGTGGAATATCTACGGTGCATGGCTAAGTGGAAGAGATGCTGGGATTTATATTTTACAACATGACAGATGGATGGAAGCAGACTCGACCTTCTCTCCCCCCTCGTTTCCATTGACAATTATAGTCCTGGTCCCCCTCGGAAGAGGCTTGGGTGCCCATGGCAACCCCGTCCCAGGTCATCCTTGTCCAGTCTGGATAAATACCTCCTCCACAGTGTTCCTTTGCTTCCATTGCTCCAAGCGTTCACGTAAAAAGCCCAAATACCAACAATCTCTAAAGTGCTGGCACCTTTAATCGTGTGTTTGGATCATCTCCTCCTACCTGGGGCTCATTGTGACTGTCAACAAATAGCGTGTTCAGGCCTCCCACAGGCCCTGAAGGAATCTCTCCGACTGCACTCACATAATCGCTTCAGACCCGCCTGCTTAGGCCGACAACTCCGCTGGGACCCGCCAGCCGCACGCTGCAGGCCAGATCAGACCGCCCAGCAGAAGCGAGAAGAAGAAGAAGACTACAATAAGATCGAGCTGTCAAGGCAGATGGAGGTGTGACCTGTGTGAGAACTTTCACACCTCCTCTTGGATGCTTGGATGTAATGGACCCGCACAAAGATCATATATAAAAACATGCTGTCGCATTATCAGGGCGTGAAAAGCAACAATTGATTAGCTTCGCTAAATAACAACATATCGGTAGACTGCATTAACAGTTTGAAGTTGTGACAGAGGTGCCAGAAAGTGTCCGATTCTCTCTTCAATTGCCATTGTTCACTCGTGAAGCAATCCATGTTTTAGCCCTAAATATGCCTCACGCTATTACTCAACACATTTAAAGTATAATATATACAGGTGGTCATCACTAATGGATGACAATGTAAGATGACGCATGAACTTATGGAATTCGAGCCAGCACACAACGACGGTGCGTTCAAGGCCCGCCGTAGAAAGCATGACACAAAAACATCAGTGAAGCAAAAAAAAAGACGTAAAAATGGAAAAAAAATGTCTCGTCGCTGAAGAAAAACTAAATGATCATCGTTGCAGCTCCCACGTCTGTAACTGACAAATTCCATTTTAAGATGTGTAGAGAAGATGTTTTCCTCATGAATCATGAAAAACCCGAAACTTCAACTTCCAGAAACAAATCAGTCGCAGAGGTAAAAGGATCAAACGTACAGCTCCCAAATCTGTAGCTGACTGACATTTTAAGATGTGTAGCAAAGCCTGTGAATGGCGGTTTTTGGGCGCCTCTTCTCTGAAAAAGTGAGGGAGACGGTAGATTGTTGTCATGTTTGGTGCTCATAGGGACATACGTACATATTACTGACATTTTGCATCACAGGGGACCTTTAAAGGAATACACTAATTAAAGGTACTAGTATAAAAGCAGGATTGTGCACGTGCAGGTCAAGCAGCATCTACCAGGCTGCATCCGATGTGACCTTTAATGACTCCTCACCTGGGCAGAGGAGACAGAAGCCAAGCGTCCTCCCTCCAATTAGAGGCATCCTTTGGAAGACAGAACCATAAACGAGGATCATTTGTTCGCAGAGAGAAAGAAGCTGCACGCTGCCAACGTCAGCAGTATCCATTGAACTATCAAGGTGGCAAATATCTTCGACATTAGTGCCATAAAAAAGAAAAAAAAACCTTTAGGGAGCTGAGAGGTTTTATGAAAAAGACAAGAGCTCCCCTGTGTGCTTCACAGCCAGAGCCTCCTTCTCTCCGTCTTCTCCGTCTTCTACTTCTGCATCAAGTCAGTCACTTTGCCGTTCTGTCATTCGCATCCTATTTGGGATCAGTGCGTGCCGAGGTTAATTATGTTGGAGAAGTTGCACGGCTGCAGATGTGTTCCTGTGAAGCAGGCAATTTGTTACGTGCAAAGTAGCATATGCTTGCCAGGAGCGCAGTTTGTTTGCCCGGCGCCGGCAAATTATTAATATCTTAATTAAGGAAAGTGAAGTGGATTCTCCAGTTTGGCCTGCTGTCAGAGGTTGAGCTCACTTTTGACGCGCTGGCAAAGCTAATCCCCCTCCAGCGTGACTCCAGCGGAAACATTTGCATAGTAAAGGCTCGTGTCGAAGCTCAAGGGCTCTCAGCGCCGTCTAATTACGCTAGAAATGTGCAAAACATACACAGCGATACACAATGGTGCACAACAAGATGCATAGGCACTCATTGTAATAGGCCACATAGACGCCATTTTGAGCAGTTGGGAGCTTTTTAACATAAAATAGAATATAAATATAAAAATGTATTTTACAATACGTAATTATTGATATTCATATGAGCAAAGCAACACCTTTTATCAGGAATTCAGCTGTTTTTGACTGTTTGAAACATGAAAACACGAGAGTTTGATGATGTCGCCAACTAGTGGCCTGGCATGCATATTACAGCATTTTCATCCGGTTTATTTTTGCTGTTTTCATCATTTTATGTGTCCTTCAAGTGAGTGACTCAGGTGTTCATTTAGGTACCGACAAAACCTGGACCTGGACTTACGGTGTCCCACCACACCTTTAGGAGACAAAACAAAGACGTATCTCGACCTAAAGCGTAAGCAAAGCGGTCCACGTCTCCAGCTAATGCGAGACAGACAGCCAGAGAGCGACGCTGGCTGTCTTTCAAGGCCGAGGACGTGCTGGGCTGGCTTTCAAACAGACAGTGAAATATTACCGCGTGAAGGAGAGGCAAGGACATGCGGCAACATGGCCGCCGAGCCTGGAGCAAACAGACGCTCTTGTTTGTCATTCCATGGAAGCACTTCATCTCCGCCGGGCCGCTGTAAACATCTTTCAATAAAACGCCGGCCGCCCGCACAAAGCGCAGTTATCCGTCCTCCTGACACCGGCGGGACGTAACGACCTCACGCCACAGGTCCAAACATTTTTCTGCCTCCTCCTCCTCCTCCTCTGCCGCCGCCGCCGCCGAATGAGGCTGCCTGTGCTCATTAGGGAAGCTCGCCTTTTAAAAAACACAGAAAAACAAGCTCTGCCGTGGCTATTAAAGTCGCCATCGACTTTTTAATTAAGTCTCATAACGGGAGGGTGGCCGGCGTACCACGGCGGAAAGTCGATCCCGTTCCATTTTTGTGCTCGTTGAGGCTTTAACGGGTCCGTTCACGCCATTAGAGCAGCTCCACTTCACACTTCACATCTTAGCCGGCTAATTCCTCATCATGAGTCATCATCCACTTCAACCACCGTCTCTTTTGTCCGCGGCGACAAAGAAAGGAGAAGTTCCTAGGCACTTTTGGAGATTCAAGAGTACTTCATATGAACCACTTTGGGTCATTATTTTACCATTAAATCACATGACTGGCTGAACTGTGGGTGGCCGAAGCAGGATTCCGCATTTAAAACCCTCGGTGTCTCTGCTGTTGCCGGGTAGAAAAGACATAAGACATCACAGCATACCATAACAATCCACAGATACCATGTAAAATGCCCTCTAGTGGCTGTGAGAAGCACAGATATGAAAAAGTGGCTACTACGTATTTGGTTCCTACAAATAAAAAAATCGCCACCAATTCTGAATCACAGTTACACACATTAGCATAGCCATGTGATGCTAAAGTGCCAACATCACACTCACATTTTAACAGCAACATCATGCTAGGTTAGCCTCGTTGCTGAAGAAAAACGAACTTACACCCGCCATGTCTGTAGCTGACTAGTTTTAAGGTCTGCAGCGAAACCTCCTTTTTATCCAAAGTGGCGGATTTAGCCAAGGAGGCGGTCCCGAGGAAGGACGTTTTTCCATCATGACATGAAAGAAAGTCCATCCGTAACCATAATGTACGTACATGTATGCTGTACATTTATAAACGTTCGCGTCAAGGTGTTTTGGGTTTAGTGCCTTGCTCAAGGGCAACTGGTAGCACACTCGGGAGGCCCCTCCAGCATTGAGTCCAACTCGTTTCCAAACCTTCGACCATCTGGTCCCAGAGCCAAGTCCCGATGAAGACACTTGGACGCTAACCTCGGACAGAATTCCAAATGACTCCTGGACTTGCGCTTGACAGGTGACTCAGAGGGAATGCTAATGTTGCTTTGGATTTGTGGATGTTTGGGCGCTGGCGGCTCCGAACTGGCTGGCGTGTCGTTAACTTTTTGATGGTCCGGAATGGCGATGTCGGTCGCGGCTCCTGACCCCGGCGGCTTGTTAGAGGAGGCGGCGTCTTTGTGGGATATGTAAATAGACTCCCAGTGCTTTGATCAGCACGCGTTGTCGAGGACCTTTACCGCATAAAATGTAAGTCACGCTGCTTTGGCGTCTGTGATGGTGGGTGCATCAAAGACGTCGAGTCCGGTCCAGCATGTTGTATCCCACGTCAGGAAGCACGTTGGTGATGTAAATCAACAGACGAGAGTGTCTCTTATTGGTAAAGTAATGGAGGCCGACGTTGTTTGCGAGCTTCAGCTGTTGCCTTAATTGCGGATCTAGCAGCCACATTGCCTCTCATTTGCATATGCAAATGCAGAGTGGGCCAACATGGCTGGCTCCTGGCAGCGCTTCCCCTGTTTGCCCGCAGGAGGGGAAAAGAGGAAAGCGAGATAAACAAACAGATGGAAAGCAGAATTGAATATTGAGATGGAAGGAAGCGTTTAAGAAGTGATGAACGGGGAGTCGAGCACAGCCAAGCGACGGCAGCATCCTCCCTCCGCCTGCACTTGGCCGCCAAAGTCTGATCCCAAGTCTGATCCCAAGTCTGACACCCTCCCCCGCAGGCTCAACCTGAGTCAGTCCGAAAGTGCACTCAAAAGTCACTCAACAGAGCACTGGTGCAAGGATCCAAATCAGATTCAGTCAGGATCACCAGAAAGGCAAAGTCAATTCATATTGAATCCGGAGCAGGTTTTGGTTTACATTGTACAAGGTCTTTAATCATGTTCAAATATGCACTAAAAATTTTGACTCAGCCTGATTCCGTTTTTCATGTTATTAGCCCATTTCTCTCTCTGGTCCGCTTTCCGTGGAATGAGTCCACAATCAAAAACAGCAAGAAACTAAATCAAATCTATTTTTGTACAAGTTATGTGAACCAAAGTCAGATCACTTTGGCATGTGATCTCGTGATGCTTCATTTGAAGTGTTCTCATACGTTAACTATAAATTCTGTAAAATCTTAAAGTGGACTGAAGACAATGAAAACAGCTCTGATTCCATTTCTATCACTAGAGTAGAAAACAGGTGAAATAAAGTCAGAGGTTTTGTTCACACTGCACAATCAAGTGAACTGAAGTGAGAACACTTTAGCATGTGATCTCACAACGATTCTATTGGAGTGTTCACATCTGCAAACAAAAATTCAGAGCGATTCTTGAGTTGATTCACACAGCTAAAATGGATCAGAAGTGGAGTGAAAAAAAAAGATGACTTTGATCCGGAAGTTTTTGTTCACACTGCAAAATTAAGTGAATTGAAGTGAGACCGCTTTCGGATTTGATCTCACAATGGTTCTGTTAGAGTGTTCACATACAGCATGTGAAAAACATTTATACACCGACAGATTAAATGAATCAGAGGTGACAACACTTGATGTGAAAGCAAAAAGAACCAACATGAAATCAGGACTAAAAAAAAAAAACAGTAAAACCGATCTGATGTGGTCTCAAGTCTAAAGTAAATTGCGCCTGAACACAACTTGAGATTAATGTCATATTTATATATCAGCGTAAAAGCCCTGAAATGAGCCGGATAAGCTAACTGTTTCACATGAAAACCTGTTGCATTCTTATGGTGTGTTTACACGCGTTTAAACTGAACTGTGTCAACCTTTGCTGACCCGGCTTTAACAACGTGAACACAATGTCGCCATTAAGGATGTAAGCGTTCTACTCCCGAGTGTCTTTATTGATTAACGTCCTTATTATTATTATTATTAGCGGAACATAAGGCCATGCGGCTTTTAAACCTGTTGCCGCCGACGCTCATCAGCGCGTCTTTATGCGCCGCATGTGTTTGCTGCACATAAATGACACTCCTTCATTTAACGAGCGCCACACAAATGAATGCTCATCTCCGCACTCACTCTGCTGATTATGAGCAGCTCATAATCCCCGTGTCTAATTATATCAATCAGCGACAGCGTGGATGGAAGGCACGCGCGTGATGCAACATATTCCCAGTCCATGCATATATGCATCGCATGGCGTCCCTCTGCTCGCCCGTGTTTATCTGTTTCAGATTGTGGCGAATGTTTGACCGCACGGTTAAAAAGGAGCACCTGCTAAATGTGGCTATTGACACACGTGGAATAAAATGCATTGATCAGCTCCGCGTGTACGTTCAATTCAATCGATCACTGGAGTAGACGAGCTCTCTCTTTAACGCAGGGGTTTCAAACAAGCGGCCCGCGGGCCAAATGTGGCCCGCAGGACACAAGTTTGAGGCCCCGCCTTGATATGAAAGTGTAATGTTAGTGCGGCCCGCGCAAGTTTGATATGGATGCTGTATGGTATCATGTACCCAGAAAAAAATATTACGTTTGATTAATGTTCATGTTAAAGGTTAAATAACTGTTAATAGTTATCCTCCCTATCTGTGTGGAAGTGGTACGTTTTGGGCTATTTAAGTTTAAAGGAAATAACTTGAAGGCTACCGTTTAGGTCGCTAGCTCTCTAGTTTGCGAGTTAGCATGTGTCTCAAGACCCTGCAGTTGCGCAATATGTTGTAAATAAAAAAAAAGTATAAATGTGACTATAGTCGTGTTTTGTCACGTCTACAGGGCTCTAATAATGCTTTGTTCATTTTAATCTGAAAAAAATAATTTGTCTACCCACCAACTATATGTGGTTTCTTAAGTTTTTATTATTTGCCGTTTTATTATTATTATTATATTTATTGATCACTGATTGATTGATTTTCTTTATTCTTGACTTGTTTATTTTTCATCTTATTTTGTACAGAAAAATTAAGATATTTGAGAACAGTGGAACCAAAGCACTGAAAAAGTTTGTATATTTTTCTGTTTCTAATAAATGCGTTTTTTTTTTTTTGGAAAACCTGATGCGGCCCAGCCTTGCCCAGACCCCAGCTCCAGTGGCCCCCAGGTAAATTGAGTTTGAGACCCCTGCTTTAACGTCAGCGTTTGCCAGTAGATAGCCTTTTTTTACACTTGACCATGCAAACTGATGATTTCTATGATATTTTCTGCTATTAATAATAATAGATTTACAATATATACTTATGATATTTTTGTTCTTTGACTGGAAGGTCATAAAAAGTACACTAGTAGAATGTCAGTTTTATTCTTATGATAATAAATGGCCGTTGCTGTACATTACCTTGATGGGAGCAGACAAATGTCCCCAAAATCTTCTTTTATTCCATCTAATCCCATTGCCGCTTTATTGCCTTCATTTGTCTGCGCCGCGGCTTATTGGCAGTCCCGACTGATGCTTTTTGGCCATCCTGACGGAGGCGCCACCTCCAGTCGACTGGCATCATCCGTTACCTGTGACGGAACATATTGGATTATTGATCCTGTCAGGGAATGCGTCTTTGTAGGCGTTCAAAGGGACCGGCTTGGCCGCCACAAAGCTATCATGGCCGCCGCCCCCCTCCGCCCCACCTCTGCCACTCTTTGAGATAGCCGAGATGTCACTGATCCAGATGATCGGGAAGGTTAAAGTGTGACGAAGAAAAGAAAAAAGGATCACAGAACCCTACATGAAACACACAAGTGGATTGGATTACACCAGTGGTTCTCAATTATCTTCTGTCATGTCCCCCCCCAGAAATGTTTTAACACCTCCTCAAACTGAAGTGCTATTATATGTATTTATTTACAATATTACTACTGTACAGACTGAATTAAAAAAGTAAGAAAATGCAACAAAAAGGAAAGTTGTGAAGCTTACACAAAATGTGTACATGTTGGCAGGTCTGCACTCACATTGAAAGTACACCCTTCCTCTCCCTGACAGTTTTTTGTCACAATATTACTGACACTGATGTCACAACATTACAATTTCTCTCACCAAAAAAAATGAAATTCTCTCAATTCCTAAATGTTTTTATTAGATTTTTAATATTGGATTTTTTGCCAAAAACTGATATGCCAATATTGTCCAACTCTCAATTTGTGATACTGATATCAGCCGATACCAATACCGATCTCGTATGTAACATGACATCTCCTGTGGTGGAATGAACACATGTGTTGTTGTGTTACAGTATTTTTCGGTTGTGAACATCGGTAAAAAAATACCATACCATATACGATACCATATACTTTTTCTTTCCAAAACTCAACATGAGTTGATATTCTGGTAATATTTAAAATTTGTCTCTTGTAATATTCTGACTTCACACACATACATATAATAATAAAAGAACGCTTTATTACAAGAACCAATGCAATATCAGTCAGCGCGACTATATTAAAGTCAAGCTGAGTGCTGAACACAATGTGCTCAACATTTTGTACTTTTTCTGTTTGTGTATGGAACATTTCTATGGAGATATTTGACTTGCAGTGAAAATAACTCGACAAGGAGTCATCTCATCACACATGGGCTCGCGATGCACTTGTGACGGTGTGTGTTATGGCACCTTAAAGACATATTTCCACCTCATTTATGGTCGCATGTCATCTATTAATACTGGCGACATCCTCCCAGGTTCTGCAAAGCTTATGATTAATCGAGGAAGTGAGGAAAACAATCAGAGGGGTGTCGAGTCATTAATTTCCATCCGATATTTGCCATCTAGCACTCTGCATTGTAACACCCGGCACATTTTCTTCTACATAAAGCATCATTTTTCTTCTGCAGCTATTAGTCTGCTTTATGAAGCCTTATTGCAGCAAATTGCAAAGGCGGGCGATGTAATCAGAGACATTTAAATATAGATTGCATACAAAACAGCTCTTCCTGGTGCGCTTTGAGACGTCACGGCGGCAAAGCGAGCCTTATTGCGGCCTAATGCACCTCATAACAGCGCACATCAACAAACACGGCCCAAGTGCACGTCTATTAGGCCTAATGACAGCCAATGGATGGACGCCGGTGTCCGCAGAGAGGCGAGATGAAGCCCAGCAGGCGGCCGCCGCAAACAAAACGCTGCCCCGCCACTAATATGCAGACGGAAAACAAATTCAGACGGAATATTATTTCTCTTCTGATGGGTGGCTCGTCTCGTTACGTGACCGGCAGTGTTTTCGGATGATAAAATTGTTGTTGTTCCACGTGAACGTAATTGTTTGTGTCACTCGCGCGAGGGACGTGGGCGCCCGCAAATGGAGAAAGTTAGGCGACTTGAAGTTGAGAATTCATTTACATGTTATGATGGAGGGAGAGGGGTGGGGGTGTGTGGGGGGGCCTTCATTAGAGCTTTTCATTGCAGAGTTGGGGGGGGTTAAACCTTGTAATGTTATTCACAGCGTTAAAGGGCACAAACAGAAGCGGCATTAGCCGCGATATGAATGTGAGCGAAGGCAGCAATGTGGTCATAATTATGTCACAGGGAGGACGAAAAGCAACCCCCCCCCCCCCAAGCAGGCTTAATGTTCTCGCCGCTCCACTTCAGACGAGGGCCAGCAGGCCTAATTGGCAACATGCGGCCTAATCAGAGCGGCCGCATTGTCTTGCTTAGAATTTTATCCCCATCCTTGTATCAATTTTCAACTAAATTAGCCCGCTCCACCAGAGAGGCTGCGGAATTAGGCTGCGAGCAGAAGCAATCACATACGCTATCTGCCAGAGTGAGGCCGCTTGGAGTAAATAAAGTCTTTTTTGTGTGAGTGGAATAACCACACCAGGCTTCACTGGGCGTCTAGAAAAAGCAGGGAAAATAACACAAAAGAACTCAGCAAGCCATCAGCGGAACCTTTTTGATGTTACCGCTGTTTAGTCTTTAAAATGACTTGTAGAGAGCCCCCTGGTGGTTGGAGGAATTAGCCAACGTAGAGACAAGACCGGTTTATGCTCTCAGAGTCTTTCTATGCAACACGAACAACTTCTAGCATATCAAAGTGTAGAGTAAAATCCCAAATGCCAAGTGTCAAGTTTCCCAAACTTTGTCTGTATACAAGTTAATTACGTAACATCTGCCACCTTCTGCCGCAGCATTGCAGTAGGATTCAGGTCAGGACTTTGATGAGGCCACTCCAAAGTCTTCAGAACCCAAGTTGGTTTAGGCTTGAGGTCACCAACAGATGGCTCTACATCCTCCTTCAGCAGAATCCACGCTTCCATTCATAACAGCAAGTCCTCCAGGTCCTAAAGCAGCAAACCAGCACCGGACCATCACACTACCGCCACCATATTTTACTATGGTGTTCTTTAGCTGAAATGCAGCTTTTACGCCAGATGGAATGGGACACACAAAAAGTCAAAAGGTCGTTTCCCAAAGGTTTTGGAGATCTTTTTGTGGATAATGGCTCTCACTGTGGTTCACTGGACTTAGGATGTAAGTGTCCATGTCTGCTGGCTTGCAGGTGAAGGGTGAAAATACGGCAATTCGATCCCATGTAGAGTAGAAGTCTGTGCTGTGTTCCCTACTTTTGGATTTTAAATCAAGTTTCTTTAATTGACCGTCCATCTGCCATTCGTTCGTGGCGTGTTGGGAAAGTAGAATGAATGATGAATTATCACGATGAAGCTGCAGAAACACTCAAGCCCAGCAAGACCAGGCAGGACGTCCTGATGCTGGTCGCCACGCCAGCAGGAGGGGCGGGTACATGGTGCCGGTCCACCTGTCTCTGGCTCGCTGTTGGTGGCCCCCATGTAGCTGAAAGCCTCTGATCTGGTCCTGAGAGCTGCTGCTTTGGTTCCACTGCCAGAGAAAAACACTCTGCTGCCCCCCTGTGGAAAAAGGCCATACAAGCAAGCAGGCTTCATTTTTAATTGATGACAGCAGGGCGTCTTTTCCCAAAGGTGTGCTCCAGCTTGGGTCCTGCAGGTCGCAGGGCGGTGTCACCAGCCTAAAGTCCGTCATCAGTGCGGCTTTGTGACCTTTGTGTCACTGTTTTGGTGATAAATGAAGCCGGTGAGATCATTAGGGATCCTTTAAGGAGGCAGCCACCCACGCTGGTTGTTGTACTGGACCTCCTATTAACCTCCTGCTCATTTATCCGTAATGATCCACCCGCCGCTCATTAAAAGTAGCTCCCAAACAAAAAGCCAGTTACGGGCGGACATTTCCAAATGCTGTGCTCGTAAATGTTCCCTCACACCTCATTTCGGGGCTCCATTATATTTCTACGGGTGAATAAATTCCTCCCCGCTTTGATTTCACCTGGATCGGCCATCGTGCTTGTCAGCGTTCATTAAGTGTGCTGCTGAATTACGACTCCTCCTCCTGCACCCACCCAACGCAACAGAAGTGGGCTTTGTGTGCTCCCCCAGGCGCACTTCCGCCGCCGCCGCCGTCCTCACTTTGTTCAGGAGGGCCGTAAAGTGGCGGCCAAAGCTTCTGTTTTTATACGCTTTCCAAAGCAATCCTTTTAGCGTGAAGCCGCGACAATCATCTCCGTCCAGCCACGGAGGATTCCACCGAGCCAGCAACGTCCTCCGCTGACCTTGAAGGTAAAAACCCTCGTACTTTTTGCCTGCGAACATACTCCTGAAGTCACACAAAAGTGTCAAACATGGAGTTCTGCAAGATGTCCGCATGAGTTTGGAAAGTTCGGCTCAGCGAGCATGAAAGGATGAACTTGGTGTACGTTCATGCCCCTCGAAATAGCAAACTGCAAGTCACGAACTCAGCCCTCAGCTCATGAAACATCCCAAGTGTACACGCCTCTACAAAACACAATCCTAATTCTTTGACATATTTGGAAGTTTTTGAAAGTATTTGAACTTTTTTACAGTAATTTGCCCAACACTAATGGCAACTTGAATCTTGTTTTAATCACTTGAAGAATCTGAAGCTGAGGAAAAAACAAACATTCCTCGAATCTGACAATATTCCACATAATGTGGTTTATATCGCTGTTGTGTAACAACAGTTCCCACTATGATCCACTACACAGCTGAGATGATAATAAAGTAATATGCAGTATTCTGGTCACTCGGCCTCCGTGACGTTAAAAGACATAACATTTCAACCTGCAGAGCCACGGCCACATGACACGCCATGGCTGAGATGAGTGGGGTAAAGAAAAAGGCTCATTCCATGTGGAAGTGGTACTTTTGGCGCAGGTAAAAAGAGGCAGGATATTAACACTTTCCATATTTTGGTCATTTTAAGCATAACCGGAACTTCCTTCCTGGTTTTCACATAGCAACATAGAAAGGAAGACGCTAGCACCTAGCTAGTCTGGTGCGGCAAGGTGTCACATTTTAATGAATATTGAATCCTACTTCAGGGAAATTCACTAAGAATGTCTGGAACCAATTAACCGTGACAACGAGGGACGACGATAGATTGTAAATCTATTCTTGATATAAAATGTGTAAAAATATGCAAGGAAATCCAGCTTCCTTAGCATATTAGCGTCAGTTGCCATTTTGAGACAATATAGTAGCTTGTTGTAATGGGCGAGGGAACATCTATCACAGTCATCGCTTCACAACACGCCGAATGAAAGCTCAGCACACGGTGACGTCCCACGATAGCGCCTTGTGTTTGGATAGCGCCAGGACCGGGTCTGTTGCCGGTGTCAGCGTCTCTAATCAGCTGTTGGCAGCCATGAGAGCGCGAGGGGGTGGGCGGGCGTCCCCGTGGCGGCGCCCCGGGTCGAAAGCAGGTTTGAAGTTTAATGATGCCAGCTGCCAACTCTGCCAGGCTGCGAGCGCTAACGAGCTGGCACCGAGCGCGGACTGGGCCGCGGCGCCCGCACCTGGAAATGTAGCACACGTTTTCCAAGAGGGTGGGGCTGTGAGGAGGGTGGCGGCGGAGGAGGGGGTTGCTGGAGACCCAGGCCCAGCACCAAGAGCCCCGAGTCTCTTTGAAGAGCGCCCAATTTCCATATTTCATTAGGCGGCGCTGACTGACAAGGCCCAGCCAGATGTTCTATTTTCAGCTATTTAAATTTTGACCTGCTTTCCTGCAAAACAGACTACATCAAAACACAAACACCACGCGTGATGGCAACGCTTTTCCTTCTTCACCTGTCCCTCCCCCTCCCCCGGTGAAAGCATGAACACATGAACGCCGCATGAAAGACGGAACATCTGGGTCTCCATTGTGCTGGAGGTCACATGATATTTCATCTCTGGGATCAAACCCGCGGCCTTCTACCACGGTGACGGATGCGAGCTACACTTGGCGACATAAAACACGCTCGCGCGCGGCTTTGTCGTCCCTGAGATATCGTTCCTCTCCCAAGAGTTACTAAGTGGCCGCCCATCCTTCATGCAAAAACACATGGACAACCATGACCTTTTGGGGGCCCGCCGCAAACGGAGCTCTGTCATCCTGTGACAAGGCTCAAAGGATCAATGAGAGTTTGTGGAAATAAAACTTCCTTGACAAAGTCCCCGTCCGCTGCCAACGCCGCCCTGTGATGCACCTCCGCATTTCTATCTGCTTATGCAGTATGCGAGGAAAATACATTCATTCATTTTCTTAAGGTCGCGGGGGTGCTGGAGCCTATCCCAGCTGTCTTCAGGTGAGAGGCGGGGTACACCCTGGACTGGTGGCCAGCCAATCACAGGGCACATATAGACAAACAACCATTCACACTCACATTCATACCTATGGACAATTTGGAGTCGCTAATTAACCTAGCATGTTTTTTTGGAATGTGGGAGGAAACCGGAGTACCCGGAGAAAACCCACACATGCACAGGGAGAACATGCAAACTCGACACAGAGATGGCCGAGGGTGGAATTGAACCCTGGTCTCCTAGCTGTGAGGTCTGCGCGCTAACCACTCGACCACCGTGCCGCCAGGAAAATATATTTTTGGTGAAAAATCCTCCGACAGTATGACAGTGGCGTACACCAATGAGGCTTTAATGATCGCTGCACAAACACGCTAATCTTGCGACTTGATCTAAATAAACGCTGCCGAATTCCGCACACTCTCATGTCTCCGCCAGCCGACCTTCGGCATGACCTTTACAAGGCAACGTGCTGCAGTCTCGCCCCAAATCATTTCCTCCTCATTATTTTTCCGATGCTATGCGTTCAGTGGGGGCAGAAGGGGGCCGAGGTGAGGTGGCGGTCAGGGGTCGGGAGGGGCGGGGTTAAACACGGAGGTCAGTGCGGCGCGTCCTGCGAGGATTGGACGCGGCCAGAAGCATTTACACCCTCAACCTGCCGCTGACCTGTGCTGGAAACTGTCAGGCACTGAAGCGGTTGCCATGGTAACATGCAACTGCCACAGCCCTGCTTTTAAAAAGGAAAAAACGACAATTAGGAAGCACTTTATTGTACAAAACCATTGAATAAAGTGAAAGTTAAACGTGTTGTTTTCCAGGCAGGATGTGATTCCATGAAGGCAGTCCAAGTTTAAAAATGAAGTCGAGACGCAGCAACTAATGACATGATAAAATCGCACTCATTGTAGGGGAGGATGGTTCGCACATTGCCTCCATGGCGTGAACGGAAAAGAAGGCTTCGTGCAGAGGTGCACACATGAAGAAGGTGGGTGGTGTGAGATTTAGACGAGGGCGTCTGTTCAAACACAAAAGGTCTTCTTGACATTTTGTGCACGGCGCTGGCTGCTCATCCTTGTCGCTTCCCCGCCGTCTCTGACGCTGAGACATGTTGACATTTACAAACTTATCAGACCGCGAGCGCTGATATTCTAAAAGACCCGAACGCTCCACCGGCTCGTTCTTTGCTAAATTGTTGCTTTTCAAAAACAGCTCAATCTTTGCAAGCTTTTTGGTGACGTCGTCACATGAACCGCTTCGCCACCAGGGGGCGCCAGCTGCACACCGTGGCAGGGTTTTAAAGTGTCCAATGATGAGGTTGTGGAGCGCAACAAAGACGCCAGTGGCACAAAAGTGATGAGAATGAAGGAGAAATGACGTTCAATGTGACCGCAAATGAAAACTGAAGCAGACATGATAAAACATGCTGAGCCAGGACAAAATAAATTCCAATAAAACAAACGGGTTCTTTTCTCTGTAAGGAGGAGAAAAGACTCCTTTCACTTTATTGACAGCCATCCAAAATGGAAGACGACAAAGACAGGCTCTGAAAGGGAGTATGCGATGAGCAAATTAAATATGTGTCAACCATTGTGCGGGTTTCGCCTCTGCAGCCCTCAGTATCCCAGAAGAAGTCCAAAGCAATCGGCCAATCAGTGTGCGTTTGTTCCGGCAGACAGACGGGTTTAGAAGTCGGGACCTTCCTTCTTCAGTTTGCTGTAGTCCATGTTCACAGCGAAGAACTGATGAGGACAATGGAGAACAAAAGCTTGTGACGACTCGCAAAATGCGGAAACCGAAGTCACGGGAGTTTCCGGTCCTGTCCTGTAGGTGGCGGCCATCCATAATTTTCTTTATTTGCGGCTTGGTCGTTATTAGAGGTGGAACGCCAGTCACTTTTATTGTTCATGTTGCTCTGAAATGCTCCCGTTCATATCACTTTGCTGAGTCTACTACTGCCCGAAGTCAAGAACTCCATGTTGTGTTGCTGCACATTTTTTTGGATTCAAACCAAAAAGCTCAGCATTACCTGTCACTGAGTTCTGCATCATTGCAAATTAGAGAAGGACACAAGACGAGACGATACACGACATTGGGTTGAGAAAGAGATGAGATTTCAACATAAAATAAAATACATACAAACATGACAAGATATTTTAATCTACTAATTTAATGTTTACTGACAAAAGGGCTCACTCCATTCATGCTGTTTTAAGAAGAAATGTACCAAGGTGCTGAAACCAATGCATATTTTGAAACCTTTTCGTACCTTTTTGAAAGCGAGAGACTCGGAAAACAGACATGCATGTACTTGGCAATAAATTAAAGCAAAGTTATTATGTTTATTTTCATTTACTGTGTGATTTACTTTGTCATACCTGTCCTAATTGCCACAAGACGTTTATTTCTGAACAAATAAAATTGTCAATCTTTATTGATCTTTTGACACCCCAACTGAACACGCATTCAATAAGTGGTTGCAGAAGCCGCCACGTCTGCCATGCCTTGGAGGATTTCTCCAAAATGGAAAAAGCTTTACCCATGGGTCCATGCCGCACCAGATTCATTTGAGTAGATTTTTGTTTCATCTTGGCAACTAAATATTAAGAACTGCCTTCCTTCAGCCGCAGAGCGTTAGTACCTATGAATAACCCCTCTTTCATTTGGCAAAGATCCCTACGACAACTCCTTTAAAACATACCTTGTACTGATCAGTCGGGGCCATCTTGTTCCAGGGCTCCGGGTTGTTCTTGCGATCCCAGCTGCCAAGAAGCAGGAAATATAGTTTAAAAGTGCAACATACTGTCTGGACAATTAGCATCCTTACCAGACATCCGGGTTCTTCAAACCCAGGCGAGCCAGGTACAGCATGGACATGGCAGTGCCGCCTCCAATGAAGAAAAAGAGTGGAATCAGCTGCAAGGATCAAGAGAAGAAAGGATTTTCGCATCAAAAAGTGCATCAAAGTAGGTATTTCTGTCACTATTCTACAGGTGGGGGGGGTTAGATTGCTCTAGAGTTAAGAAAGTCGATTAGTTTTGACGTGCACGCTGTACATCTTGCTAACGCCACTTTGCCTGCTGACGCGCTAACTGTATGCTATTTACAGCCAAAGCTAGCGCCTACTTTACTGGCTTATCGCTCGGTGAGTCTACGACCTCACTTGACCCCCCAATCATACCCAAACACAGGTTTTAAACATTTAAAAACGCATTACGAACACATACACGCTAGGAAACGACGCTAAAGCTGCGTTGTAAACCGTTTGGGAAATGTTTTAAGAAGAGCACGAGAGCGTGTTACAGCTAGCTAAACTGCTAGCTAAACTGCTAAGCTAACTAAAATCCACAGTTGAAGCAAGTTTGGAAATCATCACGTCTTCGGTGTTTGGTGGGATTAAAGTGAAATTTACTTACAGCTGGGTGGTTTCTGAGTTGCTTGCGGACTGTGGCCAGCATGTTGAAAAACCTGCAGTGTTCTTTCTCCCAATTTGTACACAAGTCAAAAGATTACTGGAATCCAGACAACACGATTTGGTCCGCGAGATGAGGCGGAAGACGAGACCTTACATAGAAGGCCAGACAGATTGCCTGACTGAAAGGCGCAACAATATAAATATGTTACTACGATTATTGATTATCATTAGTTTCCATCATACCAAGTAAATTTCAACAGTGTGTCAGAATTATTTATACAAATGTATTTTTATTTTTTAATGTATTATTTTCATTTTATTTCTAATTCTAATTTCTCATTAGTTCTGTTTGGAGCAGGCAAAACTACAACGGCCAGAATGTCGCAACTTCTGTTTTTCCTAAAAACATGTAATATTTCTTGCTTCTTTCTTGCACGTAATGGCTTTACATTATCAAGTATTGTAGGGGGTTCTTAACTTGTACATTACTATAAAGTGACGGATGTTTTTTTTTCTTTCAAATCGTATCTTGATGGGTTTCAATAAGAGCGTACCAGCCATACCACCCTGTGGCAGCCAGGAGGTGCTGTTTCTCATTTCAAAGGAGGAAACTTACTCTGAATCATATGAAAATTATTTTAATCCTAAGGTTTTATGAAAAAAAATCATATTGTATGCCATTCAAATATTTATAATTACGTTGAGAAACTGCATACGTGCAGCGGTTTTCATTGGTTCTTACGTTTCATACGTTTTAATGTTCCGTTCCCCGGCCCAATGAGAAAGGAAGGAAGGAAGCATAATAATTTCCCTTTAATACAATGTGTAGAAATTAAATTTAAAAAAAACATTAAAACAAAAAAAATGTAAAGCCGTTGTACTGTATTTCATAAATGACAATCATTTGCACTACATGTGATAAGACATTTGCAAGCAACGTGGTTTACACTGTGGGGAGTATACAAGTTAAATGCCGGGATGATGTCCTTCATGGCCAGCTTGTGGAAAACATATGGACGTCTGTTGAATATGATGCCATTCACTGAAGATATGATCCCAAAGCAGGTTGACGCCGAACATGACTGGCAAGGACTTTCTTTGTTTTTTATTAAAAATGAGGTAATTGGAGCCGCAGCCGACAGTCCTAAAGGGCTGCAACGGTAAATAAGGTACTGGCTTTAGACCGTTTCCCTGCGTAAGGCTGGAACCGTTTGTCTCTCCTGTGCTCCAGATGCTTTAACGTGCCGTCTTTTTGGGGCCTTTGCCAAATTTAGCATCCAATCCGAGACCTAAGAGCAGACAAAAAGGTAATACACAATGAAAGAGAATTATTTTTTTTTTTTCATAAATAAGCACATGAAAATGTCTCACCAAGGAACACCAGGATGGTCCCGAACCACTGCATGCTGCTCATGACGTTCCCAAAAAGAATGACGGAGCCCAGGATGGTGAAGAACTTGCGCGTGGTCGTGACGATGGAGCAGGTGAGCGGGCCGAAGTACACCACCGTCATGAAGATGAACGTCTGATTGCAACAGGAAGTGATGTGAATTTTGGCATACGTGTCTTTATTATTTCACCGTTATCCACGCCGCGTTCACTCGCCCACCTGGCCCAAGGCGCTGGTCAGCCCGAAGAGAAGAATGTTGTACAAGATGCTGGGGTAGCGTTCAGTGAAGCTCAGGAACTCCCACACCTCGCCTGTCCACAACACGACTGCAGGCACAAACATGAGACAACCGATGTGTTGGTAATACCAGTAGTGTAGCTATGGCGCCACCAAGTGGTCACTAGATAGACAGCTAGGCAAATACAGTGGCTAGAGATCCTTGCATGGATAGCTCACCTAGTCCCAGCACCAAAGTGGACCACAAGTTGATGTTGAGCATCATATGGTTGGCGCTCGTTTGAAAGCGAGACCTCATGTGGTCCTGGGCCACGCCTGTCAAGCCGTCCAACGTCAGCGAAGCCAGCTAGCATGACAACAAGGACCACATATATTCTGTATAAACAAAAACACCCTGAAACAAATTAGTGCAAACTTTTACAAAATTCTCACCAAAAGCATTTCCCCGAATCCAAAAAAGTGGTCATCTGCCAGCCCGGAGCTCTTGTTGGGCTTGTAGAGGAAGAGCGCCACGCCGCTCACGATCAGCAGCACACACAAGTACTTGGCCATCGGGTACCGCTTCCTCAGGATGGTCACGCCCAAGATCATCACTGCGGTGACACAACATCAACCTGCCATGGGCCATGGTTATTTTTTTTTTTTTGGGGGGGGGGGGGGGGGGGGAGTGGAATACCCACGTGGACGTGGCATGAGAGCGCAACATGTGTACGCATGAGAGAAAGTGTGTCTTTTCTGATAATCGCACACTCAGCGGGTAAGCCTGTTTACTTTGTGTGTACTTGGAAAAGTTCTATATGCAGTGGAACCCTCCCACTGGCTATTTTTAAAATGTGTTAAATACATATTTACACATTTAGCTGTTAATATTAAGATCATTTTGCGCCTCAAACTACATTCAGGGCCTGAACTTGAAACCTAAACCAGAATAATAGAACAAAATCAATGTTGAGAGCGACAAATGCATAAATGTTGGACCCGTTTTCGTCAATGTTGACTTCAGTGGGCACTTTTTGGCAATAATGGCCGCCGTGGACCAGGACTTGATAGTTCCACATTCATGTGGCATGCTTGAGCATTAAGGTCCCCTCACCTGGAATGGGCTTGCAGGATTTCCCCAGCACCTATTCACAAAAAGAATCGTTTCTTTAAGAACCCTCGTCCCCAACATCTCCATGCGCTTGGCCTGAGGCAGGCAGGTGAGACAAGACGCACCTGTGTGGGGTAGTTGACATACTGGAGGGCGGAGTTACTGGACACCATGGCTCCCAGGTAGGAGAGCGAGCACAGGCCGTACAGCCAACTCCTGGTGGCATCCGGCTTGGACCCCTCGAAAAACTGGATCACTGATGAGCAGAAGAAGGAAGACGGGTATTGAAGAGGAAATGCAAAGGTTCCCCAGAGGTTGAATTTGGCCTACATTTCGAGGAAATGCGCTTCATTAACTTCAAAAGAAGAAACAGACTCAATAAGAAGAATGTGAGAAAAGTAGTTATGCATTGTTACAAATGTAATATTTATCAATTCACTTTTGAACGATATTTTCGTGTTTTCAACTTCACCATCATTACTTACAGATCCTGGCAAAGACAGCGTTGATGATGCACTGGATGAACACCAACGTCCAGGCGAATCTAAACTTCTCCTTCTGGTCTCCCTGGCCGTACTCCCCTCGAGTGCTGTGGAAAATAATCACAATATTGATAAGTTAAGTGCAAGTGCAAGAGTGCAAGCATTGTCTAATAACTAGTTTGCATGTAAAGAGGCAGGCGGAAGAGAAATGTCATCTTTTAGAAACCAGATATGATCCCTGAACCAGCCATGGGACATTCCACCTGTGTCACGGCCCACTTTGACATTATGTGATAAGCATAAGCAACTTTATTCATGATCATATGTAAGTAGAGGCCTTGCTTATGAACGTTAAATAAATGATATATACACTTTTATCAGTTATGCGAGGAGATTGTCTGCTGTCAACATGCGTCACATCAAAAGTACTTACATGGTTTCTTGTAGAATCCCGTAATAAAAATAACACACAAAGACGCCCAGGAAACACACGATGAACCGCAGCCGCATGTTGTCCCACAGCGACGCGCCTTTGGGAGCTCCTTTGCCCGCAGCCATGCTGTCTGCCACCAGTTCAGGTATGGAAACCGACACCGCCGCGCTCCCGGTGCCTCTCACACCGACGTCCCGCTCCACTATCGCCGATGTCCGGAGCCCGGAGAGGGAAATGGGTCCCTTCAGCTTGCTTGCAAGCGATACTTAAAAATAAGAGTATTTTCTCCAGCAGCTATCATTATTGTTTATTTGTCATTTTCTTTGGATTTCTGGAGTCTAAATGTGCTGCATTCCTCGACAGACAAGAGGAATGTGCAACAATGGGCTTTTGGTGTTTCCATGCAGTAATTGCAGGTTTTATTCAGTCGCGACAGGAAAATTGCTTTAGTGAAAGGACCCCAAAATGACATCGGCAGAGTCGCTTGAAATCTTTTAATCGATTTAATGTTTGAATACAAACCACATTTTACGCTATTTACATTGACGTTATGTATGTATTTATAATACCGTCCATTGGGTATTACGTATGTTTTAAAATATTTGAGTGCATATTTGTATCATGGCAATGTTTCAGGGCAGCTATAAAGAAAATGTGGTCCTTTCTCAAAAACGTCGCATTGGCTTCTGTCGTCTCCGTATGTGGATTGAATCTATTGGTCCACACAACACAGGCATTATTCTCTTGACCAATCATAGAGTGGATATCTTTGAAAAGGGCGGGGTTTGTGCTATCCAGTATGGTAATTTAAATCTTTGACACGACAGTCGACCAACAAAAACAAGAAAGCATTTTTTTGAGTTATTAAAAACAAATGAATGTACAGTGTACAAACACATGATCACAAAGTTATCTTAAACCTGAAAATAAAATAAAAGGCTTTTATTGTCACTGTACAATGACCTTTGGAGCAGTACCCAGTCAGTGCCATTCAAACGCTAAACACACAGAGAATAGAACTCCCGATTTTAACGTTTTTTGGTTTGAAAAGAAGTCTTCTTTGGGTAAGTAAAGCTAATAAAAATCGTATAAACAGAGACATTCGTTGATTTGTCCTGTGAGGTTAAAAAAAAGCAAAACAGTAGTGATTAAAAAAGCAATTCTTAACACATGAACTCCGCCCCCCACCTGTAACGCTTAAAGTGGTTTAGTCCTGCAAGGCACCACGTTCCACGCCCTCACTGCATGCCCAGATGCCTGGTGGGGGAGGCCTGACCCGGGCAGCCAGTGACGGGGGAGACGGACAGGCCGCGGAAGAGAAGGTCCATGGATGGCAGGAGGGGCTTCAGGAGGCTGACGGGGCAGAACGCCGAGCCCCCGTGCGGGGTGAAGTTGACCTTGTTGAGGTCCGGGCAGGTCGGCTGGAGGAGCGGCTCGTCATCACGGCGGCTGGACCTTCGAATAAGACACGTGAGGGTTCATCTACACGTCCGTAGTGAAGCGCTGTGGTTTTTGGCAATGAGGCTCAGCGGTGCAACTCACGTGGATTCCTCGCACACTCGGACTCGGTCGCAGCCTTCCGGCGGCTGACGCTGGAAGGAGAAGCTTTGGTTGGGACACGGCGAAGGCGAGCAAGGTGGCAGCAGAGGCGGATCGGCTCCATAAGAAGAAAAGATGGTGGAAGGAGATGGACACGGGATCTCTGTCAAATCCAGACCCAAATACTCTTTACCATCTACCATCACAAGACACCACACCAGGGAACAGACGTCTGACCTTGATCTCCGATGGGGGACGGCGACTGGGACGGGGAGAAAAGCGGCGGGTTCAAGGGAGACGGCGAATCAGACGGCGACAAGAGGGATGGATCCAGACAACACGGCGACTGAGAAGGAGACAACAAGGACGGATCCAAGGGCCCGGGAGACGACTCGCTCTGGGAGCCGCTGCTGCATCTCCGCACCGGAGCAGGAGCCCTGTGTCCGTCTGGGATGTCCAAGATCTGGAGAAAGGTCGAGGAAGGTCAAATAATCCACATCCTCACTGGTGCTGATGTGTGAGCATCCAAACCTCATGTTGGTCGTCCCTCTTCTCCGAAACAAACACCTCCTCCAGCTCCAGGTTGAGACCCTCCACGCTCCGCCGCAGCCGTGAGGCCAGCCTGCTCAGCGGCGCCAGCGGCGTCGTCTGGGAGGGAAAAAAATTCAAACACTTTTCCTGCACCTTTGTGCTAAATATTATGCTATGCTAGGTGATGTTATCTTGTATTATATCAATGTTATGTATAATGCTATATAACATGCTATGCTATGCTACCTGTGTAACGCCTGCCGCGTGACTTCCCGGCTGGGAATGATGCGTCAGCTCGTGCGCCGACACGGAAGGAGCGGCGTGGCGTGATCGTTTCTGCAGCTGCTGCCTCAGTTTGGCCACCTGGGGGCAGTGCAGGGACAAGAAGGTCACTCGCTTTTCCTGAATGTTTGCGACAAGAAGAAGAAGAAGAAGAAGAAGAGACGATGGCGTGATGGTGAGATGCGTGCCTCCTTCAGGTGCTCGGCGCTGCCCCATGAGGCCGAACGCTTGTGTCCTCCCAGGCCTCTCCTCGACCGCGCCTCCTCCGCCCAGCAGTTTGGCGTCTGAGAGAATGAAAAACCGTATGAGGAGGTGTTTACGTGGATCTTAAAGATCTTAGCATCCAACCAGTCTGACGGCAGGTGTGGTCGCCACCTGGCAGGAAGCGGCTGCTCAAAGACAGCAGCCTGAAGGCCCACTTCCTCTCGCAACATCCAGACCCACATCACCATCAAGACTATAAATAGTCAGGGTGCAGCTATCGGCATTCTACACCTCACACACACACACACACACACACACACACACACACACACAACACTACACTGTACCGTTTTCTTCACATGGACCCTGGATCTCCTACCAGACGGTCTGTAGTCCATCACTGACCCCCCAAGCTCAGACTTTTGTGCTCCCAAGCCCCCCTTGGGACCATCCCGTCACCGTCACACACACGCAAGTCGCATGTCGTGGTTACGACACACACCAGAGAGAGAGAGAGAGAGAGAGAGACGTTGTCCTCGCCGTCCCGTCCAATGTCTAAATAAGTCCAGTAATGGCGTGGCATGGATGTATAAAGTTACAACACATGGCGCCCTCCGCAGCACGCCAGTGAGGGGGGGGGGGGGGTCATGGGACGTGGAGCTATAAAAAGCCCCCCAAAATGGCACCAAAGTGACACTTGCACTCACGGTGGAACGTTGGGAGGGACGGCGACGCCAAATGCTGACACGGCATAGCTTCACCGCGTTAAGTCAACCAATCAGAGCACAAAGTCAGCGTTTCAGGGCGTGGTCACATATTTTGGATGGCATCGTCAGCCTGGAAATATATTTTATTGATTGGAAATATTCCTAAAATGCACTTTTAAGGAAAGGCTCAACTTCTGAACTAGACAGGTCATCTTTGCTTCAGCGTTGCCCCCTTGTGGCAGATGATAGATTACATCTAATGAGTTCTACATCATTGGAATCCAGCCCAGCCAATGGCAAGAATCTAACAGCCATTTATAATCTCTTCATTTATGTTTTTCATTTTCTCCTACGATTTCTGATCAACATTTTCAATAAAAGCAACTGTTGAGATTAACTAGATTATCTTCTAAATTCATTATACTTCACAATCTTATTACATATAATTATAATACGCTTAGGTACACTCAATTACACTGGTTAATAAGGAACCAACCTACCTGCCTAATCACTACTCATTAGTTCCTCAGTAACTACTCTAAATGTGTGTACCTTAGCCATTAGCTCCTCAGTAACTACTCTAAATGTGTGTGCCTTTGTCATTAGTTCCTCAGTAACCACTCATTAGTTCCTCAGTAACCACTCATTAGTTCCTCAGTAACCACTCATTAGTTCCTCAGTAACTACTCATTAGTTCCTCAGTAACTACTCATTAGTTCCTCATTAGTTCCCCATTGGTTCCTCAGTAACTACTCTAAATGTGTGCACCTTAGTCATTAGTTTCTCAGTAACTACTCTAAACGCGTGTGCCTTAGTCATTAGTTCCTCAGCAACTACTCTAAATGTGTGTACCGTAGCCATCAGCTCCTCAGTAACAATTCTAAATGTGTGTGCCTTCGTCATTAGTTCCTCAGTAACCACTCATTAGTTCCTCAGTAACTATTCATTAGTTCCTCAGTAACTACTCATTAGTTCCTCATTAGTTCCCCATTGGTTCCTCAGTAACTACTCTAAATGTGTGCACCTTAGTCATTAGTTTCTCAGTAACTACTCTAAACGTCGTGTGCCTTAGTCATTAGTTCCTCAGCAACTACTCTAAATGTGTGTACCGTAGCCATTAGCTCCTCAGTAACTACTCTAAATGTGTGTGCCTTGGTCATTAGTTCCTCAGTAACCACTCGTTAGTTCCTCAGTAACTACTCTAAACGTGTGCCTTAGCCTTAGTCCTCAGTAACTACTCATTAGTTCTTCATTATTTCTCATTAGTTCCTCAGTAACTACTCTAAATGTGCATTCCTTCAGCATCCAACCCACCCCAGAACTCCTCACTGTGGGCATTCCTTCATCATCCAGACCAAAGGAAGTACGAAGCAAACGTAGTGTTCCACTTCCTGCTGCTTCAGGAAGCTTCCTGACGCTTCAACCAAGACGCCAATCCATTTAGTGTAGGTAATGATTTGCGTTGGGAAGACAATTCCCTGAAAGGTTGGCTTCCTTCAAGCATTGGATGCTAAGACGGACCCCCGGACCCCCCGCTGAGGCCGGCGTCCCACTTTAAACCCTGAAGTTGCATTGTGGGGACGTGCATTGTGTTCAGACGGCGTGTATGTTTATTCATTGCAAGGTATGAGGATTAGCATGGAGCGACTTACATACGATGTGCGCCGGTGCGAGTATTAACGTGGCCCAAGAGCACAACGGACACGCGCAGAAGACTAAAGTTGGAAGGTTGAGGAGGAGGAGGAGAGCTGGAAGGAAGGATGAAATTGGAGCGACAATAAGTTTGGTGATGGGGTGCCACGCTGGTGGGTGTTGGGGAGGGGCGCGGCAGACGCTGGCTAGCTGGCTTGGCGCTGGGAGGGGGATGGGGTGTGCGTATAATGAGGTCAGGAGGGGTCTGCTCCTCACAATGGAGGCCGTGGGGTGGGGGGGGGGGTTCGCTCTCCTTTAAACTGTGTCAGGCCGGCCTAGACCAAGCTTGGCAAGCTTCCTCGGGCGTTTGGGGGGGCTCGTGCACCAGTTAAGGTTAGCATACAGTGGGGGGCGGGGGCGGGGGGCGGTATGTGCGGTTAAACTATATATATATAAAAAAAGAAGCACCTGCAGGAAAAGCATCAGACATCTCAACGTTCTCACCTGGGTGGCTTTGTCGCTGACTCGCGTCCCTGCCGGGCCCTCAGCCTCCTTGGGCCACTGGCCCTGCAAGTAGGGCGCCACGATGGCGTCCAGGGACAGGGTCCGCCTCATGGCGGGCCTGGGCGGACGGGACGAGGTCCTCTCAGCTATAAACACAGAGACATGTTAAATGCTGAAATGTGCACCATTAGCCGCTCAATTGCTCCCAGGCGTCCCCCCCAAGTAGTGTTTGTGGGGGGGCCTGAAGGGGCCACACTCCACAAGTGAGAAAAAGAAGCTAAATGAAGGATTTCACGGTCTTATTTACCCGTCTTGCCCTCCCTGCCGAGGAGGAGCTGGTAGGGCACCGTGGCCCGGAGGGGCAGCACCAGCATCAGGTTGGGGTTGCCGCAGACCCGAGGAGCCGCTCCGCTTCGGGCCGACATCCCCCCCCCCACCCCCCTGCAGGCTGGGAACACGCACGCACACGCTCGCAAACTTCCTGTCTTCACTTCGCCGCTCCGAAAGTCAGCGCCTGGTCTCCTGTCCCGGTCCCCAAGTCCATGTCGAGTCCCTCCGAGGGGTCCGCAGTCCTCGCGTCTTCTCGGGAGAAGTGACAACACCGACCCGCCACGGTCGCCTCCCGTGCAAAAGTTTTGGGTCGTGTGGTTGGTCGCCGAGGGGCGGAAGTGAAGCTCTCATTGGTCTTCACTTCCATCTGTCATCACCCCCCCCACCCTTACCCCTTGAAAAAGTTTGAAGGTCCCACCCACCTTTTTTTTTTCTTTCACTATTGTGAGGCTGCGTGGTCTTTGTGTGTGTGTGTGTGTGTGTGTGTGTGTGTGTGTCCAAAAAGGTCACCCATAGAATAGTTGATAGAGTTCCACAAGAAGCTCATCAACAGGCGAGTGGGAGGTTCTCAACTGGTGGGTCGAGAACCAAAAGTGGGTCGCAGACAGTCAGTCAAAATTTATTATTTTTATTTTATTTCCATTAAAATATTCTATATTTATATTGTGTTTTAATTCCTCGACAGTAAAATAATTTGCATCCTGATTCTGGGTTAACTGAAACTATTTCACATTTATAAGAAATATTATTCTATAAATAATAAATATTAAATATCCTGGTTGCTCATACATATAAATATTTGGCAAGGTTGACAAACATTGCCAAAATAAAAATGAATATAAATAAATTATCAAAAATAACAGCAAAACAATATTAACAAAATAATTAAATATACATAGATATTTTAAAGTATTTTAACATTTTTACTCTACAATAATGATGAGTTAATTAAGATTAAATCTGTCGTAAGCATTATTAGTCAGAATAGTTTTTTTAAATAGCAGGTGTACCTAATGAAGTGGCGTGTGAGCGTCCTCCCCTTCAGTGGTAATGCCACTAACGGCCACTAGAGGGCTCCAAAGGGCACCTGTCCACTTTGTCCAATTCACGTGTTTGCTGGTCGCCTACAGATCACACACACGCATGCGCACACACACACACACAGACATCATGTAAAAGGCAGTTTATTGCAACACAAAACAAAACAAAGAAAAATCATTTCAGGCTTGAAGCGTAGAAAGTTAGCGGCTGGAACAGGAGGTGATGTCCTGCTCGTGTGTGTGTGTGGTGTGGTCACGTGACTCGTAGCACATAGCGTCAGGCCGCTAAGCCTCCAGCGAGCGCATCCAAAGCTGTTGGTTTGGTTTCCTTTGTTGTTTGGATGGTGGCGTGTCACCTTGTAACTAAAAAGACGGCGGGGAGCGTATGCGAGGATAAACACCACAATTCCTGCTGTACATTCAAGAGAGACGTTGGCGGGTCACAGCATCACCAGGCAGAGAGGGGGGCGGCTTCGGGGGCGGAGGTCGTGGGGGCGAGGGTCGGGGTCTCCTAGCTGGGGGAGAGCGCCGGGCTGGGCTCTGCGCTGATGTTGACCAGACACTCGCTGGACTTGAGGCTGGTCAGGGACTTGGAGCTGGGCAGCGACGCCAAGGAGCCGCACAGGCCCAACATGGAGGGGGTGGTGTCCTTGCCTGCAGACGCGCCACAACACGACACAACACAACAATGGAGGACAGGACACGCAGCATAGCATCAAGGATGCTTTTGTGTAACAAATAGCTGGACTCTTTTGAATGCTAAAACTACTACATCAATTTCCACTCAACGAAATAGCAAGTCATGCGTTGACGAGATAAGAGCCACTGCAGGAAGTACTGCACACAAGAGGAAGTCAAATAAGAACGACAAGGAAATCTCTAAATGCTAGCACGTGAGGCTATGTTATGTCATCTTTTCTCTTATTAAGTCAAGTATATTGGCAAATAAGCGTGTAAAGGTGACTATAGGGGTGCTATTTCATGCCTGGAGGGCTCTAATAATGTTTTTAATCTTTCTTCTTTCTATGCTCTTAATTACAAAAATGTTCAATTCATTCACGGAAATGAACCTCATCAGGGTGGGGTCTGAAACCAATTAAGTCGTTCCTCGTTCATCACGTTTAATTGGTTCCAACTCCGACCACCATATTGATTTACACAATATAGTGTTTAATGTTAATACATGGAATATTTTCATAGTTTTAGCATAAAACCTGTTTATAAATATGTTTCTTAACATTATTAGAGCTCTGTAGACATGAAATAGCACCCCTATAGTCACCAGATCCAGTAGATTGCACTGTGGTGGAAAAAATGTCATGCGCTCCCCTGCCACCCGCAGGACTGGAGTGGGAATATGGGAATAAAGCTCCGTGCCGGCGGTCAACATGAAGGTGTCGTTACCTGCTGAGGTCCAGGCGGCGTCGCCATTGTGCCTCTCCTCGGTCCTCTGCGAGTCCGAGTTCAGACTGACTTCGGCGGAAAGTTGCTCCAAACTGTGGAAACTCCTCCTGGATGATGACGGAGCAACAAAGATGAGCTTTCAGCTTTCAATACCGGCCATGTTCTTCCTCAGGAGGATGTGACGGACTACCTGCGGAAGAGCTGGACGCCGCTTCGGTTGTTGGTGACTGAGGACCACTGGCTGATGAGCGGGATGGAGAGGTCTTTTCCCAGGTGGGAGGAGTCACAAGGCATGAGGGAGGAGCTAGAGCAGAGAGAGCGTTGGAAACGGAAGCAAAAGGTGAGATCTTCACAGAAGACGAGCGCTCGCTCACAGCTGAGCCTGCAGCTCCAGCACGATGGCCTCCAGCTCCTTCTTCTCGCGCTGACTCTGCACCGTCAGCTCATCCACTTTGGCCCTCAGACGCTTGTTCTCCGTCTCCACGTTCTTCAGCTGCGACTCACGGAGACGCACCAGCTCCTCCAAATAGCCCTAACGAGGAAAGCACGCCGGTGAGGAGACCAAGCACGTGGAGAGCAAAGCAACTCAGCAGGTAGCGTCACCTTCTGAGCGTAGACGATCTTAAAGCGCTGCTCCATCTTGCGACACTTGTTGCTCCAGCTCTCCTCGTCGGTCACCAGCGGGATGTAAGGATGCTCGGGAACGCTCTCCTCGCTGTTACTGCTGTCCACGCTGCGCCGGTCCTCGTCGTCGCTCAGGCAGTCGTAGCTAAAAAGAGAGAAGAGTTGAGGTAACGCTAATGCTATGCTAGCAGTGGCGTCGGCGGCCCCCACCTTTGGGTGAACTTCAGGTAGGGAGTGTAGTCGATCACAGCTGGAGATTTCCCATCCAACGTTTCACCCTTCAAGCAGAAACTGTGTGGAAAGTTGGAACGTAATCGCTAGCTTGCTACTCCTCAACTTCGGGATGAAGATACGTATGCTAGCAGCTAACATGTGCGGGGTCAGAGGTCAGAGAAGAAGCGGGTTCTCCAGCCACACTCACCTGAAGTCGATGGCGCTCAGCCCGATCAGCATGCCGGTCAGGACGGTGGCCTCCTCCCTCAGCATGATGGCGCCGTCGTCGTAAAACCTCCTGCCGTGGCGTTAAATCAAGACGTTAAAATGTGAAATCATTTGCTCCGTGCCGCACCTCGGAGAGTTGGGCCTCGCCTGGTTGTTCTGGTGTCCCTCAGGGCGGTGGACACGTACTCCGAGAGACGCTTCTCCATCAACGCCACTCGGATCCATGCTCGACCCTAAAGGCGGAGGACGGAACACTGTGGCACCGTGCAAAAAAATCTTGGTCCAGTATTTGATGTGACTTTTACTCAGTGCAGCCATCCCTCATTTAAAGTAGGACTCCTCTTTTATAAAACAAAACCTGTTTAGGAGTTTCTAAATACACTTTTTCATATTATTAGAGCCCTCTACACCAAAAATAACACCCCTATAATCACCTTTACACTCATACTACCCAATGTAGCAGACATAAAAAAAGACATTCATTCATTTTCTACCGCTTATCCTCACAAGGGTCGCACGGGCGAGAGGCGGGGTACACCCTGGACTGGTGGCCAGCCAATCACAGGGCACATATAGACAAACAACCATTCACACTCACATTCATACCTATGGACAATTTGGAGCGGCTAATTAACCTAGCATGTTTTTGGAATGTACCCAGGGAAAACCAACGCATGCGTTGGAGATGGCAGAGATGGCCGAGGGTGGGATTGAACTCGGGTCTCCTAGCTGTGAGGTCTGCGCGTTAACCACTCAACCACCGTGCAGCCAAATTAAGACATTATCGATGTAATATACACCCAAAATGGTGCAAGCATTTTGCAGTGGCTATTGTCTCATAAGTGTAATGGAACACTACTGACACCTAGTGACCAGTGTCAAGTACTACAGTCTTTAAATGAGTCTTCTCAATGCCTTTTATTTCCATTTTACTTCAACTATCGATTTTTTGTGCTTGAAAGGCAGAGGATTTTACACAAAACACAAATTTTACAAAAGTTGTACCTTGGCTCTCGACGCGCTGATGTTCTCGATGTTCTCGATGCTGGCGATGCAGTTGTTCTGCACCTTGCTGCACGCCAGTCGGATGTACTCCCAGAAGCTGCGCTGTCCGTCCGAGCTGAACCAGCTGCCCGAGCCTGGCGGACCACAAGAGGGCGCCGTGAGAACACGCTTGGGACCTCCCCGGCCGTGCGTCGCGGCGGCGTTACCTTTAAAGCGGTGGCTGAGGATGTGCTCCAAGATGGCGGCAAAGTTGATGAACTCCTCCGCCGAGTCGTCGATGGGCTCGGCCGTGTATTTTTCCAGAAGAGTCTTGACTGAGAATCTAAAAAGACACACGAGGAGAAGAGTTTAAAAAAAAGTTAGGATGCAGCAGATGCGAGAGGTACCCGGTGGACAACACGGTACTGTATTGTAGGGGGGGGGTCCTTCGGTGGCGTGAACCACGCCATCTTATCACTGAGGTCACCCCAATTGTCTTGTGTGCCACACAATGCACCCCTTCATGTTGTCATGACAACAATACAATTAACCCCCTGTCTTTGCAGGCTTTGTGCAATTCTGTGTGGCCCCCCCAGCATCAAAAAAAATGATCAGATCCTTCCCTCCCCCTCGTCCGAGCTATTTAGGGTCAGTTGCAGCTTTAGTTTAGTACTCGGGAAGCATCCGCCCCTGCTGCACCCCGAAAAGGACGGTCATGCGGCGTGCATGCTAGGAGACGGCGTCAAAGCACCAGCTCGGGCCGCCCGCCTCCGTCGCTATGGGCAACACCAGCATCACCGAGGGGAAGACCGCCCTGGCAGTGGGAAGCACCTCCATCGCCAGGGGGAAAACCACCGTCTCCATGGGAAACTCCTCCATCTTCCGAGGAGTGACCACCACCTCCATGGGAGACTCCACCATACAGAGGCAGAAGACCACGGTGGCTCTGGGACGGGCCAGCTTCAGCCGAGGAACCACCACCACCTCATTCAGGAAAGCGCTCATGCCCAAGCGGAGGAACACCTAAATGGAGCGCACCCGGGGGGGCGGCGCCGCGGTCAAGAAAGACTCAAAGAGCGAATGGGAAACCACCTTCACATCCAGCAGGACCTCCTTCAGCAAAGGCAAGGTTTCGCTCCTGAGGACCAGGTACGCCATCTCCTGGGGCAAATCCTCCATCTCCTGGAGCAGATGTACGCTAGTGGTGGGGAAGAGCGGCGTAGCGGTGGGGACCACTTCCGTCACGCGCGGGGAGACCGCCAGCTCCATCACCACGCTGACGCTCACCCACGGGACTAAGAGCGTGTCGGTGGTCAGGACCACCCTGAGGCGGGGCGGGAAGACTCACAGCAACGTCTACTGGAATTTCCACACATGAATCCTGCACACAGTCACTAAAAATAAACTCTGCTCTGTGGAAGCAGGTCAGTAAAGACGTGTTTGAGGGTGGTGAGGGGGATGACATGTTCAAGTCCGTGTTCGGTCTATTGTTTAGAAGATGCCTTAACTCTGCTTGCTTCGTGGCGTATAAGCGAACGGAGAATAAAAACGAATTTGAATGAACCACACACCAAACCATCGGCGGCGTTTATTCGCCCGGCCATGAACAATGGTGCGGAACGCCGTGATGTCACCTCAAGATTCCCAACAATGTCCCCTTTAATTGTCCGGCGGGACAATCGCGTTACTGTCCCGGTCCTTCCCCCCGCCCTCCAAATAGGCAGCGGCCACCTACGGCCCCCTCTGTCCATTCACGGCGCCCCATGGGTGGTATGTGGCCTGGCCGAGCCCACGTCCAGCAGCTCAACGGAGGTATTATGCGAACCGGGGGTCGCGCTATCCGTGCTTAGCATTCCGGTGGGCTCGGCGTCGATGTTACTACTGCGTCCGAGGGCTTCCAGAGCGGGCGTGCGTGCTGCATGAGCGTGCCAAGCTCAGCGTCCAGTGAGCGCTGGAAAAACGCCGCCGTCGATTCTGGGTCGGGACGCCGAGCTTGGCCTCAATGGGGAACACCAGCTTCACCGAGGGCAAGACGGCCCTGACGCTGGGCAACACCAGCATCAAGAGGGGGAAGACCAAGCTGGCTATGGGGAACTCATCCATCTCCAGGGGCAGGAGCACCACCTCCATGGGCTCCTCCACCATCACCAGCGGCAAGACCAAGATCTCCCTGGGGGGCGCCTCTTTCAGCAGGGGGACCACCACCACCTCCTTTCGGAAAGCCATTTTCCCCAAACGCAAGACGCTCTAAGTGAGGCGGGGGGGACCTCGTCTTGGCGTGGACCAAAACAAAAAGAACCCTGGGGGGGGGGGCAACCACGACAACATCTGCATCCGGTCCTCTCCGGCTGGCAACACTAATTGGATTAAATTCTCTTCTGGAACTTTGACTTTTATGGGCCAGGCCGGATTTGCCAGTCAAACAGGTCAGTGGTGTCCGTTTTCTGTGAGACCCAAATCAAGAACCAGATGCTTCCTGGTTGACAGGTCATGTGATCGCCTCAAACTGCCCCTGCTTAGCTTTCATGGAGTTCATGGAGTCTTAAAATGTCATAATGTTCTGCTAGAGCTTGTGAAAGCCCATTTGGGACCGATCCCGAGGGATGGGGTTTCTTGACTTGTAAATAAAAAGTGGAGTGGGGGTTCTACTGTTACGAGTGACCTCCAGATGAGCAGATTTAGGGTTAGGGTTACACATCAAAGTCCATGCAGCAGAAGAGCAACATGTTCTTGGTACCATTTGACACTGAAAAACAACAGCTTGTCCTTCTGACAAGATTCTTTTGTGCCCCCCACCCGCACCCCCACCCCACTCCACTCCACTCCAACTCTCACTCAGCTTGGACCAGCGCCCGGCCCACTCACACATGACTTGAAATGCCCTCTTGTTCTCCAGCCTCGCCCTTCTACTGTACCCAGGAACCTCCAAAGCCATAACACAATTCGTTCCGTTTGTCTGTTCCAGGGTCAAACCGCAGCCAACACATGCCATTATTAAGTGATTCGGCAGCCAGCGTGCAAGGATAGTGTCGCTCTAGTCCTATCCAGTCTTTGAGCAGGAACTAATGAAGCCTCCTCAGAAAGCCAAACATCTTCTCAGACAGATCTAGCCCATCTAGACTTCATAGATCTAGAGCGGCCCCATCCTATCTAGTCCAGTTAGGATGGACTCTCTCACTGAAGTTTTAGAAAAAAACTTTCTAATCAAGTTTCTCTTCACTCTAAAGTCAAACGCCAATCATCTCCTCTTTCTTTCTTCTCTCTTTCCCTTGCTTCCGTTCTTCCTTTCCAGTCGCATTAGCAGCAGATCATGAAGCAGCAGAGTCCACCGACAAGGTGGGCCGTCTGAGGAGACGTCCGAGCACGGAAAGTGGAAAGAACAAAACGAAAACGGAGAGCGAGAATTAATGGCTGATGAATAATTCAGGGAGGATACTTTGGGTGGAAGCCAGATTGAAAGTGGAACTTCAGCGGGGTGTGTCTCCCAGCCATGCTTCCATCTTGCCCCCCACCCTGAGCGTCTTGGCAAGTGTTTGGTGGTCAGAGGACGTGTGGAGGGATCAAACGTACGGGAATTGTGGGAAAAGCTGCTCGGATTAGGAACTATTCAAATTGTTACCTGGCAGAAGGTGGACACCCCCTCAAGATGTTATGGTGCATCAAAACAATAGCTTGGCATTATTCGGAATGGGTTCATCCCGAGGAGCATGCTGGGAAATAGGCTTCTTTCCAACCTCCAGCATCTCCTCTTCTCAGACCGGTGACGTCTCACGTCCTCCTTTTTGTTTTCTAGGTCCGTGCCGACGCAGCTCCTCCTCCCCTGGCGGCCGACGCCATGAGAGGAAATAAACAACACAAACAAAACAGGAACTAAACGCCCAAAAATCAATCGTGCCTCCGTTCAGTGAGACGGAGCGCAGACGGCAAGTTGCAACAACAACAACAACAACAACCGCCGCCCCAAGATGCAACTTGTTGCTAGCGGCAACAGCAGAGCCCAGTAGATTAGCAGGGACTGTGCATGATCAAGACCAATATACTGGATGTTGTCACGCTGCCTGCTATTCTTCTTCCTCCTCCTCCTCCTCCTCCTCCTCGTCGTCCTCCTCGCAAGGCTTCTCTGCTTCCTGGTGTTTCATGATGTCAACAAACGTCTTTCCGAGCCCTGCCTCATATTCAAACGGGCCAAATCCACCCTAGAAGACACCAGCGTGGTCCAGGGGACGCCCGCGTATTCGCCATTCAGCACTCGTTACCACGCTAATTTGATGATTTTTCATGGCGATGGCGAGAAAACCTGCCATTTTGTGCCCATAATCTCCAAAATTAGGCCTCTATTGGTAGAAACCAAAGCGCCTACCCTCACTCACGGTGCAACAAACAACACACGGACTATCAAAATAGATGCTATAACTAAACTATACTCTTTGATACGAGTTCAGAACCCACAAGGCATGCTGGAAAGCACATGTTACCCAGCATGCCTTGCAGATGCGTATCGTTTTGCATGTGTTTTAGCGTTTTAGCATTTATTTCGATAGCCGTTGTCATTGCAAATAAGACAGCACTTCCCCAAGCAAATTGTTCGAAGAACGCAGCCCCAGCGAATAACAGGGATGGACTCTACCTAGTAGACCTCCACCAAGGCAAAATATGACATATTTGGATTAGTCCCGCCTCTTCCGTGAACCAGAATTAAGATTTGAGCATTATTTACATAGAAATGGAGGAAAATTGTGAAGAAAAGTGTCTTTAGCAGTCATGTTTGTGGGCCCCACCCGTCCACAAATCCTGTCAACTAATATTTAGATAACCTCTGTGGCTAACCAGAAACCCCCCCAAGTTGGAACGAGACAAAAGGTGTCCCCCAACAACGGTTGGTGATGTTCTGTTAATGAAGATGATAAAAAGAGAGAGCAGATATTGTACGTATTATAGCTTGACAAATAATGTTAACCCAACACTAACCAAAGTCCGCTAAGCTAGCACGACATCCTTGAGGCCTGAGGAAGTAGGCCACATCCCCGAGTCCTGCACCATCAAGACGACAGCCGAGTCGGGACCCTCACCGCCGCCGCCGCCAACTACTTGAATCACCTCTGACCTGGATGGCGCCGACGACCCCCTCCCTCTGAAACCTCCCGACTGTCGCTCATCGGAAAGTGGAAAGGAAAAAGTGCAGTAATCAATACTGATGGAAACGTGTGCGTGCTTTGTTTGTGTCTCGTCCTCGTGTATTTTCCGTTATTAAAACCCAGTCAAACGTCGTCTGAGGTCAGTCGCTCGTCGTTTTCTGTCAGCACCGCTAATTTCTTGTCATTTTGTGAGAGCTTTCTTTTTCTTTTGTGTGCCTCGCTGTTTGTAGCGCTAAAATAAAGAAGGAACGTTGGACGTACTGGAATAAAAAGCTCTTGATGGCGTGTCTATTTTGGAGTTTTGTCGTTCTTGGGAGGGCATGTTTATTTTTAACGCTAATTACTACAGAAGGCGAGCCTGTACGGTTCAAAGCGGATTTATCGTTAGCGTATCTACTGTTTAGCAAAGACAGAATATTCACCATCATGGATACCTTTCAGGTATGAAGGGGTGTCCAAACACGTCCACATGGGGGAAAATGAAAGGATGTAACTTTGCCATGTTGATATTTTGGAAAGCAACACATGCATAAATGCTAAGAACTCATGTAGATAGATTTCACGAAAGAAAATGCATATCAGCTTTGTCATATTGCTGAAAAAGTATATTATTAATATATTAATATGCTCTTTTTGACACATTTTTTGTTTTAAAAAATTCCAAATATTTCAACTTCAGCAATTTTCTTCTCTGAATATTCTGACTTTATCCTCACAATATTTTGACTTTATTCCCATAATGTTACAACTGTATTTCAAATGACAAATCTATTTTCTTTTTTTTGTTTCCCAAAATATTGCAACTTTTTTTTTTAAGAAAGACTTTATATTTATAGTTCAACTCTATGCTATCAAAACATTATTTTTCTCTGTGACTCATAATAATTTTAAATAACTCTTAATAACTGCTTGGGTCAGGCGGCCATGTTGTTGACTTAAGGTGGGACCTGTGACGTTCCAAGTGGAATGTTTTCTACTTTCCAGGGGTGCTGAATGCAGCATTAGCCCTGTTCTGCCACTTCCTCACTTCCGGCCAATCAGCTTCCGGTATCCTAATAGGTTTCCCCCACCAGCCTGATTGCATGGTCTGAGTGCAGTTCTTCTATCTTGTGTCTAATGAGCTTTTTCAGTTTGTTGACCGGATGTTAATGACATCACAGCCCCTGTCTACCAAAAAGCGACCCGTGCTAAGATTTGTTCTTTGCAGCTCCAGCTTAGAAGGCCGTGTGTCATCACCGCAGCAAAGCAGGCCTCATAAAAGGTGATGAGATGTCCCACGTGAAGGTCCTGTATGTCGCGAGGCACAAAATGAGGGATGCACAGCATGGAGAGGCGTGACCTCTCCCCCCCTGTGGCATATGATGATAATGATGATGATTTATAGGATGACTGCACATCAGCTTCCGTGCGGACCGAGGACGAGAAGGATGGGGTGGGAGGAGTCCTTGCACGCCCTTGTCCCGTGGAAGCAGACACTGGACATCACTGTGATGGATGAGCAAACTAAAGCTACCTTTCTTGTTCAATAATCTTTCCTACAATGTGAGTAATTAATGCAAAAAAAGGTTTGTGCAGGTGAGCTTTTAATGGAACCTGATTCGCTAGAAATGTTTAGTTAAAAGGAAAGCAAATGGCTGACCTTTGGGAGTAGGAATTGCCATTAGACGCTCCTGTAAAGGTAAGGTTTTGACCGGTAGTTGACTAGATGTGGCCTTTATTATGCATTACGTCACCATTCATGGTTTCTTGGTGGAATAAAGGATGATTATGATGGATGCACGTCGTGACATACCTGCACACCGTGATGAGGTTTTTTCTCTCCACGCCGACGCTCCGGACAGACGCCTTCTTCGATGTCAGACCCATAGCCATTGCTGTGTGCACGCAGCCGGGCTCCATCCATCCAGCGGCGGCGCAGGGGGGGCCTCTCGTGGTGTCCGCGCCCAGGCCGCGACCCCTCCTTCCGCCCGGCCCTGACGAGTCTGACGAGCAGGCGCTGTCCTCTGCGGAACGTCGCCGATGTAGAAGATGATGCTTAGGAAGCCGGAGGACGAAGCGTCAAAAAATACAAGGTTAAAACACACCGTTTCCGGTTCTTCGTTTCAAAATAAAATTATTTCTACTTCCGGTGTCATGGAAAAGAAACATTCACGTCCTTTATGTAAGACATGTGTTTGTATGAAACATCATTAATCAAATATAAATAGCACTACAATTACATCAGAGTTTACACCAGAGGGCGACAAGCATTAATCTGAAAAGAAGTCATCCGGGACGCTAGGGGGCGCTGTGTTTACCTAAAGCTGATGGCAAGATGGCGGAGGCAGAGAAGCCGAAAGATGGTCCTTGCACTTTCTTGTTCAAAAAATCTACAAAGAAATTCTCAGGCCGGAAAAGACAAGCCAGTGACAGCGATAAAGGTAGCAGTTATTCCTTTGCCTACGGTTTTTATTTCCTCTACAATGCGTGTCTTGCTCGACTGTGGTAAATAACGTGACAATGTATTGTTTTCAACGTGGTGGTCGTCTTACCTGCGATGTCCAGATGACAACAGTGGCGAAGACCAGAGCTCTGTGGTCAGAAGGGACACGAAAGAAAAACGAATTAATCCGATGATTCAAAAGGTAACTATTAGTACTAGCTGGACGTTGTGGCAGAACTATATCATATATCCTTTGTATGCAGTCCAAGAAAGTGGAGAAGGCTTTATCCTCCAGTGAAAGTGAAGACAATGAGGACAAGATAACTGTGTCCTACAAGTCCTCCCGCTCGGCTGTGAGTTGACATTTGGCATTGCTTGTTATGGAAATAGTGAAGAAGTTTTGACTGTTGACTCACCTTTATTATTACCTTTTCAGAAACCAGAAGGCCCGGACGACATGGGGGCGACGGCGACATACCAACTGGATACAGAGCGGGATAAGGATGCTCAGGCCATCTTTGAGAGGAGCCAGAAAATCCAGGAGGTACGATAGTGTGTGCTATGCTGTTCCCCTAGCAATAGTATTTTGCATTATCATAAAGTACTTCAGTGTGAAGACATTGTGTGACTAAAATGGACTTGCTGGATGATGACAGGAGCGGGAGGGCAAAGAGGACGATAAAATCTACCGTGGCATCAACAACTACCAGAAATACATCAAACCAAAAGACACCACCATGGGCAACGCGTCCTCAGGCATGGTCAGGTGAGCAGCGACGTGGTCGGCATTCTTACCGCTATTGTGTAGCAAGCACTTACCTCCTGCTTTTCTCCTATGAACAGGAAAGGCCCGATCCGAGCCCCTGAGCATCTGCGAGCCACAGTCAGATGGGACTACCAGCCAGACATCTGCAAAGACTACAAGGAGACGGGCTTCTGCGGTTTCGGAGGTAAAGGAGATGATTAAAACGGCTGTCTTGCGGGAGCTTTGATATTTCTGTTCTTATCTCAGACAGCTGCAAGTTCCTTCACGACAGGTCCGACTACAAGCACGGCTGGCAGATTGAGAGGGAGCTGGAGGAGGGCAGATACGGCGCAAATGGTGAGCTCGGTCTTCCTTCTGTGAAAGCAAACAAGTGCTTTCTCGTGGAGTTAATATTGTGCTGTCATGTAGAAGACGAGAACTACGAGGTGAGCAGTGACGAGGAGGACCTGCCCTTTAAGTGCTTCATCTGCAGGGAGTCCTACAAGAATCCCATCATCACAAAGTAAGCGGCTATTTTTCCGGACGGCATCAGTACTGCAAAGTTCTAAGCCGTCCACTCCTACAAGGTGCCGCCACTACTTCTGCGAGGCCTGCGCTCTGCAGCATTACCGCAAGTCCAAGCGCTGTTACGTGTGCAACACTCAGACCAACGGCGTCTTCAATCCGGCCAAGGGTGAGCCCGGCAGAACCGAGCTCGCACCGCACACGGTCATGTTTCACGTTTGTGTTCTATTTTCAGAATTGATGGCAAAGATCGAGAAACGCAAAGCCGCCGGCGACCTGCCGCCATCAGATGAAGAGGATTAATCTTCCCGTGTTGTCTTTGTACATTTTTGAATAAAGCTGTATTTTGTAGGAAAGAAACATCTTAACCGTGCGGTCCTGTCAGGTGGAAACGTGACTTTATTGTCAAGTTCAGCTTGCAGCACAAAGCTTTGTCCTGGCTGTCAAGCCAATGTAACATTCATGCACACGGCAAGTTGGGGGCATGCATACGCGGGTGGACTGCTCCAGAAGTTTTCAAGTTTGAGGTGACTACTTGCAGTCAGAGGTTATAACGAGTGAGCGTTCGAAGGATCTTCTCAAGCAAACATGAGTAGAAAGCCGGGGGCAAAAACCTTCAAGAGACGTCAAAAGCAGCAAGATGGCCGTTGGCCAGGCCTTAACCTCCAAGTAGAAGAATGTTGATTTCTGTACATGCAGCTGAAACGTCTCATCACGTCTCTCCTCGCCAATATCAGAAGTCCCAGTCGTCCACATCCAGGTGGCTAAGACCCGATTCCAGACTGGCCAGTCCAGATGGGAACGGCTGCGGTTGGGAGCTCTCAAAGCTGCTGATGGGCGCCGCCGGCCTTAAGAGCTCGGGCAGCACCTCTGAGGGACGCCGCTTGATCTGAAAAACACAGCGTGAACACAGTCAAACTTCAGTTTTCAAACACCCCAGTTTTCATATGACTTGGTTTTCACCAAAATTGGTATTCATACGATAACTCGCCCGTTTGCTCTACATGTGCTGACTCACTACCTGTGCATTTTTTTATACAGTGTGTCTGCTAAATAACCCACCATGGGGCCAAAAAAAGCTGCAAGTGCCAGCAATTTAATACAATATGATGAGAAAAAATATTGAATTCAAAAAAGGCATCCCGTCCCCTGCCCAAAAAAAAGTCTTCGAGTAAGGATAAAAGTTGCCTTAAATTTTCATTTGTCCACTTCATTGGTCCTTTATAATTTTCCACATCGCTTTCTGCATGTAAAACATAATTACAGTATTCCCTACAATGTTTTTTTTAATACATTTTTTGGGTGTCTGCAGCAGATTAATTGGATGTCCATTTTTTCCTATGGGAAAAATTGCTTCCGTTTGGTTGGACTTTTTGTAATAAATCCAAATAACAAAACCCCAAGTATCACATCTAAAGACAGCCATCGTACACACCTGCTTGAAGAAAGGGTGACCTATGAGGGCTGAGGCAGATGGTCTGAATAAAAAAAAAACAGAAACATGTAGTCAGATGTAATCAATTCTACAGTTGACTTGTCCAAACGTCTAACCTTTTCTCCGGGTCTCGCTGAAGACACAACTCGACAAAAGCGTGAAAGTGCGGGGAGAACGTGCGGTTGTACGGGTGTCCCGCCGACGAGGAGGGGGCGGGCTCGCCATTGGAGTGACGGATTCCGCCTCCTACGGGCCCTTCGCAGATCCCGGAGTCTGCTCCGGAGCGGGACGGCTTCATGGACAGCTCCTCTGGTGGGATTGTGGTGGTGTCCAGCAAGCACGGTACGGTTCCGTTCAGTTTCTCCAGCAGCATCTGTGCAAGGAGCATGACTAGGATCCTTTTGTGTTCAAAAACATCCCAGGTGACATGACGTCTCCCTCTCACCTGCGTGGCTGGCATGTCTTTGAAGGGGACGTGTCCATTAGCTAGCTCACACGCTGTGATGCCCAGACTGTAGATGTCTGAGCGGAAGTCATAGCCCTGCAGATTCTGGGATAAAAGTATGCATGTCAAATGAATGCATAGGTGGTGCGAGTAGTGACCTCCAGTCCTGTAGGTGGCAGTAATGTACACTAAAATATGATCCTATGGCTTGGTTGCAGCTAATGTGGTACCTGCTGCAGCACCTCAGGGCTGAGCCAAGGCAGCACCTTGACGCTGTACTGCGGGAAGTCATGCACCACCTTGGCTCTCTGGCCGTGTCGGATCAGACTGAAGATGCTTCGTAGGCCCGACATGCAGACCTGGCCATCGGCTGAGATCAACACGTGGCTGGCCTTCACGCTCCTGTGTGCATGGCAGGAGAATTCATTGATAGAAAAAGATACAACAAAAGGCCGCAATGGCCGCTGTTAAGGCGCAGCTCACCTGTGCACGTATCCCATTTGGTGGATGTATTCTAGAGCTTTGAGCATGCCCAGTAGGATGTACGCGATAGTGAGCTCGCTCATGCCGTCAGGGAAATGTGTGCTGACAAGCTCTCTGGCAGAACCTGAACAAAAACCCAATCATTATGAAAGTAAAAGCAGCCATTATTATTGGTCAGCTCACCGTAGGCCATGAAGGGGGTGATGACCCACAGCTCATTCTCAGCTATGAAGATGCTCTTGTAGGGCAGGATGCTGGGGTGGTGAAATAACTTGGACACGTGCAGCTCGGCCTGTGAAGCAACGCAAACCAGGTTTCACCTCTGTGATGCTTACGGACCGAAAGTGAGCAGGATGTTGATGCAGACCTGCAGGTAGGCGACCATGTCGTTTGTACACGACTCCAGATCGATCCGTCGTATGGCCACATGCTCCCCGGTGGGTCTGTATCGGGCCCGGTTCACCGTCATCAAGTGGTCCAGTCCCTGGCCTACAACATGCATTCACAGGTCACCCAAACGTTCCGAATGGTATTGGCATTTTTAAAACACTGAGGTATCCAAATATTACAATAATGTCATAAAATGGTGCACGGAGCGGGAGCACGGCCTACCAATAACGGTGAGGAGCTGGTAGGCGCTGCTGTCAGGGAGGAAGCTGCCCATGGTGCGTCGACGTGGAAGAGAGGTCAGACTCTCCCGACTGTCCTCATGGGCCTGGACAAGGAATGCCAAAACAGGTCTGGTTCCATGTTTCCACATCATCAGTCACATGCTCAGTGTTAATACAGCAAGTGTTAAATTACACCCAATATATATTTAATTATGCTTGATGATCTGCTGCAGATGACATTTCATTTTCACACACTGTCTTTAGCCAAGAGAGAAAAGCTCAAGAGTAGCGAGACCATCTGTTAAGAGATTCTAACGTCTAAGTGTGCCTGCCCTTTGATTACTGTGTACTAACCACCAGCCAAAAAATACAGTTTAATTTGTGTAGAAATGCATTGTCCTTGCAGTGACGAGTCAACACAATCGGATGAGTGCGGGGGCTAAAACGTGAGAGTGCATGAGGCTGTGTCGCCGTTTCCACGGTGACGTCAAGGGTGTCGATCAGATACATCCGGGAGCCGAGCTGCAAACTGCGTAAGTAAAAAGGACTGACATCTACAGACCCTTGCAGAGGCCACATCGCTCATCAGTGTCGGCGGGATCGGATGGAGCGGGCGTGGCCATGCATTGCCACAGCAGAGCTCGTGAAACGTCATCCATTTACGATGCACGCGTCTGGCGACGGGGAGCTTCGCCAGCAGCCGCATCATTCAGTGATCGCATCTGTGACTAACATGCATCCTATGTGATCCCATCACAAACACACATTTGGTCTACATCCTTTTGAGCTCATTGGCAGGGGACGCATACTCCCTGGCCACAGGATTAGGTACACCTGTGCTCAGGAGATCCACATCTGCAGTTGATGCCAGATCAATAGGAATGCATGTTAGCTCCGGGTCTGAACATCCTAGCAGTGAGTGAGCACATTGCCAACCAACGGCGTGGACTCTCATGCATACTAAGGAAGTGTGTGCAGGTGCCTGGAGGCCAGCGACCGCTCCCACATACGACACGCACACGCATGCACACACACATTCACAAAAGGCACATTGGGTGTGTTGATGCGGTGACAGGACACTTACTTTCCTGTGAGAGAGTCCCTGAGCTTGCTCTGGGGTAGGAAAAACCACATCAATGACATGAAAACATGGACACACACTGAACGCGAGCAGGAGCCTCGTTGTCGGGGTCGCACAAAATTAGATCCGCCACAAAAAGCTTGCCTGTACAGCTTGAATCTAACCTTTTTATGAGCAAAGCTTATAAAAGGATCAATTCCCTAGCTGGGCCAGCAGCGTAATGGGAACGCAACACACCTAAGAAAATAGTGAGCGACGTTCTACCCTGGTTGGACAGCAAAATAAATAAAGATGTGGGAAAACTTTGTCCACCATGATGACCACAAACACCTTCAACAATATGGCATTACACAAAAATGGACCGAAAATGATGAAGCAACAGACCCAATGATGCCGCCACCGCCTGGATATCCACAAGCTAATCACCAAATGTCACATGACCACAAATAGCATCCAACCTCCACCAATTTGTCAGAAATATGACCAAAAAGGGTACAATCTACACCACCATACCCCATGGGGCTAATTAGCATACTCCAGGTTCACATTTCCCAAGTCCAGCAGGGCACAGGCATCTGCAAAAGGTGGTACACAAGTAGAACCTGAATAGGTACCACCTCGGTGACAGATGATTGTAATCCAAAGTATACATGTATAAAACGTCCAGCAACTGGTGATTGCTTACATGTGGTGTTGTGCTGTCTTAAAGGGCATTTTACCGTCTTCTGTTTTGGTTCGGGCCTCACCTCCAAATAACTCCAAATCCCGCAGGCTCTCCACACTCAATTTCTCAGATACCCAACGCTGACAGACAGACAGACGGGTTACCAACAGACAAAAAGGGAGAAAGGGAAAAACAATTCAAGCAAGAGTGAGAAAAACTTGCACAAGAAAATAAACACACGTGAAAGCAATGAATGATGATGATGATGATGATTCAGTGGCCATTATGCTGTACAAATAAAAAACATTCACTTCAAATATTGGTGGAAATTGAACTGGACTTACAAGGAAAGACATGGATCCTTTTCAGCGTAATTCACTGTTGAAATCTCGTCCTGGGAATACCTGTGAAGGTTTTTTTGTTTAAATTCTGACTCCCACAAGCTGGACGTCACAGAGATGAAACAACAATCCGTAAAAACATGAACAATTAAAACATGTATTAGTTTGACAGCACCAAAAACTCACAGCATTATATGTTAATTTGATTGGTTGTAAATATGGTTTGAAACCACAAAAAATGTCAAACTAGTGAGTTGTCGCAGCGGCTCAGTGCAGTTGTCATGGTGAAATCCGCAAGCTAGCGATGCTAACACACCCTTTTAGCCGACGCTAGCTAAAATTGCTAGCTACCTCTGTCACATAACTCCTTATTTCCTGTATTACTCACAATTAAAAGGTTATCTTACCGTACATATCAGCAACGGCACAGCAAAGATCAATGGAGCAAAATTATACTTCAACATAAAGTAAATGCACTCGCCATCCTTTGAGCGCGCCTGACAGCTAACAGTGTTGTCGCGCGATATCTACGTCACACAAAGGCCACCAAGTAGCGCACATTGATTACGCAGACGTTTTCTTCCGCAGAAGGAAACACTTTGGGGAGGTTTTTGGGACGCTAGCGATCAGGTAAACGGTTAAAAGTGTTTACACACGGGGTTATAACAAAGTGTAACATACCGATTTACTTGTTAAATACACATTAAATGCATTCTGCCGCATGCATGCAAAACTGCATACCCAGCTCGGGCCCAGTTTGCGGCCTTGCTAGCCGCTTGCTAAATGCCAATGCTACTCACTATAACACTATAACGTGATGTCGTCATAGTGTTCTTTACATTGTTATTTTGTATAAATAATAATCGCTATGAATCGCTTTGCTTTCGTCTGCTAGCTGTTTTGATGTTTTATGGCTACATAATTTTACGTCCTATCTTTTTCTCAAGGCGAACGAGCTGTCAATAAAATGTACACACATACGCGCATAATAATTATCGGATTGAGTTTTGTAGACGCTTTTTGCCCATTAATTTATGTTAATTTTCATTGAGATAAACTATTATAATAAGCATACGAGCTCTGTATGTTCATAATATATCAAAGTGAATAATTATTATCAATCAGTGTTGCTTGAAATTGTGATTACAGTAGCCGATAGTAGCTAACTGCAAGTTTCATGTTGTGTGCTTTTGGAATCGGATCATTTCTGTTTGGAATATTTGGATGTTGTAGCTCGTTTACCCCTGTCAGCCACCATAAGTGATAACTGCAACTGCATTTTCAAATCAAAGTCATATTTTTGTGTCCGTATTGTATAGAATTGAGCTAGTAAAGAGCTTTTCTTTTCACAACCAAGCCATGAACTGGAACAAAGGTGGTCCCGGTGTGAAGCGAGGATTCGGCTTTGGGGGGTTTTCACTTGCCGGGAAGAAAGAGGAGCCCCAAATATCCCAGAAATCTCACACGTCATTCGGGCCCCCCGGATCAAGCAGCGGATATGGGAAGGGCCAACTGCCGTCATTCTACAAAATCGGCACAAAAAGAAGCAATTTTGATGAAGAAAATGCGTGAGTGTTCCTTCTCCTTGCACACATATCAAATCAAGGACAACAAATGAACTTAAAGACTTAAATACCAACATGCAAACTGTAAAGGTATTTTGAAGACGACGAAGAGGAGGCCAGCAGCAACGTGGACCTGCCGTACATCCCGGCGGAGAACTCGCCTACGCGGCTGCAGATGAAATCGGGGGGCGGCTCAGACAGCGAGGACGATCCCCTCGACGCCTTCATGGCCGAGGTCGAGGTGGGTATAAACACCTGGCAACAAAAACTACTAGTCTCTGTGTTGTTCTCTAATACAACTCCTTCTTAATAAAACTCCTTCTTTCCCAGAACCAAGCCGCAAAGGACATTAAGAAAATTGAGGAAAAAGCAGCCAAGTAAGTTTTTTTCTGTATCTTTATCTAAGTAGTGTTTTTGTCATCTTGTGTGGAGCAAGAAGCGACATGACAGCATTTCCTGTCTGATACTACAGCACAAAGGAGTATTCGAGCCACCATATCAAGTGTCGACATATCGTGTTGTTGTTATGAATAAAAAGTACCCACTTACCCCCGACCCCCTGATTTGAAATATTGAGAAACTGATATTTATTAATTTATCTGTACTGTACAGACAGATGAAACCAGGAAAATGCAACAAAATGGAGAGCATACAAGCATATTTAAGAGTCAAATTGCATGTTGAGTACTATAAATATGTACATGTTGGTAGGCCTGCATTGAAATGAAAGCCTCACGCAAATAAAATAAAATATATTAGGTTGAATTGAGTTGACCAATTAACAATATCATGTCATTTCAATGAGAAGTCAATTATTCAAAGTATAAACATGTACTTTCCTCGTCTCAGAACACAAGTTTTTTCCTTTCGTTGTGTCTCAAATACTCCTTGGTGCGGTAGTTTTTAGTGTACTACCAGGTAAGCTCAGTGAGCGTGCTCAGACAAAGATGGGGGGGCTGCTTTGGGTGTATGAACGAGCCGCAGGGAAGTTTTTTTTTTTCTCCGCTTTTCATTTCAGGGGTATTCGTGATGACATTGAAGAAGAAGATGAGCAAGTGAGTGAGCCCTTCACAATATTTATTACAGCATTCAATCACATCGCTGGTCACAGTGGTCCCCCTCAAAGCCCCTCCCCTACCTGCGATATGACCATACAGGCAGCATATAGGTTGTATTTCAATCTTCCACCATGTTTTTCATGTTTGTTCTTAGAAGGACATAAAGGCATGTTATGTGTCGATGTAGCTCAGAATAGACGCAGTACGAGATGACGAATGATACGTTTCTAGTCGCCTCTGACGCCATGCCGACCGTATCGTTGTCATGATTGATTGGCTGTGTTGAGCAGCTCCGTTCCTCACCCGAGTCCTTGTGCTTTCTGCAGGAGGCCTACTTCCGCTACATGGCCGAGAACCCCACAGCCGGCCTGAACCTGGAGGAGGAGGAGGAGAATGTGGACTATGACAGTGATGGCAACCCCATTGCCTCCACCACCAAGAAAATCATCCTGCCCCTTCCTCCCATTGACCACACAGAGGTACCCTTGTCATCAAAGTAGATCCAAAAGGACAGTATCGTGGTTAACTGGTTAATATATCAAGTAACGACTGTATCGTATACTGTATATCAGTATTATCCAAACCTCTTTTCACTTACGGAAAAATGTAATGACTGCCACTCTCCCAATAGATTGATTACCCACCCTTTGAGAAAAACTTCTACAATGAGCATGAGGAGCTCAGCATCCTCACCGGAACTCAAGTGGTGGAGTTACGGCAAAAACTCAACTTGCGAGTAAGTGTTCCTCCAAAGTGCCGTTTTCTCTCTAAAGACATCCTTTGCCGTAGTGATCTCGTATTGTCATTTTTAGGTGTCTGGCGCAGCCCCGCCGAAACCCTGCACCAGCTTTGCTCACTTCGGCTTCGACGAGCAGCTCATGCATCAGATCCGCAAGTCCGAGTACACTCAGCCGACGCCAATTCAGTGCCAGGTGCCGTGACGCAGAGACGCCAGTGAGCCGTCATGGTGAAATGTTGTATTTGATGCAAAGTGTGGTGTGTTCAGGGCGTGCCCATCGCTCTGTCGGGACGCGACATGATTGGGATAGCAAAAACCGGTAGTGGCAAAACGGCCGCTTTCATCTGGCCCATGCTGGTCCACATCATGGATCAGAAGGAGCTGGAAACGGGGGAGGGGCCCATCGCGGTCATCGTGTGCCCCACCAGGGAGCTTTGTCAGCAGGTAAGGATTACAAGCGGTTCTTTGACGGTCCCCAGAAAGGCATCCATCGGCGTGAAAGCACCTTCGGTGGTTATTTCCTGCGTTTCCAGATCCATGCCGAATGCAAGCGTTTCGGGAAAGCCTACTCGCTGCGCTCAGTGGCGGTCTATGGAGGAGGCAGCATGTGGGAGCAGGCCAAGGCTCTGCAGGAGGGGGCAGAGATTGTGGTGTGCACACCGGTAAAAAGAGAGACACTTTTTGGTTTCTTCCAGTTGCTTGCTGAGTAAAGCTGGATGCAGCATTTAATTGTTTTTTTTTTTTTTTTTGGACAGGGTCGTCTGATTGACCACGTGAAAAAGAAGGCCACATCTCTGCAGAGAGTGACCTACCTGGTGTTTGATGAGGCAGACCGCATGTTTGACATGGGCTTTGGTGGGTTGGAATTATAGTGCTTCCCATACGTTCACTCGTGTAGTGGCCCGCCGTGAATACATTTGGACTGCCACAAATCGATGTGCCACTACATATGTTTTGTTTACATTTAGCACTACCCGTTTTTATTATGGTACTGTCTGTGTAGCTTGTCGTGAAAATGCTTTAAAATGCTCATTTTACACGTCCACTCACTAACAGTTTTTCCAAAGAGGTTTGTGAAAATCTTCACTGTTGCTTTATGTCCAATTCTACAAATTAGATGATGTCGCCACTGCCACAGATAGGTTGCTAGCCTCCGGGAAGCACTGCAGTTATTCATCACTCACAGTTCAAACATCGCTCCCTCACGCGATTGTGTTTTTTTTTTTTTTTTTTTCAAATTCTGGAAAAAAAATGGCTAAATGTACTGAAATGCAAATAGAGTAGATGCCAATAAGACCACCATTCCACACCCTAAACAGTTTAGTGCTCTATTCTTTGTCCCCCTTTTCAGAGTATCAAGTTCGATCCATCGCCAGCCACGTGCGCCCGGACAGGCAGAGTGAGTGCTTCTCTCTTGCCCTCATATCGCAATTAGTTTATCCTTTAATTTTGACATAATTCCCTCCACAGCGCTTCTGTTCAGCGCCACTTTCCGGAAGAAGATAGAGAGGTTAGCCAGAGACATCCTGATGGATCCTATTCGTGTGGTGCAGGGGGACATTGGAGAGGTACGTAGCGTAGCATCTGCCATGCTGTCCTCAGCTGAGGTTTGCAGCATGGTTGTTTATATAAAAAGCCCTTTACAACTCTAGCATGTTCTTAATATCTGCGTGTGTGCGGCCAGGCCAACGAGGACGTGACACAGGTGGTGGAGATGCTGCTCAGCGCCACGGATAAATGGGGCTGGCTGACCCGCCGCCTGGTGGAGTTCACCTCCACCGGCTCGGTCCTCATCTTTGTCACCAAGAAGGCCAACTCTGAGGAGCTGGCCACCAACCTCACGCAGGAGGGCTACAGCCTGGGCCTCCTGCACGGAGACATGGACCAGAGCGAGAGGAACAAGGTCATCAGCGACTTCAAGAAGAAGAATTTGCCCATCCTGGTGGCCACTGATGTCGCCGGTGAGTGCACTTTGATCTTTGTGGCGCATGTTACCGCCACCTGTAGGGCTGGAGTGGAACATCTCCGACATCATCATGTTTCAATAAAGTCATTTTCCTCCATGATCTCCATCCCAGCTCGTGGTCTGGACATCCCGTCCATCCGCACGGTGGTCAACTACGACGTCGCACGAGACATCGACACGCACACGCACAGGATCGGTCGCACAGGTCGTGCTGGCGAGAAGGGTGTGGCCTACACCCTCCTGACCGGCAAGGACACTTCGTTCGCCGGGGACCTGGTGCGCAACCTGGAGGGGGCCAATCAGGGCGTCTCCAAAGAGCTGATGGACTTAGCCCTGCAGGTTAGCCAAACAGACCAAAGTGCGTCTTTGTAGCTGTTTTTATTTCTTTGGGGCGCACAGCTAAGAGATACGTGTGTTCATGTATAGTACAAGGATTGTGGATGATGGGGAAAATTTTTTTAGTTTTCTTTCAATTGTTAGAAAGTGCCCGCAAGGCATGCTGGGTACTCCATTAGCAACTCCCCTCAACAATATAGAGTGAGATACGAGACGTACAATGACTTGTACATTATATTTAATATCGGCGAATACTTGACGTCAACAACATCTAGTTCTATTGCACCTCTTTTGTAGAATCCCTGGTTCAGGAAATCCAGGTTTAAAGGCGGCAAAGGAAAGAAGCTGAACATCGGCGGAGGAGGACTTGGTTACAAAGAGAGACCAGGATTGGGTTCCGACAGCTCAGTGAGTCGCGAAAGAGAATTCTCTTTTATTATCACTGATTCTGATTGACATTCCATTGCAATCTCATATTTCCAGCATGTGGCATAAATGAGATGTTATGGTCTCTTGCAGGATCGCAGCAGCAGTGTATTGTCTTCCATGAGCAGCTACGAAGGGTTCAGCAAGCCCACCTCTGGAGCCATGGGAGACCGCATTTCCGCAATGAGACAAGCCTTCCAGGTAGACCTCCACTACATTTTTAGAAACGCTTCCTCGTTGGTACTTGATCTGGATCCATCTCTCGCCTCATCCAGGCTCAGTACAAGAGTCACTTTGTGGCCGCGTCCGGCAACCCTCCAAAGCTCAGCACCAAGTCCAGCAGCTCCTCCGGCTGGACCAGCGCCGGCAGTCTGAGCTCTGTACCCACAGAGTCCGCCAACGGGTCGGAGCGCCCCAAAGCTTCCTCCTTTTCCATGCCCGGCTTCACCAGCGCCGGCTCCCTGAGCTCGGTGCCCGCCAGTCCGAGCAGTTATCCTCCGCCCGCCACGTCCTCGCTGAAGGACAGCTCGCGGGACAAAGCCGCCGATAGAGACCGGGATCGTGATCGCTACAGCAGCAGCCGCCATAGCGACAGTCGTAACGGGGAAGAAGGCAGGCGGGATAGAGAAGACCGAAAGAGCGAGAGGAACAGAGGAGATGATAGCTTTGCCGTCCCCGAGCCACCAAAACGTAGAAAGAGCAGGTGGGACAACTAATCAGCGCAGTCAGGAAATGACGTGTCGGCAACTTGTTTGTGTGCGACGGGAACTTTGAGCATATCAGACACAAGATGGCGATGTGGACACTGATAAAAACCAGAAGGCCAAACATCCCAAACGCAGCCACTGTACATATCCCACCACAACCGTGTTGTTATTGTCAAGAAAGAACTGATTCTGTTGTCGGCTGTCAGGTTCGATTGGTTGTGTTGTCCTGTTCCTGCCGTGCTTCCCTGCTTGCAAACTGGGCTCTTAATGGATGTTTCTGTGTTTTCACTTCATTACAAAGCAAGGCTATGGCTTAGAACACTTTCTTTCGGAATAAAAAAAAGCGCTCTGTGATGAGTTTCACTCCACGCTAGCAGATATCAGACACGGTTCTTGTATTTGAGTCTTAGTGAAGTGCCTTCCCCTGGCAGTAGTTTGTGCTTTTACAATGTTTTTTTTGTAAAGGGGATTGAAAGCTTCATTCAAAATGTGATGGTTTGATTATTAAAGAATGAAATCTAACCATGTACCTATTCTTCTGACTGTTGTCTCCTGCAAAACACAGACAGATTGCTTAATTATTAGAAAATGAAAATATTTTATAGTTAAAATATTTAGGATTTCAGTTGGTACCTCATGAGTATTCCATAAATGCCACTGTTCTGCAACTTCATCTGGTAGACCTGAATTGGCCGAGCGAATGTTTATATTTGGAAATGCTAACTGGTTAGCTTTCCAAGTCAAAAGAAGCTTGTCAGTGAAGGACACGCATGACCATCGACCCTTCTGACCAGGCTCGTTCAAGTCACATCACAAAGTCATGTTTGGAGGCAATGTAATTAGGAGTTGCGTGACACAATCAAAAATCATTTGAAAAGCTGTAATTTATTGACAGATTGTGAAAAGGTACACATTATAACGAATTGAAATGATATTGCAAAAGCGATTTTTAAAATAAAGTGGTAATACAAAACGTCAACTCCCCAATGTCAAACAAAAACTGGGTTGTACGATTTGCCCCTAAACGCCTCAGAGGAGAATCCAGCCAATGGCGTGCGACGTCCTGCTGCTGCTGCTGCTGCTGGTGGGGAGGGGGGGGACAAAAACTGGCTATTGAAAGCAGAGACAAGCAACGAGGCGGCGGGCAGAAGACACACCGGCATCCCCTGGAACAAAGCATCCCGGAAGGGACACTCAAAGCGCGAACCTCCGGCGGAATCGACACCTTGTTTACCGGCGAGTGTTTTGCCCGAGCAATAGCGAAGATGGTGAGTGTTCTTCTCGCGTCAGTTCGTCTTCCTCCCTCCCGCGACGCCGCCTTTATGCTCGGCGAGGTGAGGCGTTGATGTCCGGGGTGTTCGACTAACATCCAGCAGTGTGGAGATGCTCAATGCTAAACCCTTGTTAACTTAATAACTAAATAAATATAAATATAAATTAGCTACACAACCATGCTTTTGCTTGGCTTGATTTCTTATCAATGAAGTTAGCTAGCTCGCCGGCTGGCTAATTAAAAGCAACCACAAAAGGTGCATAATTGCTATTATTAAATGCTGCATTCAAATCCAGCATTGTAACGCTGTTAAAATGAGTCTTCCTCTTTCTAACACACCGGTCCTGGTTTACCACAATGCTTACAAATGGCTTTGTCTTGCTGTATTAGTAAATATTTGGGTTTGTTTTTGTTGCATCGCTTCCATTCATGGCGGCTGTGACCTGCTTACATTACGCTGTACATTACACAACATATACACAACAGTACTACACTTGGACTACACAACAAGGTGAGCAGAGGAACCTCATCAGGTCACATATGTATTCATTTAAAAATATGGTTATTATTATTGTACTTTATATAGTAAACAAACACTCTTCAATTGAGCAGTATTGGCTTTGCAAAGAGAAAGTGTCATCTGTTGGATTTAATTTGGGGTGCGTTCACACTTGTCATTTTTGACCTGGTTAAAACAAACTAGAGTCTGCTGGCTTGTCCGGCAGTCCAGGACCGATACCGCCTAAGAAATGGGTCTCTGCGCATCTATAAGTGGACTCTCGTCGTGAGTAAAGTGAGTGTGAACGCCCAACAGACCAAAACACCACCTATGATGCTATCCAGATCAACACCCAACAGAAAGCTGGGTGAAAATTACCCCCACAGGACTGCAATGTATTTGTGGCATTATTGTGGCAGGGGAGTCGCGGGGTACACCCTGGACTGGTGGTCAGCCAATCACAGGGCACATATAGACAAACAACCATTCACACTATGGACAATTTGGAGTCGCCAAATAACCTAGCATGTTTTTGGAATGTGGGAGGAAACCGGAGTACCCGGAGAAAACCCACGCAAACTCCATACAGAGATGGCCGAGGGTGGGATTGAACCTGGGTGTCCTAGCTGTGAGGTCTGTGCGCTAGCCACTCACTCGTTGTGCAGCCTACTAGATATTTATATATTTTTAAAATGTATAGTGCTTTATTTTGGTGTGGAAAAAATATTGTTGCTCTTTTTTTATATAATATAAACTTATAATTAAATCTATAAAATTTGTATATATTCATATATTTTTTTGTGTGTGTACACTGATCCCTCGTGCTTTGTGTTCTTCCTCACTGGTAGACCAGTTCGTTACGATTGCCCATTATAATGTGAGTGGGCGTGAGCAGGTGCCACCAAATCCATTTGCGGTGGTCCAAAGCGCCTTAAAGCATCCACTGTAAAGCAAATATTGTTCTCTAATTGGCATCGAACGCCATGTTTATATTCTGTTGCCGCACTGATGTCCGCTAATGCTGTTCAGACAAAACACATCTGACAAAATCCCCGTCAGCGTTTGTGTCATCAAAACCGCTTAGGAGCCGATGTGTGATCTGGTGAAAGCGCTTTGTACCCGTGCGGGGTACCAACCGCCGCAGCTGTCTGTCATTATGTCCCGCGCATATGGCGGCGAGGCTTAGGTCAGTCCGTCGCCCTGTAGCGGTTTTTCATTTCCTGTTTAGTGTCACACATTTTGACACCGGTTCCGTTGTGCCACCGATCTGAGTTTGGCCATATGTTCTTACAAATAATTAGACGCAGCGAAGACACGCCATCCAGATTTGTCCAGCGTGTCAAAGGTGCCATATGTTCCAGAGCGGGGTTGCTTGGCCTGCTGTTCGAGGTCTTGAGAGCTGTTAACCGGGTCGCCGGCATGTGCTGGCTGCATTGGTGCAAGCACAAAAAAGGGGAAGCGTATTAGACCGATTAATCGACATACCTGGCCCCCGAATTCACACCCTCAACGCACAAGACGCCGTAATCAAGTCAATGCAAGATGGGACTTAATCAAGACTCAACACATTCTTTAGATTTGATCCAAGTCTGGAATTTTGTAATTTCCCAAATGGCTTGCAGCAATGCTTTCCGTTGGATCTCCATCATCCCGACCACGGTTAGCTTGAGATTGCTACTTTTTATTTGCTTTTGCAGGAGGTGGGGGGCAAGTCCCCAAAAAAAGTCAAGTCGCAAGTCTTTGATGATATTGTCAAGTCCAGTCAAGAGTCATCAACATTTGTGACTTGAGTCCACCCCTCTGCTGTACAGAGGTCTTGTATGATGCGGTTCCAACTTGGAGACGCAGTATTTTCTGTGAACCTGCCCCCTCAAGGGGGGGGGCTCAACATGCCGTACGAGAAGAGACAATTCAGTCGCAATGAGACTCTTTCCTCATCATCAAGTCGGTGCAAGTTCTCAGTTTCAACACAATCTGGCTCGTTCATTCTGCTTCGAGTCTGTTAGAAATATGGCGTTAATTGCTCCTTCATCAAGAGCAAAGTAGGTTTGCATTCCTTTATTTCTCTGTTAAAAATAGCATCCTACGTCAAACATAGCCGAGCGGGCTGGCTGGCTAAAGTTCTATCTGAACTTTGGCAGTCTCCCCAGACAGGAAGTTGAGTGAGTGAGTGAGTGCTGCAAAATGCTGCATCACTTTGCGGTTTTCATGCATGGAGGTTGCGTGGAAAAAAGGGGAAGAGAAGAAGAAGAAGAAGCCCCATATGTGATTACGCTGCAGACTTCCAAGTGATCAACTCCCAGTTGACGCAGGCACTCAAAAACCTGTTCAGCTCTTGGCTTCATACCAGTGCTGCTGTTTGTACAATAATGCACCTCGGAGCCGACCCGGTCCGTACATGCTGATGGAATGCTGCTGTCAAACAGAGCCTGAGTGTCTTTGCTGCTTGTGCAGTAGTTGCGTGATTTGCATGGCCTGCACGCGTGATCTACTCACCAACTACGACTTGAGGCACACCTGTGTAGCATAATGACGGGTATTACACACCAAAGCTACAAAAGCTACAATGTCACCAGTTGCGTGAGGATAGATGTTAGCAAAGACCGAAGCATTCTAAGCATGTCCGTCTTACCTGTTTGGAGGATCGTGCTGTTCAACTTTGCTTGAACTGCAAAGTGTGGCACTCCATTCCCAGTGCCATACCAACAACTGCAGAATGCCTGTTGCAGTACATGGTGGTTGGCTACCACCATGTCTTTCTAGTTTATTCATTCATTCATTCATTTTCTACCGCTTTTCCTCACGAGGGTCGCGGGGGTTGCTGGAGCCTATCCCAGCTGTCTTCGGGCAGGAGAGGCGGGGTACACCCTGGACTGGTGGCCAGCCAATCACAGGGCACATATAGACAAACAACCATTCACACTCACATTCATACCTATGGACAATTTGGAGTGGCTAATTAACCTAGCATGTTTTTGGAATGTGGGAGGAAACCGGGGTACCCGTGGACTTTTCTAGTTTAATGCGCTTTTATTGTGTTTTTAGTAGAAAAGGTGTTACATCGTGGAGCGACTTAGCTTGAGACACGGGAGGAAGACGAGGAGGAAGCAGTTGCGTCAAGCGAGCACCTGCCCGTGTGAGCGGTCTCTGACGCTAAAGTGGAAGTGTGGTGCTGCAAGACGACTTCATCTCCTATGAAAGTGCTCTTTGTCTTGCTTAGACATACCAGGCCCGAGACAAAAACCTGCTTTATTTGTATTCACTTCCCTCTCTCACTCTCTCGCTCGCTCTTTCCGAGGCCGTCCAAACGTTCGTTAAAGGGGTCCTAATTTATTGGATGAGTGAGGACTGCAGCGGCCTGTGTGTTACCCGCCGGGGGACTGGATAGAACGAGGAAGACGTGTCATAACAACTTCCTGTTGCATTTGAGACGCCACGCAGCCTTGTCATGTACTTATAAGGCAACAGAAGGAGGCACGGGAAGTCTCCGGCAGGTCGCTACTTGAACGCTCGCCTGGCCTCCAACATGGCGGCTTGACTTGTGGCAACATATCTTTCGAGCGCAGTTGTGTCAGTAGTACGTTTAAACATCCGCATCCACCCTTTCTGGTGGAACAACAACAACAACAACAACATGTGACAATGGCGCCTAAATGACACTGTATAGCGGCGCTGCTACGGAATCAGACATCAGGAAGCTCTGCATCCTCCGCTGATAACAAGCTCGTCTCGTTGTCATCCTCTTCTCAAATAACCAGTACGACTGCTAAGTGGCGCATTAGGAGAGACACAACATGAATTAAGGATTAAATGGCCGCATGGATTTTCTGATGTTATGGTTGTTGTACTCTTAATGGGGCGCCATCTTTTCTTTCCACATACTGGAAAGTCTAAGGACTTCTGTTGTAGTCTTTGCATTTAAGTTACATTCATTCATTCATTTCCTCACAATGGTCGTGGGGGGTGCTGGAGCCTATCCCGGGGCGGGGCACATATAGACAAACAACCATTCACACTCACATTCATACCTATGGACAATTTGGAGTCGCTAATTAACCTAGCATGTTTTTGGAATGGGGGAGGAAAACCCACACGTGCACGGAGAGATGGCCGAGGGTGGAATTGAACCCTGGTCTCCTAGCTGTGAGGTCTGCGCGCTAACCACTCCCCGCCGTGCAGCCCTTACTCTCATTAGGTCTACTATATTGGGGAATATGAGTGTAAAGGTGACTATAGGGGTGTTAGTTAAGGTTTGAGGGCTCTACTAATGTTCATTAATTCATGAATTTTTACCGCTTATCCTCACGAGGGTCTGGTCTGGAGCCTATCCCAGCTGTCTTTGGGTGAGAGGCGGGGTACACCCTTGACTGGTGGCCAGCCAATCACAGGGCACATATAGACAAACAACCATTCACACTCACATTCATACCTATGGACAATTTGGAGTCCCCAATTAATTTAGCATGTTTTTGGAATGTGGGAGGAAACCGGAGTACCCGGAGAAAACCCACCCACGGGAGAACATGCAAACTCCACACAGAGATGGTCTGTTCGTCATGCAGGCCACACCGCCGTTCCTTCTGCTGCGGCCATACTGTTTTACATGGTAATATTTTGGCTTCACCTCGCCTGACTGACTGGAGGTCACATGATGCGGGCTTAAAATGGACACTTCATTAGGCCCGTCTGGACAATGGAATGTACAGTCCCGGTGTTTAAAGCAATACTGGTTACGCATGACGGAGTACATCTGAGGTAGGACCTCCGTATACGGCCTGTAATGCCGAGTCCGGCGGCCCCATGCCGAGCATCCCGCTGTTTAACTGGCACGAGCGGCCAGAAGGTACGAGATCCTCTCCCACGGGTGCAAAGAGGCAGATGGAGGGGGGGCGGGGGGCGGGGTTAGGAGGCGGTAATATTGGGTTAAGGTAACAGGAGGACCGTGAGAACACATCTTCTCTTTCTGGTAGCAGTGTTGCATCAGGTTGGAATGACAAGTGTTTTTAAATGTCTCCTCAGGACACGAGAAGCACCGAGGAGAAGCCAGTCCAGCGCTCCAAGGTAATTCTAAAGTAATAATTAGCATGATGCTCCACAGACTGCATGGCGTTTGCCCCCGTACAGTATATGCTTGCATCGTGCAGCCCAAACATGGCCGTGTTCCATGCAGTCACTAGCTGGGAGGAAGAAATGAGCTTACGTAATAAAACTAATGGACTTGGACATCATGAGGCCTCCAGTTGGTTACTTCTTGTCCCACTTTGATGCCGCTCAGCCTTAACGGGAGGACGGATAAGCCACCTTTCTCACCAGGCGGGGGGATTGGGATCGCTACAGTAAAGTGCATTAGCGTGTCGTAGCAGGTGATGGCGGGCTGAAAATGTCCCTCCGGCCCACATTTGGACACCACTGCAATGCATTTTGTGAAAAAGCTGTACAGCAGGGGTCTCAAACTCAATTTACCTGGGGGCCACTGGAGCTAGGGTCTGGGCAAGGCTGGGCCACATCAGGTTTTCCAAAAAAAAAAAAAAACGCAACAGAAAAATATACAAACTTTTTCAGTGCTTTGGTTCCGATTTTCTACAATAAAAGCTCTGATAAAACATTCCACTGTTCTCAAATATCTTAATTTTTATTTTTCTGCACAAAATAAGATGAAAAATAAATAAACAAATCAAGAATAAAGAAAATCAATCAGTAATAAATAAATAATAAAAACTTAAGAAACCACATATAGTTGGTGGGTAGACAAATTATACAAAGCATTATTAGAGCCCTGTAGACATGACAAAACACGACTATAGTCACATTTATACTCTTTTTATTTACAACATATTGCGCAACTGCAGGGTCTTGAGACACATGCTAACTCGCAAACTAGAGAGCTAGCGACCTAAACGGTAGCCTCCAAGTTATTTCCTTTTAAACTTAAAAAAAAGCCAAAAACTTACCACTTCCACACGGATAGGGAGGATAACTATTAACAGTTATTTAACCTTTAGCATGAACATTAATCAAACGTAATAGTTTTTTCTGGGTACATGATACCATACAGCATCCATATCAAACTTGACATTAAACTTTCATATCAAGGCGGGGGCCTCAAACTAGCGTGTTTGAGACCCCTGCTGTACAGTATACGTCGGTTTTTCGGTACCCGTCACAACTTAGGACAACGGAATTGGGCAAAAAACTAACTAATGTATGAAATGTGTTGCTACGTTACTAAAGGTTGGTCTCTTGTGTCTCAGTCGTTCAGCTTTAAGACCCAGAAGGAGGTGTGTTCATCATGTGACAAGACGGTCTACCCCATGGAGAGACTGGTCGCCAACAACCTGGTCTTCCATTCCACCTGCTTCTGCTGCAAGCACTGCAACACCAAGCTCAGGTGACCTCACATTTTGCTTATTCCTTACGAAAAACATGAAAAACGAATGTCTTTGCAACATGTGACCACGTGGTCCTCGTTCTCCTCCCCCAGCCTGGGCAACTTTGCCGCCCTGCAAGGCGAGTTCTACTGCAAGCCTCATTTCCAGCAGCTGTTCAAGAGCAAAGGCAACTACGACGAGGGATTCGGACGCAAGCAGCACAAAGAGCGTTGGGCCTCCAAGGAGACAGAAAACATCACCAAGACGGCGTGAAAAATGGCGTCCGTTTCGTTCGGAGCACGGTGACATCACCCGCCCGCTACATTTTTATTTTTCTCTTTCCCTTTTTTACACGCCATCAGATTCCCCACAGCAGCTTGGAGATAAGTTCTCTTTTTCTTCCTGGTGATTGTGACCAAAAGCCTTCTCTGCCATCGCGAGAGGGAATGTTACCATGCTGTAGTTATTATGTTTTCATTATTATTATTATTATTATTATCAATGATTTGCACCCATTTTATATACTGTATGTGCATGCAAACATCAGGGCCGACAAAACACACACACACACACACACACTCACACTCACTCACACTCAGGTCAAAGTTCAGAGGCTCTTTATTGGCAGTTGTCACCCAAGGATTTTATAAACGTGTTCCTTTAAACACCGTAACCATCCCGAGGGTGCGTCCACTCCTGCACCTTGGGGGGGTCCAACAGGGTACTGTCGTGTTACTAAGCAACAGCTCACCTCTCGTCTTTGTTGTCATTCCAACATGGGCTCATTTTATCGTTCTTTTCGTGGGTCTTTTGGCGGTTGTGTTCGCACTTGTGTTGGTTTCTGCGGTTAAAAGGAACTCTGGTGCGTTTTGGTGCTGTGTGAAATGACAGATAAAATTATTGATTATTATTATTTATTTAGATATTTTACAAGCATTTAATGAAATCTAAGCTTGTAAATATAGCAGAATATAAAAATAACGCTTTCAGATCAGTGTCGTAATAAGTCACAAAAGCCGCCCAATGAAGATCTCACGTATTCCTTTGGTCACATGACAAAAATACCTGTGTGAACGCGAAGCCAAACACACCAAAGTGTGCCCCAACCGTCTTTTTTTTTTTTTTTTTTTTTAATTGTTGGTACCGAACCTCAAGTGTGAACGCAACCTCCGCCTCAACCTCGCAGGTCCCAATGGCCTTATTGGAACGCTCCATCGGCCTTTTAGTGGCGTGATTGATCTTTCATTTCATTCTCGGAGCGACTTTTTTTTTTTTTTGGAATAAGTTCATCCCGTGTCTCCTTTCTGAGCCGTTCCCACAAGCCTCCGATTGTTCTGTGTTTTTGTAAAGTATCTGTAAATAGAGCTGTACTTTGTGATTGGTGAGCACCCCCCACCCCCACCACCCCAAAAGTCACTGCTCATTCTCGCAGGACATTCGCCACTTTCAACCCCCCCATGTATGATGATGATGATGATGGTTGGAGGAAAACGCTCCAGTTGTGCCATTTTAATCTTTTTAATAATTGCCTTCTTGCTATCTTATGAGCTAAACCCTTTTAGCAAATGGACCTATTTCTCAGACCTGCCAACATGTAAGCATTTCTTGTACTCTGCAGACGCTACAGGCTGCCATTGGTCGACTTGTAGAGCATTTCCTGTGTGAATACGAGTCGTCCACAAGGGCACTAACAAGGGTTAGGGTTAGGGCAATAACACAAAGCGTCATCTCTAAATATGTCATTTTTTAAGCCTTTTATCCCAAATGAAAAACGTTGGCAGGTCTGATTTCTTTTATTCTACCAACAAGTGGAGGCTGACTGAGGTCACATTAGTGTGGGTCCCCGCCACCCTGCCCCTCAACAAATAGGAGTCGTGCATGCTGCATGTGGTTAGTGTTGAGCGCCCCCTGCTGGGGGACATGTCGTCTCGTCTGAGGAAGAATCAAATGTGAGTTGTTTTCATTTTTAAGGCCTTTTTATTCCATGTTGTTTTTTAAACAAGTTGCCTCACAAGCCTGCAGTGTGAGACCGCAGCGCCGCACCCAGACCCCTAGATCCAATTAGACAGGCAGGATTTCCACGTCTTATGTTTCAGAAGCCATTTTAGGGGATGCCGCTGAGACTTGACTGACACTTGAATGATTCAGTGTTTTTTTTTTTTGTGAGGGAAAGGCTTGAACACGCTGTGAGGAGAGAGAAATAATAAAACGGATGGATATTAGTTTCTGTTTTCTAAAGAAAAGAAGCCTTAGACATTGTCATGCCGATACAAAGGAGACTTAAATGTTGTGATCATGCCTTTTCCAAAAAGCACTCACTCCACATTCCTAAACATGACATGACTCCACGCGACCAGCAGCCATTTTCTTCCCGCTGTCATTCCACAGAATAATGTATACTACTGCTATCTCTGTTCCGTGTGTGACAATGTCTTTTTAATCCTTGAATGCTTTCAAATCAAAGTTGTCGTGTGTAGAAATGCCGTCTTTTGTCACTCGCCAAGGTACAACTGCAACCGCCGGTCAGGTGAATGATTGCGGTTTTCTTTGGAAAAAAAAAAAAGTTTTTGATATTTTTGTTTTGTTCTCGTGCAACATTTTTGATGTGGACTTTAGTGTTCAATGCTGTTGTCATGGAGATCTTTTCAAATGTATGCCTCTTGGCTAATGTGAGTCAACGTTACACACTTAACCTACGGATTGAGGTGGCCTTACAGCAAAAGAACGCTCAGACTGTGTCTTGCCAGTCTTTTACTTCCTCCTCCTCTTTCCCTTATTTGACTTTTTATTGCATTTTAAAGCGCCCCTCATTTTTTGCCTCTATATTTTGAGCATTTGTCATGTTTTTTGTCTTGGGTTTTTTTACATGCTTTTGGAGAAAAAATTAAAATGCTGGTGTTGATTTTATTCATCAGAGTAAGTCTTATTTTTCTTTGTTTTTTTTTTAAAGCTACCCTAGGTTTACCTCCCAACATTAATTGTTTCGATTACTTTTACACACAATACTATAAACTAAATCACTTGTAACCACTTACATTGCGTTATTTTACATGAAAATAACCTTAGAATAGCTCTGAACGGTCTTGTCTTGCCACACTTCAGATTTCCGAGCGTCCCTGAAGGCCACTCGAGCATCACACAACGTCACAATGGCTCCGCCCACATGGTGGCGCGCGCTCCTGCGGTCACATCTCCAGCGAGAAGAAGTACAGTGCGCGACCCCGAGTCTGCACAGTGCTCATTTAGCTAGTTTGAACGCTCAATAAATCCTAAAAGACGGCTTTTAGTGGAATACTGGACCAAGAATGTGTTAGGACGTTTCGGAAAACATGGCGATGTCTTCTTTTCAGGACGACTTGGACGCTTAAAAGTGGGTTCCGGTGGTGAAATGTTTTTTTTTCCCTGTCAGGAAGTTGGATGTAGTCGCTTGGAAATGATTTTGTGCTTTGTTTTGTTTTGGAGACTACATCGTGTACATGATGGTGGTTCAAAGACGAAGTTTGTCGTCCTAATTTAGTTCGTTTGGCTGCCGAATGAACTCCGGGCAAAGTTCCACGAAGTCTGACGAGGTTTGCTACAACTCGGCGCCATAAGTAAGCGTTGTTTGTTTGTTTTCATACTTTACGTTCAGTTCAGTTTTGGTACACAATTCATATTCAAGCATACTTTGGACCCCGTTGTTGGACGTAGCAGGAAGAAAGGCTAACTCTCCTGAATTATGGATGCAAATAACTCCAAGAAGTGAATGGGACACCTTCCTGATCCAGATGTTTGCCCTGAACAAATTTAACAAGTTCTCCAAAAATGCGACGTTCGGGAACACCTCTTAAGGAACATTTCCGGTCTAAACCCCCCACGTGACCTTGTTTGCTTTTACCTGGGAAGTGTCATTCTGCGTGGGTGCGTGGAGACATCCACCTGTGTACACCATGGCCCATTATGGCGCTGCCCACTGAGGATGATGATGAAGATGAAGATGATTGGAGGACACACGTGACACAGGTGAGTGTTTTGGTGGTAATGTCCCAATGTGTCCCGCAAAGGGAAGTGATGTAAACATGGCCTCATGTATGTGTGGACATGCATGACCCCATCATTGACCTCCACCAAGGCCTAATTCCTTATCTCCACATCCTACATTGTTTGAATTAGACCTTTTAGGCCTTGGTGGAGCTTTTTTTGTACTTGCAAGGCAGGGAAAAGTTATGGAATTCCCATAAAGACTAGTTTGGAACATTCCGGAGCTGAGCAGGTGACAGTGGATTACAGTAAAGAATGTCATGTGATTCAACATGTCCGTGATTCAACATGTTTATTTCATCCTACCGCTCCTAAATATGGCTTTTAACACTATTAGAGCCCTCTAGACATGAAATAACACCCCTATAGTCACATTTAGACTTTTGTTTACTCACTTTCTACTGCTTATTATCACAAGGGCCACAGGGGGATGGAGCCTATCCCAGCTGTCTTTGGGCGAGAGGCGGGGTCCACCCTGGTCTGGTGGCCAGCCAATCACAGGGCGCATATAGACAAACAACCATTCACACTCGCATTCATACCTATAGACAATTTGGAGTCGCTAATTACCCTAGCATGTTGTTGGAATGTGGGAGGAAACCGGAGTACCCGGAGAAAACCCACGCATGCATGGACATTGAACTCAGGTCTCCTAGCTGTGAGGCCTTGCGCGCTAACCGCTCATCTGCCGTGCAGTGCGATGTAGGATTCCTTATTTATAAATGGAATATTTTACTAGTTAGAGCGTCGAAAATGTGTTTACGACCTCCTAAATACGGCTTTTAACACTATTAGAGCCCTCTAGACATGAAATAACACCCCTATAGTCACATTTACACTTTTGTTCACTCACTTTCTACCGCTTATCTTTACAAGGGTCACATGGGGGTGATGGAGCCTATCCCAGCTGTCTTTGGGAGAGAGGCTGTGGCCAGCCAATCACCGGGCACATTTAGACAAACAACCATTCACACTCACATTCATACCTGTGGCCAATTAACCTAGCATGTTTTTGGAATGTGGGAGAAAACCCACGCATGCACGGGGAGAACATGCAAACTCCACACAGAGATGGCCGAGGGTGGGATTGAAGTCGGGTCTCCTAGCTGTGAGGTCTGTGCGCTAACCACTCGACCACCGTGCAGCCCATAAATGCAAAATATATGAAGCAATAATGATGAGATAATAAGTGAATGAATTGAAGATAAATGATATGACTACAGTTTTATGGTGTTATCAGGGACAGATTGCTGTTGCGTTTGTGTGCGTGGTTTTTGCAGCTGCGTTCAGGAGTTCTGTAGAAGGTTTGTGTGTAAGCAGAAAAGATGATGTCACTGCCGAGTGTCCGTGAACCCGAACGCCTATCTTCATTTGAAAATAGGTTAAACAAACAATTACTCTCTTTTACATGAAGAACATTAGAGGCCTGTTTCACGTCCACATGATTGCTAGCCTGAGCGGGAAGCAGGACTGGGAAAAACAGCCTCAGACTAAACACCTCCAGAGGCAGAGAAAAGTGGGGGGGCGAGGGGGGAGGAAAATCCTTGTAAATCCTGCGAGTCCTAGAAATGTGATACAAGGAAAATAAAGCGGGCACAGCTGAGTGGACTGGCAGAGGGCTGCCTCTTCCGCCGCTGAATTCCCCACATTCCGCTCGGAAGCTAATCGGAATCAGTAGAGAAGTGGAGGGCAGCAGCGGGCAGAGGTCACATCGCCCGGGTGCTGAGCGTTCCCAGCATTCCCTGAAGTAACCACCGCATCGAACCCCCCGGCATTATTGATAAATAAATAAATGGAAGGACTTAAACACCTTCCCTCTTGGCAGCTGAGCATGCGAGCCGCGGATGCTTGAAAGCAGCGCGGCAACGCTCCGCCGGCCGCAGACAGACGTGCCCGGCATTCCTGTGGGTGATGATTACCCAGAAGTCACGGGTTGCCATGGGTGCCGATGCTGGCCATGCCGTGAACAGAAGAGCTTTGCTGTGTTTCATCCCAGCCGTCAGATGTAAGACGCGCATCCTTTGGTGCGCCGATAACTCCTCTGTACTGTCAGCACGGCTTGGGGCCAGGGTTTGTCTCATTTAGGGCATTTGTTGTTGCCGTGGCGACTGAACAAAATACTTCAATAAGTTGCTGTCTTACGGGAAATGACTTCCACAACATCTGTGATGTCATCTATCACAAACACAACACCACAGATACATCGTAGCCCTGTGGGGAAACAGTCGCTTGTCTGCTGTGTTCAAAAGGACATTCCCGCCGCAGCCGGGTTTCCCTCGACGGCTCTCCTACTTGAGAGTTTGTTTACCGTCAAGATGGCAGCGCTCGCATCCTGACAATTGTTGCACGTCTGGCTGATAACCTTTGTCTTCTCCTGTCTGACTCACATCCTTGTGCTGCGTCTGCAAAAGCAAAGCGTGTGTTTGTGTTTGTTTCAGTTGGCCCGGCAGCGCTTCTGAAGATCGGTTTGAGGACCACGCGGGGCACTCACGCAAGCACCCACAATGAGTAAGTCCTCCAAAACGCTGATGCCAGACAGACGGTTTGGGTTTTTGCTCATAAATCAAACATGCATCACACTACACCGAAGCCGCCCCCCGCCCTCCCAGAGGCCGAGGCCCGTCAGAGCGGCCGCTCCAGACTCTGGCAGGTGAAGGATTGGGTTTCCGTGCCGTAAGACGCGGGGTTCTGGTTCTCGCCGCCGCACCGGGGCCGTCTGATGTCGGTCCAAACTACACATGTGGAATGTTTTCTCTCTGAGTTTGTCCAGCGAGGCAAAACCTGCCCAGAGATCAAACGTGGGAGTAGGCACATAAAAAATCATCCCTCGTACACCTCAACACTCCGCTGGACAATGGAGTCTTTTACTGGGCATGCCCACTTGCATCTCTGCCATCCGTTTTTTTACTCTATAGCATGCTTCTCAGACCGCCGTCACCGTCCAGGAAGTGCAAGTGTGTCTTGCGTGTGTAGGCGTAAAAAGCGTGACAGCAGCGTGGCGACGCCGTGTAAGGCGCCAACGAATTCAACAAAGAAGAGGAAGGCCACACAGTAAACAACAGCCAACAATGGAGGACATCTTTCTTCTTGTTTATTTTATTTTTTTATTTTTTTTTGTCTTCTTCCCATTCTGGAAAATGACCAATCTCAGTTCACCGGTCAACACACTGCACCGGGTCTAGACCCGCCCCTTTTAGGCACTCAAAAAGTGTGATGTTGATTCCACTTGTGATACCTTTTTCAGTGGTACCCACAGGGCTGTCATCTATTTGTGGCTTCTACTTGCTAAATATAGAAACAAAGCGATCCCTCGTGCTGTATCTTCTTATTTCCTGGCAGACCAGGTGCCTTGTAATGCATTCATGACCCAGTACGAACAGGTTGAGTCAATCCTATTTGTGGCGGTCCAATTAATCTGTGACGGGCCACCACAAAAAAAAGAAAAAAGGGGACAAAATAGTGTTTTATTTTTTATTGTCGTTTGGACGCTCTCTCCAGATGAACGGCAGGCTCTCCACTCCATCATGAAGGACCTCGTTGCCCTGCAGATGACGCGGCGCCAGCCTGTCCTGCCGTACGACGGCGGCAAGCTGAAGACGGCGACTCAAGCTAACAGACAGGTGGGTGGGGCTTACACCGCCTAATGACATCTTTTAACGATGTTATTAATGACGTACACCGCAGAAACCACAACTCCTACGTCATAAACAGGTGTACCTAATAAAGTGAGGACCTCGCAAGTCTCGTACAAATGATGATTTTCACATTCCTATTTAATCCCGTTGACACACACCCAAGGAATGATTTCATAATAAAAGCAACTTAAGCCTGCGTCTGTTTCTCTTCAGGAGGACGTCAGGATGAAGTTTGAGTTCTCAGGCGAGAGGAGGTGAGCTGGTTTAGGATTCACAAGTGTGTTTGTACTCCGAGGGGATTACGGGAAGCCCGTGCATGTCTCTGCGCTCGCTGCCCGCGAAACCTCCTACCTGCTCATTTGTCCATAAATAAGAATGTCAGCCACCTGACTGTACACGTCCAAACATACCTGCGTGGCGTCAGTGTTTCCTCATCTACTCACCATCTCGTTTGCATAATATGCCATGACAGGTGCGTACAATTGTAGACAACAAAATGATCCCTCCTGCTAGGTCTTCTTCTTCTCTGTCAGCACATGGAGTATGTTATGAAGCAGTTCCAATGTAATGTGTTAATGAGTGAGGTCCATGTGAATGTATGGATGGGAAACAGTGAGTATGCAGATCCATTTCAAGGAACATGCTCATTCAGGCCTTCTGTGCATGTGTGCAAACACATAGAGTCTATAAAGTCTTCTATGTGAGCTGGAAAGGGGGGGGGGGTGAAAGCGCTGCGGTGAGCTTGTGGCTGCCTGTACACACCACAAGTATGCAAAGGTGCACTCGGAGGAATTTACTCATGTTAAAAACTGCAACTCATCCGTTTTCCTCTTGTGTAGGATCCTGATGTTTGGACGACCTGTGCAGCTCGAGGACGTCCAGCGCAAAGTCAAGTCTGTGTTTGGCCAGCAGCTGGACCTCTATTACGTGAGCAACGAGGTAAATGTGAAGCTCGTACTCGATTCCGTGTGTGCAGGTTTATTGAGGTGTGTTGCTTCCCTGCAGTTGTCCATCCCTCTGAAAGGTCAGGACGACCTCGACAAGGCTGTGGATCTGCTGGACCGAAGCTCCAACATGAAGAGCATCAGGATCCTGCTGCTCGCTCAGGAGCACAACAAGGTGAGACACACACACACACACACACACACACACACACTTTGTGTTTAGGACATACAGTACTATTGCATCACTGCTGTGTCTTCACCACAGAGCTGCTGTAGGTTGTGAAAGCGGTTGGAGTTGCTGCGGTGTTGAAAAAGGAGACTTTCCAAGTCCCTTAAACACTCCATTGCATAATAAGTGTTAGTGTAATGCTAGCAGGGCTTGGAGTTTGTGGAATTGGGTACTTCCTGTCAACTAAAACAGTGCCATGGATTGCCATATTTGCTAACAAGTACTAAAAATACAGTCAAACAAGAAGATTGTGTTGATGCTAATGTTGGTACAAATAACCCTAATTATATAGTTTATAGTAATTATATAGTTTATGAATATGTGCTAGTACAAAATGTACAACACAATTTGCATGTGTTTATTTCATTACGATTCACTGATAATGTTTTTTTCACCAAGTTTGAATATTTTTCACCTTGTTCTGTGGTACTTGAACACACCATCGTTGTAGCATGAAAGCTTGGGGCAAGCCATGTCTCAAAAAGCAACAGGTCAGGTCTTTCTTCCAATGAAGAGAACCTCTTAGCATATCTAGATTAGCTTGGGTTCAGCATGTTTACAAATAGCAAAATGGCCGCCACGTCCCGTTGTGGCCTCGAGGACCAGCACTAGTTTGCCGACCATCAAATATTCTCCCTTTCCCTTCCAGGCCCCGTCCCCGTCTTACCACGTCCCCTGCAAGCAGGTGAGGATCAAGGCGTCCGAGTCCACTGGCGACGTCTGCACGGTGTACCAGTCCTCGGAACCTAGGGGGCGCCATCTTTCAACAAGTACGCCACCTCGCTATCGATGCTCGTTTAATCTGTTTAATCCTGTTTAATCTGACCGACTCGCGATCTTTAATATTTTTAATATTCAGCCTCGGTGTCGTCACGCAGGCTTTAGTCTTCTTCCCCACTGGCTGTTCTTTCCGAGTCTTCCCCTTCTAGCGACGACTCCTCTTCCTTTTCCTGTTCTCCAATACTAGATGATGCCTTCTGGCCCGCGGCCAATCAGATTACACCGCGCTATTAGTGTTGCCGGGATTTATTTTTCCTTTGGAGCGGGTGGGGGTCTCAGCGGTGGCTCCAGTGTTGGACGTTATGACGGCATCAGACTGTGGGCTTTCATTTGATGTTGAAATTCCAGCCTGCAGACTGCAAAGTGCATTTAGTTTACAGTCAGCGTTTGTCCTGTTCCTAACACCCCCCCCCCCCCCCCCCCCCCCCCCCCCTCTCCCTCCCACTTTTGAATTTCCAGGTTCTCAGAACACGGGACGTAGCTCGCCGCCTCCCGGCTACGTGCCGGAACGCCAGCAGAGGATCGCACGCCAAGGTTCCTACACCAGCATCAACAGCGAGGGGGAGTTCATCCCAGAGACCAGCGACCAGTGTGTGAGTGGCCCCGCCCGTATCCGTAATTATCTTCTAACTTGAAAACAAACTTTTCCAGCATGTTTTTCATGACTGAATGTTGTTGGGAGTGAGAGGTCAAACAAACTGTGCCATGGGTTCACACACACACACACACACACACACACACACACACACACGTGATGTGTAGCATGCACACACATAAGGAGGATCTTGCATGTGAAGATGTGTTTATGGTGCTCCGTGCAGGTGCTGGATCCTTGGAGCAGTGCAGAGAATTCCGTGTCTGGAAGCTGTCAATCTCTGGACAGCAACTCGGACAGGTCAGCAGCATTCCTGATGTGTGAATATATACATCATTCGTATGTTTACCTCCAGTGGCGAAGTGCTGCACGGTGGACTAGTGGTTAGCGCAGCTCGGAGACCTGAGTTCAATTCCACCCTGTGTGGAGTTTGCATGTTTTCCCTGTGCATGTGTGGGTTTCCTCCCACATTCCAAAAACATGCTAGGTTAATTCATTCATTTTCTACCGCTTTTTCCTCACAAGGAGGGGTACACCCTGGACTGGTGGCCAGCCAATCACAGGGCACATATAGACAAACAACCATTCACACTCACATTCATACCTATGGACAATTTGGAGTCGCTAATTAACCTAGCATGTTTTTGGAATGTGGGAGGAAACCGGAGAAAACCCACGCTTGCACGGGGAGAACATCCGCAAACTCCACACAGAGATGGTCGAGGTTGGAATTGAACCCAAGTCTCCTAGCCGTGAGATCTGCGCTCTAACCACTAGACCGCCTTGCCGACTCCAAATTGTCCATAGGTATGAATGTGAGTTTAATGGTTGTTTGTCTATATGTGCCCTGGGATTGGCTGGCCACCAGTCCAGGGTGTACCCCGCCTCTCGCCAGCTGGGATAGGCTCCAGCACCCCCGCCACCCTCATGAGGATAAGCAGTAGAAAATGAATGAATGAACCCCCAGCGGGGACCTTGTGTTTGCATTCATCGTTTATGATAAACAGCAAATCCTTGCATATTCGCTCCCCTTTAAATGGTAAATGATGGTAATTTAAATAGACAGTTGTTACTTGCGCCTGTGAAATGAATCCAATTCCCGAGTTTAGACATTCCCACAGCAAGTTTAAGCATTTATATGGGATTAGATAAGGTTATTAGTGGTGTTGATGTAGGCTCTTACTGCATATTCTGGGATCCAGAAGAAATGATGATGAATCATCTTGAGACTCTTCAGCTGTTTAGTTCCAAGGTGTGATGTGAGAAATGTTAAAAATCCTCCTTTTGGAGGTCAAATGTTAGAAGTCATAAAAATACATCCCTCTCCTCTGCTGCAGCCCCGCCCTGAGGAAGTCTCGGATGCACAGAGCCAAGAGTTACCCGGACAATCGACAAGAGTTCTCAGGTGAGCCACCACAAACATTTCCTTATCATGACTTTTTCCAGGAGTGACTTCTGGACAATCTGGTTCCGATGCATTTCCAGACAGGGAGAACCACGTCTATGACCGCTTGGTGGGCAAGGGAGGCACGTACCCTCGCCGCTACCACGTCTCGCTGCATCACAAGGACCACAGCGAGGGTATGACGATGACGTCACGTGTCGACTCTTCACGCCTTTTGCGGTTTTTCTGTCAACCGGCTTCTTTCTTCCCTCTTTTCGTCAGGCCGGAGGACTTTTCCCAGGATCCGTCGCCCCCAGGGGAATCTCTTCACTCTGGTGCCTTCACGACGCTCGCTGAACGGCAGCGAGGAGAGCGTCGGCAGCTGGCAGCTGGTGGACACGCAGGGGAGACTCCGCCCACAGGAGCGCCCCGTGGCTCATAAGTGTAAGTGACCGTACCACCGACACCTGTCAGTCATTTCGGTGCCTTTACAACTGACAAGGCCCAAATTTAAATCCGGAATCTACCGGTGTTTTCCAGCGCCGAGCGCTCCGGTGACGTGGCGGCGAGGGAAGCTTCTCGGCCAGGGCGCTTTCGGGCAGGTGTACCTGTGCTACGACGTAGACACCGGGAGAGAACTGGCCGCCAAGCAAGTCCATTTTGATCCCGACAGTCCTGAGACCAGCAAGGTGAGACGCTCACTTCCTGTTCTTGCACAAAAACTGCAGCGCATGGTTTTAGTTAAAATGTGATTTTGAGGCTAAAGTCCGCTTTCAGGAAAAGAAGATTTTTATGGGAAAACTCTGGACCAGCATCCCACATTGTCACACTGTGAATCACATTTAGTCATGTGACTGCGGAGTCATCGCCACCGATGAAGGATGAGCTCATCTGTTCGGACTGCAGCGATCTCGTTAGCATAAATCAATCATCTAGCTAACGTTAGTTAAGATGTAACTTTATTGAATCCTCCTAACACAAAAATGGATGAATTGAGCAAAAGATGGCGGTGATGACAACCAAAAAATCGCTGTCGTCCGTGCAGGAAGTGAGCGCCTTGGAGTGTGAGATCCAGCTGCTGAAGAATCTTCATCATGAACGCATCGTGCAGTACTACGGCTGCTTGAGGGACCACAACGAGCGGACCCTCACCATCTTCATGGAGTACATGCCTGGCGTGAGTCCTGCTTTCTTTTAAACGGGTCATTTGAAGGTTTTTTCACACAGAAACATCATCTCAGGGAGGCAAATAAATCTAATCCATCTTCGGATGACAAGAGCCTCACTCCCAACTGGAACACGAGCAGAAAGTTCCCGGGCCAACTCATTGACGATTCCAAAAAGTAGATAAGAAATGGAGGTGGTTTTGGTTTTCCCATGAACTACCGCAAAAAGAAAAGACTTTCTGGAGTTTGTCACATCTCTTTCCAAGCTCCGCTCAGTCAGGATACGGCATTGTCCCAAATAACGGAAGTTTTTTTTTAATCCCAGGGAAGCAAAGGAACTGTTTTCATAGTCAATACACAAAGTTAAAACCGCTTATCCAAGGTCGGGTCGCCGGGGCGGCAGCCTATCAATCGGACCCGGGGAGGCATCCTGACCACATGCCCGGCCATCTCATCCACTTCCTGGATGAGGGTACTTCTCACCTTGCTTCTAAGGGAGAGCCAGGCCACCTAGCTCCTACCTTATGGATCATCTTGTCCTTCTGGTCACTACCCAAAACTCATGACAGGTCCGAAGATGTTTGTCGACATAAGTGGACATAAATAGTAAAAATAGTACAAATAAGTTAGTACTTGGGCGGCACGGCGGTTGAGTGGTTAGCATGCAGACCTCACAGCGAGTAGACGAGGGTTCAATTCCACCCTCGGCCATCTCTGTGTGGAGTTTGCATGTTGTCCCCGTGCATGCGTGGGTTTTTTCCCACATTCCAAAAACATGCTAGGTTAATTAGCGACTCCAAATTGTCCATAGGTATGAATGTGAGTGTGAATGGTTGTTTGTCTATATGTGCCCTGTGATTGGCTGGCCACCAGTCCAGGGTGTAGGTCCCGCCTCTTGCCCAAAGACACCTGGGATAGGCTCCAGCACCCCCCGCGACCCTCGTGAGGGAAAAGCGGTAGAAAATGAATGAAAGTTAGTACTTTTATTTTGATTATTTAGCACTGAACAGGAAGTTGCTGTGTTAAACAGTAACATGGTGGACTGTGTCTCGGTAAGTTCAACAAAGATGGGTTGGCGACTTTTTCCGTCTTTTCAGGGTTCAGTGAAAGACCAGCTGAAGGCTTACGGCGCCCTGACGGAAAACGTGACCCGGAAGTACACCAGGCAGATCCTGGAGGGCGTGTCCTACCTGCACAGCAACATGATCGTGCACAGGGACATTAAAGGTAAGGATTTATTTATTTTGGAGGAATAAATACAGAATGATGGCAGTGCGGGATTCGGCTCCCAGGCGCCAACATCCTGCGGGATTCGGAGGGCAACGTTAAGCTGGGAGACTTCGGGGCCAGCAAGCGTCTGCAGACCATCTGCATGTCTGGCACCGGCATCCGCTCCGTGACCGGCACCCCCTACTGGATGAGCCCGGAAGTGATCAGCGGCGAAGGCTACGGCAGGAAAGCTGACGTCTGGTGAGCCGATTTTCACACTCGCGCATTCTGCGTTGTGATTGGCCGCCGGTGCGGCAGCGCGGTCGTGTGATTGGACGAAAGCAGAGATTCAAAGGTGTCCGTCTTTTAGGAGTCTGGGCTGCACCGTAGTGGAGATGCTGACCGAGAAGCCCCCCTGGGCCGAATACGAAGCCATGGCGGCCATCTTTAAGATCGCCACGCAGCCCACCAACCCGCTTCTGCCCTTGCACGCCTCCGACCAAGCGCAGGACTTTATCCGCTGCATCTTCGTGGAGGCCAAGCAGCGGCCCAGCGCCGAGGAGCTGCTCCGCCATCCTTTCTCCCAGACTGTGTGCTGAAAGCTGCCTGGCCTCTGAACTTTGACCCCCCCACCCCACCCCCTTAATGTAGCATAAAATCCAAACAGCTGGATGTTTCTAAGCTTTGTTGGACGGCTGCCCTGTGCTGGTGCTCCACTTTTGGAGTCTTTGTGGGTCGAGCAAACATGCAGTGTTGTGTTCCACTTCACCATCGCACCATCTCACGGCGCCCTGGTAGAGATAAGCAAGTACAGGCATGCCTTTCTTTTTAGACGAGCAAGCAAAATGCAGCTTGAAAAGGTGGAAGTTGTTAACGTGGATTTTAGGAAGTGTTTTGATTGGTCCATTGGTGTATGGTTGGCTTAGGGAAGGTGTAATGCAAGGTGTGTCCACTAGGTTGTAGTCACAAGTCAGTGGTAATTGCTAGTCTGGTGGAAAAATGCAATGTTTATCCTCACCACTAGAGGCCACCATTCCTGTTCAGGCAAAAGAAAGGCAATTAGCAATTTCATCATGATGCTAATCCGCTTTGTCACCTCCCAAAGCCAAAATGCTTTGGCTTTTTGCCTCTAAACCAAATGAAAAATATGACATTGCATGCTTTGAATTTGAATTTTTGAGTTTTTGTTAGGAAAAGGTTTGCTCTAAGCCCACATGTTTTTATTTTGTTACAGCAAAAGAAGCTCATTTGTGGAGAAGCTTTAATGATCAATTTAAAATCAGAAGCACTTTCTTTTTTTTTATTTCAAATGTGAACCTTTTATTTATGCCCCCTGGTGCCAGTTCACTTGGTCATAAGCAAATATGTGTGAATATATATTTTTTATACTCGGATCTTTATCTTTATACTGCCTCTGGGGCCAAGAGGGTCAAAAGCGGCAGGTGTTGCAAAATGTACTTTTTTTTTTTTTCTAAAATGTGGAAAACCACCTCTGGCTGGCCGGGGCAAAGAAATATAATAATTCTCCATTTTATTCATTGTTGACAATTTGTGTTGTTTTGTGAAGGAAAGACTTTTTTTTAATCGGATTTACTTCTCTACTTTGCAGATAGAATTATAAAGAGCATGCAGGAGTTTGCTGTTGGACGACTTTGTTCACCCCCGAGGTTCAGGACCCTCAGCGGCCACAACATTAGGTACACCTGTCATTTATAAATACAAATTGTGCCTTTTGTAAATGATGATAATGCGTAGTTTGGATGATTGTAGTGAGAGATGTTTAGAATGTATTTGCATATGAAAACGATTCAATGCAGGTGTACCTAATGTAGTGGCGAGTGGGGCGACATGCTGAGATTAATGTAAACGGCAAACCTCCGGGGAGAAAAAAGGAAGTAGTTTTCTAGGTTCTATATGTTCATGTACGTAAAAGATGACTGTATGTATCACGACGGGACTTGCAGTGCAAAGTCAAATGTATTTTACAGAAAGAAGAGTTTAATATGTACACACAAACCGTGCCTTTGCGCTAGAATAAGCCAATAAATAGTTTTTGAAAAATAATCAGCCTGTTTATAATAGATTCATATCATATTTGGATGCATTTTTAAGTTGGTCTTGTGTGGGATTTTCTAGAATCTGTCTAAATTGTCACTGGGGAAGATGGAGGGGAAAAGGCTTCACACAGGACTGCAATGTATTTGTGGCAACACTTCTATGATGTCACGTAATTTGCATAAATGAACCATTATGAGTCAAAAATGTGAATAGCATGTTTAAAAGCACAAATGAACTGTGACTGCTTTATAATGTTCTCATTCAGATCCCTCCTGCTACATCTTCTTATTCTCTGGCGTAGTAGGTGCTTTTCCCGTCGTTTACCATGACTGTAGTAGTACATGAATCCAGACCCACCATCCGCCAAGTACCAACCTGGTAAACATCCACATCCGAGTGAAGTCCGTCACTGTACCGCATGCGTTGGTCATGTGACCTCGGCGTGGAATGTTGTTTTTTTTGGGTGCTTGACAGGATTCCTGCTGACATGCAGACTGGACCGGTCCTCTTTTGTGGCGCTGCTCGGCTTGGACCCAAAGGTGCTGAGTCATGGCGCTGCTCTGCTGGTAACTATTAAGATTGACAGTCCTCATCTTCGTCACTCATCTTTTGTTGTTTTTATGACATGACACCTCAGAGACAGGAAGTTCACTGTGCTTATAACCTTGTGGCATGGAAACAGGAGTTCAGAACAATCTTCCTCATTGTTAATCCCCCACTCACATGTAAAATAGAGTCATAAAAAGGTGGAACAAGTCGTTGTCTTGCAGGCTCAGGTTCATCTGGAACGAAAAAAACTTTTCTTTTCCCTGGTAGCAGCGCACCGAATCCATGACCTCTTGTATTCATTAGCATTCAGCCTAGCGGTCGGGACCAGAAGGGTCCCAGAATTCCCTAAAACACCTGTACATTACACATATTGACCAGTGTTCCATATTTGAAGCCTTTCAGTTTTGAGATTATGGATGGGGTGCACGTTCTTGGTCGCTTTGTGCCTTCATATTGGGGGGGGCAGGACACAAGGATTCTTTTCCTATGAGCTGGACCCAAAAGGAAGAGTGGGGGTGGGACAAAGGGGGTGAAAGGCAGCCAAGAGAAATTTGGACTTGAGTGGACGAGCACAAACAATCGCCTGAAGGCAGCACATTGAGGATGGCATAGAGCCCCCCCCAAGCCCCCCACCCCCACGCTCCTTTTTGTCCCTTTCACTGCCAGAACCTCTCTCCGCCCCCCTGCCCTACCCTGTGGCCCCCTCCTGTTGTGGACTCTATAAAAGCGCTGGTTCAGATTCAGTTCTAGTGGCCAACATGGAGAGTCACAGAGTCCAGTCTTCCTACCGGAGGCGTTTTTCCCCCCAGGCCGCCAGCGGCATCATAACGGGGGTCCGCGTGGGGGGCCTCACCTCCAGCCGCCTCTCCTGGCACCACGGCAGCCCCCGCACCTTCGCCCACTCCAGCCCAGTCCAGCGGAGCACCCCGCAGGGCCCCGTGGAGAGACTGGACTTCTCGGCCGACTCGCTGCTGAAGGCCCACTTCAAGGAGACGCGCACCAACGAGAAGGTGGAGATGATGGGCCTCAACGACCGCTTCGCCAGCTTCATCGAGAAGGTGCGCGTGCTGGAGCAGCAGAACAAAGTCCTGGCAGCCGAGTTGGCCCAGCTGAGGGGGAAGGAGCCCGGCAGGGTGGGCGACATCTACCAGGCCCAGCTCAGGGAGCTCCGGCAGCAGGTGGCCGACCTCGGCACCGACAAGGCCCGCGTGGAGATCGAAAGGGACAACATGGCAGCCGACGTGGCCGCGCTCAAGCAGAGGTGGGTGGGGCCGGTTCCCAAAAGTTGACGTTATTTCTGTATTTGAGGGCATTGGTATGCGGATCTGTTGTCATCATGGTTTGGAATTTGGGCGCCCCCCAAAGCCCCCAAAGCTTTCCTCCCAGGTCCCTCTTTCACAAACTTGATCCAGCCTGATTCCATTGGCTGAGTGGAGAGGAACGAGGCCAGCACAATAGTGCACCCTCTCCCGAACCCCCACCTTACAAAAAGCTCAGCAGATGTTCTTCAGTGGCTCAGGGTCAAAGTTCACCAGAGTCCATTATCAATGACTCTCCTTCGGTGCTGTTTGGATCTCTCTCTGTGGGGGAACTCCATCCCGTGGGAACGTTTGTGGCTGTTATTTGGGGTGAAATGTGTAATGATGCATGAGCTCCTCCTCCTCCTTCTCCTCCTCCTACTGCCAGTAAAATGGAATTGCGCTCCGAGACCTCCACCAAGGTCTCAGTCGTAGCAGTAGCTATCGCCATCACATCATGACACGGCGTAACGCTAATCATATTACATCATCTTTATTCATCCAGGTTGCATTTCATGTTGTGTTTGTGTGTTCTGTTGAGGTTGCATGACGAGGTGGCCCTCAGGCAGGATGCAGAGAACAACCTGAATGCCTTCAGACAGGTAACCAGCGTCATGGAACTCACATTTCAGCTTGCCAATCAGCAATACTATAGAAAGTCAACTCAGATGTGTTCTTTAGAGTAGTCAGTGTACAGCATGCACAGCAGTATTCATTTACTACCCATGACTGTCTAAATGTGGACCGGTTTCCCGAGGGAAATGACAATGACACTTTTAGAGAATTTAGCTTTCCACAGCTCCCTCATGGTTGGCAGCACTCGTGCATCCCCAGACTGTGACACCACCACAACCAAGAGAGTGGCTCTTCAACATGTCACAGTAAATGTTGGAATTCATCTTTCCCTGTGGTAAACCACAGTTCCCCCATGGCTGGCAGCACTCGTGCAGCCCCAGACTACGGCACTCCCACAACCAAGAGCGTAGCTCTTCAACATGTCACAGTAAATGTTGGAATTCCCTTTGATGAACCACAGTTCCCCCATGGTTGGCAGCACTCGTGCATCCCCAGACTGTGACACCACCACAACCAAGAGAGTGGCTCTTAAACATGTTACAGTAATGTTGGAATTCATCTTTCCCTTTGAACCACAGTTCCTGCATGGCTGGCAGCACTCGTGCAGCCCCAGACTATGGCACTACTACAACTAAGAGCGAGGCTCTTCAACATGTCATAGTAAATGTTGGAAGTAATCTTTCCCTTTGATGAACCACAGTTCCCCCATGGCTGGCAGCACTCGTGCAGCCCCAGACTATGGCACTACTACAACTAAGAGCGAGGCTCTTCAACATGTCATAGTAAAGGTTGGAATTAATCTTTCCCTTTGATGAACCACAGTTCCCCCATGGCTGGCAGCACTCGTGCAGCACTACCACAGCCAAGAGAGTGACTGTTCGATTGACTGTTCGACGTGTCACAATCAATTTTTGGAATTCAGCCTTCCCTTCAATGAACCACAGCTCCTGTATGGCTGGCAGCACTCGTGCAGCCCTGGAAAAGGCGAGAGACAATTATCTTGCTACTCTCTTGTCTTGGAATTCATTTTTTCTACGATGAGCTGTAGTTCCCCCGCTGCCAGCAGCACTCGTGCAGCCCCAGACAATGACACCCTCTGTTGGAATGACAGCACTCGTGCCCAATGTTTGACTCGGGGCAACTCACTTATTTAGACAGAATGGTTGCGATTGGACTTATTTTCATAAGTGGTACAGAAAATACCATACTGCTGTACAGGCTATACACTGACTACTCTAAAGTACTCTACAGCCACAAGGAAGTGATGTCATGTGTAGACCTTATAGTATCATTCAGGAAGTGATGTCATGTGTGGACCTTATAGTATCATTCAGGAAGTGATGTCATGTGTAGACCTTATAGCATCATTCAGGAAGTGATGTCATGTGTAGACCTTATAGTATCATTCAGGAAGTGATGTCATGTGTAGACCTTATAGCATCATTCAGGAAGTGATGTCATGTGTAGACCTTATGTATGGTATCATTCATAATGCAGGATGTGGATGAAGCGTCTCTGAATCGAGTCCAGTTGGAGAGGAAGATTGAAGCTCTGCAGGATGAGATTGACTTCCTGAAGAAGATTCATGAGGAGGTCAGCGTTATTATATTTGTGTTCTTATGAAGGAGAACCCCTGTGAACGTTTCCACACTTGGATGTAGGAGCTCCAGGAGCTGCAGCAGCACATCATGGCCCAGCAGGTCCATGTGGCCATGGATCTCGCTAAACCGGACCTGACCGCTGCTCTGAGGGACATCCGGGTCCAGTATGAGACCATGGCTTCTTCTAACATGCAGGAGACGGAGGAGTGGTACCGCTCCAAGGTCAGATGGATGCAACGCTGTGTACACACACACACACACACACACACACACACACACGCTAACAGGCTGTTTGCTGTCACAGTTTGCTGACCTGACAGATGCAGCCAATAGGAACGCTGAGGCCTTGCGCCAGGCCAAGCAGGAGGCCAACGAGTACCGGCGTCAGGTCCAAGTGGTCACCTGCGATCTGGAGGCACTCCGTGGAACAGTAAGACCACTAATGGATAAGAATCCCCCCAAATGTGCAGAACATCCATCCTTGCTTGCACACATTAGAGATGCTGGACCTGAGAGAAGGTCTGCTGGCCCGCCATCTTCCTTCATGGACTTGCTTTGTCCACCAGGAACCCTCTCATCCATGATTGATCCCAATATTTGAGTCCGTATTGTGTACCCAACATCCTGATGTGTCTTCTGTCCTCCTCGAGAACGAGTCCCTGGAACGTCAGCTCCGGGAACTGGAGGAGCGTTTCTCCATGGAGGCGGCAGGCTACCAGGACACGGCCAGCCGCCTGGAGGAGGAGATCCAGGGCCTGAAGGAGGAGATGGCCCACCATCTGCAGGAGTACCAGGACCTCCTTAACGTCAAACTGGCCCTGGATATCGAGATCACCACCTACAGGAAGCTGCTGGAAGGGGAGGAGAGCAGGTGGGATGTTCAAATAAATCAAAAAATTCCATCCAGTATTTTAAATATTATTATATCATATTTGTTGATATATTTGCTGTTTCTGTCAGGATTGTTATGCCAGTCCAGAGCTTCTCCAACCTGCATTTAAGAGGTAAGAGCACATTGCCGCCCCTCAGAGGAAAATATCGGTATTACAAGAGAAAATATGTTATTCATTCATTCATTCATTTTATTCTTTTTTTTTTTTAGTAAACCGTGACATAATTCGTGTGCCTGAAGTTTCCCGTCTTTTTCATGTTTTAAGATACTCTTATGGACACCAGAAGCCCGGATCTCCACTTGAAGAGGAGCATCCTGGTCAGAGCTGTGGAGGCCAGAGATGGAGAGGTAGAGTAACGCTTGTACCTCTCACTTTTGTCCGCTAGAGGGCGGTGTTAAAGCACCTCCGTAGTGTTTGACAACATTGACTTTTGACACCCTCAAGCTTTTTATTTTTATTTTTTTCTATCAAAAACAACCAGCAAAATAATTTGAAAAATTTTAAAAATATATTTAAATATTTTTATAAATTTTGTACTAATTTATTTTATATTTTTTGTGTTTTCTTTCCAGGTCATTAAGGACTCTAAGGCCACTGAGCATTAGTCTGTCTGGTCCTCCATGACAATATAGTAACTACTCATAACTACTGTACACCTTTTTTTAATCTTTATTTTTACAAAAATACAAACGTGTCCTACGATATATTTTCTTCAACATCACAATTTTTCCCCAACACTGCCATGACACTACTCTGATTCTAATGCTTTGTTAAAAAAAAAACAAAAAAAAACAGTGGACACTTTATTAGGTACACTAGTCTTCTGTCCCATAGAAAGAGTTCAATAGAGACATCATTTATTTTGATGAAGTGTACATTTGTTTCCAATATTTTGACAAAATATGACAACCAAAATATTAGGAAGGTTTCTGATTGTATTGTCAAATTTGCAAACATGCCAGAGTACTACGATGCCTGTTGGGGTACATTGTGGTGGTTTGCGTAGCCGGCCTTTTTAATGACTGATAGCTTGTGCGGGTGTACCTAATGTAGTGGCCAATGATTGTATGGACGGACCTGGCGGAGTTATTTTCCAAGCCGAATGTGACCTTTGCCCTCCAATAAGCACCGAGCGCATGAGTCGTAATCTGACTATTTGGACACACTGCAGAGTGGAACTTGGTGGATGGGTGGGTGGGTGGGGGGGATTGGGGGGGCGGGGGGGTTCTCTCATCCTCAGCGTGAAGCTCCAAGAAGGCCACTAATGAGAGTGCAGCTTTGTGGAGGCTGTCGGTCGCTGTCGCCACGGTTACACTGTTTGATTGGAGGCTTCCCATGTGACACCCCCCCCCCTTCCTTTCCCCCTGAATCCCTGGGAGACACTGTCTATTTGAGTCTTGCAGCAGCACACAAAAAATGGTCAAATCCCTAGGTGGTGTGATCAGGAGCTTCTTATGTACGTTTGCAGCTCCTCGTGGCTACAATAAAAGAACAACATGGTGGCATCCGATGGTCACATTGCTTCTTTGTTCTCATTCGTTTATTCCATCATTTTGAACAATATGAGCATGATTGATCTAATCAGCTCATTCTAAAGCGGAGATGCGTTTATTAAAATAATACAAAGAGGTTTTCTGTGCAGGTTATTGTGTGGCGCTGCTCTATAGGAGACCGCAACTCAATACAAAAGGTGGAACAATGCGCATAATTAGCCCCCTGTAGCCTTTTTGTACTACATTAAGTAGTACTGTATGCAACATACTGCCTGTCTATTAGTGGATCATATTAAAAAAAAAAAAATAGTTTGGACCCCCCCGCCCTACCCCCCACCCCCGCTGACCCTGATTGGCAGCTAACACATAAACTGTACAGCAGTAAGTGTAGAAGAACGCCATTTTATTCAAAACAACTTCATCCCCATCATAAATAAAGGAAGTACAAATTGTCTGTTCCAGGGTCAAACTGCGGCTACCATAAAAAGCTTTATAAAGCAGTGTAACTTTGTAACCTTTATTGTAACTCACGTGTTCACGTTGAAGTGTGTGTGGGGGGGGGCAGCAGGGGTGGGGGGTGAGTACAGTATGTACGTATATGTTCTTATCGCAGGAATGGAGGCTCTCTGTGGCTGTGATGGAAGCGACCCTGAGCAGAAGGAATTCCAGCCTGATAAAAGCTCTCCAAATCCATGAGAAGGATGGACTGGGGGGGAAGAGGGGGGGTAACCTTCCCACCCAGCCGTGTTCCAGCGTGGCGGGAAAGAGGTGGAGAGGTGGTGTCGTATCGTATTTTAAAGTGCGCTATCTTTGCTTGGCGAGGGTGACATGAGAACATCCGTCATGTCGTCTCCAAGGACAAAACGGGTCTCATCACGACGGTCCTGATGTGGAGCTCCAGGTGGGGCAGGCGGCACTTCGAGCGCCCCCAAAATATGAACTGTTGATACAAATAATGATGCAGCCTTTTTACAAAGTAAAATATCACAGCCAATCCTTTACATTTACGGCATGCGACCCTTTGGTCAGCCATGCCTGGGCTTTTCCAGTCCAGTCCAGTCCAATATCATGGGCGGTAGGGGGCTGGGGGGGCGGAGTCACCTGTGCACACCTGAGAGCAATCTTAATCAGGCCCTCTTAAGCCTTGCTGGGCGACTCGCTGTTTCGTGGGCTTCACTCTCAGCAGCTTTCTTTCGGGTTGCGGGGTGAGTGCGATGCTAGTATCCGTATATGCTAGTGTCCGTATAGGCTAGTATCCGTATAGGCTAGTATCCATGTACGTATGCTAGTATCCATGTACGTATGCTAGTATCCGTATACGTATGCTAGTATCCATGTACGTATGCTAGTATCCGTATACGTATGCTAGTATCCGTATACGTATGCTAGTATCCGTATACGTATGCTAGTATCCGTATACGTATGCTAGTATCCGTATACGTATGCTAGTATCCGTATACGTATGCTAGTATCCGTATACGTATGCTAGTGTCCGTATATGCTAGTATGCGTATATGCTAGTGTCCGTATATGCTAGTGTCCGTATATGCTAGTATCCGTATATGCTAGTATCCGTATACGCTAGTATCCGTATACGTATGCTAGTGTCCGTATACGTATGCTAGTGTCCGTATATGCTAGTATCCGTATATGCTAGTATCCGTATATGTATGTTAGTATCCGTATATGTATGCTAGTATCCGTATACGTATGCTAGTATCCGTATACGTATGCTAGTATCCGTATACGTATGCTAGTATCCGTATACGTATGCTAGTATATGTATGCTAGTATCCGTATATGTATGCTAGTATCCGTATACATATGCTAGTATATGTATGCTAGTATCCGTATATGTATGCTAGTATCCACATACGTATGCTAGCATCCGTGTGGCTTTTCCTACACCGCCTTTTTTTCTCATACGGCATTATCTTGCTTCCTCCTTCAGCCCACCCCCCCCCCAATGTTTCATGTGACTCTGCCCGCCATATTAGCTTTTGTTTTGTATGTTTTCTCTCTCACCTTCACTATTCAACCTGCTCCTGTCTTGCCTGCATCAGGGTCCGTCCACTGACTCCACGTCAACCCCAACAGGCAGGACAAACCCACCGAGGCGTGACATGGACACGTTACCCTCCAAATCAACCCCCACGGCCCTAAAAGCCTCCACAACAAAACTGGCCTTTTGAAGTATACTTTTACTAGTTTCTTTTGGCGTCGGTGGTGCTCCCTCATTGACCAAAGCAGTGAGTGCCTATAGTATGGTTGCTATGACGACACAGCCTCCACTCTCATCCCCAGGTGTGTCATCTCGGAAGTAAAAGCCGTTTGAGCCGTGGATTAGAAGGTCCTGGCCGTGTCGGCACGTCTCTTCCCTGTCTGGTTCCTCTCCCGAGCGAGCGTCACTCAATGGCGGACGTCGTCACCACCAGGGTGGAAAGGTCAACTTGTTACACTTTTTATTCTTCTTTGCTTCTGTTGCGCTCAAGACAGGACTGACTTTTATTTGATGAGGTGACGCGGCTGGCGTTCACACGAGGCAGGGACGCACCATGGCGGCTTATCGTGGAAGGAGCGTGATGGCGGCGGAGGATGCTGCTATTTTTAAGAGCTGTGATGTGGAGTGAAGCAGACTGGACTGATGGGGGTCTGCACTCTGTCAGCGCCAGACCCCCCCCCCCCATAAACCCACACGCCATTCAACAGTGCAGGTCAACACTTTCAAAATAAGGGTTTTTTCCACCCCCTCCCTGTAAGTGGAATGAGTTAGCTTTTACTCCACATTCTCTTTCTGCCTCCAAATCCAAGGGAGGGGGGGGGGGGCACTGCATTCCATAATTTCCAATTTGATATCATAATCTGATCAACTGAAAGGATGTGCAGACATCCTTCCAAATTTGAGTTGTTGAAATGAATCTTGTACACAGATTTTAATCTTGTTTTGTGTAACTATATCTTTATATTTGTACATATTTTGCTTTAATTAACTTTTTTCTTGTTTATCTAGAAAATATGTTGCATGCTTTTTATTTTTTATTTTATTTCTGAGCCGAGGTTATTGCCAACAAACTGATTGCAATGACGATTAGCGTATGGGTGAATAGCTCTTACGTTGAAAGGCCAAAATGAATCGATACTTCCGGTCTTTTGTGTTATCGCTAACTTGACGCGGTGTCTCCAGTCAAGCCGGGCAGTGGGAAGGCGGTGGGGGGAGTAGACGTGAACGCATGGTGGCTGTGAGGAGCTTCTTCCGAGCACTTTTTTTTTTACTTAGCTTAATGGAGAATGTTTCCGTTTTCGAGCTCAACTTCTAAAAAGTGTCGCTTTGTGACACTTTGGCAGCATTTCCGGTTTTTAAATGGCCCCTGAAATGGCGCGAAGTGCACCCAAGTGTATTTGGTATTGCTAGTGTTATTTCTGAGCGTGTGACCGCCAGCATCCTGTCGCCCTGGCAACCAGCCTTCATCTCCATCATCCTTCCGGCAGGCAGGCAGGCAGGCGGGGCGCGTTCCTCATCGGCTGCTTCGGATGCGAAGTCCTCTCGTCGCTCTCCACTTAAGACTTCTCATCTTCGCCTCGTTGCTAATTTTCCTCTTCCGGCAAGATGCCTGTGAGACGCGGTCACGTCGCCCTCCAGAACACTTACCTGGACACCATCATCAGGAAATTTGACGAGCAAAGTAAGTCCACCGACACTCGTGTTTTCATTTGGAAACATTTCTGTTCAAGTTTAATGAGGTAAAAAAAAGTGCTGACGTGACTTAAATGCACTTTAAGTCGTGTCGTGGCTGCTTTATGGCGTATTTCCTGTTTAGAAAAACAAAGAGATGCTCCTTTTTGTTCTTGATTACTTGAGAAAATGTGCTATTATGCTAACCGATAGAGTTGCCGAGAAATCGTCAAACTATGCCCCCTAATGGCTCAAAGTTGCATAGTCTCCACATTGGGTTTTTCTCCTCTGCAGAAAAACTCAAATATTCAACCTCTAAGTGTGAAAGTAATAAAAGAAAAGTAATAGCACACTTGACGAGTACGACACATCAATTTTGCTCTTGATTGCATGGGAATCCGATGACAAATGGTGCTGTTATAACGTTACGTATGAACGCGAAGGAACGTTTTTGGAAATGCCATTCAAAGAAATGACTAGTGGACTTTAAGACTGCGAAGCTATCACAACATATCATAGCAAGCCATTATATAATGGCACATGTGACAAGAACAAACACCCAAAGTTGCCAACATTAATTTTATCACGCAGCTCCGCCCCCTGGAGGCAAAAGATAGCATAGTCGCACTATGCTTCGATATGAACGTGCCCTTTGCGGATAAAGTAATATTTTTAAAGTCTGAGAAAAGTAATAGCACACTTGACAGGAAGAAGACCCTCCATTTTGTTTTTGATTGCACGTGAATCCGTCAAGAAATGATGCTGCTATTACGCTGCATCTGAAATCTGGCAATATTAAATGAACCGTTGTGAAACTACGCCCTCTGGTGGTTCTGAGTAGTATAGTCACGTGAGTTTTCTGACTTTACCTTCTGCTTTTTTGTAAGCTGTTGGGTGTAAGCTTGACAAAAACAATTTCCTTAGGTTGCACAAACATTCGTTGAGAAATGTTCCTATGTTGCAACTGCTGGCATCGCCCCTGCGTGCATGTGGAGCAGGTGAGCGCACGTGTGCTGCTTAGCAACCCCAAAGCGACGACGACGACCACAATGACTTGAATGGAAGAGGACCAATGATGAAAGCAGGCTTCATCATCACTAGAGGCATCAAACACTTGTTATCCTGATATTTTCCAGCCTGGCGTCGCAGACACCTGACATCTTTTGGTCATTAAAGAGCAGAAAAGCGGCCAGCTGATCCTCAGCCTCTCGGGAAGGACGTTGACGCTAGTAGCATTAGCACCTGGGAAAGGTGGGCTTGATGAGTTCCACTTGGTGTGATTACGTGCTTTCAAATTGGACACAACAAAAGGCTGCATCCAGCAGGCGTGTTCGAGTACAAAGAAAATAAGGAACACCTTGTACCTTTACTTCAAGACTGGAAATAACTAATATTTTTAACAAAGAAAAAGGTGCCACTAAGGTATTGCTGACACTAATAAAGTACCGAAGCAAGGAGCTAAATGCTAGTTTGCTAGCTAGTAAACGCTAAAGCAAAACCTACTCTTTTCCCTTCATTTATGTGAAATTATCTATTTTATTTATAAATATATAAAGGGGGTAATGACACAAAATGTATTATTTTATTTATTGTTAATGAAGTGATTTTGATGCAAGAAATGCGAGTTAAGTTAAAGTTAGCCACATTCAAATGACCATAGCTAGCTTAGCTTGTGACTAGCCTAGCACACACACACACACACACAGAATCTTCCTATATTGATCTATTAATCTATTATGTTGACAGAAAATGTTAGGTTAAATGGAGTGTCAAACTAAAGTAGTAATTAGCAGCATTTGCTAAAGCTACATTGGGCTTGTTGACGTTTACCACTTGAGTCATTAAGGCTAAACTGTTGTAGCTAGCTAGCCACAATGTAGTCCCAATTAAGACTATAGGATCTGTGCGGTGTGGATAAGGTATATTAGGGGCCGAGCACTGAGAGATAGCGGTGTAAAGGCCCTAATAATAATAATAATTATTATTATTATTATATCAATATAAACAAAGGAGTTACTTGTGACATGGCTCTCTTTTCCAGATCGCAAGTTTGTGATCGCCAACGCCCAGATGAAGAACTGCGGCATCATCTACTGCAACGAGGGCTTCTGCCAGATGTTCGGCTTCACCCGGGCCGAGATCATGCAGCAGCCCTGCACCTGCCAGTTCTTGGTGGGGCCCGGCACCATGAAGAGCGCCCTGGCCCAGCTGGCCCAGGCCCTGCTCGGATCTGAGGAGCGCAAGGTGGAGATCCTTTACTACGCCAAGGAAGGTACGGCAACACACGGTCGGATACGGAATTGTACTTCATGTATGTCCGTGTATATATTTATATATAGGTATATCACATGTATATCGCCACCTTGTGTACGGAGTTGGAACTACGAGCTCCATTCTTAGACTGTGCCTTTTTAATGTGTTTATTAACGAGGGCCAACATGTCATTAAAAAAAAGACGTATGAGAACCACAGGATGGATACCAGACTCCATGTTGTTGTTGTTGTTGTTCTGTAAGTTGAATGAAGCTCACGTTGTGTTGTTGGCAGCGAGAGCAGGTGGGCGGATTGTCCGCCTCAGTAACTCTTCAAAAAACACACATGCGGAAATCTCCATGGAAGCGGCCAACAACTCCCATTTTATCCCAAGGGTCCACTTATTTAGTGGTCATGATCACATTGTGTTTGTAATGGCACGTGTATTGTTGTCATGGCGACTAGCGTGTCAGCTCTTCACAACCAAATGTCACCGAGTCCTGGATGGTCTATTTTTAGACCTCCTGATAAGAGTTTTTATTTTTTGAACATATACAGTGGGCTTTTTTTTTCTTACCAGTGCTGGTGCGCTTCATTACCTCCCCCAAGCATGCCGTCCTTGGTTTTGTCATTTACCCTCATACTCTTGGCCTTGGTGGAGGTCTGCGCTCATACTGAACTGTGCTGCGTTCTCAGGCACCTGCAGACCCTGCATGGTGGACATCGTGCCCGTCAAGAACGAGGAAGGCGAGGTCATCATGTTCATCCTGGACTTCCAGGAGCTGGTCGACCCCTCGCTTAAGAAGTCGGGTCTGAGGCAGAGAGTGAGCCAAGGATGGGTCTACTGTGAGTACTTGCTCTGCTGGTCCTCGTTTAGCCAAATTTGGCTCCGGAAGGTTTACCCCAGGGTGACGTGATGTTCGGTAAGCACACCCGGCACCAGCAGACCTACAAAAAAAGCCTCAAGAAGCCACGCCCGAGCACAGGAAGTCAGCCATCTTGCTGTGACGCGTTTTACTTTTGTCTTATTTTTGATGCTCAGGTGCCTTGAAGTGACTAAAAACAGACAAAAGTCAAAGGAATTAAAAAAAACAATGAGATAAAATGAGACGGCAATGAAAATAAGGGGACGTCTGATGCATGTTTCCATCAGAACTTCCATCTGCAACATCGCTTGACGCAAGAAAACTTGACAGCTGGTGGAAATCTTCCATTGCCGTCTCATTTTGCCTCATTTTGTCTTTTTTTGTCACTTTCTATCACTTTTTTTGGTCCTATTTCTTCTAATTTCCTGACTTGAATCCAATTTTCCCGCACCAATCACTGTGTACCAACTTTAGGTAAGAACCGCAGGTTGAAGATGAGGCTGCCGGTGCTGCGCTCCGTGAGGCGTCCATCGCTGTCCGTGGATCAGTTGGAGGGGGTCGTTGTGGACTACCTGCAGGTGAGGAGGACCTGACATTGGTAGATACAGCATCTTTAAAAAAAAATAATGCTGACTATAAATCATGATTAATCATGATTAAAAAAATTACTGAATGTTAAAACATTAAAAACATAATAAAATAAATTCAGTAAAAAAATACAAGGAATGAAATTGTGGTTCCTGGAGGACCGCAATCTATCTGTGGCAACAACAATGCCATCTGCTGGGCGGCTTTGGAATGACAAACTACACAGACAGTCGGACCATGATGCATTCGTGAGCGAGGTAGACTGGTTAGCTCTCGTCGGACATTATCTCGTTTCATTTGACTTCCTCCGCTATAGAAAAATGATCTTAACAAGCGTGACCTTAAACGCCTCATGCTTGCGACGGAACACAACCGCCGTCTGTGTGTTGCCGCCATTCCCAGGCAACAGCGTGGTCACATGAACTTCCACGTGAAAGTGCCTTCCGACGGGACGGCAAAGAGAAGAATGAAACAAACCAACCATTCTCTGGCTGTTTGGACCATGTCACTCCTGACAGGATCCATGAGCTCATAACAATCCGGAAACCTCCTCCGTCAAGTCGGACACGTTTACACACGCAGCCTGGAACTGTCCTTTCTCCCATCGCTACTCCGGCGCACTCTACTAAACACTATTCCTAACTTTAGCACGTCAAATACGTCCTCCATTGGAAAGCTGACAAAATATAATTCAAATAAAAATATGAAATGTTTCCCACAGGACTGCAATCTATTTGTGGCATGGAGGTAATCATCAAATTACTATAATGTGGCTAAGATGCCATGGCTGATCCCTCCTGCTACATGTTATTCTAACAGCTATAGGCTATAAACGGAACTATCTGTAGCGACAAAGTGGCTAAGATGCCATGGCTGCCTTGTGCTACATGTTATTCTAACAGGTACCCCCATACCGTATTTACTTTACACACAATTCTTTCATCAAGTGTCACGTCTCGCCCCCCAGCCCAAAAGTGAAGACATCCCACTGAAGGAGTTCCGCATCCCGTCCAAGGAGAGCGGCATGCAGTCTGAGACGGAAGCCCTCATAGAACAGGACCTGGACCCCCCGCCCCCGGCCGCCCAGCCCCCCGCCAAGCGGCTCTCCCTGCTGACGGAGCGGCTAGACCCGGGCGCTCCCTTCCCCAGGGGGACTTTGCCTCGCACTGGTTCCCAGGACAGTGTCCGCAGCCTGAGACGCGCCTCCTCGCTGGATGATATCGATGGGATGAAAGCCGAGTGGAGCGCTCGGCCCGGAGAAGCCCGGAATAACAGCAGTGAGTCCCACGTAGGCCTCAATGAGTTGGTCACAACATTAGGTACACCCAGTGACATCCAACCTGTTCCTAATATTGTGGCTGACGTCTCGGTGCAGATCTGAAACCCAGCGCTCTCAACTCCACGTCAGACTCGGACCTGATGAGGCACCGAGCCATCAGGAGCATCCCGCAGGTCACACTCTCCTTCGGCTCCGACCGCGTGAGACCGCCCTCGCCCACCGAGATCGAGATCATCGCCCCCAGCAAGGTCAAAGATCGCACCCAGAATGTCACCGAGAAGGTCACTCAGGTCACACAGGTAATGATGAATGTTGTTCATGGGGGGGGGGGGCATAGTTATCAATCACAAACAATTCCAATCATTATGATAAAGATAGGCGGCACGATGGTCGAGTGGTTAGCGCGCAGACCTCACAGCTAGGAGACCAGGGTTCAATTCCACCCTCGGCCATTATCTGTGTGGAGTTTGCATGTTCTCCGGGTACTCCGGTTTCCTGCCACATTCCAAAAACATGCTAGGTTAATTAGCGACTCCAAATTGTCCATAGGCATGAATGTGAGTGTGAATGGTTGTTTGTCTATATGTGCCCTGTGATTGGCTGGCCACCAGTCCAGGGTGTAGGTCCCGCCTCTCGCCCAGCACCCAGCAAAATGAATGAATGAATGATAAAGATATACCTCCATAGTAGAGTATCGCAGTATAGTGTGTACAATCATTCCAGATTTGATCCACATTTGGCTGCAGTGTAAATGGGAGCATATTTGAAATCCGGATGAAACCTTTTCCCAATCCTGGATGTGGCTTTTGTTGAAGTGTTATCGTCTTTCATGTGACATTTCGACATCGGTCTTTGCTTCCCGCCGTCTCGCTGCCTGCTGGTAGACATCGTCTCCCCAGCCGCTTCACGTTTCTAACGAGCTCGTGCGACAGGCTCAGGTCGTTAAGCGACACCGCCCCTGTCGTCTGCGCTTGGGGGGCAGCCGGCGTGTCTATAAGTGGCGGTGCGAGGGCGCGAGAGCGGCAGAGGAATATTCCCACCTGAGGAGTGACGTGTCTTCACGCCATGGCGAGTTTATCATCTCGCTTGTTGGTTGCAGCTTCAGGACCGCAGTTGAATCTGAACACGTCATTTAACAAGAGCTAGGATGCCATCTCCTGTACGGAGTTGGAACTACAGGTCCTATTATAATGTGTCACACAAAAATCCACAGCTATGACATCACTACGTATGACGCCAGGGTTCTTTGAGCGAGATTCCGTGATGAGAGCGACGCCCATCGAGCGGCCGCTGCCGGTGACCTTGGCCTCTTGAGCTAATGGACGTGGAGGGCAGGACGGGGGAGCCGAACCTACCCTCTTCCGCCTCACTCTGTGCCCCCCCCCCACACACACCCCCGATACTGCCTGCTAAAACATGCGAGGTGTTGGTTCATATCATAGACATCCACTCGGACACCGTCCTACCCGACTCCCTTCCTCACATGGCTGTGTAAAGGGGGGCACAGCTGAGTGTCGCCCCCCCCCTTCAGGTCAGGATGTAGGTCACTAATTGGTCCCAACCAGAGGTCAATACTCCCTCGCTCTATCTTTCTCTCTCTCTCTCTTTCTCCACTAAAGCTGTTTTACGTGGAGAATATTTCACCCCACTGTGGTTTAGTGAAGCGTTTCTAAAGGCCTTTACATTTGTTATTGTTGCATCACGCTATCAAACCGGCGTCCACCGCCTTTAATTGCCTTTCGATTGGCACCTTACAAAAGAGAAATGAAGGTTGCCATTGATCGTCGCTGCTATCGATCGGTCTGCATAACGCCATTGAGTAGGAACGACTGGCTGCTACAGTGTGTGTGTGTGTGTGTGTGTGTGTTGTGTGTGTGTGTTAGGGCAGCTGCTTTGAGTATATGTACTGTAGCGCCCCCTGGCTTCTGAAAGGGAAATTTGAGGATTTTATTTAAAATGAATATTTCAAAATTGAACATTGACATATATTTCTTTAAAAAATGGCTTCAAAACTCGCAACACAAACTCACCGACCACTAGAGGAGAACGATACAATACGATACTACACATTTTGGTATCGACCCCATGCCAAGTAAATACAGGGCCTGTATCGTCAATACTTACCTTACATTTTTCAAGATTATTGAATGATAATCAGAATAAAATACAGAAAACACCATCAGAAAAAGGCCAAATAAAAATAATCATGTTTACAAATTCATTTATTAATTAATTTTATATGCTGCTTATCCTCACCCCCCTAATGGGGGTGTGCTGGAGCCTATCCCAGCTCACTTTGGACCCAAGACTGGTTGCCAACCAATAAATATACACAATTTTTAAAATATGAATATATGAATATGAATGAATGAATATATAAATACTGTTTGATTTGTAAAACGCTAGTATCATGCTCGTATCATACAATATGATACTGCTACTACCCTGTGAATCAACTCCATAGGTGTATTCTTGCTGATGGCGTGTTCCTAATATTGTGTCCGTCTTATCCGTCAACAAGCTGGGGAACATGTTAGAATCCACCACGTGTTACAAACATGATGCAGGGCACTGTGACTGCAGTAGCAAACATGCTAAGTTCATGTGTGATGCATGGTACGGGTGTACCTAATGAAGTGACCAGCGCTGCGGCGTCATATCACAACACAGTAGCACGCATGATGCAGGAGGCTGGGCCGGGCCACATGCGGCGGGGCCGGGGGGGGGAGGAAAATAAGGGAGTGAGACGGACGGACAGAGGTCGCCATCTCTCTCTCTCTTTCTCTCTCCCTCTCTCTCTCTCTCCTCCCCGCCTCAGTCTTCCTGTGTGCTGCTTAGCCTGAAGTGCACTTCGCCATGAGCTTCAAGCAGAAACTCCAGCCTGTGAGTAAATATTTTTATTTTGGAAAAAATCCTTTCTTCACACACACTTCATGTTTAGCGCAACACTCTCGCTCTCTCGCCAAGCTGCACAGGTGAGCAGCAGGAAGTCAGGTCAGACTGCTGTCATGTGACCTCATGAGGTCATCCATGTTTTTATTTACTTGCTGGTAAAATGCTGGTTTTCATATGCATAGAAGTTTTGTCGGCTTTTAGCTTGGATGACCACCCAAAAACCAGGACGGTCAGGCCTCAGAGTTGCCTTCAAAATGCCTTCTGAGTTCCGTATGTTTACCGTATGGATGGGAACTTGTCGTATCACAGTCGCTGTTTCTCAACTGGTGGGTCGGGGACCTGTAGCTGGGCTGGGGATCCATTCCGGGTGGGTCAAAATGACGTTAAAATATGTCATATACAGCCAATGTTTGTTTTTATTTTAAATGTGAAATTGAGTATTTTAGTCCTTTTTTTATGTTCATTGTACTAAATGATATGTAATTTTCATTTATGCACTGTCTGCACACACGCATGCATGTTCATTTTTTTGACAAAATGCCTTAATGAACTCCTCTAAAATGCACTTTGGACATGTAATTATGTGTATTTATGTTGCAAAAGATGATATTGGCAATTTAAAAAAACATATACATTTGCTTATTATAATTTAAGAAAATAAAATTAAATGAATACGTAAAAGCTTGTGTAGAAAAAATACTTGAAAGTGCAAAAATGATTGAAAATGAATAAAAATAAAATGAGTTAAAAATCAAACCAATAAAAATGACTGTAGAGTGTAAAAAAATTTTACCAATCAAAATAAAGATGCCATAAAAGTTTAAAAGATATAGAAATAAAAATGAATAAAACTAAAAATGAAAGTGGGTTGAAACTGAATGACCATTGGACTATAGGGTCCCGGGTTGAGACCAGTTGCGAACCCCTGAACTATAAACCAAAGGCATAAATTCAGATTCAGCCTTCTCGGAGCTCACGTGACTCGTTTTATTATGACTAAAATAATATCTCTTTGTTAACTGCCAATGGTGCAAAAATCCCCTTTTTAAAAGCTCCGGGATGGAGTAATCACAGAAATAATGTCTACTCTGTATTTTCTAGTCTTACTGGACGAATAAATAACTCCAAAATCACAACTATTGGCTTTGTAAACTAGTGAGTGGCCCACGGGGATTACATGATGTAATCAAAAAATAAAAATAAAAAAAACAAATGACGTGTAGTGCAATTCAACGGCCCAAATGAAAAAAAATCACTTTCTACAAAAAAACAAAACAAAAGAATACATCAGATGGAACAGAAACAGGACATGTCCTGGAAAACCAGGACGTTTGGGCACTATATTTGAACACTATTTTAATTGTGGATGATTGATGCTCTTTCTACTGAAAGTGAGAAAACTAGCGCTAATGTAAAGGTTAGCTCAATGCTAATTCAGCAAGCGCCATCCTGGTCCCGGGGAGCGTGCACTGTTAATTACAAAGCTGACAGGTTGCGTGCCAGCCGGTGCCGTGATCCCGGTTCTGGCCACGGTTACGAAACGGAGCCGCGTCGATAACTTGGCAATTGTTTGTGTTTACACTCTCATTAGCGCCTCGTCATCGTTGTTGTTTCCACGTGTGCTCGCCGGTGAGGCCAGAGGTCAGCAGGTTATTGTCCGCTTCTGGTTCTGGTCCGTGAGCCCCCCAAACCCTCAAATGGGTTAGATTTACGAAGCAAAACCTGAAGCCAACATGCTTCTGCCAGCCAAGGTCGTCATCGCTGATCCTAGCGGGACTTTTTGATTCCTTACCAAATATGGCCAAGCGGCCATTCTTGTATGGGAGCCCTGGAAGGTGGCTATTTTCAGCTAGCTGCTTTGCAGAGTGGAAAGACAACAACAATAGACTGGGACTTCCTGTGAGAGGTTCCTGTCACACACGTTGACTTTCATGCAAAGTCCGATGCAAATGAGGTGGAAGTCCGCGGGTCTGAGTCTGTGCGGGACTCAAGTCAGCCGGGGGTCACACGGTGGGTCAAAATGGGATCACATGGTCGGGAGGGAAGCAGGTGACTGTGGATGGTGGAGAACGTTGCTGGGTGGGAGAACCTCCTTCCTGCTGCTGTGGCGAGGGACGCCTGTTGATGCAACGCCACTTTTATTAGCAAAGTGGGTTATTTTTCCCTAAATGTATTAGTTTCATATTGGTTTGTTTATTAGTGAACAGCCATCTTGGATTCTTAAATACTACCTGAAAACTACTTTGTGTTGTATATAAAAGTAAAGTTATTGTATGTTTATTATTTTGAAATACTAACAAAACATCTTGCGGCTCTTCAGGTGTTGTCCCTGGGCGCCGACGTGCTTCCCGAGTACAAGCTCCAGGCCCCCCGCATCCACAGGTGGACCATCCTCCACTACAGCCCCTTCAAGGCGGTGTGGGACTGGCTCATCCTGCTGCTGGTCATCTACACGGCCATCTTCACGCCCTACTCGGCCGCCTTCCTCCTCAACGAGGTGGAGGAGGACCGCAGGAGGACGTGCGGCTACACCTGCAACCCCCTCAACGTGGTGGACCTGGTGGTGGACGTCATGTTCATCGTGGACATCCTCATCAACTTCAGGACCACTTACGTCAACCATAACGATGAAGTGGTCAGCCACCCGGGCCGCATCGCTCAGCACTACTTCAAGGGATGGTTCCTCATCGATATTGTGGCCGCCATCCCCTTTGACCTTCTCATCTTCCGCTCCGGCACCGAGGAGGTCTGTTCCAGGGTCAAACTGTGGCCATCACAAAAACTTAACTCGAGTTTTTAGTAGCATTCTTAAGTTTAATGATAAAAATGTGAAGGTTAGTTGAGAGGAACATCCTTTTTTCAAGTGTAAAAAGAAGTATTGTTAATATTTCAGATCCATGCCTACTCACACGTTTTTTTCTTTTCAAGAAACTTTATTTGTTTTTACAGAGCTTGCATAGAAAGTAGTATAATGGCGAGGGAAGGGGAAATACTGCTGTTGCTATTAATCCAGCAGAGGGCGCTGTATCACAGTCAATTGACTCAACATTTTCCAGCAGGAAGATGCTTTGATAAGACCCCCCCCTCAGTTTGTAATCCAAGACACAATCAATCCAAGATTAACTTTCCTAAATACATTTTGTAAATGTTCTTTTTCTAATTCGATGGATTTTATTCCCGTAATAACTTTTCCCCGCAACCTACTTTCACAAAAATTACAAATTTAGTTTTCTTATATTTTGACATTTCATATTTCAACATTATTCTGCTAAAATTACGGCAGTTTTTTCCATTGATGCTGCAAGGGTTCCTGGGGGGGGGGTCCAGGCTATTTCAATCTTCTTGTGAATTTTGTGAAACTTTATTGTAAAAAAAGAAAAACAGCACCATCTGGTGGGGCACTGCCCTCCTCGCTCCTAGAGGTTTTACTTTGCTTGTATGGCACTAACAAGATGGCGTCTCTTCCAGCCCCAGACCACCACACTGATCGGCCTGCTGAAAACGGCCCGGCTGCTGCGGTTGATGCGAGTGGCCCGCAAGCTGGACCGCTACTCCGAGTACGGCACGGCCGTGCTCTTCCTCCTCATGTGCACCTTCGCCCTCATCGCACACTGGCTGGCGTGCATCTGGTACGCCATCGGCAACGTGGAGCGCACCGGCTCGGCCCGCATCGGCGCCATGAAGATCGGCTGGCTGGACAATCTGGCCGAGCAGATCGGCAAACAGTACAACGACAGCGACGTGGCCTCGGGGCCGTCCATCAAGGACAAGTACGTCACGGCGCTCTACTTCACCTTCAGCAGCCTCACCAGCGTCGGCTTCGGCAACGTGTCGCCCAACACCAACCCCGAGAAGATCTTCTCCATCTGCGTCATGCTCATCGGCTGTGAGTCCAGCTTTCATTCTCACCTGGCGAAATCTGCAAAGAGCAGATGTTGAACATCCATCCATCAACGCCTCTCCGCCCCCCTGCAGCTCTCATGTACGCCAGCATCTTCGGGAACGTGTCGGCCATCATCCAGAGACTCTACTCGGGTACGGCCCGCTACCACACCCAGATGCTGCGGGTCAAAGAGTTCATCCGCTTCCACCAGATCCCAGGAGGCCTGAGGCAGAGGCTGGAGGAGTACTTCCAACACGCCTGGTCCTACACCAACGGCATCGACATGAACGCTGTGAGCGCGGACGTCCGACAGCGGCGGGGGGGGGGGTGACGTATTAAAGACGGACAATCTCTCACACTCTCCTTTGTCTCCATGCAGGTCTTAAAAGGCTTCCCCGAGTGCCTGCAGGCGGACATCTGCCTCCACCTGAACCGCAGCCTGCTGCAGCAATGCAAAGCCTTCCGGGGCGCCAACAAAGGGTGCCTGCGCGCTTTGGCCATACGCTTCAAGACCACCCACGCTCCGCCCGGCGACACCCTGGTCCACAGCGGGGACGTTCTCACCGCCCTCTACTTCATCTCCAGAGGCTCCATTGAAATCTTGCGTGAGGATGTGGTCATCGCCATACTGGGTGAGTGGTCTTCCTGTTTCCTTTCAGGAAGTCAGACGCCTCCACCAAGGCTTAGACCTTCTCTCCATCGCTTAAAGAAGCTGGGATCATGGTCTACATATTTTCTACTACTAGGTTATCTGATTACCGGAATTACAATTTCAAACGTTCCAGCGCTGTTCCCATTCCCAAATGGGATCCCAAATGTGGTGCGTTCCAAAAAATGGGAAGAAAAATAAAAACGTTGTTCCAACCTCTTTGCTGTAGGTAATCATGGCCTTCAAAGACCTTCACATCAAATGTCTTTGTGCTTGTGTTGCCTCGCCAGAGGTGTTTGGGCACGGCTCCACTTCCATTCCACAGCAGCATTGATCCCCGATAGCGCTCAAACACGGGCTGCCTTCCTCTTTTAGCTCCCATTCATTTAGCCTGCTCCCATCCGCTCCATCATCGGTGGCCTGCTCTTCTCGTCTTCTCCAGGGAAGAACGACATCTTCGGCGAGTCCCTCAGCCTGTGTGGGAGGCCCGGGAAATCCAGCGCCGACGTGCGAGCGCTGACCTACTGCGACCTTCACAAGATCCTGAAGGATGACCTGCTGGAGGTTCTGGACATGTATCCCGACTTTGCTGACTCCTTCTGGAACAACCTGGAGGTCACCTTTAACCTGACAGATGTGAGTGCCACTAGAGGGCGGGGAATGGCAGGAAAACACGTACCCTTCACACAATGTAGGCCTCATCCTGGGGCGGGGTTCTGGGTTCTGGCGGAACCACCTGCTTTTTACCTTGAAAGAACCATACAATGCACTGTTTTTGTCAAGGTGTGGTTCTGGGACCATAGACTGGGCAAAAGATGGGAACGTATATAGAGTTCAGATGTGGTGAATGGGGGGGGGGAGCGAGGCGGGGTCTTGATGATGTGGTGCTGGTTCCACATCCATGTGGGCCTTTTAAAAAGCCGCCATCAAAGCAATGATAGTGATTAAAGGAATCAATAACGTTAGGAATGCTTTGAATGTTTGTTTTTGAATGACTGAAGCTGCTATGTATCAGGCAGATCGAATAAACCAGCCAACCCCGAGCAAGGACTCTGACTGCGACTACAGAACCACGAGGCACCGCCGAGGATCCCCACGACGTCGAAACAGACCCGGTGAGCCATGACCCCATTTTTCTTTTAAAAATCTCTCCAGAAAACATCTCATCAGTCGCTCAACTCCTGCTGCAGACGGCATGGACCGAGAGGACCCCTACCCGGATCAGTCGTGTCCGATGGTCAACCATCACCGAGGCCCCCTTGCAGGATCTCGCTGGGACGGGCGATGCAGCAGTGACAGTTTCTCTTCCGAGTCCAGCGACGAGGATATAAAGCATGTGAGATCCAGCAAGGCAGACCCGTACCCCTCCTCTGGAGACACCAGAGACTACCCCCCAGCAGTCATCAACCTCCTGCCTCACAGCAGACCCTCAGCCGCCATCGGAAAACCCGTAGACCTTGGAGGTCCACCGTACTCGGGTGACCAGTCAGCCACCATCTATGAAATCTGTTGTTGTTGTTATTGTGTAAAAATCTGTGGTTCCCACAGCAGCCGTTCCCGTCAGCATGTCAGGCCTGTACGGATACTGGCCGGACCGCAGAGCCAGTCAGTTCTCTGAGACCCAGAGGCGGTCATCATCAGCCAGAAACAGTTTCCACCCTCCCCCCTGTGCCGAAGATCGTCCCAGTGAGCTGGAGTCCAGACTGGAGCTCCTGCAGTCCCAGTTAAATCGGTGAGACTTTTTGAAAGTCATTACTGAAAATAATTATTGTGATGCAAAAAAATAAAAAAATGAGGGGGCACCCGGATTTGAACCGGGGACCTCTTGATCTGCAGTCAAATGCTCTACCACTGAGCTATACCCCCAGTCGGCATTATAGTAAACCCATTCAGATTTTATCCAAAGCTATTCAGATGGTGTCTTTGTTTTAAAACAAGCGAACAAGACTTACGTTTAAAAACAAACGTCACAAACTGACGTCAGCCGTGAGCTTCGTGTGCGTGTGCGCGCTACAGAGACATCTAGTGGGCTTTTGGGAGAACTGGCATTTACCTGAATCGCTTATTCTACACACTTGTCTCCAAAAGCTTGCTTCTGCGGAACATTGCTGCCCTCTATAGCCCATACACCGAATAGCAGCTTGGAACCATACAATACTAGGATCTGTTCATTTATTGTTTTGGGACATTGTTTGATAATTCCTGATAAAATGCATAAGGACGATCAAGGGCGCCCTCTGTTGGTTGCTATTAAGTAGTTCTCAGTTTTCATTCAAACACTACAAGTCTTTTCCACCAAGGGACAAATAAATAAAAACTGCTAGATTAAAGATGATAAAAGCAATCCAATGTCGGCCATAATATATGCCAATCTGTGTAAACAACACATTCACATCTTACTTTCAGTGACAAACGAGTGGAGTCCCTAATAAACTATTTCATTAACGTCCATGATGTGATTGATGAAGGCTGGAGACCAGAATGACAGCAGACATCACCGTCATCCTGCAGCTCCTCCAAAGGCAGATGACGCCTGTGCCCCCCGCCTACAGCGCCGTGTCGCCCGGCCCTCACCCGCCTCACCCCGCCACCTTATACGGCAGCGGGCCGCAGACCATCCACACCGTCGCTGCAATGCAGCCGGTCCAGATGGACAGCACCGCCTCGCTGCTGCAGGTCTGTACGCTTCTTGACACACGTGATCAAATGGTTCCTCTTCTACCTCCTAACATGTCCGACTTTACGACCAATTCCTCTCAGAGTCCAGACTCTGATGTCAAGCACAAGTCCAAGGACTCGCTGTCCAGCGGGATCCACGTCACGGTGGCCTCTGATGACACCATGTCAATGTCCCCCGAGGCGGAACCCCCACGTCTGCCCTGTGTGGACCTCACGCCTCCTCAGCTGGAGCCTCCGCCATTGCTGTGTGGCAGCCAGCGCTTCCCCTCCCTGCCCGAGCACCTGGAGACCTCCTCGCAGGTTCAGGAGATCCAGAGGCACGTCTCGGACCCCGTCCTTCCTGGAAGCTAGAACACCACCACCCGGAAGCCTGGACTGTTTGGACTTGTTCCACACGCTTCCTCCTCATCTTCCTACCAAGGAGTATCACAGCCACACTGAAAATGAAAAAATACTACTTTTAAAAGTCAAAGTTTTATGAGACTATGAAATATTCTGAGGAAAAAAGTTATAAAATATTACAAAAATTCCAAGAATGAACTTGAAATATTACAAGATGACTAAATGACATTTTGTTGTCATTTAGTCCAAGTTGTCATTTTTAAGAATAAAGATACAGGTTTAACTTAATAGGTCATAATTTTATGCCATAAAGTCGTAGTATTATGAAATAAAGTTGTCATTGTACAAGAAAAAAGAACAATTATGTGAAAGAAATTGTATTTTTAAGTATAAGTATAAGTAAATAATAGTGCAAGAAAATTACTCCGAATATTACAATAGTTTTATTATACAAAGGTAGGTGAAGACATTTACCCTATAATGTTAAATACTGTTTTACACAAGTGACATTAACAGGCTAAAAGGAGCTTGTTACGTTTCAAACTTGACCACTTGGCAACATCACTATCCTAGTTTTTTTCTTTTCAGTGTGGCCGGAATACTACACATTCCCAAACTACCCTCATAGGGACTCCACAGCGCCCTCTGTGGCTTCTCTGCGCCAATGTCAGTCTTTTGATAAGCGACTCAACAGCGACCTCTGTGGCCTCTCCGCGCCATTGTCCCTCCTCACAATTGTTGCACCCAAAGAGATTATTGTTCTAAAGAAGACATTATGTGATTATTTCAAAGAAGAGATGTTTGATGGAGGTGGAAGCTTTGAAAAGAAAAGTACACTTTTTTGCACATTTAGACATCAAACACGAAGAAATGTCACTTGTAGTATAAACTATGATGAGCGTGAAAAGTGTGAGTTTGTGTGTTTTTGCCGCTTTTGGTGGCACACTGGAGAAGTCTTTGGTGGACTCGTGACTTTCATCCCGCCTTTCTGACGTCTTTGCTCCACGTTTTAAATGCATTAGGAAGAAATCAACTTCTTGTGGCACTTAGTTCTGTTTTCACAAGGTGATGTGTGCCAAAAGTCATTTTGACTCACAGATGTTGAAGGCGTTGGTCACTGTCTATCAAAAACCAGAGATGCTGCGTCCTTTGTGATGACTTTTTAAAGAAGTTTATAATCTTCTGTAAAGCACAAACTCCTGCTCTTTTTTTTAGATTAAAGACATACAGTTCAACCAGATTGCAGTGTTTCCTACGCATTAATTTATTTCTGCAATAATATTTGGATAGCTTCGTTTTGCTTTTTATGTCATTGCTCACCTTTTTTCTAACAGCGTCATAACAACGGCATGCGCATGCGCGAAGGCCAATTATGCAAATTAGATGCCACCCATTTCGATAAATAGATAGCTGTAGCTAACTCCAGTGAAGCTAATGCTGTGTCGTGCTCACACTTTTATCTCAAAACAAAAGCAATTATGTCTGTTGAGTGGAACCTAACTTAACACATGACATGAAAACTACCTTGCGGGGGTAAAAAGCTTGAAGAACAAGACTTGACGGAGTATGGTGACTTTTGTAGGCTGGTAGCTAATGATAGCTAACACTTACCGGTATGTGTGACAGGTAGACGGCTAAGCTAACAACCGAAACAATAATTGATTTAATCAGACGAGAGCAGCCTTTCTCAGCGGTGGAAGTTGGCCAAAATTTCCTTTGTTGTCTTCAAAAAGTAAGTAAAATGTTTTTGTCTAATTGAAAGTGATTTTATGCTTCCTTTTTTTCCTATATCGCCAGTAGCACCCATAAAAATCATGTTCACAGGCTAAGAAATATCACGATTCAAATCATTTGTTGATATCAATAGCAATAAATCAAAGTAGAATGACAAGTTGACACATGAAGGAATACAATTTATTATTAGAGCAAACTCCAAGATACTTTATGAAAAACAAAAAGCTACAACATGACTTGGCTATCTTAAATTGATATATTTATATGTATGTACATTTGCCTTGTAATGGCATGCTACAAGGACATGACCTTCAAGTGAGGAGCAGAGCAAAAACATAGTCACGCCTCCCAACACGTCCTAGCACAGGCTAACAGAAACAAGAAAAGAGCATCCAAATAAATGAAGAATTGCTGAATGGGCGCTTTTTTTTAAGTGACGCTGTACATGAGGTCTCCAGAAGGTGGTGACATAAATGAATCCCGCTCAGGGCGCAGCTCGGATGAGGCCTTTTTAGAGGGGACATGTTGGTTAAACGAGACCAGTAGAACATGACGGGAGTCCACAATCACCTTCACCGCCGTCACGACACAGACGGGCAAAAACCACCAGATAATCTCACAGCTGGCTCAAAAAAACAAACAAACAAAAAAAACACACCAAGAAAAAGTGTAAAAATCTTCTTCACAGAGTTCCAAGCACTAAGAGAAAACTACCTGGAGAGCAGAATAAATAAACAGCTCGAACACATGAAGAAGAATGTGGCATAAAAGACTAAATGCAAGTTATTGCCGAGTCGGCGGGTTTGACTCCAAAAACAGTTCACTCCGAGTCCCAACCAAGCTCCCTCCCCAGCCTCCTCCTCTTTCTTTACACACGCAGGATCTCCAAGCAGTTGTTGTAGCAGATGGCGATCCAGTCGGGCTGCGTGGACGCCCACTGCACGTTGTTGATCTCCCCTTCCGCCGTGTAGGCCAGGATGGGGTCCTCGATGGCGCGGGGCATCTGCTGGATGTCCCAGATCAGAGCCTGGTGGTCGTCGGCTGAGGCAGGATGGAGGAGAAAAAGACGATGTTAGTGTACGACTCGAGACTCCGCCATACTTTTGGCCACGTGGGAAGGTTAGTATGTGTCATGCATCTTATTCATTTTAAAAGGGAAGTACACTTTGTTAAAATTGACAACAAATACATTTAGCTAGGTTCCAAATACATTCAGGTTAGTAGTCCTGGTCTATGCCTCCCTTGCTATTAGAAAGACGGTGTGCGTTTACCTGCGGTGCAAATGTGACACGAGGAGTGCGGTGCCCAGGCGATGCCGTTGACGCAGGCGCGGTGGTTGTTCAGGCGGGCCACCGGCGTGCAGGGCACGCGGACGTCCAGGATCACCACCTGTGTCACACAAATACAAGTCAGCCCACAGGTGAGCAGCAATGGAGGCTACTGCTTCATGTCTAGCTCCGCCCCCCTTAGGTACTACTGCACTTGGCACGCAGGAGAAGGTGCTGCGATACACACCGCGGTACATTTCACTGCTTTTGTAATGGAACCCATGATTAGCTGCATTGAATCCAAGACGGTGCGTTTACTGACCTCCATGCCGTCCATGGCCATCGTTGCCAGGTAGTTGGGGTCCTGCTTGTTCCAGCAGAGGCGCAGCAGCGGGTGGTGCTGGGGGTCTTCGTAAATGATGGTGCTGTGCTCCAGGTGCCGCAGGTCAAACATACGCACGGAACCGTCGGCCCCCACCGAGGCGAACATGTCCCGGCCGCCCCCCGCTCGGCTAAATGCGATGTCGTACACCTGCGGGATACACACACACCGTTAAAAAATGGACTCCGTGGTTTAAAAGAGCGGCAACATGGTTCCGGCAGCTTGCCTCTTTGTCGTGAGCAATCAGCTGGGTCTTCACGTGGCCCGACACCAGGTTGACCCGCCCCAGCACCTGGCCCGTCTCCAGCCCCCAGATGGTGCAGGTGGTGTCAATGCTGGATGTGCCTGGATCACAGACGTTGGCGTCCTAAGAAACTTCATTTCCCCCCAAACCATGCTCAGAGCTTCAGAGGTCTTTTCTCTTACCTAGCAGGTTTGGATCCACCTCGTTCCAGTCGAAGGATGTGAGGGGAGCGCAGAAGTCCGAGTTCTTGTTGTTGTTGAGCAAACATTCAAGACGCGTTTCTGTGTCGCTGACCTGCAAGATGGACGTGAAGTCAGCGTTTCTCGTACAGTCATTTAATCCAAATACATTTGGACCGCCGCAAATAGACTTAGAAGCACATTAGGGGGCTGTCTGTGAATGTAGCTTATCATTCCAACCTGGTACAGAAGATGGCTTGGTACCTGGACTGCCAGAGAATAAGACGTAGCAGGAGGGATCGGTGCATTAACTTGTATTTTGGCAATATTACAATATTTTTGAAAAGGTCTAGGGTGCATCCATACTTACTCTTGACTAAACTAATACCAGTAGGGGGGAAAGGATACCACGTGATCCCAACACATCCCGAAAAGCTCTTTGATACAAAGAGACGAGTTTCATCCCACGTTGCCTCCAACTGGAAGATGTCAGCAAATATCCTACCCTCCAGATGCGCAGATAGTCCCCACTGGTGGCCAGCAGGTCCGGGTAGACCCCCTTGGTGTCCGGGATCCACATGATTTTGGTGGTGGGGTACGGGTGATCGAAAGTGTTCCTGCAGACAAACTCGGAGCTCTCCTCTTCCAAACCCACCAGCTGGACCTGAGGACCAAGATCATCCGTGCACATCAGTTACCACAGAAGGTGGAAACGTGTTGACCATTCATGACAATTCAGTGCTGACCGGACGCAAAGTAACGGTGACTGTTTTGATCTCCAAACAAAACAAATAGCATTAGCATTAGCCCCATCGCGTTACTATCTTTAGCCTCCGGTGATAAATGCCCCCCCCCCTCAAAAAAACACACACACCTTGTTGTTGTATTCCTCCACAAAGCTCCCCAGTGCCAAACGGAAGCGTTTGTCCGGCCGCACGCTCCAGTTCATGGCATAGACCGTCCATGGCGCCTCGTATTTGTAGATCTCTTTTCTCTTGCCGTGCAGCGACATCCTCGCCAACTGCAGCTAGCACACTCGCGTTAGCTAACTGGGCAATAAAGTCCCCCCGTGAGGCGAATGCGGTCGCTTTTGGTGAACTTGTAAGGATTGTCGGGGACACGACGCAGCAATGGTCCCCGTCGGGCCGAGCAAATGTTGTACGTACGGCAAAATATTGTCCACTTTATTTAACAAAGAGCGGCATAACGCGGATCGGGAGACAGATCTGTCAAGACGGACGGATTACCATTGACTTCCGGTTGGAGCTTTCAACATAAAACGTATAGTACTGTACAGTATTGCTTTGTTGTATGTAATGTAATGTTATAGCTACCTGACGTATCGATAAATTGTACTACATTCCATAGAAGTGTGACTATACACAAGAGTCGTGGTTTTAATAACTGTATCGTGGAAATAAATTCGATATGCAACTCGGCCTAAATTGGCTCTGAGTGTTTTGAACAAATAAATGCACATACATGTGTTCGTTTCAAGTGTCCATGTTCTGACCCAGACAATTATTTGATTACGAAAATTTTAAGTATTAAAATAGCTTTTTCCCTTGTGTATTTCAAAACTAAAGCCGGTTGCAGGCTTAGCACAGAAGGAAAACGTGGTTGATGGTCACGTGATTATAAATTCTCGCGTTGACAGGCTCGTATCGCTGCTGTTACTTTTACTTTGAAAGGTTAAAACCGTGTCAAAACCTTCAAACGTCTCATCCGCACAGTTCGGGAGACTGCTTGCGGTTAAACGGCCAAACGTGAACTCCGGCAAGACTCCGGTACGATACCGCAAGTCTCGAATCTATATTCGGTCCCCGTACGTCGCACTTTATTGCCACGCTAATTTGATTACCGCTCAACTTGGCACCTCACTAGCTAGTTAGCACGCTAACGCTAGCTAATAAGAAAGTAAGGGACTGGGTGCGGGGGGATGGTAGGACACTGGGGCGCGATTAAGGTAGGGGGGTTTAATCCGATGTGTTAACAAGTTGTAACATCGAACCTACTCCCACAAACACTTTGACACTTTATTACTGCAGCAACGTGTGTTGTTTGGTCTTGTAGCCAACGTGTCGCTAAGCCTAAGGTTGTGCTAGCGACAGATTTGTGGTTAACGATTCACTCACACAGGCGGGCTGTTTAAGTTTGCCTCCACGTAGTGTAGATGCGTGTTTTTCGGATTTGACAGGTAATAGTGTCTTTGTCATTGTTTACTACGTTAAAGTCGCTCATTAGGGGGCTTTTCCCAATGGGATTTGTCACGTGACTACTAGTCTCCTGTTGTCATTTGTGACCACCTGAGAAACAAAAGGTTATTTTTCATGTTAAATGTTAATCCTGTTCAACACCGAGCAACACAGTGACGTCACTAATGCTTCATGCAAAGCTTCCATTGCTTTGTTTGACATTTATAGTACTTATGTACTTAAAGATTATAGGAAAAGGTGATAAATGTTGGATTCATTCCAGAGTTGTTCCACTACTCCGTGTTTGTTTTGTCATCTTCTGACTTCACCCCAGGCACCACCATGCAAAGAGCATACCTCTTCCTGGTCTCCACCCTGCTGCTCCTCCTCCTGGCCCTCCCCGCCTCCCGGGGGCGCTACAATGACGATTTTGACGACAGCGAGGACCTGGCGGACTTCGATGACAATGACTTCGCCGAGTTTGAGGACATGAACGATGATGTCACACCCGAGGCTGGAACCGCCCCGCCGCCACCGCAAAGGGCCAACCCTTCCTCGCACGACCAGGAAGACGAAGATGAAGACGAGGCCACAGTGGAGCTGGAGGATGACGGTCAGGATGGCTTTGAGGACTCCGACACGCAGGTCGACTCCATGTCAACATGTACTGAGAAGATGTTGCTGTAGCTGACTGGAGTGAAGCTAACGCTGGCATGTGCTGTCTAGGATCAGGACATTTACAGCAAGTACGACCAGGAGGAGTTTGAGGGGATTGGAGACATGGAGAAGACTGGACACCCCATGAAGGACAACCTCATCATCACCACGGTATATCTGAGTTAAAGAAAAAAAACCTCCCAGAGTTTATTGTCATTTGTTTTTCTGTCGACTGTTGAGGATTAATTATGCTACAGTTTGACGGCATCACGATCCTGTTGTAGCTCTTCAGCGGGGGCTGAGCTCCTGACTTGCCGTTATCTACGAAAGCACCAGGGTGTGGTGTTTTGCAGAGAATGAGCGACCACAATTCTTGTTGACTAGCTATTTAGCTTCCTGAGTAATGGTACTAGTAGTAATAAACATTGGTGACACACGGTGAGGTGTATTTTTGCTAATATTGTTTTTGAGGAAGAAAAAAAACTGGAAAGGTATGTACCAAAAAAAAGCAATTTTACTAATCTTATTTTATCTTATTTATAGTTAATCTGAGGAAGAAATACTAATCTTTGCATAGCAGTTTTTGGGAGTATACATTTTTTTTAGTACCCTCCAAAATCTGTTACATTTTGAACCCTCCCCAAAGGTTTAAGCAAGACCAAAAACTGCAGTCATTTTTGACACTCCCTAACTTCCTGCTGGTGTCACTGACTTGATATGATATGGGCCCACGTTGTAAATTGCCGCCCGTTTGCGTGCAGGTTCCCCCGCATCTGCAGAACAGCTGGGAGAGCTACTACATGGAGATCCTGATGGTGACGGGCCTGCTGGCCTACATCATGAACTACATCATCGGCAAGAACAAGAACAGCCGGCTGGCTCAGGCCTGGTTCAACTCCCACAGAGAACTCCTAGAGAGCAACTTTGCTCTCGTCGGTGAGTTTCTTGCATCGCCGTCGGGATGTTTTGTGATGTCACGGCCGCTCTAACGGTGGCTGTGCGCAGGCGATGACGGCACCAGCAAAGAAGCTGTGAGCACGGGGAAGCTCAACCAGGAAAACGAGCACATCTACAACCTGTGGTGCTCGGGCCGTGTGTGCTGTGAGGGCATGCTAATCCAGCTGAAGGTGTGTGTGTGTGTGTGTTTGTGTTTTTGCGCACTTGTGTCAACACGCAATGACTGTCATGCATGTGTTTGCGCTTCCAGTTCCTGAAGAGGCAGGACCTGCTCAACGTTTTGGCCAGGATGATGAGGCCTACCTGTGACCAAGTGGTTGGTACCCTCTCAGCCGTGGGGATGCTTCTTGGTTTAGTTATCTCACCAAGCGTGTGTCTTTGTGCAGCAAATCAAAGTGACGCTAAATGACGAGGACATGGACACGTTTGTGTTCGCTGTGGGCACCAAGAAGTCCATGGCCCGCCTTCAGAAGGAGATGCAGGACTTGGTAAGTAGCCTGCACGTTTGCTGGAAGTTTGCTTTCATTTTATTTCACCCAGTTGACCGGCGGGGTACATTACCAGCATCTAGAATGCTGCATTGGTGGGTCTCTTATTTACGTGTCACGTACTCCACACTAAATGCAGAGTGAGTTCTGCGGGGACAAGCCAAAGTCCGGAGCCAAGTTCGGCCTTCCAGACTCTCTGGCTATCCTTACTGAGATGGGCGAGGTCACGGATGGCGTGATGGACAGCAAGGTGAGGTTTGACCGGAATACTCTGGGAACTCGTTTCTAACCACAACCACAATAAGGAGGACACCTTCTTCTGTTGTAGATGGTGCATTACATCACCAACCATGCTGACAAGATCGAGTCCATCCATTTCTCGGACCAATTTTCTGGTCCAAAAGTTATGCAAGAGTGAGCGTCGTCTTAAAAAGAACACCGATTGGTGGCGTTGTGGCTGTTTGATGTTTGCAGTGTGCGTTGTTTTGCAGGGAGGGCCAGCCCTTAAAGCTGCCTGACACCAAGAAGACGCTGCTGTTTACATTCAATGGTGAATGCTTGGTCTTTACCACCACCACAACAACAGAAAACATGCTAATTTGGTTTATTACGCCGTGTTTGCAGTGCCTGGCATGGGCAACACCTCTCCCAAAGACATGGACGCTCTGCTCCCGCTCATGAACATGGTGATCTACAGCATCGATAAAGTCAAGAAGCTGCGTCTCAACCGAGAAGTGAGAGCGCACACTCAACTTGATTTGCATGCATAGTGTGACGCTTGAAGAGCATCGAAGATCCTCGCTGATGGTGTCCGCAGGGAAAAATGAAAGCGGACCGCAATCGGGCCCGGGTGGAGGAGAACTTCCTGAAGCAGACTCACGCGCAGCGCCAGGAGGCGGCCCAAACGCGCCGCGAAGAGAAGAAGCGAGCCGAGAAGGAGAGGATCATGAACGAGGAGGATCCGGACAGACAGCGTCGCCTTGAGGTCAGGGCTGAAGAATTCACTTGGAATCGTTTTTTTTCTTTGCTGACGACAAAGGGCTTCGTTTCACCTTTCAGGAAGCCGCCCAGCGCCGCGAGCAGAAGAAGATCGAGAAGAAGCAGATGAAGATGAAGCAGATCAAAGTGAAGGCCATGTGAGAGAACGGACGCCGTGTTTTCTGTGGCTGTGCCAAGCTGGGCCCGCTCCGTCGCCATCTGCTCATCTTGGCATTGAGCGCAAGTGAGAAGGACCTTTTGTCACTATCACATCTCATCAACACAACACACCCTCATCTTTTTATTACCTTGTCTTGGTGGGCTTTTAAAACTTCACCTGCTGTACCACATTTTTAAATAATGAAAAACAAGCACCACTGTGGAGTCGAATTGAATTGTAACAATAGCATTAAATGAACCCTGAATGGTAAAATGGACTACATTTTAACTTCTATCCGCTTGCAGGCTGTCTGTCATGGATATCTGAGCAAAGTCAATAAAGTGCACTGAAATGAAATTTGTTGTTGGGTTTCATTCAGAGATGTTGTCAGGGAGCAAAATGGTGGTGGCTTCTATAATGGGGACTGGAACGGGTGTGGTTTGGCGCTAAATTTAACTTCATGATTGTGTCAGCACTCTCTGGACTAGATTTGGTTTCATCACATCGGCCAAGCTGTCAGGTTGGAAGCGATGACTGAAGTTGTGGTAATTCTTATTTTAACAACATCATAACAGTATATTACATAAGTACCTAATTGGACAAGCTGCTGAGGTTTGGGATGTTGGAGCATCTTGAGAGTGTGCCACCATTGGAGATGAAAGATGATGAATTAAATCAAGCTCATGCCAATGAAGCCAATGAAGATGTGCAATGTATACTGGTAATTTCATTGTGATGCTGTGTAATCATACAGTTCACTGCAAGAGGTTTTAGTGGACATTATATTGTTATTGTTATTATTATTGTTAATATAAACATTTTTGCTGCTTCTTTAAAATGTTTTTTTTAAATTAAGTCACAATTTTATTACCGAGATGGTGTGGACAGTTCACAGACAGCCACTAGAGGGCGCTTTGTTCGACCGAGCTGTTAGATTCTCAAACGCAGATTCGGTCGTATATTTCAGTTGTTGACATGACGTGGAGAAACTTAATATTAAATTTGTCGGCTCATTAATTAATGAGAATTATTAACATTTCGTTTATTAAATTTGGTCATTGTAGTTTTTATGTGTTTTATTATTTTGCAAGAAAGTGCTCGTCCGAAGTCAACTGCTGCATTTACTTCAACTGATGGCGAACAGGCGAGGCTTTCAGGTTTGCTACGCGATGGCCGCTCTCTCCAAAATATTGGGCTTTTAGAGACCAAAACAACGCCCAGGTGCTTCGTAGGGACTCGTCTTTGTATCGACTAACATCCGGAATGTTAGCGGCATCGTTTGCGCTCGTCAGTCTTGCTTGAGGGCGTCATCGGAGCTGTCCCGTTTGTGTTTGGGGGACTGTGTTTTTCTTGTTGCCCGGGCCTGGCCGCTGCTGCCTACACTGGAGCGGCGGGTTGCTACACTCGGATGAGCGGGCTGTAGGACTCTTGGAGGTGGGGGTCTAGATTTTGGCGTAAAAGGGGGCCGGTAAAGCCCTGGAAATGCTTCCGCAACACCACCCCTGCTGATAATGTGCGCTCGGCTGACGAAGTGTGATGATAAATAACGAGTTTGACTCTCAACTTGATTCTTATGCTAGTTAGCACTAGCCAACGGTCGCGAAAACTTCCTAGCATTAGCATAAAAAAGCATAACTAATTTACTGTCGTTGTGCAGCGCTCTGGTCGCCGTTAATGTGATATTTGCGACCCGGTCGTGAACCCGACTCGACTTTTGCCCAGTTTGAAACCCGCCTTGGCGTTAGTGCTCAGCTTCTTTGCATTTTGTCGCTGCGTGTTAGCCCATGCTAGCAGCGAGCTGCTAACTAAATTAGTACTCTGTGACGTAACGCGCTCATTGTTTTGACAGCATCTTGAAAACGTCAAGCAATTTTCTTTTATCCTTTGCCATGCTGTTTACGATATGCAAGTAGTTCTCTAAAGGCTAAGGCGTCCTCGCCATCACTCGCACTTGAGTTGTTTTTTATTTTCCGTGCTGTATTTTGCAGTAGTTACGGCATGTTATTAGCTGCGGCTGCGCATCAGATGAGTCTTGGCCGCTTCGGCTACTGGCCATGCTTTCGTTATAATGCATCGTTAAATACTCTGCCGTCTGACGTCTTTTTGTCTGACACCTCAGCTCTAGGATGGATCCAGACGGCGGGGCAGACGCACAAAAAGCTGTCAGTTTGCAGTGGAAGAGCTACAAACTCGTCCAGGACCCAGCTATCAGACGGGTCGCTCAGAAGATCTACAGATATGATGGAGTGCATTTCAGTGTACCCGTGAGTCCGATATTTCACTCTGTTATCTCGCATGCCTCTTTTTCACTATAATTTAACATTCCCAGGACTCTGGATTTCCCCCTGTTGGTGATCTACGGGATCCGAGACCCAGGAGGCTATGGTCGAGGTATACTGAAATGGTCCTGCCGGTGCCAAAGTTCAAGGTAAGGACTCAAAATAATCCAACAGCACATTCATAAGACTGGGAAGAAAAAGTCCTCATTCAGATTTATCGCAGTATTATGACAGTATCTCTTGTGTCCCCCACTCACCCTTCCCACCGCTGCAGCTCGACGAGTTCTACGTGGGCCCCATCCCCCTCAAAGAGGTGACCTTCGCCCGGCTCAACGACAACATCAAGGAGCCCTTCTTGGCCGAGATGTGCGCCAAGTTCGGGGAAGTGGAGGAGATGGAGATCCTGTTCCACCCCAAGACCAGGAAGCACTTAGGCCTGGCCAGGGTGTTGTTCACCAGCACACGGGGGGCCAAGGACACGGTCAAGCAGCTGCACAACACCTCGGTCATGGGCAACATCATCCACGCTCAGCTGGATATAAAAGGTAAACGGAGCGAGAAGATGCAAACTCCACACAGAAGGTCCTGTGCCGGGATTGAAACCCACACATAAATAAGTTCTCCCAACACTATTATTGCACATATGCGTCTTGGTAAGAAAGAAATATTTTTTTTGTTGTGTGTATTCAGGTCAGCAGAGGCAGAAATATTACGACCTGATTGTCAACGGCTCCTACACGCCCCAGACGGTCCCTCTAGGAGGCAAGGCCTTAGTAGACTGTCTCACACCCCAGACCCCAACACAGCAACAACCTGACACGGTACGACACGACTCTGCACTGTCTGTAGTTTTGTCCGGGATGTAGCGTGGGAAACTGAACACAAAGACGCGTTTTCTTCATTTCCAAGTGCTAATCCAACGTTCTTCTCCAACCCGCAGTCGTCAGACATCAGGCGGAGGCTCTCCAGCGAGCTGGCCGTGTTGGCGGCAGGTGTCCAAGCCCTCACCTCGGGGAATGTCACCCCTTGCTCCGCGGACACCGGCTTTGGCGAACAGCGTCTGGACACGCCCCCTTCCTCCATGACTGGCGCCTACACCTCTGGGTCCTCTGCGTCCTCCCAAGGTGGAACTCCCTACAGCTCCCGGTCTGGCACGCCATTCTCTCAAGAATCGGGCTATTCCGGTGCCAGGTGAGCGGTGGCCATTTTTATTTTTGTACATTGTGATTGTCTTCAATGACACATTTCATAGATCTGGAATTGTCCATATGAGAGCCGTAAACATCCTCGTTCTTCCGCACAGGCACACTGGCTACAACACTGGCACTTTGGGAAGCGGTTACCCCCCTCAGGATATGCTTCCTTCCTCCTCCTCATCCTCCGCCGTCTCCTCCACCGTGGGGGGGTACAAAGTGTCCCGCTACTCCGAGGATGTTCACGAGCCCCCGGTGTACCACAGAGGTCGCCCCATGTATCCCCCTGCCGCCTCGTTCCGTCCCAACGAGCCGCCGTGCTATCCGCCGTACCCCAGTGTGGGAGGACCCGGCCCTCACATGGCGCACCACTCCACAATGCACCTGCCCCCGCTGGCCTCCCAGTATGATCAGCCCCTTGTGTCCGAGCGAGACAGGGAGCGGGATAGAGACTCTGGAGGCCGCTACGGGGCGGGGGCCGTTGTCTCCAGAAGGTCATCTTACCATCACCAGCAGGACACCAACTCCTCCTCCAAGTACCATTCCCACCACTCCCACCACCACTCTGACCGCCGGGACGACCGGGGGTATCGGCGGGACAGCACGGGGTCACGCTCGAGCGACCACAGTCACCAGCGGCATCGCAACCACCACCATTCTCACAACCACCACAGCAGCCGCAGGAAGAGCAGCCACGACCGCGACAGGGATCGGGATCGGGACCGAGAACGAGACCGGGAAAGAGATGGCGACTACTCCAACAGCTCCGACCCCAGATACAATTCCAATTCGTATCGCTCTTCTTCTAACAGCATGTCTCCTCCACCCTCATCCTACTCGGCGTATTCCGCCTCCAAAGAGCCCGCCCCGGGCCCTCCTCAGGGATTGGACGTATCCGCTCGTTTAGGGGCCCCAAGTCTCGCAGAGAGGGGCCCTCCGCCTTCAGCGGGTGCAGAGAAGGACTACCACTCTGGTCACCACGGTGCTCTGCCGCCGCCGCCTCCCCCACCACCACCACCTCCCCTGCCGCCAGCCTCCGTCATTGCTGCCGCCGTGGCCGAGACGCTTGGAACGCTGGATTTCAGCCAGGACAGCCCCGCCCGTGAAGAGCAGTGGTCTAAGCCCAAACGCCGTCCCAGCACCCCACCTGTGCCACCGAAAACCCCCCCGCCATTGTCCCCACCGCCCTCCATTGCTTCATCTACGTCCCCTTCCGCCTCCTCCCTCCCCCAGCACCCTTCGGCCGCCGCCAGCCCCTCATCAGCCCCCCAGCGTGGCTCTGCCTCCCCAGAGCCAGATTCCACCAATGAGAGCTTGCCGTTTGCTTACCACAGCAGCAGCCTGGACTCCCGCATAGAGATGCTCCTCAAGGAACAGAAGGCCAAGTTCTCCTTCCTCGCATCCGATGAGGAAGATGAGGATGAGCGGAAAGAGGACAAGCAGAGGGGCATACGGGCAGGCGGTGGGGAGAATAAAGGGCGGGCGGGTGATGGACGGGGGGAGCACGACAGTGTCAATCAGGCAGGAGACAGCGGGGACAAGGGGAAAGGGGAGCGCGACCTCAGGAAAAGAGGGAAGGGCAAAGAGGGTCGGAAGAGTCCCGTCGAACCACCGTCCTCAACTGCATCGTCTTCCACATACTCCCCCCACGTCCCGCCTCCAGAGGAGCCCCCTCCCCAGGTTGGCCCCACCGTGGCCGAAGCTGTGCAGCAGGAGACGTCCCAGGATGGGAACGCTGATGCACGGAGCAGGACGGGAGCGCGCACGCCACCCTTCAATGGCCAGAGTCAGGTGAGGTTGATTGGTCCATAGCTGTAAACATGAGGTCACATGAGTCAGTAGATTTGATTGACAGTTGTCTGTTTTGGGTCGTCTTAAAGGGGCGGGGCTAGTCTCAAAGCAAAGTTATCCTGTGATGGGGGCTTTCCAAATATTAAGTCTTTGTTTCCTTTCAGTCGCCCCCGCATTCGTCGGGGGAGGACATGGAGATCTCAGACGAGGAGGAGGGGGAGTTGACCATCACAACGGTGACCACCCACCAGCCTTCGATGACCTCCTGTTCCTCGCCATCGTCATCCCAAGCAGCCATGCCCTCGCAGACGACGGACACCTCGTCTTCTCCCCCGCCCATCTCTGACTCCGCACAGCACTTTGGCACCTCCATGCACCCACCCATCCCCTCCTACCCCCCTCACCTGCCTCCGCCGCCTCCCCCGGGCTACTCGCTGCAGCCGCCCCCGCCTCCCGGGATCCCCCCGCCTCACATGGAGCTGCACCCCGAGTACCCGCCACCCCTGCCCCCCCACATGTATGACTATGCCAGCTCCATGGAGCTGATGAACCAGTACACGGGCGGCGCCCCCATGTCCTTCCAGATGCAGACGCACATGCTCAGTCGTCTGCACCAGTTGCGCATGTCGTCGTCCAACGGCACGCCGGGCCCGGGCGAGGCAGCCACAGGAGACTACTCCTCCTACCATCTGCACTCCGTGCCGCCACCGCCCCACCCCTACATGGACCAAGAAGGGAGCGGGGCGGGCGCCGGTCATTACGACCAAGATCACCGCTACATGCCCCCACACATGCCCTACCCTTACACCGATCCACACGGCACGCAAATACCGCCGCCCCACCTACCGCCTCCCCACACTGCGTGGCCGCCGCACCCTTTGGCCACCCACTACCCCTCCTACATGCCTCCGGCCGCCTATGGCACCATGCCGCCCGGTGAGGGGGGCGAGTACCAGACCCCCGGGGAGGAGATGCCCTTGCTTGCTGACAACCCTCATGAAGCCACCGTGCAGATGGTGCTCGCCACTCTCATCCAGGAGATGAAGAACATCATGCAGAGGGACCTCAACCGCAAGATGGTGGAGAACATCGCCTTTGCCACCTTTGACGAGTGGTGGGACAGGAAGGAGACGAAAGCCAAGGTAGGGAAGGGTCATGGTTTCATCTGTTTTGGGGCAAATGTTGGAGATTATGACTGGAATCTTCAAACTGGCTTTTTTCTTTTCCCAGCCATTCCAGACGATGTCAGCCTTACGTGATGATGAGAAGAAGGAGGAGAAGGTGAGCCGTCCTCGTGAGCCTCTCACGTCTCTTGTGGACTGGGCAAAAAGCGGTGGCGTGGAGGGATTCTCTCTGCGTGGAGCGCTAAGACTGCCCTCCTTTAAGGTAACACAAGCGCGAGACCTGATGAAGCTCCAGCCCAAAACGTGGATCTACACCATAGACAAACATGACTGTTCTCATTCAGGTGAAGAGGAAAGAACCTCAGGAGCTCACGGAGGGAGACATGAAGAGGCCGCGACCCTCCACCCCTCCTGACGAGGACGATGAAGGTTTGCTGCGCACGTGCCGACGCTTTAAACGCCCGCGTTGGCGTGTTGGAGGAACAGGCTGGCCGCTTGACCTCCGCATCTCGTTTGCAGCTGCCGATGGGAGAACGCCAGAGGCCGGCAGACACGGAGCTGGAAGAGACAACAAGAGGAGGAAAAAGAAGCCCAGAAATCGCAAACCCTGGGAGCTGGACAGCGAGGGAGAAGAAACATCAGATGGCTCTTCCTCTGAAAAGGTAAAAACAAGCACATTGGTGTCCCTTTATTCCCAAATGCTATGGCGTCAGGGAATTGGGCCATTTTTACTGTGCTGGACTTATCCTTATCCCATCACTTTTATGCTGCTGTTTCGAGGCATTTAGAGGCATTCTGCTGATTTATTTTGCACAAAGTTGCAGCTGTCATGGCATAATTACATGACATGTCCTTATTTCGCACATAAATGAATTTGCTGGTGAGGGAGCACGTCCCTGTTAGATGGTTTTGTATGAATTGGCGCTGTAAGATTAAGATCCGCATGGAGCCGTCACATTCCAGTCATCCTACGACGTTGCGCGTGTGCATGGAAACGTGCCGGGCTCGAGATCACCTCTTTCCATGGATCCGTAAGAGAGAGCATGCGATTCGTTGCACCCCTTGGCCAAACATGCCGTGCTTTAATTGTTTAGTGTTATGTTGCTGTTCCTGCATGCGTAACTAGGGGGCAGCATTTAATCTGTAATCACTGTTTTCCTGCTCTAACTTTTAATGTTCTTTCTTTTGGAGGAGGATGAGGAAGTGGAGGCGAGTGAAAAGGAGTCTGATGGTAAATTAATCAATCCATGACTTTTGTGTCTTTTCTGCTCGACAGAAATAACAAAATCTTTCTTTTCAGATGATGCTCTCAGCGCTGATAGCGATGACGAGAGCCTTTCGTCATCATCCGACGGCTCGTCGTCCTCCGGATCCTCCTCTTCATCTTCCTCTGAGGATGAAGAGGAAGGAGAGAGGCCCGACAGCGACGGACCAGACACCATGGACGAGTCCACCATGGACAGCACCACAGAAAAAGACGGCCTCAGAGGGAAGATCTTTCCAAAGGCTGCAGTCAAAACTGGTAAGTGCAAAGTCCTCTGCCAGAAACATCACCACAACATCAGCAGCTGAAAATGCCTTCCCATGCAGGTGACGCCAAAGACGGCAAGGCGGATGCAAGAGCACTCTCCAAACGACCGCCATCGCCGCCGTACCCCCGTCCTTCGTCCCCCGTGGTCCTCGTGCCCCCGCTCAAAAAACGCAGGAAGACCGTCTCGTTCTCCACGGAGGAGAACAGCAAGGCAGCGTCATCAACGCTGTCTTCACCTCCCTCCCAAGCGGCGGGTGAATCTCCCCTTCTCCTCTCACCCAGCAGACCCTCAGACCCCCGTGCCGCCGCCGCATCCTCCGCACGTCCCTCTCATGGCATCCAGCTGCTTCCCTTCGCCTCCAAACCAGGCGAAGGCAACGCCCTCATTGTGCCGCCGTGTGGAAGAACTCCAGATTCCCATGAGTCCAAAAGGACCCCTCTGTCCCCCCAGGCTGCCCCCACCAAAGTGCCCGGCAAACGGGGCTCAGGCAAAGACTCGCCCAAATCCTCCACCTCTCCCATCATGGTGTGCCGCACGGTGCAGAACCTCCCCTTGGACCACGCCTCCATGTGCAGGATGGCCTTCGAGGAGGCTCCCCCTCCGTCTCCCATCAGCAAACGGGGCAAGGGAAAGTCCCGCCCCACCGGCTTCTCTGTGTCCACCTGTCACCCCCTCAAAGAGGAAGACGAGGATGAGGAGGACAATCAGAGGCTGAGGCTGCGGGAACAACTGGGGGCGTCCAGCCTCTTGCAGCTGGCCTCCGCCTCAACCGCCGACCTCTCCGTGCTGGCCGACGTCGCTCTGACAATGGACCCCGAGGCCGGAGACTCCGAGGAGACCGAGACATCGGACGAGGCAGAGGAGCAGAAGATGGGGGGAGGTCTCTTCTCAGGGGAGGCGCTGTTGCGTGTCATGAGTTTGGAGAGCGTGGTTGTGTTCATGGAGCACAGCTATTCCAAGCCGCCCCTTCTCACGGGGCCACCTGCCCCCAAAAAGACCTCCTCCAAGCAGGACTCGTCAGTTCTCCTCCCAGCAGACCTCAACACCATATCTGGGGTGCTGGAGGCACCGGAGGAGGTCATTGGCGAGGCGCTGCCGCCCAGAGGGGACTCTGGGGAATATTTGGGATTGCTGTGCCCGGCTGAGTCGAGCCCGGCCTCAATTTCTCCAGCCAAGAAGTTGATGGCAAGTAAAGCACTGGAACTTGAGAAGAGCAAAAAGAAGAGAAGTAAAGACAAGGACAAAGAGAACTTGGAATTTCTTCCCACAAAACAAGCGAAGGAACAGCCCAGCAAGAAACAGAAGAAGCGGAAGCTAGAGGTGTGTTTGCTATGTCCATCTTTTATCTTGCAGGACGCAACATTAGGTACACATCCTATACGAGACGTGTCAGATATTATTTGTTATTCCAAATAGAACCATTTAATCACTATGTGGACCATGTGATTTAACTGACCAATCAGCTGTCGTTTAGCCGCCACGCTGCTTGTACATGATCACATCCAAAAGGACCTGAACCTGATGTTGCCTCTGTACAGGACTCGGACCCGGAGGAAGACGTGGACGTGGAGGAGCTGGAGTCCGGCGAGCTGTCGAGCACAGACTCTGAGGACGAGGTGCTGGAGGAGGTGAGGAAGAGCGAACGTCTCTTCCTGCAGGAGGCCGGCGTGATGTCGTCCAAACCCGCTCCATCTCCCGAGCCGCCGCCGGCTGTGAAGTACGAGAACCGCAGCGAGTTTGAGCAGATGACCATCCTCTACGACATCTGGAACTCGGGCCTGGATGGCGAGGACTTAATGCTGCTGAAGAAGACGTATGAGAAGCTGCTGCAAGACAACCACTCCTCCGACTGGCTCAATGACACCCACTGGGTCCAGCACACTGATATCCTTACCATCCATTTGTGTGAAGTTCTTCATGTCATATTTGCGTATTAGCCTTAACGCTGAGCCCCACTGACCAATTTGCCAAACCCTCGACGTAAGAAGAGGAGCACGGATGGGCAGCTTCGGGAGCACGTGACCGGCTCTGCCAGGAGCGAGGGCTACTACGCCATCAGCCGCAAGGAGAAGGACGTCTACCTTGACCTGGATCTTCCCGAGCAGGTCATAAGGGAGGTGGAGAATGTCGACAGCTCGGTAAGCACCAATCATGTGTTCATTCCAGTTATTTTTGCCTTAAAGCCACGGAGGCGCGCTGGGTTTTGCTTCTTGGCCGTGACCAGCAGAGGGTGCAATGAAATCCTACCCGACGTATTGTGATTTTGCATGTGAAGATTTGTAGCATTTCTTTTTCTTTTCTTCATAAGCCGTTTAATTGCTTCATCGGAATGAAGATGTAGTTATGGGAGTGCCCATCCCTTCACTGCAGCGTTGTTGGTAAGCTCAGCTGAAATGTGAGTCACAGAAGCTTTCCACAGTTCCAACGAACCGATTGTGGCGACTTCTTGGCCTCTGCAGGCTGTGCAAGCATCCATCTGGGGGTCCAGCGGTGGCCCGCTGTGTTTCCTTTTTAAAAAAAAAAAACTGGCAGAATTGAACTGGCTGGAAAGAGGGAGGAAAAACAGTGAGATGCAATGTTAGTTTTGGGTTGTACCTTCTGTACATGTGGGAGAAAGGTTTCACAATTGATTTATTGAGCAAATCACGATTAGGAGCCTTATCTGCTTTGTCAACTGTCTTCAAGGTAGCTTCGTCGAGGTCAAGGTTCTTTACTTCACTCTCCTCAATCTCAAGGCCACATGATTAAAAAGTTTCAAGCTAATGGTCTGGGTTTTTTTCTCAGGGCACCAACCGTGCGCTTTCTGAGAGGCGCTCTGAGCAGCGACGCCTCCTGACTGTCATCGGCACACCGGCCGTCATGGACTCTGACCTCCTCAAGCTCAACCAGCTCAAGGTACGCGCGTACACTCGGACAATTAGCACATTCTTTATGTGTGCCCTAATTCCGGGCGACGTCATAAAAACGTGGCTTTGCTTCCTCAAGTTGGTCGCCTCACGTTGTTGCACAACACAGCGAGGGCATTGTGGTAACACGCCCTCACAGGATGTGAGAACGCAACAATGGCGACAGCAAATCTGGAGCTACCTGTTCAGCCTTGCTCATTCACCCATTATAACGGGACTGTCTGTGAATGCACTTGTTGTTACGCCTCTGTAAAGTAGATGGCGTCGTAACACCTCACCTTTCATGTTTTTGTCAAATTATGTGCAGGTGCACCATGGCCAATTATGATGCAAATTTGATGTAATCAAACCACCATCTCCACCGCCGCAGATAGATTGCAGTCCTGTGGGAAAACCGCGTCACATTTAAAGCTACATGTCAAAGCTCCCCGTCCAGCCGTAATCCTGAACTAATCCTGGCCTTTTTCCTGTGCTTGTGCAGTTCCGTAAGAAGAAGCTCCGATTCGGACGCAGCAGGATCCACGAGTGGGGCCTGTTCGCCATGGAGGCCATCGCCGCCGACGAGATGGTCATCGAGTATGTAGGTCAGAACATAAGACAGGTGAGCGGCTTATCTTGGAAATTCACACTATCATTAGCCTTGTTGAAGCTAGGCCGTGGGTGTCCAAAGTACGGCTCAATGGTTCTCAGGCCACACTCCATATTTCACTTCCTTCCTTGAAATAATGCTAACGTGGTGAACTAGGACTTTGTGAAACATGCTAGCATATCAACGCTGGATTGCTTTTAGCCTGTTTTAGAAAAGACGACAGAAGAGCAAGAAGCACACTGACCTCAAACGTTCTTATGTCCACGTGCTTGCAGATGGTAGCGGACAATCGTGAGAAGCGGTACGCTCAGCAGGGCATCGGGAGCAGCTACTTGTTCCGAGTGGACCACGACACCATCATAGACGCCACCAAGTGCGGCAACTTGGCCCGCTTCATCAACCACTGCTGCACTGTGAGTTGGCCCCACCATACCTTATTATCGTCATACAGCCATATACTATACAATATACTTATATACAGTACCTTCAGTACCTTAATATAATATCATCCAACGCTAGTATCCCCATACAGCCATTATATGATATACATGACAATCATCCAGTGCTGCTTCTTGCATGTGATCTACTACACCGGTCTACTCTACATCAGAGCATCTCTTCCCCTTGCAGCCAAACTGCTACGCCAAGGTGATCACCATCGAGTCCCAGAAGAAGATCGTCATCTACTCCAAGCAGCCCATCGCCGTCAACGAGGAGATCACCTACGACTACAAGTTCCCCCTGGAGGAGAACAAGATCCCCTGCCTGTGCGGCACCGAGAACTGCCGCGGCACGCTCAACTAACCGGCCGGTGCTCTTTGCTCAGCGGCCTCTCTGGTGGGGCGCTGTGGAGAGAGCCTCTCAGCTCCGTAAAGGTCCACACAAAAACACAATGACGCACACAGATCAATTCAGGGTTTTTAAAGTTAAAATGGAAAAAAAAGCGCTTGTGTCGGAGCGCACTTTTAAGCTAACAGTTTGGTCTTTGCGTTATTTTCATTTGCTCCTCGTTTGCTCTCTTATGGCTTTGCTTGTTTTTATTCTCACCTCACACCTTCTGCTTTTGTCTCACGTTTGTGCTCGTCTTTGTGTTGGTGGCAAAGTGTCTGCTTTTCTCTCCGTGTCGTCCTCAAATACGAGCACGTCTCTATAAATGAGAATTTGGTGCAAAAGTCAATTTGATTTCTGGACTTGGCGTTCAGACTGGAGATCGATGTTAGGCAAACTGAATTTGGCCTTAATATTAGCGATAAGTATCAAAATTATTAAGAAATGTGTTCTGGAAATGTTTGGGTGTCTGTAGTGAATGTATAGAATATAAAAGTAATTATTTTTATTCAACCACTAAAACCAACCATATTCTCATTTACTGAGCTGTACCTGTATACGTTTCATTTGTACACTTTTTTTTTTTTTTCTACCAAACTCCTGCGGGTCGTCGTCAGTGTTTGCACAAATGTTTTTAAGAGGCACATCTCTTTCTTCTATCATCTCCTTTCAAAAAGGCTCATTAGAGGTTATTCCCCCCCCAACCCCTCGTAGAGAAATAGTTTATTTAGAGCGTCGGCGAAGGCAAACACAGGTTAGGCAGGTTAGCTCGTCCAAAGTTTTATCTCTTCAGTAGCAACAAGACATCTGCTTTTGTCTGCCCAACAGGAAAAATGTCTTTTCTTGTTTGCGACAAAAAAAAATCCTGTCTCACGACAAACCCCAGCGTCTTTTTTTGTCTCTTACAGGATGAAGCGATGAAAAAAAGTGATGTAAATAATGTCAGAAAGTGTTTGTTTCTCGTAGAAACACACTCGATTCCAAGCTGTAAATACCTTCCTTTCCCTCTCTCCGTGAGGACACTTGTACATATCTTCCATCCTTTTTTTTATTCTTCCTCCTTTTAATTTGATGATTATTTTTAATATTATTTCTCTTGTATTAATACGTTGGATCCTTTATTAATGGTGCATTAAAATATTTTTTAAATAAAGTCAAAGCTTGTGCTGGTTTTCTGCGTGAGGAGTCGACAGGAAGTGGCTTGCGTTGCATTTCCTGCTGACATCACGCGATGCACCTGAAACCACTCTTAACGCCGGACGTCAAAGGAAGTTCTGGAATCTGAAGTAACAGGTGACGGATGATGATGATGACGATGATGCCATTTTTACGTTGCAACAATGTCTAAATGGGGACATTTTGTTTTTGTTTCCAGAGTCTGAACTCGGCACGGGTGCCTGTTTGTTTGCCAGGCTGTGTTGCGCCACGACTGATGAACTTTGACCTGCTTTGGAGCGGTGCGGCTCCAATCACGGCGTGCAATGACCTCGAACGGCAGTCCAAAGCACGACAGTGAGAACACGAAGAAAGAGTGTCATGTCAAGTAAGTCATTTTTGCTGAAACCTGAATCAAGGTGACATTTAGTCAGCAATAAAGTTGTGAATGAGTAGTGAATATGTGTACTCTGTGTATTTTCACTAACATTGCGTGTACTGTTTGTATTTTCATTAACAGGTGTGTTGCACAACAAGGCTGCTTCTTACACTTCGTATTTGTAAACTATATAATACATAGAACTACTATCCATCACCTTTATCATGATGGATAAAGTATTACATGTACACACATTATATTAAACATTAGTCCATTAGTTTTCCCCAAAAGCATCAGTAAATGATGTCTGTTTTGTGGTTGAATATGGAATATTATTATCCAAAAATGAAAATTTCAGCAAATTCTATATTCCTAACCTGAATTTTATCCCTGAAAATACACGTCAGAAGAAGCATTGTAATTATGAAGTACTGTATTCTACATTGGCCACTAGGTGTCAGTAATTTTCAGTGACGCAGGCATTTACCTCCACTATGTTTCCGTAGCAAATACATTTAATGTGATACTACTGTAGCAAGAGTATTTACTCTTGTTTTGGGGTAAATACGAGTGTAAAGCCATTTAAATCCACCAGTACTGTAGTGGCGGAAGTACGTTGCTCGGTGAAAAACCTGATTTAGGTCTATTTCATCCATTTATATCTACTATCATGGGTAAAATAAGTGTAAAGATGACTAGTATATGGCTCTATTTTCAACAGATTTTCTATGTCATAACTACGAAAATATTCCACTAATTTTTCCATCCACTGAATTCTCCTACGCAGAAATGTTCTTATCACCAGCCTGAACTTGAACTAATCACCTCTGAAAAACTGACAGGCACATATGTCCATTTAGTGTTTGCTATTATTAGATGCTAGGCGGTACGTGAACGCACCCACCATAAGTCCTGCTCACATACACATTCCTCACATTGTCTGTACGCACTTCTATACTTTCACTAGCACATGCTAGCCTAAAAACGCAAGAAAGTATTTGTCAAAAGTATGACATCATTTCCACACAGCGGTTTTAGTTACGGCAGAAAGTCAAAAAAGACTGACGTCATCAAACGTCATTTTGCATTAATGGCGACATTAACAAATAGCAAGTGTCAATGAGGGAAAAAAAAACTCTTGCTACTGTTTTTTTTTTTTCGCATGTAAATTACACCACAGAACTCCGTCGTTCAATAAAGTTAGGAGGTTTCAAAAAAAAAAAAAAATGAAGAGCTGGTTTGGACTGAAGTCTTTATACGCAGCACCGTCTAGTGACGGGCCGCATTCTTCACAAGGCAAGCGGAGACCAGGAAGCACGATGAACCAAAGCAGGCCCACGCTCGTCTACCTGGTCACCGGGGGCTGCGGCTTCCTGGGCCGACACCTGCTCAGGGTCCTGCTGGCTAAAGAGGACCAGCTTTCCGAGGTTCGGGTGTTCGACAAGCACACGGACGACAGCCTGAGCGGACTCGGAACCGGTGAGGAAAGCATGTCTGGTATCCGAACCTCCTTGAATGTGACATTTTATTGGGACATTTACGGAACAGTTTTTGCATGTTTTGAAAAACACTGCAGAGCAGGTCGCGATAGGGACCGTCTACAAATGACTTTGAATGGTCTTTTAAAAAACGACATTTTAATTGTCTTATGTTGCCTGTACTGCTTGCTGTCATTGTGGCTTTGGATTTCTACTAACTGTATATTTGCTATGATGTTATTGCTAGGTTTAAAATGTGTTTTGCTGACTTTGTTGCTGTTAAATTAATGCTTTTGTTGTTAAATGTGAGCGAAGGACAAGGTTTACAGGATTTTACACAGATTATTGATTTTCTTTTATTTTTTATTGATTTTTTTTTTTGCAAAAAAAATCTCTGGCAAATTTCATATAATAGGGCAAAAGCAGGCTAATAATTAAGCCAATAAGCACTAATAGTAGTAGTAGTACTAATCAGAAGATAATGAGGATAGTAATAATAATAGGCAAATTAATAATATAGTAATGATTATTACATAATTCATCACTGTCCACAGGACAGAATGGATTGTAGTGTAGATTGTGTGTACTTGTGTAAATGTAATGGTGGCCTAAAACAATTGAGTATCTCTACTAAATCTGTCCAAAAGTGGGAAAGTTATATCCCGGTTCTTGTTCCTTATTTGTTTTTTGGATTTTTTTTGCACTTTGCACACGGTCCCTGAGAGGTTCTTGCCCAGGAACCTAAGTCAATATTTGGATATTATTATGCTGTATGTAATATTTGGAGCCATTCAGGCAGCCCAATACGCCAGCGGTAACACTTTAAGTCATTTGTGTAGTAAGAGGGAAAAGCTGTAGTGTTCCATATGGGTCACTGTGCAGAGATCCTCTCCAGGATGTCCCACTCCCATGCGTTTCCTCTTTCCCTGTCACCGCCTGCCACCTGTGTCGACGGGATGTTTTGTTTTGTTTTCGCTCGACGATGGTGCTGATAAAGTCCACTAAATCCGTCCGGCATGAACATGAAGCGTGCAGTGGAGTGAACATGATGCCTTCATTATTCCGCTTTGCTCAGCCTGTTTTGTATGTCGGCAAACACGGTGCTGGAGGGCCGCACGGGCAACGTGAGAACCTCTGTCTACAACCCCGCCCCTTAATGTCAACTGTGAAAAGACAAAGTTACACTCCACTGGCGATAGGATGGAATTCCAAAGACAACAGAGGGTTATGACATCGGAGCAGATCACAGCAATCCCCACAGGGCCGTGCTACAATGCCCCCTAGGGGCTGTTTTTGCAATCTTCAGCGTCTCCTTTTTTTTTTATGGTTCCCCACAGAGCGCACAACGGTGACGGTCATTCAGGGCGACATCACCGACTACAGCAGCGTGCTGGAGGCCAGCCGCGGCGCCAACGTCGTCATCCACGCCGCCGGCCTGGTGGACGTCTGGCACAAAGTCCCGGAGGACGTCATCTACTCCGTCAACGTGAAAGGTGAGGCGCTGAAGCTGATTGCCGATTCCACTCTGACACCCCCCCCCCCCCCCCCGGTTCCTTGATGGTGCCTTTCATACAGTTTTTTTTAATGACCTTTGAACTGTAACCTGTTGTATTGAGTTGCGGACTCCTATAGAGCAGGATAACACGCGGAGAAAGAAAGCTTTCTAGATCTTCCAGAATCTGCACCTATTCCCAAGATGTTCTGTTTTCATTTATTCCACCCACGACCCACCGTGATATGATTGGTACCCACTCGGCTTGTACCCGGGCATGCCCATATAATGAGGTCCGGCTTACTGTGATGTCACAAAACTCTCAGAAACCGTAACAATGCTCAAATTTCATTATTTGAAACTTTATCATGGGGAAAAATGGGAACAAAACATAATAGTTCCACTTTAACACCTCGGGTAATGTGTACATAACATGGGCTCATCAGCCCATAAAAAAGCTGAAAGACAAACTAAATGACGTCACTCGCTGGCAGCGCTACTGCATCACTCTCAGCGTGTTTGTACACTGAGGTAGTGGCTTTTTAACGCTTGGCACTCAAACTTGCTGGCTGGTTGCGGCCCGTCGGGCTTCGTAAGCATACAAAACATCACAAAGTCACCGGAATCATGACCGCATCAACAAGGATGTGAATTCCAGGCATGTGGTGACAATGGAGGCAGGATCCTGGCCCTCTTTTCATCCCACTTTGGTGACTTTAGTCTTGTTACTCAGACTGAATAATATCCCCATGACTACAAAGCCTTTCTCCTCCCACTTCTTTTACTGTAAACGCTATAAATAACAAGCCCACTGAGAGCACCTGAAGGCAATTTCCTCAGCGGTATTTTGCCGGCACGCCAGGATGCAGCCTGATGCCGCCGCACCGGGCACTGCCCACTTTTATAGCCCGGCCAATAGAAGACGTGACATTTGGACGCTAGTCATTAGGCTTTTATGATGTTGTGAAGTAGAAGATTGCAAGGAAAACACTGGAAGGGAAGGCTGGCGACTCAGCCGCATGAAGGTGCGGATGGCTGCCGGCTTCTTTTGCATGCTTGGAATATTTCCACCGGCATTCCTTAACTCTTAACACTGTCACAGTCCGGCATATTCCCTGCAGCTTTTACTGCATAGTGTCGCTAAATCTACTCCATGCATACTGTGATATGTGGCAATACAATGACTACCTGTACAATAAACAATAAGATCATATCAACATAAATATTGACTAAATAACAATATGCGTGTCCAGGGAACACAGGCGGCTCTCATCCAGCACTGTCCTCCTTCTCCTGGATGGAATTCCATATTTCCTTTCATCATCGAGATTGTTTTCTTTTCTCCTCCCAGGAACGCAGAACGTGATCAACGCCTGCGTGGAGAACAGCATCTGCAGCCTGGTCTACACCAGCAGCATGGAGGTGATCGGACCCAACATGAAGCGGGAGCCGTTTGTCAGGTGATCCCTGGATGTTGTTGTTTGTCTCGGACTGGCTGTGTCGCGTCCATCTGTTACGTCACCTTGGCGTGTGTCTGCCAGGTCAGCTGTGTTACGTAACGTCAGTTCTGCTACTTGCCTGCCAACACTTTACTCACGCCACGAGGAGTGAGTAACATGGCATCCAATACGCTACAGGAAGTGCTGCCCCTCTTGTGGCGCTAAAGAAGCTCAACAAAATGGTTTACGCCACTGCAAAGCTAATCCGCCATCATGATATTATTACAAAAATGGAAAAAATATGGAAATCAATGCCCCGCCCCGCCCCACCAGGCCGTGAATGACGTGAGGTCATGTGACTCTCTCCACGCAGGGGCAACGAAGACACACCTTATGAGGTGAAACACACCATGGCCTACCCCAAGAGCAAGGCCAGGGCCGAGAAGCTCGTCCTGGACGCAAATGGAATCAAGGTAGGAATACCTTTGTTCACCTCCTGCTTTCCTAATATTAATATTTCCTAATTATTTTTATTTTTATTTTTATTTTTTGTCACATACCGAAGTACGTGCCGATTTTTTTAGACTAATAATGGGCCATATTCAACCCCAAACAGCAAGATTAATGGATTCAATGTTTTATTTTGAAAAACCATGACAGCATGAAGCCACAGAATTCACTGCCGCGGCTGATGATGGAAGTGTTTTGTGTCCCGCGTAGGTCAGCAACGGCAAGCGCTTATACACGTGCTCGCTGAGGCCGACGGGCATCTACGGCGAGGGCCACGAGCTGATCCGAGACTTCTACAACATGGCGGTCAAGAGGGGCGGCGTGATCATCAGCGGCATCCCGCCAACCATCGAACACGGGCGAGTCTACGTCGGTGAGTGTTGAAAAAAGACGAGCGTCAAGTCGCGTGGACGTCTGAGTTTATTTCTGAAGGTCAGCACGCCAACCAGAAAGCAGAAGTCACGCAAGAACACTTCCTGTGCCGACTACACGTGGTCGGCGTGGAAGGCGTCAGAGACCAAAGTTAGTATTTAAAAATAGGCTTTGTCGCACAAAGCTGAGATGCAGGAGTGAGAACACCCGTGTTAGCAACTTTAGCATAGCTATGTGATGCTAAACTGCTGATGTTGCAGTCATGCTAGGTTAGCCTGTTTGCTGATAGCAGCTAGTTGGAATCGTTTTAATGATGTGGCCTTGTTGTGTCCCCAGGCAACGTGGCGTGGATGCACGTCCTCGCCGCCCGCGCCCTGAGGGAGTACCCGGGCACGGTCGGAGGAGAGGCCTTCTTCTGTTACGACGACTCTCCTTACAAGAGCTACGAGGACTTCAACATGCTCTTCCTGTCCACCTTTAACTTCCGCTGGATCCGCATCCCCATGATGCTGCTGTGGATCATGGCCGTGCTCAACGACATCCTGCGCTGGCTGCTGAGGCCCGTTTGCAACTTCACGCCGCTCTTGAACAGCTACACCCTGAGCGTGGCCAGCACCTCCTTCACCGTGAGCACGGACAAAGCGCAGCGCCTCTTCAAGTACCACCCGCTCTACAACTGGGACCAGTGTCGGGAGCGCACGCAGAAATGGGTGGACACGTTCCCCGCCGAGGACACAAAAGCCTGATGGGCTCCATGCTGCCCTGATGCTGCTACTTCGTATACGCCATTATTATTTATATCTGCGTAGACATAACACTCAAAACAAAGCTGCTAGGTGCTTCTACTCCAAACCAGCAAGGGACAGTAAAATTCCTAATGTTTCATCAACTTTCTTCAGGGATTCCAGGGATAAATGTCTGGCATCAAAGGAGAGACATTCCACAGGAAGAAAATTGTGTGCCTCAAAAACAACCACCAGCAGCCAAGCAGATGATTCCAGAAGCTTGAAACCAGCCCAGTGTCATTAAGCGTTGATGAGGTGAACTTTGGTGTGAACGTCAGCAGCACAAACAGCAGAACTGTTTATGTCTCTGGTCTCCATGGAGAGAGATGCCGCAGCCATGACTCACTGGCACCCCCAGAGGGACACGGCGGTATTACAAAAAGGGAGCTTAATGATCGTTATCATTAAGTGACAAGAATAAAGGCCCGTTATGTTCACTTGTGCCTCTTGTTTACATTCTTTAATGATTAGACTAACAAAGTGATAAAATATAAGATGTATTACAAATGTAAACAAGACCTGAGTCTAGCCATAATGATTGATCTTTACACAGTATAATTTAACTCATATGTTTGTATGAGACAAATTAATATATAACGTCCTATTCAACATGTTTTGTTTATATTCCATGTGGTATTCCACCGGGTTTCCCTCATGGAAACTTCACGTCAAAACTGGGAAAGCGAGAGTTGCCGCCCAGTTAGCAAGCACGCCTTTGGTTTCTCTTGCGTTTCCATGGAGACCGTCACAATGTTTACATGCTTCTCACTGAGGCGTGACAACAGGATCCCAAAATGAGTCAGTTAGGAAATGCGACCTTTGTATTACGCCATTGCTTGGAAATAATGAAAAGACAGATTCCACTGGACTGGAGGTTTACGCTCAAATGTGTGTTATCGCCACCGTGGGGGTAAAAGCCTTAAAAACAATGGTATTTGCTGGTTTCCGCTAACAGGTTAATGCTAATGCTAACGACTAGTTCACGACTACTACAGAGCTACAGCTAAATAGCTAGCCAACCAGAGTTATTGTTACTCGCTGTCAGGAAAACACTGAGTATTTATAACTTTATTCTGAGCTGAACACATCGACAGCAGTGCAATGCAAATACAATTTATGTATCTCAACTCTAAAACACGTCTCTCGTCCATTCGTCATCGCGACACTTCGCGAGATGCTTTCACGGACACCCCGAACATCACAACAACGTCTTTATTATGTGCGCATGTGTGGTCTGAATCACGGTGCCCTCTTGGACCAGATCGCTCTTAAAGACCACATAAGTCATCTAATGTTATTCTTGTTTAAATCGCGTTAAATGTAATCTGGAAACGACAATATATTTATGTATACCTTTGTACATTTGTACAAGTTAGTACAAGTTTGTTTTAAGTTAACATGAGATTACATGCAGCTCCCATTTACGACATTGGATAGGCACCTGAATGCACCATGGCAGCCACGCAGGTGTCAGAGTTGTAACATTTGATGTTCAGCTAACAGTTATATAATTTTCTATATTGTTGTAGTATTATAATGTTGAAATAGTGAGAAAAAAGATTATTTTTTTGAGTTTAAATATCACAAGAAATAAAGTAAACAAATCAAGTTGTATTTTTTATGGAAAAGGTTGAAAATTGTTATGAAAATAAAGACAACAGTAACAATAAGACAATAACAACAGTAAACTAGTAAGATAAGGAAACATAATATTTAAAAATATATTACAAAAAGTGATGCAGAATACACATGCCTTGAAGGCATTCACACAATAAAGTGGTCTTTCGGCCCTACGCCTGAAATAAAGTGTAATCTGGCGCCACCTGTTGGTTCAACCAACCAAGTGCGTCCATTTGTCGACATGACTTTATCAGTTCGCCCACTGTATAAGAGTTTAAACGGCACGAAATACAACTATTTAATGTATAAGTATTTATTTAGGCTTTTGTTGTTTTTTCCTGTAGCAGAAAACGATTAATTTAAGATATCAGGGGGCTGTTGCGTGCGCGTCCCCGCCGCCGCAGACGTGAGCACGTACGTACTGTCAGTAGGAAATGCGGGCGGTGGGTGAAGGATGTGTCCGCACCGCTGAGCTCGGATGAATTAAACAAAGGAAGACATTTCGGGGATATAAAGTACCAGTGAGCGGTCTGCGCGATTGAAATGGTTGCAAATGCAGCGTGTCTGGAAGAAGTAGAGGAGACGTCCGGCTACCAACTATGCTAACACGTAGAGTAGAGGCTAACCTAGCCTAGCTAGCTAGCTAGCTAGCTACTAGCCTAGCTGGCTGAGCACACCATCCGCAGGACGTCAGCGCGTCCACATCCTCTCCGTGCTCGGCGGTGCCTGCTCCGGCGTCGCCTCTTTGCTCTTCTCCTCTCCGCCGCGGTAGTTGGCGGAGCCGTAGCTGTGGCGGGCCAACGCGCGGACCCCGGACGGATTCAAGTGACATCACCGGGAGTGGGTGAGTTGAACCGCTTGGGTTTGACGCAGCGGTCTACCTGGGGGCGGACAATGTGGCCGAGGCCGCGGACGCTGTGAGACCTGGGCCTGCCTGGCACGTCGGGAGCGTGTTGGCTAATTAGCCGCGCATAAATCGTTAATGCTGTCCCATGAGAGGCCTCCGCGGAGGGGAAGTGTTGTCAGCTGCTAGCATGTAGCCGCCTGGAGGCTCCACACTGGCTTGGAGCTGCGTGATCAGCAGGATCGCTGCTTTGTTGATATTCCCTGCGTGTTATTGTTGCTGCCTCAGCACCTGACATGTAGCATGCATTATTATTTTCGGTGTCCTGCAAAGTAGACTGGCACATCCTCCTAAAAGATGAATTAGTCATATCCTTTCTATTTGTGTTTCAAGCTCCAGGCTTGCAGAAGAGGAAATGCAGCATTTATTATGACCGCTTACTGGCTTATTGTTTGTGGTCACATTTAAGAATGTGCTCTCTATTTGTTTAATGGAAGGGTTATTGTTTCCATTATTGTTTCACACCAGTCAACCAAGACTAGCTTTTTGAAAAACTTTTTGAAAAACTGTTGCAAAAAGTAAACATTTCTTTGCATCATCTTTCTGTTTAGGAGAGCTCTCATTGGATCATGGCCGAACTTTCAACCTTATCTCCGTCGCCGCCCACATTGGGCGACTCCCACGTCGCTCCTTCAGTTCCCTCGCCCTCGCCGGTGACCCTCTCACCGCCTGCACCGGTGTCTTTGACTGGAAATACCCCTGCAGCGCAGCTAGAGGGCATTACTTATGTGCCGCAGCCACCTCAGCCACCAAAGGTGATTGTGGAGACCGCCGTGGGTGCCCCCCATGTGGATCAGGGGGAGATGCCACAGAAGGAGGTCGAGGAGGCAACAAAGACCGGAGCTCACGTTGAGCATCAGGAGCGTCTCTCCAATGAAGTACCAGTTGCAGCCTCACAAGAGGAACCCTCCAGTGAACCGGCACCTCCGACGGAGGTACAAGAAGTGTCCCCCTCCCCTGACCTCACCCCCGGCCCGAATCTTTACCCCAGTGTGCACGTCGCCCTCAATCCACACTCCGATGTGGATGACGCCACCCAACCCGCAGGCACTGACACCACAGCGCCCGAGGAGGAGAAACCTCAGCAAGAACGTGCCCCCAGAAGTCCACCTCCACCTGTTTCCCCCAAGCCTCAGAGTCCCATTAAAGCACTGCCGCCATGCAGCCCCATCCCCAGGGCCGGGCACCCCAGCCCCACGGTGCCGCTCATCCAAGAGCCGCCCCCGTGCCTCCCACTGGCCACATCACGCCCGGCCCCCGACACCCTCAGCTATCTAGAATCGGCCAGCCTGATGTCGGGCACGCTGGAGTCCCTGTCTGGCCTGGGGGAGGACGGAAGCTCAGTGGGGTCGGACTCGGAAATCAACGGCTTGGCGGTCAAGCGCACTGACAAGTACGGATTTTTGGGTGGCAATCAGTACAGTGACGGCAGGTGAGTTTCATACAGAATACTAATTGAGTTTTAATACACCATATTACACCATACATATTTCAGCATTCTTGTCATATCACGTATTAAAAGACTTGAAGCGCTGTCAGTCACAAGAGAAAAAGTATACACACACAAATATAGTGAAGAATGCAGAGAGGAAGTACCAAAAGAGACTCAGTTTGCAGAGTAGATTCTGTTCTTCTTTTATTATTATTATTTATTATTATCAGCCATATTGTACTAATAGATCAGTTGTTTTTTATAACACACACAACACTGGTGGTGGTAAACTATATCTGTAGACACAGCTGCCCTGGGGTAGCTATGACAGCTGCGGCTTCTCCCGCCTCCACCAAACGTTCAAACTGAGGCATGTGTGATACTTTATGCTATTACGCTAATTTATAGTCATTATTTACAGTCATATAGTCAGTATTTTAATAGTCATTTCCTGTTCCAGTATGGTTATCATCATACTTTTCTCTTTGACCATCACAAGAAAGGCAAAGAAAAAGCAAAACAGTGAGCTAGCTGTTAAAAAAAAATTTTTTAGGTTTGTGAATTAATCACATTAAAGGCAATAATTTTTTAATAAGAAAAAATACACTTTTTTTTATTGGTCACTGAACATAATAATGGAATCAGAATTTAGTTTATCATCACTTTGCCCTGCTTCTTCTCAAAACTTAACTGACCCCCCCCCCCCATAAGCTCCCTTTGGTGTGACTCACGCTGCTGAGCGTTTGTGACTCAACATGCCCTGATGGTGTTTGCTCCAATCTGCCTGCTAATACTAACGCAAATTCACTATCGACCTCCACGAGCTCCACTTGTACCGTTCTTTGTCCGCCATCCACTCAGAAGTGACCCGAGTGTATTGTTCATTGTCACAGTGACAAGGAAGTTCGAGTGGAAGTGTCCCGGCAGAGGGAGATGAAGTGGCTGGAAATGTTCAACAACTGGGATAAGTGGGTCAAACATCGCTTCCAGAAGGTACGCGTGGCGTCTTTTCACATCATCACAGAAGCTTCTGGAGGGACGTGATGGTGATGACATTGTGTCCGCTGCAGGTGAAGATGCGCTGCAGGAAAGGGATTCCGTCGTCTCTGCGGGCCAAAGCCTGGCAGCTGCTGTCCAACAGCCAGGAGCTGCTCGAGGCCAACAGCGGCAAGTTTGAGGTACGAGCGTTACCTAACGTGTATTTTGACCTTACCTCGTCTTCCACAAATACCGTGAAAGGCACTCATGTTTGTGAGAAGGTCCAAGGTCCTGGTTGTTTGTATGTTCAGGTCAGGATAAAGTTCTAAAAGGACCTCAGACGCCATTTTAAAAATAATTTGAACGACCATTTTCTATGCCGCTTATCCTACGCAGCACTACCCCTGCAGCCAATGAATCATTCCCCATAAGCCGGCCACGCCCACTGGGCTGCGTGAATGTCAAACTCGCTGACGACGTCCTACCCCCGGCGGCGTAGAGCTAACAGGAACAGGAAGTTTGCCACAGGAAGCAACAGCAGCGGAAGCATTCTCGCTGCTCTGTATGAAATATATTGGCCGCCATGTTGAAGTCCAAGTGGAAGTCCTGCAAAAGGAAGTTGTTGCTGCGGGGCGGGGGGGATGTCTGAAGGAGCGCAGGAAGTCTTAGTAAGCTTCTTATCAGGACCTGTAATCCCGCCTGTCAGTCCTCCGAGTCGTCTCAGAAGGCGGGGAGGGTGTGGGGGGGTGGGGGGACTCACTTGTGCTCAGCGTCAACTTCCTGTTGTCATCTCACACTATCAGTTCATGAAGCTTCTCTTTGTCCCGCCCGCAGGAGCTGGAGAGGGAGCCTGGAGAAGCCAAGTGGCTGGACATCATCGAGAAGGATCTCCACAGGCAGTTCCCCTTCCACGAGATGTTTGCCGCACGTGGGGGCCATGGGTCAGAATACGCCCTCAGCTGTTCAAAGGCTTTTAGCGCTCGCTCGTTAATTATTCATTATCCATGGTTCTTTCTGCAGGCAACAGGATTTGTACCGGATCCTCAAGGCCTACACCATCTACAGGCCTGATGAGGGCTACTGCCAGGCCCAGGCTCCTGTGGCTGCCGTGCTCCTCATGCACATGCCTGCTGAGGTGAGGAGCAGCCATGATTCCAATATGTCAGCCATCACATGACACGAACAAGCTTCAAGCTTCTTCTAACACTCCTGTGATCCACAGCAAGCCTTCTGGTGCCTGGTCCAGATATGCGAGAAGTTCCTTCCGGGTTACTACAGCGCCGGGCTGGTGAGGGAACCCACCCGAGGTGCATGAACTGCCCTCAAGTTCGCTTCTGAATTTTCCCATCCGTTTCTCCAGGAGGCCATCCAGCTGGACGGCGAGATCTTCTTCTCTCTGCTGCGCCGCACGTGTCCCATGGCCTACCGCCACCTCAAGAAGTTCAAGATCGACCCCATCCTCTACATGACCGAGTGGTTCATGTGTATCTTCTCGCGCACTCTGCCGTGGGCGTGTGTGCTGCGCGTGTGGGACATGTTCTTCTGTGAAGGTACGCTTTTACACCGAGCCGTATTATCTGCTGGACATCATGAACTTTGATGTGGTTGGATTTTGTGTCGGCAGGCGTGAAGATCGTGTTCCGCGTGGGCTTGGTGCTTCTCAAACAGATGCTGGGCTCCGTGGATAAACTGCGGGAGCTGCAGGGCATGTACGAGACCATGGAACGTCTGAGGAGCATCTCCCCCGACACAATCAGAGAGGACACTCTGGTGCAGGAGGTGCGTCATAGACTCTTCTCATCTTCATCAGGTCTCAGCCAGTCCACCTTTTCTCACTTGCTGGTCTTGGACCTCCAGGTGATTCTCTTGCAGGTCACGGAGGGGCTGATCGAGCGGGAGTGCACCATCCAGGTGAGGAAGTGGAGGGAATCCAGAGGGGAGCTGACGCACCAGCCGGGGCGCCGCCTCCACGGGACCCGAGCCATCTTTGAGCACAAACGCCGCGCCGCCTCCATCAGCTCCGGTGGCAGCTTCTCCTTCCTGGGCAGCTCCGTTCCTCCACCAGGACCTCTCCGGGCCTCCTCGTCTTTACTCTCGCTCCCCGGCTTCCGCAAGTCCAAGGCACCTTTCCACTCGCAAGCCAAGAAAGGCTCCTTCTCCGGGCCGTCTGGTTCTGAAGGGATGCGTCCTCAGTCGCCCCCCGCGGTCGCCTCCAGCAAACCGCCCATTCCTCCCGGGGTGGGACAGAGGGCGCCCCAGGTCCAGAGCCCCTTAGTCGGAAGCGGCACACCTCCTCGCGGACCCTCTCCGGCCTCGGGGGCGCCACCTCCGAGTCAAAGCACACCCCCGCCCAACACTCTGTCCCCGTCCCCGAGGATCGTCTCTGAGCAGATCACGCCCGCTATCCCCTCCCCCACCGCCAACAACGCTCCTCTGCCGCCTTGCGTCGACGCCAAGAAGGAAGCGGCCGAGGCCACACCGACGCCGCCACCGCCCGTCGGGGAAGACGGACGCAAGAAGAAGAAAAGCAAAGAGGACAAGAAGAAGGAGCGGGAGGACGAGAAGAAGAAGCTGAAGGAGAAGAAGGAGAGGGAGAAGGCCGAGAAGGAGCGGCTGAAGAAGGAGAAGGAGCGTCAGGAGAAGGAGAAAAAGAAAGGGGGCAAGAAAAAGGACAAGGGGGGGGCGCCGACCGAGGACAAAAACGGAGCGGCGGCGGCGAGAGATTCGGCCTAGTTTGACCATCAAAAGAAAAAGAGGTCAGCAGGACAAAAGACCCTCAGAGGTGGAGTGATGCATAAAAAAATGGGATGACTTCTGGATGGTGGGTCTAAAAAGCCCCACGGGGGTGGGGGGCGGGGGCGGGGGCTTTTTGCTCCCCTTCCATGTTTTAAACAGGCTGTGATCTCCTTTTCATTACAGTCCTCTTTTTAACTCCTATTTTAATTTCCATGCGGTGAGGAAGACTGAGGTGCCACAGAAGATGTAAATAATAATAATAATAACATCCTCCGCTTCCCATCGCCTCCAAAGACACCTGAACACCCCCCTGTCCCTTCCCACCCCCCCAGCTGTACTACATGTGGGAAAACCCCTGGAAGACAGAACCTTTCTGTCCTGCAGCCGGATGTCAACAAATCTATTTATTGTCCTGTTAGATGTTGTGTGTGCCTTAGTAGCGTAGCGTCATGTGGCGTGTGCGGCCCCCCGCCCACCGACCCCCCGCCAGCGTCGACACGGAGGGACGCACACCACACACAAGACCAGGGAGAATATTCCACCCATGTAGAGGTGCTTTGGAGAGTGTGTGTGTGTGTGTGTGTGTTTGGTCTTTTTTAGTTAACTACGACTTTTTGCGTTTGCGGGTTAGGATTTTCTTTTAAATATTTTTTAGTTTCTGCCTCAGTGCTGACACCTGAAGCAGACGTCTAATGACATACAAGTGTTAATAACAACATGGAAATGACACCAATGAGTATTACTTAAAAAAAACAACAACTAATATGCATTTAATTTAGCCAAATGTTAGAATGTGCCCGGAGCTTCCAAACACCATGAAGGATGACCTTTGCACTTGTGAGCCGTCGCACTGAAGTCCACCAACGCAGTGGCTCGATGAGTTCTTGAAAAAAAAACACTTCATGAGCGCCTTAGGTAGGTGCATGACCCCCCCAGGAGGTGCCAGGTGCGCCCATGTAGCATTAACCTGCGGGCCCTGTTGTATTTATGTACAAAGTTGCTTAATTTAATCAAATATATTATGAATATTGTTATTATTTTGAATCTGACTATTTTTCTATATGAGTATCGGACGCCTGGTTGACTGGAACGTTGTCCTTTCCGTTTCCCCCCCCTGCCCGTTAGCACGTTTTTGTTGAGCGGGAAGCTCGATGCTGTCGTGAACTTTTTGGGAGTTGAAGGTCTTAACTGGTGAGCGTCACTTCCTGCTTTTTTTTTTTTTTTTTTCATTCGTGGGCTCGTCACCCTCGCCGTCGTAGTGTTAGTGAAGGACCGCGGGACTTTGTTTGGCCACCGTGTCCTCCCATTAACCGCCATGCTAGTGCGTAGCGTTGACCTGAACACTTCTATGCAAACTTAATCTTCTCCGCGCGCGTGGCGGGACTGACAACCAATGGTTGTTGGACGCCGCCGTCACGTGAGCAAACGTCCTCGCAGCGCTCCGTGCGTCGTCATGGTTACCAGACTCACGGAGGACACGACAAGAAAAAACAAGAAGTGCATTTCCGTCAGGTCCTTTTGTGCATTTCTTCCCTGCGAAACACTTCCGTGTTCCATTTGAACACTCCACTCGTGAAAATGTTTAAAAATGCGGTTAGGCTTTTTATTTCCTGTGTGTGTGTGTGTTTTTTTTTTTTTTGAGTTTACAAGTCACTCTCTGGTGAAAGTGAGTTAAAATCTAGGCTAATTGAATTCATTCCTTCACACCTACAAGTGATGTATTTAATTGATCATGATGATATTTGTGATGAGTAATAAACCATAATAATATATTACATTAGATTTGCTTCTATGTATTCATATGACATCGGTCATATCATGTGCCAGATATCTTTAGTTTCATTTTAGTGCAGCCGGCATTTTACAAAACAAACATGCTGTGAACTGCTGCTTTAATGGCCCACGTGACATTGTTGCAGTCTTCTGTATGCAGTTACATGGAGCTCCACTGGGTGTCGCCAAATCTGACTGACCCTTCATCCCTGCCCCACAGAGCCACTGAACACACGCTATTGTACAAAAAGAAAGAGTTTTTTATTCACAGTTTGTCCCTTTTATTCATTACAGTGGAAAGGCGAGGAGGAGTGGTTGCTTACAGAGGAAGAGTGGACTCGGGAAGGCGAGGAGAGAAAGTAATCGAAGATATTTTCTTTCAGCCCTTTCTCTCCTTCCCTTCTGACATATCCTCACTTTAAGGAGACACGTCCTTCATCTCCAACTAGTACATGTTCTCTCCTTTTTTTGTAGGACCTCTTCGTAATGGGAATGAGGCCTTCAGGTGGTCTGCTCGCCTCCTCCAGTGGGCTCCTGTCAAGGCAAGAAGGCCACTTTGGCGGAGGTGAGTTGACACAAAGAAAGAAAAGTGGTTGGAGTGGTCACATGATGTTACATTGGTTTTATTGAAAAGCATCCCCTGTTCCCCGTAAGCCGACACAGACGTCCCGTGAGCCCCGTGGGGCGTGTCAGGCTGGACAAGTCTTTGCTTGGAACCAGAAAGCCGCTGGAAAGGGGGGGGGGCACCCCACGGGTCAACACGGAGGGCAAAGCAGGTGGGACGGAGGGAGGGAAGACGGGAAGGAGGGCAGGAAGGGCAGAGAAAGCGAAGGGATAGTCGTCTTTCTTCTCATCATCTCCTTCTGGCGTCCTTTACTCCTCCTTCTCCTCTCCGTGTGTGATGACGTAGCAGATGTTCTTGTAGTCCACGTTGCCCGCGACATCTGGGGGGAAGGCGGCCCACATGTTCTTGATCTGAGGGGGCAAAACAGGAGTTTCATCCTTGCCATTTGTAGGCTCGATGCTAATCGCAAACCAGGAGCGTCCAAACCTTCCCCAGCGTACGGTAACGTAAAAACATACCAAGCCGTGTAGGCCTGCTAGCAAGTTATGCTCACTTCCTGTTTATTACTTTAGCTCCTTTTTCCATTTTTGACATGGTCAATTTTTATAAATATTTCATACCACTTGTCGCTAAAAACATCAGCCATGGGCCGTAAATGGCCCCCGGGCCACACTTTGGACAACCCTGCCCTAAAAAAAAAAAAAAAAAAAGGTGAGGAAGTTTACCTCCTCCTTGGAGAACCTGTCGCACTGAGTGGTCAGGAGCTCCTCCAGGCTGAGGACACACAAAACGATATTTCCATATTTGAATGGCGGTATATTGTATGCTAACTGTTAAGAAAAATAGCTAACTGTTAAGAATAGCTTTGTACTGTACTATACAATTACTACAACCAGTACTACAAAAGTATTGAGTTGAAGTACTTGGGAAAGATACGCAAACCACACACTTGACATTGAGGGTTTGACACTGGAACAGATCAATTCTGTTTCCATGGGTTCCAATGGGCCAAGAGAAAAAAAGGCGGACTCACAACTGCTTCTTGATGGTTCCGGTACCCTCTGGGTCCAGGACCTTGAAAGCGCTAAGAATGACGTCCTCGGGGTCGGCGCCTGGAAGAACCAAGCGGTGAGATGATGCAGCCGGTCCGAGTCCCGCCGGAGCGACACCTACCCTTCAGCTTCTCTCCGAACATGTTGAGGAAGACGGTGAAGTTGATGGGGCCGCTGGCCTCCTTGATCATGGCCTCCAGCTCCTCGTTCTTCACGTTCAGCTGACCTGGGGAGGGAGGAGATCGGTGACACGGGTTCATCGGGTGTCGGCGACGCTGAGAAACTCACCCATGGAGGCCAGCACGTCCCTCAGATCGTCTTTGCTGATGATGCCGTCTCTGTTCTGGTCGATGATTGTGAAGGCCTGCCGGGAGAGAAGATCATCCGCCGTTGATGGAGGTATGGATTTTTTTTCACGTGAAAGGTCAAACTAGTCGGATGCTCATGAAGGAGAGTATCTAATCACACCAGACGCGGTTCTTACAGTAGTGACATTCCGACCGGAGCTTTCCTTACGGGTTAATTTGGGATCGCGAGGGAGCAGCTGTGTGATCCATCTTCTCGGGTGAAACACTAGAGAACGTCTTTGACTCCATCTTGGACGCTTGCCTTCATTTTTGCGTCGTGCTCATCATTCCGACAGGACACCCGGCATCTTTATCTCATCTCTTGACAGCCCCCCCCCTCCCCCTTTAGGCCCTAAAGCCACCCCCCGCCCCCCAATAGGATCGCTTCAGATCTAATTGAGGAGAGTGAAAATGAATGCAAAAACAGTGTTGGGGGGGCGGCACTTGAGTGACAGCTGGATGGTGGAGGTTAAAGGTCATGAAAACAGGAAGCTGGTGTGAGAAATGTCATCTCCTGGCGGGGGGGGTTGTGGAAGGGGGGTGTTGGGGACGAAACAGCAACTGCTGTGAAAGTGGATCCAATCAAAGACGGGCGGCTTAAGCAAACTAATTCTGGTTAGACGGGAAATTAACTACGTCTGCTTTTTTTTTGGGTCGGGGGGGGTATGTGTATTGGGGGGGCTCACCTCCTTGTACTCCTGAATCTGGCTCTGCTCAAACATGGAGAAGACGTTGGAGGAACCGCTGTCCCCGGCTGCCTGCCTCCTCTTGGCCTTCTTGGGTGCCTGCACACATGGGGGTGGGGGGCGAGGGGGCGGAGCTAATTAGTCCGTTCATCAATTGACTTTATTCCAAGCCTATGAAGGCTGCTTTTACTTCCTGGTGTCCAATCATTTCTTTCCTTGCTTGCTTACTGACTTGGTGACTGATTCATTCACTCACTTGTTTACTTGCTACTCCTTTGTTTACTTTGTCAAACTCACTTTCCTTGCATCTTTTTCTATTTATTTACTTATTTACTTCATGTTGATTGTATTCACTTGTGCCTAATTAGCCATTCACTCACTTGTTTACTTGTTGCTCCTTTGTTTACTTTGTCAAACTCACTTTCCTTGCATGTTTTTCTATTTATTTACTTATTTACTGCATGTTGATTGTATTCACTTGTGCCTAATTAGCCATTCACTCACTTGTTTACTTGCTACTCCTTTGTTTACTTTGTCAAACTCACTTTCCGTGCATGTTTTTCTATTTATTTACTTATTTACTGCATGCTGATTGTATTCACTTGTGCCTAATTAGTCATTCACTCACTTGTTTACTTGTTGCTCCTTTGTTTACTTTGTCTAACCCACTTTCCTTGCATGTTTTTTCTTATTTACTTATTTACTGCATGTTGATTGTATTCACTTGTGCCTAATTAGCCATTCACTCACTTGTTTACTTGTTGCTCCTTTGTTTACTTTGTCTAACCCACTTTCCTTGCATGTTTTTCTTCTTATTTACTGCATGCTGATTGTATTCACTTGTGCCTAATTAGCCATTCACTCACTTGTTTACTTGCTACTCCTTTGTTTACTTTCCTTCCTCATTTGCACGCTTATTTATTTCTTAGCATTATTCCTCACACTAAGTTAACGTCAGCCATCTTACGGCTTTGCTGTTAAATCCACAAACATCAAACGTCTCAGTGATGAAGCATCAGTCGGGCTTCCTGAAGGAGATATTCCTCCAAAGTCCGACACAGCAATAAAAGACGGTCGGAACGCTGAGGGATGCTACTCACCATCTCGAGAAGCTTCGATTGGAGGTTGGGACGATGAAGAAAGAGAGGAAGAGAGGGTGAAGCCGCGTTTGTCCTCCACCCCAGGGGGGCTTATATACCCCTCCAGCGCCTCGTCTAACTTTAGCCGCAGCCTCAAGTTTGGATGGGGGGGGATCAAAAAGAGCGAGAGGGGAGGATGCTTAGGGATGAGCGGGTGGCAAAAGTGAAGGAGACAGAATGGCGGGGACGGCGGATCCCCTTACAGGAGATCAGAAATAGACCCAGGAGTCTTGGAATTAAGTAAACCCGATAGCGGAGGGACCTGGCTGTAAGGTTTTGCAGTCCCACGTGGACTAATAAGGACATCGAGGACATGGATGCTTGGTGGACCGGATGGGACACTGTCCCTCCACCCTCCTTGGGTTGGACACGTTGGCTTTATTTTTGGGTCCTCGGTGGGATATCAAGGACCGGGACGCACGCATGCGACTGATGCCGCTTTGACCGTGTATGTGCACAGGCGCCGTGGCGTCCTGGGACCGTGTTGGGGATTTACTCGTACCGTTTCACACGGATTCGCCATGGCATTCGTATTCTTATGTCTATGTTCTCATATATAATATTTATTATTACATTAGCTTTAATGTAGCTCATTGTTTACATTGTTTACATTTCATCATAAAATGTACCACCAGAACCACCAGAACCACCAGTACCACCAGAACCACCAGACAGTTTCTCATTCAACTTTTCATTGGCACTGATTATATTTACATATGAATTCAGTCATCGCCGGTGGAGGGGGGGTATGCTGGAGCCTATCCCAGCTGTCTTTGGGGGAGAGGCAGGGTCCACTGGTGGCCAGCCAATCACAGGGCACATATAGACAAACAACCATTCACACTCACATTCATACCTATGGATAATTTGGAGTCGCCAATGAAGCTAACATGTTTTTGGAATTGGGAGGGGGGGGGCGGAGTACCCGTAAAGAAGCCCATAGATACACATACCATGCAGACATATGTTTTGGCATATGTATTTCAGATCAGACTAAAAGTGAATATGCTATTAATAAATTATGAACTGTAGCGTATGAATCTATTTATATTTGTGCTGAAACCTTCCTGCCGGGGGTGTTTTTGGTCGTTTATGTCAAACTAGCAAGCGTTCAACATGTTTACAGTCTAGTAGTAAACTTATGGGAGTCCATCAAAGACAGACAAGTAAACGCACCGTTAACCTCTGACCCGGGCCGGGGCGTCTGAGTGTGCAAAGGTGTGAGTTTGCGGTTCAGCTCTGACCCGTGCATTTTTGCACCTGTTGGCTCATTACACACCCCCCCCCCGTACCCCCACAACCCCTCCCCTAGGTGAAATATCAGGGGGATTACTTTGCATGGGCCTGGTTAAGCAGCAGACGCTCACAAGAGAACGGGGACAGCTGGGGGGGACAGAAATAGCAAAATAAACTTGACCCCCTGCCAAAGCAATGTGGGGGGGTGGGCGTTGCTTTTTTTTTTTTTTACAACAAAAAAAAATGTTCCTTTGTGTGACTTTTGGGTGTGTTTTATGGCATCCAAATTGACCCGGGTGATAATGGAGGAGCCTCTTGTTTATGTTTCCACACGTCTTCCACACCTCTCAGCTGCACTCATCGACATTAGACGGACGTTAGTTTATGATGGACCAACACCGCCCACCCCCTGCCCTCCCCCGTCGCTTGTGTGACTGAACTTTGACCTCACTCTCAGCACCTAGTTGGAGCAGTGACACATGCGTCACATTCTGGCATTTCTGTTACTTTCACTCACCTGAACGCTCTTTTCTCGACAGATTGCCGTTAGCTGTTTTGTCTATCGTGACAAACGCCAATAACGGTGAAATTGCTTTTTATGGCTTCCATTCAGATATTTTGAAATCGCTTTTCAAACTGAGCAAGTTTGCTAATGAGACACACGGCAGCAGTCGTGGTGTAAAATAACAATAATAAGTGCAGAGTGCAGACCTGCGTTCTGCAATCTGCAGCGTGCGCTCTGGCAAGAACCAGGCAGCATTAGAGAGCTACACAGAGTTTGGATCCAAAATGTCATGGAATTTGCCGCTCGGACAAAGACGCCGCCCTCGAAACAACACTTGGTGTACCACGGTTCTAGCACGGTGCTAGCTTGACCACCAGGCTAAATGCTAGTCCATGACTCGGGTTCTTTTTGTGCCATCGATTGAGCCTTGATTGTGACGCGAGCAGCGATTACAACTCTGACTTTTATTGAAAATGTTGATCCAAAAACATCAAGGTGGAGACGGCAGGGAGTGTTTGGAGTGGGAGGAGCGAGCCGGCGTGGCGTACGGTGGCGCCTCGATGCAGCAGCATAATCCAGCCTTGATTAGAGTGTCAAAAAATAGATGGGAAAAATGGCGGCTCAGTTTACTCGCTTTTATTTTTCTACTCTCATTCATCTGTGGATTCTAACTATAATGTATGTAAATCTGGCATACTTATGTAACTGAGTGTATGACCATTAATATGCACTGTCCCCGCTAATAAAATAGATGATCAATAAATCCAAATTAAAGAGGTGGTGGCTCCATGTTAAATTCTGAGTAGGTTCTAACAATGTTCTAGTGTGGTTCTCTGTCCATTTAGAGCTTTGAATAATTTACTGTAACTTTAAATTTGACTGGTTGGTTGCTGACTCGCACTCGTTCTCTCGTTGCGTTTGTCTCCCTCTGGTGGTCGTGGCCGCACATGACAACCTGCCTTAGCTTTGTATGTGTCTGGTTTTGTCCTGTTTACCGACTTGTCACACACTTATGTCCATCGCATGTTGGCATGTGCAACACGACACGTCTTGGCACACTCCTCCAAAAGCCATCGATCACTTCTGACGTGATTGGAATGTCTCAACTGTCTGGAGGCCCCATCGATGTCGAGACGCTCCCGGCGTGACCTTTAGGGCAGGACAACCTTGTATGTGTGTGTGTGTGTGTGTGTGTGTGTGTGTGTGTGTGTGAAGAACTACCTATGGTGCATACATTATTGTCATGTATGTTTGGAAGATCATGGCGGACAAAACACAGCAGTACTATTTGAATCATATTTACAAAATTAAACAAAATATAGCTATAAAACATTTGCAATATTTCTGTATGCGGTCCTTGCTGGAAAAAGTTAGCACACCCAGTCCTTGATGTTTGTTGTTAGCATGTTGTTGTTATTTTATTTAATTTCATTTATTTATTTATTTATTTTATTATGTTGTTGTTATCATCAGAGCTGCGAGCAAAGACCAAATGTCAACTTCCGGTTTTGTTTCAACTCGCTTCCTCTTTCTTCACTCCAGCTCGATAAGATCTCCTTCGCCACGTTCCTCCGAAGCCGCCTGCCGAGTCTTCAGCCATTCTTCTCGAACCTTCGCCACCTCTTGGCCGTAGTGGTCGTGCAGTTGGCGGAAGTCGTCCGGCGGACCGGAAGCGAGCAAAGGCCACTCGCCGTACTGGGGCGCCGGCGGCCAGTTGAGGGGCGTGATGTGGGCGTTTCTCCTGGCCCACAGTTTGGGGGACTTTTTAGTGGCTGTTGAGAAGCCGGAGCTCTTGCATTCGGGATTGATTGGTGTTGCCGGTAGCCACCTGTGCTGGACCGGGTTCTGGTTCAGGGTGCTGGCGGGAGACTCACTGGAAACCTGCTGATGTTTGGCCTCTGTAAGATAGCAAATTTAGCAGCTGGAGGGGTTGTCAGACTTCAATACGGTCCATGAAATGACCATGAAATCGGTCTCTTTTTAAATAAGGGCGCCCTCTTTGGCCGATGGTAGAATTGCAGGCAGAAAGCCGATGTGACCTTTGACCATTGCAACATCTCAGTAAAGTATGATGACTAAAACCATGTGACCAACCTTCATACTGCCTGTGCAGGTCTCGGAGCATCAGCGAGAGATAACGGTGGCTGGCCGATAACAGCGCCCTCACCCAGCTCTCCACAGTGTCCTCGTCGCCCGCCGCAAACGTGTAGCTCTTCAGCCCGGGGCCCTGGAAGAGCAGGCAGAAGGCGAAGCGACCGTCCGAGACGCATCGCCGCACGGCGCAGCCCTCCAGCACGATGACTCCCAGCAGGTGGCGGTCGGCGGGCCGCTCCTGGTAGAAGAGCAGGTTGGCCTTCAGGACCAGCCAGCGCCGCTGGTAGGTGTCGTTTTTGGTCTTCTGTGAGGGGGGGCGGGGGGGGGGGGTGAGACGGGGTCAAGGTGTTGACCTGGAGGTTTGACCTTTTAGTCCCCAACCTTTTTTAAGAGATAGCCTTCTTTGTCGACGGGGGAGGTGCATGACAGGTAGTGACTCACAATCTTCTTGTGGATCTTCATCATGCTGAAAGAACACCAGGTGCTTTTATTTTGGAAGGACTCGCTTCTATAGAGCAAAAAAAAAATCTAAACAATACTCTTACCACAGAATAACTCCGGAACTTAAGGGACTAAAGGTGACTTTTTACCAAGTTTTTGGTGCCCCTCGGAGGTCGTGACCCGCTTAGCATTTGCTAACTCACCTCTGCCAGCGCCGGTCTCTTCCACACCTTCATTAAAACACTTTACATTCCTTCCATCATTTCCACGCTCCCCTTCGTCCCTCGCTGTGAAACACACACTCCCGTCTAAAACCCGCACCATGTTTGAATTTAAAGTTTCAGGTTGCTTCCTGCGCCGGTCCCCGGGGTGCCGGAGGACGAGTGTTGAAATATAAATAACTCGACCCACTTCCTGGTAACAAAAGCCAGAGACATTGTGTCCTCTCTACTGGGGCTGATCGATGGCACCCAGGCTCTCCAAAAAAAAAAAAAAGTCACCTGGAAGTGATGCTCACCCACTTCTGCATTCTGTGTCACACTTTGTCACATGGTGCAAGACAGAATCAATCATCTTAAAGCCTCTTATTTCAACGCGGAAGCCTTTTTTTTTTTCTTGTATGAGGGGTGAGCTTGACTATCTTGGTAGCCATCTTGCTTCTTGACTCGCCACATCTATTCTTGACCATCCTTTATCCCTTTTATCCTCACGGACCTCCAAGAATTTCACATCTAAAACAGTCCCAAGTATGAAGAAGACTGTGCTGTGACTCATATTGCATATTCTCTTTTTGTCACATTGCCGAAAAAAATCATTTAGTCTTGTTTATTTATAACCTTAAACAACACTGAATATGAAATAATGCTGCGGTGACTTACTTAAAACAGTTCGCCTCCGGCACAGGCGGTGGCGCTGTAAGCACCGCCTCCCCTTTAACGCCCGAACAGTGCCGATTTAGCGTCTGCGAGGAAGAACAAACCACAGAAGAAGAGCAGAAAACGAACGACGTTTGAATTGTTATCAGGTTACACTTCTCAGATATTTGTTGATTTGTCACATGTTTGAAATATTTTAACCGACGTTACCGGAACGTGATATTTGGGCTTTGGCTCCCCTAATGGAACACAGCTTCATCTTAACGCAAAACATGCTTTTAAACGCTTCACATTCCTGCATGTGCTGGCTAACATGTTAGCAACAGCGCTAGCGTGATTCACTGTGCCAATATTCACCACTTCACCGCCTCTTTTTCCCTCCTTTTTTCTCCCTTCCTTTTGGGAATAAGTTGCATTTTAAAGCACCATGTCCAAAAGGAAAGTTACGTTTGCTGATGGTGACGGGGAGGTGGACTTGGAGGATGAGGCCCCGCACAAGAAGGTATGTTCGCTATCTTCAGGTTATGTTGGTAAGCTGCTTCCAAACACACTTTCGTCATTTTTGGCAGCAAACAACTCTTTTTCGAAGTATGCCTACCATGCAATAACATCCGATGATTAAATACGAACTTTCCCCACAGGACTGTAATGCATCTGTGGCGCTGGAGTACCCAGCGTGCCTTGTGAACACTTTGTAAATAATAGCCACACAATTCCTGTTAGCACTCAGTTGTTGTTACCCACAAGGAATAGTTGTGTGTTAACTTACGTCTGTAAGTGGTAGCCCCCTTTTGCTAATCGAAGAGCACCTTCCCCGAGTAAGTTGACCTGCCAGGAATACGATGCCATCTGCCGGACAAGCTACTCTTGCAGGCTTTTTATCACAGTAATTATCACAGGCGAGTAATTAGTGGCATGTCTTTCTGTGGCGGTCCACATTTATTTGTGTAAATCTATGTGAAACACTGAACAAAACTGTCACTGCGCTGCGGTGTAATGCATGATGTTTACAAAGATTGCTTCCAGAAACAGTGAAACACTACCGTGTTCTGGCTTCAACGTTGTTTGTGTGTCCCGAAGCAGACTTGTGAGGTGGTGAGCGGACCTGGCTCCAGATTCAAGGGGAAACATTCCCTGGACAGCGATGAGGAGGATGACGGGGAGGACAACGAAAGCAGCAAATATGATATTTTGGCCAACGATGATGTTGACGGTGTGCCTTTCTTACTTTGTCACTTGATCCCGTCAGTGAAGCAAGCGGAGGGTTATTCTGCCTCTTTGGAGCGAGGATACTATCTCACTCCCTTTTGCATTTAAGCTAGATAAGGCAGAGTTGTACCCCCGTTTAAGACAAGAGGATACATTTTCACCGTTCAGTTGCATTCCATCAGTTAAACGTGGTGTTGCTGTCGTCCCAGGTCAAGAGAATGCCACTATTGACTTTGACGAGGGAGTCTCCATCACGCCTTTCAACCTGGAGGAGGAGATGGAAGAGGGACACTTTGACTCGGAGGGGAACTACTTCATCAAAAAGGAGCAACAGATTCGAGACAACTGGCTGGACAACATCGACTGGGTAATTACCTCCAAAGTCCTCTCGGCGTCTCCCACAGGACTGCAATGTATACATGGCGGGGGTGGAGGGGTGACGCAATAGTCTTAAGTAAAAAGTTTGTTTTAACAAAACACATTGTAATGCATTCATGACTGAGTTTGAGCCAGATGTATCTGTGGCGGGCCACTAATGTATGGGAAACACGATGCTGGACTAACCCCCTCCCTCCATTCTGCAGGTGAGAATTAAAGAGCAGCCTTTCAAGCAAAAGAAGAAAGGACTCTCCGCCAAACGCAAACGCAGAGTCGGAGATGAAGACGAGGCAGAGGAGGAGAAACAGCGGGAGGAGCAGCAGGAAAACAAAGACGAGGAAGAGGAGGAGGACGGGGAGGCCGAGCCCGCCGAAGACCCGCTGGCCTCGTACACGCAGCAGCAGCTGACCGAAGCGCTGCTGGAACTCTTGCTGCCGGGGGAGACGGTCACGGCGGCGCTGCGGCGGCTGGGAGGCCTCGGCGCCCGCAAGAAGAACAAGCTGAGGGACGACGACGGCCAGGCCACGGAGGACGGCAAGCGGGACACGGAGAAGCTGGACCGCCTCACGTCTCTGGCCGACCGGCTGGTGGCGTCGGGGATGTACGGCATCTACCAGCAGACCCACGAGAAACTGGCCTACACGCTGAAGAGCATGAGCGGCAAGCGGCCCGCCAAGGAGGCGGACGGCGAGGAGAAAGACGAACTCGACATGTTTGGCGAGGAATTTGACGAAAAGCACGGCGCGGCGTCACATGACAACGAGGAGGAGAATAATAGAGGTTTGTCTCTTCTAGTCTGCTGGAAAGCGGCATCTGGTTTAATGGCGTCGTCTCTCCTCAGTGAGTGAGGAGGTCATGTGGGAGTACAAATGGGAAAACAAGGACGACTCTGAAGTCTACGGTCCTTTCACCAGTCAGCAGATGCAGGTAGGACAATTAACATCAAATAATGATCTGCTCTCCACTCATTTCCGTTTTTTTTCCTCTGATTTTTGGGTCATATTTGTGCATTTTTGCCACCTGTAGTCTTTATAAGTTACTTTCTCTTCTAACTCCAGGACTGGGTGGATGAAGGCTATTTCAGCAGCGGCGTGTACTGCAGGCGCTTAGACCAGGAGGGCTCGCAGTTCTACAACTCCAAGAGACTGGACTTTGATCTCTACACATGATCGCCTTCGTCCTCCCGGCGCAGCCTTTCAGTGGCGCATGATGTACTGGAGGTGGTCCTGAGCTGAGGTTTTGTCCAGTGTAAATTGTTTTTAAATAAATCAGACAAATGCTGTTTGCTGTTTGTGTGTTGCTTTGCTCACTCCTGTGATGGTTAAATGCACAACCTTTAATAATGACTTGACAATGAAGGACACAGTGGCCTAATCTGCATTTAACACTCCAGTAAATAATACAATCTAATAATAAAAGTTATTGACATTATTTTGGTCAGGATAGTTTGCCCAAGGAATTTCAGTTATATTATTATTCCTTATATTGTAAGTTTATGTATTTTCTGACTAAAACACAAGCCCAAGTCTTTATATCTAATTTATTTGATTTTTAAATACAGAATTTGTCATGTATGATTTTTTTTTAATATATAATTTGTAATTCATACATATTAATTCATTGTACTTTGCGCAAACGACGTACTAATGCAATAGTAACATACACGCATCTCCTATTGGTCACCCCGCCTAGAAGACCTTCTGCTATTGGCTAGGCTTCCGCAGCGCTCCCTGGCCCATTTACAAGATGGACTCTGATTGGCTACTGCGCGTGTCTCGTTGGATTTTGTAAAAACGGATCCCATCTGCAGTCGCTGTTGGGCGCCGTCCGGCTGGTCTTGTTTACGTGGAGGACCAAGTGTTGTCTCTTGGTCCAGCTCCATAATTCTGGTAAGATTTGTTTAAATGTTTTTCAGCCTCTCAACTGTCGTAAAGCTGAGCAGGTGTGTTAGCTTTTTCATAAACACGATGCACCCCGACTGCTCCCGGATACGGCTATACTCTGGTGCACAAACTGTAGCGACGTTACACACTTGAGGAGATTACAAATGACAGATTTAGCAATTCAACGAGCAGTCCGTCTCGGGTGTCCTTACGAGGACGCTCGTCCACGCTGAATCTGTGGACGAAGTCACGGAAGACGTCAGCGTTGAGCTCACGCTTTAAAGTTTTGACACTGGGGTCCATTCCAGCAAGTAGACGACGCTCTTCTCCGACCACCGCGCCACTTCTTTTTCAAACGGCATCCGAAATAAAACCCGAACACGATCTAACACGGTCAATAAATCCACAATCACGCGTTCAGACTCACTTAGATGACGTCATGAGTAAACTTCACGTGCAGGGAGACGTTTTGGCAGTAAGTGACGTCATGTGTTCCAGCAGTGATGGCGGCATGTTTGTGTTGTTTGCAGATGAGGAGACGAGGCGAGGGAGAGAAAAAAGCAGGGCAATGTTGACTTACCCTTCTGATTCGCTCCCCCACCCGATTTTTCCAATGGATGACGATGCGATGCCCCCCAACCCTTACTGTAGTGCACCCCCCCACAGTGAGCCTCCACCACCTCTCCTCACCTTTCCCTCCATCACTCCCAGGTATAGTTCTCCTCACGTCTGCCCCGCCTTCTTCCACGCTTGCGGGTGAAATGCTGTGTACTTTTCATCCTATTCATGTCCCCATTGTATTTGTTTATGGTGTTTTTGGTAGTACGTCGCTTCGCTGACTATTACAGTACAGTACACTTTGGGTACAGCTAGGGAAAAAAATTATTTGTATCAGCACACGCGGTAGAATATTCTCTTTCATTTTCACTTTCACTGCTCTTCTGTTGACGTGCTCGCGAGCAAGCGACCACTAATAACGCTGCTGCTTTGCAGAGGGAATGATGGGACATCGGGCCACAGGAGGAATCCAGGGATTCAGACACGCGCTCCTCACGCCGAGGACACACCGTCCACACACAACGTGTCCTCTTTCAAGAGGCAGAGTGACAGCAGGGACATGGTGCGTCATTGTAACAACTTGTGTGTGTGTGTGTGTGTAGTGTTTCTCACAGGGCTGCAATCTATTTGTGGCAGTGATTTAGATCAGATCATGTCATTATCTGATTTACATCATTGGATATTTATAATTTATGGGCGTTCAGACTGCACGGCTGTTTAGTGGTTAGCGCGCAGACCTCACAGCTAGGAGACCCGAGTTCAATCCCACTCTCAGCCATCTCTGTGTGGAGTTTGCATGTTCTCCCCGTTCATGCGTGGGTTTTCTCCGGGTACTCGGGTTTCCTCCCACATTCCAAAAACATGCTAGGTTAATTGGCGACTCCAGATTGTGAATTGTATGAATGTGAGTGTGAATGGTTGTTTGTCTATATGGTCACCAGTCCAGGGTGTACCCCGCCTCTCGCCCAAAGACAGCCGGGATAGGCTCGAGCACCCCCACAACCCTTGTGAGGATGAGCGGTAGAAAATGAATGAATGAATGAATTTATGGTTGCCGTGAGTGTCAAAAAGTGAATGAATCAACCGCTGCTCGTATAGAGGAATCATAGTTTCTTTAATTTTAGTCTCCAAAAGTTTCAAATAAGACCAGAAAAAGTTGCTAGGTTTGTCAAAAAGAAAATTGAGAGGCGTACGAGTACTCGCTAAATGTCGGCAAAACTGATCCCTCTTGCTACGTCTTCTTATTCTCTGGCAGAGCAGTTGCGTATAAGGTGTGTTCAGAAGCAGAGTTATGTTGCCATCTATTGTACAGAGTTGGAATGACGAGCTACTTTCACAGACCCATATTCCCATTATTGTGGGAAACACTAGTGTGTGTGTGTGTATGTTTGTTTGTGGGTTTGTGAGATTGTTGTTGATGTGTTGTGTTTTTTTTAGGTGCAAATGTCCAAGCAGCCCAGAGTTGACAGCATACGTCCACACGAGAAACAGGTTAGTTTGGTCCTTCCTCTCTATCGTTTATACGTATATATCACATATATATGTATATATACATATATATCCTCTATATCATTTATATTTATATTGGATCTTTGAAAGGGGCGACTACACCAATAATTGACTTTCACGCTAGGTTTTGTGTTGATTTAACAGGATTGGAGTGATCTTCATGCTGCAGCAGAGTGCCAAAACGCGTAAGTGAGATCACCGTTTGGAATTCTGCTCATCTTGTTTCGAGCTTCACGTCCTCCATCTTTGATTCCAGACAAAAACAGCAAAGCAGCCCAGAAGCGAACCTAAACAGCTTCCACTCACATCATTTGATGGATAGACTGGAGGCTACACAAGCGCTCACCTCCTCCATGTCCGTCCTGGACCCACACCATGGGACCGCTTTGGCCCCCCCGGGATGGGTCAACCCTCTCTTCCAGTCCTTCAAGTCCAAGATGGCCACTTTCACCGAAATAGTCATGACTCCTGTCAAACTCTTCAAAGACAGAAGCGTCCCTCCTCCTTCCGCGTTGCACGATGGCGAGATTCGGCTGGATGACACGGAAAGTTTGATGACGACGCAGGAGCACCGTGAGAACGGAAACCACGAGCAGACTTTGTTCTCTCACGTCCAGCAACCCGACGCAGGAAGCGACTCGACGACTGACTCTCGGCATTCGAGGAGATTATTTCACGTGGACTCATCAGCTTCGCTGGAGCACGCCGTTGAAGTGCCTTCACCCTGCAGCCCGCCCTCGGAGCAGCCGCCGACACAGGAGAACACATTAAAGATGGCCGACGTGACGCGGGAGGAACCTGTGCTGGTAAAAACGCGGCTGAGGACAGGAAGTAAATCAAACAAAGATAACACCGAGAAGTCTCTGCCCTCTTTTTCCTGCGAGTCAGCACATCCTGATGATGATGATGATGATGATGATGATGATGCCAAAAATCAAGAAAATAAAAGCCCGCTCCAGCTGGACCTCACAGATGCTGAAACCCACTCCAAGAGGCCGCTCAACCCCGAATGCACTCCCAAAGACCCGGTCCACAGGATAAGACCAAAGGCCAGCTCACGCACGACACAGTCTAAAAATCAAGACCGGCCAGTTGGACCCGCCCTGCTGACACAGGAAGCTGCGTCCGCACAAGCAGCGTTACACAGACAGGAAACGCTCCAGCCCGCCGCCAAGAGACGGAATTTTGCAGCAAGAGTGAAGCACAAAGTAGAAGGCGGTACGGAACCGAACGGAGCGTTGGACCCGTTGCCCCAAAGTGCCTTAGAGGGGACCTCGGTGGACCCCCTGGGTCCAGTCAACAAGCAGAAAGGCGGCAGCAGGAAGGCAAAGCTCGGCCCCTCGTGCAGAACGCACAAAGCGAGAAGCGTTGAACCCGACGTCGGCATCGTCCCTGGAGCCGCGCCTGCCGAACAGGTTCTGCTGCTGGAGCTCCAGGGAGGGAGCCGCTGCAGGAATGTAAACACCAAGCCACGCAAACACAAATGGCTCGTCTCATCTGCTGACCCGCCGGGGCCCGCCGGCCTGCCTTCTGAGCTCGCACCAAGCGAGGGCCCCGCCCCCAGCCGCTCTGTCAAGAAGCCCAAAAAATGTTCTGAAGGTTCTGCCTCAGACAGGATTCACGTTCAAACTAAAAAGATTCGAGCTAAACCTGGTAAATCTCCAATGTCCACAGAACCGCTTTATTTTGAAATGACACCCTTTGAAGGGAACATCCAGTCGGAATCTAGCGAGATGCTCCACGTTGAATTTCAAAATGCTACTTCCTGTGACACCGGCGCAAGACGCTTAAACAGGAAGCAGCCCAGAGCTGATCACCAGCGGAGGCGGTCCAGAGTCATTCGGGCTGGCCGGACCAACTCGGCCACCACGGAGGACCTGCCAACACGCTCCAGCTCGCCAGAAAGCCGCGGCCTGCTCTTGCGCAGCTACTCCTGCCCGGAGATCCCCACCCTCTTCTCCGCCAACCGCCCCTCTCTTCCCTGGTCGCACCAGCACCTGCCAGCCCACGCCGCCGTCCTCGCTCATGCCCTCAAAGGCGCGCGCCGGGCCCGCCGCCACACCGTGTGCAGCGTGGAGGTGGAACGGGAGATCGCCCCCCTGTGCCTGCGGAAGGAGGTGTACCCATCCAGGCGCTCCTTCCCGTACGACAACCTGGCACCGCGCAGCCCGCCCCATTCCCTCTCCCCCACCTCCTACCTCACGGCGCTGGCTTCCTGCTTCCTCTCCAGCCCCCTGGCCTTCCTCTCAGGGAGGTGGGAGGCCCGCGGAGCATCCCCCTGCCTCGCCATAACGAGCCACACCCCGTCTTCTTCTTCTTCTTCACCGTCCCTCAGGAGTCCCACTTGCGGCGCCGCGGACGCCAACGGCAGGTAACCTCTAAACATCACATGATCATGTTTATTTTAAATGTGATTTAAAATGACGCGGCATCTCTTGGCAGCGGGAATCTACGGGAGTCTGATGGGGGGCATCAGCGCGAGGAAGAGGACGCCAGCTCCTCCAGTCAGGAGTTGGACGAAGCAGCACTGAGGGAAGAAAAGTCCGACTCTGAACTCAAGGTAGGCGTGTCTTTAATAACGGAATCACGGATATGAAATGAAACCACCACAGCGAGTCCCACAGCATTACAGTGTGCACACAGTGACTTCCTGTTCAGTGCAAAGTAAGCTTCGCAGTAAAAGCCTTGGATTATTAACCCAGATCCTCCACAGCAGTTGACAAAATGTGCACATTTTTTTTGCACAAAAAATAGTCAACAAAATCAACAAACTAGGGCCTGTTTCCCTAACGTCTCTAGTTTCGCTCTCCATGTACTATCTATCAAAGGACAAACGCTTCCTGCTGCCGCCATCTTGGTCAGGGCATCTCTGTCATGAAATGACCGTTGTTAAATTGCCCTCCCGCAGGTGGCGCAAAAGCACTCGGAGCGGGGCAAGGTGTCCTCCATTCGAATTCGGAAGGCGCTGCCCAAACCTCAGAACAACCTGACGCCCATGGGCCTCCCGAAAACCGTCAGGTGCGTACGCACGCGGTCAGGCGGCCATCTTGTCCTTTGCTTCACGCTCATCATCACGGTGGTATATTTTTGTTTATTTTATTCTCTCTATTATTTACTCCTCCACCACTGCAGGCTGAAGAAGAAGCAGTTTAGTCTGGAGGAAATTTACACCAACAAGAACTTCAGCAAACCTCCTGAAAGGTGAGCTCAGTAGAGCAGGAGTCCAAACATGTTACTACACATTTTCCTCCATCCCATAATAGCTTGGTCCACTTTAACCGGACCTCATTTCTGTCTGTGCGCTGCTTATCTTGTCGATGTTCCTCAGCCGGCTGGAGACCATATTCGAGGTTCCGCTCAGTCGCCGCAATGGCTCCGAGTCCTGCTTCAGCCAGCGGCGCTTCAAGCGCTTTTTGGAGTTCCTGGAGGCGGGTGAGGCCAGGAAACCAAAGAAGCCACTAGTGGGCGTCGGCAAGCCCGGGGCGTCAACGCCGTCGTCACGCACCAGGAGGGGGGCCTTCGCCAAAGACGGTGTCGTCGCCCTCCTGGCGCCGGACGCTGACTCGCTTCTCTGTGCCAAGCTGGACCAGCTCAACTTGTGGCTGATCCACGACCAGGTGGACTCCTGACATGTTTGTTTTGTTCACAAGGGCTGCTTGGTTTTTTTCAATGTTCCCTGAACACATCACCACACAGGAAGCCTTCGGCGCTGTATTTGTATTCGTCCACGTTCTTCCTGTCCTAGTCAGTGTTCCGACCGCGGAAGGACGATGCTGTGCGGTCGTCATGGTAACGACGGTAGATGGTAATGGCAGCTCTTATTTATTGCAACATCGGCACAGGCCAGTTGCGACGCTCCGCACGTGTCATGGCCGCTGTGCTTGGGCCGTTGCTCAGTGCCCGGGGCGTTGATGCCCACCTTAACTGTCAGCATTAGCGTCTTCGCCGTTCTTCAAGTGACTCCCGAGCACAAGGTTTTTTTTAAAGCATTTATTATAAAATAGTTTTTGTATAAAAGCACAACGTTGATACAGTTAATAAAGTAAGGATGCAATAATAATGTTGGCGCTCGTGTTGCTGCCATCTTGACTTATTTATTAGCTTTTCTACAACCTTCAGTATTGTTACATTTGAATGCATACGGTCATGTTGCATTCACTGTCAGTGTGTGTGTGCTTTTATACGGACGTTTAACTTGGCGAGGGTCGCCACGGTGGAAAATAAATATCAGCCTATAAACACGTTTTGTACAAGTCTGCAGCAGTCATGTGTTTCCTGTAAGGTCCACTTTTAGGTCCCCCCCCCCCACCCCAAACAAGCGTCGGTCGGCGCCTCAGTCCTGCAGCGTGACCAAGTACGAGCCGAGCGCCATCAGGAGCGGCGCCAAGGCCAGGATGGACAACCACGTGACGATGGAGATGATGGCGAACTTCCTGGCTCGCCGTGAAAACCTCTGGGACGCGTCTTCATTTGGCTCCCACTCCGCCTGGGGGGGGGGGGCGTCATGGCCAGACATGAAAAACACTTCAAAGTTCATGTTTGCATTTTCGACTGATTCCTAGTAAGTACTATATTTAGTTATTAATCGGTTACCTTCACCGAGTTGATGAGCGCTTTGATTCCGATGCAGGAGATCCCGCAGATGATGCTGCAGATGGCCAGCCACCTGTGGTGCTTGTCGTGGAAGCGGCGGGGCGCCCTGTGCACCACCCCCACTGCCGGGGTGCCGCCCTCCAGTTGGTCACCTGACCCCGGCACGGTTTTCAGCGGCGTCTCCTCGTCCACCGTCACGCAGGTGTGAGGTGAGTCTGACATGTCTGCAACGACGAGGGTGAAGGCAACATGAGACGTCGCTTTATGGCTTTAACTTTGGTCCTGACTGAGAGATAAAGGCGCGCCGACTCTCGTTGATGTGGGTCAAACTTCCTGGTTAATGTCTAATGGAATGTTTATTCAGCTCCACTTGCATGAGAACCTGATCATGTGACACCACACAAGTCTTTCTATGAAGACTTTATAGCCGCGGGTTTCTTGCTGGCTTCTTCGTTGGTGTTCTTGGATATTTATTTGGCCATCGAAACTTGGAATTGAAATAAAAACATTTGAATCAATGCCGGAATGTTCATCCCGGTTCCCGTCGATGCTGTAGACACTAACTGTGAGTCGGTGCTGATGCTGCAGGATGTGCATGCAAATGTGCTGTTGACTGTGTTTCCATGGTGACATCATCAGTGTGAATGAACATTGAGGATAAAAATATGACATAAAAAGGTAAACAGACCTGGAATCAACTACACCATTCATTCATTTTCCACCGCTTTTTCCTCACGGGGGGGTGCTGGAGCCTATCCCAGATGTCTTTGGTCGCCAGCCAATCACAGGGCACATATAGACAATATTCACACTCACATTCATACCTATGGACAATTTGGAGTCACCAGTTAACCTAGCATGTTTTTGGAATGTGGGAGGAAACCCATGCAAACTCCACACAGAGGTGGCCGAGGGTGGAATTGAACCCCGGTCTCCTAGCTGTGAGGTCTGCGCGCTAACCACTAGTCCGCCGTGCAGCCTCAACTACACCAAATGGGCTAAAACTTTATTTTAGAGTCCTTTTCCATCATTTCCTGACTGAATTTGTATCATAACGTGGCTCTCATGCCGTGTCGTGACTTGTGTCTACCACAGACGAGACAACGTAACGCATGACCGACGTTTCTTGTTTCTCATTTCAACTCCTTACCTGCCGAGATGTTAGGATTTTATGACCTTCCCCCCAGGACTGCAACCTGTGTGGCGTGGCAAAGTCGCTAAGATTCCTAAGAAATGTAATGTCTTCTTCCATATACCATAAAATTTCATCCAACTCCTTTTGAACACAAATAAACAAACACCGGAGGTAAATAGTGGAATTAATATATATATATATATATATATATGAATGAATAAGACTTTACTACAGTATGTAGTGACTACATAAATGTTGTCTATGAAGAAAACAAGTGTGGCCTGCAGTGTTGAGTGCAAGCTACGTGTCTTAACTCGCTCGGGGAAGCAACTTCTTTCACTTTTTACTGGATTGCAACACTAAGCCCAAAGTAAGACTTGGATGGCGCAACACCAACGGCGTTAAATGTTCCTCAAAAGAACCACAAAGCAGTCATATTCCATAAAGCGGCTTATTCAAAAAAGGTTCTTACTTTGTAGCAGTTTTGGTAGTGTCCTCTTCTCTTCTCGTCTTATTTCCTGTTTTAAAAATACAAAATCCACTTAAAGTTGACAGCAGGCTTCTTGTTAGCGTCTAGAAGCAGCCTCCACATGCCTTCATGGTGCAGCCGAGAACTGAGAGCGGCAACTGAAACTCGGTGCGAAACCTCCACGCCCATTCACTGTTCAGGATCTTTCTCTTTGATGGCCCTCCCACGCCCGCGCGCTCGTCACACGATTGACTGTGGGCTTCTCGGCCGACCCGCAGGTCACACGGAACTATGACCTTTTTTCCCCTGACACATTCCGTAGGAATCGGGCAAGGTGTGTCATGTCGCTCGTCCTGCCCGAGGGTGACGCAGATTCCAGTCGGCCTTGTTGAATGACACATGAATAAACACACGCTCTTGTCTTGAATTTGGCTATTAGTTTCATTTATTATCAACTGGGATAGGCTCCAGCACCCCCATGTGACCCTTGTGAGGATAAGCAGTAGAAAATGAATGAATGTGGACATTCCTCTGCCAACTTGCTGTCTGTTTTGTCATGCTGACGCTGAGCCTTAGTCATCCATACTCTACATAGAGACCTGGTCAAAAATGTCTAATATGTGTATTATTATCTCCTAAATATATAGTCCAAATATTCTGTATGCACAATAGAAAGAGCTCACATCAAATTTAGATTTATTTGTATTCATTAATTACTTTAAACGTTTTTTTTAAACAAGACTTTTGAAGGTTTCCCTCAAGCAAAACAAATACGTGAATGGGGCGTGTCTGGTGTCATCATTGTAGCCCCGCCCTATTCTCCAATCGCACCAATCACGACGCATCAAGTCTAAAAAGGCGGAATAAACACGGAAGTGGTGGGAAAGGGGAAACATCACAGCAGCATTTGACACGTCGGCGGTGCAGAATAAGGTATTAAATAAGTGTAAATAATAAAAATATACAAAAAGAATATTGTTTGCTAGTGCTTACTTCATGAGATACAATTGAGCAAAGAATTAAATCCAGTTAATTGTGTTAATGAATAGCTACTAACGACCTCATTGTGTTGCAAAGAGAATGTGGTTGAAATAATATGTTGTTTTTCACTCATCAAAGCAGAAATGGAGGGGGATTCCGGAGTGGTTTTAGCCACGGAGCGATACGGCTGTGCTGAGACGTGGAGGTATTTTGCAAAAGATGGAGTGATGGAGAGGAGAAGAGTTGGCAGTGAAGCTAAATCCATCGGAAACTCATTTGTTGGCGTTTTTAAAGTAAGGAATGAATGTCCATTAAATGTCCTGCTCCCCAGCCTGATTTAAAATGTTTAATATGTCTTTTTAAAATTCCAGAGCATCTTCCTGCCTCAAGGCTATCCGGAGAGTGTGAGCGGCGACTACCTGCAGTACCAGCTTTGGGATACTGCACAGGTAGGGCAGTCAGAGGACCGGACCGGACCGGACCGGACCAGGACATCAAGGTCAGCATCCTTTGAAAGCCTCTTCATACTCTCCTCAGGCCTTCGCCAGCTCTCTGTCGGGAACGCTGGCCACTCAGGCGTCACTTAAAGGCGTCGGTGTTGGAAACCAGGAAGCAACAGTGGCCGCCGCCACCATCACATGGTTGTTAAGAGGTGATTAGAAACATCGTCATGCTTGTTGACTGACAGCTGGCAATCCTGACGTGTTCTTTTGTTGCCCCTTCTGTCCTTAGATGGAACCAGCATGCTGGGAAGGATCCTCTTTGCCTGGTTGAAAGGGTAAAAAACTCCACTTTTGGTTGAAAGCGTTACTGTGCTGTAAGACTGCTGTGTTGTGTCTTGGCCTCAGGAACAAGTTGGACTCTGAGGCCAAGAAATGGAGGTATGCTCTGAAATGTTGCCGATGTGTCAGAATGGTCCTGATGTCGGTGTTTGTCAAGGCTTTTTGCAGACGTTCTCAATGATATTGCCATGTTCATGGAAATACTGGCCCCGTTCTTTCCTGCTTGGTTCACCATCATAGTGTGCACGTCAGGCGTATTCAAGGTAAACGCAACATAACTGTTTAATGGTTACTACGTGGGAACCACAACTAGTTACGCGCACTTGACGGGAGAATACGTAGTTATGCGTTGGTACACTGCGGTAGGACTTTTTAGTAGCTTTCCGTCTGTTATGTTACGCCGATCAACATCAGCCGCATGCCCGGTCCGAGTCGCTCAAACGCTGTGACCACCAATAAGCTTTGTCTGCCTCCGTATTATTAAAAAGTACCTGATTTTTTTTACATTTTACCTCCTATGCTACTAAGTTGACATTATTTTTTAATGTAGTTATTTGGTTCATAAAATTACAGCTGTTTTTTTTTTCAATTTCTGCTATATATTTTTTTAAATTTCAAAGCTATTTCAACTTTCTTCTTGCAATTTTTTTCCTCATAATTATGACTTTATTCTTGTGATTATTTTACTTTATTCGCGTAACAGGTTTTCCACAACGTAATTTTCCAACAATTATAGCCGTTTTGTTTTTCTTTAAGGTATCTGCCCCATGCAACTAAAATTATTCTTCTAAATTAGGACTTTTTTTTGTTAGTTTACAACTTTTATGTCTTCATTTTATTCTTGATTTTTCAAATTTTAGAACGCACTATGGGCCAATTCAAAAAACAAAACAGCCAGGCTGCACTTTGGACACCCCTGATTTAGGTCCGAGTTCATACTTGCACTAAAACTTGACTTGGATCGTTGTTTTTGTAGGCAGACGACCTCCAGACGACCTCCTGTCATTCATCCATAAAACATCCAAGGCTGCTGCATAATGGCATCTTTTTCAAATGTAGTAATAATAATAATAATAATACAAGGTTTGCCGTTTTCTCCAACCAGTCTGTAGTTGGTGTGGCGGGCGGGGCCACCAGAGCCGCTCTGACCGTTCATCAAGCTCGCCGAGACAACATGGCTGACATCTCCGCCAAAGACGGCAGCCAGGTGTTTGTGAAATATCTCCCAGTGTGACCGTCAGCGAAGCCTAACTCTGCTCTTTCGTCACAGGAGACTTTAGTGAATCTGGCGGGACTTGTGGTCAGTCTGATCCTCATCCCGCTGGTCACGGATAATCCCGTGTAAGCGTTATGTCACGTCATCGTCAGTTTGATATTCTTTCATCAAAATGAGATGTAAGGTTGTTTTTTTTCCCCGCTCTCTCCCGCCAGGTTGACCCTCAGCCTCTTCTTCGTCTTCACGGCCCTCCACCTCTTTGCCAACTACAGGGCTGTTCGTTCAGTCGTCATGGAAACGCTCAACGAGGCACGGCTCGCTATTGTGCTGCAGCACTTCCTTCAAGATGGATGCATCCTGAGTCCAGCAGAGGCCAATCGAGAAGAACCCGTTTTCTTGGGTAAACCATGCACTCGCTTGTCTGATGTTTATGGCAATAATTCTCTCATTATCGTTTTTTTTTTCTCCAGAGTTTAGGAAAACTGTGCCTATCAAACTCGGTGTGAGGCTGCAGGAAGTTGTCCAACGGTAACATCGCTCATGATAGAATTAGACTTGACTTGAACACTATTTCATGACATTTAATTGTATTTTTCTAGCCCAGAGGAGCTCAGTTTGACTTTGAAGAAAAACAACAACAAGCCCTTCCTGTTGGTCGTCACAAACGGTACAAAAACACACAAAGACTTGTTTAGATGATTTGAATGCGGGGTGCACGTGTGCCGTTTTCCTTTCAGGCTACGTGTGTGTGTGTTTGGGAGCGCAGGCATCCACGCAAGATGAAATCAGAGCAATGTGTCAAGCCATCTGGATTAGCAACGAGTTGACTGCTTGCATCGAACTACCAGAGAAACATCCAGGTGAGCCTTTATCTTTCATTCAGTCTCAAAGTGAACCTCACTAATCACCACAATGTCCTTTTAAGATCTCGTGCACGAGAGCCACAAGCTGATGGACACAGTGTTCAGCCAATTTCTCCAAGGTGAGCCGCCAAACTCTTAGTGTTTCATTTTTTTATTGCTCTCAGCGACACGTCTGAACTTAATCTCACGGGCAGGTGTGGAAGCTGCCGGATGGGATGTGAAAAGAACGCTGCTGGACTGGGATGAGTGGAGGGTGGAGTTGAAGACCAAAAGCAGCTGAGAGGTGCTGGTGTCCATCACGATGTCGCATATCATTCTGAGATTTGTAGGCATTTATTTATACATTAAAACTTTCTGAAGAAATATTTTGTGTCTTTTATTGTAAGTCCGTGTAGACTTGGCCTAATAATCACACTTGACTAGCTGCACTTGTCTTCAGTAAAATCACAAAGAATAGAACTTGGACAATAATTTCACCCTATGTACCATGGCCGACCAATAGTTCCAAAAATTTGACCCATAAATATATTCTGCACTGCGCCTGGTGTGCATTTTTTCCACGTTCTTCTTTACTGCCTGGTGAGGGCGCTGTTCCGCTAGTTTGCTATACTTAAACTGTGAAACTGCGTTATAAACCATACAATACTATACATGGTGACAGATACGTGAGCAAAGTCATCTATGCATTTCTATGTATCTGTATTTCCTCAAAATAGGACAATGTTAAGCTTCTGGTACGATCATTTATCATTTCCCGTCTGGCGACAGCGAACATCAGGAAAACCACGAAGAAGAATATAACAACATCCGCTATAGAGCTTGTCCTATAAAGTTAGCAATATTTTAGGCCAAAAGGGAAATTAAAATGTAAATAATACAAAGCATCTCAACATTAACGCATGTAAACTCAATTTAGATTATTACAACTATAAATATAAGCTTAATCATCAATGTCATTATTACGGATGACACCGGTTAAACTCAACTAAAAGCTTGCGACAGTTCATGATAGTCTTATTTTGAAAAAAGGTTCCGCTGTTTCTTTACACTAACTTGACTTGTGTGCTAACGCGAACAAGGCGAACAATTCCAAAGTTCCAGAGTCGGGTTTTGTCACAAATGGGGCGTCATAAATGTTCTTATGGATGTGAAAGCCCTGACGAGAAATATTTCAAGTAAGTCCGGCCGTTGTGGTTCTTATTTTCACTTAAAACCTAAGCTAAAGTCGTCCCGCTCGATGTCATCTAATGCTAATGCTAACGCTAACGCTAAGTGATGTTTGCCGCTGCTGCAGGTTTCCACTGTTTAACGAGAGAAGACTGAAGAAATGGCTGGCCAACATGAAGTGGAAGGACTGGACGCCTTCTCGCTTCTCTGTGCTGTGCAGCAAACACTTTGAGGAGCAACACCTGGACAGAAGTGGCAAATGTGTCCAACTGAGAGAAGATGCTGTTCCTACAATCTTTCCACCCCAGGATGAGACCAAAAAGATGCAGGTTTGGATTTCATATTTTATCCATGGATGGGACTGTAAAACAAGTCACCTCCTTCGGAAAGTAAGCACTGTGATGTAAACGATAGCATCATAGACGACTATGATGTATTCCACTGGACATCCTTCACTTGTTTGAGACTCAACTAAACAAATGAAGCAAGTCGGAATTTAACTGCTGTCTCCTCAATGCAGGCACCCACGACTCCAAAAAGTAGGAGACGGAAGGTGAGATTGAATATTACTAAATGTTTTTCTGTATATATATTTTTATGTCAAAGACTTCATGGATTGTTTGTATTAGCACGTTAGCACAAAATCCTCAAATGCGGTTACGACCACGCCTGACACGGTTGAGAGCAGCGTCGCGGACGACCCCCTCAGCCATGATGACAGCGACCCTGCCGGGTAAATTTTGCAGCAGTCTTCCATCAACTTGAATTGCTTGCTAAGTGTTTTTTTTGTGTGTTCATCAGACAAGTGGAGGACCAACCGAAGCCCAGCAGGTGGAGCATCATTATGGACGAAGGCCTCATCAAGATCACCTCTTTCCCGCACTTTTTCCACGGGGATTATTGCGCCTCGCAGGTGACGACGTGAAGGAAAACGCTCTCTGCTGATGTTGTCGCGACCGAGATGCAACTTCCTTTTGTGTTTACCCGCAGGATGTCCAGTGGGCTCCTGACGCGGATGTGATGACTTCCACCGAGGAGGTTTGTGTGCATGCTCACTACTAATTAAGTGTGCTGTCAGTCAGGCAATGTGGTGTGACCAATCCCAACAGAGTAGGCGTGGCCATGAGGAGAAGAATGCAGATTTAACCAGGACACATGACTTGATGTAGTGGTGTCCAAAGTGTAGCCCGGAGTTCATTTACAGCCCGCATTTTGTTTTTATTAGCGATGGTGGTCTGAAAGTCGGCCATTTTTGTTAAAATATTTTCACTCTCTCCTGTTCGTCCCTCAGACGGCCTGCCAAGACCCCGAGAAGGTGATCCAGGTAGGTTGTGTTGCTGTGCGGCTGAGCGCGTCCACCGTCGCTCACCATCTCCATCCACGCATCAGGTGAGCGAGGCGTGGCAGTGGCTCAGCCTGGACGTGCGTGGGCCCCTGCCGGCGACGCGCAACGGCCACACCTACGTGGTGACGCTGAGCGACTGCTACTCCAAGTGGGTGGAGGCCGCCCCTGTGCCGGCGTTCCTTCCCGCGCACGTCGCCAAGCACATTGCGGACACCATTATGCACTTCGGCTTCCCGATGTGCGTCCTCTCGCGGCTGCCTCGTGACATCATCCGCCAGGTGAGCGATAGCCGCGACTCCCAACGTGAGGATTCTGACTTCCTGCGTTCACTACTCTCCGCATCAGATCAACCAGGAGCTCACCAGTCAGCTGACAATCTCCACGGCGATCGTGATCTATCATCCACACGCCGGCGCCACTGATGAGAACACACAGCAGATGATTGACAGGTAGGAACATGATGCCAATTGGTGCTGGGTCTCATTAGATTGGTGTACCTAATAATGTGATGGTCAGGATGGTCAGGGAGCTCGTCCAGGAGCACGCGGCTGACTGGGACGTATACCTACCCGCCAAGGTCTTCGCGTTGTGCTTCCAAGAACATTCAACTACAAAGCAGCGACCCTTTGCGATGCTCTGCTGCAGCGGCCTGGAACCCGTCCACATACCACGGCCGCTACGCGTGAGTTTTTTTTACCTTGCGGTCTTGTTGCCTTAAAACGATCTTAACGTGCTCTTCTCTCTGGCCCACAGTACACCAACGTAGAGATCCGAGAGAGCACTCTAGTGGTCAAATAGCATTCCATCTGTAAGTCTTCCTTCTGTGCAAGTTGAATTTAGGGAAAATTTAATACATTTCCATTCATTTCAGCTCATCTGAAGGAAACTGAATCACGGTCGTCTTCCGGAGGACCTTTCATCATCAGTTGTCTTTGAATTTTCCTCAATCCTGTGGGAAATGCTTTTTGAAAAATGAAATTTTACTTTGCAGTGCAACAATTTTTATTGTTTTATTGTTGTTCACTTCTCACTGTCACGTCACCTATTAGATTCAAATTGATATCAAATATAGGGAGTATGTTTATTTCATGTCCAGGGGTATGAGGTTTCAAATGTAACTTTATGTTGACACTTTTTAGATATATATTTTGAATTTTTTGCTGACGTGTGTCACATTAATAATTTTTATTAAGCCAGAAATTAAACTGTGTTTATTTTGTTAATAAACTAAATGCTAAATAAGTTTTTTATTTAAATGGAAATGTTAAATATAAATCAACCCAGCTGGAATTTACAGTCCTCAGCTTTTACTTTTGCAATGATTGTGTTTGCCCTTTTTTTATTCTGCCATCTGCTGGTTGAAGTTCTAACTGCAACTTTGTCGGTGAACATCTCAGTGAAGAATGAAAAATAAAATACTACTGAGAGCAGTAAGAGTAAACATGATCCCCAAGATGTGTTTTAACGAGCAGACACATGACACAACACAAAGAACACGCTCAGTGTTTACGTCACAAACATGAAGCACTCCATTAAAGGACTCCGCGTTTATCGATGAAGGCGTGGTTGCGTTCACTGAACCCCGGTGGTGCACAAGCACATACATTTCTGCACCGTATTATACTTATGGAAACGTGAGAAGCTGATGAGTGAGGTTGTGAAGTACAATGAGTGGAACTGACGCGCTAATATCCTAAAAAGGCGGCGTTCAAACGAGCCGAGTTTGGGTAAACTTGAAAATTCCCACAGTCGAGTAGAGAATTTGAACGCAGCATCAGCTGTCGCTGTGCAGTTGAGGCGTTTTCCCCCTCCCTCACTGTGTAGTCGACCGCAAGACATGGTGAGTGCACTAAACTCTTACACAAAACATTACAATGCCTTGCTCGGCTCGTCAAACCTCACCCTGCGTAGCCGGTGATGAGGCCAATATGTTAGGTTACACCACAGCACCAAGAGGAAGCGAGCGTGTCACCAAAAAGCCGACATCCAAAGAGGCTGTCTTTGTTTAGCTAACACTTGCTAGCCACTGGTAGCGTCTCTCCGGTGAACATGTCATCTTAACGACACATTGCCACATAATTTCACCGTCCTTAGCTGTCACAAAGCAGCAAGCGTGTCGGCGTGAAAGAGCCGAGAGGCTGACATTGTTTGGTACAAGTGTCAATCGTGCTGTACTGTTAACCGTTCCTTAGCCGGAGAGCGACAACAACAAAACAAAACTAGCTTAAGTTGTCACTAGCAACCGAAGGTGTTCTTTTTTAAAAAAGTCATATTTGCTTAAAAACTTGGAAGCAGACGTTTGAATGTCGTGCTAATTTAAAGATAGCTATTAAAGGATGATTTGGTAATCCGCAGCATGGGGCCTGTAGTGAGTCTAAAGTTAAACAGGCTAACTGCGGCTTTAAACTTAACTGTGGACGTTACATTCGGCTAGCATAGCATGTTAGCTCGTCACGACATGACTCATGTTGGTCATTTAACGAAGGAGTCATTTTTATTTCGGTCCTTGACTGCTATTACTGACCTATTAATTATTGTTCTTGCTGCTGGTATGGTTCTACCAAACCTGTTACTTTTGAACTTTTCGTTTTGTTAATAAAATGTATTGACTGTAGTAATAAGACTTAGTGTCTCAATTCATAAACCAACACTCAGCATTTCAATGGAGGAAATGTGCGCGTGACGCCATGAATTAAGGCGGGCGGATCGATCCAAATAACGACAGTGTCGATATTAAAAGTTAGATCCTTCGTGAATGGACAGTGGCGTCATGGCGTCGATATTTTTCAGGTCTACTCTTATTTTGTCACAAACGCCTGTTTTGTTGTGTTTTAGAAATATGTTGTTTTGCAACTTAGCCCTATTTAAAAAAAATGGTTGTACATTGTTGTATTGTTTAAATATTTAAATTTAGGAAGATTTGTTTGCCTGAAATCTTTGTCCTATGTTTTTATTCTGTATGTAATCATAATCAACAAATCAAAGTAAAATCATGCAATTATTAAACAATGTAATATTAATTATTTAATTATAATATGAAAACTACAAGTACAAGCGTATCAGAAGATGAGTGTCGCGTGTCAAATATTTACATGTGTCTGTCAATCACTAACTGAGGCCGACCTTGGCGTCCTCAGGATGTGTTTCTCATGATCCGACGTCACAAGACGACCATCTTCACAGATGCCAAAGAATCCACTTCGGTGTACGAGCTGAAGCGCATCGTGGAAGGCATCCTCAAGAGGCCGCCCGAGGATCAGATGCTTTACAAGGTAAACCCGGAGTGATGTCACGATGGTGACTGTAGCTTGCATTCCCACTCCGTACAGTAGATGGCTTGGTTACTCTGCTTAACACACCTGGTCTGCTAAAGAATAAGAAGATGTAGCAGGAGGGATCAGTGTTTACTTTACTGACATATTTAGCGACTATTCCGACCCCTCTAGAGTATGCTTTTTCAAAAATGCAATAAGCGATGAAAACAACTTTTGTAGACGTAATTGGGACACACTGATAATGAAGTTATGTTTACACTTGCACAGTAGCTGGGTAGAACTCCCTGAAAGCTGGTAAGTCTCCAAAAAGCTGTACAGGTCCAATTAGATGCAGAAAGTCCGGGTCCCCCTGTTGAGGACCCCTGCACATTGGTCGCCAAAGTGCTGCTCCGATGTGTATCATGTATCATGACTGTGCGTTCAGGACGACATGCTGCTGGAAGACACTCAGACGCTGGGAAACTGTGGCTTCACAAACCAAACAGCACGACCTCAGGCCCCCGGCACTGTGGGACTCGCGTTTCGTCTCGGTAAACAAACATTTTGTTCAAATAATATAATATCTCCACTTTATTGCCTGGATGACTGGTGTGTGTGCGCGCTTGTCTTCACTTCCTGATTTGGCCCACCTCCGTGCGTACGTACGTCTTCCTGCAGATGATTCATTCGAGCAGCTGAGCATCGAGCCGTTCTCAACCCCCCCTGAGCTCCCCGACGTCATGAAGCCGCAGGACTCGGGCAGCACAGCCAACGAGCCGGCCGTACAGTGAGAGAGAGAGAGCGAGAGAGGCAGGGGTGGGGGGTTTGCACCGGGGTGGGCAGGGCGGGAGGGAACATTTTGGAAAGTGTCGCCTCAGCGGCTCGTCTTGCGGACAACAGTTCTGGAGCCGGACAGAAACATACACGGGTTGTTGTGCGTGCAGGCGATGCATTTTAGATCCATTTTCACACCCCACACTGGTCAACACTGTTACCTGGTAGAGGCTCAACATGTAAAGCATTGTACCTCCTATTTAATTATGTCTAGTCCTTATTTGAGCTGCCTTACTTGTGCGTGTTTGTTTATTTACTGGCTTCGATGTGGGGGCGTCAACCAGGAGAAACCTTTTTATGCTTTGTTTGTGTTAAAACTATTATGAGCATTTACTGGCTGGTTTTGGGGTATCCAAACAAATTCACGCTGATCGTTTGCTGCAACACACTGGCAGCAAAGTGAACCGTGTTTATCCCGATCTTACATCCTGGCTAATGTTTGATTGTAGCACACAGCGTCTCGTCCATCTTAATCCGTGGGCCCGGTAAATGTTTATAGATTATAAAGAAATGTAAGTTAAGGAAGTAGCGTTTGAGCCCTCCTGTTACCCCACAATCACTGAAAGGTTTATTGTATTTGCTTGTATACTATTTATACATTGTTACAGATTGTTTTCCTGAAATTAAAACACAAGGCGAATGGAACGCAGCTAAACTTGAGTGTAATATTTATGATTTAGATGATCAACAACTACAAAGCCAAATCCTCCGTGAGTCATTTGGGGCGAGGGGGGGGCATCCTCGGGTGCTTGAATGAAAATGACAGAGTTGACTTTGGGCCACAGTCAAAAATGTAAATGATGAAAGATTAAAACGACCTTTTTCACCTCTTTGTTCTCATGTTTGTTTGTTTTTTTACGTAGCGTCAGTGAAAGCTGCACAAAATTGTCTGCTAGCCATGACGTTAACCTGATGGCTAGCATGGGGTGCTCTGGTCCTGAACGCAGCATCTGTTAGCTCAATTAGCATTGAGCTAGCGATGCTAACTTTGATTGCTAGTCTGTATGGATACAAAACGGCTGCTAAAATTGAGCTTAATCGATTAATGACTCGCTTGGTTGTTAATCGTGCTAATGGACGCCAAGCAGTGTGTACTGTCGGCAGCCAGGGCCGTCCTGGACTTGGCGGAGCGGGAGTGGCAGCCCCTGTCGGAGGCCGAGCTGGACCAGCGCTTGGACCAGGCGGTGGAGGAGATTCTTGAGTCCGAACTGATAAACAAAGTCAAAAGTATGCGTCAGTCTGACGTGTGTGTGACAGCACGGTCGAGAGAAAACAGCATGCTGCCTCAAGTTTCACAGCCGGCTGCGATTACTGCGGCTCCCCGGGAGGAAGTGGAGGTAGAGCGGCTAGAGCAGTGCGATGATCCCGTGGAGGAGACGGCTGCAGTCAAGGTAAGCTACTACCTTGCTAAATACCCCATTAACATTTTTAGAAGCTACTTTCCTAACAGTAAATCGTGTGCAGGCATAGATATCTCACTTTATTAATTATAATTTTTCAGTTTCTCTGCGTTAAGCCCCCCCAATATGGCGACCAATGTCATAAATGCCCGGATGTTCCACTTCCGGCACAACAATAGAGCTAATGTAAATATTGCCGTCTTGTAAAAAGTCTCTTTGATACAAAAGTTGGATATTTTAAACCATGTTTTCACACCCCAATCAGAAAATATAAGTGTTTTATTGTTCTCTTTATCTGAAATGAACTCCTGAAATCAAAATAACTTTTCTGAGATATTCTCCTTTATTGAGAGGCGGCTGTGTAATTTCCATAGGGTAGGAGTTTTCAGTGTTTCTTCTGCTTGTGATGCATGATGTGACGTTCTCCCACTTCAGTACATTACAGCTGTCCTTCAGGGCTCCAAATCCAGGTTCCCCATGACGGGCCGGGCACGCTTGGCCCTGTCCCAGACGGTCCCGCTGTGCCTCACCCTGCTATATGAGCGCGTCAGCTACCGTTCTTTGTCTCGCCACTTCCACTTGGAGAAAGGAAACATCCACCGCATCTTCTTTTACTTCTGCCAGTGCGTCAACATGCTGGAGGAGAAGCACATCTGCTGGCCAGTGGGTGAGTTTCAGTTATTGTATAAGATGATGCCATGTGACTCACTTTTGTGACCTTCCCTCTGCAGGAAGTGAGGCAGAAAATGTCCTCTTCCCGCTCTTTGAAGGGAACGACAAAGATGGAGCCTCGTGTGTTCCTCGAGTGTTGGGAGTGCTGGGACACACACGGATTCCCATCAGACTGCCGACAGGGAAACATGATGTGGAAAGCACAGAGCCGGAGACGAAGAGGATGAAAGAGGAGCATCCTGACTCTTGGCTCCACCTGGAACTGGTCTGTGACTGTGCTGGACGTTTCCTCCACTGCAGGATCGGCAAAGGCCAGGACACGGACAGAGGCGTCACTCTGAGTAATAAACTCAAAGGTGACTTGATGACTCCCGACTCTGTGCTGCTGGCCCGGGCCGGCTACCCGCTCACTGCTCACATTTTAACACCCTACTTGGGACAGTGTGCGCCAAGAGAGGAACTGTTTAACGCCACACTGGAGCCGCACTTCCGCATTCTAGATCAGGCTGTCGCCAACCTCAAGGCCAGATTCCAAAGACTCCTGTGTCTGGATATCGGGAACTACCACCGAGCCCGAGCTGTGGTGCTGACTGCCTGCGTGCTCCACAACATGCTCTTGGACATAGGCGATGTGGTTCACGGAGAAGCGGGGGAGCAGGAAGTTGTAAGTCAAGAGGGTGAGGAAGATGAAGAAGGTGTACGCCGACGGGATGCCATTGCAGAACATTTATATCGTCAAAGCTCATGAAAATACAATAAATGTGTGCAGATGAGATGTTTAAAGACCGGTTTAACCCTGTTTTGAAGGTGGTTCATAGATGTTAGTTTCATAATATTAAGCGTTTGTTTGGCTTCTACACCATGACTCCAATTCCATCCCTTGATGGCGCTTCTTACATGATCTTTCCTTAGTGCGTGCATTGCTTATCTTGTGGCAGCAGTTCAGTGACTCGAGGCTGGCAGCTACCGGCCATCTTTGTCCGTGTGTGTGTTTGTCTGAGCCAGGCTTGAGATGGCCTGGGCCAGGTTGTTGATGGCCTCTATCTTCCTCTCCTCCAGAGCCTTCTGCTGGGCCCACATCTTCAGCTTCCTCTCCTGCAGCTCCATGTACAGCTGCAGGACGTCCTGCGGAGGCCGGGGAGGGCAGAATGAAGCCGCAGCAGGGGGTGACGGCAGAATAGGCGTGAACCTTTTGCTCGCCATTGCCTTTCCAACCTTAGTCTCGCTCAGCTTGGCCTGGCGTAGGGTTTGGATCTCCTCCTGGCTCTTACCCAGGACCTCGTGCATCTTCCTGAAGAACTCCCAGTGGACACTGGTCTCCCCCAGCCTCTTGGCCCTGGCGGCGTTCTTCCTGTAGGTGGTCAACATGTTCCTCCACTTGAGGTCGCACTCGTAGGACTTCACGGTGACATCGCCCCCGTCGGCCTCCCTCAGCTTGGCATTCACTTTATCTGCCACCATTTCCCAAAGTTTCTTTTTCTTGCATATGGGCTGGTCGAAAGCCTGATCCATTTCAAGTCTGGTGTTTACAAGGTGCCATGTGGCCAGCAAGGTCCATACAAACTCTGAAGGGTGAATAAGTGGAGTAATTATGAAATCAAATTTGGTAAATATATATATTATATTATATATACTTACTTAAAAATACTAACCAGCTTTAGTTTTATCGATGTCCACTACGGCAACAGTAGTCTCCTCTCCCTCTACTTCTGAATCCTGAATCACAAGTGTTCCGATATTGTCCATGTTGTTAACTCAACACCATATCGGTGAATGCGCTGGCTTACAAACGATGTGTCGAGCGTGGAATTTAACAACGCCTCGAAAGCATGCTGACGTATTGGGTAAACTAGAGACATAATTATGGAGCCCATATTTTGGGAACTGTAGTCCTATTTGCAGCACATATCGTCGACTGTTGTCGTTAGCGTGTATAAAAAACACTACAATCCCAAAACTCCACTAGCTATATTGTGGCTGCATTGCTCACGGGATTGTAGTTTTCTCTGACACAACTCGGTCAACATGAATCGACTCGGCGTGAAATACGGACTACAACTCCCATCTTTTATTTGAGCGAGCCCTCCTCTCCGATCCATACTTCCTTCCTCGAGCCGTCCCTGTCTTCTTGTTTGGCTAAAGATGGCGTTAGCGGCTAACACAGGCGATTGCATTTTGTGTCACACAAATTATTCGATCAATGGTGGCACAGCATCGAGCGGTCATAGCTTTGCCTCGTCACTTAACATGTGAAAATATGTTACATTTGGCGAACACACGTCAGGTAGCTAGAAAAACGGTTGGCTGGCCTTCAGCACGACGTAGGCCTGTTTTGCGGGGAGCGGAGCGAAGCAACTGGAACTCCATTTCCTATCAGCCACTGCGGCATCAGGCGGTACAGACTTCTTTTGTATGGTGGGACTTGTAGTTTTGTGACCATGTGAAACTTGACAATAATGTATGAACGGACACTGTCAGACTGCATTTGACCTGTTTTGTTGTTCATATAGCTAATTATTTGCTGGATACATCCAAGCAATGCTACACGTTTGGGATAACGTTTTCATAAGTTAAAGCAAATATATCAAAGAGATAAGACTAGTGAGTGCCTGGCAAGGCAACCATGGCTGCTTCTACCATGCAAGTTGGCTGGAAGAAATCTCGACCATCTTCCAGGGAGGGCTCCCCATCGTCACCAGAATTATCTTTGACATGGTGTCTGGCCCACCTCTCCAAAGCCGCCCCTGGCGCCGAACACCCGGGTCATGGAAAAGCAGAGTCGGGAGGTGTCAGAGAACTGGACAAGCGGTTCAGGTTCTCTCAGTGGCGAGCTCTGGTCGGCATCCGGATGCACCACATAAAGGGCGACAAGGCTGGTATCACAAGATTCCGAACTCGGGACGGACTCCGACCCTTGTTGGATCTGCTCAGCCACCCGGAATGCTCCGGGAAAACTCTGGATCTGGCTCTCAGCATCCTGGCCAACTGCTGCACTGAATTCGAAACGCGTACAGAGGTGAGATAAACTTACACAATTATTATATGCATTTAACATTTATTAAACTTCAAGTTCTATTCCAGGTTCGTAAGCTCGATGGAATAAATATAGTTGGTGAGTTGCCCTTTCAGACATTTGACTACAGCGCTTAATGTGACATACACATTCCATGGTGGGCAATGTTGACAACTGTCCCTGCTGTCTCAGTGGACATCATGAAGAGGAACGTGGCACAGGAGACCATCCAGAACCGAGCTGCAAGAGCTTTGGGAAATATGGCAATGGACTCTGAGAGCTCGGCGCTTATCCACTCGGCAGGTAAGAGCGCTGACATCGACTGCAGCGGGAATCGGAAATTAAGAATGTAAATCGAAAAACATCTGGTGTCCGTTGCAGTTGAGTTAAATGGATTTAATCTTCATGTCGCCCCCCCAGGTGGCGTTCCTCTCCTCCTCCTCTGTGTGTCGTTGTCCTCCGCCCCGTCTTCCCCCCCTGCAGCTTCACCCAAAGACTCTTGTCCTAAACTACAGCGTGCTCAGTCGGCCGCACGCGCCCTCCTCTACCTCTCAGATACGCCCCCAAACCGCCTGGCGCTGCTCACGCAAGGGACCTTATCGGCCCTCGCCCCCCTCATCGCTCCAGAATACCCTCATGGCTTGCGGCGGGCAGCCCTCAAGACCCTCCACGAGCTCACCCGGGGATGCAGCCTAAAATGCGCCAGGGAGGTGTCTCGCTCAGGAGTCCTGACCCAGCTGGGCGCCATGGCGTCCGAAGAGGCCGGGAAGCCTTTTGGGCAGCTAGCTCTGAAAACGCTAGCCAACGTGTGCTTTCAAGGATGCTTGCGCCCGCTTGTGGGTTCCCTCGGCGTCATCCCCAGGTTCATGGAGGAGGTGAAGAAGGACCAGCTCAAGTCGGGGGTTTTCCTCAGGGCACTGTGCTTGTGTTGCAAGGAGGCGGTCAACCGGGTCAAGGTGAGCGAGAACGGCGGCTTGGAGGTGTTGATCAGCTTTTTAGCCGCTCACCCGAGTCACCCGCTCTCGCGGATCGTCATTCTGGCCTTGGTGGACTTTGTTTTTGACGAGGACTCCCTGGAGCAGTTGCAGGAGTTGGGGCTGGTCCCCCTGCTAGTCGCCCGCCTCGTGGCACTCACCAGAGGGGAAGAGCCGTCACCTAAGAAGATGGATGTTGGCGCCACCTCCAGCTCGTCTCTCGCCGACTTCATCTCGACGTCATGCTTCGAGTCCTACGACTTCCCGACTCTTGGGGAAGGAGAATCCAGGAAGGAGGACGGCGGCAGGGATCAAGGTTCATCAAGCTTTTTAAGTCTCAGGTAGGAAAAGTCAAGTGCAATTGTTTGTTTGTTCTGATTCTCCATTTGACGTGGGAATGTTTTGTGCTCCGTTCAGGTCCTGGTTGCTGTCCGAGGGAATGATCTCCTCTGAAGAGGACCTGCTGGACTCCTCAAGCAGTGCAGACGGGCAGTGGACGTCCTCTTTTCCTCAATCCTCCCCAAATCCTTTCAGCCTCTCCTCTTTCAACGCCGTTACTTCCTCTACCTCGAAAAAAGACACTCAGCTCACCTCATCATCGCCTTGGAAAGTCACTGATTCTCCTCCCTCGAGTCCAGAACCACCACCACAAAACAGCCCCCCCACCACCACGACACAGAACCAGCCGGTCTCTCCTTGTGAGTTCTCGGACCCCTTGAGAAGGCGGCAGCAATTGGTGCTTTCTTCGACCGCAAAGGTCACGCTTGACACTCCTCCGTCTGCCCTCCGCTCCCCGGTTTGCTGCCACCCGTATCACCCCGAGCCCTGGACGCCCGAGTCGCCCATCCTGCTGCTTCTCTCGCGCTTCTCGTACGTCGCTGACCCCACCCCCGCCCTGGTCTCCTTGGACACCGTGTCCGGCCTGCTCCACTACCTCACGCACCACAAGCACCCCCGGAGCTGCTGCTTCCGACTGCTGTGCCGCGTCAGTTGCAACCCCTACTGCTTTGAGACGTTGATCCGCACCGGCTTGGTGCCGCTCATTCACCACCGTCTTTGCCAGAGGGAGGGCGGGGCCGGAGGGCAGACGGAGCGAGTGAAAGCCAAAGTGAAACAACTCGGTGAGAAGTTAGAATACTTTGTATTTCTTCTTCTCTCTGCTTGTGGAGACTAAATTATGTAAACATGGAGCCGTATAACTCCTGATGCATGTTTCCATGTATAGCTCTGCTATGTAATAACAAGCAGTATGTAATGAGTGTTCTTTTGTTTGTGCAGGCGTGACTCTCCTCAATAATCTGCAAGTCCAGTCTGAGTCGAGTTTCGGTTCGGGTACCCTGTCTCACGTGATGCGGACGGGCTCCGAGTCGCACAAAGTCAAATGTGCGCTCGCTCTACCCTTAATCAGCAGGTCAGTCAGTGAACTCGACCCCAGTGGGCTTTTTTTGTAGCAGAAAAATGTTTAGATTCACCTTTTTATCCACTTTATTTATTCCCCACATGCTGAATAATCATTTGTCTTCGTCCAACAGCAACAAGTCTCTGTTGAGGAAACTCCTCCTGGACACCGGCGGCCTCCTGTTGGCCCTGCAGGCTCTCGGTTGCCACGACATCGATGACGCTGACGAAGGCCACACCTGCGAATGTGGGCGGCTGCTTTCGTGCTACGCCGGCGTGCCGTATTTGGACCCGACCTCCACCCTCCACTCGTTGTACTATAATTTCCTGGTCGGGTGCTTGTCTCCTCTTGTGACCATCATCAGATCTGACCCTGACGCCATGAAAACCCAAGAAACGCGTGACGCTGATGCAGCAGCGCCCCCTCCCTCCAAAAAGCGTCGCCGCACCGACACTTGCCCATATAGCACCTCGACCTTTGACCTCCTCCTGCTGCTGGATGACGGGACAGAAATCCCGGCCAACAGGCAGGCCGTGGCCGGCCGGAGGGACTCAGACGAGGTCGGCTCGGAGTACTTCAGGGCTCTGCTGACGGGCGGATTCGGGGAAGCTCACGCCAACGCCGGAGAAGCCATCCGCATCAAAGACGTGAGCAGAGGAATGTTGCTACCTGTGCTGCATTACCTGCATGGATGTCGCCTGGCAAAGACCGGCCAAGCGACAAGCGAGGCCGAGGAAGGGCGATGCCAGTTTTTAGACACATTGGTGCTGGAAGGCCTCACTTCCTGTCAAACAGAAACTGAGAAGCTGACCTTCCAGAAGAATCCGTTAGGCGAGTCCATGGTGGGAGCTTGTCGATTCCTGGCCATGGAGATGCAGAGAGAGTTGGAGGATCTCTGTGTGTCTCGTCTCCTGTCCCCCTCCCCCAACCAGACTGTATCAGCCCCATGTGAGTGGTCCTCTGATGGGGCAGCCGGACTGGACCAAGACCACCTGAAGACTACTGAGGAGCACCTGGCTAACAGGACATCTGAGCTGGTCTTGACTTGCGTGGAAGTGGAAATAGAGAACCTATCAGAAGAGGTGTGCGAGCTAACAAAAGGTTCCAGTCACCAAAAAGGAAGTAAGAAACCCAGAGGACTGAAAGCGAACACAACTCCTAAAACCAAGGCAAGTTCAAAATCAGGATGCGTGCCAGGAGACTCGGGAATAAACGAGTTAAAAAGTTCAGCAAAGCACCTGAAATCACATGCCGATTCCCCCCCCACCTCAGAGCACAGAGGAGGAACAGGCGGAGGTGTCCGCCTCGCTCTCCTTCCTCAGGTGTACCGCTTTGCTCTGCACTACAACTACGCGGCCATGCGTCGGGCCTCTCTCACGCTGCTGCTGGGCTCCCCGGATGGGGGGCGGCGGCTGTACCACTCCCCCCGCGAGACCGCAGAATGCCTGCAACGATTAGCGTGTCAGGCCGACTGCACGGACACGCTCAGACAGGATCTACTCAGTCTGGCTGCAGATGCTTTGACGTGAGACCACCCAGAGTCACATGACTGAAAGTCGCCATGTAATACCTGTATGCATGTTGCTTTATTTTTTTTAGAGCCTAATGATATACTTCCGTTGACTCATTTTGTTTTTTTGATGTTTTTTTAATGAGAGATATGAATTGTCTATCGCTTTGATTTAAAGTCATATTGCTGGAAGTCCCAGGATTATCAGGGTCGCTTGTTTATTATTTTGTATATAGATATCAGGTGGAACGGCAGCTGTAGATTCCACCTGCCCAGTATCATTTGATGCCACTGAAATATAAAAGACTTTATCACACTCAAACTAATGTTTTTTATTTCATTTCATGCATGACTTTTAGCTTCGCAAAATGGGAATTCAGTCAGATAACACTTTGGAGGTGGAGACCCTTTTTTCTCCACTGGTTCTTGCCATTGACTGACCTGGCATCTGTTGTCGTGTGGTCATTTCAAAGGTTAAAATAAATAAATACAATATCTTAATACAATAATACATATGTATTAAATATGATGAATGTATTGCAATGTGATGACATATTCTCTTAGAAAACAGAACTTTCCGGAAGCTGTTTCGTTTCTTTCATGCACCTGCCACTCAAGTCAATTGCCCCGCCCACCAATCAGGTTTTCTGACCTCCAGTTGTTTGCATTGATTCGTTGCTTGTCCACTTCACTACCTTTCTTGCGAATAATAGGGGAATAATTCCAATAATATTTAACAATTTACCCATAGAAATGGTCGTGCTGAGGTGTGTTTGTGTAAATAGTTGCAAGATATGCTTAAAAGGTTCAAGAGCCCGCCCAAAGTTTGTCATCGTCCCCCTGCTGGAAGAATGTTTGTGGCCTCGGCGAAGGTAAGCCATTCACCCTCAAAAGGTACTTTTTAGGCTCACTTAGCGTACTTTTAGTCGTTGGAAATGTGAATAATAGAAGTGGTCACGTCAAAATCGCGCCTGTAAGCAGTCATACAATATGAGTGAAATGAAGTTGCGATGCAGGCAGTTTTCTGAACCGCCGCCATCTTGGCTGAGGACGCGTAATGGCAGCCATACCGCTCAAATATGAGCGAAATATGTCAACACCGGAAATATGCGTTTCTATATTGTTTTACATGTGAAAATAACAAGATTAAGAAGTGTTTTGGTGTCATGAACAGAATTTGACTCATTTAGTGGGGCTTGGTGGACCCGGTGATGCAGGGCCAGGTTGTACAGGTGACCGCCATTACACCAGCTACTACTACCAGACCAGCCAGACCTGAAGAAGACCTGAAGAAAGCTGGTGACCTTTTCAGGAGGCAGAATGAAAAGGTACTTTCTTATGTGTTTGTTAAAACACTTAGCTGTGATGTTTTACAATATGATAGAGCAACTAGTAGCATTTTCCTTTCAGCCAACATCCACTTTTCCTTGGATTATCATCACTACACACACTAATAGAATACAATACAGCTCAAACAAGGTCACAACTGTTTTTTTTTTTTTATTCCAGTGCAAGGCATCTCTGTGTGGAAGAATCACGGCTCCTCAGTCTGGCACTCAGTGGTGGGAGCTCTCGTAGCCTTCTGGCAGAGCGTTGGTGTGGGGGTTGTGGAACAGCGAGTGGTTGCCATCGCCCCAAGGGAATTTCTGTTAGCAGACAGTGGGGAGCAATGTCTGAATTAGCCAGTAAATCTCTGCCTACTTCTGGAACTATGTTTGATGTAAATAGTCTTGAGGTAGTGTCAAGTCGCGGGCGGCTTTTTCATGGGATGCTGCTCACCTTGGTGCGGATGCGGAGGTGAGGGTAGGGCACAAACTCTGGCTGATCATGCGAGTGCTCCTGCATCTTCATGTAGGCGTTTGCCATGCACACGCCGACGCCGGGTAAGGCCAAGATGAAGGTCAGGATTTTCCAGGTCCTCGCTGTGGAGTCAGCAGATTAAATGTTTTTTAGGCACATTGCCAGTTGTCCCACTATGGATTCCATATCAGATTACCACCAAATGTGAAGAAAAAGAATTTGGGCTGGCTGCCAGCTCTCATGCTTTAAAGTTCATGTTCAGCTACAGGATATCTATCCGTGAGAAGCCACAATAAGAGTCCATTTGTGTCCTGCAGGGTTCAGTCGACGCCAAATTGGTTAACGTAGGCCCGCTATTGGCAGGTTTATGTATGTGTGTACAAAGCAGACTCTTCACCTCATAAACATTAAGGTACAAAAATACACTAGTAGACCGTGGTCCATCTGCAATATGTTTGGATTTCAAGTGTAAGCTAACACTCCTTCATACTGAAATGTAAAAATAATAAGCAGTCGGCATGATTTGCACTGTTTGGTCTGCTGTTCTCCGCTGTCTTTTTTTGCAGCCCTGCAGTGGACTCCTCTCTTCTGCTCATCTGGTCAGCACACCTACATCTCATCTGCAGTTTGGCCTCCTGAAGCCAAGCGGTCCTGCTAGTTTTTGGCCAGATTGTTGTGAATCCTTGCCAGGGTTTTGCATGCATCACTCTCCTTCATGACACGCTTGCTACAGGTACTCTTTTGCCATTTTCCCAGGCTGTAAAATGTTGACCCTTTTTAGTATCGTCCTTTATTTTGCTTCTTTGACACTACACTTGTCTGGGGTCAGTTGTGGGTTATAAATTGTTTGACAGATGTAATGTAAAAGTGATTTGTGTGCTTTTTTTAGTGTAAGTGTGAACCTGCTACTTCCATGGAGATTTTGAGGTATTTCGATGTATATCAGGAGAGTTCATCCCTTGATGCTTAAACAACAGAGGCTCAATGAATTTGTTAAACCTTTGAGGTCTGTGTGTGAGAATGTGAAGTCATCCTGACCTCCTCCTTCATGGCTCGAATGTGACGCAGCAGCTAGCATGCGTCGGGCGACCGAGGCGGCCGGAGACAAAGACATCTGTGGACACCAAGACCGGAGATTGCAGAGGTGAGATATGATGCATGCACACCAGCAGAAACAGATTCTGCACCTTCATCTTTTTTACTTCATGCAGGCGTATCATTCAAGACATTCAAGATAAGTCAACGCTTGGGGGACAGTATCTAAGCCTAAAATTGTCCTGTACATGGCAAAGGAGAGGTCTGAAGCAGAGCCTACACATGTCACTGCGTCAACTAATGAAAAATACAAAGTCAACTTACTGTGCTTCAGGCAGACGAGATTTAATGGGCTTAATTTTCCCTCCCAGCAACTTTGTGGCTCTCTTTACTTTCCTTCCTGCTTGTTTGTCCTTCAGTCTGTCCTGAGGTGAACCAGGCATGGGAGGCTCCTCCCCTCCCAACCTGTACCCGTGCCAAGAAACTTGAGTTTATATTTGGGCCGAGCACACAGGCGGGCATGGAAGAGCAAGAGTAGGCGTGTCTCTGCTTCCAGGACAGAGGTCTGTCATGAATAATGTTGAAACTCACGACTCACCCCAAGTCAGATCTGTGGGTGAGGAATATGTCATGTCAATATGCATGTGCACATGCCATGATAAAACACTTAAAATGTTACATACTGTATCTTATCATTGTTTTGCATACTGCATACTTCCATGGTGTTTGTGGTTGGAAGGTGTTCTTGCCGTGTCGGACCAGCAGGAGGCCTTGAGGACGACCAGGACATACTGGGAGAAACTGCATGAGATCGCCGGGGAGAAGGAAGTCTGGGCTGCTGCCCCCATGACCCGACCCCGGATAAGATGGATGGTTTGTAACCAAGAAATGGAACACCCTAACCTGGGAACCACCAATATTAGAGTTGAAGCTGCCTACTATCTTGATGTGCGTTTCCAACCAAGTATAAAGACAGATGATGATGTCTTAATTTCAGTGTTAAATCTTGGTTTTGTGCACATTTGGTGATACTTTAGTTGTCTCCATCTGGCCACTTTCAAACGGACTGACTCAGCCATTGGTGATGTCAGCCGGTCATGCAAACAGTCTGAACGTCTCCGGCCTTGTTATTGTGGGAAGAACTTCCACGCCACCGTGGCCCACATTTCCATTTGCTGCAGGTGTTCAAGGGCCAAATTTGTTGTTAGTTCCCTTTTAAACTATAAGGCCCACACTGATTCATGAATGCATATGTTAGCCTCTGCTTTGAGCTTGGACAGGCTACATAAAGCCCAACACTAATATTGTACCCCCCCCCCCCAGCAGGTGGTCCACGCTGACTGATGACCATAAAACTGCCAGTAAACCACTTGACGGACACAAACTTTTAACTCAGGAGTGTTACTGTTCATTTTTATTGAATGGTTGGCTCAAACACCTGAATGTTATTTTCATCTGATGCTCAGCTAACAAGATCTTCTTGTGTACTTGACACTTGACATTTAGACGGGTTTTCTTCTCTTCCAGCCTTTAAGTGCACATCAGGACGGGCGCGTGGAGTCGTCATTTGGGGGCGTATAGTGTTTCTAATAGGACAGACCACCATGAAACTACCATCCAGATGCGTCTCCTGAAAGGTCTCTCTGGCTGAATGAGCCGATACAGTCCACCCTTGTCCCAGCGTACGTCTTGACAGCCGTGACTCTGTCTGGAAGCGTTGGCATGGCCAAGAACACGGCCAGACCCTCACGGATGAGACCGTGGCTTTTACTGCCAGGCAAACGTGCAGACCAGACAAATGTTTAGAGGCGAGGAGTCTACTGGTGAGTCAGACGGGGGTGATGTTTTGGTCTTGTTCTCGCTACCTCCTAGGGAGACGATGCGGTGGTCCCGCTTGGCTTTTTCTTCAAGTGTCCAAAGGAGCTAGACGGGCTCTTTCAAAGCAGACACGGCCTACATTGTTTGAATCGGGCGCTGCTGTGCTCGCATGTAAACGTTACATGAAGAACCAGCAGACCTTTCCGTATAGGATTCATGCCATCACGGGCCAATGCTTCGTGTCTGTAGTCTCAACACATGATCACAACACCCTTGTTGCTATGGTAACTCACTCTTTAAACTGAATAATGTGCTAACGTGGGCCCTTTTTTTTCTTTCCACTATTAACAACTGACAGAACTATTTTATTCAGGCATTCTGCATAAACAGAAAGATCAGGCCTGTCTCCCAGACCCTGCACTGAGTGTGGAAAATATTTTAGAAATTATTATCAAATCAGGGCTTTTCACAAAATACTTCGTTTTATCACTGGCAATTTGTAAAATCTTCATCTTTGCGGTTTTAATCGCGATTATTTTTGTGAGTGGGCTCACACCCAAACTACACACAACTTGGCAAGGCACTATTTGGTGTTGGCGAGAAGCATTTGTCACTTTTTGTAGGACCTTGGCAGCAGATCTCATCCTTAGCGACACAAATCCAACAGTTGAGCTTTTTCTCCTGAAATATCAACATATTCCCCGGATGTCCCTGAAGTCTGGAACGTTTGTAAAAAATGCCCTGTTACACAATCATTCAGAAAAACTGAAAATGCCAATTTTATATATAATAAATACATGTTTTCTTATTTTGAATTGACTGTATTGTAATATTTGTGTTTTCATTTATTTCACATTCTGCACATTCTTACCTGTCTGCAGGTTAAACTTAAGTGGGAAAAGCTGATTTTAATTTTGGAATGAGACTTCCTATAGAGACGGCATCGGACCAAAACGGGCCACGGTGTGACCCAACAGGACCAACGCAGAGGGCAGGATCGGTCAGTGGGAGGGAGCCAGCGGTGCCACACAGCGGCCTATAAAAGTCGTGATATGCATCCATCATTTCATCTGGTCTCTCCGCCGTCATGTTGTATCCAGCTCTTCAAGTCGTGCTGCTCTTCTGCCTCATTCAGCAAACGCTGCAGGGTGGTAAGGAACACTTGGAAAGGATTTTTAAAACATAAGTGCTTGATGACCGAAGAAAAATGGGTCCCAGTAGAGAAGCCTGCCTTCATGCTTTATGATTCTGGGTCTAACCTTTTAAGGAGCTGCTTTAGCTTTTTCATGTTGATATTTTGCCATTGTCTGAGTGTATGCTGGGTTGGTTTTTAACTGTCAGTCTGGGTCATGTACAGTAAAGGACATTTTGAAACCTCAGTCTTTTCTGGTTAAGTAAACGTGCATAGATGACGTTCACAAAGACAGTACTTTCAGATTAAACGTTCCTGCCTTAACCATTGCATTTTTACAGGACTGTTAATGCTGAATGAACTTAAGTTTAAAAATGTTCTTGAAAAGCCATTTTTTTCCAGCGAACAGCGATGGGATTTTTCTTCCAAAGGATTTTATGAATCGGCGCTTTCAGCGGCCCGACTCTCACCCACGTGTGACATACCGCTCCACGTGAATTATTTAATGTTCTTCAATCAAAGGATGGCGGCATAGGCCAGATAAAATTTGACGGTCAAATGTGAGAAGAAGCAAAAGGCTCCACAAAGTCGCCTCTTTCTACTGCATGTGACCATTCAGTCTCGGGTATGTTGTGTTTCAGGGATTAAACCACAGAGCATGTCATGGGGGAGGATCCTGCCAGCCAGAGGTAAACATGGTGACTGACATTGTATTATTGGTTGTATACATTGGTAATAAAAACACATCAATGTTCACTGCAGGTGTTGGCATTGGAGCCAAAGGAGGAGGTCAGTGCACAAAAGTTGTGGCCAATGAAACAGGTTGACATTTTTCTTACTTTTTTTTTTTTTTTTTTTTACCCTAGGAGCTCTGGGCAACAGATATGCCAACAAACCCTTGAAGGCTGGAAGTATGTTTCATTTTTTAAACACACTGTTCTCATTTTCTATTGACAAATTCATGTCATGTTTGAGTATTGGAAACGATTATTTTTCAGAAAATAACATCTTATGCTGACATGTTTATGCTTATCTCCTCTTAGTCGGGCATTACCCAGTTACCAGTCCTCTTGGAGGAGGTAAGTTGTCATGGGGGGTGTCCAAACATTTTCCAGAGACTAAACGTAGAGGATGCACAGCCCATGTTGGTATTTTGTAAAGCACCACATGTAGTAGATACTATATGCTACATCGATATAGCTGAAGAAAGTATTAGCATGACCTTTGATCTTTGCTCATTGTTTTCTGTTTTTCCTCATAATGCTGTACGTATTACATTATTCTCCTAATAATTACTTTTTTGCCAACCTAATTTTTCCAATTTTGATATTGATATTTCACAAACGGTAACTATCTTAAATTGTTTGCATAGGAGGTTACCGACCTCTCGGCCTGGGAGGTGTACCTGCACGGCTGCCTGGTGGCTATGGAAACCATGGAGTCTATGGTATTGCTATAGTTATAGTTAGCCTGTTGGAAACCACTGGAGTATTTCTAATGTTGCATTCATCAGGGGCTGGTCTTGGCACGGGATTGCCACTGGGGCTTGGACCTGCAAACGGACTGGGGATGGGCCACGGAGGCAAACGTGGTAGGACGAGCCATGGTAGAGGTCTGCTTTCTGCTGAGTGCCATTCTCCTCATTTTAGGGAATTAAACCTTTTCAGCATAAATGTTTTTTTGTATCGTTACAGCTTATGGCGTTGGGCCCCTTCCAGGTAATTTTTTTTTTCAAAAAAAGTTTGAAGGCAGGTAATGCACGGCCCACAACTGGGTTTGTAAATTTAGGACTTTGTTTTCTTGTTAGGATACGGACCTTTGGCCGGCATTGGCTACCCCGCAGTCAAACCAGGTAATCAAGCAGTTACCCTGCAACCTCAAAATGTGTATGCATGAATACTGTACTCATACACTTAGTAAAAGAGAAACGTAAATTCCCCCTTTGACTTTATTTTGCATCAGAGGTCACGTTGGTATTAATCTGACCCAAAGGCCGTCCCTCTTCCCACGGGTGCCAGTCGGTGTGCATTATTTGACGTCGTGGGGTCAACACGTTTTGCATGATGATGTGTCCCCGTCAGGTGTGTCTGCGGCAGATGTGGGAGGATTGAAGAAGGCTGCTCAGGATGTCAGAGCAAAAAGTGGAGCCCTCGATGCCTTGCTCAGAGGCCCAGAAGGAACTCTTGGAGTTGAAAGGTCCAACAAGGAGAGAGGAAGTGCTCTTGGCCCCGCAGCTTCTGAATTAATCACAGACGATAGCTTTGCACCTGCGGTGCTGCCGACTGGAAGAGAAGCTAAACGCCTTGACCCGAAACTGAAGGCATCAAGTCTCGGGCCGGCCATTGGGGCTCAAGGTCTTGGTCCGGCTGTGTCACCAGCACCAGCAGGGGGAGCTGTTGATCCTTCAGGTTTGCAAAGAAAAATGAGTGCAAGTCAAGGAGCCATGCGGACCACCGCAGGAGCTCGAAAACCAGAATCTGTACATGAGGACAAGCTCAGAGCGATGGCTGCTCCTGCTTCCCCTGCACAAAGCGCCAGAGGAAACGCCTCATCTGCTAGACAACACCAGAAAAGCAAGAACTGTGGATACCCCTTGATTTTGGGAAACCACGGAGCTCGTGCTCCTCAAGCGCCAAGATCTGAAACCTTTGGTCTTTTACCATCCTCGGACACCCGAAACAAACAATTAGCCCGCTTACAAGGTCCTAGCATTGCTTTCGCCCCGGAACAGAGGAGGCCAGACGTCCTTGGGATCCCGGCTAAAAACGCCAATGAAGAGAAACTCGGTGGCACTTTGGGCACGCGACCATCAAATCCTCAAATACAGGAAGTGCCAAGAAATGTACCCTTGACCCAAGAGGCAGGTTTAGGTGTCGCCCGGGCTGGAGGGCGGCAAGGTAAAAGCCTGTCAGATCATCTGATGGATATTAAAGTAGCCTCTCTTACACTCCCAGTCCTTCTATTTCCATTGCCACTAGTCCAAGTCAAAGCTGCCTTTTGTTCCCACACTTATTCCTGATTGCTCCACAGGGGCGTCCCTGTTGGTGTGCCTCCATTCACCTTGTTGTACATTCTCTCCTTCCTCAGGTTTTATTGCTAATCCAGGAAACTATCTTGGATCAGGCCTTGTCCCGGGGGCTTACGGACCAGGTAATGCTGTGCACTAACATTTAAAGATAACACCCGCTTGTCATAAATGTACATTTACACCACTCCATGCGCCGGCTACAGCTTTAGGCCAGGGAGCGTACCTGGGAGCAGGCGAGAAACATGGAGGTAAGTCTGCACAGTCCCCTGGCCCCTACCGTATAGTGACTTTTAAAATCAATGCACGTCCACTGACTTAATGACCTCATTTCCTGTCCAACATGTCAGCTCCAGCTGCTGTCGGTCAGGGAGGATACACCAAAGGTCCTGCAGGCGTGTCAACAGGTCCGTACATACCCTATACGTACATATTCACGTACATAGACTACGTACTCATGTCTGCCAATGCAGCGTATTGATGGCGTGTCTTCGCAGGTTATGGCAGCAGTGCAGCAGGATACCTGGGTGCTCTTTCAGGCAACGGCTACGGTAAGTATGAACATCTAGTTTCCATTTGCATATATGAATGGGACCTCCATTAAAGCATTTATTCATTTGCATTCTTGCTTGATAGGTTATGGGAATGGTTACAGGAATCCTTATGGCGCTGGTAAGTACTTCGTGTGCTAAAATGCTATTATAAGGAATATTGACCTTGGATACAGTACAGTGGGGAAAAATACAGTGGGTTTAAAAAATGTGTTTTTAATAAAAAATGTTAGACGTAGCACAGCCATTTCCACGTTTTTGAAAACACTTGTCATAAAGTCAACCATCTTGAAGTTGCTATATGCGATTTCATCCACTGGAGGGCGCTGCTCAGCACGTTTAGTTGCTCTTCGGTTCGGCTGCAGCTCCCGTGGATGCTTTTGATTGACAACTGCATTCTGTGGGGGGTAATTTTCCAAACAATAACAAGTTTGTAGTAGTTCAAATGTGATTTAAATGTTTCAGCCTTGGGTACAGGAGGCTACGGTGGACAGCCTCAGGGACCATACGGTAAGATGGCAAGAAACACAGCAGTCCATTCATGGATAGCCAAAACATCTCATGGATTAAAAGTTCTTATCTTTTTCTAGGAGGACTTGGTGCTGGAGTGGACCCGGCTGCTGGCAAATATGGTGAGACTGTTGAACCTCTGCTGTTTTTTGTAACTTGTGAGAGTTATGATGCATTCTTTTCATCCTGCAGGAGGAGCAGGAGCTCAGGGCCCGTACGCCAGCGCTCCTGTGGCTCCTGCACGGCTTGAAGGTAACTTAGAGTTGAATTTGAGGACAACTTCTATGACTGTCCTACCATGACCTTTGACATTTCTGCTTCTCAGGAGATGGAGGCTATCCATACCCTGCTCAGTCTCTTGGCCTCAGCGGTGACGGCAGCAAGAGTGCCAGCAAGCACGGTGAGATGTTCAGTGTTGCTATGGATATACTATACACAGTGTACGTCATGGCCAATTATGCAAATAGCACATTGCCACAAATAGATTGCAACCCTGTGGGTATAGCAGGCTTAGCTCCATGCGGCGTCTGGTATTTAGTTTTCTGTTTTAAAGATGGGCGTTTTTGTGTTTTCAGGCGCAACGTATGGAGCTCCACAAGCAGGTGAGTCCTGCCGTTTTCCTGTTTGAATTCAGGGAAGGAGGTAAAAGCTGCGAATGTCTGTAAGCCATGGACCGCCAACCAGAAAGCAGGGTTGCTGTCATGTTTTTGTGGTTCATTTGCGGTTCGTTACTGATGTGTGCTTTTGTGTGTGCATGCCAAGGCTACGTCCCACAGCTTGGTGCAAGTCGAGATGCGTTGGGTAAGCGAGAAAGACTTCCTCCATCATCGTCTTCCTTTTATGTATTGGGCAGCCATTTTGGCCCCGTGAGAAGTGCAGTGTGCCGCCCGAATCATTGTGATTTCTAAAACTACATCAGTAATGACAGCAGAAAGTAAATGTTGTAGTCAAAGACATCTTTCTACATCACCAAACCAAAAGGCCAATCTCAAACTATCCCCTGATACAGTAAGAGCGTTTTGACAAAACCAGCTACGCTAAATGTTTCCTGTAAATGAACACTTATTGATGCATTTTAATTTTAGTGCCAGCATTGCAGCAAAAATATCCAAATGTTGAGCTGTTGCCAAATGTTTTTCCTACATTTCTAACCGGAAGCGGATCAAACCTTTCACAGGAGAGCAAGCCGGCAAGTATGGTGCAGGAACCGGACCGCTCGCAAGTGGATACAAAGGTGAGAAGGGGGGGGTTTGAGCCCGGAGGTATGGAATCCCGTTGCCGCCAGTGAAAGACAATGCTAAGTCATAATTATGGGATGAAAGGTTGGTTGTGAGAGTCAGAATTATGACTTAAGTCCAAATTGTGACACAAAAAATCAAAATTATGAGATATAAACTGTACATGGGCCTGAGTGTTGAAGGGTTCCTTGAAAAAGCCACACATGTACAGTTTGTATGGCATTTCTTTTTACCTCATAATTATGACTTGTAATGACTCTGTTTTCTCTCGGTGGCGGAAACGGGCCTCCATGTTCTAAAACGCTGTTTGTACCGCTCTTGCATCCACGCTTCCAAAGGGGGCGCTGTTTCCTCCAATCCGATAATCACATAAACTGTATGCTATGAAAGCGACAACTGCAATGACGTCAATAGTTTAATTCTGCTTTCTGTTTGTCTTTGTCAGGCTGATGGAAATGACTGCCATCATTCAAATCTTTTCTGTGTTTATATTTTTGTAATCTTTATACGTAACTGGCTTTTGTTAAGCATTTCTACTTGCGGCTGGTGACGGCGACAAAAAACGTGACCGATGTATTTGAAAATAAATGTGGAAAATACATGACCTGATAATGTATTTATTTGATCCCGCATGGAAGCCCAAATCATGCAAAGTAGATGCGTGTCAAACCGAGTTTACCGTCACACTTGACGCCACATTTCTTCACAGGAAATGTCACCACTTCCTGTTTTATGAGCGCCAATGCTGCCTGACGGGAGGCCCAAAAATAATCCACCAAACACTTTGCGCTCATTTTTTATTGTTTTACAGTAAACGCCACATAAATGCATAAAAAGTATTTAAGTCACATGAACTAGCTTGCACACAGTAATGATGGTAAAAGTCCTGCTTTAACTACCGGGAGCATTACACGTGATTACGTCAGCGGTTCAAGCACACCCATCTCTAACAGGATGTCTTGGGGGACAGGGTGAGCGTGGCGGGACACATACATGCTCTCCAGACTCTGGCTCATTGGCGAAGACTTGTAGTCCATGCATGACTCACCGCCCAGGCTGGGAGCACATTTCACATTCCACTTGTAGAAGAACCGGCCGTGGTGCATGGCACACATGTCCTGCGTCTCTCCCGCCTTCAGGATTTGCTCGCATTGTCCCAGGAGGTCGTCGTCCCAGCCGCTGTCCTGATCCCACACTTCAAATCTGACTTTCAGGGCCGCCGATAGATCTTGAGTGCCCAAGTCAAAGATGGTGGCCCAGTGGGGGTTGTTGTTGTTGAGAATGACGGGAGAGCGATACGCCTGTTTGTTGAAAAACATCTTCACGTAGCCGTCGGTGGCCGTGTTGTGGTCTCCCCATAGTCCTGAAGCTCGTTGGATGGTTATGATGACCCGGGCCATGCCGGCTCGGCTCGGGCAGCAGTCCTGGGTTACGGCACGGTTGTTGTGGCATTGGCAGACGCAGGGGTCCCTGGAGTCGCTCCTGATGCCGTCCTGACAGCGCCCACTGCAGTCCATGATCAGACTCCTCTCCAGGATGTAGTGGCTTATGGCCGCTCGCAGGTTCCTCCTTGAGGGGCTGTTAGCCGGCAGCAACTCGTGCAGGGACTCCAGGGAATAGGAAATAATGTCTGGGTAGTGTGGCACCGTATCAAGCCATTCCTTGTAGGCTGATGGGTCTTTGCCTGAGGAGAAGAGAAGGTCCACATCACTGGTGTGACCCCCCTTTATGTCTGTGAACCTGTGGGAAAGACAGGACCGTTGGGGTTAGATTTGTGATGTGTGAGGATACGGTCAAAGTAATTTTACTCGTTTAGACCAATCAGACCACCCAACCAGACACTGGGTGATGTGTTGTAAGGCTGAAAAGGCCCATTCAGAAGACTGAAGAAGTGAGTGGAATGAAGCGGCTTGGTTGATTGACACCTGTCGTTGAAGAGGCTGGAGAAGCTGGCCTTGCTCTCGGTCTTGTCGGTGTCGTTCTTGCAGTGTTTGTAGCCGGCTTTCTTGGTCACTTTGATGGTGAGAGACGCCTCCACCTCCAGGCACATCTGCACCTCCTCTGCGCTGAGGCCCTGCAGGCTGGCCTGGCACTGCTTGATGCTGGTGATGGACTGGACAGATCCTCCCAGTTTCACCTAGACATTTAGTATTAGTACTCGGTTGCTGGATTGTTGGACTGTGGTGGTTCCACTGTTGGTCTGGTTGATGGACGTGGTACCTTTGTGATGTAATGGGTGCCAAAGTTGTCAATCAGTTTATAAAAACGTTGCTTGTATCGAGGGCTGTAGGTCTTTGGAAGCTCCTTCAGTGCTTTTCGAAATTCAGCATGCAGCTTTGGCTTGCCGGACACCCTGTAGCTGTTCCAGTGGGACGCCCATCAAAGAAAAATGCGTTAAAGCTGCGCTGTGGGAAAACATCTCACCGTCACCTTCTTACCTGTAGTACTCGCAGGACATTCTCTGGCTGACGAAGCTGAACTTGTCTGTCTTGGTTTTCTGCATGGAGTACTGGGCCAGTTTTGACTGGGTGCCGGCCAGCATCAGTCCTGCACCGTATTTTGTAGCGTTCACACTCAGACTGGCCCGCCAATTATTTTCCACTATGGAAGTAATGGAATTGACGAGAGCCTCACTGGATCTGTGAAGTGTACTGGCCTCGTTTAATCTGCAGAACCGCTTTGGCCTCCAATCCACCACAGACAGGGGAAGCTTCTGACGGGCCTTCCCCAGGAAGGGGTTGGTGCACAGGGTGCACGTTTTGTCCTTGCGTTTCCACTCATTCACGTCCAGGACAAACGCCCCCTTGCGCTTCATCTCAGTGATATCGAAGCCTTCCCCGGCTAGGTTGGTGCCTGGAGCCAGTTCTGCGTGGAGACACTGTTTGGGGGAGCCCACCGTGCAGGACTGGTGTGTGTGCCGGGGGAGGAAGAGCATGAGGACGGTGCAAGTATTCAACAGAATCATGTTGATGCTGTCTTGGAATCTGGAAAAGAAGACGTCAGATTTTTCATTGTGTCAATCATTGGGGTTGGGTAGACTTCTCAAACCCTGTTTTTCCTGTCGTGTGTGCGTTTGTGTGGGTGTGTGTGGGTGAGGCTTTGTGGTCTCCCTCTGCATCAGTTATCTTCATCAGCCTGGCATTTCGTTCAAATGTCATCTATTAAGAAGGGACTAAGAAGTAGGGGCCGAGTTTTCTTTAATGGCTGAAAGTATCAAATCTTTCCAGTAAACACTCATCCGTGGGGTGCCTCGGGTAGGTGTGGGCGAAAGGGTGTAATGGAGTGTTACCGTCAGTTTGACTAAAATATTTTCAGTTTCTGTTTCGTGGCATAAATGCGATTAGCTTTTCCCACAACGGCAGTTCTAGTTTGGTGATACCGATACTGTCCAAGTCCACTAAAAGAAGCCAAGTTTTCAGACATTTGGTCCCTACTAGGTAGGGATCTCGTTCAACCCCCGCTTGATTCATTCATTAAGAACTGTGGCTATTTGTCCATATACTGTCAATTTCTCCAAAATGATTGCCGTGTGATGACTGAACCTTGAACCGTGACGTAGCTTGTCTGATGTCAAGAAAGACAAGCAAAATGTGACACAAATGCCCTAAAATCACTTATCCAACATGAAATGTGGCATCAAAGAGGTTTTAAATGTGACGGAACATTTGAACGTCATCGCAGACTTACCTTTCTTGACCCCGCAAAGATTCGCCGATAGCTGAAGCTGTCAAACTGACTGCATCGGCGTCTGCCTTCAATGTTTTCAAGAAAAGGGGGCGGAGGTTGTTGTTGTGGCAACGGTGGTCTTGACTACTTTTGACGAGTTTCTCAGACGGGGGTGGAGCTGGTGCTCGGCAGGAAGCTGGCGTTCCACTCAGCAAAGAAGCAATATCAGGATCAATATCGCAATCATGCACTCTGAACTGATGCTGGACTCTGATTGTCTTGGTTTTGATCATCCTGGTCATTTTATTCTCGGGGCATTGACTGAACTCTATCTTTTTTGAGGCGTCCCCCAGGGGTCTATCCTTTGTGCCCTGTCTTTCCTTCAACATCATCCTTGTAGTTTCTGTTCTCTGTCAAGGTTGCCTGTTCAGTGCTTCTCTTTGCAGGTGCCCCCCAGGGGTCTGTTTTTGGTCCCCAGTGGGGAAATGGGGACCATGATAAATGATCAATTGCCACTTAGGATGCCGTGTTTGATCAAAGCGGAAAAGATCCAACACATCAGTAGCCACCTTCACACTTCCTGCAAAAAGATGGCTTGCTTTTGCTTGATTGACCTCAAACCTTTTGAGGCATCCCCCTGGGGTCTATCATTGGCCCACATCTTCCTGGTATGATAAAATGCAATTCCACATTGTACATATTGAAATGATCAACTTTCATGTTCTTTTTTTTTTTTTTGCTCACTGGGGAAAATAGGCTTGATTGTGGCTTTTGTGGTTCACGTCCTCAGCATTTATGCTCATCTTGTTTCATTTTGATTGAGCTTGAGCCCAACCGTGGGCGGGAAAATCACACCCATCACAGTTAACAGTCACAAACGTCATTTACCTTGCACGTGCAAAGGTCGCTTTCAGGTTGTTGCATGTCACGCGGCGGCAGAGTGGGGTGAGAGGTGGGGTGATTCATCCCCAACCTCAGCGCTGCTCTTCCATTAGACGATTACACTGCGTCACCCGCTGCCTTCAAGGGCTCCTCGCAAGTCTCTGCCCGCCCGATAAACATTTGTCTCCTTTCTTCACATGACGCGTTGACAGTGCACGCTCATTTTAATTCCATACTCAACATAATGGAGTAGAATTCTTGTGACATGCGACTTCCCTTCTGACTTATTTGACCTCCAGGCTCCAATGGCCATGAATTAGAATTTGTAGCATGGGATAATGGAAAGGTGTGCTGTCAGTTCAATCTAAGTGGTAAAGATAGACGGTCAATTCAAGATCCTCCGGGCTGTTGACACTTGTAGAGCTGGAATGTACTCTAGCATCTAATTCACATTTGTTGACACCTTTTATCATTCATTGGCGCCCGGGCGGCACATGTAACACTTCCTGCTGTTGCAAGGAAGGGGAAGGCAACAATGGCTCTTCCAGTGATGGTATTGCACTCAGCAGCGTCAAGATGCTTATGGTTAAACCCCATTAGACACAGGAAGTTTGGAAATGTTGCCTTCAAAGTAAAAGTCCAGATAGACAGCCTCAAAACCTATCCTGTTTGAGTTCAGTAATCACACTTTTATCAAACAGTTAACGTTATAGTTGGTGAATTTTGGAAATAATATAAGTCTCTGAAATCCAACTTGTTTGGTTAAAGTACCACACTACTGCTAGTATTATTTGCATGACGGCAACGCGTTAAATGGTGTTTTTATTTTGAAAAGCAGGCCGGAAGTGATGCCTTCGATGAAGGTGCCGCTTGTCTTTTGTGTCGAGGCGTTGCAGAGGATCCAAGGCCGTCCCGAGGAGACCGCGGCTCTCATTCGGCCACAGAAAACGAGTTGAATTAACCACCAAACGACAATGGTGAACGTACACTCGTGTTTGCCGGAGAGAACCGCGAGCCGGTCGGCCCACGCTGACGCCACCCCGTCGTCAGGACGGCTTTGCTAGCCCGCAGCGGTCGCTCAAATCTCAGCCCGAGAATCCCCCCACGTTGTCCTGTCAGCCTCGGAAGAGCACCAGGGAAGCTAGGACGAGCACATCCGGGGATGCTGAAGCTGTGACCGCGCTTCGGTCCCTTCTCCAGGACCGGACCGGAGGCGGGATCGAGGCAGCAGCATCCTCCGGAGCTGCATGGACACGCACAGGCAGCATCCGCGGCCGTGACGCGCCGCCCTCACCGGGATGCTAGCGAGGAGGAAGAGTCTCTGACATGAAGACCAGGCTGGCGTGTCCTCTGGGTGCTGCGCTGACATTGTCCCCATGCCACAGACGCTGACTCGACCGTGCCGACATCGTCATGTACGCGGCTGGAAGCGTGGAGCTCCAGCCCGGTGGATGACACTCAGCCAGGTACCGGCGGGCCGGCGCGGGGCCACCTTCCCCGGGTAGTGGCCGCACACTTGGACGCGAGTTTGCTAGCAGCTAGGCGGCTAACAGGACCGGATCCACCGAAGCCAATGTTGTCCCACAAGATCCTAGTGGCCGTCCTTTTGCTAAACGTCTACGTCGGCGTGCAGTCCGTCTACTATTTGTTCGGCGGCGTCCTCTTATCGGTGGTGTTCGCCATGGCCTTTTTAAACGGACCGCGGCTCCTGGACTGGGCCAGCTCGCCCCCTCATCTCCAGTTCAACAAGTACGTCCTGACCGGATACCGACCCGTCTCCTCCGTGCAGGACTGCATCAGGAGCCTCTTTTACCTGCACAACGAACTTGGGAACATCTACACCCACGGTGAGTGGACTTGAAAACCACATCAGTCACCTTTTCTTCTCTTCATTAGGTACACACGCTAATCAGGTCCTTTAGGAAAAACTGATCCACTATTAATGTAACGTTAATGTAATGTATGTTTATTGTTCTTGACCTTGTGGTACAGTTCTTAACCTTTACATTTTGGGGGCCGATCTTCAAAATCAGCACCAAACTTTGTTGCCGTGCACGCTCACATCCACACATTGTCTTTGATTTGGGCCCTCAGAGGAGTTAGTCAAAATACGACCCCCCACCCCCCACCCACGTTTTGGCCCAAAATCAATGGTCCCAATCATGATGTCTGACTTGCTCTATATTTGCCACTTTGGCTTTTGGGGACTTCTTTGTACGTCCTGTCATGACGGACGTCTCCGCAAAATTTGGTGATGATCCCTGAAAATGAAATCCCTGAGTGACTTTTAGGGGTTTGTGCCAAATTTTTCACCTTCAACCTTGGTGAGTATTCATGCATGTTAAGTCCCCCCAAAAACATGAAGAAACACCTAAAAATAATAATAATAATAATAATAAACAGCAGATGCAATTGCGCCACTACATGAACTTAACTTACATGAAATTAGGCGGGGGGAAAAAAACCCAGGCGGTGGTGGGGTGTGATCCAATTAGCTTTTAGTGCCACTTTGGGAGGGAAAAAGTCGTGCATGAATCTTTAATGTTGATCTTAGACCCCTCCACAGGAAGTCCGGAAGGCCGTGTCCGTCCCTCCAGAGCGCCAGGCTGTGGTCCATTGGCCGTGGAGCGGAAACGTCCCACCTTAAAATAGACGTGTTAAAATTGTTGGTGGTATCACGTGACCGGGACCAACTGCCTTGACATTGCAAGGCCTGATAGGCCGGGCGAGGGAGCACAAGCTTCCTATTGGCAAAAGGTCCACATTGTGGTACCCCAAAGGGGCGGAGCTAGTGACAATACCGTGTGCCGGAGTGGTAGCCACTTCCAGAAGACGGATGTCCTCCATTGTTGCCTATTTGTTTACCTCTTCTTAGGATCTGACTAGTTCCTGGAGTTTGCTCACTCTCCACCCTTGTGTCAATATTTGAACACCTCCCAGAGAGCTGCCAGTCCACTTAGCGTTCCGGCTTCTATGCAGTTTACGGGCCACACCACTCGGGGCGCTATAGGTTTAGCCGCCAATCACATGTCACAAGTCATGTGGTCTTCCCAGAGCTAAAGTCTCCCCCACTAGATGTTGACCTTGGGTTATTTGCATGCAGAGCAGGTTTGTTTTTCATATCAAAACGAGTCTTTTCAATATGGAACCTTGCCTCCCCCAACCCCCGAAGGCATCCCTTTGCTCTGCTTCCTGGTGCTGCTGCCGCTCAACATCCCCTGGTCCCAGATCAGCGTGACGTGGCTGGGTGTGGTGCACTTCCTGGCCTGCCTGTCACCCCAGCTGGGCTCGGTGCTCTACCACCTCTTCATGAACCACGAGGGGGGCGAGCCGGTCTACCACACCCTCCTCAAACTGGACGTGTGCGGAATCTGCATGATCAACACGCTGGGTGAGTGCTCTTTTTTTCCGCACCCTACGCATTCTGGCAGAAGTGGCCGCTCTATTAGGTACACACATGCGACCACATCTGATGTGCGTTTTCGGATCGATTATCGGGGGTTGTAGTTTTGAATGACCGTGCGGTTGTGGTCTCAGGGGCGCTGCCGATCCTCTACAGCACGCTGCTGTGCTACCCGCTGATCCGCACGGTGGCGCTGGCCGTCTACATCCTGCTCTCCAGCCACGCCATCTACTGCGCCGTCACGGCCCGCAGCAGCGTGCGCCGCCTGCGCTCCTTCGCCTGGCAGGCGCTCTTCCGCTTCTCCTTCTTCCTGATGCGCTGGGTGGGCGTGGGCGGCGGCAGTCCCACCTCGCTGCGCCACTTCCTCACCATGGACGCGCTGGCCGTGCTGGGCGGCGTCATCAACATCGCCCGCATCCCCGAGCGCTTCCGCCCGGGCCTCTTTGACTACTGGTGCAACAGCCACCAGATCATGCACGTGCTGGTGGTGGGCTCCATCCTCTACCTGCACTGGGGGGTGCTGGACGACCTGCTGTGGATCAACAGCTACAACTGTCCCTCGGACTGACCCCCCGCCCGCCCCCCTGCGGCAGAGACGGGTGAGCTAGCATGCGATTCGGGATGTTCACGCCTCTTTCTGTGGATCTTCTCACATGGAACGAGTAGAAGACACTGGAAACTTTTACTGCTGAGCTTCCTTAGGAAGTTCCTGTTAGTTGATGGGACGGGCGGGCGGGGGGGGCAGTGTTGTTACCTATGCAGCGTGTCCATATCATGCATCGGCACACGCCTCCGGATTTATAGTCCTAATTATTTTTAACATTGAAATATTTTCTGTCCATAGCATGGGCCAAAAATAGACAGGTGATGCAGTTCACCGAGTTCCCCACTAGGGGGAGCAACTGCAGTGGAACCATGTGAAATCATGTGACTACATATAAATACATGTATGTAAAAAGCAACGTTTTAGCAAGATATCAGCATTAGATGCTGTCGCGCAAGTGTAAAAGGAAGCAAAGCAGCGTTTGTTGTATAAACAGCCCACAGGACTGCGATCTATCGGTGGCTGCGGTCGGTCCACGTTATCGTTTTTGCTTAACGGAGTAAAAAAAGCACGAAATATGTCTCCAACTGCAAACCTACGTACCTCTGTTCCCCGTTCTTGTTTTTCATGTCACGTCGCCGAAAGGAGTCTCACTACCAGATCCTCGCCAAATATAGCGACAGGGTGGCTAGGTTGGCGACAAAAATCCCTCCTGCAGCATCGGGCTAGCAGGTTGTAAAATGATTGTACAGGGGGACACTGACTTTGAACAACCACGACCCCCCCCTCGTCGACTATTTAGCTCCTTAGCTTCCCTCTTCGCAAGAGAACAGTGCTAATTAAGCGTCACTTTAGAGAACTAAGTCACTTTTATTGCAAATGTTGAGCTGAAATCGCAGGAGGAAACGGCCTTTTACATGAGTGACATGAGCTTCGATTTATTTATTTATTTTATTTTGAAATGCAGGGGGAGCAGGAACCCGGCTCGGTGATACGTTGTGGTCGTTTACCACCATGCATTTCCAATGCGGCGTATTATGTTTTTTTTTATGCATGCGAGGTGCAGAGGCGGGTTGCGCACCACCCTTTGAGCCAACATGGAAGTGCTTAGATGACCGCACGCTTATTCAGGTACTTCCTGGTTTAAGAGGTCACCTGAGATTTATCCTTTCAAAACAAAAAAAGTATATTTTCTTGTACAGCTGGGGTAGGCTCCAGCACCCCCTGCGACCCTCGTGAGGACAAGCGGTAGAAAATGAATATTTTCAGCCATTGTGGCGCTGTTATTGCCAAATTAGCATGCATACGCCGACATACTTTGATTTGTTAACGTCACAGATGCATGAGTAGCTATTAGCTCGTCCTTAGCTTGATCGCACCCCCATGCCCCCCCCCCTTCCCCGAAGCATCACTCGCTCCTTGCTCTTAAAGGGCTCCAAGTTGAAGGTCAAGTCCATACACGTGGTGTAAATATTGAACATGTATGTAGAGCGTATATACGTACATACGACCAAGTGTTTCTTCTTGAGGGGCGCCGCCCCGTCTTTGCTCACCTTTTCCTGACCCCGACTACACTTGTATTTCCGAGAGTATGCGGGTGGGCGGGACCGGCACAGGTCAATCTATGCATCATAAATCAACGAGGACGCAACCCTCGTTGTTAATGTCAGCCGTGTGTTCCGCTGCCCCGCCCCCGTCCCCGTCCCGCCTCTCAGGTGCCGCAACAGTAGCTGGAATGTCCCAAATTAGGCGTCCCGGGCATATATATGTACAGTGGTACCGCTTAGGGGGCCATTCCGCCAAATCGCTGCCATTTGCTTGCTGTATCACTCTTAAGATGAACGTACTGGGCTGCAGGGGATCTGATTGATCCAACTTCCTGTTTACCATGTGACCGCGTTACTAAGGGCGTAATGCGGTGGGCCAACGGGACTGGGTGTGTTCAAGTACAGTTGGGACGGATTGAAATGAAGTCTCATTTTAGGAAGCGTGGATATTCCCAATGTTCAAGGTCGTTTCAATTGTCCTTAAATGGGTTGAATGTGTAATCTGATGTGCGGGACACAAAAAAATGTATTTCCTGTTACTTTTACTTGACTTCCTGGGGACGCAAATGGCACGCGTACGGTGGAATGCTCCATAAGGTCATCATTCCTGTCTGATGTGATTTTCATCTCCCGCCCATAACAAGCGCTTACAGCAGACAGGAAGTGCTTATACAGGAGGGGAACCCGTCCCAACATGTATGTATGTATGTATGTAAGTACAGTACATACGCATGGAAGTACAGCGGGACAAAGTATTTTTTTTAAAAAACATATACAGTGTATCTCGAAATAGAACAGCAGCGCCGGCTAGCCTGTTAGTTTGTAACGGGTCAGAATAATTGTCGTGTAGTTGACCCACTAAGGACCTGCTCCATGTCTCCATGATGACGATGATGATGGGTGAATGTGGCGCCCTCTAGTGGCATGCAAGCGCCTGTGATTGCTGGCAGACAGACCATTGATCTGACTGCAGACGATTGTGCAATAAAACTCAAGTCTATATTTGTAAACGTGCACCTTGTCTTCTCTTCCCGGGGGGGTCAAAGGCAAGCTGTGCAATTTTCATTTGGGATTGATTAAAGGGGGGGGTCAAAGGTTAAATCAATAGATTTTTCATCTGCACAAGCACCCTATTTGTTTTGATTGATGGATCCAGTCATGCCCTGTTAGTGGTCAACCGTCAAATCATTGGATTTATTTATTAATTTTTTATTCATTAATTTTTTGATTGGAAAAAAAATCTCTCCCCCCCACCCCCAGTAATTTTTTAAGCATTTTTGATCGGTGACAATTATTTTTTGACACACTTTTTGACTGTGTTGTGTTCACGGTCAAATCATTTTCCTATTTATTCTATTCATTTATTTATTGTTTGTCATTTCAATGATAAAAAATATATTCATTTTAATTGTTATATAATAATTATATAATCAAACAATAAAATTAAGAGCAATATTTTTTCTTCCAAATTGTTTTTTTTTTAATTTTGTTTCATTTTTTAATTAAAAAATAAGTTCTTTTTTTCAGTAATTTATTTGAATTGATCAGATCCTTTTTAATTGATTGGTCATGCCTGCCCAAGAAGCCTATTGATTTAGAGCTGGGACGCGTGCAGTGGATGAGCTCGGGGTCGTGTCTGGGCGGGCTTCCGGCCGCCATTGTTGTGTCTCCTAATGACAAAATGGCGTGTCAGTGAAGAACCCCATGTGATGGCTTCTGACTGCTGTCACGTCCAAGATGGCTTCTCCGGCTTCTCTTCCCCGTGCGCACTTTGACCTCTCGAGGTTCGGCTGCGACGCCACCCGGCTGACCTCACGCCGTGGGGCCGTGGCCACGCCCACTTCCTGTGCTACTTCCTCATCTGTGGTGACTTTGTGTCACTGTTCTTCTTCTTCCTCCCGCCGCTCATTCTGGCGGCTGGCTCGCTGCTCGGCAACAACCACCAACGCTACCAGGTAAGCCTTCATCATTATCATCATCATCACTGTCACGCACCTGCAGCCCTTTGGTGTGGTGCATTCACGGGATGTTGGTAAATATCGGTATTTTGTTTTGGCATGAATGAGAGTTTGCATGATATGAACCAAAAATGGCTGCCTCAGTTGCAACCAGGATGAGTGTGAGGCCCCGCCCCCTCATCCTCATCCTCGTCATGTGCTGCACCAATGGACGATTGTTCGCCATTTTAAGTCTTTTTCTGATGTATCGTGTTGCTTTTTGTCGTCATGGAGCGCCGCGTTGCAGCACGACAAGCGGAAGCAGTTGTGAGAAGTTTCTGCTTCCTCTTTTCCTCGTCTGCGTGTCACGTCACCGCCCCCTTTTTCCTAAACCTGCGATACCGCCCACCCCACCCCCAAGCCCTCCACAGGTCGCCATGTCCAGGAAGGTCGTGAGGACCAGCAAGTTCCGCCACGTCTTCGGCCAGGCGGCCAAGGCGGACCAATGCTACGACGACATCCGCGTCTCCCAGATGACCTGGGACAGCACCTTCTGCTCTGTCAACCCCAAGTTCCTGGCCATGATTGTGGACGCCAGCGGGGGCGGGGCCTTCATGGTGCTGCCGCTCGGCAAGGTGCGTGCCCTTTGACCCCTTGGTGCTGACACCGCGGGTGGTTTGTGACACAGCAGACTCGGAGGCGAATGAGGAAGTTTTATTGCGACTCTGAGTGTTTTCGCCATATTAGGAGGTCGCCTCCGTGAAGGCAGGATGTGGCTTCTACGCCCCCGCCGCCTCTTACACGCAACGTGTGGCGGCTTGCTGCGGCATCAAACGCTGCACCTTCAGTTGCTCTACTGCTGACAAGGAAGTATTTTATCACCGTTTTCTCATCGGTTCCTGAACTACACGGTGACATTGTAGATAATACTATAGAGATATAGAAATATTAATACTACTAATATAACTCAGGCCAACCTACTCACGGTGCAACCTAACGTGTGGAGCAGACTGTCAAACTGTACAACGTCAGCATCAAAACAGACGCGTATACATGCTAATAAACAGGCAAAACAATGTACGCAACTCATAACCGCAAGACATGCTGGGAGCTCGCTCACGGTGCAACGTAATGTATGGCGCAGACAGTCAAACTGTACAATATCAGCATCAAAACAGCCGCGTACATGCTAGTAAACAAGCAAAACAACGTACTGAACTAATAACCGCAAGACATGCTGGGAGCTTGCTCACGGTGCAACCTAATGTGTGGCGCAGACAGTGGAACTGTAAAACGTCTGCATCAAAAGAGACGCGTACATGCTAATAAACAGGCAAAACAATGTACTCAACTCATAGCCGCAAGACATGCTGGGAGCTCGCTCACGGTGCGACGTAATGTGTGGCGCAGAGCGTGGAACTGTACAACGCCGGCATCAAAACAGCTACATGCTAGTAAACAGGCAAAACAATGTACTCAACTCATAACCACAAGACATGCTGGGAACTTGCTCAAGGTGCAACATAATGTGTGGCGCAGACATTAGCATCAAAACAGACGCGTACATGCTAATAAACAGGCAAAACAAAGTACTCAACTCATGCTGGGAGCTCGCTCACGGTGCAACGTAATGTGTGGCGCAGACAGTCAAACTGTACAACGTCAGCATCAAAACAGACGCGTACATGCTAAACAGGCAAAACAATGTACTCAACTCATAACCGCAAGACATGCTGGGAACTTGCTCAAGGTGTGACATAATGTGTGGCGCAGACGTTAGCATCAAAACAGACGCGTACATGCTAGTAAACAGGCAAAACAATGTACTCAACTCATGACCGCAAGACATGCTGGGAGCTCGCTCACGGTGCAACGTAATGTGTGGCGCAGACACAATCAGGCCCAACTTGACAGACAGGTGAAGAACAGAAACGTGAAACTGTGTAAAGCTCTTTCGTGTGGACAGACGGGCCGCATCGACATGTCCTACCCCACCGTGTGCGGACACACGGGTCCCGTGCTGGACATCGAGTTTTGTCCTCACAACGACAACATCATCGCCAGCGGCTCGGAGGACTGCAGCGTCATGGTGAGAGACCGGCGCACGCCTCTGTGTCTTCCGGACCGGCCTCTTCCTCTTCCTCATGGCGTATCTCCCCGGGCAGATCTGGGAGATCCCGGACGCCGGGTTGACCTCGCCGCTCACGCAGCCCGTGGTCAAGCTGGAGGGTCACTCCAAGCGCGTCGGCATCCTCAGCTGGCACCCCACGGCTCACAACGTCCTGTTGAGCGCAGGTGAGCGTTGGAGTCTGGATGAAACACAGAGTGGTACATCGCGTCCGAATGACGCCTATCTCTGCAGGCTGTGACAACGTGGTCATCCTGTGGAACGTGGCCCGCGGCGAGGCGGCCGTCACCATCGACGCCGTGCACTCTGACCTCATCTACAGCGCCAGCTGGAACCGCGACGGCTCCAAGATTGTCACCTCCTGCAAGGACAAGATGCTGAGGGTGCTGGACCCCCGCAAGGGCGCCGTCCTCTTCGTACGTTGGTACAGCAGTTCATGGGTGGGCGAGGATGCCACCTCCGCCGAGGCTCAGCTGTCTGTCATGTGCAGGAGAAGGAGAAACCTCACGAGGGCTCCAGGCCGGTCCGGGCCGTCTTCGTGTCCGACAGGAGGATCCTCACCACCGGCTTCAGTCGCATGAGCGAGAGGCAGGTGGCGCTGTGGGACCCGGTGAGTCTTTAGCGGCTCTGATGTTCCACAAAGTAGCGCCAGGTGGCGCTAGAGTAGACGCCGTGGTTCTTCATCACGCTCCTGATGTCCCCCCCACAGGAGAAGTTTGCTGAGCCGCTCAACTTGCAGGAATTGGACACCAGCAGCGGCGTCCTGCTTCCTTTCTACGACCCCGACACGGGCGTCGTCTACCTCTGTGGAAAGGTCAGAGGTCAGACGCAAACTTTTGCGTTTGTGTCCCCCCCTCCCTGCCCCGGCTGACGGCCATCACGTGTCCCTGACAGGGCGACAGCAGCATCCGCTACTTCGAGGTGACGGAGGAGGCGCCGTACGTCCACTTCCTGTCCATGTACAGCAGCAAGGAGAGCCAGAAGGGGATGGGCTACATGCCCAAGAGGGGCCTGGAGGTCAACAAGTGTGAGATAGCCAGGTAGCACGCTAGCACGCTAGCAGGTCGCTTGACCCCCCCCCCCCCCACGTGGCCCCGCCCACTAACCTCACTCGCCACACCTTCAGGTTCTACAAACTCCACGAGAGGAAGTGCGAGCCCATCGTCATGACCGTGCCCAGGAAGGTGAAGAAACTCAACTCATCTCCTCCTCCTTTTCCTCCTCCTCCTCTTCTTCCTTCTCCTGTTCCTTTTCTTTCTCCATATTTTCCTTCTCCTCCTATTCCTCCTGTTCCTTCTCCTCTTGTTCCTCCTCCTTCTCCTTCTATTTCTCCTCCTCCTCCTGCTCCTTCTCCTTCTCTATCTCCATCTTTTCTTCCTCCTCCTATTCCTCCTGTTCCTTCTCCTCTTGTTCTTCCTGCTCCTCCTATCCCTCCTTCTCCTTCTATTTCTCCTTCTCCTCCTCTTGCTCCTTCTCCATCTCCATCTTTTCCTCCTCCTCTTATTCCTCCTGTTCCTTCTCCTCTTGTTCCTCTTCCTCCTCCTATGCCTCCTTATCCTTCAACTTTTCCTTCTCCTCTTGTTCCTTCTCCTTCTCCTCCTATTGCTTCTCCTCCTCCTTCTCCATCTCCATCTTTTCCTCCTCCTTCTATTCCTCCTTTTCCTTCTCCTACTCCTGTGTCTACTCCCCCTCCTATCCTCCTTCTTCTGATTCTGCTCCTCCTCCCGCACAGTCGGACCTCTTCCAGGAGGACCTCTACCCCGACACCATCGGCCCGGAGCCATCGGTGGAGGCGGACGAGTGGTTCGGAGGCAAAGAGGCCCCGCCCATCCTCATCTCCCTGAAGGACGATTTTGTCTGCACCACCAAAGCCAAAGAGTTCAAAGTTCACAAGAGCCTCCTGAAGACCACCAGCACCTCTGCAGGCGGGAACCACACGGACGGCGGCGCGGTAAGCCCCTCCCTCTGGTCCTTTCCATCATTAGCACATCAAGCGTTTAGCTAGCTGGGCTGTCATTTCCTGTTGGCGTGTTCAGTGGTCTGTAATTCTCCTTCACGCCAGCCATGAGCACAATCATCTAGTCCTGAAGGTCTGCTACAGACCCAAATCATGTTTGACTTCCATCATCTTAAATGTAACATTCAAGCCCCCCCCCCCCCCGGGTATTATTGATCTGCTACCGCTATGATCCAATGTCCGTATTTGGTATCAGGAGCTGCAGGCGCTGAGGAGGGACTTCAAGGATGTGAAAGCTGCGCTGGAGGAGCTGAGAAGTCGCGTCAGCGCCCTGGAGACCAAATCTTAACTTCAAGCAGAGGACTTTCACTCAAAATCACAGCAAAGTAGAAAAAAAAGCCCCACATTGTTGGATAAAATAACAGAGGAACATTCCTCTTGGTGCACGCCCCCTTTTTTAATACAAACAAATATACGCTTTTATTTTGAAATAAATCCAAATTAGACAATAACATTTGTTTATTGGGTTTTTTACTAAAATATGAAAGACGAGGATCGGTTACACCAAATTTGTATCAATTGTTACACAAAAGAAGAGAATGAAACATCAGGGAGACTGAGGCGCTAGCTAACAGCTAGCATCCATCAAAACGAAAGCATCAGAAGCTTCATGTCCGCCTGTAATAATCCCAGCACCAAAGAGTTAAACCAGGGGTGTCCAAAGTGCGGCCCGAGGGCCTTCTTCAGCCCGTAGCTCCTTTTTTTTCTACTTGTGCCTGGCTTATTGTAAAAAGAAACTGATTAACAATGCCCCCCCCCACCCCGCCTCCTTTAATTGTTCTGTATGGGAACAAGTTTGGACCCCCCCTTCCCCCCGTCCTAAAGCAAAGTGTTTAAGTAGGCTATTCACATCCATGTCTAACGATGGAGTCCTCCTCACACGTAGTTCTTGTTGGGGGCGGAGGCGCTGCTGCTGTAGTACTTGGCCGTCCCCCCGGAGCCGCCTGACTTGGGCCTGCTGAAGCAGCAGAGGAGCCCCCCCGCCAGCAGCAGCAGCACGCCGCCCCCCCAGCCCACGAAGATGCACGCCCCCAGCTCCCGTTTCTGGGAGGTGGCCACCAGGGGGTTGTTGAAGTCCCTCACCACCGTGTGGGCCGACCAGCTGACGGGGATGATGAGGACCAGCCCGGCCAGCAGCAGGCCCACGCCGGCCACCAGGCTGATCTTGGGCTTGGCGTCCTCGTTCTCCACGCAGGTGGTGAAGTCGGCGCCGCAGAACAGGATGAGCAGGCTGAGGGCGGCCAGCATGCAGCTGATGATGGTCATGGCGCGGGCGGCCTGCAGGTCAGAGGGCAGCACCAGCAGGGAGTCGTAGTTCTTGCACTGCTGCTGGCCCGTGCTCTGCACCGCGCACGTCTTCCACAGACCCTCCTGATGGCTCTACACGAACACCGAATGTGTGGATCAACAACCGACGCACGGTATGGAAATATCCATTATGAGACATATTTGTTAAAGCTACGGGAGGTCTTCAAAGAGAACCCCAGGACCCCCAAATTCCTCCCCCCGCCAATCAGCCAAAAATATACAGTCTAATTTAACTCTTATATCATCATCACAGAGCAATATAAGCTGTATATTTTCACTTACAGTAAATCATTTTATTTGATATATTTCTGAAAAAAGGAAAAATAATAATTCATTCTTGAAAAATATGCCATTTTTATTTAAAATTTACATTCGAATATTTCATTATTGCAGTGTTTTGACGAATTTTATTTGAAGTAGTTCTCCTAGTGTCCGCTAGAGGGCAGCAATAACAGGATGAAAAGCCGTATAAATGTTGATAAGCATCACTTTCCAAGTGTGGTTTGAAGACTATTTGGTCTATAAAAAATGAATTTATGATTTTAATGAGCTTATATGTTGACAGGAACTTTTATTTGACACATTTTCAGTGGGTTTGTCAATAAAAGGCCACTTCCTGTGAGGAGAATATATGCAAACTGTTTAGATTCGTCCCTCGAATAATGAAAAGCGAATAATGGACACTTTTTGAAATGTTATATTCAAATCCCTGTGGTACGCCTCTCATGCGTATTAAACTGTACACATTTTAACATTCAGAGACAAAAAAGAAACAATTGTGGGGATACAGTACAGTAAAGGACTTCCTGTCTCTTTATATAAAAGGGAGATGCTCTACTTACCGCTAGAGGGCGACATTGTGCCATTGTCTTATCACTTGTGCTAATTTGGGTCTCAATGTGAGCTCCTTTAGTTCTTCCAGGATTTTATATTATTATGAATAAATAAATAAGTTGAACATTTAATATTCACAAATTATTATCGTCTGGGTGTGTACGAGATGGGTCTTTTCAGTAAAACAAAAAAAATGTTTTAAAAATGAGTCAATTGGCCAATATTAATATTTAATATTTTTGTGCCCTGTTTTTAAATTTTTAGATGTTTAGCTTAATTTTTTTACATACATTTTTTTCAAATACATTTTTGTCAGATTTTGCGGCCTGTCCTCGGCCCCTGGTGGGACGATGTCTCTCATTTCTTGTCCATATTTACCTGCGCGGTGACGATGTTTGAGCCGGTGAAGGACGACACCTTCCATCTGGGGACGGCGCAGCACACGATGGCGCCAACCAGGCCCAGGACGCCGAGGGCCACGCAGACTATCTGTACTCCCATGGATGCCATTCTGCACAAAGATCAAAGGTCACCAACACTCATTGTAAGTTCCTGTCTCCTCTGATGGAGCTGCGTCATGAAGTTCTTAATTTCTTCATTGTTGTTGTTCTCCTGTGGGCTCCTGGCTTGCACTCATGCAAACAACATAGCTGAGGGCCACGTTTGAAAAGAAGCGCGTGTCCGGACAGGCCCGCTGGTGGCTGAACCTCCACCCAACGCTCCGATAAGTGAGGGAACCGCTCCCTTTCATCGACATGCTCAAAACCATGAGGCCAGATGTTTCTGAAATGGTCCCCGGTTTGAGTGCTAGAGGCTGAATGACGCTTTGTGGTAAATGTCATGGTGGGCAATATAGGATGTTATGGAAGTGCTTCTCCTGATTCCATCTACTCCAAAATGCTATCATCGAGAAATGAGGAAATGCAACTCAAGCTGAGTTAAAAGGAGGCAAATAATAACAACTTTATCACGCCTTAAAAGTTGGAATCATGTCTTTCCATGTTTTTCCATCCCAAGAACTAAAATGATGTTGTGATGCTTCGCTAAAGAGTCTCAATTTCCTTACAATATATCTTCATAAAGCAGTGAAGGAAAGAACCTACCTCAAAAACAAGAAGGTCTTCCTTCCGTGCTGGCTTGTGAGCAAGTGTGCAGAGACGAGACAAGATGGTGGCTATGTAGAGGAATGTGAGGTGCAGGGTGGGGCTCCGGTGAGGTGGGGGGGCGTACCTGCAGACCAGACGGGACTTGTCCAATGTTTCGACGTACGCTTCTCTCTTCTGAAGGAGAACAAGACAAAAAACTCAACAAAACAAACAAAGCACATTTTTAGTGTTCGGGTCTCGTGATGCTGAGTGAATCATCATCAGAGGAAACTTGACTCAACTTGTTTTTTTTTTGGGGGGGGGGGGGGGTACCACCACCCTGTCTACGTCTTACCTGAGCATCGAAACTGATGACACACCTCGGGAGGCTGATTTTAGAAACTACGCGTGTTTTGTTTTTGCCTGTTGCCATGTGTTTGTGCTGCCAATGTTTCCCACACGCATTAAAGTTGATCTGTGGTGGTCCAAATTGATCCCTGGCGGGCAGGGGTGTCCAACGTTTGTCCAGTGAGGCCCACATAGTGAAAAATAATATATAATAATTATATGGACAGATGAAGAGAATACTTTATAACATTTAGGTGTTATTGACGTGATATTGGATGGAGCGGCTGTGCCTAATAAAGTGTCCTCTTTACTGTATGGGTATTTTATGTGTGACCATCGTGGAATAAAACAATACCACAAAAGGTGCAATTCCTCGTAATAACCGTTGGCATAAACGTCGTGCGGCACGTAGAGCAGCACATTTAAAGTGCTAACAATGACGATGCGTCTTCATTGCGCCCAAACGTGACACGGACGTCATTCCTCATCAGAGCGGTCACTTTTGATGTTAAAGGGAAAGGACGCCTTTATTTGTTGTCAACCTGGATGGCGCATCTTTACTAACTTTTACGGCGGTAGATGAATCGACATAGTTTTGTGTTGCTGTCGCAGCAATGAAGTCGCGACCGCGTTTTATTTAGTTGGGGTGATGCAGTTTGGTTTGTGCACACTGGGTGGCGCACTTAGCATTTCCCATTGATGTCATTGACATTCTCTAGTGGGCGGGGCATACTTAGAAGACTGAGACACCTTTCCGCCAATTGGGCTCAAGGATGTAACCCCACTAATCTGTCCCCGACCAATCATATTTCGAGAATCGCGTGACGCTCGGTCGCTTCTCGACGACAGCGAAGACACTTGAAGCGGCGACGGCCTTGTTTTAAAGTTCCCGGAGGAAGAGGGAAGGGGACGGAGGCCCAGGCTGAGCTCAGGGGAGTTTTATTTACGCACTGGAAGGACTGTTAACAATCCGAACACAAGGTGAGAGGGATTTTATTTGATGGACGACAATACAAGCTAGCATATCCTGCTTGTTTAGACGTGTGACAGGCTAGGCTAGCAGCTAGCTAGATTAGCTCGTAAATGTTACTGTCGCTCATGCTAGTCACTCGTTACTTTGACATTTTATGATATTATTTGACTCCGGTTGGATTAACGGATATCTTTTGGTCTATTTTTTCACTGTGGTGGAATCCAAGGTGCCATACTGGAATCTGAGCTTGTGACTGCACAAGAACGTCAGAATTAACAGAAAATGGCGGAGCCGGACAAATTAAACATCGACTCCATCATTCAGCGTCTTTTGGAAGGTAAGGCTACAACATGTGTCATTTGTTATTTGGAACAAGATGTGCGTTTTAAGTGTGTGATGAGGGCGAAGGTGGGTTAGAGGCCACTGAATGACACAAACGGCGTGGCTGCATCATCTGCTCCCCTTCCTGATCCTGTAATGTTGTTGCTAGCTCTCGTTGAAAGCTAGAATGAAGACTAATAATGCGAGTTTGTGTGCGAAAAAGTAGTCAAGTTTTGTTCATCGAAGGAGCATTAAACGTTACTTTGCGTCCCCGCTTGGCCCTGCTTGATTGCATGATGGTGTTTTGAGTACACTTCCTCCCCGGTTTTTGTGTGTGTGTTATTAGTTTAGGTACAGGTGCTGAGTACGTGGTGTCCACACACGCACACATCACACACACACACACACACACACACACACACACACACACACACACACACACACACACACACACACACAGATTATTAACCATGGAAGAATATCAGTCCACATAAAATGACATTTGCACACTGCCAGGTGTTATAGTGTGGGATGTGGAATTATTTATCTACATGTCAAATGTCCTCTAAGTGTAGTCAAACTTTGCCCAATATATAACATTACACTACATTGATGAGGCAATAGCCACCTCAGGTAGTACTGTCCTGAAATAGGAACATGTCATGGTTAACTGTGACAAACGAGGGATTACTGTACAGTGTTTCCCCTCGTTGCACGGACTTGGCCGTGACGCATGCTGCAGGAATACTGATATTTTAAAAACACCATTTTCCTCTTGTCCCTACACAAACAGATTTGTGTCCAGAGCTCAGTGTTTGTTTGTGAACGGGTAAAACAGATTTTGGGGTTTTGATGTTATTATTATTATTATGAGTCTTATTATCTCATGTTTTCAAACATGTGTTGAACAACCGAACATGACACTATTGACTTTTGTGTGTGGGTTTAAAGTATGTGCAGCAGATGAAGAACACGAAGGGACAAAAACGGGTCTTTGTGCAAGTGTGCTCTGATATTAAAGATAATTATGTCATATACGTACATATTTGTCTGAGTATTGGTAAACAGATGCATTATAATGCATGACCAAGTCAGATATGGTAGTTTTTTTCAGGCTTCCCATTGGCCAAAATGTGCACAACATACCACCAGTTAATGTTTTATGTGTTATGATGGTATGTGATAACCTACAGGAGGAAATAGCAATAAGTTAATGCACTGATTTATTTTATTTTTGGTTGGAGGCAACTAGTGCATTCCAGTTTCTCAATTGCCTGAAGACACAAATAATTAAATAATGGATCCATTTTCATCACCCTCTCTTACGGGGAAGTTTTGCAGTATTTTGCAAAAGGTTTTGAGTACCATAAACGGGGTTTTCACACCTGGTCCGAGAATGAGGCCGAACCATGTCTGTGTGATCACGGCCAATTGTGTAGTCATTCTGCAGGTTGTCCCAATGATTGAATGTGTAACGTGTGTTTTCATTAATAGTTATCCCAGCATGTGTGCTCTCCACCGGCCTGACTCCCATCCCATTATTTATTAGCTGCTGTTGCTGCCTGCACACCAGCATTGGCCTGCCTGCGTGCACATACATGTGTGTGTGTGTGTGTGTGTGTGTACTTGGGCAATGATAGAGTTGTGTGCTAAACACAGGCGGAGACAAACAAGGCAGATAGGGTCAGTATTTATATCCTCTTATGTAACCCTGCCGACCTTTAATGTGTGTCTGCATCTCTGCCTTTTATTGCTGACAATAACAAGCAATCGGTCCATGCACGCCGCACCTTGTCATACGCACCATTGGCACAAGGGCACAAAGGACGCAAAAGTCACCCTAGTGGCAGTGAGGCTCGGGAGGTCGAGCAGGTCGTCCAGTAACCAGAAGGTGGTTGTTGTTGTTGGAGTCTACCCCAGTGCATCTGTGGTTACACATGTAGATTATCCTCCCAGGGTGTGAATGAATAATGGCTTCACCGTCAAGTGCTTTTGGCTATCTTCAAAGGCGCTATATAAATCCGCTCCATTATTATAATTAGAGACAAAACCAATCAAAAGTGTTGTGATAACGAGCTGCTGGGATTGGATATGTGTGTGCGTGTGTTTGTACCTACACATAAAGCTAGTCTTTTCAGAGATGCAGACATCCAGACGGCATGTGTGTTGTTCTGGTCCAAGTCTTTGTTTGCTCAGTCCACATTCACACCAGGCCACGTGTGTGTGTGTCTGTCCAGTGATAAGCTCACTGTTTCCTGCTGGCGGTATGGCTAACTTTGGAGTAAGCAGTGTTGGGGCCCTAAGCTGGCTTTAATCCTGCAGCACCGCTGCAGTATTTATATACCATCTTTCACTATTTAAGTAGCTGCTCCACTATACTGACCTCCATTTACGTTGATGGCTCATTTAGGACACATGGAGCAATGTTATGTTAGACTTGCTGTATTGTGACATTTTTATGGCATTTTATTGCAGGGGTGTCCAAAGTGCGGCCTGTCGCTTTTCTTTTTTATGTGCCATGGACGCACTCAAATGCAAAGGCATATCACAATAAATGAGAATATTGTGCAAAATGTATTTGATTCCAGGAGTTGAGTTCACATTAAGAGACCAATTATAACAACTATAGTTATGAAAATGAGGAAATGCATTCATGAAATCTTTCATGTGTGTAGTGCATTTATAGAATTAGCTGATTTTGTCAGATTCTGTTTTAGTCCACCAAAAATTTCAGCCAGGGCGTTCATTGGAAACATTTTTGCCTAATCCATTATTTTTTTTTTCTGCTTGTGTTGCTCCTCCTAAATAACCCACCACGGGGCCAAAGAAAGGTGCAATGGTTTAGGGGCATAAACATCCTGTTTTAAGATTGCCCCCCCCCCCTCTCCCCTGCACATCATTAGGAATGACTGACAGTTTTGTCCTCAACGCTAATGTCTCTCCTTCCCAAGAGTCACATTGTCCAAAGCAGGGCAATCACCAGCTCTGAATGACAAAACAAAGAACATTGGCTTTGAGGAATGGACGCCGAGCCATCAAGTGAAGTGTCTCCTCAGCCAGAAGGTCAGACGGAGGCTACTTGGCTTGGTTTTCCCACAATGAAGTGGCGCGTTTACGCCGTTTTAAAGTCGACCTGCGTAGTTTGTCACATGAGATAAGACGTGTCTGATGATTGACTCGGCACACAGGTTGTTCACGCCGCCCATCGTCTCATCAAGCACACAGTCAGTGTGATGTGTGAGTGTGATATCACATGGTGTGCCATGGCGCTCTAGCGTGTGTGGGCGTGGGGGGTGTGATTGATCAGTGATTACAAACAAGACGGATGACTAAAAAACATCCATCAGAGAAAGTGGCAGTCTTTTATGTCCTCATCCATTTATGTCAACACCACCTTATTCTTGTTTTTTTTTTTTTTTTACTTGTTTTGCATCCTCAGTCCCTTTTTGACAGCTTACACTAAAGCAGTGGTGGGTGTTCACTTTGATAGTTTATCAAAAATGTATTCAATAATAATAATAAATGCAAAGATAATTAAGTTAGTCTTATTTTAATGTATTTATTTCTAAATATTTAAATACAAAACTAGTTTATTTTTATTTCTGCAATGTGACACGGACCCCTAAAAACAAGCTACAACGATATCAGTGTGCACGATGCCTCACTCATCACACATCGTCACGATGCCGATGATCGGAGCACCCCTCGAATATGTAGCATAATAATGCAAGTACTGCATTTCAAAGCAATAAACTTTCATTTCATACGTGGTCAAATATAACGTCTAGATTTAGTGGTAAATGGTTCCTCTGTGTTGTGTGAAAGTAAATGTGCTAATAACTGGACAACAGCTTTCCTTCCAACATGTCCGCTTGTGTTGTCGCAGGTTCTTTCGGCCTGGACATCATTCCCTGTGTGGGAGGTGTCACCTCTGACCATCATCTTCTCTTCTCCCCAGCTCTCTTTGCTAATAACAGTCATCCTCCCGTTCCACGTGGTTTCATGTGTTCATCTTGTCTGTCCTCCAGTCAAAGGTTCTCGTCCCGGTAAAAACGTGCAGCTGACCGAGAGCGAGATCCGTGGCCTCTGCCTCAAGTCTCGTGAGATTTTCCTGAGCCAGCCCATTCTGCTGGAGCTGGAGGCCCCCCTCAAAATCTGCGGTGAGCACGACTGCAAGTTTCACAAAGGCCCGCCTTCCCTCCAAATGGCGCTCTTTCAACCGCCCTGTGCTGCCCCCTGCAGGCGATGTCCACGGCCAGTACTACGACCTGCTGCGGCTCTTTGAGTACGGAGGCTTCCCCCCGGAGAGCAACTACCTGTTCTTGGGAGACTACGTGGACCGAGGGAAGCAGTCGCTGGAGACCATCTGCCTGCTTCTGGCCTACAAGATCAAGTACCCGGAGAACTTCTTCCTGCTGCGTGGCAACCACGAGTGCGCGTCCATCAATCGAATCTACGGCTTCTATGACGAATGTGAGTGTGCAGCAGATTTTTTTTTGGGGGGGGGGGGGGGACATCTTTACTTGTTTTGTTGCCCATCCCTGGAAGTTTTTTTTCTTGTTGTTGCAGGCAAGCGAAGGTATAACATTAAACTGTGGAAAACCTTCACCGACTGCTTCAACTGTTTACCGGTGGCTGCTATTGTAGACGAGAAGATCTTCTGCTGTCATGGAGGTAAGGCCTCATCGGCGCAACGTTCATTCTTCCGTCTGACCGGAAAGACGTTTCCCGAGTGACCTGTGACTCTGTTCCCCTCGCCAGGCCTCTCACCCGACCTCCAGTCCATGGAGCAGATCCGCCGGGTCATGCGACCCACAGACGTGCCCGACCAGGGCCTGCTATGCGACCTGTTGTGGGCTGACCCGGACAAAGACGTGCTGGGCTGGGGCGAAAACGACCGCGGCGTCTCCTTCACATTTGGCGCCGATGTGGTGGCCAAATTTTTACACAAACACGACATGGACCTAATATGCAGGGCGCATCAGGTATCTGGCTAGCAGGCACAGCGCACATAAAACACACACTTGGCTGACGGTGGTTCTCCTTGCCAAGGTGGTGGAAGACGGCTACGAGTTTTTCGCCAAGAGGCAACTGGTCACTCTCTTCTCTGCTCCCAACTACTGCGGCGAGTTTGACAATGCCGGCGCCATGATGAGCGTGGACGAGACACTCATGTGCTCCTTCCAGGTGTGTGTTTGCCTGTGGTCGGTTAAGCCTGGTTCGTGCTTGTGTTTGGAGGAGCTAGCGTACGCCACACAAGCTTGCTCCTTCAAATAACGTGACTGTACATCAAGGAGTTCCAGCTCCCATAATGCTCTGCGTCTCCTTAATTGCCACGGTTCAATTGTGACGAAGGACACCAAGTGTGGCACACGCACAAGCATGAACCAGGCTTCAGTGGTTTTTGTTGTCTTTCACCCTTTTCACCCTTCAACGTTGACTTGAGGTGGGACTCAGGTTTCAGCCGGTGACGCTTTCCCAGGGTAGCGCAGCGTTGCCCAATGTTGCGGCCTTTTTAGCGTTTTGTGTGTAAACTAAACGCTAACCTTTTTACAGATTCTGAAGCCGGCGGACAAGAAGTTGTATCCATACGCAGGAGGTGCAGGAATGGGATCCGGAAGGCCTGTCACCCCGCCAAGAAATTCCGCCAAGGCCGCTAAGGCTAAGAAATAACACCCACTGGCTCCTCCCCCTCCCACCTCCCTGCAGGGTCCCGCCCCTCCCCAATCAGTCCACTGCTTTTTTTTTTTTTTTTTTTTAAAAACCTTATTTTATTTTTTACATCTTACTCTAATGAAAACATGTCGTTTTTTTTTGTCACAGAAACTTTTCTTTATTTCCTTTCACCTCGTCCTCTTTTTCCTGTCATCGTAGAGGTAACTGAGCTGTTCTTTAGGCTTGCTACATTTTTAATGCTGTGTTTTGGTGATGGGGCGGGGGGCACATAGCACATGGTGGGTGAATCAGCTGATTCACTAAAAACTTCCCTTTTAAAACATTTAAGAGCCCAGTCATGGATGTGAAATACTTTTATTTTGTACATATGCGAAATCAACATGTTCCCTTTCTTTTAGTTTGCGGAGATTAAATAATAAAAACTCGCTTTTGTTTGAACGATGTCATCTCGCAGACCACGTTGTGTTTGTCATCGCTGCTTGATGGAGCCACAGGGGGGCGCGTGCCATGTTGTTCATACCAAATAAGACCCGATTGATCAGTGATGTTACTGTTGGGGCGAGGAAGCTGGTGAATAGTGCGCCCACCCTTTGAAGTCAAGAACGCTTCAGTTGCTGCCAACATGGCGGAGGTTACCATGACAACCTAGAAGCATCCACAAGCACGACTGACTCGTCTTCATCTTGCTTTTTTGGAGGGGGTGGGAAACGATAGCCATACTGTAACCTAGGAGCAGTCATCATGTAACTAAAGCATCAACGTGACTGAATTCTCATCCATGCTTGCCCCGCCCCCTCCCTGAACCCTCCCCCCCGTCATGCATGGAGTCAATAAGGCAAACAGGGTGTTGTTGCTCCCCACGGAACATATCTCTCTGCAGTATTTCAGGGTTTCTCACTGCTCATTTGTCCTCGTCTTCTGTAAAAACTTCCTGCACCCGCTAACGAGGGTTTCAACTCGCATCAGTAGCGATCGGCTGTGTGACACTCTGCATACCTGTTCCATCCACTGAGATCAACTCAGGAAGTCAAAACGTTTATCAGGAACAAAACAAAAAAAAACTCTGACTTTGAAAGAACTGCTAAAAACGTATGCTGAATGTTTCCAAAGGTGCAGAGAGACTTTACAGTCCAAGTAGGCGTTAAAGTGATAAACTATTATTCATCATTTATTTTACTGCCTAAATATAAAATGGTCCACTTCCATCTCCATAGCTGTACAAACATCTGCTTCTTTGTTGTTTTTTTTTTTTTACTCCACATTGACCATTATGAAATCCTCCATGTTTTTACTGACAAATTGATCTCTATATAGAATTGTATTGGTGTAGGTTTTTTTTAATGGATCAGGGATGTTTTGCACCATGTCCCGTCACTGGATATGTTACTTACAACACCATCAGATGATTCCAATATTTAAAGAAAAGAAAGTGAAACTAACAATAATCTTTGTATTTTAGTTCTCAATCTATTGCAATTTGTCTCCGTTGAAGCATAGAAATTAAAATATACATAGAATTTGTATAATGGTGTCTGGGTGGTTTTTTTGTGATTTACAGTGCTACAGTGCCTTTTAGCAATGCATGACACAAAGGTTTAACTTGTTCGGCATGTATGGATAGGTGATAAATGGGAGCTTTTGACAAGAAAAAACAGCCTTTCTTCCTCTTGTTTATATGCAGTCATTGAAGTGTACAGTACATTTATGTGTGTACATTAAAACGATTAAATGTTGCGAATAGATGGAGGCAGAATATCAGTAATGGGTGTACTGCACATATATTTGAATTAATCTGCTCGCTAATCCTCGCGCAAACTGCACAATTGCAATGCATTTTTTTGCCATACAATTTGTTTACTTGTCCGATTAGTAAAGAGCTCCGTGATTGGTGTAGAAACGCGTGTGTCGTTGCCAAAAGGAGGTAACTCTACTGTCCTCGTTTCCTTGCCTCGTAAAGCTTCTACACCAATCCTAGGAGCCGATGATGAGACTGCTGGGTTTGTTTGCCAGATTGACATTTGAACCCAACGAATCGTGTGTCTGGTGGGCGTGTCCAAAGGTGACGTTCGGTTGCGCTGCACGGCGCTGATCAACTTTTACTACCCGAGACGAAGCTGTTTTTTTTTTAAAGTCGTTAGTTAGCCTGCCCCTAACAACAACAATATACACGTTTTAAGTGTTTTTTATACAGCTGGCTTGCATAGCCCGTATTTGTATTCCAGACTTACGGGGTCAGCACTTGTTACAGTGTAACAGTACATTCCTGAAGTGACGCAGAGCGTACGTGTTCGTAATCTGCTGCTGTGCGAGCTAGCAAGAGGGCGGAAAGCTAGCCAACCAGCTAGCTAGCTCGCTAGCTCGCTATGTGGCTAGGCTAACTGTCCAGGCGAGCAGCTTGGGATCTACTCTCCACCTGACGCTACTTTCGTTGACCAGAAAAGACTCCCAGGTAGGTTTTGGAGAGCCACATCGACCCCGCGCTTGCACGCATGCCGTAGCACACGTTTGCTTTCCGTACCCGAACAGCAGAGATGATGTGATGCGGAGAATGTTAGCCGCTGACCGCAGCTGCTCAGCTGATAAGCTAGTCGACAAAATGACGTGCTAAGCTAACGCGGGTTTCGAGTCGATATGAACTCTTGACACTTTATTTACCATCCGTCTTGACTAAGTGCTGATAGTTTGGTACAAGTGCGAAAGCACAGTGTACTTTGTTTTAGTAATAAGTACACGGGATATGTAAAGAACTACAATCGATATGTTTCCATATTGATTTGTTGTGCTGAATAAAACTTGTATATGTGTCGTTAGCACACTGAAATTAATGCATTGCCAATGCATTGTGCACCATCTAAAATGCAGACATATCCACAGCACCCCCCCACCCCCTTGTTTTGCTCCTGTTCCTCCTGTAACCTTTAACCTCTGCTGTTGCAGCATGCTGATGGTGGGAGGCGATGGACGGCTGCACTAGAATGAGTGTGAAGGAGCTGTGTGACACAGATGACCTGGCCACCAGCCTGGTGCTGGACCCTCTTTTGGGCTTCAGCACCCACAAAATGAACATCAGGTATTCTTACTATAACCTGCCATGTCTGTCAGGCACTGTGTTAATTACTTGACATCACTACTATTATTATGTAACAATGGCGCTGTGTTGCAGTGTTGTTCATCGTCATTGTGTCTTGAATTCATCATGGATTCCCTTTTCCGTATTCTTGTGTAGCCCCCCTCCAGAGGTGCGGCGCTGGGGCAACCTGAAGGAGACGCTGCTACGCTTCCAACGCACGCACGACTTCCAGGCCACGTTTGAGGCACTGACGGTGGGCGAGCTAGCCGGCGACTACTTCAGCGCTTTGGGGGGCCACCGTCAGGAGCTGCTGAGGCAACATGTGCGTCCTCTCCTTGTTGGTTTTTTTTGTTTTTGTTATCATGGATAGTGGAAAAGTGCAACTGAGATGATTTGTTTTTTGTGGGTTTCTCTTTTGGATTTTATGTGCAAACACAGGACACTTTTACACAATTTGTACACAATTTAAAATGCTTATCCAGTTGCCTCATTTCATGTTTTTTTAAGTTAACAATGCTAAAAGGTATGATGATAATCATTAGAGGGAAGTTCAACTTCAATCAAAGTGGACCCCCATATACATTTTTTGTGTGTGTGTGGCCCTTGCGGAAAAAGTTGGTACACACACACTCAAGTCTGAAATTGATGAGCTAACGTGGGCGTGATGTTTGCAGGTGTACCGCTACCTTGGTGCCTTCCTCCTGGAAAGTGGTGTCAAGATTGAGTCATGTGACAGATATTCCTCAGAGACCAACGGAGCCAAGATCACCTCCACCAGACACTGGTACAAGCCCACCCAACTGCGCATCGCTGGCTTTTTTAGAGGCTGCTATCACAAAGACCCAAAGTGTTTGTCACTGAACGCCGCATGTGTTTGTGTTGTTGTTGCCGGGGCAGGTTTGTTGGCGAGAGAGTGGAGGTCCTCCTGGGCTGCATCGCCGAGCTGAGCCCGGCCGACAGCGCCGTGCTGAGGGCGGGGGTTAACGACTTCAGCGTGATGTACTCCACGCGCAAGCGCTGCGCTCAGCTGTGGCTCGGCCCCGCCGCCTTCATCAACCACGGTGAGCTGCTTCGACTTAGCAATGAAATACACGGCAGAAAAATCCTAAACTGAAGTTTTTTCCCCCAACAATGAAATGGTCATTGTTGGTTTATTTTGAAAGGGTTCTGCACCTGCTGTTGCTCTCTCTCTCTTTGCTATGGCAACCCATAAGTCTGACTGATGTAACAGCGCCCTCTGCTGGTTGCTGCCGTGTAGTGGCGTCCATTACGCCTCCATTGCTTCAACATAACTTTTGACACAAACATGAACAGATTCACCATACTGGACAATATTACTAAGAAGTGTGTGCAAATTTATTTTTATCAATATTTTTTCAGCCGCAGCAATCAGTGTTTTTAAATGCTTTGGCTTTCTGTTTTTATGCATGTTCACACGAATACGGATATAGGTTTTTAAATGCATGTTTTTGGCATCTTCCCCACACGCAAAACTTTAACCTGTCCATGACACTGAGCTTTTGGAGAACTCCTGCTTCAGTGTGTGTGTGGATGTGTGGTACAGGTTTTTGGTTTGTGTCAAAACAATGTGCGACTATCTAATTTTTAAAACATGGTAGAAGTGTGTGGTAGAAGCCGCACAAGAACGAATGACCATCAGCCTTTAAAGCAACACTGCAGGTTTTCTCTTCAACCAGCAGGTGATTGAGTTGATGAGCTCCTTCCCCGAAAATTGAAGGAGGTGACAATGACTAAATGACCTGCTTTAGTGATGGAAGAAAACGTGGGGTTTGACACCTTTGCTTTAGAGGACTTGTCAAGTGAGTCAAATCATTTGTTCTTTCATTTTGGATTAATCTCCTCTTCTCTTCTCTTTGTGCTCCGTGCTGGAAGACTGCAAGCCAAACTGTAAGGTAAACAAACGCTTGATGATGTCATTTCCATTCAATCCAAAGATTAATCCAAGCAAAGTTCTAACATTGATAAATATAAATGTTGGCATCAGTTGACTGCTCCGCCAACCTTTTGTCTCATGTCACCCGCCCAGTTTGTCCCTGGTGAGAAGAATGGCGCTTGCGTGGAGGTGATTCGACCCATCTCCCCCGGGGAGGAGATCACGTGCTACTACGGCGCCAGCTTTTTTGGGGAGGGCAACGAAATGTGCGAATGCTGCACCTGCGAGAGGTGGGCAAGGCGTCCGCTCACAATTTGTACTCCGCGGTCCCTCAAACGGAACATTTGAGTCCGCTTGTAAGTTGGTCGATTGAGGCTTAAATTGAACCGTCTTTCTCCAGAAAAGGGGAGGGTCACTTCAGACACAAAGGGAAGCAGCCGGAATGTGAGGAAACAAAGGACCCCGTGGACCAAAAGTACCGCCTCCGGGAGCGATACCTCCGCCATCACCGAGAGAAGGGCCACCTTACCTCCAGGCCCATTATTCCAGGATTGCACTCAGGTATCCTTTGAGGATTTGTCTCGTCAATACTCACCGGTTCACATAATTGCTAAGCAAAGTGCTGCGGTGAATCAAAAGCTATTGGCTCACTAAAACTCTGACATGTGACAATTTTCACTCATGTCTGCTTTGTGTTACAACCTCTTTGCTCTTGTCGTCTCTCTCTTCTAGCTATCCCCTCACGGAATTCCTTCACCCATCAAATGAGGAAAAACGCCCTGAAGAACAGAAAATTGACTCAAACCAAGAAGTGGAGGCGACAGAAGCACATGCGATCCTCTAAACTCGCCTGTACCAGGAAACAGCGGCGGACACTTCCTCTCCCGTCACAGTGTGTCATAAGGGACCTGAGGATCAGAGTTCGCCGCCACTCGCTGGACTTTTTGCTCATCTGTAAGGATCCAAAAAGCAAAGAGAGATCCCTTTTGCAGCAGCTGGAGGTCGTGAAGCCAAAGCCCAGCCCAAACGGCGGCCCGGTCAACTTGAAGTGTTTTGCTCTCGGGCCCTCCAAGTCCCTTCCGAGGAAGAAAGCAAAGTCTGTCCCCTTGAGGAGCTCGTCCAGAACCAAGAGCACAGATCAGATCACCCTCAGGCATCAAACGGCACCCGGTAACACCACGAGCCACCTCGACGACTCAGACAAAACCTCCAGTGCAACAAAGCAGGACCGGATGGAAGAAGCAGACTCTGAAATTAAGACTAAGAGCGAGCCTCGCATCTCCGCCGCCAACATCAGTCACGGTGTCTCAGACGGCAGTAAGACGGCTGCAGACAATCCATTAATATCACCCAAGCAATACCTTACCGTCCGCCTAACAAGGATATCAGTTCCTCGCGGGGAAGAGCCTGGAAAGAGCTCCCAGGACAAGGACACGAGAGAAGAGCTGAGAGGGAGTATGAGGCAGTTTCAGGGCCTCAGACCGCTGCCAGAGTCCAAAGTTCAGCCAAAGCAAGGCCCGGCACCGGGCACCTGCACCGCCGAAGGTAACCGAGGAGTGCGGGAGATGTTTTTCAAGTCTGTCGATCAGGTCAACGTACGCAAGCGACACAGCAGCGAGATGGTGGATTCTTCTTCCCTGTGCAAAGAAAGCAGGAAAAACAAGGTCATTGAAATCCAGACGCTGTCAGAAGAAATATGCAAACAGCAGCAGCAGGACGGCACGAGCGAAGAACACAAAGAGACGAGAAAGCCCGTCAGTGCTGCCAAACAAGGCGGCAAACCCGCATGTAAGGTGGCGCCCAATCAGGAAAGACAAAGTAACTCAAAAGGTGTTGAAGTTGTGAAAGTACACAAACCCCCTGCTTTACTGCAGACCGCTTGTATGCCAAACCAACAAGCGGGAACCAAACCTGATCAAAATATCATCTTAAAGCAGGCTAAAGTCCTCCTGTCGGACATTTTAAAGAAAGAGAAACCCGGGCAATTCCAGCGCCATTTTTCTACCTCGCCCCCCCGACAAGCGCAAAACCATGCATACAGACGAGGTGTCGGGAGGCGGCGGAGAAAGGACAGATGGTCCAAAACAAAAGTAGAAGAAAAGACGGCGGCAAACTCAAACTCCAGCAGTGCAGACGCTGCGTTAGTCGACTCCAGCCAAGCTTGCACCCATGCCCGACCGGCAGACCGGCACCTGGACGCCGCCCACCTCAAAGCACTACCTCCCGAGTCGCACATTTCAAGCAACGGTCAGAGCAGCCGGCACCCTCCTGCCCACCCCCAGGCGCACACGCAGTCCAACATACCTCTCAAGAAACGGACATTCCGCAGCTCTGTGGAGCCGGAAGAAAGTGCGGCTTCAGCTCCAGACGGAGACCAAAAAGTAGACCCTGGATCACCCAGCAACAAAAGATATGACCCCAGATGGGGTTTAGAAGCCAAGAGGGGTTCCAAACGAGGCAGGAAAAGCAGAATGCGGGCAAAAATCCAGAGGCTGAAGTCTCAAAGGGTCACAAGACAAAACCACTTCAGCAGAGTGCTTCGACCCAGAGGTCCCGAAGTCCAGCAAAGGAAAGTTCCCAAATTAAAATCGGAGGTGCGGCACAGGGATGACGGCGCTCCCCGCCGAGAGACGGTTAACCTGGACACAAACGGTCAGACGGAGGAAGCTGACAACCCGCAGGAAGGCTCTCTCGCAAAGGCCAAGATGGAAACCCTGGAAGAGGAGAAAAAGCCTGCGCTTAATTTCCGTATTCGTTTCAAGCGTCGGAGGGGCAAAGTCTGGGAAATGCAGAGTGATGGACTGGCAAACATGGCATTAAAAATTGAAGAGAGAGAGGACTTGGACAACGATCCAATCAAAGCTATCATGGACTCCGTGTCAGTACTAAGCATGGAGATGCAGGCGGCTCAGGCTCACGTGCAGGCCAGCAAAAAGTCCAAGACCCGACTGCTGCGCTTAAAAAAAAGGGGTGAGCGAAGACATGGCAGGAAGAAGGTCTCCACTGTTGCAAATTCAGAGCGGGGCTGCGAGGACGTACGAGACGGCAAAGAGAAACCCGATGTGGAGATCCTCTCAGCAGCCAATCTGCCGTCAGAAAAAATGCAGAGTGAGACGTCATCTCTTGCGCAGGGAACTAAAACCGAAGATCGATTTACAAGAAATTGCTGCCGCTTTGAAAGTGGGTCACAACAGAAACTGGAGACCGGTTTAGACCTGAATGGTCTCTCTTTGCCTGTTCTTAAGCTTCGCAGGAAGGTTGAAGGCATCTGGGAGGTGGACGACACGGACGAGGAGACAAACCAGCGTGACGTTAAAATAGACGCCAAAGTCAAGCGAGAGCTCAGAGGTCATCCTCTGGTCAAGCAAAACAAAGGTTTGCTGGACTTGAGCAAGTCCAGAGAGGAGTTCCCGTCTGCTCAAAGGATCCCCAACAGTAACCCATCGCTCCTCAAAACTGAAGCACCACAGTTGTCTTTGTCCCTGTCCCCGCTGTCCCTGTCCTCCCCGCCCAACGACAATGCTGACATCATATCGCCCGATGTCGGAGCAGAAGTGAACAGCGGCGGAAGGAAGCAGCGGCACAAAACCAAGTGCGCTACGGCGGAGACGGCGGCGAGCTGCCTCAGCCAGTCCCTCCAGCAGATTGACAACAGTCTCTCCAAGCTCTCGGAGGGTTTGTGTTCCTCTCAGATTTTTGAGAAAACGGCCCCCTTTTCCGCCATTCCCAATCCCCTCACGCAGCCCCCTTCCCAATCTCCTCCATTCCCTACGGCGGACAACATGCTCTCAGGCGAGCCCACCTTCCCAAACTGCTGCGACGACCTTCTGGACTTCCAGTGTCTCAACTTTGAGGGCTATTATCAGCCACAGAGCATCCTGCCGTCGTCTCCGTCCGATCTGTGTTCACTGGATCCACCCACAGACCCCTTCAGCACCCCCCTCTCACACAGCCCCTCCGACACGTGGACCACCGAGACGCCGTACCTCGGCCCCCCCAGTCCAGGAGATAACTTCAATGGTGAAGATCTGCAGTTCTTCCCCAGTCTGCTTTCATCCAAAAGCGATCCGGTTTCTCTGGACTGTGAAGCAAAGGACTTCTCCAAAGACAGACACGCCCCCCAAACCAGCTTCAGTTTTTCCTCCCTGAACCCAGAACTAGCGGCAAAAGGGGTTCCATGCAAGAATCCAGGAATCAGGTTGTCCAAAGAGGACTTAAAAAGTAATTTGTCAGTAGTTAGCAAACCACGCCTGTTTGGCACGTCTGCCCCGATGTCGCCGAATCTTCTTCCTTCAGTTCAGCACCCCCCCAACGTGAAGCCCAGCGGCAGCCAATCACGAGCCACGTCTAACCTCAAAACACAAGGACCCTTCCACCGCATGAGCATTCCTAACAAGTCCCAGTCTTTCCCGACTTGCCAGCCCAACGCAGCGAAGGGCGTGTCCCCGAGCAGCCTGGCCCGGTCCATCCCGGCATCGCCGGTGGCAAACAAATTCCTCAACCCGCAACGCTTGGCTGCCAAGACCCCCAGCGCCCCTGACAATCCATTCACCTTCCACGAGAAACCCTCCACGGTCATCCACAGGGTTGTCAAGTTTCAGGGAGGGAACCAGAGCCAGAACCTGTACAGCGCGCCTTCCCGAGACCACATGGCTGCTGGCGGCCATGCTGGTTTGCCCAAAACATTCAGTACAAAGTTGGCGGCGACCGAAAGAAGCGACTTGTGTCCCCACAAAGGTTCTTTTGGCCAGTCTGGCAACCCCATCAGGTCTGGCGCTCATATCAACAAACTCGGTTCTTTGCATCATCCGCTCAGTCGGAGCAGGGTGTCCTCTGAAAAACACGAGGACAACAGCGCGGCGTACAAGAACTTTTCCACGCTGCCACGGCCTTTCTTCTTCCCCAGTAAAGACGGGTACTCCTCCCCGCAGGACAAGAGCTCCACACACGGGAGATCTACCTCTCTGGGCTCGGACAAGAACCAGCCATGTTACACTCAGCAGGACCCTTTCGACTTCAGCTTCGGGTCGTCGCTATCTCCAATGCCTCATCACAGCAGTCCTCCAGTGGTCCACGGTACTCCTCCAGGCACGCCGGCACCAGCAAACAAGGGTCACGCATCAGCTTCCTTCCCCTACGGATCCCAAGGTCCCCCGTACGTACTCAACTTCAGTGGAGACCACTCATTGACCCTGGGCCTCAGGGACGGGCCTGAAGGCTATCCGGGGCTCGGCCCAACAAACTACACCTACCACTGCTTGATGGAACCTTCCGGAACACAGGGCCGGCTGGTCCTGGAGCCCTGTGGGTCTCAGCTATCCAACCCGCCTTCCTTTTCCTTGGGGGGGTTTTCAGGACTCAAAAGCGGTCAGGAGGAACATTTTAAGAGGGACGGGCATCATCAGAACCAGCCTGGTGATCACCAAGACGTGCCGCACTATGGACCAACGTCCCACTCCATGGGCTCCACTAAACCCAAGAGGGTCAGGTTAGTCGTGACAGACGGTACGGTCGACTTGGACCTCCAATATTCGGACTGATTCTCAGCTGCTGGACTCACTGGAGATGTTTTTGTAAAGCTTTTTTCTAAATTATATTTTGATGGTTTGGTGTTGATTTTGGACAAGAGACAATGCGCACACACACACACACACACACACACACAGAGAGAGAGAGAGAGAGCGAGAGAGCGAGTGAAAGCGTGGCGGATATCTGCGACCACACTTTGCAAGTTACGTGTCCACGACACTTAAGCCTCACTGAGGTGATCAGCTGACCACCACAGCAACGTGGCCATCAGAGACCTGCTGGCTATTCTTTTTAAAGGCAGCTTTGTGCCTCCGTCTTGCCTAATCAAGACTTTTTTTCCAAACGGTCTATCCTCCATTTTATATCCACAATAATCTCTTTTCGCACTGTTTGTACGTGTGAGTGTGTTGTAGTAGCGAGCTAACGTGTACTGTTGAGTCCAAGCTTAGCACCCACAGCGGATCCTCGGAACGAGAACATGAACGAGAACGACGGCGCACTTGTTTCAAGTGGAATATGGTTGGAGAACACCCCCATGGATGACTTGAGCTAGAAAGCTGCTTATTCATGGGAATGATGTCATTGGTCTAGAAATTAGTCTCCTCAGGGCTTTGAATCCACCTTTGGAACGGTCCATGGGTGAGACCAACTCGGGTGGTCTCACCCAAACCACTGCCTCGCTGTCCTTTAGCCTCACCCGAGTGAGACCTTGGCGAATAAATCATGTTTTGGTTTATGCTAGCATTTTGCCTCTGGTTAGCATGCAGTATGGCGCTCTGCTCCACAGACTCTAGTTCTTTGCTAACTACACAGCTACGCCACAAGTCTCCGAAATGTTCACGCAAAACTTGTTTTTATAGTTTTACACCCCTAAAACAATTCCAAATGTGTATAAATGATGAATGAAAGTGATAAACATCTTTAGCTTGCGTTTACCTTCATTGAATGTCACAAAGACAGCAGCACGGGCACCACCTTCCTGTTTTGCCGTGAGTTATTTCTCGCCTTCTTTGTCAAAGTTCTGCCATTTGCAACTTTCTTGTGTTTTGCAGCAGTGGAGAAGAAGAAAAGGAGAGCCTCGAAGTGAGAAACACTATTGAACTGAAGAAATAACTCATGGCAAAACAGGAAGGTGGTGTCTGTGTTGGTCTCGCCGCCATATCGTGTCTTTGGCGACAATTACGTCTTCAGTGAAGGTAAAAGTAATTTATTTTATGTTCAACTATTCCTTTTTCTTCATCATTTCTATGCATCTTTGGTTTCTGCATGTAAAACTAATTTTAAAACTATAAAAAGGTGACATTGTTGATATTCTGGAACAAATTAATTGGTTTTATGGGGAGTCTGAACTTTTGCTCATTCATTCATTTTCTACCGCTTATCCTCATGAGGGTTGCAGTGGTGCTGGAGCCTATCCCAGCTGTCTTGGGGCGAGAGGCGGGGTACAGTTTGGAATGGGGGTGGGGGGGGGGTGGGGGGGCAGAGTATGAACATGAACCGGTGGGGCCTACTAGAATGAGAGGCAAAACGTCTTGTAAGACAACCTAAACTGTTGCGATGGATTCAAAGCCCTGAGAACCATCTGGTGAAAACATGTAAGCCCCTGGTCTGGATCCATTTTCCAGATCTCTTATTTGGGAACAAATCAGCCGCTTCCCAGATGGGACGGTGTTTTACTTCCGAGGCTCCGCTGTCCACGCCAGGCTTGTACACTGTAAAGTAAATGTCCACGCCGGGTACGCAGTCCTGATCTCCCGGCGCGGATGCAGGGGAAGGTGCAAGGTGTCTGGACAAGAGTCGAAACGGTGACAATCTTTTCTCCTTTTCTCATAATTCCCGTCATCTTTGTCGTTCCGACCGAAGCAGGGCGTCGCCCGTCATCCGTGTGTTTATCTCCGCCTTACACCACAACCACTGTACTGTCACGCTTATTTATTGGAATCCCCTCATCCTTGTTGAAATGGTGCTTTAACGTAATTTATACTTCACACGGATCGTGTGAAAGGAAGAAATGTTTTTAAGCTTATTTAATGGAAAAAAAATATATTGACCTGAATATATATATACTATATATATAGTATATATATATATAGTATATATACATATTTAATTTCTCATCCACTTGTTCTGTTTTCTTTTTCCCTACAAACTGGCTGTTAGTCTTACTAAAGGTTTGCTGTAGAAATGTAAAATGTAGCTTGTAACATTAAAGACTTACTCTTTTAAAAAAAGAAAAAAAAAGGAAATTGGGCTCCTTGACTCATTTTTACATGTTTACACGTCAATTTAAAACTTTTAATAATAATAATTTAATTCCAGCGGTTACAGAATGAGCACATTTCGTCTTAAAGATGACAAAGCAGCGTCATTCCTAATAGGCTGGTCTAGCTACACACTGACTTCCTGTTCAGTGCAAAGCAAGCTTCAAATCAAAGCACCCATTTATGCTGACACTAGATGGCGCTACATCCTCTCACATTCTGTCAATTAATGGATTGTCTTCCCAGATTGCCGGGGATCAAGCACGGAGACTGTCACCTGCAGTACCGGGGAGGATTGAAAGTGAAAGTGAAACCATTGGACAGCATGTAAATGACAAAGAAAGGCCCCAATATGGGAGTTTTCTGGGGACAGTGGGGTGGGGGGGGTTGCCAGGGCCCACCTATCCATCGTCTTCCACTCCAGTTGAGAGACATAGTCTCTCCTCCGGGGTCTGGGTCTTCCCTAGGGCCTGATACCGGTCAGACGTATGAACACCCCTCTAGGGGGGCGTCCAGGCGGCATCCTGACCACCAGTCCAGTCCGCCCATCTTGCTGTTTCCGGGTGAGAACCGTGCAGAAAACAGAAGACTACGTAAAAATGTGCAGAAATGGAGGAAAGCCATGTCTGAGGTTGGAATGTCCATCATCCGTCATTCTACTTTCGGTTTCGGTTTGGTCCACAAGCACTTATGTGGACCTGAGTTTGAGGTTTGAGGGGGCGTCAATACCAACCGCTTCCTGTGTAGATGCCTCTACACCTCCTTCCTCCCACTCCTCCTCTCCTGCACCCCCTCTACTGGCTCCGGCAGCGTTTGACCCACTTGCGCTCTGCTTCCTCTCCGTTCATTCGCCCTTTAGTCTGCAACCAGGACACCGAGAGAAGATGTCTTCAACCATGTCGTGATGCTGGAAAGAACTCAGGTTCATGTTCTTCATCTTGGCGTAGCACCCCCCACCCCCGACTGCCCATTTATGATGGGAAGCAGTGCAGCAATGGCTTCCCTCATCTTCCTTCCTGCCATTGTTAGATCATCTCTCACATTGACTCACATCAGCGTAACGGGCCGTCATTGGCTGCTGTGTGTGTGTGTGTGTGTGTGTGCGTGTGTGTGCGTGTGTGTGTGTGTGTGTGTGTGTGTGAAGCTTTGGCTGCTGTAAGGAATTGGAAAAACAACAAAAAATGGAAGAGTTCAACTCTAACATCAGAGGGAGGGGGCAGGGGGTATGCCAGGCATGGGAGGGTGGAGCTGCATGGGGGGGGGTAGGACCAGGGGGGATGTGAGGCGGGTGAAGTGTTACTCCAGCAGGACCGGGGGGGGCAGCCGGGAATAAACGCTCCTCCATCCCCAAGCAGCTGGCCAAACACCTTCTGACTCCTCTGTGAGGGACGAAGAGAGGAGGAGGAGGAGGGAGGAGAGAGAGAGAGAGAGAGAGAGAAGGGGGGAGGAGGAGGAGGAGGAAGAGGCAGCTTCGTTGCCACGGCGCTGATTCTTTTCAGTCTTCCACCTTTTTTTATTTTTTTCTTCCTCTCTCCTCCAAAACATCATCATCTTCCCTCGTCGCTCCTGATCGCCTCCTTCGGACATCTCCTCTCCTTTCATCATCATCATCACCCCATCATCATCATCGTCAGGGACCGTAGAAGACGGTAAGAACCACTTCTGCTTTTTTTTTATGTGGGTGTGTGTTTGACATAGCTTCACTTTTGCAAAGATGTTGAGGGTTTGATTCCCACATGAGGGAGAAAACGGTCCTTGTGATGTGGTGCCCTTGAGCAAGGCAGCCAGCGCCCCGGATGCTGCTGCTGCAAAGTGTGCACTCCCAGATGTTGGTGTCTGTTAACGTATGTAACCACGGTCGTGTCGGCTCGTGTGCGCGCCTGGCATCGGCGTGTCAAGCCGCTAAGTCCCGCCCACATGCTGTACTGTACTGTGCTGTGCTGTATAGCCTTGCATGGCGCCGCGTGCACGGAAAAGGCTAACTAGTGCATTAAATCACACATTTGACACATCAGGCGAGCGGCACCTGAGCACCGTAACCGTGGGAACTAGAGTGGGGTGGGGGGAATGGGGGCGGGGGCAGCTGTTCAGCAGCAGGGGGCCGGCATCGGGTTTAGCGTATAGAAACATGGCGAGGATGCGCTTGACGTGATGCCGATGCCACCAGCTGACCTTGCTAAGCAAACCATTAGCAAGGATGCTAATGTTGACACATGCGCCTTAAAGATACAGTACTTTCAGGACCAATTCCCAGTGGACTCGCTTTTCAATCAAGGTCCACTTCGTATCAAATGACTTCGCTGTGCGTCGAAAAATCGTTAGTTTTGACTTGAATTTTCCAAACTCGTTGCTGCGTAAGTTCCGATTTTGGAAGGCTGCTGTCAATCATGGAGCACGATGCTAACGTTGTTTGTAGCATTAGCGCTAAGAGTCCATAGGCATCTGAACCGCCGTTTTCCCCCTACTATTTTCTGCAAATGGTCAACCTCACGCGCAACAATCTTAACGTGAGCAGGTCGTGGTTCTCAAAATCACACAATGTACGAGTTCACCTTGAACGCAACATCAAAGCTAATTGGATTGGAGTTTCACTTACAGTATCGGCAACAATCTGACAACCGAGATTTGATGGCTGTCACCTCACGTTGAGGTCCGCTCAAGTCCTGTAGGTGGCGATAGCTCGCATGTCACATGTCAAATTTGGACTGACTAATTAAGAGGAAGGCGACTGTCAATCACGGGTCAATCACGGGTCACAAAGAGACCTGCCAACAGAGAGCGTGGTACAAATACGGAAAGCGTCAGCAACAATCTAGACGCGCATCGTCGCGTCTAATCAGACTTGACAGCCGGCATCTCACACCTTTGTGCGAATCCGCCGCAGACACAAAAAAGCCCCTCAAACGCCTCCGTCGGTGCTTCGCTTGGCATCTGGAGCGGCTCGCATTGTCCTGACTGACATTTGGCAAGAGGAAAGCGCTTGTCAGGGGGCGGGACTCCGTTCAAAGTTCACACCACGGGGGTTTAAACGCCGGGGCCGCACGGTTTGGCAGCTAAAGGACGACTAAAGGATCAGCGGCGCTCCAGCCTGGCGTTTGTGTCGAGCTCTTTTGGATGCGGAGCAGATGGTCGGATTTGTGGAAGTGGAGATGAATTCATTAGCAACTTTGGCATCTTCTGCTCAGAGTGGCGACAGACGACACCACAACACACTTAGCAGCGCAACGGGCTCAGGACCGCCACAGACCAAATCGCTTGTCGGTGACGTGCCGTGGCTGGGTTGGTCTCAGGAGCGGAGTTAGACACAAGGCAGTGCCTTGATTGGTGGATGGGGAACGGTCACTTCCAGAAGATCCTTGAACTTCTTCAACCTAGAACTCTAACTGGAGACGAGGTTGACTGACTCTGACCGGGGCAGGTTGCCACCAATTGGTTTCCACCGTTGGTTTCTACCAACTGGTTTCCACCGTTGGTTTCCACCAGCTGGTTTCCAGCGGTTGTCCAAAGGTTGTCACCGTTCCACCAGCTGGTTGCCACCAGCTGGTTTTCCACCATCTGGTTTTCCACCAACTGGTTTCCACCATCTGGTTTTCCACCAACTGGTTTCCACCATCTGGTTTTCCACCAACTACCGACACATGAGCCAGACCACTTCTGTTGACATAAAATGTGAGCGCCAAAGGGGGGGCGGTTTGATGTAAAATGGTGCGTTTATGTACAATGGTTAACCTGACGCTACATAACTACAGTCCAGTCACACGGCATTGACACTGACTTCCTGTTCAGCGTAAAATAAGCTTCAAAGTAAAAGCGTGGCAGCATCAACCTGTGTTCTCAAATCGGACCCATTTATTTAGATCGGTAGGTCCCATCCGGGCCACCGCACGCCCTCCCGGTGCCGGGGAGGCGCCAACGCCGCCCCCGAATGAGGCTCTGCACCGGGAGGCTTTATCAGCAGATACGTCGGAGCTTACCAGTGGATGGAGATAAACGCTGATGAATTAGCATTAATTGGATTATTCCAAGCGCCGTCCGTAAGGAGTGGATTCTTGCGGTGGGGGTGGGGGGGTGGGAGGGAGGCAAAGGCGGTGCTGTCAGCCGCTTCGGATGCGACTCCTGCTTTTATTTGGAGGCCGAGTCTAAGACGCTTGACTTTCCGTCCAATATTTGCTCCGGCGCTCAAGAGGGATGAAGTTCATAACTCCGGATTTAGGCACCCCGTTCCCTCTCCCCGTTCCCGTTCCCCGCCTCGCTCCTTCCGCCCCCGGTTAACGGCTGATCTGGGACAGGAAGGCCTCCCCAGCGCTCTGGCCTACTTCCTCTGGTTTCTTCTAATTCTTCTCATTTAACTGCTCCACGTGTCCTCCTCGCCCCCCCATCGGTCACGCTCACCAGCAGAGACATTTGGGGCGGTCGGGGGGGGGGGGCGTTACACGTCGGTCATGGCGGCTGTCGGTTCCGGCCTTGCCTGTGGTGTATGCGTGGCACCGCAGGCCGGCCCGGCGCACCACGAAGTCTCTGTCAGTTTATTGGGGCTAATCGCTGCATCGAGCGACGTGGGGGAGGGGACGGAGGGGGGGGGGGGGGGGGGGCGTCTATATTTAGCTGCAGCGGATGACAATGTTTGTTTGTGGATCAGCTGCAGCTCCTCGCGCTGCATTCGGGTCCAGTGGGAAACATGCCAGTCATGTCCTTCCATCTCCGTGCGGCTCGGCAGATCCGCCGTTTAGTCTCGGAATTCAGGAATTAGCGACGACAGCCGGGCTGGGAGGAGTTTCAGCGAGGGGGGGGGGGTGTCACTGCGGCGATTCATCTCCTGCATGTGCGCTCGCCGTATGTGTGTCAGACAGCTAGCGAGGATCAAACTCAACGTCTGCATGGATTTTTTTTTTTTTTTGGAAAGGCTTTAAATACACAAAGGCAGCCGTTGGAAAATCCCACATTGTGTTCCATTCATTCCCACCCGCAGCACAGCGCAGCCCGCTTTTATCCTAAAGCCATTCAGGAATAAATTGATTACCTTTGGACCTTTCACCTTGACCCCCCCCCCCTTCCTAGCTTGGACTCCTAATCAATCGGCCAATGAATCAATCACCAGCCCTTAGTTTCAGTCTCTGAATCTTAAGACCGTATTGAGTTCCCGGGGTGCAAAGCAAACACATTCACCTGACATGGGTTGGCTTATTTTTACACTTTTACACTAAAAATCTTCATCAAGGCTTTATGGGGGTGACCGTTTCAACCTGGAAATGATCATTTCCTTTTGGAACAAACCCCAGCAGGTCGGCGGTCGATGGGCGTCCCACATGGGAATTTTTTTTTTTTTTTTTTACATCTACGTGACGTGATCTACAGCAATCCCTCATTTATCATGGTCAAATTCTCCCAAATTCTACAGTGATAAGTGAATTTCTTTATTCATTCATTCATTTTCTACCGCTTATCCTCACAAGGGCTGAGGGGGGTGCTGGAGCCTATCCCAGCTGTCTTCGGGCGACAGGCGGGGTAAACCCTGGACTGGTGGCCAGCCAATCACAGGGCACATATAGACAAACAACCATTCACACTCACATTCATACCTATGGACAATTTGGAGTGGCTAATTAACCTAGCATGTTTTTGGAATGTGGCAGGAAACCGGAGTACCCGGAGAAAAAAACCCACGCATGCACGGGGAGAACATGCAAACTCCACACAGAGATGGCCGAGGGTGGAATTGAACTCGGGTCTCCTAGCTGTGAGGCCTGCGCGCTAACCACTCAATCGCCATGCAGCCTGATTTCTTTATTTGTAAACAGAATATTTTTGGAGTTAGAGCACACAAAAAAAATTGTCGACCACCTTCAAAAATAGGGGTTTTAACATTGTCAAAGCCCTCCACACGGGAACTAGCACCCCTATAGTCAACTTTACACTCTCAAACTCTCTCAACACTTGAGAACAAAACATTAGCATAAAGACAAAAAGGTGTACTTTCCCTTTTCTACCAATAACGAGCCACTTGGTGTGAATGAGATGTGCTTCCTGTGGGGAAATTGACTATTTTTGGCGGGAAAAAAAAGTAAAACAGGAATTTTGGACCAAAAAAGTGTGCATTTACGGGTCTGTGAATGAACCTGACATGATGGAAAGTATTGATTAGGACCTGTGACGGGAGCAGAGTGCTTCATTCCGGCTCCAAGCGTGGAATCCTGGGCTGGTTTCTCCCAGCATTCACTGATCTGACATCAAGATGTTATTTTTGCCTCTTCCTCCTCCGGTGCACTTGTCATGCAGTGTGTGTGTGTGTGTGTGTGTGTGTGTGTGTGTGTTCTTGTGCCAGCTCGCTCCAGCAGTGGGCACCTGTGGGTGTTGTTAAACTTTATGGATGATGATGATGATGATGATGATGATGAAGCAGAAGGTTTGCCTTCCTAAATGATGCTTTTTATAGTCAATGGCGGAAGGAGGCGTGGCCTCATACACTGGGACTGAGATTGTAATGAAAGTTAATTTGTGCCAATTAAGGTTAAATCAATGATTTGAAGGCTCGTTGATGATTGGATGATTATGTTTCCTTTTATTCAGATGACTTTCCGGATCTTTTCAGGCATCCAGCACGTACCGTTAATGCTTTAAATGTTGTTTTCTTCTTCTGCTCTACATGATGCGGACGTTTGGCATCATGACATGATAATATCATGTCTGATATCCTGACACGCCCCGTGATAGACCCATGCCTGAACTCCCCAGTCAACGGCGACTTCTTCCACCTCCTCCCGGTGGATCTTGTTGAGGGACACGGTTTCTCCAAGGTGTGTCCTGGGTCTTCCCTACCGGTCAGACAAATCCAGGGAGGCGTCCGCCAGGCATCCTGGCCAAGGCTCCTCTTGATGCGGAGGAGTTTCTCATATGGACCCAGATGGGCCGCTTGTAGCCGCCATCTTGTCCTTTGGGTCACTAGTCAAAGTTCATGTCTTGAGCTCGCCCCTCCTAAATCTTGTTGTCGTTCTGGTATGAGATTTTTCATGAGAATTTCACACCTTTTTTGGGGAAAATGGCAGCCAGAAAGTGATTTTTCTGACTGGACACCAGCAACAGTCGGCCAGAGTCAGATGTTCCATGCCCACAACTGGACATGAATGGAGGATTTTAGGAAATGAAGCGTAGTACCGTGCCCCCACTAGAACCCCATTGCAGTGTAGAAGCTCCTTCACTGCACGATGGATCTGTTGACGTCATTTCCCACACTAGTTCTTCAATTTCCGCCTTTGTGACCCATTGCTGTGGGCGGCACCCCGATTCGAAATATATACCTAGCGGACTCTTCCTTCGGTACAACTACACACATCCGATGAGAGGGAGAGCAAAGTCATCCATGATGAAGCTGATCATGGTAGAGTAATATCTGCTAGCTGAATTAAGCTAAATGAGAGCAGAAAAAAGGGCGAGCCTTGGCGGGTTCTTCTGATGTGCTCAGGTATCGATCGCCCTACATGGCTGAGATGAAAGCAGTCAGCCAGGGATGGACCTTTATGAAGCGGGGACTCTAAATCCCCGTCCGTACGCCCCTTTCGATGAGGAGGAAACATGGCCGACCGCGAGGCCCCGGGACTTTCCCGTGAGGTGATTGTGTGCGTTCGTGTGTCGTCTTCGTGCTGAGGGGCATCATCGCTGCTGACGTCAGACGGGTTGACAAGCAACAGCGCGCCTCTTCGGGATTAACACGTCCTGAGACGTGGAGGCAGAAATGCAGGATGTGCTGATTCAGCTGCACGTCCACCATCGGGGGCTAAATATAACCTTCCTGGCTGCTCCCACCGCCTTTAAAGGCACCTCCTCCACAAAGTTTACTGGCAAGCTTTAATTGGACGCTGGAACCCGCTTATGTCGACGACACAGTCCCTTTATGTCGACATGTGTAGTAGTATGGATGACTACTACTGCCGAGCTACACCACATTACAACATGCACGGGGTGACTTCCTGTTCAGTGGCAAGTAAACTTCAAAATAAAAACAGCAGAATGGATCTTAGGTACATTCATTTATTTGTACATTGCTAATTTTTAACATTGTTAGAGCCCTTTAGACATAAAATAACAGCCCTATAGTCCCCTTTACTCTGGTTTTATCCAATATTGTATATGTAACAACAGAAAATAAGACATATTAGGCATAGTTAAACTTGTTTATGATCTTCTATATAGAGTTTTTAACATCATTAGAGCCCTCTAGACATGAAATAACAGCCCTATGCCCCCCTTTACTTTGGTTTCACCCAATATTGTAGACGTAATAACCAAAAATAATACATATTAGGCATAGTAAACCTGTTTAAGATCGTCTATATAGAGTTTTTAACATTATTAGAGCTCTCTAGACATAAAATAACAGCCCTATAGTCCTTTTTACTTTGGTTTTACCCAATATTGTAAACATAATAACCAAAAATAATACATATTAGGCATAGTAAACCTGTTTATGATCTTCTAAATAGAGTTTTTAACATTATTAGAGCCCTATAGACATGAAATAACAGCCCTATAGTCCCCTTTTACTCTGGTTTTACCCAATATTGTAGCTGTAATAATAAAAAATAAGACATATTAGGCATAGTAAATCTGTTTATGACTGAAATACAATGGCGTCGACACAAGCGGGTTCCTCTGTACTCGCTGTGTTGTTGCTATCGACAGGCCAAAAAGGTCAAACTGTGGAACTCCTGCGAGGGTGGCCGCACATGCAAATCAGTTGAGTCGCTTTTCTTGGGAAGGCGGGGAAGCGGACGTTGCGTTGTCACGCGTTCAAGCCCCCATTTGGCGCCTGCAGCGGCGGAGCGGCATCCGCCGTTAATATTTCACGGCGCCTCATATGTTCAGGCGGCCCCCTCCCCTACGGCGACGGCCATTGTTGTTCATTTATGTACGAGCTTGCCCGCTCGCCGCCAACAAAAAAGTCCGACTCGGCCCTCGGCGAGGCCCCCTGGAGGCGGCGAGTATTTCCCGACTCTTCCTTTCGATGATCTCATGTTGGAAACAGGCGGCGCGCGCTCCGTCCCGCAGAGATGGAGCAGCCATGATGAACGGAGCTAATTAATGATCGGGCTATTTGCGTGTGATCTCAGCGCTGCGGCTCCCCAGACGACGGAGCGCCATGGCCGCTTGTTGAGAGATTAGGAAGGCTTTTACCAACGCATGCATGCACCCCGGAGGACGGCAGCAGCGGCTCCGCCGTCGCATGCAGCAGCCTGAAAGTGCTGCATTGCAGCCGTTGAAGGCGGATTAGAAATGGGAGCGTTTATGTTGACGCCCCTTCAGACTGCCTGATTGGACGTCAGTCACGGATGGGAAGCGCTAGTACCGTCTAATCTGCGGTTCCTAATTCAATGACGAAACTCAATTAGCATCAATTAGCAGTCGGTGTGCCGCTTCTCTAATTAAAGTCATTCACGGTGTCAGCGACCACGACCATCCCATCGCCGCTCTTATGGTATCACATGATTAGCGTCTCTAACGAGGCCTCGTAAATAATAACGCGTGTGCACCTGGCCTCCGCGTATCGGCTGTCAGAGCACGACAGGCCCTGGCGAAGGATCCGACCCGGAGGTTAATCGATGGGGAGCCTTTGTCTTAAGGCGCCGTCGTAATAATAATAACTCCGCCGCAGCAGCCGATGACCTGGAGAGTCCATTAAAGGAGTCCGAGTTAGATGCTGCCAACTTCCATTTATGACGGCCATGACTTCCAAAATGGACCCGAACCGGAAAAGGAAAACTTCATGATCTGATTAGGCTGCAGGGAAGTGGGCTAGTGGGTCACGGCTAACCTTCAGGATAAGCTTCATTCCTCTGCAGTGGACTTGATTGTAAGAAGGGGGCGGGGGGCATGACGTCACTGCTGCTGACGTCCTGTGGGGGTGGTTTGGATGCGTCAGGGTCCACGGATGAAAGGTTCTCCGACTGGCTTGACTGACGGCGGAAAGAGAAACCAACCATTCCGTTTTTTCCCACATGACCATTTAGACTGAATGCCTCGACTGGGCTACTTAAGGGGACCTGGGGAGGGCACCCGTCTTCAATATTTACTTCAGCTGGGGCGTCATTAGTTCCTTTGTTTGATTCCGACTCCCCCTACCCCCCTTTATTTTTTGTTTTCGCCTCCCATGGTGAGGTTTAAGTTGGGTACCTCCTGACCTTCCTTGTTATTTTACCACAGGCCAATAAAAAAACATCTGTGGGCTGCAAATTGCCCTCGGGCCGCACTTTGGGCACCCTGACAATTTGACAACAGCTACGTATGTGTTGACGTCAACTTAAACGGTTATGACTTGACTGGGGTTGGTGACCCAAACGGGACCGGTCCCACTGTATGATTTGAAATAAGAAAAGCTGGTTCATGTGTCCTGGGACGCGCCTGCAAACCCCGCCCCCTTCCCTGAGGCTGTTACATCACAGCGTGCGTAAAAGGAACACGTGCACGACTTCTCCCCGAGCTCCTCTTGGTCTCTGCGGTCCCTCATCACATGACCCAACACACGTCCTGACGGACTTAGAGGTCATCCCGCTGGTCCGTCTGGGACCTGGACGTCCCACCCGAGCACAGCGGCCCTCGCCCCCGCAAACACACAAGCAGGCGTTGTGTGGCGATGTCAAACAAGGAGGGAGGCAACTTGGCCGCTCCACTTTCAGTGGCGGGAAAGTGGGGCGATCTGTTCTTTGGAAGTTTCCCAGTCAAATGTCCTGGGGACCGAGACACAGAGAGCGTCTATCTATACAACCGCCATGTCCTAGATAGACGGGAGGGCGGAGCCTAGGGAGCGCAACATGAAGTGTGTGTGTGTGAGTGTGTGATGGAAAAAAAAGGTTAAATGTCACACTGCTGGTGGATCAGCCGAAAGATGGCGTCACTGAGGCAACCAAATGATTGATTGACATTTAGTCGGTCAAAACTGCAGCAAACTTTTAGCACCACTTTATTAGGTACACCCTCTAATGAGATCCTGGACATAAATGCAACAATATCTTTATTATTGTGCTTTGTACATTTATTTTGTTGATCCTGCTTACAATCGTAGATAAACACAGGACAAACATTTTAGGCAAAAATAATCAACAAACGTACAATTTCAAGAAAATAACACAATCATACTTTTGTTTGAGCAAAATGACGCTAAAAACAAAAAACTAGTAACGTCTTGCACAATATTAGAATGGAGTAGCTTAGAAATCCCACATTCAGCCTACCCTCGAACGCATCACCAACAGCCACGGTGCACAGCTGCACTAATTAGCTCATTCGCTTTTTAAGCGTGTTTAAGTGCGTTGTTGCGTCTTTTCGGCGTGTCACCGGCACCTTTGGAGACTCAGATCACTTCTGCTGCCCCGTTTGAGCCGTGAAGGACAGAAATGACGGTAACTTTTATGGATCGTAGCATGTAGCGTGTAGTATGCTAACCGTTGTCTTGTTTTTCAGTTAGCTAGCGCTGCCTTCTTATGTGTCGTTATGCCTTATTCTCGCTCGTGGGTTATCCCTTTTTGATGGAATGCTAGTTTTTAGGACGTTTGGCGGTACTATAAAAGTTGTTTAAATGTGTTCCCTGGCTCAACTTGACCTGTTACATGTTTCACTTCGGGTCTGTTACTGGATGCACTTTCCTTTGCCTCCATTTTGTTCGTGGCTATTACTGGATGCACTTTCCTTTGCCTCCATTTTGTTCGTGGCTATGATTGGCTAAATGAGCTGTCGATTAATTATTAGGTCACTCTTTGGTTTAACTGTGCCAATCAGATTTCTTACCTGCCAACAAGACTGACACCTGATTGGATGAAAGCAGACACAAGGACTGAGCTATCAAATGAAGACCTGAGCGATGACTGACTATGATCGACTCCAGCTGTGAGACGCGCCATTTCTAAATGCTCATTAAATGACAAAAATGTGTTTTTAAATGAAATTCTAGCTATGTGGAACTAATATTCTGCCAGGCTCGGTTGATCTATGACGTGGCACCAACATGATGTTCACTACTGAATGAAAGTCTTTCAATGAAGCTTTTATTAGGACGTTTGTGACCAAACTGCAGGTTAGTGAGGTTTCAGTGTCTTTATACCAGCTCATTAATTACCTAATCTGCTGATTTAATTTGAATCTAGCTAATTAGCTCTCCTTGCTTTAGTCCAATCGAGCTTCTCCATGGAAATGGTCCCACCTAGCTGAACTATCTTCTTGTCCTTGGTTCCACCTCAACTTCCCGACAAATCAAGTGTAAAATATTAAAGAGACTTGGCTGAATCTGGCACTCGGTATTGAAAATGAGCCTTCCTTATGCTAACCGTCGTGGCGCTAACGACTGAGTGCGTGATGAGATGAAGGGCCGGTGAGGTTAATGTGCTTTTAAGATGCTGAGCAGACTGAAAGTGTTAACGATTTGACCTGAAAGGGAAACGAGTCTCCAAGGAGGTTGGGTAGAAAGGAAGAGTTGTAAAAAAAATAAAAAAGAGCGATTGTCATCACCTGTTGGACAATATGTTGCGCTCTGATGTTATGGTTCATGATGGGGGGGGGGGGAAAGATGCCGAGTTGGGAAAAATGGCTGCAGACTCTGAGATGGCCAACGCTAGCTACTCCAGCAGCCATCCTGATAAGGGCCACCCTGTCCGCCAATCAGCACGCTGCTCTGTCTAGCTCCGCCCTTTAGGTACCCTGCGTGAAGGGTGCCGTAAATTGGTGATTCTGTGGTCTCCACATTTCTAATAAACTGTCCTTCCTTTGCAGCATCACTCCTAGAACCATGGTGTTGCCCGTGGCGCCGCCCTCCCTGTCGCCATGACGATGCCCTTCAGCCCCCTGTCCAGCGACGAGGAGCACCAAAGGATGCTGGGAAACAACAGACACCTGTATCCAGGGGCGGAGGACGAGGAAGAGGAGGAGGAAGAAGAGGAAGAGGAAATGGAGGAAGACGAGCGAGACGAAGATGGCGAGGAGGAGAACGGCGAGCTGGAGGGGGAGGAGGAAGATGAGGAAATGGTGGAGGAGATCCGCCGAGGAGGCCCCTCGCGGGGGGGCAGGACCGAGGGGCAGAGGCAGTCGGTCAAAGCGGTCGGGCGACCCGCTGGGGACAGACAAGTCCGACCCGGAAACCCGGGGCATGCGGCCAACCCCTACTCGTCCAATCCTGGTGGCCCGCACCAGCAGCCGGCCAATCAGCAGCAGCCCCAGCAGAGGAGGCTGAAGGAGCGCGCTTCCAGCTCGGTGCCGCCCGAGGACGCCCACATCGCCATGATGGTGTTCCGAATCGGTATTCCGGACATCAAACAAACGGTGAGTGAACGCTGAACTCCTCCAACTTTCCTTCTGGTAACCATGGCAACAAAAGGCCACCTTTTGGCTGCCAACATTCAACAAGCTTCACGGGGAGGAATCATAGTCTCCATTCTGGCCCACGTGGCTGCCTTTGGCGCTGGTTCGATTCCCGGCATGGGACTCAACGCCCACCCATGGGATCTGTCCAGTGCTGGTTCCAAGCTGAATGGTCCGAGATGATGACCTCCCGTGGAGATGTTTCCTCCGGTGCCATGACTTCAGTCCATGAAGTCAAACGGCGCTGAAGCCGCCCTGCACAGCTCAGCAGCTGAGCAAAGTGAAGAGCGAGCGCGAGGCGTTCAAGGTGACCTCGCTCCTCCAGAGACAAAAAGCTTTGGAGAGCCATCACAATGGCCACATCCGAGAGCGAGAGTTGAAAAGGATTTGGAGAGGTTGAGAATGGGAGGCGGGAAGCGCCGCCTCCGGTGCCGTGGCGCCAAAGAGGCCCTAAAGGCGGCGATAAAGCATGCTGTGAAAAGCCCGTTCAGGTGTGACTGCTTTAAGAGGCCGTAATTGTGATGGAACCATCCGCCATCTCGCTCCATCACTCTGATGCAGGCCCACGGGGCAGCAGAGTTTGATGGACACCACGTTGGACGTGGAGGCAACCAGGAGGTGGGAAGGAGGTGCAGGAAGGCAAACGGAATGAGGATATAGTCTGCTTTTGTGTTATGTATAGGCTTCACTTTTGCATCTCATAACGGTGCGTTCAAGGACCCACCAAACAAAGCGTAAAATTTTAGACATAAACATGTATCGCTCTTCTCAACAGGTAGCGGGTGCTGCTGTGGGCGCCCCCCCCCCCCCCCCCCCCCCCCCATCTGAATGGGGAAAGTGCCACGTCTTTGAAAACGGGTAAAGAGGCAGGTCATTTAATGCAACACACCTATTCCGCTTCCAAAGACCGCTATTAAAAGACCATAACATAACGCCGTTATTCCAAGTATGGAAAGGTTTGGTAAGCCCGCCCCTTTTGCTACGTCGGCAAGATGGCGACTGAGGGTGGTAAGAGTCCATCACTTCCATCCGGCAGCTGACATCGTACAGTAGGACGTAAGTGCACCAGTGAGACGCAGCACTCTGACGCCAACTCGCCCACTAGACATGACCAATCGCACCCAGAGTTTGAAACCTTCATCTCGACACAGACCTCAACGAAACTGGCGCTTTTTTATTTCCGGCTGCGCTCGGGTCAACCTGTTGCGGTCCTGCCGTGATGCGTTCGCCGCATCGTCATCGCAGCGTCACTATAAATGCCTCCTACTTCCGCGCTCTCGCTGCCATGTGATGTATTATTGATCCGCCGTGTTTTCAGTATTTTTAAATCCCATCGTGAATTATTCATGCACGCTTGTTTATTCCGACAAATGGGCATCCAACTTTAACAGCCACGGGACGGATAAACCAGAACCTGAGAGGAGTCTCTGGAAGACGGGGAAAGAAGATGGCCGTTTGCTTCACTGGAGGCGCAATAAAGGGAGCAGCAGGGAAATGGAGATGGACGGAGGTGAAGTGAGGTTGGCAGAAGGTAGCTGGCGTGATGAGACGCCGCAGATCGAAGAGGACGGCGGGGTCCGCGTAAATCCACTGGGGCCTGGCAGTCCTAAACGAGTCTTTTATGTCGTTTTGCTTCATCTTGACCTCATTCGTTATCCAATTAAGCAGGCGTTGTAAATATGTTGGCTAATATCGCTGGAAAGGAACTCCCCTGGGACACCTGAGCTCCTTGTTAATGTTGGAGGCAAATGTTTTTCTTTTCAGTGTTAAGGCCCACTTTGTCTCACTCCATTTGACTCCCTGATAAGCTGCTTTCCTCTCCTTCACTCTCCCATCGCTACGTCCCGAGCAGCGCGTCGGGCTTCTTCCACATGTCGGCTAATTCACCCTCAATAAACTCCAAACGCACTCGTTAATCGTGTCGTAACGAGACGAGGGAGTGACTCCAGCCCACATGGATCCAGGCGGGACGGAAGATTCCAGAGCGGAGGCATGACTCACAAGCAGGGATGCGGAAGTACTGGGATAGGAGGAAGGAGGACTGCAATCTATCTGCGGTGCTGGATGGATGTCATGCTAATTTGCATAATTGTCTTTTTGGCAAACAAATCTCAAATCTTTGATACTGGACCTTGGCATGTCCTTCCTTTCTTCCTCAAAAATGTTAATTTTAGCAGAGTCTTGGATAGAAGCTATAAACTTTAAGCCGTATAATAAAATACACTTGTTCAAATTGTAAAGCACATTTATTCATCAGGGACAAACTAACTTCTGATGTTATCTCAGCCCCTGCAAACATTGCTAGTAAATCTCCAACCAACTGTAATGGTGGTGCTTGTGATGAAGGAAGATGTAGTCGCCCATGCAATCCCATCTACATATGGAAGACGCTCGTTTTGGTTACCTTCCTTAAATTAAAGCCATAAAATACAACGCGGTGAAAATATACTCATACACAATACAAAGTGTGCCCATATTAGCTAAGATGAATGAAGATGCTCAGATGTGTCCCAATACTTTTGTCCGTGCATTGCAGTGATTCTTTGCAGCGGCGGAGGGATTACGTGTTTGTGAAGGGCTGAGATAATGAGTGGCAGGGAAGGGAGAGGCACAATGGAGAACGAGGAGCAGAAGAAGGCTGCTAAGAAATGAAATTGCTCCTCTGATGAGATGTTGCCAGGAAGGAAGGCTGCGCTAATTTAGACGGTGAGCCATGCAGCGGAAGAAAGCTTGACTTAAATGTTGACATGGCTGTCGTTTGTGTGTTGCTGTCGCCGGCGATGGCGATGGCGGGGTTATTTCCCCACAGAGCTCATTAAAGGCTTGCAGCCCTGAGGAACGCACCAAAGGCCACCCGGACGCAGCCAGGAGCGGCCCCTTTCTGTGCTTACCCAAGTTTGAGCCAGAGAATCAGACATGACGGGCAGATGAAGGCGAGGAACAGCCAGGATGGAGACGGTGGGCGTACGAGTGTGGGAAAGTGAGATCACACGTCGAAGATGGCATTTTTAGTCGCATACGAGCGAGGCGGAAGGCCTCCCTGCTGCATATGCATGCTGATGCTGGAATGGAACGCCCTTCGTGGAGTAAGGCACGGCTGAAAAGAACCTTGCGCTATGACTGGGGTGTCCACAATGCGGCCTGGGGGCCATTTTGGGGACTTGCAGTAGTATATGTTGTAATCGCCGGACATAACCTTTTAAAGTGGTCATTTTACAGCACAAATGAATGGGAAAATTTGGGTTTAGCTTGGAGCAAATGGGGGGGTTTAACTTATTTTAGAATGTAATTGTTGACATGTCTGCACGTGTCTATCCGTGTTGTAAATTCCAGTGCAACCCCAGACTGACCACTTAGTCTGCGGCCGTTTGGGAACGACGCAAACCTCAGCGTGGGAAAGAAGTGAGAAGAAGTGAGATGAGCCCTAATTGGCTGACCGGTCTGCCGCTAGAGGAACAGTTGTAATTTCTAGAGGGAATGCCGCTCAATAGGCCGGGGATGCATCTACCAATCCTGGTTGTCGACGTATCGGAAGACGTGAACTCTCCTGGAAAAGCAGGGATCCTTGTCTCTCCTTGCTTTGCAACCATCGCTAACGCGTACGCGCGCCCGAATGACATGCAGTCAGACTAAGCTCCCCATTGTAACCCCGCCCCCTTTAGCTACACACAAGAAGTACCCCCATCTCCTCTGGAACACAGGGATGTCTCCATGGCAACAAGCAACTTGCTCCACTAATGAACCGGTTGCCTTGGTAACCATACTGGCTGTGTGACAGTGAATAAAACACAAAGCGTGAATGTGATGCTGGCCGTGTGTGTGTGTGTGTGTGTGTGTGTGTGTGTGTGTGTGTTAGCCAGTCTATGACAATGAGCTAAAGTGTAAGGATGCGTCGGCCGCCATGCAGCAGTGCAGAAACATGCAGCAGCGCTTGCCCTCAGCCGACCTCTGTGGTGGCCGCAGCACGTCGTCATGACAACAAACGTCCTTCACTCGTTTGTTGTGACTTCACTTTGCTGACGGAGCCTCTTTGAGTGTGCGCGTGTGTGTGTGTGTGTGTGTGTGGATGCACTTGAAGCCGCACTGTACAGCCATTCATATCCTGCCTGCACCTTCTGGGAATCACCTGTTTTACTCTGACACTGTCTCCCCCTGCTGGCCGGAAGTGTCACTGCACCAGATGGTAACTTTCCAACGTGCTGTCGTCCTTCCTGTAGAAATGTCTGCGCTTCAACCCAGATGCCACGGTTTGGAAGGCCAAGCAGCAGGTCTTGTGCTCGCTGACCGAGTCCCTGCGAGACATCCTCAACTACGGCCTCTTCCAGCCTGCCACCGATGGACACGATGCCAAATTTCTGGAGGAGGAGCGGCTGCTCAAAGAGTACCCCCAGTCCTTTGAGAAGGGGGTGCCATATTTGGAGGTACACACACACACACACTACTTGTAAAGGGTGCTTTTAATCTAAAATCTGTCAAGCTTCCCTTCACAATAAATGTGCGTTTAATCTCCATGCTGTTGGTGTTGGAATAAATTGGAATTCTTTCCATCTGCTTCAGTTCCGATACAAGACGCGGGTGTACAAGCAGACCAACCTGGATGAGAAGCAGCTGGCCAAACTGCACACCAAGGTACGCAAACCCCCACAAAAGGATCTGGAAACGTGTCCCTTCAATGCAACGTGTGGCCTGCTTACATCACATAATAATAATAATCTAAAGTAGACTCGTCCCCCGCCTTGTGTCCACATGTGCAGGCCAGCCTGAAGAAGTTCATGGACTACATCCAAACCAGCGCCGTGGACAAGATGAGCAAGTTTATAGACAAGGGCCTCGATCCCAACTACCAGGATGCTGACACCGGCGGTACGTCTGTTGTTGATTTAAAAAAAAAAAAAAGTAATGTCTCCCGTCTTCACATCCAGAATAATGTAAGAATATGGTCGGTACTATGTCAAAATATTATCATAAATTTGGCTTTATTTGACCAATGTTTGAAAATTGCACTTTTAATAGTAAATTTCAGACGATAAGAAACACGCATGTGGGCCACAAATGGTCCCCGGGCCGGGTGTTTGCCTTGATTCCATTAAGTTCTCTTAATGTAGCCTGCAGTCAGTCTACATGTGGAAAGTTTGAGGAATCGACGTCAGATGGTTTGTGGAGAAATCAGGTCGTCACGTCTCCCCAACGTGCAGCAGATGGTTGAACAAATGGGGCATTTTATTGGCGTGGGTTCAAACCAAGATGCCCTGTGTGGGCCTGAGGAGATGCAGCTATAGACAGGGAAGTTGTATGACAAGGTACCCCTCTCCTGGGATCCGCTACGGTGGCATACAGACTGTCCGTCATGTGACCGCTCGTTGCTCCTGGCGCCTCCTGCTGGTGTTGACACGGCGCAGCAGACGCTTTGTTTACAGTCTGAGTGCTGCGGCGTGTCGCTGCGGCCGCTGTGGGAGCGGGTGTCAAAACGTAACGCGTCCTGTCAACAGGAGCGTGGCATGCGCTGCCGTTGTCAAACAGCAGGGGGGGGGGGGTCAGGACCACCTCTGTGAACACTGCCAAGTCATTTTGTGTATTAACGACCCTTACGCCCCCACCCCAGAGACTCCTCTGTCCCTGGCCGTGCAGTGCGAGCCCGGTGGAGGCGAAGCCATCCGGGTCTTGGTGGAGGGGGGGGCCCACATCGACTTCCGTGCCAAAGATGGACTCACGCCGCTCCACAAGGCTGTCCGAGGCCACCGCCATATTGCCCTGCTGGTACGGTACTACGAGCTGAGACATCACCACTTTAAACAACATCCACATAAACACACATTTGCCGGCCAATCAGAAGCCTGAAAACGCAACTCCTGCAAAGATAACACATGTTCAACTATATAGAGTAGTGATACATTAGATAATATAAGCTCACACTTGCATAAATTGCCCATTCATTCATTAATCGCCCATTTGTGTTATATGGCGCACACACAAACGAGTCTACCATCTATGACAAGGGTTTCAAACTCGTTTTCATTGATCCCAGTTATGGATGGATGGATGGATGGATGGATGAAGTTTTAGAAGAACCGCTTGCAGTACATGCATGTTCTCCTCTTGTGTGTGTGGGTTTTCTTCGGGTACTCTGACTTCCTCCATTATCCCAAAAGCATGCATGCTTGCTTCATTGGTGATTCTAAATTGTCCATAGGTAGGAACATGAGTCGGAATGGTTGGCGACCAGTCCGGGGTGTACCCCGCCTCTCGCCCCAAGTCAGCTGGAATATGCTAGGATAGGCAGCATCGATGATGGTTGGAAAGGGAAGTGCGTTATTGGGACACATAAAATGACACGATGAGCCAGATCTGGCCCCCAGACCAGCGGACTATGACATGAAACCGTCCACACACTTTTTACACCAGTGCATTTGGACATCCGTGGTTTAAGTAAACTCCCCCTGGTTCATCACCCACGCACAAACTGAACTCGGTACCTTATTCTGTCCTAGCAAAGACAAATTTGCATAACTGCAATGTTTCATTGGTTAACTCAAGTGGGTGTTTTTCAAATGCAGCCAGCACTCCTCACTGTGAGGCACACCATTATAATAATGACCTCATTATTGTAATAATAATAATAGGACTTCCAGGGACATTTGTGAGCCACGTACCAGCAAGAAGAGCCAACGCCGCGGCGGAGCTTCGTGAGGGATGAACGCGTGAATCATCAGCGGTGCTGCGCTTGGTCCCACAGGTCCTGCTGTCTCTGGGCGCCTCTCCAGACTACAAGGACCGGCGGGGGCTGACGCCGCTATACCACACTGTGCTGACGGGGGGTGACACCTCCTGCTGTGAAACACTGCTTTACCACCACGCCAAGTTAGGCATCAGGGACGAGAACGGCTGGGACGAAACACATCAGGTAATCCAACATCTACAATGTCCACCTAATCGGAACCGCTTATGAGAAATACCACAAATATTATTGATTACTTTGGTCTGATTACTTGGACGATTTACACCAATTAAAGGCGCGTACGCAGTTTGAAGCCTGCACTTTGGAGGTTAGTTGAAACGCAGCGTCTGTATGTGCCACCCATCAAGTGAGCGCAGATGACCGATGCTAAAATGCTAAGCTAAAAATACAAATAACAGAATTCTGATGTGATGTTGCTAAAATGCGGCAAGCAAACTGGAACACGTGTTGTGTTTACGTGCGCTCTTGTGTGTCCGTCACACACCATCCGTGACACCACACCTCCGCCATCGTCCCTGTCCCAGCGAAGAACTGCAGGTCGCTTTGTCCAATTGTCAGTCATCCTGATCTCATCAATCAATGTTATTGGCACTGTTAAAACGCCGGGGCAGGAACTATGGACCAAACTATGGGCCGTGAATGGCTGTATATGAAACATAGTTGTGTTTTTATTTGTTTAAACCTCCAGCATACGTCTTTTTTTCTGTCCTGTCGCCCCCCCACTCCAGGCCTGTCAGAACGGCAACTCGCAGCATCTGGAGCACCTCCTCTTCTACGGGGCGGACTCGTCCTCCCAGAATGCTTCTGGAAACACTGCCTTGCACATCTGTGCTTTATATAACAAGGTGCGCTCTGACACTTTTCAACAGAACACAACAGTGTTTCCTACAGGCCTGTAATCTATATGTGGTGGGGTGGGGGGGACTCGCCATATTGGGAACAATGAGCCCTCCAGACCTGGTGCATATGAGGTGTGGTAAGAAGCAGAGTTCCGGTGCCATCTACTGTACGGAGTTGGAAAAGACTCTCATTACGTGTTTATGATGGCGGGTAAGCAGGTTGAAGCAAGTCTATATGTGGAGGGTCGCCAAAAGGACATGTGGGGAACATTTGGTACATCTGTAGACTTCCGCTGCAACGGCTGTGTATGACATGCATGCCTTAAATAAAGTACACAATATCTGACATGAAGTACACATTTATCTTTAATGGTACTAAATGTCTTTTATCCTAGGAAAGCTGTGCACGAATCCTGCTCTACCGAGGAGCAAGCAAAGACACAAAGAACAACAGCGGCCAAACGCCCTTTCAGGTAATCTCAGGATGATTATTATTTGTGTTTGAAGTTAATGTCACTTTAATCATGATTTGGATGGGAAAAGATTCTGTTTTTTTTTAATGCTGAATCGCATCCAAGCCCGTTGCTGCCAACTCGCTTGGTGCTGCAGTTTGTATTTTAGGTGTGAAATCCTCATTTCCTCAGGTGGCCGTCATGTCGGGTCATTTCGAGCTGGGGGAGATCATCAAAAACCATCGGGACACAGATGTGGGTAAGTCGTCATAACTACTGAAAGACAGGCCTTAAGGGAACCTTGGTTAGCGTCATTCATTTCTTCAAAAAGTTGGACTCTAACCGAAACAGGTGCTAAATCCAACTTGATTCCTGGTGACACCACCTTCCTTTTTCTCACCTCAATCACCCAAAGGGACGTGAACAAGGTTTCAAAATAAAGAAAGACCCTGCTGACTATGCTGAGGGTCAGTAAAAGAACAATCTGAGGCTTGAATATGGCCCTCGGGCCACATTGTGGACACACTAGTTATAAGAGAGGCAGGTTCTCCTTCTACTGCCATCCTTATTGGATGTCATTTTATTATAAGTATCAGCATCAAATGTAGCACGAAGGCCTTCTGCCTCGCTGGTGTTTTTTCACCGTTAAAACGGCGACAAAGTGTGTCTGAAAGCGTGATCTCACTTTCCCACTCTGGTACGCCCACTGTCTCTGTCCTGGCGTAAGTACGGTATTGCCGAATATCAAGAGAATCTTGTTTTTTTTTACCAGTTCCCTTCGTGGAGTCTCCAAAGTACGCCCCCCAGAGGCGAGAGAGCACGCGCACCCTGACCGTGCCCCACCCACACCCTTTCCTGCGAGCCAACAGCGACAGCAGCATGAACCTACCAGACTGGATGGCCATGCCCAACTCTCTGAGCACCAACATCGTCTCCGTGCAGGTACTGACCAGAAGGTCCTGGGAACCAAGGACAAGGAATGTTCCATGGGAATGTGATGTCTGCGTCTCGCAGGGATTCAAACACACTGGAACCATACGCAGCTCCAGCAGTCCCAGGGGGGCCAGGACACGCTCTCCTTCCCGAGGCAGGATTGGAGACAAGGAGGATCGCAGCCGACAGAGTCGGAAACAAGGGTGAGAGGACGGTCATTTGTCATTTTATGTGATGATGCAATCTCTAAAGTCCAGAGGTGGACCTCTGGTGGTCGCTTTGGGTGGAAAGTCTGGCGTGCTGGTCGCCAGTCATTCAAATGCCAAAGCGGCATTTTGCACATGCCTCCATGAAGTGGGTCACCAGGAGGTTTGAGTTCTATGTGCTTCCAATGCTCCATCCACTCAGGCCCCCTCCTGCCGGCACCGCCACCCAAACAGCAGGCCAGCGGCGACGCCTGTACAGCGCCGTGCCCGGGCGTGTCTTTGTGGCCACCAGATCGCACTCGGCCCAGGGAGAGCGGGAAATCAGCTTCAGCAAGGGCGACCGGGTGAAAGGTGAGTGCGTTCGGAGGTCGAACCCGAGCCCGAGGGTCTGCTCGTCGCCATGAATCGAACCAGGCGCTCGGGCTCTAAAAACAACAACATCTTTAACCTTTCAAATATGTCGATCCCATGCTCCTCACGACACCGGCGTTGGCGAGCTCGGGGAACTATTTCAGCGCTGGGATTTAATTAGAACTTTTATGGCACCATTTAGCCATGTGATGAAGTAGCGGCTGCGTCCCAGATACCACAGACCTACTTGGGGGGGCAGGGAGCACAGTTTGGTCCCCTGCAGTGCCTAGCATCCAAAAACAATAGAGGAAGACCAAAGAGGAGGTTTATGGATGCAGTGAAGGAGGACATGAGGGTAGTTGGTGCAGATGCAGAAGACAGGCTTGGATGGAGGAGATGGGTTTGCTGTGGCGCCCCCTGAAGGGAAAAGCACAAACAGAAAGAATAATAATAATAATATTGCCATGAGATGTAGGGCAGATATCATGGCGCTGTTCAATCACTTCAACCCCCCTCCAGACTCCAGCCAGTTGTGCCCCCCGCCCCGCACAATCCAAATGTGTTGAGTTGAACCGGAGTCCAAAAGCACAACGGTGAGCAAGGAGACGGTAGCAAAGTGCCACGTCCTGATGTGTGTCCACTTTGTCCTAACACGAGTGTAAGGTCTCTGTGTGTGTTTGTATTCAATGTCTGCAGGTATGAATATGTGTGTGTTTGTGAGTGAGTCTAAGGTGTCGCCAGGTATGTATGTCTTGGTGAGTATGTAGGCTTGCATGTGTGTCTGTCGTCCATTTTGTCCGTTTACTGATGTCACCCTCGTCTTTGCCGTAGAGCAGGGGGTGTCCAAACCTTTACCCGGCCAGGGGCCGCGTGCGGAAACATTGATGGGCGGCGGCCACTTGGCTTCGCGGGCCACACTTTTTACACAAGTGCGGGAATTGGAACACAGCCATTTTGCCTATTAAAGATGAAAATAAGACTTTTTTTTCACTTTGTCAGTAATTTATGTTAATGATGATGATGATAATAATAATAATAATGCAGGTAAAATGTCTCCTTGCTTCATTCCGCCTCTGTCAAGTGTTAAGATTTCTCACTTTGTTTGGCGGTTCTTGAAGTCACCATAGTTGCTGTGTGATGCTAAAGTCAATCAATGTTATCATTTATTATTAGCTTGGAAAAGTGAGAGCAAGCGGTGTCAAAAATCGACATTTTTAGTAAATCAGTAACTTGCTGATTTTTTTTGGTTGGTGTGGAACATCACTCCCGCCAAAAATGGGGATCTAATTTAATATCTACCGACGTCGCTCATTAATAATGAATTCATTTTATTTTTCACAATAAGGCACTGAGCTGCAAGTCGGAAATGGCCCCCAGGCCAGATTTTGGACACCCCTTGTTGTAGCTTTATGTGTGTTTGGGTGGTTTTGTGGTTGAGTTCTCTACTTGATGCTGTTCTCCCACTACCCCCCCGCCCCCCTCTGCTCCTCCCTAGTGCTGAGCGTTGGCGAAGGTGGCTACTGGGAGGGGACGGTCCGCGGACGCACCGGCTGGTTCCCCTCCGACTGTGTGGAGGAAGTGATGCTTCGAAGTCAAGACGCCCGATCAGGTTAGCTCGTCACTGGCCGCTTCTCCTCCACTGTCACATGACACACGCATGATCTAACACGCAACGTTTGTTTCTGGGGTTGTTCCAGAGAGCCGTGGCGAGCGGGCCAAGCGTTTGTTCCGTCACTACACCGTGGGGTCCTACGATAGCTTTGACGCTCCCAGGTAAGTGGCAAGTCTTCCTGTAAAGGGCCAAGGAACTGGCACCAGCAGGGTTTGGATTTCTTCCTGGTCCTGGCACAGCGCCACCAACTGTTTTTTTTATGTCACATGTGTCCTTTTGTGAGGTTGCGCTGGAGTGCTACGCTAATCTTGTTTGCACTGACGCTTCCTCCTCCTGGTGGAGTGTTTGGACACGCAGCACATGCTGGGAGTCACTTTGTCACGCCGCCTGTGATTTGATGTGTTGTGACCGTGTGTCGCGGGACTCAATGACGTCCCCCGGAGGGCGGGAAGAAGCTGTCGGAGGCTCACCAGAATTTGCGGGGGCCGACTGGGCCAGCTGCTCACTTGACCTTAAAGGTGCTGTCTGCCTTGGTTAGGTACTGTGTGTCAGGAGGTACGAGCCTCAGAATGTGCCGCTAGCATTATAGCCCGCCTTCTTCCTGCTGTGACGTTGTAAGCCACCAAACACGCACACGCTAGTTATGTCTATGGTGTGTATGTTATGCTGTTTGTTCATATACTCGTCTGGTTGGTGACAGTGACGTCTCCACAAGCCTATGAAGTGCTTGTGGCAATCTAGAGTTACGCTGCCCTCTACTGGACAGAGTTGTTACTACACTACACTTCACTCAGTTGGGACAGATCAGCTTAATGCAGCTTAATGCAGCCCACAGCATATTCGATAAATATAATTCCACATGAAAATCTTTTTAAAAAATGTTTTAATATATGAGAAAGAAACGTATGAAGAAAGTTGAAAATTAGGCTGTGGAATAAGTAATAATGTTTAGTCCTAATATGATGAATGAATAAATTAATTCATCATTAATTATGAGATGCAAATTTACAAGACGAAAGTTGAAATAGTTGGAATAAAAAAAGCCCCAGCAGACACAGGAAAAAGCAGCTGTAATTTCACAAGAATAAAATCGAAATTTTCAGAGGACATTAATGAGAATAAACCTCTATTATGAGGAAAAATGGATAGAGTTGAAATATTAAAGAATTTTTTTATGAGAAAAAAACAAAATAATGTACAGTATTTTTGGTAAAATTAGGTTAGTTCTAATATTATGGGAATACAGTCAAAATATTTTGGCAATAAAATCATAATTGGAAAAAGTTTGGACACCCCTGTCGTAATATGAGTGAGGCTCTGCCTTAAGGCTTTTTTTAAAGAATGGATGAGAGAAACTCCTCATTACCTGCCCCCCCCTTCCCTTCCAGGCCTTGTCCCTGGTATTTCATCCTCCATCTGGTCCCCATGGTTCTTCTTCCCTCTCCCGCTAAGTGTGTTTGTGTCTGGCCGCTGCACACAAGTCATATTTTATTGATTAAAAGCTTCCCATCATCATGGATAATTAAAGATGCAGCTTTTAAATGGTTTTTCTGGCTGCCGTCACACGGGTCAAACACCTCGCCCGTCCCTCCTCCTGCCATCCGTGACCATCTCAGCATCCCCGCATTGTTTTTAATTTATCCAACAACCCCCTAAGTTCTTTTTAATTTTCCCACTGCCACCCACCCTCCCCCCGTGGTGTCTCCATCTGGAGGTCACGACGCGAAGGGCAGGTGAGGGAAAGAAGGTGTTGTGTGTTTGCAGTTGGGCGATAATTCACATGCTCCACACGTGCACACGCTCCATCCTGACTCTGCAGACCAATGCAACAATACTGCTTCTTTTTGAAGGGAGGAATCACAAAAGCCAGCCTGAAGATTCCCGTTTTGCACTTGTTGCCTGGCTTCCCAGCCGTACGTATGTGACGCTTGGAGCCAGGAGAGGGCAGCACAGCACAGCACAGGAAAGCCATGGCGTCCATCCCCACTGTCTGACTTAAGGATGCCAAGGGTGGCTGTCGGCTCCAACGGCAGGAAAACGTCCCTGGTGATGCTCATTTACTCCGCCGTTGTTTACAAAGCGCGCCGTCCACAAAAATACCAGCCCAGGGGTCCGGGTGCCCATTGGCCATGTGCCCGCCGTGCCAGATGGCCGCCCCACCCCTGGCCATCATGCAGCTGTCAGTGCAGATCGGCTTGAACCACCATGAAGTGGAACCGTAATGGCCGCCGGCTGTCGGGTGCGAGGGGCTCGTGCACGTGGCTGCGTTCCGCTGTGAAGAAGCGAGGGGCCGGACGCTGCTGACGGCCATTGAATCACGTGGAAGACGCAAAGAGACAATGAAATTGGGAATATCTTATGAGGGACAGACTCCGAGCATTCCAGTCAATGTAAGCCAAAAAAAACAAAACATGGCGGGGGTGACGGACTCCATGACAAATATTTCAACATCATTTCACTCGCAACAATCCTCGGCAAGAACAACAAAACCTTTTTTGGCATTCAAGTTGATGCTAAATACAAACGGCCATTGTTTCTATCAGGGGTGGCCAAAGTGTGGCTCACGGGCCGTTTTTATTGGCCTGCGGTAAAGTCAAAAATACATTGAACTCATTAAATCCCAGAAATGTTCATAATGATACCTTTTGACCGACCTCGGTTAACCTTAAGGGGGGGGCTCCACCATGCGACTTCTCCTAACCCGGAGCAACATTAAGGTCGTCGTGCATGTGAATCTTCAGATAATCATCGACCGCCACGCACACGCACACACTCATCGCTCGTAGGCAAAGATGCGCGCCTCCAATGATATCTTTGCCAACATTTGTGATGAGGAGTAGCGATTATACGCATGATCTCAGGCGCAGTCTGTTCATCCCCCCAGCGAGCCCGCGTGAGATCATTTTGGGGCCAACAGCAGGTCAGATAAGGACGTTGGAGGACAGATTGATGCTCTGCTGCTTTGACAACTTCACAAAGGTGGCAGTCGCGTACTGACCCCCCCGTCGCAGATGAACTACAGTCGGACTCCATCTGTCCCTCAAGGTACAATCCGCACTTTGGTCCTCCAAAGGGATCGTTATTGGATTCCTGATGAACTACTGGTGCCCTGTCTGATTCCATACACTATACTGTACGGAGAAAAACAAACTAGTGGCCTAGTGGTTGGCTTGTCGGCCACACAGTAAGGAGATGGAGTTCAAATCTCTGTGGAGCTTGCATGTCCAGGTATTCCAAGGGTAATCCGGTTTCCTCCCACATTCCAAAAAAAAAGGTTAAGGGTTAACTGGAACGTAATGGGTCCCTCGGAGTCAGCTGGGATAGGCTCCAGCATACCCGTGCAACCCTAATCAGGATTCGATGGCGGCCATCCAGTCTATCTCAAGTTGTGGGTGTGTACCAGGGTTGGCGGTGATTGGGCTAAACGCCTTAAAGTGGCGGTGCAGCCGTGTGAGGAACTTCCAGTGTTTTCAACTTTTGGTGGTAAATTTTATCGCCATGGCAACACAGATGATTGCCACCCAGCTACAGTGATACACAACATGTGGGCGTTCTCTGTACGGTTGGTCCTGCTGAATATGGTAAATGATAAGTATGAGGAATAACAGGATGGCCTGCACGGCTGCAGACCCGTGACTATGTAGAGCCGCTCTGCCGGGAAGACTTTTGGGAATCTTTGAATTAAGATTCAGGGACAACTAAGGACTGCCGTCCAACCGATTAAGCGCACAAAAGCAACAATGCCTTGAATGCATCACGCCAGTCTCTTGAACCTTGGACGGAAACACAAAGCCCGGCATCGGAGCCCAATTCCACTCCCCGGATCGGTGTCCAAATTAGCTTTGAAAGATCTCCGCCGTGGTGCTCGGGAGAGACAAAGAGACCCCCAGATGGCGGCTTGATATGACTTCATAGTCTGATTGTCATACCGCAGAGTCCTTGACGCTTGGCTGGAAGCCGTCCAAGCGCACGCACACACGGCATACCTGGAGATGAGCAATTATGTTTCACTTCGTCGTCCCCCCCCACCCTCTTCACTCTCTCCTGAAGATAAACAATTGTTTCACTTTGTTGACACACCCCCAAACCCCCCCTCGCCTTCATTCATGCACTCTGTCTCTCCTCACACATGCTACACGCACGCACGCTTGTGCGGCGAGGGAAACGGCGAGGCGGTGATGTGAGAGGAGGAAAGACGAGAGCTGCGATGGTTGGAGAGATGAGGACAACATAGGCGGGGTGGGGGGGTGAAGGAGTAAATGGATGGAGGACAACTTGGACGTTTGTGGTTGGCGGCTCGGACTGAGAGATGATGTGAGTCCCCGTCCCCCCTTCGCCCCCGTCCCCTCGCCCTCTCACTAACGGTTTGTTTATAGCTAATTTGCATGTTGGGGGAAGGAGGACGTCTGGGTCCTTTAAAAGTGCACGTGGGATCACTCCAGCCCGGGTTGGTCGTGTTGCATCACCACGGTCCCTTGATGACTGACGGCTGCCAATCAGGTGGGAGGGGGGGTGGCATCTTCATGATGAATGGGACGCATGGCAGCGACGCGAGCACACGAAGGTGTTGATTGAATACATGCGTATTTGCACGGCGGCCCCGCCCCCTCTTGTTCTCAAACCCAGTTACCTCTCGCCAAATGATCTCCCTCCTTCCTTAAGCCGCCTCCCCTCCCCGTGCTCCTCTCCTCTCCGCTCCTCTCCTCCCGCCCCCTCCCCTCCCTGTCGCAGCCAACGCAGCTTCTCGCTTGCTCGCCTCCCTGTTTTAAGCATGAAGGGGCTGGGGGAGTGCGGCCCTCTCCTCCCGCTCCCTTCCTCCTCTTCTCTCTCCTCTTCCTCTCCTCCTCCTCCTCGCCTCTCGTGGCTCGCGCTCGCTGCCGTCTCGCAGGACGACGAGAAGGAGAGGGAGGGGAGGAAATGGCGATGGGGGCATGCGGCGAGGAGGATCTCTCCCGCTCCCTCTCCCTCTCCTCCTCCTGGCCGATGCTGGGCCCCGTGAATCGGAGCATCTGGTTCATTTACAGGTACCCGCCTGGCTTTTAACCCCCCCCCCCCCCCCACCCCCGAAGCTCCGTAGCCGGAGGGGGGGGGGCCGTCATGCATGCGCGTCGTGGCCGGAATGTGTTTCGGCGGTGTGGGGATGCAGAGGTGGCGTCGCACGTGTGCGCGCGTTTAGCTCAATGAACATGCGTGTCGGCTTTCGGTCGCTCTCGGCACGCGCCCTGCTTTGACGCGGCTCGTGCTCGCCGCTCTCACTGCTCTCTGGATTCATTACATGTGGTGGACACGCGTGTGCACGTGTGTGCACGCGTGGTCATGTTTGTGTCCTCAGTGCACAGATTGTTGACAGTCTGCCTGTGTGTGTGTGTGTGTGTGTGTGTGTGTGTGTGTTGTGGTATGTTTTCATTGCACGTGAGCCTCAAATCTGACCACAGCTTTATGTCAAACCAAGGAAATCACACCTAGTCTATTCCAGGACGTGATTGTTGCAGGAATTTAAATAATCACGTCCCGTGGTAGCATCGATTGGCTTGGAGGTGAAAAAAGAAGTACTACACATAACTACTTTAAACCATAAAAATGTGCTACTTTTTGCTGTGTTTTATTTCCCTTGTATGGTTCATCATCAATGATATGCTTGGGAAAAGTTATACCCACTCGAAAACACACACTTGGCAATCCATGCTAGGTCTTGCTTGACTCCATTCCAGAGTCTCCGAGCGTGAGCACTTTGTCTTACGTCTTATTATGCCGATTATTGTAATAACCCTGCTCAGTAGATATGAGGCTAAATGGAGTAGTGCACCGTATTCATTGACATTTTAGGTTGACTTCAGAGTTTTTGTTTGACGGCTAGATCTTCCCTTCTGTGGGTTGAAGGTTCATTCATACGTTCATTTACACGTACTACACATTATGATGGGTCTGTCTGTGAACGGAAACAGTCGGTGGCGTCGTAGCTCTGCTTCTGAGCACCTGAACCTGGTCTGCCAGAGAATAAGAAGATGTAGCAGGAGGAAGCAGCATTGTCAGCTATGTTTGGGAATGTTCAGACCCTTCTGGAGCAGCCCTTTCTTGTCCTGTTGAACACTTTGGGCTCTTCGAGCTGTGGGTGCTGGTGTGCCCCCCCCCCTTTAAAAGTACTCACTTGCGTCGCCATCTTGCTTGTGACTAAAACAAAACAAAAAAAAAGTGACAGAAGAAAGTTGATTTGTATTACTATTATTTGTATTATTATTATTATTATTATTATTATTAACATATTCGAACTTTTGCACATGCATGGCAGAAAGTGTTGTCATGGTACTATTTTGATCATGACGTTGGACGATACAAACGGTTGTAGTGGTATGTTGTGTAAAACTGCAGTGTTTGATGCAAGCGGCCTTTTCGAGGGCGTCACCCCAACGAGCCATTGGACCCCTCGAGGTGCAACAAGGTACTTTTATTTTGTGAGAGCGAGAGGAGTCGGTCCTGCTTGCTTGTTGTTTGTCTGAGCTGTGCTTGCGGCACTGCAACGCTGCTCTGATTCTAATGCGAGAGCGAGAGAGCGAGAGAGAGGGAACAAGCGTCTGGGTCTGGAAAGCTGAGGGATGCGGAGCATATTGAAGAGCCTGCTACACTAAGTCTCTCTGATCCACACTTGTGTTCAGTGACGACGTGGACTTTGTAGGACCGGCAGTAGGACTTCTGGGAGGTGTTTGTGCTCTTTCTCAAGCACAAAACCCAGGCACCCATGACTAACTCCACTGTGGGCAGGGTTGGACACCTGTTGGTTCTGCCCCCTGCTGGGTGGGAGTTGGTGTCGCGTGCAGAGAATCTGCCAAAGCTGATCAGCAAAATCTTTTCAGTGGACCGATGCTGGGATCCGCTCACATACTTAGCTCCCTTTTGTGTCTGGATGACATAATAAAACATTACTCTTTTACAATAATCTCTGTGTGCTGCTCCTCCAGAGTCCTAATCCCCGCTTTGAGGTGGATCGCAGACAACTGAATTAAAAAACACGAGAGCGGACTTTGTGAAACAGAACTCTGCTGATTTGGCTTCTGTGGAGGAAATAAAAATCCTTCAAAAAGTGTACGACATCAATGCAAACATTTCCTTGCCTAGTAACTGGTGATTTAGTCATTCTGTCTTGTCTTTTCCAGTGACAAAAAAAGATTGTGTGTGTGTGCGTGCGTGTGTGTGTGTTGAAAGATGACAGCACTAACAAAGACTCTTGTCAGATGCTTTCACAGCCTGCAGAGACTGTAACGCTCCCAGATGAGTGCGTGAAAGATCACGGACAGGAAGTGAGATCAGACGGATCTCTGGCACAGGCGGGAAAGTGGGCGGGGCTGTGGAGGCGTGCCAAAGTGTTTGAGAGCGGCTGTGACATCTCTTACACACCATTGGTACCGTTCTGATGCACCGGACTGGGTGGTTGTTGTCATACACCTTAGTAGGGTGCATGTCGTGGTGCATTCAGGTACTTTATACCGCCATGGTTCTTTTGCTACAGCGGAAGCTCTGTGGTCCGTCACAAAAATATTAATAGTCTGTTCCAGGGTGAAAGTGTTACCATCATGAGGTCAGTTTTATCTGCCATCCAAGAAGGCCCCTAAACAGCCCCTCCATTCACTGGGGGGGCACGACCAGCTACAAGCGCACGTTCGCTTTCGCTTAGCGAGCCAGCATCACTCTCGCGCTGTAGTCATCTCACCCTGTTGCATGTTTCGCAAGAGTGCGCACGGGGTGCACGTTGCTGGCTGTCAGTGACTAATGGCCCGCCATTACTTGGCTTGGCTCGGGCGTCAACTTTTCCCTGCTAGCAAGCGGCGGCATTATACGCCAGCATCTGTAGTCTAATCGATAGATTGCAATGGGAAGCGGCTGTGATGTCTGCAGTATGTTGTGATGTCATTTGCAAACCTTCTCCAGCGAGGCCAACATACATCAATGTATGCTAAGGCGGAGATTCCCAACTGCTGGGTCCAGGAAAATATCTTGCATAAAATGTACAAAAATAATCTTGCGCTTTTATTCTGAAGGGGGTTTAGTTGTCTTTAATCTATAGCAATAACGACTGTATGTTAAGAACTGTTTCTTTCAACAGGACCAGAATGTACTGTAACCTTCGCTAGTGATGTCATCATGGAGGAGGGGGCTCTGTCTCCATGTGACCCGTGTCCTCTCTTCCAGTGACTACATAATCAAGGAGAAGACGGTGCTTTTGCAGAAGAAGGACAGCGAGGGTTTTGGCTTTGTGCTGAGGGGGGCCAAAGGTGAGGAAGAACCACTGCAAACAGCAAGAAATGGACCACCCACCCGGCGCCCCACTAACACGCAACACTTGTATGACGTCTCCAGCTCAGACTCCCATTGAGGAGTTCACCCCCACCCCCGCCTTCCCCGCCCTGCAGTACCTGGAGTCGGTGGATGAGGGGGGCGTGGCCTGGCGAGCCGGTCTCAGGATGGGGGACTTCCTCATAGAGGTACCGCCCCACCGCCGCCGCCGCCGCCTCAGAACTCCCCAAACCACCGCTCGGTCATTTGCAGGTCAACGGTCAGAACGTGGTGAAGGTCGGCCACCGGCAGGTCGTCAACATGATCCGGCAGGGCGGCAACAGCCTCATGGTCAAGGTCGTCATGGTGACCCGCAACCCCGACATGGAGGAGGGCGCTCGGAAGAAAAGTAAGCGGATCGGGGGGTCTGCGTTTTCAGTAAGTGACCTCCTGTGACCCTCTCCTGCGTTTGCAGTCCCCCAGCAGAGCAAGAGGCTGAGCACCCCCGCCATCGCCCTGAGATCCAAGTCCATGACCTCGGAGCTGGAGGAGATGGGTGAGAAAAGGCTTAAACGGGGAGCTTTACAACCGACACGGCTGGTGCGAAATGCAGAACGTGTGAAGGAGACTTCTGACAGACGTCTTGCCGTCGTCGATGGAGAACCCGGCTGTCAATCAAAAGGAAGGGGAACACATTTCACTCTCCTCGCCAACATTGATATGTTTGTTTTCACGCCCAGCAGGTATAAAATTATTGGGATAAGTAAAGTTGTTCCACCTCTGTTGCCATGGCAACCACCACATTGATGCTGGTTCTATTTGCGGCAAGAAAGTAGGCGGGGAAGTGTGCGTCCAGGGTCAGCGTCCCCGTTTTGTGTTATTTATGTTCATTTGTTGTTGGGGTTTTATTTCGTATTTTGGTACCGCTCCTTCATCTCACTTTTGAGATGTAATATGCAATGTCGCTCACTTCCACTTACTCGCCATCTTCCCGCGCACGTCAAGGTCGGCGTGCAGCCGTATCGTGCTTATTTAACGCATTAGAATTCATTTAGCTGCGACGCCTATTAAACTCTGTCACCCCCGTGATTGGCGCAGTGTCCCGGTTCACCTCGGAAGACACACGGCGCCTTCATGCAAGGCGCGCATTAGCATGGAAACCACGCCGCCGGGCGCTCGTTACTGTCCTCCTCCTTCTGTGGTTGAGCCGCCGTGTGGGAACGTAGCGATAGACGGAGGTCGAGAATCGCTTTTGAGGTTTTGCCTTAACCGCTGCTGTCTTTTTGTCTTTTCGTGTCCTCGTGGTGGCGTCCTCACATGTCGACAGTGGAAAGAGGTGGGCGTCCTTCCTTTCACCGTGAATAAATGTGTATTAGCAGTGTTGTTGTTCTCTTCAGCTAATTCTGCTCCAGTTTTTTTCACACAGCAAAGTGCATGTCACACTCCAGGGAATGTTATTAGTATTCCCTGTAACAATGCTGTCATGCTCTTGCCGACACAAAGTCTCCTTTTGTCCTCCTCGCAGCTGCTACCCCTTGGAAAAAGAAGTCAGGTAGACTCGTCTCCACTCTGCTTAACTTGTGGGACTTTAACCCGAGTGACTGGACTTTTTATTTCCCCTTCAGAATTTGAGTCCTCCCAGGTCGCAGAGAAGAAGAGAACAGTCTATCAGATGGCTTTAAGTAAGGCCTATCATCTTCATGTGTCCGATTCCTCGTCCCGTCATCCAACTCCATCCACTGTGTCCTTTTCCAAACGTTGTTGCAGCCATTTTTTTGCTGTCCCTTTATCTGTTTCATTGTCCCGTCTTCCTCTTTCTCTCCTTCCTCCCCGTTCGTCTCTCCTTCCTGTTGCTCTCAGATAAATTAGATGAAATTCTTGCAGCAGCTCAGCAGACAATCAGCACCAATGAGGCCCCGGGGATGCGGGCGCAGGGGCCAAAAAGAGACAGGGGGCGAAGTTTCTACAGCAACGAGGTGCGCGATACATCAAATATACCCATGTGTCAGTCATAACTGTCAGTCACTTGTTGCTTTTTACAGCCAAACTTTACAGACCAGACCGGCTTGGGGGTGGCACCATCCAGCCTGGGTCTGGGCTACGATCGTGGCCAGTACGCCTCCGGTCACGGCCCACAGCACGGTATGCTGCGGCAGAAGTCCATCGGTGAGGCCGTCTTTTTTTTTTTTTTTTTGTCTGCCTGTCTGTCTGTCGTTTGGACTTGCTGGAGGTCCACACTGTGCTGGTCTGTGTGTCTGGGGACACCCCCCGTGTTTGTCTCCAGAGTCAAATGTTTTGTCTTGCTGGAGCCACCTGTCTAGAATAATATGAGTCTAATAGCACCCTGTTGGTTTTGGGCTGCATTTTAATGCTATTTCACCACCCGTGCTTATTATTGCATCGTGTACCTCGCCTGAAACGATGGCCTATGCTCTGATCCAAAGCAGAGATTGTGTTGTTTTGTCGGTTATAACAAACGGCATTTGAACACTGACTTGTACAGACAGACCAGGTCAGCAGGTAGATGGACAGGCAGATGAAGACGGACACCCTCACCGATGTGTTTGGCTGACTTTTGTTTTAACTCCAGTCGTCCAACAAAACGTAAACTGATAAATGACACCAACATTTCATGCGATCTGAAACGTCCTCGTCTTTTGTGGCTGCAGGGGTGCCCGAGGAGGAGAGGCAGTTCCTGCATCCTCCAGCCATGAAGTTTGCTCGCAGTCTGTCAGTGCCCGGGCCGGATGACATCCCACCCCCGCCCACCACAGCCCCGCCGGACCCTCCCTTCTCCTCCGCCCCTCCCCTCGGTTGGAGAGCCAAGTCGTCTCAGCAGCCCTCCGTGTCCCAGTCCACAGCCACCTCGTCACACTACCAGCCCTATTCCCAGGCAGTACACTTCACTCATCTGGGCCGGGAGAGGACTGCCGGTCCCAGTGCCGCCCCCGCTGGCGGAACAGCAGCGGACCACTCAACTTTCTATTCCCACGTGGGCGCCCACACTGTCCAAAGCAGGACTGCCACACGCAAGGTTTCATATACCGGGGAGACTGCTGGAGGGGTGAAAGCAGCGGGCCTCAGGAGAGGCTACAGCAGCGCCGTCCCGCCATCCTCCATTGCAACCGTCATGCCACAGCAACAACAGACAGGCCCGAGCCAACCACAGCGAGCAGAGCGCAGTGCAGCAGGGGGTCCTAAAGGGGGCGCCCGGAGAGGCAAGGGTCCCCTGGTGAAACAATCAAAGGTGGAGGACCTGCGCTCGGGTCAGGGCACACTAGGGGGCAAAGTGGAGAAAAGCTCCATCCCAATCCCCACCATCATCGTCAAGGCCCCCTCCACCAGCAGCAGCGGGCGCAGCAGCCAGGGCAGCAGCGTGGAGGCGGATGCGCCCACATCAGGGGAGGTGGACGAAGCCAAATCCCCCCATAATCAAGCTCCACAGCCCCCCGCACCGCCCTCCATCCCCGCACCCCCGCCTCCATCATTGCCGTCCATGAGAGCCCAGGACGGGCTGGACTTCACCAGCCAGTTTGGAGCAGCTGTTGTCGGTGCGGCTCGCAGAGACCGCGAGCGCTTTCACGAAGCCCGAAGAAAGAGCGCCTCCTTGTTCATGTCCGCTGAGGAAGACGTGGGTCTCGGGGGCGAGGGTCTCGGAGGACTAACACGGACTCATGTGTCACAGCAGCAACTTAACACGCAAGAAAGTTCTTCTTCCAAGCTCAGACCATCAAAGTCCATCGATGAGGGCATGTTCTCCGCCGACACCTTCATCCACCACACCCGCAGCATGCCTCCAGCCTTTGGCTTGCCCGAGTACTCCTCATCTGCCCTGGACTATCAGCCCAAGTCTGTGCCTGCTGACCTGTACACCACCGCAGGAAGGCAGCCGCCGTCCTCCTCCACCACGTTCATTCACCCCCTAACAGGAAAGGCTCTCGACCCCACATCGCCGCTAGGCCTTGCCCTGGCGGCCAGAGAGCGCGCTCTGCGGGACGACACCAGGTTAAGAAGGGGGGCGGAACACCCATTCATCCGCCAGATGTCCAATGTGGTCTTCCCTTCGTCTTCTGTCACCTCACAGCCAGTGTCGTCCTCCGCCCAGTCCTCCAGCTCCTACTTGGTCACCTCCTCTTCCCTTGCCGCCACCACTCCTTCTGTCGGACGGCCACCCTCTCCAAGAATCCTCAGAGGAGTTGGGGGCGTGTGGGGTGAGGAGGGCGGAAGCGGAGTGGAAAGAGATCGCGAAGGGGGAGGAGCCCGTGAGGGGCTAAGAGTACGCTTCTCAGAAGACAAAACGGTCCACACGCACCACTACCAGTCTCAGCCATATCAGCCCAGCTACAAGGAGCGGGAGCGGGACAGGTCCAGGGAGCGGGAGGCCTCCAGGGAGCGAGAGCGGGAGAAAGAGAGGGAAGGTTACATGAGGCGAGCGGAGCAGGTCGCTAACGAGCAGGCATCCCAGCATCCTCGGCGACCCCCGTTTATCAGGATGGAAAGTCAAACTGACGCCTACATCTTGTCCCACGCGACTCCCTCTACCGCCAGCACTCAACAGGCGGTGAACACCACTGGGAACACTGGGTCCGGCCTGATGGTTCTTCCTCCACCCGCCCCTTCTGTGGACGCAGACGATGAATTTGTCTATGCTGACCCCCTCCCCCCTCCATTGGAGTTTGCTAACAGCTTTGACAGGGGCGCTCCAGGGTACTCTCAACGTCGGCCTCTCCCCACGGTGAGCTCCGCCCAACAGAGGGCGCCACCTCCTCCGCCTCCCCCGCCACCTCCCCCGCCTCCACCCGCCCAAAAAGAACTGTTTGGAAGTGCGTTTCCCGCTCACACGCCCCTGCCCTCTCCCCAGGCGGGGGACTCCACGGCCTCCAGCCTCACCTCTTACGACAGCGAGGTGGCTAATCTGACTCAGTCCGCTCCTTCTCCCTGCCAGACGTCACCCAACCCGCCTCCTCCCCCCTCACCCTCTACCCTGCACCCCGCATCAACTAGCAGACCCCCGCCACCCCCTTCAGTCTCGCCGCCACCGCCTCCCGGCTCCTATCACAGACCCTTGTCCGTGTCGCATCCCCACCACCTGTACAACAGCACACACGCTCCAGGACGCTCCTCGCCCACTCCTCCCCCGCTCACTGTAACGCCTCCCCCTGCCTATAGGGGGCCCCCAGCACTTTCTTCCACTGCTGCCACCTCCGCCCCTCTGCGGGGCACCGACTCATTTTCCACGACCACAAGCTGTGCCGCTACAACCACCGCTGCTGCCACAACAAGCACCTCCACTCAGCTCTACCATGAGCGAACGCACACCACATACGCCACCCCCTCCCCCTCCACCGCCACGCACAGGGCCGGAGAGCGCCATCGTCCTCCCCCCACTGCCAAGAAGGGAGAATCCCAGGAGACTGTGGTGGACTCTGGCATAGAAGAGCTGGACAGCCGCAGCAGTAGCGACCACCACCTGGACAGCATCTTGGCTAACGTTCGGGGGGACAGGCTAGACCGAGGCGAGAGGGGGGGAGGGCGGCTAGCGGGTGGGACGGTTGAATCGGGGGAACGTGGGGATTTTCTCGAGTCTTACATGAGCTACCTGGACGGTCAAACCTTTGAGATGCAGAATGCCACGGCAGCAGCCTCCACCTACCCAAAAAGCAGCAGGTTCAGGGAGGGGGGTCGCAGCGGTGAGCTTCATAGACAGACCAGCACTGCCCCCGCCTCCTTCCACTCCCACAGGCGAAGAGTTGAACCAGAGGAGGAGGTCGAGGAAGGGGGCGCCACAGAAGATGAAGGCGGGCAGGACGGGTACGGGGTGAGGGACATGCAGAGTTTGGGACGTCCCAGCTCGCCTTATTTTGACCGCCCACGCACACCTGAGATGAAACCTCTCTGGGCTGAGGGCCAGATGGGCGGTGAGGCTGGGGGCCAATTCGGGGCACTTTTAGAGGGGAAGAAGGTGTACCCCCCTGCGACCAGCATGAAGCCAAACATCATCAACGAGCTGAGCAGCAAACTTCAGCATCGGACCAAGGACACCTGGGGCAGCCAGAGACCGCTGAGCAGACACAGGTAGATATGGTCTTTGGTCCAGCATGGAGTTCACATGCCTGGTGGGCATCAGACCTGTAGTCACGTTTTCCAATCTGTTCCTTTTTGTCCCTTCAGATTCTCCGAAGATTCTGCCTCGGCTCTGAGTCCCCCATCGGCTCGCTCCCAGTCGCCTTCTCCGATCTCTCTATCGCAGCCGTCCTTGTGCGCGTCCCCGACCCCCGCCTCCCAGTACCCTAACTGGGGTCGGTCCCCGTCCCCTCAGCCTCAAGCTGCCTCTCAACCACCCCGTTCTCATTCCCCGCTATCCCCCACGTCGTACTCCCCCTATCCCACTTCCCCCAAACACAGACCCGTCTACCGGACCAAAGCGCTGGAATTCCAGTTCATCCCCAGTCGCGAGTCTCGCAAATCAGACTCCCACATGCTCCAGCGCAGGCGGGCACCCAGTCCTCTCATCTCGCCTTCAGAGAGGCCCAAAGTGGGGCCCCCACGTCCGTCTTCACTCCCTCTCCTCCCCACGTCACCCCTGTACAGTGCCATCTATGACCTGCGGGGTTCGATCACCCCTCCCTCACCTGGGAACCCTCTGGGAGATCCCTACTTCTCACCCTCCCCACCCCTCTTTGCCCCCTCTGGGGCCCCGCCTCCTCCAAACTCCACTTTAGTCGTTTCTCGCTCTCTCTCCCCCACTCATTTCCTGTCCGGCACTTCCTCTCCGCCCCTGCACCCGCTTCCTCCTCCCACCTGTCTGAGTTACCCCCATCTGCCCCCGCCTTCCCCGACCAAGCCATTCGCCTCCAAACCGCTGCCCTACTGGACCAAGTACGACGTGGCGGACTGGCTGGGGTACCTCAATTTGGGGGAGCACCGCGAACGCTTCCTGGACAACGAGATTGACGGCACCCACCTGCCCTCCCTCACCAAGGACGACTATCTGGATTTGGGCGTGACTCGCGTTGGCCACCGCATGAACATCGAACGGGCCCTGAGATCTGTGATTGACAGGTACGGCTACAGCTTGACTGACAGTTGGCATGGATTTTAACTTTCTTTGATGACACAAAACGTGAATTGGTGTACAATTCCAGAAAGAGCTGAATCCCAATTCCCTTTTGTAGCCCCTCCCCTTCCACCTTCAAAACCCCCCAGGCCCACTTTAAGCTAAATTTAAGCAAAGCTCCTAAAGCTCCATTTTTTGTTTTTGGTGTCCTCAGGCTCTCCAGCAGCCCCTTTCCCATTTCTGTCCTGTCGCCTCGGGACGGACAGTCGGAGGGGAGGATGGACGATGGCAGTCGGAGCTGAGGTGGCGAGGGAGGGAGGGAGGGAGGGAGGGAAGGAGGAAGGAAGACCTTGGATTTAGTGAAGGGAGAAGGTTGAAGCTGCTCCTGCTGCCGCCTGAAGATTCAACCAGTCAAAAAGGATACGTCAAAAGGGTGGGGAGAAAGGGGACACCCGCCCTCGTCCTAAACGCACAAAAAGTTGACACCACGACACCACCATTCGATGACAAAACAAATCCCCCAAAAAACCACTAAAAATTCCAACAGGAGCTGGAGAAGGTGGCTCCATGCTGCGGCCATCTGAGGCTTTGTGCACATCACTGCAGCTTCCAGTCTTCATGTCCTTACCTCACCGCCGACGGGGCTTTGCCGCCCAGTTGTAGGCCCCGTGGTTCCCCAAACCACCCCCCACCCCTGACCTTCGACCCAAACTTTTAATGACAAAAATGCAGACTGGTCACTGTATCACATTGTAGCAAAAATAAGTGCCCAGACCGACAACATAAAAATGGTACACGCCTGCATGCACACACACACACACACACACACACACGTTTATGGGACACATACAGGTATATACAGAATATATATATATATATATATATATAAACATAAATATTTGGGACACACATGAAAGACTTCCGGGATAGCGAAACCCGTTCAAGACTTCCTAGGAGAGGGAGGGGCCAGAGGCGGAATAAAAAACTGCCATTTCCTGCAATCTGACCACCGCGCCCCCCCTCCCCTCCTAGCCCCTCCCACGAGGTCCAGACGAATCCTGGAGGAAAGCAAAGCATTTTACTACTTGGATTGTTCTTACACTTTTTATCTGAAGCGCTGACGTTGTCGGCAAAGACATTTTCTTTATTTGACATTACCGTCATCGTCCTTACTGTTATTCCCACATCGGAGCGTCAAGATAATGCTGACCTTCTAGAGAATTCCATAGAAGTATTTTTGCATTGATTTATCTACTGAGCTGTTGCTTCCAGGTGAGGACAGAAGGCCTCGCAAGCACATTTTGGTGATTTTTTTTTTTCCCTCCACGCTTCAGTCTAATTTGGACAGGTAATGAAGTGAGACAATGCTTTAAAGTCGTCTCATCTGCTGGCTTACGTTCGGCTGAAATGGAGTAAAGGGCTCTCTCATGACCTCACGGCCACATTCCGCCCGTCATACCGCTTCAGGATCAACCCTCAGTTTGGTGTTCGATGTGTGGGAGCTGCTTAAAGGAAGGCTGGACTTCAGAATAACAATAAGGACAATGAAGCTAATGCTCAGCCTACAGGAAACGCCGTTTGATAGGAAAGCTCTGAAGAATCTCTTGTCTTCCAAAAGAAAGAAAGAAAAGGTGTATTATGTCTTTGTTAACTCCTTTGCTTTCTATACAGTTTGAGCCTTCCTCCCCGACAGCCGCTTGCCGTTTCCATCCTTTGCATCCCATATTTTGACCAGCATGTTTATGCAAAACCGTCCTGCTTCCATCCGCAGCTGCACACCAGGGGGGGCGTCCGTCCATCCTTACAAAAAGGCCCAGGAGAAACAGGTACACAACTCACTCCTGGACCGACTCATGACTTTCTTCCTGCAACTTCTTTAACACTTTGAGGCTCGATTGCGTAGAAAGCAATTGTTTTTGTTAAGAGATCTTTAAAGAAAAAAAACGAATATGAAGTGTGGAAAGATAAGTTACTATATATAGATATATATATATATACAGTATGTATATGTGATATACATATATACATTCCTATAAATATATGAATTTAAAAGTGTTTTAAGACATGAATTTAGAATTATAATAAAGACACTCAGTATTGCTGTCAGATTCATTCACTGGGACACATTTTCAGGGCAGTTGAATGTATATTTAATATTTTCACCAATGGAAAAACAACAGTCTGATGTCGGTGTCTTCACCTGCAGATCTTATGATTTTATGACTTGACATCCAAAACGGTCCAACACAAAGGCATATTGCGCCCCCTCCCCCAACAGACACAGACAACCAGTCTTTGTATTGTTAATTTTGAAAAGTGCACCAGCATCATTACGCTTGCATGTCTGAAAAAGATTAAAAGCAGAATTTACTTTTACCCCAAAGTGGGGGGGGGGGGGGGTAAGAGACAATTTATAAATTTGGAGGTGAAAAAGATGTGCATGTATGAATACAGGATATAATCAAGATTTGTCTTTCTAACTCATTGGTTAGATCAGCTATTTCAGTTAAATCTATCATAGCAGACAAACAGCTGAACAGAAAAGTGTGCCATAATTTAAGGTATGCATGTGCAGAAATGTGAAAAATGACATCAATATTTAGTGGATTTCCTTTTGCAGATGTAACAGCCTTTAAATGCTTCCTCTTGCCTCCAACGATTCTGGTTGAAGGAGTTTGACATGGCATCTCCATAGGAAGGGAAGATGCAAAGAGAAGAAGTGGCCACCTTAAATACCTTCTCCTGATTGGCTTCACTTGTGCATGTAGGTCAAGGGTCAATTAGCTTATCAAACTAATTTGGGGTTCCAAGAATTAGTGCTAAAAGGTATTCAGATCAATAAAACAGGCTTTCAGTATCTTCCTGAAGATGCAGACTTGTTTGGAGGTCTCTGCAGAGTCCACCCTTGCAGTTTCTTCAGCGTCGTCCCTGATGGGGAATATCGGTCAACTCCAGTTTAGTTTTCTATAAAAAGTCCTGTATTTCAACCATAAAACACCAACAGGTACATGACTGGGTCCATTACCGGGTACTCGCCAGGATGCCACTTCCAGATTCGGGTCCAGGTCAGTATTACACTCATGTATTGTCCCTTAAATGGTACATCCTCAGGATCTTCTGAAATCAGTCACCTAGGAACCGACACTTGCAGGAGGCCCAGAACCTTTAAAAAAAAATCCCAGACCTGTTAAACATGAGTTAATATGTAGCACAACTCCAATGTCACAGCTTTAGTCACCTCCATGTTCCAACGAGCTGCCTCTCAACCCCGTCTGTCATCCGGCCGCTGGTGGGTCCATGCAGCTCTTCAGTAAAGACCTGCAAAGACGTAAGAAATTACTTAGTAGACGCCATTACCTTAAATGTTGTTATTTTGGTCTAATGGTTTCCTCAGACACTTTGGCTTGTCAGGGCCAAAGATGCACAGAATCTCCACGTGGACTCAGAGCCCAGTGCTAGTCATCAGAGGAGAACCGCCATTTCCAGGAAAAGGCATCAGTCACATGGAACTTCATTTTCAGCACAACTGCAATGTCACGGCTTTAATCACCTCCATGTTCCAATGAGCATCTTGGCTGCCACCCAAACCCTGTTGCTGTCCAGCCCCTGGTGGGTCCTCGCTGATGGTCCCATGCAGCTCTTCAGTAAAGACCTGCAAAGACGTAAGAAATGCACTTAGTAGACGCCAGGAGCCTAAATGTTGTTGTTTGAGTCTGATGTTTCCTCAGACGCCTTGGCTTGTCAGGGCCAAAGATGCACAGAATCTCCATGTGGACTCAGAGCCCAGTGCTAGTCATCAGAGGAAAAGTATCCGTCATATGAAACTTGGTAGCATCCTAGCAGGCCAACCACGTGCAACGAGGCCCTGGTGAATCCCACGCACCTCCTCAACTTTGCAGGACTTTCCGTGAAAAACGCCCACTTTAAAGTTGCTTTGCAGATTAATTCCCGAAACGAGCAACAGGCAGCTAGAAACTTGATAAACAGCAGCGACGTGGTTTTACATTTAATCCGGCGAGTCTCTTGAAGCATTTAAGTCTGAACGGATCATTTTGTGTCTTGATTTGAAGATGTTGATCAAATTACATCACTGCGATTAATGGCGACGCTTTTATCTTTACAATCAAAAAGAATATTACTTGTCTTACCTCCACTAGGGACCTCCGGAAAAGACCGACGTATTTCTGCGGCTGCCTTTTTAAAGAAACTGCGGCTTCCGGTTAGTGAATGCATGCTATACTGCCATCGTGCGATGTGGAGGGCGTACTGCACCACAAATATTATCCACACAGGGAGCAATGTTTGATTAATTAATTTGGTAAAACACGAATCAAACTGATTTACAAACCTGGAGGACAACAATATTATATATACTGTTTATATAGAGTTTCACTTTTATTATCTAGTTTTTGCTATTTATTTGTAATCACCCGTGTTAGTTATCTCATCAAACAGCCTGCGTTCCCATTATATGCCTTTTTATATGTGCGTAGTGCTCAATGTTGACCACGAGATGTCGCCGTTTCTTCTAAACCAAGTGTGCTACGCCTCTTGATGCTACTTCAGGCCTGTTCCAGTTCCTCACATGCTAATCCAAACCCTTTGTAACTCACTGAGGGGGGGTGTCCATCACATATGTTATGTAGCTTTGTATGACATTGATGGTTTTTTATGACACTAGCCATCATTTTGGTAAAAAAACAAACAAAACAAAAACAATGTAAATGTATGGGGTTGAGGGTGTGTTCCCAACATGTCTTGACTACACTTTAGGGCGTTTCTTTTGTGTGTGTGTGTGTGTGTGTGTGTGTTATTAATTTTAACCACAGGACGACTCGATGCGTCCATTGCATCCTGGGCTTGTCTTGTGCTCCCCTTTTGATTACAGGATGACTAACGCAGGATTATGGTACGCTATGGTACGAGAGCAGCTTCCCGCCGGCATTGCAACACAGGACAGGACAAAACAGGACAGCACGGCTGTGTGTTCTCTTCATGGCAAGTCGTGGCAAGGCCGGACGACAATCGCTCAACATAACATGAGGTAAGACTGGATGTCACCATGTGTGTGTGTGCCTGCATACTTGCTCTCTCACACACACACAAACACACACACACACACACAGATGCCGGATGTGTCCTCCAGCTGTGCAGGCCAAACTCCCAGGGGAGCGCTGAAGGAGTAAAGGAGGGATTTTGTAGGACGGCTAACATGCTAACAACCCTCATGATGGACACAAGCACATGCAGACAAACCCCGGACACTTCATTGGGGACGTGGGAGCGTGGACAGGAGACACAAGACGCTCCTGCAACTGTTTTCGGAGAGGTCGGGAGAGGAGGCGGGAGAGGTGGAAGAAGAAGAAGAAGAAGAGGAGGGGCGGAGGGAGGCTCGGAGGGAGGGGAAAGAGGAGGCCAACTCATCTGACACGAGCAGAGGGCCAAAGAAAGGCAGGAGAGGAGCAGGAGAGACGGCGTGCTGGAAAACTTCACGTCAAAAGAAGACAAAAAGATTGCATGGGAAGTCCTCAAGATCGCAGAGAAGCTGAAGAAACTTTGGAAGTAAGTCTTGTTCAACTTTGATTCTATTTTCCTACTCTGCACTATGCGTGTGTGTGCGTGCTGAGTTATGCCTGACAGATGAAAACGGGGGCAGGGGGAGGAGCTAATGTGCGCCTGGTTGCAGGATTCATGCTCGCTCCGTTGCCTGGAAGCTCCACATGAGCTCCTTTTTATTGGGGAGGCAAAAGTGATGTGTGTGTGCGTTGGGGGGCAATGCGGCCTTTAGTTTAAGGATGTGCTGATGTTAGGTTTTTTTTGTTTTTTTTTTTTACTGTTGTTGCTACTTTTGTCTCATTTGGGGCTCCAGCTACAAACCCTACCCCCCTAAGTACTTCCTAGGGTTCCTTTTCCAGCTTAAAGGACTTGAAGCCCTTTAAAGGACATCTGCAGCTTTAGCTAACAAAACTTCTTTTAAAAAAATGATGATTTAACCTTTTTGGCTGATCAGCTGACAGCACGAGCGATAATGATGACAAAAATTCTGACGAGGAGCGGCGACACGCTTTTGTGATGAATTCGGCTTGCTGTTTGATGCGATCAGCTCGTCTTTTTTGGGGGGGGGGGGTTGTTGAGTTTGAAAAGCAACGAATTGCTTTTGCCTCCACAAGATTTAAAAGTGACTCTGCAAAAGTGCTTTACACACAGAGCCCCCCTCCCCCTCCCTCCATGCTCCTCGGCGGTATGGATGACAGGACAGGAAGTGGAGGGTCAGGGGTCAAGCAGACGGCGACTCATTATCCCGTGCGACCTCCTGCAGGGTTGCTGCTCTCCCACCAGAAGAGAAGATGGGGCGAGGCAGGGAAGGGAGCATGTGACTCGCCGCCATCACGTCAGGGAAATTATTGGACGTACCAGCAGGGCGGGGCGGCAGCAAAAGAGGGCGGGGCTTAGTTGAGCCTGCCTGAGGCCTAACTGCTTTTTGCTTAACAAGACAAGTTAGGCTTTTAGGGCAAATCTGTAAGCTAAAAGTGGGAAGCTAGCACCTTTCTTGTGTGTGTGTGTGTGTGTGAACAGGATATGAACTTTGACCTTGTTTATTCTTGTAAATCTCCCATTTCAAAGGATCTTACCCCAAAACATCAACCTTTAACCTCATTGAAGTCATGAATACTTCGTTCATTCTGTAAGGGAACTGATTGATTGAATGGACGCCACTGCCCCCTACAGGCCAACTCGTGAATAGCAGCCCAAAGCACACACAATCCTAACGTATGGTAGTGTCAATTGTGACGTCATCAATATCATCATCACACGTCATCATCATCACAGTGTCCCTACGTCATAGAAATACCAATTAAAACGTTTTGCAGTTTGATATGATGTTTCAACGTGTTGTGAATAATCTCTGATGTTTGTTTGACGGTCACGTTATAAACAGCCACCAGGGGGCAGTCGTGCCTTTCTCGTTTTATAATGCAAGTCTGCCCTCTAGTGGCCGCGTGGGTAATGACATCAGAATCGGCGACAATGGGGAAAAAAATGTTCTTAAAATAGAAATAATTTGCCACACGTGTTATTCTTTCATCATTTGGTAAAAACTAAATTAAATATTATGTTGACAGTTATGCTATATTCCTCGACAAGTTTGATTTCAGACTTTTGAAGTGTCGTCACATGTTTAATGGCCGCCGATGAAGGTCATAGGTCAGCATCACACTAACTGGCGCTGTGTTGTTCTTCTCGTAGGCGCCACAATGTCATCGCTGCCGCCAGCAGATGTCAGTCACGAAGATGCTAACAACCGCAGCTTCTGGATGGTAAGCTAACGTGTGTGTGTGTGTGTGTGTGTGTTTAAAAAAAAAAAAAAAAAAAGCACATGACCCAAGCATGGCATCGTCCTCGGCAACAAGACTTTCCTTGTTGGCATGAATAGAAGTCATTGTGAGGCCGGACTTCAATGCGGAGTCACACCTGTTTGTGTTCACATGAGCAACATTGGACATTGGAATCCTCTCATATTATTATTATTATTTTATTATGCGGGATCATCATTTAAAAAGAATTTTGCCTTTCAACCAAACAGTGTGAAATTAATTAGGGACACCCTAAGTCCGAGGTAAATAGCAACGTCAAGCTAGCAGCAGGAGGAGGAGCCGTGCGCTCACAACAGATTTATTGTTGTTATCATTTTTATCGGCATCCCAATTTACCGGGTCTGTTGGCCCTTGAACGTAACACCTTTGAGAAGGAGGTTGAAGGTACAAGTTCTTGGGGTGTCTTGGTGTGTTTCCACACATTTACTGAAACGAAGGCTAAAGTAATTGTCTACTGTAATCTACTAAAAGCACAACCGGTGTACTGTGCCGAAACCCGGGATCGAACCAGGGACCTTTAGATCTTCAGTCTAACGCTCTCCCAACTGAGCTATTTCGGCCTGCTGGTTAGGCTGGATGGGAGGTGACAAAGGTCAAAGGGTAGTGTCCAACCGCTCGTGTCATTTAACCGTTTACCCGGGCTGCAGGATGCCTGGTGGGGTACATTGTGGTCAGTGAACACATCACCCTCAGCTTCTAAAAGATTTGAATTTGGTCTCCAGCTCTACGTTATCTAGTTCTACATGTTCTTTCCCAGCGCTTGTTTTTGTGAGGTCACGTGACGTCGCCAGCCATTGTTGCAAACAGACCACAGACAATGCCCGCCACCCCAAATATGTTGTCGGCCGTCAAGATGCTTTCCTTTATTTTCACACACTGGACATTTTAAGGCTGCAGGAGGACGTGCAGCGCTACTCCGCTAGCGGATTAGCATCTGCCGGCCTGCCAACTGGTTCTGTGCTTTGTTTCCGTTGGCCCGCGGTCGGATTCCTCAGCTGGTTGTGTTTAAAGCGTCAGACAAGTGAGGAGCCAGTGCAAACCACAACATAGCACACACACACACACACACATCACGTCCACTCATTGTGATCGTCAGCCTCCCAAATTGTAGAAGAGCCTTTTTTACATTTATGAAGGTTTCACTGTTTGCAGCATCCACAGTGGAATGTAAAATAAACATGGAGTAAACATCGCCATGCGATGTGTTGTCATACTTCCTCTAGACACCCACTTATTTTATTGATATTATTTTATTTATATATCTTTTATGAAACCACAAACATTCTACAGTAATCACTACTTGGATATTTCCAGCTTTTTAAGGAATTAACTAACTAAAAACTATTTTTTAACTAACATGAAAAAAACAAAACTGGCCCTTTGCCAACCTGAACGTGAGTTGTACTGCAACCATCCACCAGAGGGCGGTGTTGCTCTTTAGGCAGTGGAAGTTGCCGTGTTATGTTGTGAGGCTCACACCTGACAACCGTGGCATTCAAAAATAAGGCAAATTTGACGGAAAGTGTGTTTGTGGTGTGGGGGGGGGGCGCTAAGGGAATTTTACAATATGGTGCAACCGTGTTATTTTACTTCAATTTGAAGGTCTTACTTTAGCGGCTACAGGACGTGTTTTTCATGAATATATTTAATATATCTGGCGCCCCCTGGCTGCCGTCCCCAGTACACCCGTCACATGACCTGTGGCCACTGTTGTCATTAGATGGCAGTTCATGACTAGACCTGAGTTGAGGCCTATTTAAGAACTCTATTCATTTTGGAAGCTCAAGGACCAACCTAATGTGATCTCTACTCCTAAGTGGGTGTGTCCTGACCTTAGTCCCGCCCCCTTCTTACAGCCAGGCAACTACCAGCGCACGGTGAAGCGGACCGAGGACGCCTTCCAAGCGTGTAACGACATCGTGGCGTGCTTCCAGGAGAGGGCACGCGTGGAGCGCCAGTACGCCCAGCAGCTCAGCGAGTGGAACCTCAAGTGGAAGCCCGTGGTGGACTCCAGTGAGTGTCGCCCAGCAGCAGCGTCCCCACCCCCGGTGGCGTGACTCCCTAACACGCCTCCTCTTCCTCAGCGCCTCTGTACGGGTCCCTGCTGAAGGCCTGGCGGTCTTTCCTGTCCTCCGCCGACCGCCTGGCCTCCCTGCACGCCTCCATCTGCCGCTCCCTGGTGACGGAGGATGGAGAGCAGGTGAAGACCTGGCAGAAGGACGCCTTCCACAAGAAGCTCTTTGGAGGCTTCAAGGAGTCCCAGGACGCGGAGATGGGCTTCGCTCGGGCTCAGAAGCCGTGGACCAAACGGCTAAAGAAGGTTTGATTCTACACAGCTCGTACTCGCACATCGTTAGCTTGCCCGGCTCCTCCCCTTTAGGGGCGTTACCCCAACAGAAGGGTGCTAAAGGGGGGCGTGATGCTATCTATGTATTCTGCATGTGGTCCCAACCTCTTGGTGCAAATGGAGAGTTTGAATCCTGGTGTGTGTGGCAGCTGGACAAAGCCAGGCGTGCGTACCACCAGGCCAGCCGCAAGGAGCACGCCGCCAGGGAGCGTGAGACGCACGCTCAAGGGAACCCGGACATGGCTGCCGACAAGCAGAAGAAGATCCGTGAGGACAGGGAAGTGGTCCAACAGGAGGCTGAGAAGGTAAGCCACTAAATGAATCATTCAGGGGGCCATTGCTCATACACACGCTGCGGTTGCAGGTCCGAGCCCGCTATGAGAAGGTTCTGGAGGAGGCCAACCGCTACGCTCCTCGCTACATGGAGGAGATGGAGGCCATCTTTGACCAGTCGCAAGATGAAGAGCGCAAGAGGATCATCTTTCTCAAACAAGTCTTCCTCGCCTTGGACAAGCACCTTGACATCACTACCAATGAGAGGTACAAATTAGGAGCTTCCTTCCTTATTTTGGGACCTCATTGTGTTGAGCTACGGCATCAGACTGTAGTAGTACCTCAACTGACCAGTAGGGGGCAGCAGTGTGCCGCAGGGCGCCCAAGCTGGCGGTGAATGAAAGGAAAAAGAGTAAGACTCGCTGTTAGCTTACCTGCAAACACTTTCGTCGTCATTTATACTCTGGTAAGGCTTATTTGACACATTATATCAACACTCGTGGTCATTTATACTGCGGCAAGACTTATTTGACACATTATATATAAACACTCGTAGTCATTTATACCGCGGCAAGACTTATTTGACACATCATATCAACACTCGTCGTCATTTATACTGCGGCAAGACTTATTTGACACATTATATATAAACACTCGTATTCAATTAGTTTGCCTTCCATTTATGAACTTAGTTAGACTTTGAGCTTCGTGTTGTTGGCGGCTTTTCGCGATAATCTTTGCTTTACTTCCGGCTTTTTCAGTCAACTCGCTTCCTGATTGGCTATTGTGTGTCCCCGTGACAATCACAAACCGAGGCACAGGCATAACGATGATGTTACTACTGTTTGTCATTTAATGACATTAATGATCCATCACGGTGCCACAGCGTGTACTAAACAACACAAACAACATTTATATTGTTCTTGTGCAGCGTGAGAGAAGTGTACAGCGAGCTACACGACACAGTGGCGGCCATCGATGAGCAGGAGGACCTACGATGGTGGAAGAACAACCATGGACCTGGCATGCCCACCGACTGGCCGCACTTCCAGGTCTGTGCTGTACACTCTCGTCAACCTGAAACTTTGTCCCTTTCTCTTTTGTGTGCCTTTTAAAGATTTATTTATTTTAAAGCTTTATTCGAGGCCTGAGGCATTGTGAGTGTTTGGTGAAGCTAATAGCTAGCCAGTGTGGCGAGGTGTTGCTACGCCATTAATGTAGTTCTTGGGTGTAAACAATGTTAATAACAATCATACTAATAATGTCAATGAAGCTAGGTTAATATGCAGGTCACATTATGGAAATGGGGCCTTGTTGGTGCCCCATTATGTGCATTCTTAGCTGATTCTTTATCTGTTTTTATATCTTTACAACACTGAAAAGAAGTCCCCCAAAAAGTCCACTTTTCCTTTTGTACCGTATCTTATGTCCACTCAGCGTTACACGCATCATGTATCATACGTTGTCAGTTGTCATACATCATACGAAGTATCCAGTTAAAATATGCTAACAAGCTAGCTAAAACATAGCAATCCTAATAAATTTTCTTGGAATTCTGTTCAGGAATGGGCGCCTGAGAAGAAAAGTAAAAAAGGGAAGAAGGAAGTTGAGCAGAAAGGAACGTTAGAGAAGAAGTGAGTGGATTAACCCCCCCCCCCCACACACACACACACACACACCAAACATGACGAAACGATGATGTGCAGCGATGCGTTCACTGACCTTGTCTCTTCACGTTAGCGAGGTGCTGAAGATCAGCGGCGTGAGGGTGAGGGCGCTGTACGACTACGTGGGCCAGGAGACGGACGAGCTCTCCTTCAAAGCAGGTCGGCTTCCCTGCCACGCGCTCGTCAGATGTTGCTTTGATGTCCGTGATGACCTGTCAAAACTCGTACTTCGTTTCCTTGCAGGCGAGGAGTTTGTCAAGACGGAAGAAGAAGACGACCAAGGCTGGTGTCGGGGGGTGAAGGACGGCGGCTGCGAGGGGCTTTACCCCGCTAATTACGTAGAGGTAGTCGAGCAGGAACGGAAAGTGGATGGGGGGGGGGGGGGGGGCACGCTGTAAAAAGACAATGTAGCTGTTAGCCAAAGATCTGTGAAGATTTGAACCCTCCAGACATTTGAATTGAGAGGTTTATGCTAGGCGCCAGTTGGTGCCAGTTCGCTCCAATATAATTTGTGTCGCCATTAAGGTGCCCAGTGGCATGCTGTGGCTCAAACTGGCTCGTTGTGGCCCGTAACGGCGACAAAAATTGCGTTTGGCGGCAAGAAAATTTCAAAATGTTTAAAATCTTCGTCCACCAAGTGGAACCAAATGTCACAAACAATCCGCCTATTGGAATCCACTGGAATGTAATGGCGCGAGCCAAGTTGCGCCAATGATGCTAGGAGTCCACTGGGCCGGCGCCGGTTGGTGCCAAAGATTATGTGATTATGTGCGTTATTCGACGATCCACTACGCGCCAATCACGTCATCTTTGGCACCAACTGGCGCCGGCCCAGTGGACTCCTAGCATTAGCTTCACAACTAGCACGCTAACGCCAAGATGTTTGCCTACATTCTCTTCACCAGCAGTCGCTCGCTCTTAGCGGTGTCGCTAATAGTTCATTTGAGCAAAGATGAACTTTTTTCTATCGCTTCTTTTTGTGTTTTTATTTTATTTAAATGTCACAAACAAGATGGAGCCACCTTTTAGAATATCAGCTTTTATGTCAGTCCCCAAAAGTATCACATCAGACAGTCAACATTGGACCATAGTACCAAGAGGGTCTGAGTCCTAAATACAGCCCCAAACAGAACCCCCCTGCTACTCGTCTTTAGGCTGCCATCTACTGTACGGAGTTGGAAGCACAGAGTCCTGTCTTCATGTTTATCAGCCAGGGCCAAATGTATTTGTGGCGGGCTTCCACAAATTAAATGTAGGGAAACACAATAAGAAATACATTTAAACAAAAAAAGACAAACTACTTAGACTAGGAACAAAGAGTGCTTGGCTTCCCGGTGCAAATCTATGTTGTGTATTTCTACGTCATTGGAAGCACATGTTGCTTTGTTTTCATGCCAAGCTAATCAGACCAATGCTGGTTCCCCGTGTGATGGGTTCTCCAGGTCAATAACACTATTGGTGCTTTTTTTTAAAGTTTTTTTTATTGCGCTTGGAACAAAGATGACTTTTATGTGTTTTTTAAATCATAAAAAAATGGTGTCAGAAACGGCTTGTTTAAAGAACAGGCTAAAGGTAGCATCACTCGAGACTGAAGTCAACAAAATGCTAAACCACTTTTCTTTCTTGAAAGAACGTTGTTTATTCCTATCAACGTATTTCTATGAATGTGTATGTCTTATTCATGGTATAGATATATAGATATAGATATATATGTGTGTAACTTTTCACACCAGAATCTCTTATTAGCTCTTTTGTGTAGGAAATAAACTCTTGACCGTAGAAATCCAAAGATTGTGACGTGTGTGGTGTGTGCCAGTGATGTGACTCATCACGTCCCCCCTGTGGGGAGTCTCCACCCGTGTCAGACGTCTCATGTGGCGACTGGAAGCGCACACAGAGTCACTTTCCAGACTCGGGGTGATGGGGGTCAAACGTTACTCTTTATCCAGACAGCACTAGTGGAGTCAGGCATCAACATGGCCGCCAGCCTGTTTGAGAACGATGATGAATCACACACACACACACACATTTCATGCATGTTGTGACGTATAATGCATGTTGTGTTTTCCTCACATTGACAGGATGATTGCTTTTGATGTTAAATCAGTGGTGTGCAACCTGCGGCCATCAGTGTCGTCAAGTTCCACGTCATGTCTAGGTTTGATTTTCCTTCGTCCTTCCTCTAAATCATGCTCTTATTTTGGTATATCCATTTCCTGTTTTGCACAATTTTGACCTTGTTCTTAGACACCAAGTGGTCTCAGCTGTGTTCAATGGTGAGTTCAATGACCTCTACTTCTGCTTTGCTTTGGATTTTTGTATTTTAACATTTTGTTGTGTCGTCCGCTGTGAGTCCTGCCGCTCTCGGTGAGCTCAACTTGATTTGTTATTAGTGTATCCAAATGTAAATAATATATAGTATATATATATTAATAAAAATGCAGATAAAACAATTAAAAATAAAGTTTGTTGAATTGCATCCAAAGAAGGGCCACTGTCAAAACAAAACAAAACAAAGCGTGTAGTAAAATGATAAGGCATAAAGTGTAAATATTACCAGAATAAAGTTGACATTTAGAAAGTTAAGCCTTATAAAAATCATAAATAATGCTAATTTAAAAATGACATTCTATTGGATTCTTAACACTCCAGCATTAGTAGTTTTTAAAGCACTAATGAAAAAATAGTTTTATTTTGTATACAATGAATAAAAGCACCATTTATTGAAATATCTTTATTTTAAGTGCATTATTTTATAATGAATAAATATGGTGTTTCATAAACATTTAAAATGCGTATTTCATCCTAAACACTTTCATTATGAGCATTTAAGTATCTTAATTCTGGGGTCAAGGGTCATGCAGGGGTGTGTCACATGTATGTTTCATGATCATTTTAAGTAACGTGCATGTCTGTCTTCTGTGCTTTGTCTTTGTGCAGTGAAGAGATGACACCTAAAAAAAAAAAAAGACAAGTCGTCCACAGAGCGCCCGCCGGGTCCTGCAGCCAACCGGCAAGTAGATGAAGACGAGGCTGGGCTGCGAGTCGTCCCTCATCTTGTTGTGCATCGCATTTATGAGGCCTGACAAGCCGGGTCCGCGACCTGAGTGCTTGTTTTTGCCGAGCGTTCTTTGCCAGCGTTGACTTTTTGTTGTTTTTGGCCTCCGTCCACCAAAGCGCTTTCAAGTTATTAACATTAACATCTCACAAACACGACTGCTTGACTTTCTACAAGTCAAACATTCGCTCATCTCCGAGACCGCTTTGACAAGCTAACAAAGGCCATGCCATGCCAAGAAAATACTCCAACTTTATTTGCATAACGCAACAAAAACACACGTTTTTCAAATCTATTATTGATACCTACGAGGCCAACACCAGTGATATCCATATCACCGGTTCCTCTTCCTCTTCAGTACTTTTTAAAACTGTAGTTTAGTTCATATCATAGCATGAAGAATACAAATATTTTAATAATCACATGACTTATTAAATTCATAACATGGTAATTCTGTAAATTATTTGAAGCCCTGAAGTATATAGAGGCATTTACAAACTAGCCAAGCTAATACCAACAAGAGGAAATATATCAATGACTACTTTTAAGAATGAAAACTTAATTCACAATTAACTTATGGCGCAGTTTACGATCGACAAGCGTTTCAGACAAACATTATCTCAAATGATTGATGTATCGATATTTTGATTTGAGAATCCATTTCAAATCACGAACGACCGGTATCGGCAGTATCGATATTTCTGTATCGACCTCGAATGCCACCGATGCTAATCAACGCCAGGTAGCTTGATGCGAGCACTCCAATGCGGTGAGTCGATGGAAACGCTAAAACCTCTGTTTTATTTCACATATCAGTTAAAAGTTCCACATTTATATATTTTTTACATTATTCATGTGTTAGCTAGCTAGCTAGCTAGTTAGTTAGCTAGCTAGCTAACTAGCGTCGTTAGTTAGCTAGCTAGCTAACTAGCTTAAGTAGCTAGCGGAGCGACCGCTAACTTCCTTTTCGGTTCCTCGTTCCGTCGTTTTAAATTCCGCTCATCTTCCGCCATCAGCGGTTCCTTTTACACAGCGGGCGTACGAACGAACAGCTTGTTTGACAGACCAATAAAGCATGATGACCTCATCGTCGCCAATTTGGATGGGACGGAAATGCCCGCCTAGTTGGCCGCCATTAGTGTCCGTCATCATACCGGGATTGCCTCACTACCGATAAAGTGCTTCAACCGAGGACTTATGCCGGTAAATATACCATCATACAATCTTTATTTTGTATGAATTTCCCTTTATGAAGTTTATTGTATTGTTCCATGTAATGTTACATTCTTGTGATCCTCTATCCTCCATCAGGGGGCGCTACAGCGCCGCCGCCACCCCCCCCCCCCCCTCCACCAGGCCCAGCATGAAATATGCACGACGGGACGGCAGCCTGAAGGGAAAATGTCTTAATTCCCTCATCTCTCACGCGCTGACAGCAAGAACTTTGTGTTGCCGTGGTGACGGCCGACCAGGCGTGAGCCGTAATTAAGCGAGCCGCCGAACCCGCTTGGACGGCTCGTTAGATTTCCGCAAGTCAATGAGGAAAATCACGGCGTGCCCCCGGCGGCCGCGGTGACGCCTGATGTTTGAGTGTGTGTGTGTGTGTGTGTGTGTGTGCGTTGGAGAAATGAGTCACCTCAAAAAAAACTGCAACTTTTTCATCTGGATGTCACTCACGCTCCTCCATCTTATCCAAAGGATCCCACTTAAACCCTGCACTTGAATGCATCACCAGGCTGTGGAAATTCACCAGGAAAGGCCGACAGGTCAGCAGAGCAAGGCAGAGCGCTCAACCTTCCCCAGAGGAGGGATGAGGTGTGTTGACATCATTTAAAAATGCAATTAGCCTAATTACCAGCAAAAAGTATATTTGTGTATGAAGGTCACGTTAACCCTTCGCCGTCTTCCCCGCACAGCCCGAGGCAGACTCTACTGGTGATGCTTCCCACTCGTGGCGGACCCCAATGCAGGGTGACTTCAGAGTCGCAGGTGAGGAAATGCGTTGGCTTGAGTGCCGTCACCCACGGGAACATGGCAGGACAGGAGGGCAATTCCTCGACTTCCAGGAAGGACAAATACTGGTGGATTCAGAGACGTACGCTCCTAGCATGTTTGACCTTTTTATTTCGCTAACAGACGAAGAAACATAAACGCAGCAGACCGTGATGTACTTCATACTTATAATACTCATATTTATAGTACTCTCATTGCCGATACCACTTAATGCGTCCATTGATGTTGATATTGCCGATACTGTGATATCAGACGGATACCAGCGTAGGTTGATTTTAATTTTACATTTAGCAATTTTTTTGATCAAATGTTTCTAAAATCTAAGGAACATATACTATCTACAATCTAAGGAACATATATCTACAAATAATAGTTTTTATTTTCATTGATTTTGCATAGGGCTGCACGGTGGAAAAGTGGTTACCGCATAGACCTCACAGCTAGACAACCAGTGTTCAATTCCATATTCGGTCATCTCTGTGTGGATTTTGCATGTTTTCTCCGGGTACTCCGGTTTCCTCTCCCATTCCAAAAACATGCTAGGTTAATTAGCCACTCCAAATTGTCCATAGGTATGAATGTGAGTGTGAATGGTTGTTTGTCTATATGTGCCCTGTGATTGGCTGGCCACCAGTCCAGGGTGTACCCCGCCTCTCGCCCGAAGACAGCTGGGATAGGCTCCAGCACCCCGTGACCCTTATGAGGATGAGCGATTTTGCATAATTTAGTTTTGCTCAAAGCCCCGTTTCTATGGCAATGGCGTGTGCAAGCATGGCGAAGCGGTCAACCAATCCAAACAAGATGGCCACCGGATGAGCAATCCACGCTTCAGGCCGTACGAGCGTATAGCAAGCTAGCAACCCCCCAGGACACAACAGCAACAGTCATGCCCATTCCACATCCCATCCATCCATTTTCTATGACACTTTTCCTCACTAGGGTCGCGTCGGTATGCTGGAACCTATCCCAGCTGCCTTTGGGCGAGTCGCCAGCCAAACCAAGGCCCATTCAAAATATATGGACCGATAGTTTAATCCCTTGTAGACAAACTTTGCAATAAAAAGTGCCTTATTTGGCCTTATGTAGCTAAAAAAGCTAAATATAAGAAATAAGTGTCAAGGTGCGACCATATTGTTTGATTACTACGGAACATAAGCGTGTTCATGCCTAATGTAGCGGCCTGGGAGTCTCAAGTGAGAATAAAAGACGGAAGGGAATAAAGGTGTTTGTTAAACGTAGCTCGTTAAACGTAGAAGAATATGTGAAGAGAGGAGCTCTCGTCATGTCATCGAGCCCATAAAGGATAAAGACTCTTCACTGTAAACGTCAACCAGGGGAATAAAAGTAGAAGTGAAGAACATTTCCAGTCTGTAAAACAGGCACAGATGCACAAATAATGAACATCTGGTGACAGGTTTCATGATGGGGGGGGGGGGGGGGGGGGGGGGGTTAAATCATTGGTGGTGCTGAAGATGCAAGGAGGAGGAGGAGCTGGCAGTGAGAAGGTTAACTGAAGCTTGAACATCCTGCCTGAAGAGCCAGATGGTCATGTGGCGCACTCGGAGTGGCGTGCACAGCTCCCCCTGCTGGAGCCTGCGCGCACGCACATGCGCACACGGAGTTCACACATCAGCCTGGCAGCGTGTTAACATCGCTCACGATTCCCAAGTCGATTACATCCTTCCCCCTCGCAATCCTCCTTTCATTTCCTGGTCTCAGTCTGATGCTCCCAGTTAATTGGCTACTGTCTAATTGCTGCTCATTAGCGACACTAAGCAAAGATCTCCCCCCCCCAGCCCCCCCCTGTTTCTTCTTCTCTTTTTTCTCCTCGCCTGCTTGCCGCATCACTTGTCGCTGAGTTGCTCTACTTCCTCCCAAGTGGACACGACGGGCCTGAGTGAGCACACTAGCTTCAGCAGCTCTCACACAAGTATTATGGGATGGCAGGGAAGTCAGGTGATGCAACACAGTGAGAACACGCTGTACACACTGGCGGGGAAAGCCTCTTCCTTAGCGACACACGCAGGTGGACATCCGTACGTGAGGGAGAAATACGGTGGCGGGCTGTAGTGACGTCATGTCATAGCGATGACGACGACAGCGGCAACCAGCATAGTCGTGATAGACTACGATACCAGCAGGAAGAGAGGCAACAACCAGAACATAAGCATGACGGAAACAGAAACCCAACAAGACATTGAATGGTGAGCAAATGGGAACAGGAACAGCGGCGACAATAACAACACCTGCAACTGCAACAACGAGAACAGCAGCAACAAGCACAATGGCAACACCAACGGAATGGGGACACAAAACAACAAAAGGGCTGCACAAGCATCAACAAGAAGAGCAACAACAACCACCACCATTCGTGACAGCAGCAACAAGCATGGCAGCAACCATAGTGGCAACAGGACAAGAGCACCATCAACCACTAAAACACTAGAAACAACAGCAGCAAGAACACTGCCATCAAGAACAGCAACAACAAAAATGACAGCAGCAACTATGACAACAACAACAACACGCACTTTAGCAGACACTAGCATCAACAGAAACAATGGCAACAACAACAACACCTGCGATAGCAACAACGAGAACACCGGCAACAAGCAAATAGCAACCACAGTGTCAATAATGACAACAGGAACAGGACAGGACTAAAACAGTAGAAACAACAGCAGCAAGAACACCGGCATCAAGAACAGCAACAGCCTCAGGAATAACGGCAACAACAAAAATGACAGCAACAGCTATGACAACAACAACAACACGCACTTTAGCAGACACTAGCATCAACAGGAACAATGGCAACAACGAGAACACGGCAACAAGCAAATAGCAACCACAGTGTGGATAGGGCCACCAAGAACAGGACAAGAACGCCCCCACCAAGAAGAAACGGCACAAACACAATCCCGCACCCCCATCCTCTGATGTGCCTTGAGAATGATTTACAAGTCAGGACCAGGCCCTGCAGGATTAGATTAGTCTCCTGGCTCCCGCAGCCCCCGGAGACGAATGACACACGGCCAACGCCAGAGCGGAGACGACGGATCGATAAATATCATGGAGGGAGGCGGAGAGAGAGAAGAAGTGTATTTAAAATACGACTCCACTCCGACGCCGTCGCAACCTTTCTGACCAACAAATGCACTCTCTTGTTTGACGTGCGTTGCATCAAAACCTCCTTTGTTGCCTCCAGACCGGAGTCCACGTCCCTCAGCCTGGTGGCTCCAGACCAGAGTCCACGTAGCTTCAGGCTGGTGGCTCCAGATCAGAGTCCACGTCCTTCAGCCTGGTGGCTTCAGATCAGAGTCCACGTCCTTCAGCCTGGTGGCTTCAGGCTGGTGGCTCTAGACCGTAGTCCACGTCCCTCAGCCTGGTTGCTCCAGACCGGAGTCCACGTCCTTCAGCCTGGTGGCTTCAGATCAGAGTCCACGTCCTTCAGCCTGGTGGCTTCAGGCTGGTGGCTCCAGACCGTAGTCCACGTCCCTCAGCCTGGTGGCTCCAGACCGGAGTCCACGTCCCTCAGCCTGGTGGCTTCAGGCTGGTGGCTCCAGACCGTAGTCCACGTCCCTCAGCCTGGTGGCTCCAGACCGGAGTCCACGTCCTTCAGCCTGGTGGCTTCAGCTGAGGGAGTTGGGCCTCCACATTTTTGATGAGTCATGCTTGCTGGTCTCCTAGCACTTCTGGTCATAGGTGTCCATACAGGTGCCTGGAGACTTACATGACGTCCCTCTAGGTCCTGTTCCTTGGGATGATTCCACGGGTGGGAAGAGTTTTGTAGAAGGACAAAAGTGAAAATGAAAGTGAGTGACGGGTGAGGGGGAGTCTGGACAAAGAAAAATGAACGGAAGGAGGAGAGAGAAGGAAGTGGGCGATAGGGCCGCCAATGAGAGGTTGTCATGGTAACAAGTGATCATGATGAGGATGATCAGCAAAGCAAAGAAGGCGCATCATCACGTCAGACATGACCCGTCGATGCCAGAGAAAAAGTCATCAAGGTTCTCAATCAGATGTTTCTTTAGACATCTTCAACCTCAGGAGGTAGAGCGGGTTGTGTAGTAGCCACAGGGTTTGAATCCCGCATCCATTATCCCTTGGGCACCCACTTTGGCCCCCCCAGGGATGCCTTGCTGACCAAGATGCTGATCCGGTCTCCCAGGTTCTGCCCCCCAGGAGGACGAGTTGATCTGCTCATCTATGCATATCTTGTCCACATGCACCGTCGGCACAAATTCTTTGGGCTCTTTTGTCTCCTTGGAGCGTTCTGACCCCCCCACGTCCACCCCCCATGATTACTTTGGAAGAGCTCTTAATAAGGCAAATGCTGCAAAAGGACGAGGCTCAGCCAACTGTACTTAAAGTATTCAGCTGGCTCAGGAGTTTTCCACGGGATGGGTGTCAGGGATCCATAAAAGTTGAGTTAAGGCATCAGGTGTGTCGGCACAGCTGCTTCGAGTCGTTCAGTCAGCTCCCGTGCGGCTCCACCGAGGTCACTTTGTCTTCCCACAAGACACGCGAGCGAGGCCATCGGCTGAAATGACAAAAAAGTCCGAGCGCAGTGGAACCTCGAAGTAAAAGCCACACAATACGGAATACAAGCAACATTCCGGGCTGGAAAAATGTGGCATGAAACTTGTGAATTTGCACCGCCGTCACGCGTGAGGCTCAGGCTCGCCGAGGCCTCAGCGAACCTGCGCTTGTAGCTCATTGGTCAAGGCTCGTTAGCTGCTTTTAGCACAAAGCTGGCAATCATCTGAGACCTTTTGGGCCTTGATGCTACATAAGCGCTAACAGTCTCCATAAAGGTCAACCGTCTACTTACTTGCTGGTGCTCAAGTCTTTTCACAGTGACTGCGTTGCCATGGTGATAAATCTGTTTGCTTACCTGCGACATGCAGCCTTTCTCCCTCAAGTCTGAGCGATGTGAAACCGTCTGGCTGCTTGTTTCTGCTGAGAAAGTAAAAGTTGCTGAGTGATCGGACAACCCGGCGTCTCCGTCTACCGCCAGGCCAGAGAAGACAGGACAAAGACGCGGAATGATGTTTGAGTCTGTCTCGCCTCGCCTTGCCGGGAGGGACGCTGGAGCCGTGAACCTCAGCAGGGACGCATGCAAATCTGTCAGCAGCGGCGGCCTAACGGCTAATTGACTTTGGGAGGCATGAGCAGCCCGTAAATAACTCTTGATGCACTTATCTCAGATGAGCAGGAGCTACTGCTTCTGCTGCGTGATGCTAATTGTCTTTTTGCCACGTCACCATCCATCCAGCTGTGGAAAGTTTGGACAGAGAACTTTAGTAAGGGGAGGAAAAGTGGAGGGTAAAGGCTCATTATTCTCTGTATCATGAAGGAAATACCTCCGTCATCCACACATTTGTGAGTAAAAAAGAAGCTAAAAAGCAGAATTTGCTACACATCGTAAAATGCAGCCTGGATCTCAGTCAGCTGCAGGTTTGGTTAGTTTAAAAATGTGACTGTATAGTTAGCAGTGGCATTATTAGGACTCTTTTAGGGGGGCTTCAGCCCTCCGTAAATTCTTAAGCCCCCCCCTAAATAATTTCATATAATAGGGCAAAAGCAGGCTAATACTAGCCTACTTGTAGTAGTAGTAATCAGAAAAAGAATAATAATGATAGTAATAATAATAATAGGCTAATTAATAATATAATAATGATTATTATATAATTGATCACTATCCAATGGACAGAATGGATTGTAGTGTAGATTGTGTGTACTTGTGTACATTTAATGGTGGAGTATTTCTACTAAATCTGTCCAAAAGTGGGAAAGTTATATCCCGGTTCTTGTTCCTTATTTGTTTTTTGGATTTTTTTGAATGTGTACTACATTCATTCATATCATGTGCATCTCCAGTGGGCTAAGCCCCCCCGTCCTCAGAACCTAGTGCCGCCCCTGGTTAGCACTGTAGCACTGTAGCCTCATGTAGCGATGCTAGTGTCCTCCCAGTCCTGAATGTTACCTTGTTGTATGTGATGGATGACATCTATTACTTTGTGCAGGCTTATGTTTTGTAAAAACACTTGGGAGACAAAATCTTAAAAATAGGATGGCCCAACGTCCTGTTTGCCCTCAACATGTCCTCTTTTCACATCCTGTCCTGGCTGCCTATTTTTATTAGAAAGTGATTGAACATGTCCTGCTTCTCATTGTTTTTCATTAAATTAGGGCACTGCGTGTGTCGTAATCCCCGAGAGGTTGTTGCATGGAATTGTTTAGTGGGAAAAAAAAATGCCAAAAAACAGCAAAATGTATACACGGAGTTGAAATCTTGTAAAGTTCTTGTGACTTTATAGGGAAAATTTATCCAAAAATATTGGTCACATTCCACAACTTATGGTTGTTTGTCTATACCACCAGTCCAGGGTGTTCCCCGAAGACAACTGGGATAGGCTCCAGCACCCCTGTGACCTTTGTGAGGATAAGCATTAGAAAATGAATGAATAACAAAGCATCCAATTTAAAGTGGCAGTGCCATCGTCATCCATGTTGCCATGGCGCTCGTCTCCTCCCAGCTTTTCAGTGCTTGTGTGATGCGTAGACGGGCGTGCAGCTGTGTTGTGTATGCGTGTGTGCGTGTAAGAAGCTTCCAACAGTGGATGATGTGCTCCAGAAAGTGCTGTCACGCCAGCGCCTGTTTGCAAGAAGACAAAAAACAAGGTTTCTAGGTTGATGCAGGACGTGCTGCCGCTGTTTTTTTTCCATCCTCAGTCACATTTGACGGTCCTTTCCATTATCATCATCCCATCATCCTCCCCTGCTGCTGCCGCTGCGTCTGTTGCGCGTCTCGGTGTGGCCCAGTTGTGTTGTGACACACGGCATAGGTCACCGTTTACCCTCAATTATTGCCTGCAGGGTTTCAAACACTGACATTCTTCCCTCTCACGTCTTTTCTTTGCACCTCAAAGTTCATGCTTCAATCGGCGGTAGCAGCTTCTTGGATTCGGAGTGACGACGGACGAGAGTGACCGACACTTTACTCGGCATGACAGCTCGTTAAGTGAGGATCGATCATTCGCGGGAATGGCCGAATGAGAGGCGACACTGTGACGACACGCCGTGATATCATCTCTCACTTGTCTCTTCATTGGAACTGCTATGTTTATTATTATTATTATTTTTCTTTTTCCAGGCCTCTGCTGAGTAGCGCCCCCTATGGATTTGACCAAAATGAGCCCCCGCCACCAGTTTCAATGATCATCACCAAATTTGGTGGAGACGTCTATCATCAGTCGGACATTTTGATTTGGACTGGTCAATTAGGTGCAAAAGCTGGGGTCATATTTTGATGAACCCCTCCTAGAAACCGAAAGACCAAATAAGTCCAAATTTGGGTTTGGAAGAACTTTCCCCTACGCCATAAGCATGCTGAGAAACTGACACCAGTTTTGCCGATCATGTCTAAATTCGGTGAAGACGTCTATTATTGTTTCTGACACATTTCCACACAAGCTATCCCGCTAAAGTCCAAAAACGGATCCAGTACGTTTGAAGATATGATTGTACATTATTACAGATGCTGATCCTTGTGTGCCTGTCTCCTGTTCTTCAAGGCGGGGTTGTGGGACCAGGCGATGGAGGTCTACCTCATGCTGTGCCAAGAGAAGCACGTGCGGGCCATGTGGCTCCATCATGGCACCGTGCCCGCCTGCAGGGGCGTCTTGAGGGGCAAACATGCGACTTCTCCTGCCGTTACATAACCACCGAGCATTGGCGCCGGGCCCGAACCCGCACGCTCTCTCCGGGGCGGATTACACCCCCTGCAAGATGACAAGGCCCCCCGCCCCCCCTTCCAACCTCCTCCTTTTCTGCCATCTAATCACTTTGTCTGATAACTTTGATGAGATTTCTCGTGATGGATGCCGTATGTTACAGAGACGGACATCTCGCTGACATTCCAATTACATTTTCTCGCTGCCTGATCAACAAATCAAATTAGATTCTCTCCAGGAACGCCGCCGTGAGGAGCGCCATTTTGGGAAACAAACATGCTCAACGCTAGCACGCGAGTCCTCGTTATCCTGCCTTGATGTGTTAGCATGGAGCAGGGGAACCTCACAAGTCTACTAAGACTCTAACCTCCACCTGAGGACGCCTTGACATGGCCCCCCAACGCCACCACCAGCTTCACACCTCCAGGGACCCCTGCAAGAGTTTTATGGTTGTTCTTAGCTAATCACACCTCTAATAGCAGGAGAACATCAGCTAGGTGAATCTCCCCTCTGGGCCACAGCATAGAAACACCTCACATAGATCAGCGTGTCTTTAGGAGGGGAGAGAGAGGGAGGAGAGGCGGTGAATTAGTATTCCGAGCACAGGGAGGGAAACTGAGAGCGAGCATCCAGGAGAGGGAGACTAGGAAGGAGGAGGAACGAGGAGGAAGGAAGGAAGAAAGGAGGGAGGGAGCGCCGATCGAGAGAGGAGCCAAACAGACAAGGAAGGCAGAAACATTGGAGAAGACAGCAAACAGGAGAGCCGCCATCGTTTCTCTTCGCGAGCCCCACACAGCATCTCTATGGAGGCAGAGGCGCGTGCGTGAGGGTTGGCGGGAGGGAGGGAGGGAAGGGGGGGCGGCGGAATGCTGCTTTCTTTTTTCTAAACGTCGCGTCTGACGGGGGAGCCGAATCGGAACCAGGACCCGGCAAGCGGGAGGATCTCTGCCCGACATCACGGTAAGAAACCCTCACCTTTTCCCGCTGCTGCTGCTCGTGTACGTCGTGCACGTCGTGCACGCTGCACATCACGCGGCGTGTGCGCGCCTCCTTGCATGAATGTTTAATGTTTGGCGTCCATATTGCTTCCCGGGCGCGCGTGCGCGTCTTGGCAGCATCCGATGATGATGACGATGATGATGATGATGATGATTCAACTTTTGTTTATTAGACATAGCGTCCGCCAGACAAGGTGGAGGGGGAGGGGGGGCTCACAAGGCAAATCGACCGCCCCCCCTTCCCTTGCACCTCTCACGGCCACGCCCCTTCACCATCAGCTACCAAATATTCAGGCAGAAACACCTCAGCCTGGCGTGGAGGTCCACCAGTCCGGGAGCTCCACATAGATCTGCTGGTGAGCTGGCGTGTCCGTATAGAGATAGATGGCTTAGAGCGGCTCTCACGACTGGTTATTTACGACCGGCGTCTATTATGGGACACACTAAATAGACGCCATCGAGCAGGAGGCTGAGGCCCCGGCGAAGCTATTAACGTCCGGTCAATAGACATTAATATCCCCGCCTCCATCCCCAAAGAAGAACCTACACAAGACGTCGCCCCACGACCCGTGCCCCCATCCTCTTTAAACCTGTCAGGCTGCGGCCTGAGACAGGAAGTCATATAAAGGTCATGACCTCTATGCCTGATGAGCGCCGGACACCTTGTCCATTGATTAGGGACGCAAGCGTTTCACGTGGACGCAGACGCCTGACACGGCAAGCGTGAAACGGGCTTAAAGACTGAAAAGGGCTGTCGGTACGGACGACAGACAGAAGCAATTGAAAACAGATGAAACATCCCGTTAGGCAGAACCAATGGATTAGCACGCAACTCATTAGGATTGTTAGCCCGGAACAAAGACTTGGAGGCAATATGCTAGCTTTCACTGTGGATCAGCTTATTGATCCACAACATTCCGGTTGACAAAACAATAACTAGTTTTTGGATTCTTAGGTCTACATAATACAGTATATACACGCACATGGCCAATCGGCAGTCAAGTAGCGCCGGATGTACTTGCGCCATACATTGTATGAATGTAATGTAAACAAACATCTCATCTCCTTATGGGCTCCTAGGCTGGGAACATAAGTTATGAACAATAATAGCCGGAGCTCTTTGTTGATTAATTGTCAGACATTGGACGTTGAACCTTTAGTCTCCACTTTACCCCCCCACCCCCGTCTCCTCCATGATAAGCGGCGTAATGAGACGGTGACTTTGCTCGCCGCCGTCCATTCCCATTGTGACCTTAGCAGTCAGCTGGAGGCTCGGAGGCTCTCGGAGGCTATCGATCCCGAGCTGCGCGGCAGTCAATGGAGAGTCCGTGGGAGGGTTTTTTTTGTTGCTGCGTGTGCCGGTAGAGTGTACACAAAGGGGGGGGGGGGGTGAGTGTCCTGTATGCGCGTGCACGTGAGTGCTCACTGTGGCCAAGTGGTTAGCTCTTTTATCAGCCTGGCAACCATAGTCGGTAACCCGAGTGCGTGTTTTACGACAGACCTTGAACACCTCGACTATGAGGCAGGAGAACCGCATGAAGTCATTATTTATAACCTCAGCACATTGGAACTTTAAGAATGACTGGGAATGTCGGAGAAAGTGGAGAGGAAAACGTTGTGCTCTTTGATCGGATGCTCCATTATGAACAAGTGTATTGCACAACACGGCAGCAACAGAACCAATGTTGTAATAGTAGAGTACTACAAGTCTGTCCCGTACCAATTTGAGGCCACTTGGGTACTGGAAACCAGGCTAGCACCTGATCCAATTGGGATGTTCTTGGTCTGTCTTGAAGTGAACCAAATTGTGCTGCGTGGTGGAAACACCCCCTCAAAACAGTTCCTTTTGCCCCCCCTTGGTCCGTCTGGTCCATCCTGCTGGCCTTTGAGGCGGCGTCTCTTTGTGCCAGACAGCCATTGCTGGGATTGAGACCTCCTAGTTGAAAAGTCACTCAGACAGATTTACTGTCCTAATGGGGGGGAGCACACGGGCGGGGCTAGATGTTAGCAATATTGGATTCCGCACCCCCCCAATTTTGGATTCCACTGCACTGTCATGGCGGGATAAATAGACTTACAGTAAGTGCTTCTCCCTTAGACGGACGGAATGTCCTGACGTGACTGTCGACGGAGCGTCCGTTCAAGCCAGCAGGAGCGTTTCTTCGTTTGGATCTTGATCTGAACGAGACACGCCTAATGCGCTGATTGATTGATTGATGGATGAAGCCATGAAGAGCACTTTGCCGGGGAGCTGTCACTCAATGCAAAAAGATGGACGTCTCTTCCGAATGGCACGCGGCCCACGATCAATAGTCCTCGTTCGGTCCGACACGCTTGGAGACGTGGCTGCTCGTGTGGGGAGGTGAGCTGACCTCCCGCCATTGTTTTAGCCTTGATTTATTCCCATCAACGGCCTGGACATTATTTATTCCTTTTCTATTCCACTTGTCCTCGCTGGAGTCGCGGGGCGTGCTGGAGCCAATGCCAGCTGACTTTGGGCAAGAGGCAGAGTCCAGTCTGGACTGGTCTCCAGCCAGTCACAGACAAGCACTCGCACGCAGACTCCACACACAGATGTCCAATGGAGGTCCAAACCCAGACTCTTCTTCTCCCAGATCTCCTTGTAACAGCGCACCGAATCCATGACCCGTTATGTGAAACCCAGCACCGTCCCACATGGCCCCACCCAGTATTGTCCCACACGGCCCCACCCAGTGCCGTCCCACATGGCCCCACCCAGCGCCGTCCCACATGGCCCCACCCAGCGCCGTCCCATCTATCACTGTCCCACCTAGCACCGTCCCACACGGCCCCACCCAGCACCGTTGCGTCGCGTTGTGATCCAGCTCGTGTGTTGTGTACCTAATGAAGTGTCCTGCGAACAGTCGCTGGAGACGTTCAGGCTGTGAGAACATCGAGTTCTGACCCGCTTTTATTTCGACAGAATTAGTTCAAAAATAAAGCCGCTAAAGTTTCTTTTGGATGAAAGGAGAAGCTGCAGCACCAGGGCGTCAAACCCTCCACTAATTATAATTCTATGGAGCTGTTTTTTTTTCCCACGCCTAGCTCCATGTCCTTATTTTAGACTGAGCTTCTGTTCTTTTTCTTCTTCCAGGTGATGTCAGCGAGCTCGCGGAGAGATCTTCCAGGACCTTCATGCTGATTGGCGCTGAAGGCCCTCGGGACTAAACCAAGCTGCTTGTTTGCTCTTTAGCGACACCGCCAGATGCTAAAGGTTACACACACACTCCAGGCATTACACACTAAAACGCACACCACCCCACGGTCCACGACAGCCTTTGTGACATTAAGACAGATCATGAAATGTGTTAACTCGGGCTTTCCCCTCACACACACACACACAAGTGTAACTCCATTTTCTCCTGTAGTCAGCGCTCCTTTTCCATTTTGGAACCTTCAAATGTTCTCGTGTTGTTATCTCACAAGCACACACCTTCTCTTCTTACCGCTTTTACACTAAAAAACTACCTGTGGCTGGCATTGAGTGCAATGGCATTTCAAAATAAAAGTCAGTAAGTGTAGTACAGCACCCCTCCCCGTAGAAGGCCTCAGCCGAACCTTCAATTAGAAGATCACAGGAGACCTTCAAAGGAGGAGAACATCTCAGCTCAATATTCTGGTAGAACATCCATATAGAATGTCTCAACAGAACAGAACTTGCAAGTGGAGCATCTACAGTCTTCCAATAAAAGATTGAGGGAAAAATTTCCAGTCCTGCAACTGAGCAGATCATCTCCCAGAAGAACATCTAAGCACAAACTCCCAATAGAACATCCTGGTAGAACCTCCCAGTACAACAAACATCTCAGCGGTGGTTTTGTCATGCTCCTGTTGTGTTCTTCTCCAACTGTGTGTGTAGAAGCAGGCAAAGTGAGTCGGGCGTGTCCCTCTGTTCTCCATGGATCCGTCCTTCCGGTCCACGTGATCCAGCCCGAGCCTCCACAGTGAGCCGAGCCTCTTCGCTCCACTTCCCGAGGACGGGCGGCGAGGGCTGCGCTGCGATTGTCGAGAGTGCGGGCGAGAGTGCGATGCAGATTGGAAGATGTCGGGCGACTGGGATGAAGACCTGTGCAAGAAGGCGCTGATGTTGGTGGAGGAGCTCTGCTTCAACTCGCCGCGCGGACACAGCCAGAGCGAACTGTGCCAGGAGTTCAGCTACCTGTTGAGAGGACGCAACAGACAGCTGGATGCAGGTACGTCTTCCTGTCACTGTGGACTTCCTCCGCCGCCAAGGGTAGCTGCAAGACCTGCTGGGGGTGAAGGTCAAGGAAAGACCTGTTGAGGTTTTGCCAGGGTAACCACTGCACACTGACCCGGGTACTGAACTCTAAAGTTGACGTGTCGGTACTGAATCGTCCATCCATCCATTTTCTTCCGCTTATCCCGGTCGGGGGCCGTGGGAGGGAAGCTCAGGCTTCCCCGAATCTGGCCACTTCCACCAGTTCCACCGGGAGGACACCAAGGTGTTCCCAGGCCGGCTGTGAGACGTAGTTCCTTTTTATTGGCTGTTTGGCGTTTGAATCCAAAGAGGCGGGGCTTGGCAATTCAGTAATCAAAAGGACTCATTCTGCTGGGTATTCGGTGTAATTATGGATATTCATGATGCGTATTGAAGGACATGTGAAGTATCCTTATGAAGAAGCACCTTAATGGTGTTTGTTGGAGGCACAATGCAGCAGATGTTTATGATTATATACGTCAACGCTAGGAACATTAGCATTGGACGCTGAAGGTACGAGAAGATGAATGTTGAAAAGACCAGAAAACATGAAATATTCATCCTCGTATCTCCACTTTTTTTACGAGCCCCCAAAGAGTCTTGCTAGCAACTCGGGATTGTTTACGCTGATGGATTCCACATTTGGGACCAATCAGAGTAGGCGGCCATTGTTTGACTTCCCCCGAAGCGACTCCAGCGCCGTTATGCAGATTAGCGTGGAGATGCACGGCGGCTCAGCGTAGATTAGCCTGGATTGGCTGCGTGATGCCTTGGGAGATTTGGACCAGCACGTAACGAAATGTCATGCCGTGGTTCCAGGCGTCCACCCCCCCCCTTTGTTCCACGGCTTTGTGTCGGAAGACTGGGAGGCCTCTCGGGACCGGGATGGCCGTGAGCTGCCAGTGAAAGGCTTGTGTAAGCAGCAGGGGCGGCTTTGACGCGCAGCGACTCCCGGCGGGCTCGAATCAAGAAGTGATTGACAGGAAGTGTCGTCAGAGGCCTCCGGTGTCACGTCCCAGTGGGAACCCGTATTTCCATACGTGCTTTAGCTACCTGAACCATGACTTTCTGGAGGAACGTATGTCAGTAAATGGTGTTTTAAGTGGTAGAAAATGAATGTTTGTCTTTATGTGCCCTGTGATTGGCTGGCCACCAGTCCAGGGTGTACCCCCCTCTTGCCCTAAGACAGCTGGGATAGGCTCCAGCACCCCTGCGACCCTTGTGAGGAAAAAGCGGTAGAAAATGAATGAATGAATGAATGATTTTCATTTTCATTCACGTACCCTCTATGACAACTGGTGTGCCCTTAGGGCATACGGGTACCCCACTTTGGGAACCTACCCTACTGGTATTGGATGTTGATAACCATCTCTTCTCGACGCCTGCAGTGTTGAAATGACTTGAAAATGTTTATGCGGTCCCGGCCTCAACCTTCCCCTCACTGGCCTTTGATCATCTGGCAGAATCGTGTCCGTGGACAAATGGAGGCGAGCGGTCCGTCCTGACAGGCCCGGCACACGTTTGATCACAAGCGAGCGTTATCGCTGCTTCCTGATGTGTCGGCCGCTACATCTCAGCCTGCTCGTGTTGGTTTTTTTTTTCCTCCCTTCTCGCCGATCGATACATGAACCTTTCCCATGGCCAAGCTCCGCCCCCTGCCAGGCTTGGCCCTAAATCACGGCTTGTCTCTCCTTGGCGCACGCCACACCGCTTGCATCGACTTCATCTTCCTCCTCGGGCCAAATGAAAAGGAGAAATGGATCCAGTCAGCGCTACGTGTCCGCTTCCACACGTGCAACAATCTGTCTCTCAGCCGCCTCCTTTTGTCTCCTTGCGTCCGCCTGTTCCTGATATTCCTGATATCGCCTCACCTGACCTCCACACTCGCCTTTCCTACGCCTTCCAAAACGAACTAATCATCCTCCAAACTCCGCTTACCCCCCCCCCTCACCCCCTCGCCGGTGATATCTGAGGAACAAGTGCTGATTAATGACATACACAGACCGATGAATAATTCACTGGAGGGGAGGGGCGGGAGGCCAGCCTGGCGGCATCATGGGAAAAGGACTAAACAGCCAGGAATGAGGCGTCTTTAGAGGAGCACGGCGACGCTTTGGGGGGGGGGGATGATACAGTTGAAGGACATGCTTCCTTAAATCCATAGGAATTCTCTCCATCACTTGACAAGGTTCCTTCCAGCTTTACTGGGACAAACTCCATGGAACATCTTGAAAGAGAAGACGACCTTGAGATGTGAAAATGTTTTTTCTTTTAACTCACAACCACCTTTGCTAACTTCAACTTGGGATGTTCTTACCAAAATGAATAGGAATTTTTGGAAAAAGGCTACCTGATGATGTCTTCTTGTTTTTGCTGCCTGCAGAGATCTCCGTCAGTCTGCTGTCCGTCATCGTCACCTTCTGCGGCATTGTCCTCCTCTCCGTGTCTCTCTTCGTCTCCTGGAAGCTGTGCTGGTTGCCATGGCGAGACAAAGAGGGCGGCGGCCTCAGCCTGACCTCTGGCTTGCTCCCCGGGAGCGCCGGCGTGGGGGGTTTGGGCGGCGCCGGCGCACCGTCCTTCCTACCCCCGCTGCTGCAGAGGAAGGAGGGCCACTCGTCCTCTTCGCTGTACCCCTCCCTCGGCCAGCAGGGGCAGCATCACCCCCACTTCTCTGACCTGGTGGGGCTGGAGAGGGGGGACGCTGGGGGAGTGGTCGGGGGCCCACACGAGACCCAGGAGCACTCGTACCTGGACATGGACTCGTACCCAAACAATGCTGGTGAGACCAAAACACACGCTCGCATTGAGAAGCGCTGTCCATGGTGCTGATCTCAATTCATTGCTTTTTTCAGCAGTATGAACACAAAATTAGGCACATCTGCACTACACCTCACAATATTTACTATAATACAATTATTATTTATTATTATTTATTAGGTACACTTAAATTTACAGTGATGTCAGTTTTAAAGTCTTAAGGTGGAATATTTTACAGTATTATGCCGCAAACAATTTGGACCACAAAAGTGTAAGCAAAAAAGTTTCTTCTGGGCGTCCCTTTGGGGACTTTAAATATGGATTTAACTCCCTTTGCTAGCCTAGCTAATATCCTGTTAGCCTGGCTAGCTTCCATTTTGTTGTGCAGTTGCTGAGTTTCTAATTCCCAACATTTTCCCGATGCGTGTGTTTAATGGTGTTTGTGGGTTCGGCTCATTCTATCAGCCATTGTACATTAGTGTGTACCTAATGAAGTGGCCAACGGGTGAGTACTATAAATACTCAGCCCAGTGCAGCACTGCTGTCTACACCACGGTGGGGAGTGGGGAGTGGGGACGGGGGCTGGGGTGCGTGTGTTGATGCTCCCGCTGGTCCTATTAAAAGATAACAAATCACCGCCTGCTTTTAGGATGTTTTCATGTCAGCAGACACTGATGACGATGTTGCTGCAGACACAAAGTGTTTATCATCCTCCTTCACATTTGCACCGCTTTGCTCTTTCTGACTTTTAAGTCTGTTAAATCAATGCCGTCAATGACTCCGTCCTGCAATAAATAACTCCCAGCCACTGGCGCCACATCCCTTATTGCTAGTCATTAAAGCCTCTCCTCCTTCTTCTTCTTCTTCTTCTTCTTCTTCCTTTTCTGCAATTTGCAACTCTACTAGGAACCCTGAAGCTGAGCCAGACGTCTCCAGATGTCCCCAACTCGGAGGGGGGCGCGCAACCCCATAAAGACCTGCCCAACGCCTTGTCTCAGCAGCAGGTCACCTCCAGGTCAGTGTGCATCACCGTCACCTCAGCTCATTACTGGAAATGTGACTGGGGGGCTGGGGGGGGGGTAATAAGTCACATTGTTGCATCATCAGTCACTGCAAGGACCAGGCTTTTTATTCAGCACCTTGCTCCTTAAAACTACTACAACAAATACTTGATGCTGGCGTGGGCCCCGCCCAACTCACTTACTTACATCTCAACCCCAACCTACCACCCCCTCTATGTTGTAATAATGATATAACTATTTTATTACACAGCCTTTTCATCAGTACAGTCATTAGCCTTCCACCAGCCAGCTGATGATTGGCTGGCAGACGTCACATGGTTCCTTACATTGATTGGTGGTCTCCATTTTCACAAGACAATGTTTCTTTCCTTACAGCAGGTTCAAGTAATGGTTTAGTTGCAAACTGTAAAAGTGTTTTTGTGCATTTGGGGGCTCATGCCAAGAAAACAGGCTTCAATAATCTGAGGTAAAGTGCACATAGTGTGGATAAAAATAGTGAAGAGCCCCTCATGGTACGCGCCGGATGAGCTGTCACTTCCTGTCTCACGAAGCTGCTGAATCACCGAGCGTGGTCCTTTTCTCCTTCTTCTTTTTCATCTCGACTTAATATTCCGCGTTCAGGCCCAAGCCCATGACTCATCAGCTCTCCAGCCCCGACTTCCACGGCGAGGAGAAGGAGCAGGTGACCAGCATCGGACAGATCAAGCCGGAGCTGTACCGCCCCAAAGGCGACCAGGGCGAGGGCAAGCAGGGCGGCGACTGCGGCAAGATCAGCTTCCTGGTGCGCTACGCCTTCAAGTGAGCCAAACCTTCTTTAAGTTGCTTGTGGGAAGACTCGTTGTGTCGAGCGCCAAGTGAAGCCTTTCGAAAGGACGAATAGCATGTTGTAGTTGGGGGTGGCGTGCAGCTGTTCTGCCGTCTCCAATATTTTGCTAACCTTATTTAGCCCCACGAAAGGCTCGGAGCTATGATGCAGTGGCGCTGCCAAAGTGGGTGGTTTTAAAAACGAAGTAGATGCCAAGGAGGGGGCGGCGGCAGAGAGATCCCCGCCGTCCATTCCGCTTTGCTCTGTTGGCGATCCGTGCTGGCGTGCTGGCAGCGGGGCGACACGTTGAAGCATTGCTGCGGCCCAATGTGCTGATGGTCCGAAAAGTAAAAGCCGCCGTATGAATTATAAATGCTGAGTCACTTTAAAGTGCAAGACACAGTGAGAATTAGCGAGGGAGCGCCACGGCGCCGACGAAAAGCATTCATGTGTCCCATTTATCAGGATTTATTATCTGGCGCTTTGTTGTGCTGGAGCAGAAATCATGTTAGCCACAACAGCTCGGGGGCCGATTGGTGCCAGACGTCCAGCATGTGTGTGAGCGCTAGCATGTTGTTAACGTGTGATAACGCGGACGGACCCTGCTGTTTGGAGGTCCGTCGTCACTACAACAAAGTCAATCTTCCTTCCTGTCGTCCTCCCGGGAATAACAATTGTGTCGGCGAGCCAGTTAAAAGCTGACACATTGTCCGCGTGGGAATAGCGGCTCGCTCGCAGGAGGGCCCAGCTTCCCGCCTATGACGTGACATCATTGTTGGCGTCCTTGTATTGCGTCCTGGGCTCAGACACGAGCAGCATTTGAAAACAGATGCATTATATACACGGGGAGATCATGTAAACTCCACACGGAGATGGCCCAGGGTGGAATTGAACTCGGGCCTCCTAGCTGTGAGGTCTGCGTACTAACTCATTTGTGGCTTATTTTTATACATAAATGCTCTACATTAACTTTGGACCTTTCAAAAAATATATTTTATTACAAAAATATGTAATTATTATTTTTTTTTATTTTATATTTGACATTTTTCATAAGAAAATTTAAAAATAATTATGCTTTATTCATATTTTTCTCCAAAAATATATATTTTAATTTTGACCAAAATCCCCAAATCTGTGGGGTCGTATATGCTGAATCAAGATCCACCGTGGGATAAACTGGAATCTGTGACGTCGTTCCCTCAAACTCCACACAGAGATGGCTGAGGGTGGAATTGAACTCGGGTCTCCTAGCTGTGAGGTCTGCGTGCTAACTCATTTGTGGCTTATTTTTAAACATAAATGCTCTACATTTTACTCGGATTATTGATAAATTATTACAGACTTTGGGCCTTTTAAAAAAGTATTTTATTACAAAAAATATATAATTATTATTTCTTAATTTTTTATATTTGACATTTTTCATAAGAAAATTTTAAAATAATTATGCTTTATTCATATTTTTCTCCAAAAATATATATTTTTATTTTGACCAAAATCCCCAAACGTGTGGGGTCGTATATGCTGAATCAAGATCCACCGTAGGATAAACTGGAATCTGTGACGTCATTCCCTGAAATAGCAGGAAATGTCATTTCCTGCTGACGCATGGCCGTGCATCATCTCCGGAATTGCGTGGGATGGCAGCCCTCTCATCTCCCTGATTGGCTGTGATGGCGAGGTGAGCACGTGCGCCAATCGGCCGCAGTGGCGTTTCGACAAGCCCGTGCGAAGCGTCACCTCGCACCCCCGCCCCACCCCCTCACCCCCACTCCCCAGTGGCTAATGAAGTGCTGACACGGCGGCTAACAAGCGGCGACGCGGCCTAACGAGGCCTGATTAGAAGCCCTGGGGGCCGCCTTGTAATTAAATACATAACAAACGACATGTGAGAGACGGAACGACACGTGTGTGTGTGTGTGTGTGTGTGTGTGTGCGTGTGCGTGTGTGGCTGCACAACAAAGACATAAGAAGATGAATGTTTCTAAGTAGATAATATCTTCTTATATGCTAATAATGATGAAGGCTTCAGTTTGCTCGGATCGCATGAACACCTCCTGTTGTTGATAAGCCGCTCTGTGTGCACGTACACACACACACACACACACACACACACTGCACTATTCTGGTTCATCTTTGCCCCCGAGACCTCCCACATGATTGTTCATGTTCGTGTACGCTCCTCATCCAGGTGTGTGCGTGTGCCCGTGTGGGCTGATCCCGTCTGCTCCTGGAGGCGTATTGGCGGAAACATGTGTGACCTTTGAACTTTTCTCACATTCCATATGTGTGTGTGTTTCTCAGCACGGAGCAGTTGGTGGTGAAAATTCTCAAAGCGTTGGATCTTCCCGCCAAGGACGCCAACGGCTTCTCCGACCCATACGTGAAGATCTACCTGCTGCCCGACAGGAAGAAGAAGTTCCAGACCAAGGTAGACGCCGCGTCCTTGTGATTGCGATGTTCCCGGGGATTGGTTAATGTGCTGCACAGAGCCAGTTGTCCATCTGCATATTGTGAACATGAAATGAACAGATTATTAATGAGGTATATTTTTAGGCATTACACTCATAAAGCTAAGATATGGATTTTTCTTTTGTTGAAGTTTGGACACCCCTGGACTAAAAGGTGACAATGACTTCCTGTGTGTGTGTGTGTGTGCGTGCGTGTGAATGTGAGGGCGTTTAGTCGATGTGTCTTCTCCACGCTCCGGTTTCGCGTAGCGCAGCTCCATCCGCCTGATGTTAGCGCCGGCTGCTAACGGGAGATCACGAAGCTCTAATAAGCCTGAGTGGCGGATCCACTCACGCTGGATTTAGTCGACTGAGATGCTGGTGGGCGGCGTGCGCATCCAACGCTTACATTCCTCCGGCGAATACAAAACCCCAGTACAGAAGTGTGAAGATCTCTTTTTACTACGCTCAGCTTTTCAACGTGGTCTTTGTGCGTTTTGTGAGACTTGCAGTGTACTGTACTTCTGTCAAGAAGTACTTATCTTAGTATACTTACCAGAGATGACGAAACATGTTGATGACCACTATCGAACTGACAGAAACGTGGCTGCCAATTCCCGCATCTCGGAAAGCGTCACGCTCAAGCCATCGCCGCCCTACCGACGTCGTACTTGCATTGGAACGCACCGGCGCCACTGCAAAGGCAGCAGATGTCCCCGGGTGGGCGTGAGACGGAGACGACAGATGCGAGAGGCAGCGAGCAGGACTGAAATCAAAAAGTCCTCCCGTGGCGTTTGTGGGAGCCAGGATGTGAAATTTTGGATGAGTTCAATTGGATTCTTCATCCCGCAGGAAAGAGGGTGAAATTTAATTTTCCACTCTGCGGCCGAGCATAAAGGTTAATTATCTTTCTCAAGGACGTACGACCTCTCCACTAATCAAGCGGCACATGATTCATCCGCGCCGTCCTGTCTGAGAGACTCCGTGACGCACGCTGCTGTCCTTTTCACGCTCATTTATATTCACCAATAATATGGGACTTCATCAATAACATTGATGAACAATCATCAACTGATGATGAGGTAATATTGTCCGATATCGGCATAAAAATGAGATTTCGGTTCATAGGAGTATCGGCTTTTGTGCTGATAAGTTTTGCCTGCAGATAGTAAATATGCAATTTGCATGAATTATTAACTAATAAAACTAATTAACTAATACTGACTGGCTTAGCCCAGTTTATAATTTCACTGATTATATTATTATAACATTATTCCAGCCATTGATTGATTGTATTGTTGCCAGCATTATTACATTCATTCGCTGTTGATGCTGGAGCCTATCCCAGCTGTCTTCAGGCAAGAGGCGGGGTCCACCCTGGACTGGTGGCCAGCCAATCACAGGGCACATATAGACAAACAACCATTCACACTCACATTCATACCTATGGACAATTTGGAGTCGCTAATTAACCTAGCATGTTTTTGGAATGTGGGAGGAAACCGGAGTACCCGGAGAAAACCCACGCATGCACGGGGAGAACATGCAAACTCCACACAGAGATGGCCGAGGGTGGAATTGAACCTGCGTCTAGCATTATTAGATTGGATTCTTATTTGTGAACGTACGTAAGCTTAAGCTAGGAGAGCGTTATTTCACAACATGCATGAGATGCATTCAGTGACATCGCAGTAAAAACGAGTTTGAGGGAAGAGCTGCTGGCTATATCGATATCGGTAATGGAGTGCTGACAATACTGGTAAAAAGGCAAATATCGAGATATCGAGCATGGTGTGTCAGTGACAAGCAAGCATTACTTTTGCATGGCCTGCCTTGGCGCTCATTAGCGTGTGTACCTAATGAAATGTCCTGGGGGTTTGCGGTGTTGTTCCACTGTCAAGATGACAAATGTTCGCTAAAGGGCCTTTCCGGCAGTCAGTTGGGGGGCCGGATATTTGGGGATGAAGTACGTGACGCGGAAGTGTTCAGCGGCGGGATAGCAGCTGGAGAGGAACCAAGCGGCGACAAGATAAGAAGGAAGAATCAGTGAACATGTCACAGGGATAAATAGCTTCACTGGAAACGAGGCAATTGTGCGACCTTGTGTGTGCTGCGTGCTACAACCATCAGCGCTTCTCCTTTTTTTAACGCTTGGAGCCAGACTCAAAGTTCTTGTTCCCCCACCAGGTCCACAGAAAGACCCTCAACCCGGTCTTCAACGAGACGTTCCAGTTCGGCGTGCCGCTGAATGAGCTACATTCCAGGAAGCTGCACTTCTCCGTGTACGACTTTGACCGCTTCTCCAGACACGACCTGATCGGGCAGGTGGTGGTGGACAACCTGCTGGACTTCAGCGAGGGCAGCGGGGACAAGCCGGTCTGGAGGGACATCGTGGAGGGCACTGCGGTGAGACGACACTCCATGCCTTTTGCCGCGCTGAAAATGACTCGACACACATCCACTGTTGTCGAAACGGCAACACAAGTGAGTAGCACGAGTGCTGCCGGCAGCGGGAAGCTGTGGTTTCCAACGGAAACATGAATTCCAACATAACACTGTGACTTTCTTCGTGGTGGTAGTGCGTCAATGCAGTGCGTTGAGGGAATTCCATCATGGTCTGGGGCTGCACGAGTGCTCCCAGTACTGAGATGTCGTTCATTGAGGGAAACGGACACCGCCTCGGTGGTGGTAACGTCGTTGTCTGGGGCGTAACGAGTGCTGTCAGCTCTGAGGAGCTGCGGTGCATTGAGAGGAACATGAATTTGAACATTCTGATGCGCTACCGCCTTAGCGGTAATTACATCAGGGCCAGGGTTGCACGAGTGCTGTCCTCACTGAGGAGCTGTGGTGCATTGAGAGGAACATGAATTCGAACATTCTGATGCGCTACCGCCTTAGCGGTAATAACATCAGGGCCAGGGTTGCACAAGTGCTGTCAACACTGGGGAGCTGCGGTGCATGAATCCCAGCATTGTTTTGCTTTAATTGGACCCAGTCTTTGTTGGGTACAAGTGGAGTGTTTACATGATGAAATGCTAAAAGTGTGAAATTGAAGATAATATTTTATTCCTGGTGTCTGCTGGATGAGTTTGGTGCTTAAAAAGGACACGTTTCATATTTCATATTTCATATTTACATATGGGCTATTGATCAGCATTCTAACATCAGAGCGGGACTGAGTGCTGCACTTCTCCCCGTCATGCTGAAGTGTAAAGAGTGAACATTGTGCAGCTTTTGATGCGTCTTATTGGAGGACTCATCAATGCGCTAATTGCACCTCCAGCATGTAAGACCATTGCAGAAGGCGCAGGAAGAAGAAAAGAGGCCATTAAGGCGAGCAGGAAGTAGATTGAAATGAAATATTCATATCAGGCCAACGAGACAACTTGTCTGATTTATTAAATAACTTCAAAGCCTCTTGGAGGAAGTATTGATCACGCCGTCATGTGACATGCGTGTCATTATGGCGGCACGAGGAGAGGCACGAAAAGACGGATGGGTTGTCGTCGTCGCCTCCGCTTAACGCTTTCCTCGCCTGCAGGGGGCGGCGACAGATTGGGACATGATTTATTTACAGTGACGTCCCTTCTGTCCAAACACATGACACATTTACCCCCCCACCCCCCACCCCACAACACCGAACCCCGCCGCCACCTCCTCGCCTGCTGCTACATGTGCTGTTCTTTTCTGGGTCTTACCTCCACCCTATTCATAGTCTCCTCCATCTTGTGTCCGCCCACAGGAGAAGGCCGACCTCGGGGAGCTCAACTTCTCTTTGTGTTACCTGCCCACTGCCGGAAGACTCACGGCCACCGTCATCAAGGCCACCAACCTGAAAGCCATGGACCTGACCGGGTTCTCAGGTAAAGGACTAACACAGACCTACATGGACCTGACTGGGTTCTCAGGTAAAGGACTAACACAGACCTACAAGGACCTGACTGGGTTCTGAGGTAAAGGACTAACGCAGACCTACAAGGACTAACATGGACCTGACTGGGTTCTCAGGTAAAGGACTAACGCAGACCTACAAGGTCTAACATGGACCTGACTGGGTTCTCAGGTAAAGGACTAACGCAGACCTACAAGGACTAACATGGACCTGACTGGGTTCTCAGGTAAAGGACTAACACAGAGGAATAAAGGACAAATAAAGACCTGACTGGGTTGTAGGTAAAAGACAAACTGGGTGATGCTGTGACGGTTTTGTAACGATGGTCCAGTCTAGGATGAAGTCCTGACCAAGCAGGAGACCAACGAATACGAGAGTCAACATTTTAACGTCAGCTTTAAAGGCTTGTTGGGCAAACAAAAGCGCCGCCATCCCTGACAGCAGCGGCGTTGTCCTCTCGGAATAGACCAGATCATAGACCCACACGTCTGATTGCCAGCACCACCTCGACAGTGCGAGACAGACGCTTGAGAATTCGAGCGCCAGAAAAAAGATGGAGGCGTGGGTGGGCGGGTGCGTGTTTCCTGCGGCTGAATGAATAACAAGAAAGCCATTCCACCTGCCGTCTTTATCCGGCGTTCCCAAGGTGACTTGCCGCTGAAGTGTCACAGACTGAAACCCGTCTCTCTGTCCGTCCCGTAGACCCGTACGTGAAGGCCTCCCTGATCTGTGACGGTCGCCGGCTGAAGAAGAGGAAGACGTCCATCAAGAAGAACACGCTGAATCCCACCTACAACGAGGCGCTGGTGTTTGACATTCCCAACGAGAACATCGAGAGCGTGTCCATCATCATCGCCGTCATGGACTACGACTGGTGAGGACAGTGATGCGTTCACTTGCATCACCACCTCCTGTATCTTCTGTTGGGATGAAACGATGCAGCTTCTCCCTCAGCTGCTGTACTCAAACTTGATAAATGAGCCTCACCGCCTGGTTTTCATCCTCTCTCTCCCTGCCCTCCTCCGGTCAGCATCGGCCATAACGAGGTGATCGGCATGTGTCGCGTGGGCAGCGACGCTGACGGCCCGGGGAGGGAGCACTGGGCCGCCATGTTGGCCAATCCACGCAAACCAATAGAGCACTGGCATCAGCTGGTGGAGGTAACGTACACGTGTTTACATCCGTTTTTTATCGTGGTGTGTTTTTGGCTAGCAGAGATGGAGGACGTTGCAGAGGCTTTTCAGCTCCGGTGCAGCTGCTCGCTGGCAGGAGGGTGAAGGTGGAGGGTTAGGTTATTGTTTAAGTGTCCACATTGCTCACGCTGCCTGCAGCAGATACATTATGTTCGCATAAATATACCATAGCTGCTGTGCTAGCATAAAACATCCTGCCAGCGGGTCACGCGGGTCGGTACATTAGCATGTATGCATGCACGGGAGGGGGATTGAAGCATTCGCCAAAGTACGTCCGCCACCTCCGCTCCTGTAGGTGGCGCCGTGCTCCCTTTTAGCCTTTTTTTGCTTGACTTATTATTATTATTATTATTATTATGACTTATTTCCTCAAATAGAAGACCCCCCCCTCTAATGGACTCTGTGTGTTGTCCACTTGAACAAATCGACCGCTGAGGCTTTGGGACTGTTGCTAACCAAAACAGCAGGACATAGCGAGGGAACGTAAACAGTTCATTTAAGTGACAGGTTTTACTTCATGGAGTAAACGAGTTCCCTGTGCGGTATTAAAAATCATCTGGCATTATGTGGAGTCGGCGTTTTTGATTCCAGTAGAATTCCACTCAATGTGAACGCCGTTACTTCCACTTCATCAAATCAAAGAAACATCACCGGCCACCATAAGAGACGATGTTATGTCACAAGATATGTAAATAAGGTAGCTAACCTAGCTAACGGTGATGTGTTTTCGGTGTAAAGACAAATGTATCGTTGTACCACCAGGTCTGCTTCCACTAGAGAGCATTTGCATATTTATGTGGTAAAATTGCTGCTAACTTCCTGTAATGACCCCCTTGCAACATGAACACCGTTAATAGGTTCCTAGCCTACATTTGCAACGATTCATACTTGTGTACAAGGGTAGCTCGGTTAGCGTACGCCCTGGTGTACGCATGTGTTTTTTTGATTAACGTTGAAAATGTACGCCAAAATGTTCAGTTTATTTTGATGATGTCATCAGCGGTCGACTGTGTAGTTCTTTGCTAAGTAGAACAGTTATACCGCCAGTCTCCAAATGTTCGCACAAAAAATATTTTTATAGTTTTGCATGCGGAAAAGATGTAAACAAAATGTAAACAAATAATGACCGGAAGAGATAATGAACACATTAAGGTTACTTACACCACCTTCATGTTTTGCTATGAGTTATTTCTTGAATTCACGTTTCTTTCTCACCTTATTTATCAAACTCGTTTGATGTTAACGTCTTTGCCTTTTTGGGACGAATGAATTGGATTTGCATGATGTCTTTGGCTTGGGTGAGAGTCGGACCTTTTTGAATGGGTTAACGATGCTAACCATGGAACCACTGTCTGTGCTTTTGGGGAGGGAAAGACCCACTGGGATCCAATATGATTGAAATGAGCCGGACGGGGCCCCTTTAAGAAGACAATACTCTAACACCTTTTAAACCTTTTCTCTCCGCAGGAAAAAGCAATTGGAACGTTTGTGTCAAAGGGCGAGGCGTCGCCGTCCTCCAAGCCGCACATCGTGGTGGACAGTCCTCACTCCGATTAAAGCTGTGAGTTTGACATCTTTTATTTTTTTCTCGTTTATCCGCCAGCCTGCCATCTTCGATGTTTTGTCTCGTGCGTCTCGGGGACAAACGCTCGCCGCCACAGATGCTTTCTAGTCAAAAACGCGCCAGGAAACGGGTCAAGTGTGTAAAAGCTGGACCCGACAGCGAGCGTGTGTGCGAAGACGAAGCTGTCAGATGCGGGCGCTCTAAGGCCTTATGCAACCACTCCCTCACCCCCGTCCAGTCGGGAGACTAATTCCTCTTTATTTCCTCTGTCCTCAGGTCTTGTCTCCGCCTTCGGAATTTTCTTTTCTCTCCTCCCATCTGTGAATAAATCTTTCCATCAAAGAGAGACTCGCAGACATTCAGGACGAAACAACATCTTTGTCGCATTTCAAGCGGTAGCTGCTCCAAACACTTTGCTGTGCGTGCGTAGTCGGCGTGTAGTATTTGATGTAGGAGGAGCGTGACGTGAGACGCTGTCCAAAAAAAAAAAAGAAAGCCATCATCCAGCGATCACTTGACGCGGGACCAAAGCTTCACTGTCAAGAAGAAGATGTGCATACTTTTCGTTAGGGTACAGCGTGAGCTGTACCGGATCACACACGTTAGTACGTAGCGGGACGACTTGCCCGCGATGGACCGTGGACGCCGTCCTCCCAGGGCTTATTCACCCGCCGCTGTCCTCCCGAAGGAAGGACGTGCGCGCTGGTCTTCATTGATGTCAGAGGAGCCGCAAAGTGAGCACGGACTTACTCGGCCTGAGCATGTTACCTTCAAATGTGTCCGTCTTCCTCACGCTTCCTGTGCCCGTCCTCTTCTTTTGCTCCGAGACATCCAAGGATGAGAGACACAAAACTGTTGGATTCTTCCCGATTCCCTTCCTGATCTCGTCAGGTTTCACTTTCCCCCATCATGCTTCGGATTGAAGTCGGCTGAAGCGGGACGCACACGTCTGTCTTGCTTTGATCAGCGTGTTTTTGTATTTCTGTGTGTGTGTGTGTGTGTGTGCGTGTGTGCGTCCTGGTGACCTTGTGTGTTTCTGTGCTCATCACCCGACTCCCCCCCACCCATTCCCCTCTCTCCCAAACCCTCCCCATGTGTGAGTTTCATGAGGAGCCACATATCTGTGTGAATGTTCCGTGTTGTTGTGTCTCTCGGCGCCAGACGAGAGATGTTTACGTGGCTGCAACACGTCCTTGAAGGCTCCTGTTCGGGTTTTATGCCGCCGCTTCCGATACCATCATCCGTGAGTCAAACGGGGATCACATAAGACGACTATAAAAAGTTACGAACCGCTTGCGATTGGCGCTGAAGAGCATCTATCGGCGTATGCCCGTCACTTGCTTCACAGACATCAGCTTCCACTGATCAGTGGCCGATCGATCGGAGCATGCCCACTCTCGTGGGGGGGGGGGGCAGCTAGTTTATAGTATCAGCTTTGTGACTTGGGGGACGCCCTAGCGAGCTGAATATCCACCCGTCACTTTGGGACCCACTGAGAGGGTTAAAGACGAGATCGAACACGCACCGAAATATCATTCTTCTTTTCCGCTGACACGGCTTCATCTGCAAAAGTGTTGGGACACATTGATTGACAGGGATGCGTGATATTGTTTTTCCCCAAACAAGCCCAACGCCATAAGTCATAACCCATCAAATATCATGACCGGATGGCTCGGCAACATCAAATGACTTCTAAGACATTCCAAGACATTCCTTTCCTTGGTGGAGGTAATGAGCGGGTTACGGCAGCGTGTTGCAGTCCACGTAAGCAGGCATTGGTTATCATCATTAAGCCCCGCCTCCCACTGCCCGGTGTCGTGTAACGTTGTCGTGCTTGGGTATTTTGTGTAACGTCCGAGGCAAGCGTGAAGGGTGCAGCCGAGCCGGAAGGAAGCGGTCGAGGCCTCAGGAGCCGTGTTCAATCCCGACGCCTTGCTGTTACATGTTCTGTACTTGTGTGTGTACCATGTGACCTGTAGATTATGGATCATCTTGTAGAAACCGGGAAGAGGGCATTGATCCAGCGGTGTCCCGAGGCTCCATGACCACCCCCCTCCCTCCCCAACCCCCACCGGTGCCTCCGCTTGTTTTGACCCCATTTATCTACTGTTTTACTTAACCCCGCCTCCACCATCTCATTACTCATCCTCTTATCCGATTTCACCTCCCACGTCCTCTTCCTCCATCATGGCCTCTTTCCTTCACCGCATATGCCCCCCTTCCCCCCCCCTCCCCCGCCACCTTGTTGTGTTGTGCAGTTGTGAATGGTCATGGAGGTTTGCATGCTTGTAATTAACATGAATGATGTCAACTTGATGCAACGAAAACCCACGTACGTGATGCTCAGAGAGAGAACTCCATACTAATACTACTAATGATGACTCCCGAGGAACGTGTCGTCATGGGCAACCCTGACGGAAACCAGTCTTATTTCATTCTGCGTATTTATCTCTCTGCGGTTTGGATTCCTTTTTTTTAATATTCATGACTGATTTTTTGGAATGGGAGCTCGGTGCAAGGACGATGGCGAGGGCTGATGGAAATAAAAAAAAAAAAGATATGTACCATGTGACCATGTGGCTTCTTGGAGGGGGGGGTACACGATGTGTGCGTGTATTGCTAGCTGGACAATCACCCTGACTTCCGGCCTGTATTTATTCAACCGCTTCATGTCATGAATTCTTCATCCTCACCGCAGTTTGCCCGAATGCAAAATGGAGAGGGGCAGGCTACCCCCCCCACGCATCCCCCAACCCTCGTATAATCTGTCATGTGGTCATTATCTCCTCCTAAAGCTGGAGACGATGCACGAGGAAGAGCTGGGATGTGCAAGGGAATGACAGAGGAGGAGGAGGATTAGACAAATGAAGGAAGATGAAGGGGACTGTGGGGGGGGGGGCGATGGCATCGAGGAGGATGAGGAGGCGAAATGGGCTGAAGAATCGTGCGCGGTGGAGGAGGACAGCTCTGCATATAGACACTCATCACGGGGGCACCTGCAACACACACACTGGCTTGAGAAGCTGTGATGCTGGAGAAGAAAAGTGGGAGGAGGGGCCAAGGCTGGGGGGGTTAGCGTCTCCATGGCAACATTCCCACTGTGGTGGGAAAAAAAAAATCATTTAGTTTCACTCAGTTCAGTGAGCTGAGAGAGGCAGAATGGGGCGGGTGGGGGGATGGGGGTGTGTTAATATCACACTGCCGGGATTAACTGCTGACAGGCGAGGCGTTAGCTGCTAATGCTAATCTAGCTGATGAGAATAATAACACAGCAATGAATCACCGCATTCATGATGAACCATGTGACCATGCTGCTCTATGTCCTACTATGTCCTATGTGTAGTACACAGCATGCATTTTATTATATCTTGACATGGGATATTACCAATGGTGGTAAATTTTTATATACTTTAGAGTAGTCAGAGTACAGCTTGTATGCCATCTTGGCTTTACTGTCCACTGAAAATGAGGCACATTCGGGTACTCCAGTTTCCTCCACAATCCAAAAACATGCTAGCTTCATTAGCCACTCCAGACTGTCCATAGGTATGAATGTGAGTGTGAATGGTTGTTTGTCGATATGTGCCCTGTGATTGGCCAGGCTGTACCCTCGGCCGCTATAGCCATGTGACCTGGGGTGCACGAGTGCTACCGTCACTGGGGAAACTGCAGCACTACCCAGTTTCTGGAGTGAAACGGCTTCATCGTGCTTTTACTCAATGATGGCACTCGTGCAGCCTTGGACAATGACTGTTGACAAGACACAGTTGTCTTGCTGCCCTCTTGTGCCGGAATTTATGTTTCTCAATGAACCGCAGTTGCACGAGTGCTACCGTCACTGGGGAAACTGCAGCACTACCCAGTTTCTCGAGTGAAACGGCTTCATCGTGTTTTTTTACTCAATGGACCACAGCTGTCTGGTTCTGGTGGCACTCGTGCAGCCTTGGACAATGACTGTTGACAAGACACAATTGTCTTGCTGCCCTCTTGTGCCGGAATTTATGTTTCTCTCAATGAACCGCAGCTCCCCCAGTGCCGACGGCACTCGTGCACCATGCTTGACTGCAGGCAAGGTAATGATTTTTTTCAGCTTTTTAGATGATAATTGTGGTGTTGACTCATTTTTACTGCATAGTTTATACTGCAATACAAGCTGTACACCGACTACTACAAAGTATAGCCAATAGGAACATCCCTAAAAAGTATACAAATATTATCTTCCAGAGTGAAATAGTTTGCGTCCTTATGATGACTTGGAGTGAAAATAGGATGGAATTATTTAAGGAAATAGCATCGATGTGAATCAGCATGGTGGCATTTGGGGACATGATGTATTCTGAGAGGACGCGCTGTTTGCTGTACATTTATTAACCTTCCCGGTGTTTGTGTGTGTCTGAGTGTGTGTATTTGTGTGTGTATGAGTGTGCGTGTGTGTGTGTGTGTGAGAGTGTGATGGCAGCTAGAACTGAAAGCCTTTGGAGGCTTTGACAACCTGGACTGCAAAGATATTTTGACCTTTCAAGGAGCTACGTACGTATTATGTTGCACATTTCATTCCAAAAAAGGATTTGGCGACCATTAAGAAGCCTTCACTTCTTCAGGAAATGACCTTCACTGGGATGTTGTTCTTCCAGCTAAAACATAATCCCCTCCCGGAAAGAAGCTTCTGTAATCAACTCTTTACACAAGTCCTTCCGTGGCCCCCACTCAGACGAACGGCAGTATCTCCTTCTGGTTCCTGTCGCTGGAGCGCCAAAGCAGCATGTGGTGAGGACACACCCCTGCCCGTTTGAGATGATTGGGCTCTATTGCAAACGCCTGGACCACAGGACCACCGTGTGGCCGTACTCCAGTGTGGCATCTCAGGAACATTCAGCACTTAATGAACAGGGTTTTCCAAAAGAGTGGTACAAATAGCACGCTGTTCAGGCTAAATCTGCTGCTAGCTCCAAAATAGATGGCAGTCCAGACTTAGACAAGTTCTTAGAGAGGAAGAATGAAAGGTACAATTAAATGCAACTTGCATGTAAGGAGACAAATCAATGCAACCTGAATATACAGCTTTTTGCTGAAATTTTAGCTAATATAATAACACATGAGGAAGAGCCTGGGCAGACTCACATGCCTGGACATCCAAAGCTACTTGAATCAGGTGATAAGCATGTTGATAATCAGTATCAGCAAAATCAAATTGAATAATTGATGCAAAACATTTTAAGAGCAATAACAAAGCATATTTTCCCGACTGATACATACTGTATCTAATATGTATTATCGTTATTTCTCATAGAAAGTGTAGACTTTGTGGAAAATGAATGGAAATTTCCTCTGTGCAACTGCGGTACTGACTGCCGAAGTAAAACGCACACAATGTACTTGCTGTCAGTAATAGATGACTAAAAGTGTATGTTAACCATTGTGCTAAAATTAGACTAAAGCATTGCACCCCCCTCCTCTCGTATGCCTCAAAGTGGTTCGTGCCACTGCTTGGCTGCACAAATAACGACTAAAATATATTCTTGCGGTGTATTATCGATATTTACGGGCACAAAAAAATCCATAAACTGGCCCTGATGAACTAATTAGGCAGCGTCCGAGTTGCCATGTTTGCTGCCGTTCCAAGCAAGCGCAATCGGCCCGTGTGCGCCTGCAGCTCCTCGTGGCCCTCTGTGGAATTTGGGTTAAATCGATTTAGGGCAGCGCCATCGTGGCGGTTAGCTGAGCTGACTGGCAGGCGAGGCCGCGAGGGACCAGGCGCTGTTGTCGGACACGTACAAATGTTGTATTGTGCGTGGTCGTGCTGACGTGTTACAGCTGCGAGTGAGGGCGGGTTAGCGTGTTGTTGTTTTTCACAGGGTGGCGTGCTACATGGATGCAAAGCGGCGATGCCAACTCTTCCGTGTGATTAAAACATCAGTGGCCTGCACCGAGCTGAGTCCAGTAAGGCCCGACTATTGTACTTTGCTCCAACACCTTCATAAAGTCGTTAATCATTCCCAGAGACAATGACCCAATCACAATGATCTCGTACAATAACTCATATTTTGGTTTGCGTGCATCGCTTCGGTTGTTGTGTACTCCTGACAACAAACACACGGTCTTTACGTGAGACAGAAAATAATGGTCATAATTAAAGCTGCATGCAACATTGAACAGGCCCCATGCAGGAAGTCATCAGCGCATTGCTTCAGGGTGTCATACTCATCAATTATGATGAAGATCAGACTTTGTGGAGCCATGTTGTTAATGTTTATTGCCCTGCCCCGCCCACGCCGTATGACGTTGGCTAAAATGCTCCTGAATTTGTGGCTATCCACCTTTCTAGTATCCTTGATTTGGATTTGGGCTCATTTGGTCAAAGTCCCTAAGAGGAGTTTGTCCAAAAATAACCGCTGGTTTTGGCGCAGAATGGCCGGTCCAAACCAAAATGGCCAACTTCCTGTTTTGATTTGGGCTCATTTGGTTAGTTAGTTAGTCTGGTCGGAGGAGCTAATTAAAATCTTTTCAACATTGCATGGAAGTTGGAAACAGTCAGACATATCAATAGATGATAATTTGAGTGCTCATGGCCTGGTTGTGAAACGTCAGACACCAACTGTTGATATTTGCTGACATCTACCGGACAATACAGTGAACACGTCATATGCATTTGATCAATAGATGGCAGCAGAGAGCCCAATGGACTATATAAAGATCCTTAACTCGAGAAGAAAAAGAGCAGCTACGTCACTGCTGGTTTGTGCTTCCTTCCGGTAAAAATACAACAAACGATTCTTTTACTTAGCCATGCTGTGACATTTAAACTTTGTTTTTTCCACTTCATCCAGCAGACCAAAGACTTGAGCTCTGCTACTGGCAATATTGACCATGTCGGCCACGGCCGCCATGTTGTGACTGACTGGACGCTTCTTTGGCAATTGTGAGTTTTTATGCTAATACCTTCCATGCTAATTGCTACTGTCAGTCATAGCTCTTTGTTGTGACACTCTCATCGCTCTTTGGACTTCACGTTTGCTTTAGAGCGAAGTATTTTTATCGAAATAGATGGATAAAGTAGGTCAAGTGTAAGGGCTTTCGGTGGCGCTTTTACTTGTTAGCTCGCAGCTAGCAACCGAAGCTAGCTAACTTTACTCTCCCATTTTCGCACAACAACTCGCCAGACAAATGTATATCTTGCAGTGCGTAATGTAAACTTGCTTCATATAGAAGTTGGCTTCTCGACAGCTTTGTTTCCGTTCGGCATCACCAGGATGACATTTGTGTCAAAAATATTTTTTTTTATTTGAAAATAATGGACATTTTACGGAAATTACGGGGAATTCTGGTCTTTCGTCACAATTTTCAGCAGCACAGACCCGACTGCACTTTGTCTAATTTTACTGGGGTGTTTATTTTGAAGGGCTGATGTTTCCCCAGTTTTGCCGACCAGACCGGAAGCCGCGTTACTCTGGCGGTACGCCAGACTTTTTCAGGCCATTCAAAGTATGAGGAAACTGTAGGAACAAAAGAATGAAACAGCAAGGTGACTGAAAAGATCAATATGAGTTTCATGGTGAAAAAGTGAGGGTTGTTTGAAATGTTATTACGCCTCTATGTTCAGTCTTCTTCACATAGCTCCAGTGGAGTTGCACCACACTCACAGATGACCAAAGTAGAGCAAAAATATTGATAGTATTACATGTTATCATGTATGTGCCTGTTACTACATGCTCACAGCATGGATATAAAACCTTGTTGTTCTAACAGCAGGCTTACGTGAAGGTAGGTGATGCTTACTTGTGCTTCTTGTCTGTGTGCAGATCCATGGTGTCGGGTTCTGCACTCATGGAGCCGTCCGCTAAGCCAGGAACCAACCAGGTGTCTGATGTGGTGTTTGTCATCGAAGGGACAGCAAACCTTGGACCCTACTTTGAATCATTAAGGAAGAATTACATACTTCCTGCTATCGAGTAAGGGGCTGATGACACCAGCTACTTGTAGTTGACCGCCACTAATAAATACACTCATGAATGTGTTATCACAGATGTTTCAATGGAGGACCGCCAGCAGAAACAGACTTTGGAGGCGATGTGAGTGGTCCTTGCTCATTTAGAGAACGCTTGTATATTTCCTTATCTTGTTTTTCCTCACCAGTATGGAGGGACTCAGTACGGCCTTGTGGTGTTCAACACAGTGGACTGCGCCCCGGAGTCGTACGTCCAGTGTCATGCTCCCACCAGCTCTGCTTTTGAGTTTGTCTCCTGGATCGACAGCATCCAGTAATTGAACTTTAGCGCGCTTTCATTGTGTGGTTTTACTGGGCACAAATCCAGCATTCCTGCTACTTTTCCTCCCAGGTTCATGGGGGGTGGAGCGGAGAGCTGCAGCCTGATCGCGGAAGGTCTCTCTGTGGCCTTACAGCTCTTTGACGACTTTAAGAAGATGCGAGAACAAATGTAGGCACGCCGGCTTGTCCTTGGTCTTGATTATCAGCCGTTTTATGTGGGATCCTTTTTATTTTCTGCCATCACCAGAGGTCAAACACACAAGGTGTGTGTCCTCCTGTGTAACTCTCCTCCATACTTGCTTCCTGCCGTGGAGAGCGTCAGCTACACCGGCTGCACCGTGGACAACCTGGTGAAAATCATCAGAGATGTGAGTTATCTCAATGTAGCTTTGGTGCATGGAACATGACTGGTGGTGGTGTTTTAAATCTACGTTTATTATTTGATGCCTTCCCTGAACTATAATATTTCATATTTGATATATTATTTTCACTGGTATCAGAGAGGAATTCACTTCTCTGTGGTGGCGCCAAGGAAACTGCCTGCCCTGAGAGCATTGTTCGAGCGAGCCTCTGTAGGGGGCGCCGTCGAACCCCACCCAGACTACAGTCAAGACCCCTTTCACATGGTGCTGGTCAGGGGCATTTCACTCCCTGGTAAGTCTGGTTTGGATGTTGACCACTAGAATTTGACCTTTCATGCAAATATTGAAGATTTTACAATACGTCTTTATTACAAGATTGTTTAAAACAATGGAATCATGTGTTGAAGTTTATTAAATGAGCTGATAGTTTAGGTACGCGCTTTGTATTTCATTAAAATATTGCATTTCTTGGAAAATGGACAAATACCAAGTGTTTGGATGAAGTTAAAGGCGATGTGGTGCCATGTTGGGGAAGATGTCTCACTCTGAAGTGTTTTCATCAGCCTTTATTAAGTAAAGTAGTCGTTTGTAAGGTCTGAGGGTGAATTTCCATCATACTTTTTGGTATCCATGGAAACACATTATCGTAATGGTACTCAGTGTTTTTTTTTTTTGGTGAGAAGAATTCGTGCTTTTGGATGAATCTTTCCCACTTGCCTTCCAGTGTCCTCGGGTGCAGGTCCCGGGCCCTTAAAGCCCGTCCTCCCACCTCAGCAGCTGACCGTCAATCAGCCTCTCGTCGGCGGCCCGCAGCCCGCCCCCCCCATGAGCGCGGCTCACCCTTATCAGGTAGCGGGGGCCTTTTCATTCCCTCCGTTTGCTCTTGGCTCCGATTCAGGCAGCCGCTGTTTGTTGCTGGGCTGAAATGTTTCACCCAGCATTGTCTTCCTTTTAATCTGCTTGCTGACAGAATCCACCCACCATGACTGCTGCTCAGGTGGCCGCACAGATGGTTGTGGAGGCAGCCAAAGGCCAGAAGAACCGATGTGAGTTGCCAGCTCCATGTGTGTGTGTGTGCGCGTGTGTTAGCCAAGTGTGTACTTGTATACGCTGTGTCTTATTGTTTTGCTGTTCTCGTTTGCATGGTTGCTATTTAGAGGACGTGACACACTGTTATAAAAATACAAAATGCGCTGGAGTGTTAGGGTGATTATGAACATCACTGTTTTTTAACAAAACAAAGCACACTTTGAAGTTAGTCGGTAAATATTCTGGAAAATCCTAAACTAAATAATCAGCTCGTGTTTAACTTATCTAACCCGCTGACGCAACCTGCAGTCTCGGGGATGGTCAATCAGGGCCCGCCGTTCGCCGGCCAGCAGCCCATCCCGTCTCTGTCGGGCGTGAAGCTGAGCCAGCCAAACATCTCCACCGTCACCACGGCCAATCAGCCCATGATGCCGCAGCAGCAGGTGGCTCCCAACCCGCAGCAAGCGGTGCCCGCGCCTGGACAGCCCGCGCCCAATCAGCAGCCTCCGCCGCCCCCTCAGCAGCAGCCTGCGCCGAACCAACCCACACCGCAGGCGGGACAAGCCAACATGGTACCAGCTCGCTTTGTAATGTGACATTAACAGAATGTATGATATGCATTACATTTCCATACCCCCTCCCCCCGCCCCTCATCCAGCCGGTGGTGTCAGCACCAACAGGAAACCCAAATCCAATGGGACAGCAGCAAGGCATGGCCAACAAGATTGTGGCGTGGAGCGGCGTGCTGGAGTGGCAGGAGGTAACGTTCGGCCCTATTTTTATTTCCGTTGTAAAAAATATAAAACAACCACTGACTGGTAAATCTTCAAAGAATAGAGAATGAAGACAAATTGTAGGATGGATGGACCACTTTGATACATTCATTTACATTAAAGACAAAAGAAATAAGTATCATAATTTACAATATTGGTACAAAATGCATACATAAAACCAAAATAAAGTGGTCTCAGGGTTTTGTCGTCTTTGCTGTGATGCGTGCGTGTCATCGATTATCGCTCTTCCCGATGGCGATTGGCTCCCCCCAAGGTCAGATCGATGGTGGGTGGGAGATATGTGCTGAGCCAGCACCCGTGTTATCGCCGCACCTAAAAGATGTCTCCTCAGGTGTCAAACATCAGTCACACTAAAAACCAAATTTGAGATGCTGAACTACCAAACACCCCCCCACCCCCATGACTGTATGTGTCTGAAATAAACCATCATACACGCTGAGCATGGTGCTGCTGTAATGGTCGTCACGGTGACTACGTCGACAGACTGGCGTGATTGCTCATTGATCCCATATGGACGTCCTGACGATGAACAGTGTTGGCCCTTCTCCCAGCGGGACGGGAACGCCAATGTTTTTTCTTTTTTTTTTCTATCACCCTGACATTTTTCAAAAGGACAAAGAGCGTTGAAAGGAGAAGACGGATGGACTTTTAAACTGATGGGCCTGATTGAGGTCATTGCAAGCAGAGTCCTCCCTCGGTGGACCAGCGGAAGATGTTCTTGGGACCATGGCTTTATGTCAACGGCCATTAGGAAAGCTGCCCATCTAGGGAGGAGTGACACAATGAACTATTTCAGTATTATTTATTATTTTTATATTATTAGATAGCAGAGCATAATCTTCAGTTAACTTCTCTGTTGACTTCCTGTTTTTCATTTCTACGGCAAATCAATGTCCTGCTTGCACCATTATGGACAAAGCGAGTACACATCAGGTGTACAAAGGTTAAATCAAGTCCCCTTGATCAACGACAATCAATCAAGTGATTTATCACGCCCGTCCCTGCCATCAGTTATCGATGTACTACTGCTACGCACCAGCCTTCATTTGGGCCGTGGATGGTCCCATGTTTTGACGGACAGCTGATGGGATTCTCTGGTTGGTGACTTTATTTTTGGGTCTACCGCTTGACCTTTTTTGTTCCATGAGCCTCGGGATGTTTGAAGAAGTTTGAAATGACTGTCTTACGGCGTCCCACCTCAGCAACAACCCCACTGCGTTCAAAGAACGACCACATTTTGATCAGCTGATGAGCAGCCTATTTCACTGTTGTGCTTGTTTGCGATAAAATGCTTTTTGTCTTATTTTTGAAGCTCTACTTAGAACCTCTTTAAGGTGCAAAATGTAAAGATTTCCATCAGGAGTGTAGTATGTGTGCATTACCAGTGTGATGTACCGACCATCCTAAAAATGAAAGGAGCTCTCGCTCGGTCTAAAAATAGCAAGTGGCCGTGATGTACCTCGCTTAATTATCCCGAGAAATCTTTCACCTCGTGCAGCCGAGACTTCGCAGCCGCCACACTGGCAGATCGGGGAGGGTGTTGAAAACTCTGCTCCTCCGCATCCCAAATGTCCCAAATTGAACAGAAGTCATGTCTCCTTCCAAGTTTTTCCCTCCTACTGACCTCTCCCGCTCCTGCTTCCCCTGCAGAAGCCCAAAGCCTCCTCCATGGACTCGGCCACCAACCTGACGCGCTCGCTGCCGTGTCAAGTGCAAGTCAACCAAGGAGAGAACCTGTGAGTGGCCTCGTGCCGCCCGTGTCGCTCCTTTTTCACGTGCACTTTCTGACGAGGGTTTGTGGTTCCCAACAGAAACACGGACCAGTGGCCTCAGAAGCTCATCATGCAGCTCATCCCGCAGCAGCTTTTGGTGAGTGCTCACTTTGAGGGTTTTTTTTTTTTTTTGAGGTAATACCTCAGTAAATTTAGTGAGTAATACCTCTGTTTTTAATGGCCCTCAGTACATTCTAAAGACGATTAAACAAAAAAAAAACCTAAAGCAATGATTTTCTGGGAATAAAGAAAAAATAAAGCGAAAAGTTGTAAAACGAGAAACAAACAAAACAAAAGTTAGGTTGCTGTTTTAGGGATATTAGTTTGAGTAAAAGGTTATTATTACAATAAAGTCAAAATGTTATGATAGTAAAAAAAAACATAATTAAGAGAAATAACATACGAGAAGGAGGTTAAAATAATAATAAAAAAAAAGAGCAGAAAATGATGTTTGTACTAATAATACCATATCTTACATGGGTTGGTGTAAAAAATGTAAACATCCCAATCATCATTTTGACGTTTCAGTATGCACCCCTTGGTGGAAAATGTTTGGACAAAGACAAAAACTTCATTTTTTTTGACAATGTCATTGCATCGTTCTCCTCACCACTGCCACAAATAGATTGTAGTCCTGCAGGAAACAATTTGTCTTAAACAATAGTTTAATACAAATCAGGCTGCGGGGAGTGTGAGTCATAGAAAGACTGTAATGGTGTGATATTAATGATATCCCCAAACATTGTGTCATAGAAATACAATAAAAAGACTCGAAAGGATTCACAAAGTCAGAGAAATGTAATGACAGCTAACTTGTGTTATTTTGTGACTATGCAGACAACTTTAGGTCACCTCTTCAGGAACTCTCGCATGGTTCAGTTTCTCTTCACCAACAAGGACATGGAGTCTCTGAAAGGCCTCTACCGCATTATGGGCAACGGTTTTGTAAGTGTACCCTTCGCCCTGCATCCCGCTTTTAAATCCGACCGCTAATCCTTCGCTGTGACCCCCGCCTCCAGGCCGGCTGCGTCCACTTCCCCCACACCACGTCGCCCTGCGAGGTGCGGGTGCTCATGCTGCTCTACTCGTCCAAGAAGAGAATCTTCATGGGCCTCATCCCCAACGACCAGAGCGGCTTCGTCAACTGCATCCGGCAGGTCATCACCAACCACAAGCAGATCCAGCAGCACAGAGCGGTGAGTGCCGGCGGCGGGCGGGAGAGCAGGAGGATAACGATCATGATGAGGAGGGGTTGTAGCAAAGCGCCGTGGGAGTTGACTTGTGTTGTTTAAGGCGTTTAGCTGCATCGTTATTGACATTCCATTCAGCGAGTCCACCGCATGCAGCTGCGAGACACTAATGGTGCTAACATTAGCCTGACTGTAACATCATCATCATCTCCGCAGCTGAACACCTCTATTCCGCAAATATCTCTCAAGGAATATTAAGTGCAATTTTTTATTTCATTTTAATCTATTATCTATTATAATAAGAAATAATAATTAGATGTATGCATTTTAAATGTTTATTGTCCCACATATTGGCACTATACGATATTATTGGCCCAATTTTTCAAGACAAACTAAAGCTCTTATGGTAATAACTAACACAATAATGCAATATTTCCTTTAATGTCATCTTTCACTCTAAAGTTGAGGGACTGCCATTTTGTGACGTGTATTTTCTCACTGTGAGCACACATAGTTTTGTCACCGTATCTTGATGCCATTTTTTCCCCAATGGGAAAACTGGGCCGGGTGGACGTTTGAGGAGGACATGTTCATTAATTTATTATATGATTCATTTATTATGAAACATTTTTTTTCTTCATGAGAAATACTGTCACGTTTTAGTCCGGCAAGATCTTGTGACATCCCTAAATAGTGGTGGTAGTAAAAGTAAAAGTGTGGCCAGACGTAGCTGATGTAAAAAGTGATGAGATTCGGCGTTAGACAAAGCTAAACTTGGCCGGCCATAAATAATAGAGGGCAGGCAGCCCAGATGTCACATATATTACATGAGACACGCTGTAAGGAGGAGTGTGCCAATCTTTAGGGACACGCCAAGGAAGCATAGAACCCCCCCGCCCCCTCCCCTGTCACTGTCTCCCTGATGAAGGTAAAACTACATCTCCTCCGCCTCCCTCCTTCGTCTTCATTCAGTGACAGGATCATTTTCTATATGTCCTCTCCACCAGCTCGCGTACACGCCGTCTAGCTTTGGACACAATTCACCGACAAAAGACGTTCACTCGGAACGACGTGAAGCCTGACGTCGGCCTTCTGTGCATCGCAATTCCATTTGTCCTCATCAGTTTTTGTTTAGTCAGCCCGCTAATGCAACATCTTGACAAAGTGCGTGTGTGTTTGAGCATCGGGCCATTTAGAGGCAGCAGAACACATAAAACTATAATGACTTTTTTTTTTCTTCCTCCTTCTGCCTCTTGTGTATCATCACATATTCAGCGCTGCATGGCTAATAGGGAAGCAGTGGCAATCTTGGCGTAATTAAAATTTCAATTTGCACCAAGTCGTCGGGATTTTGTCTGTGGGATTGCACGCTCCTCTGAGCACGTGATGCTTTTCCCTGGAAAGTGCGGCCGACATCTTGGTCCGCCACTTGGACGGGAGGAGGGGGAGGCTCTCCGCCAGCTGTTCCTGTCTCCTCGCAACGCGCATTAGCGCCGTCCCGGGATGATTTGTTGGGCTTTCAAGGTGCGCGTGTGGGCTGCAGGTGTCTTTGCGTCACATTTTATCATTTGTTCCACACGCCGTCGGCTATAAAATCGGATTGAGGTGAAGTCGTTCTCCTTCTGGTTCTGGTTGGAAACCATGGTTCTGTAGGAAAGGGGAATACTTGAACATAAAAGCTATTTTCCTGTTCATTTAGCTGCAGCTCGTGAATGAAAAGTCCTCTTTATTTGACGCGGGTGGACTTCTAATCTTAATATTTGTATTTAGAATGTTAGCTCTGCTTGAGCGGTAATAACTCTTCCCACCAGCAGGTGGCATCATGGATTCTGTTAGCCTGCAAGTGTTTGTCATTCTCAATGTGTATTCTGTGTGAGACGAGTACAAATCCTCTTTATTGGCTATGAAAGAAAATCACTTGTTCAGGAAGAAATTATCATTTCCTCCATGCAGCAGTTGGGCGGTGCTGGAGGGCCCATGCAGCCTGGGCAGGTTCCCAACCAGAACTTCCTCAACAGGCCCCCAGGCCCCATCCCCGTCTCTCATGGCAACGTGCAGCAGCAGGTACGTAAACGCACGCACACTTCCTCTTTCTCGTTGAGGCCAACTTGTCTGCTGCATGCACTGCTACTAACATTTAACTCTTTCATTCTCCTTCACGCCACCAACACTGCTCCTCCTCCTCCTCCTCCTTTTCTTTCCTGTGTCCAGTCGGTGGTGGTGGGCATGCCCCCTGTTAGTCAGGTCACTATGATGGAGGAGCAGCAGAGGCAGAACAACATGGTGAGAGCTATGCAACGCGTGACCCGTGTGATGTAATCGGCAGTCCTAGGTTGCACGCACGCAAGCAGCTATACGTTGTAAATGCCAGTTTCATCCGTTTCGAGCGTCGGAAACAAACTGCCGTGAGGATTTAAAAGCTTCGTCTTAGTGGTGCAGAGTTGGCAGTTAAATCCACAAGTATGTCTGGAGGACACGGAGAGCAAAATTGTGGATCATTAGTGCACAAGAAAACGGCAGCATCCACCATCTTCAACTCGGCTTGTCTTGAAGCCGCATGGCGGATGATATTTAATGCATTGGTTCATGTACTCTGGAGAATGGTGGCGAGTGTTTGCATGACTTAAACCCCATCTCGGGATGTATGCTCGTGTGGTGGGAATGCGTCCGTTCCGATATCAGCGCAACGTATCGTAACCCTATGATACTTTAATGTTGTCAGCAAACTGCCAAAGCTGTTTCCACTTAGACACCGCAGCCATCCTCCTCACTTGTGCTGCTCTACCTGATGCGTTCACGGACATCACAAACTCTACAATGTCATCTTTACTTGTCGAGAAGCGTTTCTTGCAGCCTTGTATCAAATCATCAATAATAATATTAGTAATAATGATGAGGAGTTTGTCCAACATTCCTTCAGATGACCATGAGAGCCGCCGGGCCCAACAACCAGCAGCCGCCCGTCAGCGGCGCTCCACCCAATCAGGTCACCCAGGGTGGGCAAGCCCCGCCTCAGGGTCCCATACTCCGCCTCTCAAACCCGGGAGCCAATCCACAGCTTCGCAGTCTCCTCCTCAGCCAGCAGCAGCCGGTAAGAAAGAACGATCAAACCACTCTCAGCGTTCCCTCCCCGGCCCCCATCGTCATCATCGTGTGTGCGCTTGCAGCAGGGGGGCGTGTCCCACATGCCCGGAATGATGTCACACCAGGGGCTTGGCCAGCAGATGGTCCACTCGGCACCAGGAGGGGGTGCTCAAATGCAGGCCCAGTGGCGGCAGCCCATGGCAGGTCAGAATCATTTCAAATGGCTGGCTTCTTTTTACACTTGAATGACAAACATGGCGTGGTCCCGTCACAGTCCCACTTCCTTGTATGTTTCAGTAACGTTCCCACCCCCGTGTGCAGGTCAGATGCTGATGTCCGGAGCCCAAAGAGGCGCCGTCCCCCAGCCCGGGATGCCGCAGGTGTCCAGCGTCATGGAGGACGAAATCATCATGGGCCTCATCTGAGGGACCTTCCCAGAATCAGGAATGTTGCTTTCAGTTGAATCCCGGATCCGCTTTGCCGGTTGGGACACAAACATGCACTCTTTTTCCTATTTTTAAACGGCGTGTAGCTTAGAGCTTGGACACGATGAAGCAAGACGGGACAGAGCGTGCGACGTGAATTATGCCAGCGTTAGTTTGACGCTAATCATTCCTTCATCATCATCATCGTGCTATCATGTGCTCCTTTTTAACTGGCATCCTACCATTTCTGCTAGCCCTTCCCTTAATTATGGATAGTTTTTTATGAGGATGATGATGACTACACTGTAGGAACAGGAATGGTTGATTTCCATTAGGCCACGCCTCACACTGAAATAAACACAGTACATTGTGTGCTTTTTTTTTGCTGCCAAATTGTGTCACAGTGTTAATTTTAACTGCTCCAATATGTCGCAGAGCCACCCAGAGTGCACCCGTGCCAAGTAGTCCTACCAGATGGCATCGCTTGGCCGTGCTTTTCCTGGCATCGCCGCCAATCAGGCTGCACTCCGCCGCCAGCGCAAACGCCGTCGCTGCCGTGCAGACGCGCGTCTTCCTCGCATGTCCACACCGGTCGACCCCGAACGCCGCCACACCAAGAAGGGAAGTGATGTCAATCCCCGGTCGCCTGGGAGATGGTTGCTAAGCTACCATGACAGTGGGCTCTTGATTGCGAGCGCCTGCTCCCTTTCACCCGGAGCTTGCGCAGATAGACACTAGTCCCTCAGTGGCGGCTGCTCATCCCTTAATCACTGGCAGGCCCCTTGGAGCCCGACTTAGCTCTGCTAGTCTACCTTCTTCTGTCTCGCTCACCACCTCCGCTTATGTGCCTCCATCGCCGCGCCGCACTATTAGTGCTTGTCTGCGCTCCTACGCTCACCTCCATCACTAAAACGTCCATGTGATGAATTGCCTCAGCAAAAAGACATCAGTGACTGGAGACGTGCACCTTCAGATGTCCTTCACTTCCTGTTTGAGGGCATCACAGTAGCACCTTGTGGACTTCCATCAGTCCGAGAGACCCTCAAACTCGACACACTGGGGGGGGGGGCACTGGAAGTAGAGGCTCGATAAGGCCATTTAGAAGCCATCATGAATATTGTCGCTTGCTGACAGGAAGTCATCGTTGACGCTCCTGGCGTCTCCCGATGAAAGCCCATTCGTGGCCCCAACTCCTACAATTCAGTGCAACAAGTTGCAGGCAGCGTGTGTGAAATATTGCTGCAATTCCGAGTCGGCAGAGTGAAAGTTCGCACAAGACAAATGGGCGAATGAAGACGTACTGTATCCCCCCTCCCCCCCCCCTCTCAGACCTTTTATTGTTCTTTTTAAGAGAAACCATTTTAGTCCCTGAGCAGTGACAGGACCGAGTCGGGCGGCTGGCTTCAGTCCCAGTGGCGTCTGTGTTTTGGTTGTTTTTAACTGCTTTAGTATTTCTGACCGATTGTCTCGAGATTACTCTTTTATCGTTCCAGGTCTGAGTAAAACCAAGACTCTAGTAGGACGAAGGATGTTAGCATTCATGCTAAGACGATGAAGTCAGAATTGAAGTGGGCGAGCGTGTTGATTGCGTGTGGCGGAGGCCAGTGGAGCACTTAAAGAGGCCGTGGGCCACGCATGAAGATGATGTTGCCTGGCGGAGGTGCTGCTCGGCATTAATGGCTTCTGCAATCCCGGAGGGCAAAGTTCCTGTCACGCTCTGGCCCGAGGAGGAGAAGAAGGAGGAGTCATCATCCAGCCTCGCCATCGACACAGGAAATGTGATGTCTACTGAAGCTGGTGCAGATGGAGGTCTGATGGGCCAGAATTTTACTCCACAGTCTCCACTTGGCTGCCCTCAGTCTCCTCTCAAGCTAATTCATATTCCTAATTTAATTCACCCCCCCATCTGTGTTCAACTCTGACAGTGACGACGGAGCCGATGGCGTGCTGGTGTCCCATCAGATGCGGATCAGGCTTCAATTTGGGCCGCGGTGTTCTCCACCTCATCTCTCAACAAGCCCCGCCCCATCCTCAACTTCCTGTCTCCGCCACCCACCGAGTCACATCAATCCTTCACTGGCGGCCATCTTTAGTCATTGACGGGCATCCTCCTCTCAGTCAGGACGTTGAAAGGTCCGACACCACTGCAGCACAGTGAGGCGAGGGTGGAAGTGGCGGGGGGGGGGGGGGTGAGGGGGAGGCTTATTTAAATAATGTGGGGGGAGGGGGGTGAGATGATGAGAGCATCCTTGCATCAGCAAGATGGAGAATTTGGAATTGAAGACAGCACAGGACTCAATATGGGATGACCACAATACAGCCCCCCCCCCTTCCCTCCCGCCCTCCCACCTGGGAGCATGTGAGAGAGAGAGAGAGAGAGAGAGAGAGAGAGAGAGAGAGAGGAAGCAGGGAGGGGGGGTGGGGGGGCGAGAGGGCTCTCCACTGCACTGTTGTGTGACTTGAAATTTAATAGCAGCGAGCAGCCACAGTGAGGGAGCAACTAAACAAGCTGCTGCTGGAAGCGGCATGGAGGACTGCAGAGGGCCCGCTAGCTGCTGGGGGGGTACGGGGAGGGAAAGGGGGGGGGGGGGGGCTGCTAACGAGCAATTACATATTGCTCATAAAGCGCACGAGGGGTGAGAGAGGTCACGTGCACGATCCATGATCCATGATCCATGCAAGAACAGGTTGCTGGTCCTGTTGCTGCATGCCGTGTGAGAACGTCTGCATATGCAACCCCGCCCCCCGCCCCCCCCGAGGTGATTGGCGGCTCAACCCTGACCTCACCTTCCCTGACAACACCATTGAGATGATTTATTTTTAAAAGGTTGTGCAAAAACAACCCCTCCTTTCCTGCCACCTTCACGCTGTCAATCATGTGGCGTAACACGTGGCCATGCGCGTGTGTGTGTGGTCGTTGCCAAGGGAACGGCGATAGCTGGAGGGATGGGGAAGCTCCGGTGCAGGGGCCATTTACGGCCCGCCAACCATTAATCGTAAACATTTTTGTGCGTTGAAGGTGTTGGCGGTAACAATCGATGCGTGTTTGTGTTTCAGGAGGTCACGTGTTGTTCTGGAAGCGTGTCAGGTTGTCGTGGTAACGTCCATCAGACACTCCTCTCTCGTCCATGTGTGCGGCAGAGAGAGAAAGTGAGGGAGGGAGGAGGAGAAGACGACAGCATCCATTCGGCAGCCACTCTGCAGAGGAGCACGTTGCCCGGAGAGTCGCGGCAGCAGGATGCGTCTTTTCCCGGCATCGCCATCGCCCTCATCCTCATCTTCCTCATCGTCGTCATCGTCGTCATCGTCTCCACGCACGGTCAAGGTGAGTCTCATGTCTCATGCCGGTGCCGGTGCTGATGCGGCTGTGATCCAGGAATGTGTGTGTGTGTGTGTGTGTGTGTGCGTGCCAGGGAGCGTTAAGGAGTTAACTCATTTGCATACTTGGAATTTGTCTCCAACTTTTCCTCCCATTTTTGGTGTGGTAACCTTGAGAAGCTCCGCTGATGTTCTCTCATCCCACTTTGCCGTGATAAGCTTTTTCCCGGGGTGCTGCTGCATCCTCCTCCTCCTCCTTTTCCTTCCCGCTGATGAAAAATGCGGAGGCACCTTGCGGGCTCATGTGCGATGGGTTAAAGATGTGAGTCAGTCAAATCCACCACCCTCCCACCCCCAACCCCTGGAGGCCGCCCCCTCCCTGCCTCCTCCTCAAGCTGAGAACAAGGATGAGATAGATGAGGACTGATGAAGGAACACTGTGGTTCTGTTCCCAGCGTCGGGGTGTCCTTCTGAGGGGGGGAGTTGACTCCTTCATTGGGGGTGTTAGAGGGTGAAGTGGGGCACTGGGGCAGGATTAGACTGGGTGGGGGGCGAGAGGACAATGACTGAGGAAGAGTCACTTGTTACAGGTGAAGACTCTTTTTGCTGCTTCGTGATTCAGCGGCCGCCGTCGCCGCTGCTGTAAATGTCACTGTTGTTCATCACAGACACCGCTAATCCCCCCCCCACACACACACACACACAAACACCCCCACCTGGTCCGAAATAGCTTTACAAAAGTTAGCATGTCATTCCGTTCTGGTTGGCTCTCCCTCCTCTATGCTTCAAATGTTTCCATGAACGCTAAATGGTGACGTAATGACGTGCATTCTGCCACCTTCTTGGGTGGCCATAAGCCACGCCCATATGTCTACCTTTCACACACGCCTTGCTCCTCCCCCTCCAAATCCTCCAGCTAGCTCGACGTTTTGGACCTTCTCTCTGATTTTGTATCAGCATTTGCGATAAAAGTTAGTGTTGTAATTATTAGGTTAGATTCCGCTCCTCTTCTCTCTTCAATTGCCGTTGTTCAGCAATGGAAACACCTTTCATGTATAAATGTAGAGCTATATACCCCGAATCGATGATGACTTACTGTTTGGTGCGATGGTGCGTTCAAGGACCGGTGAACAAAGTGCAAAATCTCATGCAAAAATGAGGCTTTCAATGTGCAGAGATCGGCTGTACTCGAAGCTACTTTGGGGGGGGGGGGTTTGGGCCATTTGCAGTTGGTGTCTGCGAAACATCCCATGGCGGACTGTGTTTTAATATGTGCCCCCCCCCCTTGGGACACATTGGGTTTGCAAGTGTAGCTGGGGTCCAAAACACATCATCACTTCTTCAATTGATGCTGATGATGACCAGTTGAGACTAGCAGGAACGTGTCATTAACAGCTGTTGGATGCCTGGTGTCGTACCTGATGGGCATCATCATCCACATGAGGACAACTCGGGTCTTCTTGGTGGAGGTCTTCACAAAGTCCTCGTTGTAGGTCTGCCGTTATTCCTCCTCCAGTCTTGTGTCGCCGCAATGAGGGGGGCGTGAAATGTGTAAATGATGGTGACGTGTAGCGATGAGGAGGAGGAGTAGGAAGACGTGTCAAACAAACACGGCATTCCGATGCACTGGCATCACTACCTCGTACGTTCCTGCCGCTCGGCGTATCAAGTGCTAGGAAACGTTCAGTTTAAGATGAGAGCAGACCTCCTCCAAGGCCACTCCTCCCTGAGTGAGGAATGAAGGAACTGTTTAGAAAAGTAGAATATCATTGGACGTAACATTGTCTTACCGTCCGCTAACTGAGGCTTGGAAGGATCAAATGTATTGGACCGAGTTACATAGCGTAGGGCCAAAGCGGCGGTTGTTGTTATTGAAGCAGACACAACATTCCAGCATTCCCTGCACATCTTTGACTTCCCTCCTGTGTCTTAACGAAGCCTTCAAGTCAATCCTTGTCTGCTTTAAGCGTCGCTGGACCTCCCAGAGACATAGCTTTTCTTGTGAGGAACATCTCAGCTACTGCATTAGAATGCAAGGAGAGGAACACTTGCCCTAAATTTGGTGTGTGTGTGTGTGTGTGTGTGTGTGTGAGTGTGTGAGAGATCCTCAGACAGAAGCAGAGGGCCAGAGATTATGGATGACACAAAAAGTGCAGTAATCAGGGCGAGCTGCTGGCTGACGTCTTCATAGGGCAGCCATGTCATTCATTGATGGCGCCGACGCCCGCCGAAGTGCGCGGCTCGCAGGCCGACCGCAGATCAGCTACCGAAGGGGAAACGACTACTTTTGGATGCTGCGGCGGCGGCGGCAGCACCACATGCTCCCGCCATGCGTGAACCTGAGAGGTTTTTGCGCACAATGCGGCACAAATTGGCCGTGGGTGACCGGGGGAGCGTATGGGCGCTGACCCGTGCGCTGCAGAAATGCTAAGCTGTCTGTGGTGGCGGGGTGGGGGATAATCAGCTGTGATTGGCCCCCTCTGCCCGCCCCCGGCCCCGGGTGTCAGCCCTTTGGGGATGATAATGATGATGATGATGATGACTTCTGGGCAGCCATTAATTATGAAATAACTTCATGACAGCAAATGTGATCATTAGGAATGGTGACATTTCCCCCAGGGAATGTATTCCCATGCGGACCATCACCCAAACGCCTCATGGCGGCTTTGTGCTGCTTTGGCACGCACCTGACAGCCTAGAGTCTTTTATTGTGGAGGGGGCGGGCGTTGTATCGGTACGCCGTCACCGCGTTGTGATCATTTAGCATATGCAAAGGCTTCCTTATGCTTCAATAACGCCGAGCCTTCTGACGCCATCTTGACCCTCTTATGGCTCCCAGGCGGGGGCTGAGCACGTGACTCCCTAAACTCTAACGCGAGGGGGCAGTGTTTTCCTGAGCGTCAGCTACCACGACTCATTGAGTAGCTATTTAGCTTCCTGCGTGGTAGCGGGAGTAGAACTGTTGACCATCTGGTAATCCCTCCCTTTATTCAATCATTAGCATATTAGCATTGTTTTGTGGTTGAATATGCCCCAATATTAGTAAACATATACACATTCAAGCTAACAGTATGAAGATAGAACATCACTATTCAAGTGAGTCCATTAACGTTACCTTTGTTTTTGTTTTGGTGGTGGGGAAAAACAGGAAAAGCTAGCGAAGTGATGTACTCCAAAAAACGGTCCAATCACAATTCACCTTTGACGCAAGGTTTGATCTTTTTGGAAGTGCGCGTAACGACCCGTCGGAGGGTCGCTTTGGGGGGCAGCGGACATCAGAAGGTATTTCACGCTGCGGCTTCTCCTTGGCGCTAACGCTAGCCAGAAATGCCGCTAGCTAAACATTAGGCTACATGATTTGTTGATGACAGGAGGCCCACCTCATTTCCTGTGTGGGAATTAAGTCCGCCTCCGTACTCGAGGTCCTCCAAAATGTTGAGTAAAAAATACACGTGTGTTGGCGTGTCCGTGGAGGAGGCGTGGTCTTGTGTCCTGCCCAGGTTAACCATCATTAGGATTGTTGCCGCCCCCCCAGGGACCAGCATGCTTTGCAGCTCCAGAACGCTTGGTTGCACCGCCGAGTCTTCAGGGGGTTTGTTTTTCCGGGTCAGCGGCGACATACTGTAAGAGCTCGGCGCGGCGCTGCCGAGTCGGCCATACCGCCACAGCGCGCTAACGCTGATTAGCGTCTAAATATTGACGGTGTCGATGGCAGCGGCCAAGCGGAGAACGACGCTCGTGAGTCAACCTGCTCGCCTACCACGACGTGCCCGGGGCCAGCGTGGGAGCGCTTGTCGCCTGAGATAACGTGCAATCCGACGGCAGAGGCTCACATTCGGCGGGTGGTGTGATGTCGCGGTTGAGGAAGAGGGCGGGGGTTGGCGGGGAGCACGTGCTAGCATGGGAGGCGGCCGTGATGTATGCACGCCTTGGACCATTACTCCGGGTTTGTTTCCCCGACTCCCTGGACTGCAATATACGGAGTGTTGACTCACTCCGCCTCTTTATTTACATTTTTTGCCCCTCTTGCACTTTTCTCCTGCGGCAGCAGCCAAGGTGTCCGCGCTCACATTTCGCTGTGAGGGCGCCTGACGTGGTGTTGCAGCCATATTTGTCAACATTCTAGATAAGATAAGATAAGGTATAACTTTATTAGGAAATCTCAGGTTTACAGTAGCACGCAAGCGTATAGTCCAAGGATCTACAGGAACTTGATGACCCCCAAAGTCTTCCTGCTAGAGCAGGAATACTACTAATACTTTGACCATGAACCTTGGTCAATGCATGCTAACTCGTCAAACAGAGCTGACCAGCTAATTAAATTCATATTTCATATCATATTCACTATCTTTACACCCATTCTCCTCCATGGGCTGCCCCAGTGTAAAAAGTCAATGAGCCTCGTACATATTTTCAATATTTAGCTCACTTTTCTTACAATTTCTTCACATTTGAAGTAGAAATTAAATTTTAAGGTAATTTTTTTTGGTTTTTAAATGTTTTTAGTTTTTAACTTTTGAAAAAAAGTTAATATCTTCAATCTTCACTTTAAATGTATACATTTAAATACAAATGTTGAATATTAAAACTAAATATTATACCTAAATATAAGGCTTTTAAAAATCTGAAATAGAAATGGAAATAATATTAATAAATATTAACAAATGTTAAAAATAAATCTCACAATTAAATGTAAATCTTAAAAATACATCTTAAATTTAAATAGTAAATGTTAAAAATAAATTTGACATTTAGATATAAAAAATATGAAAATAAATTCATTCATTCTCTATGCCCCATGTCCATACCAGGGTTGCGGTGGTCTGCTGGAGCCTATCCCAGCTGACTTTGGGGTAGAGGCAGTTTACATGTACATTCTGGACTGGTCTCCTGTCCATCGCACTCTGAATGTAAATATTAAATCTGAAAGCTTAATATACAGTGTAAATTTAAATTAAATGTAAATCATAGGGCCTGTAAACGTGCATAGCTTCACATCCCAATCTGCAGGGCCCCACTTGGCCCCGATGGAAGCGGACTGGAGCGGCCAAACTTTCACCTCGTAGAAAAGGCGGCTAAATGGTGGCTTTAAAGGAGGCTGATGTCAATTGGACGGCTCAAACGTGTAATCTTCCACCTGAGCTCACGATCGCCGGTGTGTTCCTGGGAATCCACCCATCCGAGCGCTAATGAGGCCTGACCCCGCTTAGCTTCCAGATCAGACGAGATTGGCTTCTCTCAGTAGCTGAGAACTCGTCCCTTTCAGCCAAAACCAGTCCGAGACATTTTAGGACACTTTGGGGGGAGGCCCTAAAACACAAGGTCCATGGGGGGACGTTTGGAAGAGTTTAGCGTGGAAGAAGTCAAGAAGGATTAAAAAAAGTAGCAAATTGTTCTGTGGCATCCAAATTGACTGGTGGCGGGCCACCATTCAACTCCACATTAACTATGAATTATGTATGGAATCCATGTCATCATATTATATCACGTCATGCGGAAAAGTTCTCATACTTTCCGATAAATGCTGGAATTCTGTGTCGTTGTCGGTAAAAGCGTCGCCCCACAGACGCCCCGAGCCCCCGCCGCCTTGACGGAGACACGCGTGATGGTTACTATGGCAGGTTACTATGGCAACCCCGGGTCTCTGCAAGAGCTTCCATTTCACACAGCGTGTGGGAGAGCGGCGGCGGGGGTGGGGGTGATTTGGGAGTTAGGGTGGGGTGGGAACATTTCCGAGGAGGAGAGGTGAGGAAGCAAACACGCCTCAGGTGAAGCCGAGGAGAGGAGCATATGTGCACTGATAGGAGGAGGAGAGTGATGGAGACGTGTGAGCGATAGCGTGAGGATGAGGTGTGAGAGCATGACACACACACACACACACATGCCGGAATATTCCAGCACAGCTTTGATATCCAAACATCTCCACTTCAGTTTCCCTCAGATGTGTTTGGCAAGCACGCTCGCCGTGTCAGTCCGGGTGACCCGTCTCCATGGAGACGTCCATCAGTCAGCCCGCGTCAGGGCTTCTCGGGCGAAGCCTTATCGTGTTTGTCAGCATGAGTGTTTATCTGTCCACGTATTAGTCAGCGCGTCACTCACGGCGAAGGCCGGGGCGAGGTCGCCGACGATTTGGGCCAAGTGTATCACGCATGCAGCCATTTGCCATTTGATGGTTCGGTTGGGGTTGGGGGGGGGGCGTCACTTAGGATGACGTGCAGAAAGACTCACTGGGCACAAACATGATCATGCTATGTTGGTATTATTTCAATAATATGATGGTACAGTTCAATGCAGGAGGACAGTGATAGTAATCTGCCACTAAAAGTACTCTGATTTGACCCTCCAACCAAGCGGCAAACATTCAGAGAGCGATTCCAGTGCCCCCCAGCAGACGGTTTTCCTTCCTCCCACGCCGGTTTGGCTTTGCCTTGAAAGGACCTCAGCTTTTATTTCCACGTATTTGCATCCGGATGGAATGCACCGCTTTGGATCATGTGATGTCACTTTTAGCTTCTTTCCTTGCAGCTCTCACAACGTTTCCGTCACCCCCCCGCTGATGTTTTTCTCCCCGTTCCACGTCTGTTACCTTGGACACGTCACCCTTCTCTGCTTCTCGTGTTGTTTTCACCTCTAAACGCCGTCTACACGGGCAAATCCTACCCCACCTGAAACTAGCTAAGGACGCTACCAACCCTAGCCACTAGCTAGTACTTCCTCAGTCACTACTCTATTTTTGTGTACATTATTATAAAGTGAGACCATGTATTGTTTGAATAAGCAGTGCGATAGGAAACTGAAATGTTACACGCCGGTCTTGGACTCACACCCAAGTGTTTACGGTCTGCGGCTTCTGGAGGCCACAGTCTGCACTCTCGCTGTCCATGAAACACAAATTAGTCCCGTCGCTTTAAGAGAGTTCTCCTGATCTCGGCTCGGGATGCGGATAAGACACCTGTCACACAAACACTCACCACGGGCAAGACCAAAGAGCCAACAAATGATTGATGTATTTATTGAGAGTTATGTTCAACATTCTGCCATAAAAAAGATGGCGTCTTCCCATCCCTCATGTCCCTAATGAAGTGTGTGTTATTGCGTTGGATGATGGAGATGGATGCGTTTGGCCGATGGTGCACCGCACGTCTTTATCGTTCTTGCACCGCATGTCTTTATCGTTTATGGAATATGTTTGCTGCTGATTCACCACATCGCTCCCTCATTTGCTGCGCGTCGCCGGCTTTGTGTCTTGAATGTCCCCGTTGGAGTCCTCTGACTTTCGGCCCCACCTTGACCTGGTTGTGTGTGTCGGTGATTAGCAACAGTGTTTGTGTCGGAGTGTGTCGCACGTGAGCGCAGGAGGCCCGAGCGCGTCTTTTAGCAGCGTTTTAATATTTCATGTGCAACAACAAAGCGAGATGAGTGCAGCCGACCGGAGCCTGGTGTTGTGCCGTACATCCAAAGCAGGGCGAGCTAAACAAATAGCACACGCGGGAAGGATATGCTGAGCTTTATTTTGACATGCCGTGCCTGGCGTGGCCAACACACACTCACACACACACACACACACACACACACATATTTCTGCATTGATGTGTTTTGGGTCTTAGAAGCAGCAGAGTTTCTCTAATGTTCCTCCGCCTGCCAAACATCTTGAAGTCACGTTAAACTTCTTGGCGTCATTGATCACATCAACGCTGCTTTCATGTACTTTACTGTACCTCTACTTTTGATTAGCAACAAATTAGCAAGCATGAATACACACAAGACAAATCATTCCCATCATCTGGAAGTACAATCACACTTTTTATGTAGTAGTACATCATCAGTCGTATTAATAGTATCAATATTAGTATAGAAGCAATTGTAGTAGACTCTATGATCAATAGTAGTGTATAATCGATAGCAGTACACCATGAATAATAGTACTGTATATGGTCAATAGTAGTACATAATAAATAATAGTATTTGATTAATAGTAGCACACCATTCATTTGTACAGCATATGATCGCTAGTAGTACGGTATATGATCGCTAAGTAGTACGGTATATGATCGCTAGCAGTACAGTATATGATCGCTAGCAGTACAGTATATGATCGCTAGCAGTACAGTGATCACTAGTAGTATGACTAATATTAGTATGTGATTAAAAGTAGTATATGACTATTAGTAATACATTATATTAGTAGTATCTTGATTCATAGTAGTATATGCGTAGCACTGTATATACGTAATGCATTTTATAGTATATGAGAATAGTAGGTATTACAGTAGGTAGTATTTGCCGTGATTGATTGCTAGCATTTAAAAAAACATGCTGTTAGCTGTTAGGTGTTAGCTCCTGGTGCTGAGACTGGCCCACTTCCATCCCGTCTTTCATCCTAGCATGATTCTGTGAACTCACCCCCTCGGGTCAGGTGGGGTTTGAACATGTGTGGCCGTACCCCCCCCCCCCCCTTCCCCCACTCATTGCGAATATATGAGGTCTGCCTAACCGCATCCTGGAACGCACAAAGTGGGTGACGGCGCCGTGCTGCAGTGCGTCCCGTTTGGCACGAATGAGAGGCCGTTTTTAAAATAGACTTGTTGGCTTTTTTTCCTAAAACAAGTCCTCATTGTGTTGTTAGGATTTACAAAATCAGAATAAGAACGCGGTACATTAGGATCTAAAAGATTTTGAGCCTCATTGAAAGCTAAATGGCGTCTGCTTGTTCAGCAAACTCAAGCACCCATTAGGAATGGAACATGTTCCACTCTGTGGGCGATACTTTGCCTGAGCGCTCTCTTTTAGACAAAGTACAACGACATGCTCATCTACCACAGAGTGAAACATATTACACATTGCAGGGGAAAATGTTCCATTCCTAACATAGCGTTATTCATTCTTGCTTATTTGCACTCGACGTTCACATCACATTTAAAAGGAAATTCTGTCAATTCAAATATGTAACGTTGATAAAGTTAACCCCCCCACCCTCATCCCGCCCACATATATTTTACAATGATCAATATGATTTGGGTATCTTCTGATTGGCTGCTTTGTTTAAGAAGACGGGGCCCCCTTCCTGCAGGGGCCTGCCTATGAATGGGGCACCACAAAGCATGCCATTCGTCACCGTGTGTGTGTGTGTGTGTGTGTGTGTGTGTGCGTTGACGTCACACCTTCATTGAGAAGCGAGGCCGCCGCCCGTCCAGTCAGTCTTGGGGAGGAAGTGGGCGAGAGAGGAGCTTCCTTTCTCCCATCCAGTTAACAGCACATCACCCCCCCCCCCCCGCGTCTCATTTAGGACTATTCATAAGGATCCTTTGTCAACGAATGATGAAGGGGGGGGGGCATGATTAAAAAGAGAAAGCCCTGTGTGTGTTTGTGTGGCGCTCCACAGCTCCTGCCAGAAGAAACTGCTTCTTTTTCTTTTTTTTTTGTCCTCCATTAAATCAGAGCCTGGGTGCCCTGATGCAGAGCTCGCCTTTTTCATTTTTTAAAAGCCCCCCCAGGTCTTTCATCCCAAAGTCAATTCTGCCTGGCGGTTAGTCAAACGCTTTAAATGTTTATAAGTGCCTGCGACGAGTGCGAGCGCGGAGTGTGATAGATGAGCCTGCCTGCTGGACCACGACAGAAAGTCGACGTCTTCTTCTGGCGTCCTTTCACCTCATCCAGCGCGCTCGCAGATCATCGTGTCGGCTTATCTCCCTTAAACTTGTAGCTGGGTGGAAGTCCTGCTCTTGGACTGGCAGCTTTATGCGCTCCTATTTCTCTTTTTTTACTCCTGACGTCCACCCAGCCCCCATTCGGTAGGGGCGCGGGGGTAGCTGGAGCTTAGCCCAGCTGACTGTGGGGTCACCCTGGACTGATGGCCAGCCAATCAGTCCTGACTGATTTACCCCAAAAAAAACCCAGATGAAGCCGTTTGACACGAGGTCCGATGAGTCGGATTTAGGAGCCGTCTTAAAGACCTGGAGCGTTCAGGTGTAAAACTGGAACGTTTCAGGATGAAGACATGAAGATCAACAATAAAACACGTGATGTACCCAGAGGACCGGGGTCGAGCGGCCACTCTGACTGACTGGTGCTCCCGTTGGAGCCCGTCACATTGGCTCCGTTATGAGGTGTTCACATGAGTCTGATCCAGTTTGACACATCTTCTGGGAATCAGAATCGCTTGAAAGAATCGGGACTGACTGGACCGCTCACAAGAGTTTGCAGGTTTTCAGACTTTGCTGTGTTGGAGTGTTCAGTCGGGCATGAAGAATGACCCAAAGCGGTTGGAATACCGGGATGCTTCCCAATGGACGCCATCATCTGCTAAGATGACGGACAGAAAGGATGCCTAATACCCGGTAGCGTGACCGTGAGAGACTGGTCCTCGGGGTTCCCAAGGGTGTCCTCCGGTCCGGCCGGTATTTATTTGTGTTTTATTGCAGCGTTGTTACGTGAAGTGTTCCGGCTGCCACGTTCACGACGGTCTTTAAAGGATCTGACACATCAGCAAGCCACAGGGCATTAAAAGTCTCCATTAGCGACCCAGATGAGAGCCACTTCCTGTGCACGTTAGATGCCTCAGACGGCCGATCGATGATTGCATCGATTCAAAAGATGTGATCAAATCCATCACGCCGGAGACGCAGCGCCGCTAAATGCATTTTAATAAAAACGTAATTGATTGAGTCAATTGAATGAATCAGCAGCTGCCAGCCGGCGTTTTGTGCCTGATTGAGGACGCCCATCGCTCGGGTCCCGTTCTGCCTCCGCCCCTATGGCACATATTGTTGCCGGGATGTTCGTACCCTCGTTTTATGCTGCGCCGACATTTCTTGAGCAGCCTTTTTGGTCGTTAGCAATATGTTTCGCGTTGACTTGCCGGCCACCAAACCTGGTACCCCTTATAGCGGACTACAGTGGCGCCCTGCACATTCGCCATTCAGCATTCACGGCCCCTTTAAATGTGCTGATTGTCCTTCGCCAACTACTTGTTGGTGGTAATGAGGGTTGTGGTTCGGTTCCAACTACTGGTCAGTTTGGACTTCTCGTGTACGCTTATTCTCATGAGCGTCACGGGGGGGGGGCTGGAGCCTATCCCAGGTACATCCTGGACTGGTGGCTAGCCAATCACAGGGCACATATAGACAAACAACCATTCACACTCACATTCATACCTATGGACAATTTGGAGTGGCTAATTAACCTAGCATGTTTTTGGAATGTTGGAGGAAACCGGAGTACCCGGAAAACCCACGCATGCACGGGGAGAACATGCAATCTCCACACAGAGATGGCCGAGGGTGGAATTGAACCCGGGTCTCCTAGCTGTGAGGTCTGTGCACGAACCACAGTAATAATAGTAGTAATAATAATAATTTCCATCCTTTTCCGAACCCAAACCGTGGAACTAAGCTAGCAAGGACAACAGATAGAAGTAATGTAATGCCCCCCCTCCCTGAGAGGCGGGCGCGGCCTTCAGGAAGTCCAATCCTCAGGATGCAATCGAGCAACCCGGATCAAACGCGCCGAGACGGCAGTCTTTTAACCTCCTCTAGCCTGCCGACACGTCCGCCATTAAACATTCAGCCGCGCTCACAAAACCTGATTAAAAATTCCTGTCACGCGTCCAAAGATATCAAATATGTCAGCGTGCATTAAGGCGACGCGCTAAACGTGCGAAAACCTCGCGCGGGACGTCTGGAATATCTCACTGAACGTAATCATGCAGCTTTAAAGGCGCTCCTCAATGTTTTATAGCACGTCAAGTGGAATGTCTGCAAGCGGGAGGTGCGTTGGGAATAACGGGAAGTGAAGTGCATGTTTTTCCCCGGTCACAACACACACGACATGCACCCTGGTATGCCGAGGACTTTGACCTTCTGGTGTCCTCCAGTGCAGAGAACATGACCTTCTTGTTTTCACCTCGCAAATATCTTAGACTCAGTCTAGCGTTCACCCCAGGAGTCACTTTTAATAACAAAATGGAAGACACGGGGTACGCAAAGCACACGTGTGGACTTCAAGTGTGAGGTGCTGAAGTGTCGTGAGACTTGCGGAGGTCACGTGGGATTTGGTTTTTGGTTAAAGTCCGAATGGTGGGACGCAAATGCAGAAATGTGATGGGACGTGCGTCGTTCTGCTGACCACACCTATGGATGGAGTCATCACATGGCCGATGGCGCTGGCCGATGGCGCTGGCCGATGGCGCTGGCCGATGGCGCTGGCCGATGGCGCTGGCCGATGGCGCTGGCCGATGGCGCTGGCCGAGTTGTTCCGTGCCGCCGTGCTATTACACGGCGTGATAATGATTGCGCCACGGTGTGCCCGTGTCGCCGTGTTTGGTCCGTGCCATTTGTACAGGCGTGCGTTTGGGGTGCTAATGAGTGAGGAAGAAGGGGGGGGGGTGATGAGGAGGAGGAGTTGGTGGGATACAGCTGGATGGAGCGCTGAATAGTAACCATGGTAACTGTGGGCGAACATTTGAATGCAGCGCCAGTCAGAGCAAAGCTGGGAAAGGAAGCTGCAGTGTGTGTGTGTGTGTGTGTGTGCGTGTGTGCGTGTGTGCGTGTGCAAAAAGAAGGGTGTTTAGGTGGCGAGGTCAGGGGTTAATGTGTGACATTGTAGCAGGTTAATGTTTCATCAGAGTGTGAGGTCACTGCACCATCTATTCTGCTGCTGCATGAGGGGGTAGAGGGGGGGCTTGGAAATATGTAATGAGTTGTGGGGGGGCAGGTGATGAGTGATTATGGGGTGGGTGTTAAAAAAACATAATTGAGAAATGTCTAAAAAAGGGAATAAAAATAACCGTTGGGGGAGGCGGGGGTGTTTTTTTTTTTTTTTTTTTTATCTGTCTCCCCCAACGGGGAGTGTGCTGCAGATGATTTATCAGTGTGTCCTTGTGTGTGTTTTAGTGTCATTGAACTACTGCGTTATTGATCAGCCCCCCCCCCAACCCCTTCTAAGCACCTCTGCCTGTCGACCTGTTTGCCCCGCCCCTCAGGAAGGACCTGGCTGCATGTCACCTGTTTCATATTCATGCTTGATGTTGTCATTCACCTCCATGTCTCCATCCCCCTGCCCCCCCACCCACCCTTGTTCTTCTTCTCTCAGTGACTGAGGTGATTAATATTAATGCTTCCTCTCTTCCTCCTTATTCTCGCTCTTTTTAATCTCTTTTACTCCGGCCACACTATTTATACCATCTCAGGCTCTTTATCCCTCATCATCCCTTTCACTCACCCTTCCTCTGCCCCCCCCCCTCTGCAGCTGCTCAGTATTCATCTATTACTGTGCTGTTGATAATTCCCTCCCCTGCCTGCAGCCATACACTCATCCATCAGATTAATAATCCCCCCTTCCTCACCCACCGTGTCAAAGTGGCATCATCGCGGCCGTGCTTTAACAAGAAGCGAGCTGTTGCGGCCTGCCAGCGCCTCGGCCACCTGCAGACCGGCGAAGGTGCGGCCCCCGCCCTCCTTCCGCCGGACACCAGCCACCCATCCACCGCTTAGCGCCAATGCAGACTGCGGCGGCAGCGGTTAGCGTCCTCCTGAGGATGCGGAGCGCCGCGCCTCCGCAGGCTTGGATTTAGCATCTCAGCCTCCAACAAAAAGCCAGCAGCGTTGTCTTGCTTTTGTTTGCCAGCTTTGTTGGGAGTGTAATTAAGGCTGGGGATGATCTCTATCAGCCTCATTCCCCGCTCTCATCACTCATCAAATCATTTACACGCACAACAAAAGTCAGACGTCAAAACGGGATTGCCGGCGATGCCGAGTAGCCAAACTGCGTTTCCACTACGCTCGTGCTCTCCGTTTCCTCTGTAAAGACGCAGGAAACATCCGAGCTACGCTGTAAAACGTTGTAGTCCTGGTTGCTCCAGTAACCATCACAGCGGCTCAGTGTGCGATTTTTGGCCTACAGTCGTCCCTCGTTGCTAGCGCTTAATTGGTTCCAGAAACGACCACGATATAGGATTCAATATTAGTAAATAAAATATTATTGTAGTTAGAGCATAGAAAACTTGTTTGACCTTCTAAATCCACTTTTTTTAACATTAGAGCCCTATACACATGAAATAACACCCCTATAGTCACCTTAATAATCCTATTATGTTTTTGTTTAGGCGGCACGACGGTCGAGTGGTTAGCGCGCAGACCTCACAGCTAGGAGACAAGGATTCAATCCCACCCTCGGCCATCTCTGTGTGGACTTTGCATGTTCTCCCCGTGCATGCGTGGGTTTGCTCCCACATTCCAAAAACATGCTAGGTTAATTGCCAAGTCCAAATTGTCCATAGGTATGAATGTGAGTGTGAATGGTTGTTTGTCTATATGTGCCCTGTGATTGGCTGGCCACCAGTCCAGGGTGGACCCCGCCTCTTGCCCCAAGACAGCTGGGATAGGCTCCAGCACCCCCGCGACCCTCATGAGGAAAAGCAGTAGAAAATGAATGAATGAAGGGACTCAAGACAGCGGCTCGCTAGCAAGCTAACCAGTAAGTTGTTTTTCTAAACTTGAGCAAAAAACATACCACTTCCACACAGGATGGGAGAACATTTTGTGGGACATAATTCAAAATTCAGCTCCAGAGCCCTCTTATCTCTTTAATTGCCATTGTTCACTCACCGCATAATCCAGGTTTGATGCCTAAATACGCTTAACATCCTTATTAGCCACATGCAACGTATGAAATGTAATCAATGACAATAGAAGACCATCCATGACTGTAGTAGCTTCCATAGCTAAGCTAACTTTTTTGTCGGAAGGGCTAACTGGGCTAACGACCACCCGTTGCTTGCTAGTGTAGCTAATACATTACTGCCACCCGGAGGACTGGAGTGAAACAGCATTGTCTTGGGCCTTGGCAGAGGTCAGACGGGATGATGATGCGTTCGCAGGTTAACGGCAGGCCTAGGTGCGCACCTGCCGTCGCCGCGGCGATGTGATGGCTGCTGACAAGGCGTCTTCCGGGGGATTAAGCGGGATTTGATTTGAGCGCTGCCACCAAAAGTTGTAATGCCTCCTAAAGATTCTTTGTGACAAGCCGCCCTCCCCCCCGATGATGAGCTATAAATGTCTCGCCGTTATTTGTTCCGTTGGAGGAAAACACCGAGCGCTCCGTCTTGAACACGCTCTCTTCTTCTTCTCCTCTTTCATGTTTGCGTGTTGTTTCTCAACAGTGACTCCTGCCTTTGTCTCGCCAACAAGAGGAGGAAAGAAAGGGAATCGCGTCTGCTCGGCGCACGTCTTATGTTCCACCGACACCAAGGAGCCCAAGCAGGACGGGCGGGATGCAGCAGTGAGGAGGCGGAGCGGAAGGAAAGCCAAGGCCGTACCTTCGGATCGCCGCGCCGGGTCATGACCCAGTTGCCATGCGCATCGCCACGCTGACCTGCCTTCCCGGCCCTCCCCCCTTCCTCTTTCTGCTGGCCCAGCTGCTGCTGCACTTCCTGCTGCCGGGGTCCGAGCTGGTGGGTGCCGCCTCCTCCTCCTCCTGCCCCTCCCACTGCACCTGCTCCAACCAGGCCAGCCGCGTCATCTGCACCAGGCAGAACCTGGACAACGTCCCCGAGAGCATCTCCGTCAACACGCGATACCTCAACCTGCAGGAGAACACCATTCAGGTCAGATCTCCAACGTCCTCCTCGTACTTCATGGGCTGTAATGGAACACGAGATGGAGATGTTTTACGCACAATATACTGCATAACATCGCTGATATAGATTCATAACTCCACCAAGCCAACAACATCTTACAACACGAGCTATCACCAGGGTCATGGATGGATGGCACTATCCATCCATCATCCATTTTCTATACTGCTACCCTCACCAGGGTCGTGGATGGATGGCACTATCCATCATTCATCCATTTTCTATACCGCTTACCCTCACCAGGGTCATGGATGGATGTCACTATCCATCCATTTTCTATACTGCTTAGCCTCACCAGGGTCATGGATGGATGTCACTATCCATCATCCATTTTCTATACCACTTACCTGTACCAGGGTCATGAATGGATGTCACTATCCATCATCCATTTTCTATACCGCTTACCTGTACCAGGGTCATGGATGGATGGCACTATCCATCATCCATCCATTTTCTATACCACTTACCTTTACCAGGGTGATGGATGGATGGCACTATCCATCATCCATTTTCTATACCGCTTACCCTCACCAGGGTTGTGGATGGATGGCACTATCCATCCATTTTCTATACTGCTTAGCCTCACCAAGGTCGTGGATGGATGGCACTATCCACCATCCATTTTCTATACAGCTTACCCTCACCAGGGTCATGGATGGATGTCACTATGCTGTATTAATTTAAAAAAATATATCAAAAGGCATTTCCTGAAAGAGAAATTGAGCAAAAATCTCCATTTTGCGCTGAAAGCAATCCAACTGGTCATGTCCATTAATGTTACTCAACTGGCACACTGAGTACACTTAAGTCTTCTAAGTGCATAAGTGCAGTACACTGAGTACCATAAATAATCCCCATCTTGGCTATGGAGCGGAACGGGAAGGTGCTAACGTGAAATAATGGTGGATTATATAATCCACAGCAGTGGAACGTAGAGAACAGACGAGGAAAAGCGGATAAACGCTGCAATCGTCATGTTAGTATGTACGCAGCAACGGTACTACACTGTGTACTAAGTATACATTGTACACAGTAATCCTTTGTTTATGGAGGTTAATTGGGTAAAGACCCACAAGGAAAGATTCTTTAGTTATAAATGGAATATTTTCCTAGTTAGAGCATAAAAAACCTTAATATTTTAGTTATTTTTGAGACCTCAAAACATGAACTCACGTCCAAACGTTTGTATTGCGGTGCTGGGGGAGCAGAATGGGTGGCAGACAGGAAGTGAGGTCAGGGGTTCAGAGTTGAGTTTTGGCTTGCTGTGAGTTACTGCAGCGACAGCAGCCCGTGTTTTACCAGGAATTATTGTGCCTGTAATGATCCAAAGCCCGTTGTTCCACCTAGCATTACTGTAACATTAGCCACACCTGCTGCCTCCTGTGGTAAGGGGCGGTACTACAAGGGCAGCGCTACCCTTCAGCTGTGAATAACATTTTCTTTTAATGACTCTGACATGTCGCTGACGTGTTTGTAATTAATTCTCTTGTCACAACAAACTGGTTTTTAATTGACGTCTTCCAGCAGGAAAAAACCGTTGATGTTTGCCATCAAGAAACGATGCTTGCCTTGCACGTCGATATGGGACATAGCCTCTTAATTGCACACGTCTCATAGTGCTGTTTATTGCTGCGAGTCAATAAGTCATGGAACCGCATGCACAACAGCACACTCATATTTGCCTTGGGGAGCATTTATGTGCGCGCACACACACACACACACACACACAGCGTGCTTGTTTTAAACATCATCGTCTGGATGAAGACAGGCCAGTTTGGGATTTTGAGCTTAACTTGTCAATGCAGGTTTGGGCTTTGAAACTTCACTTCTGACGGGAAAGTAAGCTGGAAGAATGGGAGACAAAAGACAGACAAAAAGAAGGGAAGGTGGGGATTATTTAAGAAGCTGCGGAATCTTCCCTAAACTGAGAGTGCGGAACATTTGTGTGACTCGGTACCGCCTTGCGTGTGTGCTTTAGAAACTCATCCAAGTCCCCAGATGCCGTTTATGTAGGGATGGAGCGCCATTATTATTGGTCATTGTTGGTCATTATTATCATGATATCGTCATAATAATAAACTGTGAGGAGTTCAGGGGGTCATCAAGATGTCTGTTTTTGACACCGCTGACTGAATACTGTCAGGTGACACCCATACGATTGGCTTCTTCATCATTCCATCATGTAAGGTTCATGTCCACATCGACACATGGAACCATTGAATTGTTATTATCATCTACACTTGGCATCGTATTGTTGTGTTTTTAAAATATATATTATATCTCGATGCGCGTACAAACCTCATCTTGGTGTCATGGGTGACATTGATGCACCACGTACCGGTACCGGTCCCCGGCCCGGTGGTTGGGCACCCCTGGTCTATCACAAAGAGATTTACACACCTCGTGCGAATGTAGACTAACTGATGTTTGTGTCTCACAGCACACAACTATGGTGCATTCAAGGACCTGTTTTTGTAATGATAAATGATATTGTAATTATATAATGTATATAATAATAATAATTGCTTATACAATCATTTCTTCTAAAATAGATGTCATTTTTAAACTACTACTTGCTGAATCCCGGATGTTCAAGGATCTACTGGGGGTCCCAAATTGCCCAGGGGGACGTTCTCTGTGGGAGGGGGGTCCACAAAGATGAGTGAGCCAAACTACTAAGCGCTCATGACATGAATAAAGCCAAAGCCGCCATCGAAGCAAAAACCGCCACTGCTTCCATCTTCCATCTTTCAAAGTATTTTGGCTCATCCCCAACATGCAGTGGGAGACGTTTTAAGGGGACACAAAAAAAAAGACAATATTAGTTTTCCTTTTTAGTTAATACATTTTGATTCGCTGGCTGGCGTCCTGCAGCGACTCTTGCAATGATTAAAAAGGCTAAAAATGTTTTAACACCTGAAGGCATCCTAGATTCTCTGGCTTATTTTTTCCTTGGCTGAGTTTCCTCGCAGTCGAGCCTTGACAGCCCCCGCCCCCACCCCCACCCCCACCCCCTCCCCACGACTAACCCCCTCCACTCCCACTTCCTGCTCTACATTTGGAGGCGACGGTGGCTCCTCTCCAGGAGTTTGTGTGTGTGTGTGTTTGTCAAGTTTTGGACACACACATACACACACACATACACACACATAAGAGTGTGAAAGATTTAAGAGTCGCCCAATTGAACTTTTGTTTTACACTCGCTCAATTATTGACAATTACAAGTGTAATACTACAGCTTGTGTACTTGGAAAGCAACACGGTGCAGCCAATAGGAACACAACTAGTAACACAACTTCATTACATCTGGACATCCATTTTCTAGAACACTTGTTCTCGATAGGGTCCCCCATTTAGGGGGGGTGTTTCATGCAAAAATGATTTGATTTGATGCAGTAACTTCTTAGCATATTTAGCAGCTTTACAAAATATCAAAGTAGCAATTTGTCAAGTTTGGACACTCATTCATCCTTCCTTCCTTCCTTCCTTCCTTCCTTCCTCCTTTCTTTCTTTCTTCCTTCCATCCTTCCTTTCTTTCTTTCTTTCTTCCATCCATCCTTCTTTCCTTTCTTTCTTCCTTCCATGCATCCATCCTTCCTTCCTTCCTTCCTCCTTTCTTTCTTCCATCCATCCTTCCTTTCTTTCTTTCATTCATCCTTCCTTCCTCCTTTCTTTCTTCCATTCATCCTTCCTTTCTTTCTTCCATCCATCCTTCCTTCCTTTCTTTCTTTCTTTCTTTCTTCCTTCCATGCATCCATCCTTCCTTCCATCCTTCCTTCCTTCCTTCCTTCCTTCCTCCTTTCTTTCTTCCATCCATCCTTCCTTTTTTTCTTCCTTCCTTCCATGCATCCATCCATCCTTCCTTCCTTTCTTCCTTCCTTCCTTCTTTCCTTCCTTCTTTCCTTCCATGCATCTACCCTTCATTCCCTCCTTCCTTCCATCCTTCCTTCCATCCATGCATCCTTCATTCCTTCCATCCGTCCTTACCTCCTTCCTTCCTTTTTTTTCTTTCTTTCTTTCTTTCTTTTCCTCACAAGGGTCACAGGGGTGCTGGAGCCTATCCCAGCTGTCTTCGGGTAAGAGGCGGGGTACATCAAAGCAGGTGTTGCGGGCGCCGCTCTGGCGCCCTTCTTGGTTTAAAAGCGTACTCCAGTCTGACCTGCCATCGATCCTTCATTCATGGATCATGAGCCGTCCCAATATTTTTGTCCTGGGTGGTAACTCTGCCTTTTGTACCCCGGCAGGTCATCAAGTCCGACACCTTTAAGCACCTGAGGCACCTGGAGATCCTCCAGCTGTCCAAGAACCAGATCCGTCAGATTGAAGTCGGCGCGTTCAATGGCCTCCCCAACCTCAACACGCTGGAGCTGTTCGACAACCGCCTCACGCTGGTGCCATCCCATGCCTTCGAGTACCTCAGCAAGCTGCGCGAGCTGTGGCTGCGCAACAACCCCATCGAGACGCTGCCGGGCTACGCCTTCCACCGCGTGCCCTCGCTGCGCCGCCTGGACCTGGGCGAGCTCAAGAAGCTGGACTTCATCTCGGATGCGGCTTTCGTGGGCCTGGTCAACCTGCGCTACCTGAACCTGGGCATGTGCGGCCTCAAGGACATCCCCAAGCTGACGGCGCTGGTGCGGCTGGAGGAACTGGAGCTGTCGGGGAACCGCCTGGAGATCATCCGCCCCGGCTCCTTCCAGGGCTTGGTGTCCCTGCGGAAGCTGTGGCTCATGCACTCTCAGGTGTCGGTCATCGAGCGCAACGCCTTTGACGACCTGAAGAACCTGGAGGAGCTCAACCTGTCCCACAACTCGCTGCACTCGCTGCCGCACGACCTCTTCACGCCGCTGCACCAGCTGGAGCGCGTGCACCTCAACCACAACCCGTGGGTGTGCAACTGCGACGTGCTGTGGCTCAGCTGGTGGCTGAAGGAGACGGTGCCCAGCAACACCACCTGCTGCGCCCGCTGCCACGCCCCGCCCTTCTTGAAGGGCAAGTACATCGGCGAGCTGGACCAGAGCCACTTCACCTGCTACGCGCCCGTCATCGTGGAGCCGCCCACCGACCTCAACGTCACCGAGGGAATGGCCGCCGAGCTCAAGTGCCGCACCAGCACCTCCACCACGTCGGTCAACTGGATCACGCCCAACGGCACGCTGATGACGCACGGCTCGTACCGCGTGCGCATCTCCGTGCTGCACGACGGCACGCTCAACTTCACCAACGTCACGCTGCGCGACACGGGCCAGTACACCTGCATGGTGACCAACGCCGCCGGCAACACCACCGCCACCGCCGTCCTCAACGTCACCGCCGCCGACGTCAGTGTCAACTACACCTACTTCACCACCGTCACCGTGGAAACCGTGGAGACCCCCGGAGAGGAGGAGTCCGCCTTGGTGGCCATCAACGAGACCTTTATCCGCGTCCTCCCCGGTCCCACCCCCTCGGGGCACCTTTGGCCGGACGGCGTCCCCACCACGCCCTCCTCGCTGTCGGTGGACTGGTCCTCCCTGTCCCCCCGTGCCACCCGACCGACCTTCACTGTGCCCATCACCGAGCCGGGCTTCTCGGGCCTGGATGACGTGATGAAAACCACCAAGATCATCATCGGCTGCTTCGTGGCCATCACCTTCATGGCGGCCGTCATGCTGGTGGTCTTCTACAAGCTGAGGAAGCAGCACCAGCTGCACAAGCACCACGGCCCCGCCCGCGCCATCGAGATCATCAACGTGGAGGACGAGCTGGGGGCTGGCGGCAGGGGCGGCGGCATCTCAGGGGGCTCTGGCATGACCCAGAGCGGCGGGATAGGGGGCGGCCAGAGCCTGCGCCGACACCACTCGGACGCGGTCAACCTGCCCAGCCTGACCCGATCCGAGCACCTCAACTACTACAAGTCCCATCACTTCAACATGGCGGGGCTGGGCATGGGCGCCCCCGTGGGCCTCAACAACAACAATAACCCCCTGCCTTGCTCCCAGAACATGACCCTGTCCTGCTCCCAGGTCCCCAGCTCCGTCGGCACCCTGCCCACCCCGGTGCCGCTGCCCCAGCTCAGCCTGCACAGCTCCCTGAAGGGCCTGATGGCCAAGGGGCAGAACGAGCCGCTGCTCTTCAAGAGCGGCTCCAAGGAGAACGTGCAAGAGACTCAAATCTGAGGACACGTGGAGCAAGGGGGTCAAAGCGGGGGCGGGGATGGGGGGCAGAGCCAAGAGGGAGCCCGCGAGTCGCCGACGTCCTCGCGGCGACGGCGACTAGCACATGCTCTACATCAGCGCGTCGTTCTGGCGACGACCAGCTCTCGTCTTTGCCAAAGTCCCAAACCGAGCCAACACACCGGAAGCGTTTTTGTGTCTTTGTGGAATATTTCTACGGATGACAAACGCGCCGCGTGGTTTTCACGCCGGATTGCCGGGATGCGTCCTACACGACTTTCACGGAAGCAAGGAAACGTGGCGTTGTGGACGAACCAGCGCTATAAAGTTTAAAAAAAAAAAGGGGGGGGGGGACTGAAGGTACATATTATATATATACGGTAAATATATTTTCACTGGAAAAATAAATTATAATGAATCTTTATGGAGCCTCTGGTGTAGAACTACAAGTGAAGAATATATTTAAAGACAAAAACTGCTGTTCTTCGACCTACTTTTCAAGATGGCCGCTCTGTGTTTGAGTAAATTTAGTTTAGTTTTTTTGTAGCCGCAAAAATTTGGTGTGGCGGTGACACCAACAGGGTCGGCGTGCTGTGTGGCGGTGACACCAACAGGGTCGGCGTGCTGTGTGGCGGTGACACCACCAGGGTCGGCGTGTTGTGTGGCGGTGACACCACCAGGGTCGGCGTGCTGTGTGGCGGTGACACCACCAGGGTCGGCGTGTTGTGTGGCCGTGACACCACCAGGGTCGGCGTGTTGTGTGGCGGTGACACCACCAGGGTCGGCGTGTTGTGTGGCGGTGACACCACCAGGGTCGGCGTGCTGTGTAGCATCAATAACGAAAACCAGAAGAAGCAGCGGCGTCCTGCTGACCAAGCTCACAGTGTACATATTCCTACGAAGCTGCTCGCCATCACAATGTTAGCGTTAGCATCATGCTCGTCGTTAGCACTACTTTCCTTTTCATTTGTACACCCACGTTTTTTTCTTTTTCTATTTTTTTTACTGCTGCGACCGCCCCACCCCGCCCCGCCCTTTCCCAAGATGGCCTCCCGGGGCAGCGCGGACGCCGGGAGGCTCTGTGAGGATTATTCACGCGTGCGTCTCGGTGTTGTCATGTGTGCCGAGCTAAGCACTTTCGGAGATGGTGGGGCGGGGGGGGGGGGGGGCGTACGTGGTGCTCGGACAAAAAAGACTTTTTTTATTTCTACTGGAAAAAAAAGACTACAAAGAAAATATGGATAAACTTCTAGATCTCTTTTCAAAGAAAATGACTTACGATGATGAGTGTTTTTTCTTTTTCTTCTTTGGGGTTTTTTATCCAGTTCGATTTTTATTTGCTCTTTTTTTAAGCTCAAGTGTTCTCTTTATTGTAATATTGTTCTTGTTCTTCTAATTAGATGATTCCACTGGTTCTAATTACACCCGTGTTCTGTTAGCCCAGCTCACTTTGGAAATTAAACAACTGGCACATAAGTTGGTGGGATTCCATGGATAATTTTCTACTTTTATTTTATTCCACTTCAGCTGGCCTGGGAATGCCGTAAGGAGGCCAAGGACCAGGAATTCTGGGCTTCCCTACTTGGAATTCTGCCCCCCACACAACTCTGGATAAGCGGAAATGGAATAGCCCATCTGAGGGGAGTGGGCACATAATGTCGTATGTATGTCTGCTCCTCGTTGCCATGGCGACACACTAATGCCACTAACAGTGGCCTTCGTCAGTCAGCAACCGAAACGGCATCATCTACACCCCCCCCCCCCCACTAAACCTCTGCATCTTGCCATCGGGTCTCCTTGGCAACTGTTGCCGTTGCGACAGTCCTTATCAAGGTGTCATTTGGTTCCTCTCATTCCGCTTTAGCCCCGCCCCCTGGCTGCCGGAGGTGGGGACGACGGCTTTGATGTACCTTTGCACCCATCACTGTTGTGTGGGAATCATGGGATTCATTCCCCTGCGTTTCATTTGATGCCCCCCCCCCCGCCTGTACAGCCATTCCTGATGAACAACAAAAATAGAAAAATTCCAAAAATAATTCGAGTAAACCAGTTCATGCAAACATGCGTGTAATAGGCATGGTGTTCATCAGCTGATCAAAAAGCCATTTGGGCTTTAACTGCAAAAGTGGCCAGAAACCAAAAGGTTGGCGGTTCGATTCTCCCTTCCTCCACCCAGTCACTGTTCACTGTTCACTGAAACTTCACCCACTTTGCCTGGTGTATGAATGTTTGGTGGTGGTCGCAGAGGTTCCGTCAGGCTATCCTAGGGCAGCTGTGTGTACAGATGTACCTTACCACCAGCAGTGTGAGGCCGACGAGTGAATGACTTCATTGTGAAGCGTTTTGTGTGCCTTGGAAATCTCATCCATTATTAGAATTGAGAGCGATACCTCCTGCAACATCTCCAGCTGCCGTTCTCCACTCCTGCACAACCTCCATGATGGCGCCCCCTCGACAGCATCTCAGGTGGGATCTTCTTGTCATGCCAGTGATGTCGGAAGCCATCAGGACCGTCAAGGTTGCCCATTTTCTTTTTCATCCGAGAATAAAGCTTTCTTCCAGATGGTGTTTGGTGGTTATTTGGGATGACACAGATCTAGACACATAGATCTACTTTCACTAGTTCTCACACATAGATCTACTTTCACTAGTTCTCACACATAGATCTAGACACCTAGATTTGCACATAGATCTAGACACCTAGATTTGGACATAGATCTAGACACCTAGATTTGCACATAGATCTAGACACATAGATTTGCACATAGATCTAGACACCTAGATTTGCACATAGATCTAGACACCTAGATTTGCACATAGATCTAGACACATAGATTTGCACATAGATCTAGACACCTAGATTTGGACATAGATCTAGACACCTAGATTTGCACATAGATCTAGACACCTAGATTTGGACATAGATCTAGACACATAGATTTGCACATAGATCTAGACACATAGATTTGCACATAGATCTAGACACATAGATTTGCACATAGATCTAGACACATAGATTTGCACATAGATCTAGACACCTAGATTTGCACATAGATCTAGACACCTAGATTTGCACATAGATCTAGACACCTAGATTTGGACATAGATCTAGACACCTAGATTTGGACATAGATCTAGACACCTAGATTTGGACATAGATCTAGACACCTAGATTTGCACATAGATCTAGACACCTAGATTTGCACATAGATCTAGACACCTAGATTTGCACATAGAGCTAGACACCTACATTTGCACATAGATCTAGACACCTAGATTTGGACATAGATCTAGACACCTAGATTTGCACATAGATCTAGACACCTAGATTTGCACATAGATCTAGACACCTAGATTTGCACATAGATCTAGACACCTAGATTTGCACATAGATCTAGACACCTAGATTTGGACATAGATCTAGACACCTAGATTTGGACATAGATCTAGACACCTAGATTTGGACATAGATCTAGACACCTAGATTTGCACATAGAGCTAGACACCTAGATTTGCACATAGAGCTAGACACCTAGATTTGCACATAGATCTAGACACCTAGATTTGCACATAGATCTAGACACCTAGATTTGCACATAGAGCTAGACACCTAGATTTGCACATAGATCTAGACACCTAGATTTGGACATAGATCTAGACACCTAGATTTGCACATAGATCTAGACACATAGATTTGCACATAGATCTAGACACCTAGATTTGCACATAGATCTAGACACCTAGATTTGCACATAGATCTAGACACCTAGATTTGGACATAGATCTAGACACCTAGATTTGGACATAGATCTAGACACCTAGATTTGGACATAGATCTAGACACCTAGATTTGCACATAGATCTAGACACCTAGATTTGCACATAGATCTAGACACCTAGATTTGGACATAGATCTAGACACCTAGATTTGCACATAGATCTAGACACCTAGATTTGCACATAGATCTAGACACCTAGATTTGCACATAGATCTAGACACATAGATTTGGACATAGATCTAGACACCTAGATTTGCACATAGATCTAGACACCTAGATTTGCACATAGATCTAGACACCTAGATTTGGACATAGATCTAGACACATAGATTTGCACATAGATCTAGACACATAGATTTGGACATAGATCTAGACACATAGATTTGGACATAGATTTATTTTCCCTAATTCTCACACATAGATCTAGACACATAGATTTGCACATAGATCTAGACACATAGATTTACACATAGATCTAGACACATAGATTTAGACACATAGAATTACACAAATATCTACTTTCACTAGTTCTCACACATAGATCTAGACACATACATTTACACATAGATCTTGACACATAGAATTACACACAGATCTACTTTCACTAGTTCTCACACAGATCTAGACACAGATTTACACATAGAATTACACATAGATCTACTTTCACTAGTTCTCACACATAGATCTAGACACATAGATTTACACATAGAATTACACACAGATCTACTTTCACTAGTTCTCACACATAGATCTAGACACATAGATTTACACAGAATTACACACAGAATTACACATAGATCTACTTTCACTAGTTCTCACACATAGATCTAGACACATAGATTTACACATAGTAAGGGTAAGGGGTTAACCTTTTGTTTTTTTGTGTTTTTTTCAACTTGCTAAAACTGCACTTTTCTGCTCCAAAATGAAGTGGAAACCTTGCACACCTTCATCGGGGGTCCCAGAAGGACCCAGAAAGTGCAAAAATTCCCACTTGTTAAAGGTGTTGATTTTTGGAAAAAATGGTAAGGGGTTAACCTTTGTTTTTTTGTGTTTTTTTCAAGTTGCATAAACACCACTTTTTCCCTTCGAAATCAAGAGGAAACCTTCCACACACTCATCGGGGGTCCCAGAAGGACCCAAAAAGTGCAAAAAAAGCATTTTTTAGAGGTGTTGATTGAGTGTTGACACTCAATTACACATAACTTAGATTACCGAACTACCACCCAGTTAATTCCCCCCTCCTCCAGGTGACACTTGGGAGAGTCCAATTAAAGTGATCAGCCTCTGGCCTGCACTCCATGTTTGTGCCCCATACTGTAGATCTAGACACATAGAAAAGCTGTACAGTAAAAAGCTGTACAGTACAGCACAAAGCTAGAATTATTCATGTAAGAAACCATGGAAGTTCCGGTCGTCCTGTGAGCTTGGAGACGCTCGTGATGGCGAGCACGTGGCGTGGGCGTGCACGTGGCGGCACCAGAAAGGAGATGCTAATGTTATGATTGGGGGAGGGTCATGTGTCCACCACGTTGAAGGTCCGTGTCTTAAAGAAGGCTGGAATGTCACGCTGGGGAAAAGTCCCTCCCAGGGCCGAGCGTGACGGCGGCAGGAAGTGCTGAGTCAGCATACGACTTGAGTATTTCCACTTTCACTCTTCCTGCTCGGGATGAACGCACGGAGCTTTGGCAGCTTTGAAGTGCAAATGTTGATCCGCTACGGAAGCCTGGAGGACGCTGCATGGAAGCATCCAGCTCCATAATAGAGCTGTCTCCTGCAGGCCGGAGGGGGAAGGTGTGGGGGCGGGGGCCGGGTCAAGAGGTCTACAAAATGAGCTTTAAATCCTGCCGCATCCTCCCGGGTGGTTCTTTTTCTGTGAGGAAAACAGGAAGTACTTCATCAATAAGAAATCAACTTTGACAGCAAATATTGATTTTTCTTTACCGTATTTTGTCTCCGCCCACGCGTGTCAGCCGGCGAAGCGTAGCGCTTTCCTCCTCGTTGATGATTTATTCACACGGCCTGGACCTCGCCGCCGTCACTCCATCACTGCCTGGCGCACCAAAGGCAGCGCCGACGCCGTGCCGTTGCTCTCTGGTCGTCATGGCGACAGCATCTCTTCTCCTGAAGCTCGTATCGCATGACCTACAGAGCCCGGGTCACCCCTAAAACTACCGTGCGGCCCCGCCCCCCCCATCCCGCCGTGAGGAGAACGGGACAGTCAGGAAAGGAGACGATGCTGACAGGAGGAATAAAAGATGACAGAGAGAGACCTCCTGTCGCGCTATATCCCGTCTTGGTCCTGTGTGCTTGTCTTACACGCACGAGGAGGCCCTGTGTGTGTGTGTGTGTGTGTGTGTGTGTGTGTGTGTGTGCGTGCATAAAGACACAAAGTAGGAAGGCCGCCGCCGCCTTGCTTATATGTCACCAAGCGCCCCAGGACCAATGACTCCTCCTCCCTGTCCCCAATTGAGCGGGAGGCAGGAGGATGGGATGGAGCGAAGGGGTTCTCACCCTCTCCTTCCTAGCTCCCTGCTGTGCCTCCTAGTTTGCATCCTCCCACCTTCCTCTTCTGCCGTTTGCCGCCCACCCGCAGCATCATGACTCCATCGGCTCCAATATGGCCGCCGCTTGTTTGCCTTCAATCATGTGGTTTTTTTAAACACATGTTGGAGGAAATGATTGTATGTGGGTGGGTGGGTGGTTGGGGGGAATGGGGGGAGGGGGTGCATTTGCTGGGCTTCAAGCATATGAAATGTTTGTGCCGTGTTGCCAAAAAGGCCGCTGTGACGCCATTCCTCCTTTTTCCCACATTAGTTTTTGACATGGATGCTGTGGACCAGCTGGCTGCAGGGTGGGTCCTGTGACCCCGGGCCCCTGTCCATATGAGCTGCAGGGGGTGTCCTGTGACCCCGGGCCCCTGTCCATATGTGCCAGCCTGCGTGTGCGGTTGCTTCTACTGACTGTTGGCCCACATGGTCATTGGCTAAACTCACACGACTTGCCCAAGTGCAGGAATGTTGGGATATATGGGAGGACTGGGAATATACAGTATTGTTACTGCAGTATAAAGACATATACTACGTACACTAATAATAATTACACGCAATTAACTACTACTACTACACAATTAATATCTTATTAACTACTACAGGGTTGTGGGTCAATACAAAATCTTAATAAAGATGAATATTTTACAAAATAAAAGTCTTAGGATATATATATATATATATATATATATATATCCTTATATCAGGGCTGTCACTCGATTAAAATATTTGATCGCGATTAATCACTCCCCACAGTTAACTCTCAATTAATTGCATTAATCGCAGATGGAAATAAGTTTTTATCTATAATATGTAGGGGAAATTTGTAGTAAACCATTCGATGTGCAACTACAACGATAATCACTACATATATATATATAATACACACATATATAGGTAGGATAAGCGGCATAGAAAATAAATAAATGACTATATATACGCAATATACCAAAAATATATCCCTTTTTTTTCTCACCTTTGCTTTGCCTCTACCTATGGTGCATTCAAAGACCACCAAACAAAGCCAACTAATCTGTTCCACACACCAAAAAATATTTTAAAAAAATTCCATAAGCTTCATCTTTGCTTCGCCTCTACCTATGGTGCGTTCAAGGACCGCCAGGCAAAATCTCAACGCTAAAACCGATGCAAGTGGACTTTAACAACCACAAGTGGGAAGAATAAAATCCTCCTGTCGTGGAAAATCCCCCATGCTCCTTTTAGCGTAATCCCGCTAGCTCTCACTAGCTAAGGCTGCTAGCATAGCCTAGCATGTCATGCGTGTCGTTGGCGTGCGCTCACCTGAGCCTGCAGGCTGCTTTGCTTTCCTTTGCCATCAAACGTTCAGCAAATTCCCTAATCAGGTTTTCGTAATCCGGTTTCACTCGACACGGATTTACTCCTCTGGCTGACACGTGTGTGTGTGTGTGTGTGTGTGTGTGCGCGTGCATGAACGCCACATGTGCAAAAGTGTACAGGTTGGAGTGCCTGTACGTCAAAGACTGCACTCTCTCGCCAACAGGCTGATGCTACGCTACCTTTGGCGCCGCGCTCCAACTGGCTTATGCTAAAATATCTTAGTATTGTATACGTGAATATATTATACTTAGATATATAGTACAGTACACTCTATGAGTATAGTCGGCTGTCCGTCCTAGCGTAATGTACGTCGGCAGGACATCCCGATGTTGCGTAATCTCAGCTAGCAATGGCTGTCTGAAATTGTATTCATCTTCATCGACCTGCTGGGGCAGGTCGGGCACTGCCCCACCCATGCAGTTGAATAGCAAGGCTTGATTTGTCCACAGTTAACAAGACAAAGTGGAAGCTGATGTAAGAGGGTGGGGGGGGCTGTGGGGGGGGGGGGGGGGTGATGGAAATGCCAATTCTCGCACTTGGTTGGAGTCCAAGTGATTTGTGGCGTTGCGGCTCTTTGGGTCGTGTTTTCCGCTCGGGCGGAGGTAAGCGTCGTCTGGAGGTCAAGGTCGCCATCGGGAGACTGTCGTGTTTCATTTGGACGACGGCGATGGAGGGCCATGGAGTGTGGGTCCATCAGCCCCCCCCCTCATCCACTTGTAACCTTGGCGATGGAGCCTCATCATCCTCATCAGCCATCTCCCTCTTCTAGCCCCTCAACCCTTCCCCCACCTCCTCCTCTTCTACTGGACTTTCTCGATCACCCCCCCCCACGATCACCCCCCCCCCCCCTCCTCCTCCTCGTCCTCTTTGTTTGTCCGGCACAAGGACGTTGGTTTTCCTGTGGGCGAGCACGGGCGGGGGTCGACATTGAGAGATGAGTTATCGATCAGACAGCGGGACGCTGAGACAAGCTGATGCCGCTCGGACAGACAGAGACGCTGAGCAGCCATGACACGTGCTGCATGCTGCAAGACGATTGGCCGACACACCTGTGCCAGCAGGACAAAACGGACGTGCCCTTCCAAGGCTTACAGCCAATAGGAACGACGTCCCGCCTCATTGTTTCCGCGGGGAATCATTTCAGTGTAACGGCGAGCAAGCGACGACTTTATTCTTGTGCGACACGCTTATGAAGGGAAATATAAGACAAGAGGTCCGTGGTGTAAATATGATTTCATGGAATTATTGTTTGGTAGTTTAATCATGACTATGGTGATTAGTACTAATCAACTAATCAACTAACACTAATCAACGAGACATTAGCTTATGACATATTACCATAACACTGCATAAAGTCAGCCTATCCTCCCATTCTGTGTGGAAGTGGTATGTCTTAGCTTAAGTTTAGAATAAATAAATGGGAGGCTAACTGGTTAGCTGGCGAGCTTGCGGCCATCTTCAGTCCCTTCAGCATAAGAGGTGCAATCTATTGTAAACAATGACTAATCGGAGTATGAAGGTGACTATAGGGGTGTTATTTCATGTCTACAGGGCTCTCATAATGTTAACAACCGTATACGAGACGCTATAAAAAAGGGATGGCTGTTTGTAAAAATAAGGGACATTGGTACACGGCCCGTGGAGGTCGTCGCTGTGGGACACGTCGGATGTGCAGACGAAGAGGAGCACATGTGCGAGGATGTAATCCATTACCAGGATTCCACCAGAGACGCCATTTCACGCCCGACTATCCATGAAGAGATGTCTTTTCTTCCCTGAGAGCCGACATATGTTCTGTCAGAACGACGGAGGCATCAGCGTAACACCCGCCAACGTGAGCGAGCCCCCCCCAGTCCCCCCTTGTATTCCAGGCTCCGATTCGCCAGGCTTATCGGCGGGCGTCCTGACAAGTGACAGAAATGCGGCAAGATGAGCCTGCCCACTTTTCCAGCGCCGAGCGGAAGCGAGGAGGCTGATGCAACTAGATGCCGGTAGAACATCATCGCGGGTGATTGACGCGTCGCCCAAGTTACGTAAGCCGGCGTGTCCCCGAGCTAAGCGCATCAGCGCACTCTGAGGAGCGTTGCTCGTCTCCATGGCGACTGCTGCAACAGCACGGCAACAAAGAAACGACACCAGCTGACCGTCCCTCGTCACCCGGTTCGCTCGAGCGCTAAAAAGCGGACATGTGGACACACGGGGGCGGGGCTCGGAGGCACCATGTGGAGTGACGGCACCGACAACCCATAGCGACTCACCGGGACGTGTTGATGGCTGCTCGCCCGTGGATGGGGGTTGCCATGGAGACCAATGCTGAATGAGCCAATAACGGTCATGATGAGGGTGACTTTGAACGCCACAGAGGGGCCTGGGGTTGGGGTGCGGTTTGAGCGTTGGTACTCTTCACGTCGTCTCGGCCTCCCGCACTCTTTGCTGGCTGCAGTGTTGCCGTGGCGACGGAGAAGCGCGGGAATACCTCTGTCCTTCAGAGAGATGGCCAGATGAAGACGAGAGGGCAGCGATGGGAGAGGATGGAGCACAGCATCGAACCCGCAAACAGTGGCCTGCCAGCCCCTCCATGAAAGGACACACACACACACACACACACACACACACACACACACACACACATGTTAATCAAGCGTACATACTGTATTTACCTGCTGCGTTGCTATGGTGACAATCAAATCGTCTCTGTGGCTTTTTTGCTCTCATTACGTTTCCTTGACTTGTTTAATTACTGCCCCCACCTATGCACAGTGCCCCCCCCCCAATCCTGCCCACCTGCTGCAGCAAAGAGCCTGAAATTCCCGTGATTGGCAGGCGCCATTTCCATGGAAACATGTCGTAACCACGGTAACAGCTTGACTGAAGCGAAACACTCGCTGCAACTCCTCATGGCTTGGACACGTGACACTCATCAACTTTCACCTGGCTAACCGCTCCTGCCCCCCCCCCCACCACCCCCCCAGCAGGTCTTTTAGCCGTACACGTGCGTCCTCTGCCGCTGCTAAACGTGATTACGAGTACGCTCCTCCAGGACGTGCCTTCCTCTCAAACAGCACCGCTCCGCCCACCTCTTCTCTCGTCCATGGCGGGGGTCGTGGAAGTGTGTGGGGGGGGCTCTTGTTGCTTTTTGTAGCTTAAGCGGTTAAAATCACAACTTCCTCCCGGGCTTCTTGTAATGAGACTTTAGCGTCTTTGTAGGCCGCTTAGATCTTCTCGCCGTGGAAGCGGCGAGCGCATGAAAAATGCACGACGCTACAACGGCGCAGAGTCAACGTCAGCAGAAGCAGGCAATGATAGCCATGAATATTTAACGCCACGCACAAAGCGGCAGCATCCGACATGTTGGATGTTTACCACGACACACGTGTCCTACAAGACCTCTCAAAGAGGCAGAAGACAACAGAAGATGACAGAAGACAACAGAAGACGACGCCACGCCGTCGTCCTCTAATTGGAAGTGACTGGGGAGTCTGCAGCGTATGCTACACAAACTTGCTCCTCCTCCACTCAATTCCACAGCCAACCTTCGCAAAGGCCTTCTCTTTCTCTTTTCAGATCAACATTTGCAATAAACTTGATACATTGATTAGTTCCAACCTCCCCACCTCGGTTCAGTTCTCTCCCGACAAAGGATGCAAACAAGCTAACTTGTCAACAAGTGTCATGATTGCTGAAGCATAATCGGATAGTCGGATTTGTGAACCGTAGTTTGTGTTGTTGCCATGGCTACCATCAATCCCGGCTGAGCGGAAGAAAAGTGACATAAAATATGAGAGGTAAAACTCCAGCGTTGCCATCCGTGTGCTACCCTGCAAGTGTAACAGTGGTGTCCTCACACGGCCGGGCTCGAACCCGCGACCACATTAGCCAGTAAGCTAAAACCCCAGGCACCAAGGTTTACTTAATGTTCCTAATTAGCGAGCACTGGAACGTTTATATCCTATTAACACCGCTGGCCTTCTTACTGGGGCTGCCAAAATTAGTGTGACGTTAAAATTACCATTAATGCGTGCGCGTCATGTCAAGTCACGACTTCGTTACGGCGGCCAGAATTCCGCCTGATGCTCTTCAATAACTTCATTCTGACCCGAACACAACAGCAGTGCAACACCGATATGCATCTACAACTCACAAACACACCTTCAGTCCTCCTGGGAACCAGACGTCCTCATTGTGACTAGTCCACCATGACATGCATTCACGGACGCTCCGAAAATCACAAAACCATCTTTACTATACATGTGTATGTGCATTCTAAATAAACAGAGAAATATGGAATCTTATCTGTCACTAATGTCCGATTTGCTGCCAGAAAATACACACCTACACTTAAGTTACGTGGTGTCATTGAACGCAACTCATAAGGACATTGTCAGACATCTAACTTGATTTAAACCAAACCCTACGTTTTGTTACAATATGATTTCAGAGCAACAGGATGACGGCTGCCCCCCCCCCCCCACTGGTGAGGAGTGTTGAGTCCTCAAGATGGCGACCTGAGCCGAACAAATTGAAATTTCAAGCCGTTTGCTACTTGGGAGGCTTCTTTTATTTTGCCAACCCTCTTGCCTTCCTTGCCTCAGCACGCACACACACACACACACACACACACACACACACACACACACACACACACAGTAATCTGTGTACTTTGGGGAGTTTCCTCGCAGGCTGCTCGTTGTCGGCGTAAAATTCAAATTTGCTTACCCGTCCTCGCTGGTCTTCAAAGGCCTCACACAAGCGAGCGCACTTTTTCTTTTTTCTTCTCCTCTCGTAATTGTATTTTCCTACTCTTTGCATCGTGCACGCACGCTTTCATCTGTCTTAACGGCGTCGTTATTATCTCAGGCTTTGTTTTCTGCGGTTTTGTGCTTTTTGCCACCGCGAGGTGAGAAAGACGACACGCCTTCAGGTGTTTTCATTAAAACAATTACGCTCATTTGGCTTTCTTTGTAAGGAAGCTGGCAAGGAAGCAGGAAGGGATGGAAGTCCTATCGTGGCCTCGTCGCTCACAAGTGATGTAACACCTGGAGCTCCACTGGTCTATTATTATTTTATCTAATACATCTTAGTATGTATTATATTACATTACTTGTATTACTAGTATTATATTACCTGACGTGACGCCATCGCTATGACGCTATGAACACACATGCTGGTTCAGCTACCTGAAGGAGCGATGAGAAGATGTGAGATTTAGTGTGCCTAAAGTTCCCGACGCCACAGGACATGCTGGAGCACGGTTGCCTAGCGACCGGCTCGACTGATGTGTGAGAGGGAGAAGCTCAGGTGGAGCGTGGAGGTGACACGCTGTTCGTCTGCACAAGCCCCGCGCGGCCTTTGCGCTTTCATGTGTCAATCATCAGAGGAACACGCCCCGCTGGCTCTCAGGCTCAACTCACAATAACATTAGATCGGCACGCACGTACGTACATACGTAGCGGGTCTCACTCAACATTGGAGTGGCCGTGCTGCAGTGCAGGTCTCCACTGCCACCATCCCGCTCCTCATCTTTAGCACCAGCATGTTTTTATATACATGTACATGTACATATACACACACACTAGTGTGTTTGCCCCCTTCCTGATTTCTTATTTTTGTCACACGTCAGTGTTTCAAATCATCAAATGTGATCGGCAAACGCTAACCACCATTTACGGCTGGATAAACACCGTGTGTACATAGATTATGACGAAAGCCGGGGGTCAGAGGTCATGATATGGCGTCTGCTTGCCGGGTGGTACAGCGGCGTTTGAGGTGGCTGAGGTTTGATCGCCTTCCAGCAGAGTCGGCGCTGTGTTTGTTTTGCGGCTGTGTGAATTAGCGCTAATTTCTTTGCTCAGTAATGACGTGGGAGAGCTAATTAGGCCGATGTTGTGGGGTGCATTAATTAGTCTCTCGTGTGCCATGCTAATGAGACCCCCGATCTGCCGCCTGAGCTGCTGTTTGCACGAATGGAAGCGAGGATCCGGGTCAAGCAGCGTGTGTGTAGCAGGACCATATCAGCTTGTGGGAAGCACGTTGATCCCACTGCCGCCTGGTGCCAGGCCCCACCCCCCCTCCTGTCAACCATCGGCGGGATCTGACCTGATGGTGGCAGCGGTGCCGCAAGTGCATCACAATCATGAGCTGTAGAAATGTTCCACACACCAGGAGATGTGAAGGACTTTACGGCTCACACAGACCCACTTCACCGATAACACACCCCGGGACACTAAAATGGATGGCACATTAGCAATGTAGCATCCGTCATGGCGGCAGTGAAAGGCGAGCATATGGGAGTGGGTCAGGAGCGGCTTTATGATCTATTTGAATCATATTTATTCACCAAACCATCCATTAGGATCCATCATGTTGGACTTCCTCCTCGCCTGTGTCGCTCCTCACTTCTTCGCCTCCTCACCTTTCTCCTGGGCGACTGTGGGAGGAAACCACAACAACTCGGCATGAGTGAACCCTGAAGCTTCTGCAGGGATGGGCGTGAGTAGTAGCTTGAACTTGTTTTGGTCTCGTGTAGGACGCTTAACGTTCAAATGTTACTATGGTGGTGTCTTGGTCAAGGTCGATCTGTCCCAGAAGGTCAGACTCAAACCAAAATGGGCTAACCAAAGCGAGTGTTCCCATAGAAACTACTAATCCAATAATACGTCCCCAGAATGTGAACACAAAACACATTCATAGGCAGAAAACGGAGATGATGTTTGGAGGGCAATCCTTTTTTTGGATGTTAACCAAAAAACATGTTAACCAAGGCACCACTAATTATTGCCAGTAGTCAGACAAGATGTTGCATACCTCGGACTTCCAACTTGCACTCCACCTCGTCCTCCCCCAGGTCGTTGATGGCCTTGCAGGAGTACCGACCGCCATCGTAGAGGCTCGGCTTGCGGATGTTGAGCGTCAGCACGCCTTGGTGGTTGAGCATCAAGAACTTGGGGTCTTCCCCGATGATCATCTTGTTCTTCATCCAAATGATCTTCGGCTACGAGGGGGGATGAATTAGGGTCAGGGTTTTAGACTCTGATCTTGGAACTTCAATTTGGGATCCAACAACGCTGACATGTCGTGTGATTGACTAAAGCTGCTGGTACCTTCGGGTAACCACGGACGGCACAGCTGATGGCCGTTGTGTAACCTGCAACCACACTCCTGTCCACCAGGGGCGCTGTGAACTTGGGGCATGCGTTGCGGTCCTTCTCCTTGAAGGGTGGAGGGTTATAGTCCAAACCTGGAAGACGAGTCACATTGTTTTCATTTAGATCTACTATGTACATCCTTAAATCAGCCCCAACCCGAAATCCAGGTGCAAAAGCACCAATAGAAGGTTCCATGATCGGATTACCCGTTTTGCAAATGACTGCTGTGTTCTCGCTGACACCGGGCTCCTCGCTCAGGCCGCAGACGTTCTCGCTGAAGACCCGGAAGGAGTAATCGTTCCCCATGACCAGGTCGGACACGGTGCAGCCGGGCCTGCGATTGTGCTCGTAGACCGTGAACCACTCCTGACGCCATCCACGGAGAGAGAAGGATTGTATATATAAACCGGCAGGAGCTTCCTGTTCCTCTCTACACCATCACGTCCATTCTGACCGTGACGGTACTTCCAAGTCTTTGCAGTCATGTGACAAATCTTGTTACGGCGGATCTGCCATCGTCTGCTTATTGGCAAAGCTACTGACAGAGTCAGGAAGCAACACGCCAAGTCAAGTGCTCCAAACGTATATGTGGCGGCTCACCACAAATGAATTGGGACAGCCACAGATTTGGCACTACCAAAAAATAAAAAAAACAGAGCTGCTACCTTGGTCTTCAGGTCAGCCTTCTGAATGGTGTAGCCAATAATCTCAGAGTTGCCATCGTCCTTGGGCGGCTTCCACTCCAGCGAGGCATTAAAACCCCACACGTCTGTGACGTGCACCTTGATGGGGGGGCCAGGCTTCTCTGGTAAGAGATTTCAAGAGGAAAAAAAAAAAACAGTTGAAAAAAAACAGAAAGGCAATGCATACGTGTTATTAGACACGGGCTGGTTAGCGGTTTCAAGTGCTACCACGGTATGAAGAAGTCCTGCTTTCATAACCACTAAAACTGTGCATCATAACGTGGATGAAAATACTTTGTCATATGCTTTTTATTCCTCGCTGGCGGAACTGTGCTTCCCTGTGTTGCCATACATTGGACATAGGTAGCACAGGCATTGTTAGCTGCCTCGTTAGCAGCACCAGTATGGCCGTTCTGACTGAGAAGATTGAGAAGACAGGAGCAGTGGATAAGTGTCATGAAGTTTATTCTCCACTGAACAACAAGCAACCGCTTCAAGGGGGCTACACAAACCTTGAGACTGGTTTTAGCCGATTCCTGTTCAAATAGGAAGTAGATATGAATGGGATGGACGATGAAGGAATCTTCACAGACGTATTCGCTCATTAGCGCAACCTTCTCAGCACGGGATGTGTGAGAGCAGCATGAAGGTAATCCCAGTCTACATGTAAATAATCCCATCAGAGTCCTGCCAAATCATCCAGCGAGCGCTCCGACCCGGGAAGACGAGCGTTGAGGAGATAAGAAATAAGCTGGCGGACGGCGCAGGAGTCAGGATTAAACTGACGCTTTGATGAAGTCGCAAATTGGGATTTATGATCACACGTGGAAATACGGCTTTTCTTAATTAGAATTGCGATTGCGATTCTCCGGGACCATTTTCACCGCCATGTGCTTACGTTGGAAAGAAATCACACCACACAAGTGTCAAAGTCAAAAAAAGTCACACGCTTGCTCCTCCCACCAGATGATGATTGATAGCCATCAGAACCGGTGAGTATGAATGCTTATCCAGGGTCATCTTAGAATGTGTGTCTACCCTGCCGTGATCCTGCTGAGACTGACCTACGACCTGGATGTAGATGTCGGCGCTGTCTGCCATGTTCTCAATCTGAACAGACAGTGTGTATTTCCCCGAGTGGCTCCTGTCGGCCGAGCGGATGAAGAGGATGGAGTCTACGTCGGTGGACCGCGTCCCCACGCTTCTGTCCTCCAGAGGTACGCCATCTTTGAACCAGGTGGCCACCGGGCGAGGTTTACCCTGTGGGCGGAGATGTTTTGCCTTTTCAGCTTACGTCATTCATCCTTTTTATGTGCCGCTTATCCTCACTAGGGTGGGGTTATGCTGGAGCCTATCCCAGTTGTCTTGGGGCGAGAGGCGGGGTCCACCCTGGACTGGTGGCCAGCCAATCACAGGGCACATATAGACAACCATTCACATTCACCTATGGACAATTTGGAGTGGCCAATGAAGCTAACATATTTTTGGAATGGGGGGGGGGGGGGGGGGGGGCTGAAGTCCCTGGCGAAAACCCACGCACCCACGGGGAGAACATGCAAACCCCAAGCGGAGAATCAAGCACAGGTCTTCCCGATCTGACTGTGGCCTACATGCTAACCACTCAAAAGTAATCGGACAATTCAGTTCACGACTGCCTTTGCTGATTTTTGCAGCAATGTCATCATTTGCTGCCTTAAGCCAACCCCCCCACCTCGCCCCCCCTTTCCCGCCCGGGCTCTCTAGTGCATTTGGCACCTGTACAAAAAATAACTACAGGATATCAAATATTAAAATGGGCAAGTCAGCACTTGTAAATGTGCCAGTCGCCATCCACTGACCTATTTCACGAGGATGTTTTTGGCCATTAAAAATACACCTGCTTGGAATTCTCAGAGATGCTTTTCTTATTCTCGGCACACTTGAGAATAACTCCAACAACAGTGTCGCTGACCTGGAAAGGGATGACCAAGTTGACCTTCTCGCCGACGACCCTGACCAGTCTGGCCCTGAGGTGGCGAGGCAAACGGATCTTTGGATGTTCTGGAGAAACAAAGCAGGAAGTGTTTGAGTCCAGCGTGTGCAAATCTTTATTCACGTCGTCAGCGTCTGACCCATGATCTCTCTGATGGTGACGGCCTGCGAAAGCGTAGCCGGGGGGCTTTGCCCGGCGATGTTGACTGCCACCACCCGAAACAACATCTTCTCCCCCACCGGGAGACCCTTCACCCTGTACTGGTTCCTCTCCACCGGCTCCTGGTTGGCCTGCACCCACTGATCACCTGGAGATGATCAAAAGAGACGAGTGTGCCACATTTCCAGAAAAACGCTTTTGGATCCCAAATTGAAACGCTAAGTTAGTTGTGGAAGGCTTTACTTCCTTCTTGGCAGTACTCAATGATGTAGCCGTCGATGCCTCCGGGTCCCACTTTCTCAGGAGGAAGCCACTTGAGGGCGCAGGTGGAGTCGGTCACGTCCTCCACCGTGAGGCGAGTGGGCTCGCTAGTTGGGGCTGTGAGACAGGAAATGCTGGTATGTGGTGATGCTAATTTAGACTTTTTATTGCACGTTTATGATATCAAATGTTGTAATTGTTATTTGAAACCTTTCACATGTTTCTTACAGGACTTTGGGGCAGCATGAACTTTGTTTTAGATGTGCTCTATAAATAAACCTTGACACAATAAAACTTTTTTTTAAATGCCAAAAACAGCAAAAAATAGGCAGTAATTTTATTAATAAACGGCGGCGTACCGATGGGCATGAAGGGCTTGGAGTTGCCGCTGGGCTGAGAGATGCCGATGCCGTTGACCGCAAACACTCTCATCTCATAAAGGACGCCCTCGATCATCTTCTTGGCCTCGTACGTGGTGGACTCGTAGACGTCAAAGTTGAGCTTGGTCCATCTGGACGACCCCTTCTTCTTCCTCTCCATCAGGTAACCTGGAGCAAGGTTAAAGACTGTTGGCGTTTGTTTCCCCGGGAGGACGACATCAGATGTGAAAGGAAGTCGCAGGGAGGGGGAGGGAGATACCTTTAACGGGCACGCCGCCATCGAATGCAGGAGGGTCCCATGTGATGGTGGCGCAGTCCTCGCCAACTGATGTGCATTTAACATTCTCAGGAGGGTCGGGCACATCTGGCGAGCCACGGAACAGACGAGAAGGCGTATGTGTGTCATTGGCAATGAAACACCCTGGAAATAAAACAAAGTGAACAAGCCACTAACCCACGACCTTGACAAAGAGTTGGGCCTTGTCCTCTCCTGCCGGGTTGGTCACGGTTAGCGAGTAGAAGCCTTCGTCCTCTTTCTCCGCCCCCTGGATGACGAAGCTGCTCAGCGTCTTCCTCGTCTCCACGCGGACTCTTCCCTCCGACTCGCTCACCGTCTACGCTCGCAGGTAAGGTGTCACCTGGATGCTGAATCCTTGTGACATGTTGGCAAGACAGCCCCGCCTCCTCACCTGGTCTCCCTTGGTCCAGCACACGACAGGGGGCGGATCCCCAGAAATCTCCACATCAAAGCGAAGTTTGTTCCCAGCCACCACGGTGATGGTGTTCTGGCTCCCGGCGCCGCTGGTGTCCAGGTGGATTTTAGGAGGGTCTATCATGGAACAAGGTCGTCAATTAACATGCGGGACTGAAGTGGGTCACCTCAATTGCATAATTGGCCGTGATGGTTCCTCTGAGCTCGCTCCTGTCCAACTCAAACTCGCCACAGTGGTGACAAAGATCCTACGGTGGCAACATCAATCCTTCCTGCTACGGATTCTTATTCTCTGGCGTAGCTGGTGTGCCGTATGAGGTGTGTGTTCCGATCCACGACAGTCTACATCAGGGGTGTCATTGTCATTGAGGGCCACATCACCATCATGGCTTCTCTCAGGAGAATATATGAATCTAAAGGAATAATTGCCACATGATATACAAGAGCCCGTGTTATTAAGCCCGTAATATTTAATACGCGGGCGGTATAAAATAATGTGGCGAGCCAGAACTGGCCCCGAGGCCTCGAGTTTGACACCTGTGATCCATCGCAATACAATGTATTTCAAGTTCCAACAAATTTATTTGTGATATTTCAAATGTATTTTGGTGCCATAAATACATGTAATAATAACTACATGTACCCCCGCCTCTTGCCTGAAGACAGCTGGGATAGGCTCCAGCACCCCGGACTTCATGTTTCCTATCCATTTCCTGCACGTGGAGTAAAAACAAAGCCTTTCTAGAACATTTAGGCCAGCAAAATAAGAAACAAAAACGGCTTTTAAAATGAAACCATCTCTGACCCTGAGGTGTGTTTGTGTGTGATCATCTCACAGTATTACTAAACGTCTCGTGTACTGTCAGCCATTTTTGGACTAAAACGCAGCGGGGACTCACCTTGTCGGGGAACATAGTCAATCTTGATTTCTGCAAGAGAAGAACACTTAAATCAGCTTCATCAAGTCACATTTTCAATAAATGACAAGAAAAGGGTTCGTTTTTATGTTTACGTTTGTTGCATTCTCACCCAGGAAGTTAAGTTTAGCCGACAGAGAGAGCGCGTAGCCGTCGGGCACAAACGTATAATCTCCTACGTCGGAGGGCTTCACGTCATTGATCGTCAGCTTGTGTGTCCTGGAGACATGTTGGCACTCGTTACCATGGAGACCACACTGGCTGTGAGCGGCAATTAGGCGACAGAGAGACAGTTTCCCCGGCAACAAAATCATCCCAAATGGCTTTCACCTTGCGTGACCGCTGTCGCCTTGGCATGTCTGCTGCGATGGCGGCGGCGCTGATGTTGGAGGGATTAGAGAAGACGATGACCCTGGGGGTATGTCTGCATGTGTGTGTGTGTGTGCGTTAGTTTAGAAGCTGCACTTGTGCAGATTGCTGCCAAGTCCAAAAAATGGGTCACACTCTACGAGGAGCGTTGGTTTGTTGAGTTGCATGATGTTTAGAACGAGGAACGAGATGACAACAATTCCAAGCCTTCATTCATGGGGGAGAGGCGATACCTTCCAATGTGCGTCATCTTGATGCGATCGCTGGCCTGGACCTCCACGCCGTCCTTGAACCATTTGCCCGTCACTTTCTCGTCGGACACCTCGCACTTGAACACGGCCTGCTCGCTCGCCTTCACCGTCAGGTCGGCGATGCTCTGCAGAACCTGCAGCTCCTTTTCTGCAAACAAATAAGTTTTAAACAAACGTTTTAAACGGCCTTTGGAACATCTCAACCAGTGTTTCTGTACTGCTTATTCTCACAAGGGTCACATGGTTATGCTGGAGCCTATCCCAGCTGACTTGGAGCGAGAGGCGGGGTACACCCTGGACTGGTGGCCAGCCAATCACAGGGCACAAACAACCATTCCCACCCACATTCAAACCTATGGACAATTTATAGTCGCCAATTTAGCTAACATGCATGTTTTGGGAATGTGGGAGGAAACCGGAGTACCCGGAGAAAACCCACGCACGCACAGGGAAAACACGCAAACTCCACACAGAGATACCCAAGCAGACATTCGGAGTAAAAACATAAAAAGCAAAACCTGCAGTCCTGCGTGCTAACCACTCATCCGCCGTGCAGCCTATTGAGGGGAACTAACGTGTCCTAATTTTTGGAGTGATAAGCCCAGACCCCCAGCATCACTTTTGGACGTGTAGAGCAAATTACCATGACCATTACTGTGATGATAGACGGATGCGGAGATAAACTGAGCTGTATTAATTATGGTGTGAGCGGTAATTCATTTACGGCTGTTCATGCTTGTCAAAATGAAAAACGTCAACACGTTAAATTCTGTTCAAGCTCTTAATTGAAATACCTGTCAGCAAACTTCTGGCAGGCGCTGACGGCCAATTAGTCTAGTGTTAGCTTTCACTTCAGTTTCATGGGCCGTTTGATACGTTATCTTCATTGGACGTGAAGGTATCATTACATCCTGATGGTGCAGCATGACCAAAGTGGCAGCAAAAAGACTACCTTCCACTTCCAGCTCGGCCTTGGACTCCCCGCCGTTGGTGAAGGCGAAGTAGGTGCCGACGTCCTCTTTGCTGGCGTCGTTTATGATGAGAACGTGCTTCTTGCCGTCCTTTTTGAATCTGTACTTGGAAGCCGCGCTCTCTTTGGTCAGCTCCACTCCATCTTTCATCCTGGAGAAAAACCAGAAAACCAGGGATCAGGACCGCTGGGATGTTGGTTGAGAAGTTTGGATAGAGCAGGAAGTCTTCTGGGTCACCATTTGACGTGAGCCCCTTCCTCGGAGACCTCCACCTCAAACTCCACCTTCTCCCCCACCACCGTGTGGACGTCATCCAGCAGCTTGGTGATGGTCACTGGGGGTTCTGCAAAAACATCAACAACAATGCGACGTGTCATGTCATCTACAATTCATCTGTGGCGAGAGGGGGGGGGGGTCTAGACATCTAATTTGCATAATTGACAATTAGGTAAAGGTTTTTTTTTTGCTTTGTGTCATAAAATAAATGGCTGTAAGTGTATATTTCATTATGTGCATGTCATTGTACATCTGGGGTCTCCAAAGTGCGGCCCACGGCTGCCCATGGCACATTTTAAAAATATAATTTAACAATAAAACTTCTTTTTAAAAGCCAAAAACAGCAAAAAATAGGCAGTGATTTTATTAATAAAATTTTATTTAAGTAATAAGTAATTATTTTCACTATGTGGCCTCGCCAAAAAAAAAGGACACTGCCGCTGTACGTCTAATATCTCACTATATTGTAACAACAGTTTTCGCTGGAGTACCCAGCATGCCTTGCGGGCACCTTGTAAATAAGTTTGCACTTAGTTATTGTGCCTCACATATGTAGAATGACAGTTCATTGCGTGTTAACGTACCTGTTTAATTTTTGGTTCATCCCGTGAGTAAGACTGCTGTTCTGTTTGATATGTCCCATACATGCATATCGCTTGCGAATTGAAGCGCACCTTTCCTAAGCAAGCTGAAGTGCCTCTGACAATGCAAAGTTGTAACGACAAGCCAATCAGAGAGTATCACTTCCATGTGAGCGAGGGGGAGTCCAAATTGAATTGTGGCGGGCCGCACCTTTTGTTAACAGCATGAACGGTAGATAAAACATGGGAAGAATGCGGGAAAGAATGCTACATCGTGTCTCTGGTAGCAGCCTGGAAGGCATTCCCAGTCTCCCGAGGACGTGTGAGTCACATGGTGGAAGCGCTCCGCTAACAGCAGCTATTTGTCACCGTCAGCATCCGCTCCGCTTCCACACGTCTCAATTGTCTGAGCCGCCGCAGTCGTCGTCGCATTTGACTGATGACCTCACCAGTCGTGTGACACGCCAACGTGCGGACGTTTCTGTCCGTGCGTCAAGGCAGGCCAAGTCGATGCCCTGCCGGGCTTTGTTGCGGAGAACAAGTAAAATAGCGTCACTGATTTGGTTAGTGTCTTTTCTTCCAAGTATTTTAATTACTGCCTATAGAAGGGGGGCTTTGAAGGCTAACCTTACCAGTATCAGAGTAGAACATGAAATCCTTCTGTGTCTATCAATTCAATAGTAATACCATTCAGTTGTACAGTACTTAGAAGTGGCCTTCAAAAGAAAAACGCTTACAAACTCTGAGACATTCGCTTCTGATGCACGGCCACGCCACAAAACTATAAATGCAAACACTCGGCCTTTAAAATAAGTTCATGAATGCTTTTCACTGAAATAAACACAGGTGGAGCAGAAGAATGGGGGGGGGGGGGGGGTGAGTCACATACCTTTGACAAAGACCTCGGTGAAGCACTTCTCCTCGCCGACCACGCACTCGTAGGCTGCGTCGTCAGACAAGTTGCACTTGTTGATGGTGAGCGTCCGCTTGTTGCCCACGCTCTCAAACACGTACCTGCACGCCACGGCGACAAGACAAAGTCGTAATAAGCCAGGTTGCCCCAAGACAACGCGGTGAATCGTCATGGACGATGACCGTCATCCCTTCTTAAGAGTACACGTATACATGTGAAAACATCATGTACCACAATGCTACATGTTGTGCTCAGCTAATGTATACATACTAGCTAAAAAACTACACCTCTTTGGAACACGGCTACATAGGAGCCTGTGATAGTGATGTGAAGAAATAATATTCACAATTCTCAATATAAAACTAATTTTACCTTCTAATTAAAAAAAAATACATATATTTTTTACCTTCCAGTTCATGCTACAGACCTCCAGCTAACAATGCTAATGTATACATACTAGCTAAAATGCTACATCTCTTTGGAACACAGCTACATAAGAGCCTGTGATAGTGATGTGAAGAAATATTCACAATTCTGAATATAAAACCAATGTTACTTTCCAATAAAAAATATATATAAAAATATATATATATATAAAAAAATTATATATTTTTTACCTTCCAGCTCATGCTAAATACCTCCAGCTAACATTGCTAATGTTTACATACTAGCTAAAATGCTACATCTCCTTGGAACATGACTACATAAGAGCCGTCATAGTGATGTAAAGAAGTAATATTCACAATTCTGAATATAAAACTGTTATCTTCCAATTTAAATATATATATATATATATATATATATTTGTTTTACCTTCCAGCTCATGCTAAAGACCTCCAGCCAACGATACCAATGTATACATACTAGCTAAAATACTACATCTCTTTGGAACATGGCTACATAAGAGCCGTGATAGTGATGTAAAGAAGTAATATTCACAATTCTGTATATAAAACTAATGTTACCTTCCAATTTAAATATATATATATATATATATATATATATATATATATATATATATATATATATATATATATATATATATTTGTTTTACCTTCCAGCTCATGCTAAAGACCTCCAGCCAACGATACCAATGTATACATACTAGCTAAAATACTACATCTCTTTGGAACATGGCTACATAAGAGCCGTGATAGTGATGTAAAGAAGTAATATTCACAATTCTGTATATAAAACTAATGTTACCTTCCAATTTAAATATATATTCAAGAGAATCAAGTACCCAATTCACTTCAGCGAGTGATTCATAAGAACCCGAGTCGGTAAAAGGAATCAAAGTTCTCCATCACCAACATGTTGACGTTGCACACAATCATAAGATGTGCTGAACCTCACTTGGCTGACGGTTTAATTTCCTGTCCGTTTTTGAGCCACTTGATGGGAGCGTTGGGGTCGGCCACCTCCACGCTCAGCTGGATCTTCTTGCCTTTGTCCACCGAGTACGCCGGCTCCAGCTTCTTCAGAAAGGCTGCAACCACAAGATCCCCGTCAGTGGCCTCCCTCGCCAGCCACGTCACCTTTGAGCGCCTTTCCCGCCCCCTCACCGTCGCTCTTCTTGGGCTCCACCGTCTTCATCTTCTTCAGCCTCGTCAGCATGCCCCTCAGGTCCGTGATGCCGTACTCAAAGGCGATCTTCTCGTAGTCGCAGGGCTTGGCCGCCTTCAGGATGTCCCACACGTCCACTTCCTCCTTGGGCGTTTGTTGCTTCTTCTGCCTGAGCGGGCTGGCCAGGGTCAGGGCAGGGCAGCGACAGGAAGTGCAACGCTGGACTTACCTTTTCTTGAGCAGGGCGCTGAAGTCCAGATCGCCGGCGTCCTCATCGGCGTCTCCACTGTGGGAGGAAGAAAATTCACTTCATAATTGAGATCAAATGTATTTGTGGGGGGCGGCCAAAACCAGCCTACCAGTGAGACCAGTATTAAGAGATTGCGGATCTTTTGCAGTCCACTCTGGACAAGGTGCAGGGCAGCTTAAATGTGTTGGGCTTCCCCACCCCCCCCCACTGTCTTGGTTTTCCGCCTGCTGGCCTCAGAGGAGCAAATCAGCGGCAATAAATTGCGAGGCAGTCTGAGGCGGCCGCCATGCGCCTCCACGGTTGAGCGCCCCGTTCAAGGATAACATCCTGCGCTCGGTATTATCCTGAAGGAGGGAGCCACACTCCCGGGGTGATAATAACCTCGCTGACGGGACACACGAGCTCAGCTGATGGTTGGCTGAGCACGAAAACGACGGCGCGTCCCCGGCGAGATGTGGGCCTACTGTACTTGAACGCCTCTGGGAGCGCCGCCTCGGATAACCTTCACTGGCATGTGATGCAAGAAGGGCAGAGTGGCGTGTTGTCTAAGAGGGCTGTCAAGCAATTAAAACTATTTCATCAGCTTAGTCACCTTGTTCCGAGCATGCGCCACGCCGGCGACGGCCATCGCACGTGCCAACAATATTTTAGCCATCTTTGACTGTTTAACCTCTGCAGCCTTTCCAGCAAGAAATGACGCCACTCCTACTCCTCCTCCTCTCGTATCGCCACTCTGCAAAAGAGCACGCCGACAGCCCCGTCCAAAGCACAACATCACGCCGTCTTTTGCATGTTGCGCTCCTCGTCTTATATCTGGGCCTAACGAGAACAGGAAATGATGCACAGATTAGGGATATGGAGGCCCCAGGTGAAGGTGGCGGCTGATATATGATGGCACAATCAACAGGCCCAGCGCAAATGTGAGTGAATTGCTTGATAAACACGCACGCATACAGTACAGTACACAGTACATAATACTCCTGCATTACTACAAAGCAGGGAGGGCACACTCAGTATTTTAGTGTTTTCACTGGCATTTGTTACACCAAGTGTTTCCAAAGTGTGGCGTGGGGGCCCTCCTTTTTTTTGGGGTGGTCTGCCACACTTGCTAAAAATTTTTTAGTTAGCGATGCCTTATAATCACGCTCACAAAAAGCTGAGAAAAAAAAGGTGGGGGAAAATATAAAAACATACATAGAATTTTTTTTTGCAAATATTACTATTACCACTCATACTAAAACAAAAACGTAAATGAAGAAATGAAAAGAAAAGTGAACATGAAAAGGTGAGGAAAATGAAAAAAATGATAAAACCAAAAAAAGAAAAAAAGTTAATCAAGAAAAACAAAGAAAAAAAGAAATGGAAAAAAATGAAGAATAAGAAAGAGAAAAAGAAAAAATGAACCAGGAAAAGAAAAAATGAAAGAGACAAACAAAGAAGATTAAAAAGTTTAAGAAACTTTAAAGAAAAAAATAAGTAGTATATAAATTCATGTGTTTTTTGTCATCTACAACACAAAGGCGAGTCAGTAAAGAAGACTAAACTTAAACCAAATTAGTGCCTGACCACATTTTGGGGGCCATTTGCGGCTGGCAGGGTGTCATTTTTTGGCCCATGGTGCATTCTAAAAACAAAACAAAACAAAAAAACACAGCAACATAGGCAAAAAAAAAATCTCAAAATGTTGCTACTAATAATAACATGCTGTAGTGCCAATAAATCCCAAGTTTATAGTTTGCTACAGTACGCAACGGCGATATTGGATTGTTGCCGCCTTGTCATTTTCCACTATGCGGCCCTCGGCGGGAAAAGTTTGGACAGCCCTGACATACAGTAGATGTTGCTAAGCCATGTTGCTAATCCGGCACCCCACTGGGTCGCCGATCCCGTCTGATGAAGCACACAAGATCCTCAACCACTTCAGGTGAGACAGCAGCTGTTGTCGGACAAGACAGTGACAAATGACGGACAGACGGACAGACGGACGGGCCTAGCCCCTCCCCCGCGTGAGGCGGACAGATGTCCTCGGGCAGCCATCACCAGGGGAGCATATGGAAGAAAGAACGGCGCCGACACTCACCATCGCTTGAAGGCCTCCAAAATGTTGTCCTGCTGCTCCTCTTGCACCGCTGCAAGCAGACAGAAGGAGGAAGACTGCTGAGGTTAATTCATTACACCAGCGGCAAAGCAATAATGGACTCGGGACCTCGCCGGGCCACTAAATGATAGAATCTAATGTGCACGCCACTCGCTGAGTTATTGTCTGACAAAGCCGGTTAGACGGCCGCCGAGGAGACGCTGAATGGAAGATGACAATAATGTGATTAAGTGTCGCTCTGACGACCCACCCTGCACCGACACCTCAAACGTGCAGCTGTCGCACTTGTCTTTGGAGGTGACCTCGCAGCGGTAGCCACCTGCGTCTCCGTCCACCACCTTGATGATGTGCATCTCGTACGTGTAGATCTGGAAGACAACGGCAACACGAACCGTCAGGCCGACATGGACTTAACCTCAAAGTCATCCATCTGTCCCTTTTCATGCGGGGTGCACCTCATGAAGGTCATGGTCTTAAGTCTGGACTTACAAGCCCAAGACCGCATCCCGTTCTTCCGCTGTGGGGACACCGAGGCGTCCACCCTACGGTGGCAAGCACCTTCAGTCGCCTCCAAAAGTCCTTTCAAGGTGCAACTCCCCTGGACCCAGCCAGTCTGGTATTCCGGAACCAGGTTCGGCAGAATGACAGTGGAAAGTGAACGTCATCCATCTAAAAAGTCCAACTCCACGTGGAGCCCGACTCGTGAAGTTTACCAGCTGCACCCGTTAGGAAGGGACGGTCTAGACCAGGGTCTATTAACCTGGGGGCCACTGGAGGAGTAGGGCTGGGAATCTCGGGTACCTCACGATACGATACATGACTCACGATAACGATATTGTGACAGGGTGAACCAAATGAAAGCAGGATTAGGCTCCATCTTAGTCCTTAGTCCTACCTTGCTGTTCCTGTCATAAGACTCCTTGAACTGAAAGTGCTTCCCGGCCTTGCTTCCCAGGTCCAGCCACTTCCCCTTCAGCCATTTCAAGCTGGGCTTCCTCAGCAGGGTGGAGGAGTCCACTTTGGCCACAAACGACACATCCTTCCCTGCCACAGTCGGAAGAAAGACATGAGCGACCATACTGCAGGAGAAAGCAACCGTCCCGCTGTCCCAAAGAGACGAACCCACTGGGAACGGCTGACCTTTGGTGGCGGTGGTGCTCTCCGGCCTCAACACAAATAAGCCGGTTAGTTCCGAGAGCTGAGGGTCCTCGCCTGGTGCGACCTCTGTAAGGATAAACAAGACTGTTTTTGTTCTTGAACATTGTAGAAGACTCCACAAACATCTGGTGCAGACCCTTGGTGTGTACACACGCAACACAAAGTCCATCATTGTACATTTTAGGGTACAATGTCTAGTCAGTGGAGTGATACTGTAATAGTTTGACTTTTAGAGTTTCTGTTGGGAAAGTGCAAACTGTTACCTCGGAGTCCTATAATTAGTCCTAAGGGGTACAATTAGTGTAGTGTGGACCATGCGGTCCACATTGAGGACCATACAGGAGTTCTTTGAGGGTGGTGGCAAATGATAGAAGGTCAGTTGAGAATGTCACAGCGCCACCCCAGAAGAACCCAAAACAGTGAATTGAACTTGACGCTCCGTTTCTTTTGCCGGCGTATGAACAGATGTTCTGGCAGGCGTTTGCTTCACAGACATGCTAACAACATCAAGCCTTACCATCGGGCGGCAACTCTGCGTCGGAGAAAGAGAAAGCGAGGAACAACGTCAGTCTTGTCATCGACCTCTCATACTATAAACACACACCTTCCAAATACTGGTGTAGTTGGGTTAATGGCGTCATTCCTTCAACAACCAAGTCCAAAACAAGTTAAACATCCAACGGGTCCCAGGGTTGCCAAGCCCTCGGTAACGAAAGGTACCGGAACCCCCGCTGAGTTTGGCTTTCATTTTCCATTTCAAATGTCAGCGGTACAACGAGAACACAAACACATCCAGGTGTGCGCGCCGGCAGACGACATACGCTCCCTGTTTGCCGACACACGAGGTGCTCGACACGACAAACACGGCAAGCAGACAAACAGTCGGCACGGGCGAGCGTGCTGCGGCTTACCGTCCCTCGGCTCGCCGTTTGCTGAGGGAAGCAGGGACGCCAATCAGACAGTTGCGGGACACAGACGCACAACGAGGCCGTTAATGAGCAAGCGAGCTTACCTACAGCCGCCTGGACGTCTGTTAATGGAGACGAAGCACACATCAGGCCTGCGTGTGTTAAAATGCTACAAACGGCAAAGCGGCCCCAACGTTTGATGCTGTTATTGTCTTGAATTAGACTCTGTATTGCATAGGATGGCAATTAACTATACCACCAATTACAACCACCAGGAAGTTGATGTTACCTGTGTGTGATTGGCCGTCAGTCACCATAGTCACTTCCTCTTAGCTTTTAGCTTAGCATGGAGCACAAACCCACACCTAGCACTCCACACCGCTATCTTAACAATACTCTATTTTTACAACCTTGTTTATTTGTGAATTATATTACTTATAATTATTATTATTCATTCATTCATTTTCTACCGCTTTTTCCTCACGAGGGTCGCGGGGGTGCTGGAGCCTATCCCAGCTGTCTTTGGGCGAGAGGCAGGGCCAGCCAATCACAGGGCACATATAGACAAACAACCATTCACACTCACATTCATACCTATGGACAATTTGGAGTCACCAATTAACCTAGCATGTTTTTGGAATGTGGGAGGAAACCGGAGTACCCGGAGAAAACCCACGCATGCACGGGGAGAACATGCAAACTCCACACAGAGATGGCCGAGGGTGGAATTAAACCCTGGTCTCCTAGCTGTGAGGTTGCGCTAACCAATAGACCGCCGTGCCGCCCAATTATTATTACTATTATTAATTATATAAACTTTCCTGGGGAAATAAGGTGGTGGCGGGGAAAGCCACGTCGGTATTCCCGTTATCCCATATTTTGCCCTTTTTTTCCCAGCACCCTCCCATCTTAAAGGTTTTCAGTTTTCCCCATATTTTAACTTTCATGGGGAAAAAATATAGAATATTTCCCTTCATTTTTTTGCCTCATGTTTTTAAGACAACTTTCCTTAATTTTGAAATGCAAATTTCTATGACTGCATTATGGTTATGATGGACTTCAAAGGTCTGACGGTTGTGGAGATGCAGGTGAACCTCAGGTGTAACAGGAACACGAGTGAAGGTGTTCCGAGTGTGTGTGTGTGTTTCTCTAATGGAGCGCCCCCATGCAGATGAATGTTTCCTGTGTCCTTCAGCTACCTTTGTGCAAGCCAGCAGTCAAAGCCTTTGATCAGGCCAGTTTTTTTTTTTTTAAGAAAAGTTGTTCGTCACATTAAAATGCACTTGAGGGGAATTTTTAAAATGAATATTTATTTCTGGAGGAAGTCTCTTTTTAGTTTTAGAGTCGCCTTCTCACCCTTTCGCTACCAAAAATAGACGCGTGTTGACAGTTAAAAGTATGAAAAAGTGGTTTTAGCTTGCAAACTACGACATTCTGAAATTCTCCATTTTGTAAATCCGACTGTGTTTTTATAAAAGATGTGAAGTATTTACGTCTGCAGCACAGAAACAGAGCAGCAGAGGGCTGGCGTTCATGAAAGAGCACAACAGTTGGGGGGTTGGGGGGTGATGATGAAGTCATCCAGCGGCAGGATAGCAGATAATCACTAACGAGCCCCCGGAGAATCAAAAATGCCTTTTGTGTGCTCACCTTGTCGGATTAAGACTCACTTGTGTGAGGGAGCAAAGTCTAATGGAGGATGAGAGAGTGTGTGTGTGTGTGTGTGTGTGTGCATAAGCGGGTGCAATGATGAGGAAGAATAGTAAGGAAGATGAATGCTACAAACCATCTTGGTTTGCTCCATCACATCTTCAAAGTGTGTGTGTGTGTGTGTGTGTGTGTGTTGCAAGTCTCACCCTCAACATTGAGTGATGATGGCGATAATGTCTGACACACACAAGGCAGCTTCTATGTTTGTTCTTACCTTTTGCATCTGAAAAAGACAACAAAAAGTATGTCATTATTATTATTATTATATACTGTATACATTATTGTTATTTTTGACAACCGTCTACAACGGGGATGTCCAAACTTTTTCCACTCACGGCCAAAAACAGAAAAAGGATGGATGATGTGTAGGGGGAAACGTACATGAAAAGATGGTAAAAGCAGTTTCTATTTGGGGCACAACCTGAAAGCGACCATCTTTTGGAGATCCACCCCCACTCTCCTCCTCTGACTGTCACTCACCGAAGAAGCCCGACATGGCCGATCCAGACATCAACCACCCCCCCCCCAAAACACACCCACCCACCCTTGCAAGACCACGAGGGCCAATAAAATGCAAGCTGCAGGACAAAAATGGCCCCCGGGCTGCACTTTGGACACCCCCGGTCCACAAGTAGGACTTGGGGAGCTTGATGTTCTGAAGACACTCACCGGCAGGGTCGGCTGGGAGGGGATCGCCGTCGGCTGCTGCAACGAAACAATAAACACATCAACTTGCATGCCCGCCTTACGGAACAAGAACAAAGGAAAGAGAGAAACAAGAACAAAGGAAAGAGAGAAGCAAAGAACAAAAGGAGAGAGGCAGAAGTGCATCTTGAAGACCACAGGAGACGCTTGTTCCTCAACTATGGGCGTACTCACTTGGGAAGATCAGATCACAGAAAGAGAGAAAATGAGGAATACAGAAAGAAAAAAGGAAAGAAGAACATAAAGAACAAGAACATGAAGAAGGAGAAAAGAAAGAAGAACAAACAAGCAAGCAGAAGGAAAGGAGAAGGAAAAGAGCACAAAGGAGAAGGAGGAGGAGAAGCAGCTAGTGGATGAAGAACCAGAAGGACAAGAACAGGAAGGGAAAGAAGAAAAAGAAGAAGAAGATTGTTTATCCTCCACAAAGAGTCACTGAGAGGCAACCCGTGCATGAAATAAAAAGGCGTATCATCTCCATGGAAACCAACACCCTGCTGGGTGGAGATAAGTGTGATGAACACAACAATCACTTCACTAAAGAAACCTCTTCACATTCCAAAGATAGTTTGTGCCAGACGAGCCTCACTCACTCAACTAAAAAAAAAACAAAACACTTAACACTTTTCATGCTCGGCTCACTGCTGTTCCACTTTATTCCTGCAGGTGGCGCTCTCTCCAACAACGCGTCAAGAAGGTGATTTCTATGAACATGAGCACATTTTATGTTACTGCTTCAGGATTGATTCAGGAAGTTGTTCTGTAAGGAAACATGGACGCTCGACTACAGACAGAAACAAAAAAAAACGTGTGGTACAAGCATGTGGAGGGCCACAATGACGGGGCGCGCCTTGGGCCCCCCAAATGACTAATCAAGCTCTTAGCCTTCTTTTGTACTTGTGAGGAGCTAAAGCGAGTTTCTCCTCGTGCCAAGGTCACGGCGAGCTCCTCCTGGCGTGATTACACGAGACTCTTTGGACGTGTCATCAGGAGGATGCTTTCATATCTAATTCATAAGCCGCTCAGCACGCTCGTGTCTTACACTCCCATCCTTGTTGCCGCCAAGCTTCCGATTCTGCCTCACAGGTGAATACAACCTCATGCAAATGAGCAGAAAATAAATTATTATTACGTCATACCGCCATGATGAAAGCGCCTTGTGCTGAGGACAGACTACGGCAAATAGACGAGACTTCTTTATGAACTCCTTGTAGCAGCAAAGTGGTATTTCCAGTAGAGACATAAGCGGAGTAGCACTTCTCAGCTAGCTAGCGCGGCGTAATTGAACACTTCTCGAGGTAGCTTGTACATTTTGTTTGGTAGATTTTTCAGCAAAATAGTTCTGGTGCCAATTCGTCGTGTTGCTGCTGGATGTTCATCGCCTGAGTGATACTCAGTTTTTGTGGCGCCCACCCGCCCCCGTGGCCGATAAACAAGCGTCGTGGCTCACGCAGATTGATGCAGACAGTGCTGACCCCCCCCCCCCCCCCCAGGGGCCCCATGCTAATGCCAGGTGCGTCTCTGTGAGTATTGTATGTCGAAAAAGAGCAGTAAGATGTCATAGGGTAAGATTTACGAGATGTGGATGGTGACAGGAATGTCCCACGCTCATCCTGCTTCGGCCAGCTCCGTGGAATGTTCTTCCCTAATCTCCCTTGACATTTCCCACCCCGCTCCTTGGGACGGTTGAGCCAAGTCAAACATTTCATCTTGGAATCTCTGCTTCTTCTTAGACTTCCTTTTAAATGCATTTAACTGGGGGTGGTGCGTGACGCCGGTGCGATGGCATGATGTCACCTGACCCGTGCCAGCTACGTGCTAACCAGAGGCGGCGGCTGACTCTGGCCGGTCCGGCCCGCGCCGTGCCAGTTGGCGGTAACATATCCTCCCCCCGCCTGCTCTTAATGCAGCGTGTGCCCTTTTAAACGCCGCGCCACCGCCGCCGTGGAGGTCACTGCACAAGCTGTGGAAATGAGAGTGGAGCCACTAGACCAGTGGTGTACCTATTCCACTGAACTATATGGAACACAGCAGCGCTTAATAGACGACTTCCTGAATCTCATTCTTTATCACAACAGGACTTCTTCCTGCTCCCAGCACACAAAGCAAGCTCCCTGCAGGCATGCTTGGAATAACACGGATAACTCCCGACCACACAAATGGACAACAATGCCCACAGACGCACCAACATCTTGGGGAAGATCTCCCTAGAAGTGTGAAGGCGGTGCCTGCTGCTCGTTAAGAGCAATACATGTTTCAATGTTAGGTCTGAATACGGTCATCCCTCATTCATCACGGTTAAATCTGCTCCAGACCTGACAGTGATAAGTGAATTTCTGCAAAGTAGGATGCCTTATTATAAAAATGACATAAATCATCTTGAATGGCGATGGGATCCATACCAAAATGTACTCTATCGCACCCCTCCCGACCTGTCATCCTTTTTTGATTTTCTTTCCCAGACCCCCCTTATTGGACAAGTCTTTTATTGGTCGCAATCTCCCGCCATTATGGCGCCCCCGAGAGGCCGAGCAGCTGGCTTCATCCTGCTCTAATACGGAATTCTGGCCGAGGACAGATTCATATTCAAAAGGCTCTATATTTACAGCAGATGGGTATCAGTGGAATTACTGGCACTTGGAAGGTGGCCATATTGGGAGTGGGGAGGAGTGGGGAGGGGTGGGGGGGCATTATTACCAGGACACTTGACACACTCGTCCATGCCGACGTCAGGTGGCGAGTTAGCCTGACATTCTCCATCAGCCCGCATCACCCAGTGAGGAGATCATCACCTTCTATAAGAGGAGCCTGGTGACTCTTAGGCACGGAGGTCCCAGCGCTGATACGCCAACGTGGACACCTGTCGTTCCCGGACTTTGCAATCGTTGAACAACTTTGTAGGGTGGCGGGCCTTTCATCGTATTCCCAAGCGTGAAAAAGGAAGAGGATGAGATTGTTGGGGATTAAGAGAATATTTACCTGAACTGGAGGATCTCTGCATGCCAAAAGCGAGCAGGGGACTTTGTGGGAAAGTTTGGATGACCTACTTTAACGCTTCCGAGGCCAGAAGAGTGAATGGTTTTCACATTTTAAATGTTTTTTAATCTCATGAATATATAAAAGCTTTACGAAGTGAGCCGTGAAGACGAGCCAAAACATGAAGGCATCAAGTAATCAATGAAGACAAGTTCATCTGCAAAGCGTCTGCTGAAAGAGAATATGAAAGTCCGACGACTTACTTGAACTTTCTTTATGCTAACGCTTTTCACATTCCCTGGCTGGAAATTGAATAACCTGTGTTAAAGTTGGCCAAAGTTGATTTTTATATCTACTTTATTTCACAATATTCCGACTTTTGTGCTGGGGGGGGTGCGTTCCCAACTATTTCTACTTTCTTGATGACGGCGAGGCCACAGGGCCAGAATTCCAGCGGCTTTGGGATGCATGTGGCGACCAGGAAAAGAATTATGGCGTGTTTGGATTCCACTTACGGATTCTTCTCTCAAACACAAAGATGAAGATTTATGGAGAGGGACAGGGTTGGTGGAGTGGTGGGGGGGGGGTCTGGTTAGAGGCTTGGAGGAATAAAAGGGCTGTGAAGCAGAGGATTAGATTTTATGTCCTGGCTGCAAACTTTGCTGATGATTGGAATTCTTCCATTGTGCCAGTCGAGCTCATCCAACCTCAAAAGAGTGGAATTGCTACGTTTGGAATGTTTGCGAAACAAAAGGCTAAGCTGCAGCTCGACCTCTCCTCAATCCCAGAGGACGTTTTAGGAATAATAGTTCCACTTCACTTTGTTAATGACGCAGCAGTTGACTCGTCAACCCCCCCCCCCCGTTTTGGTTGTCTTCTGACAACCATCTGCCCGTGATCCATCAAGCGCTCGCCACATACCTGTGGGAACTGGATGACGGCCTGGGAATGAGGTAACGCTACGCTGGACCAGCTGTTGAGGCCCTGGCAGAAGTTAGCATTAGCCCAAAGCGGTCTACTGGGGACTTGAACATATAGAAGATCACAACAATGCACACTTTCAGGTTTCCCACACCAATTGTAATTGGGGCTAAGACTCAGGTTGGGGATTGGAGTTGGGGCTAGGGCTAGGGCTAGGGCTCTGGTTGGTGGTTGGTTGTTGGGGTTACGGTTGGGTGTTGGACTTGTGCCTAAGGCTCAGGTTGTTGGTTGGGGTAGGGGTTGGAGTTTGGGGCCAGGGCTCAGGTTGGTGGTTTGTAGTTGGGCTAGGGGTTTGGGGCTAGGACTCGGGTTGGTAGTTGGGGTTACAGTTGTCGTTGGAGTTGGGGACAGGGCTAGGATTGAGTTTGGGGCGAGGCTCAGGTTGGTGGTTGGTAGTTGGGGTTAGGGTTAAGGGTACCATCACAAAGCCATCCTCGCTGGTGGGCACTTCCGTACATTTTGAACATGAAAGATGTCAAAAGCAATCCAATGTAGCAACTATTTAAAACCAGGTGAGAAGCATGTGGAGGACTTGATTCTTGAATATAACATTTTAAGGAGCCGATTTAGATATAAGATCCCAGTTACACAAGAATCCCACCTCCATGGGGATCTACGAAAGGAACATTTTGGTCACCCGTGTTGCATTATTGTAGGACACCATCATCCCTCGCTTCCTTTGATGTACCGGTAGAAGCTAAGTTAGGCTGAACGCTGCATGAATGAATCCGTCTGGCAGGAACATCACCACAGCAGCCCAGTGACTCCATCCAAGAACGCTTTCACACCTTGAACACGTCTCACCTGCCAGGAGGAGGGATGACTCTTTTTAAGAGGTGTGACCAGCGAGTCTTCTCGCTGTATCCACCCGTCCTGCTCCTACAAACTATTCCTGGCCTTGTTTATTGGGGTGCGTGCTCCTTCCAGATCCCCTCCAGCGCCTCCTGGAGCCCCCCCCCCCCCAGACCACCGAGGGAGTCACATGGTCCAGCTGAGGGAGACGAGGGCAGAAGGCCTTCAAAGCTGACACGGTGTGATGAACTTCAAGAGGATAAGTGGTGCTGGGGCGGGGTTTACCATCAGCCGAGAAGACGGCGGTAATGTGGTGGCGGGAACCGGATACGCATGACGTGCAGACACTCGCAGGAGACACGTTGCAGGGTGACATTAACTCCAAAAAAGAAGAAAAGTCAGGAAAGTCTTCCGGGAAGATGAGCTTTGATTGGTTGGTGGGGTGGGGGTGGGGTGGGGGGTGTTGGTATTGGACGAGTCCACCTGCCTTGGCAGAGATCTTCTCCATCCTGTCTCCTCTCTGTCATCCTGCACATACATCTCCTCTCGGGTTTCAAGCCTGGCTCTGATTTACGCGCTCTGATGCATTTGTTGACAAAAGCGGCGGCGCATATTTCAGTCGCCATGACAGCTACACGACAAACATACATTGCGGCCCGGCACAGTCAAATGTCACTTCGCAGCGCCACGGTTATTCTACCATGTGACACATCTCATCTACCTCGACAGAGGACATGCTCATCATCATGCTCTTATTCTTTAGACCATAAATACTCCAGGACTAAACAAAGACCTCCTCCAATGCCAACAATCCTAATTTGTACATCTTCACGTGACTAGAAGGCATCCCGTATCGCCACCTGCCCGGTTATCAATAAGACATCGTACAGCACTGATAAAAGGCAACACCATAACTGAACCAAGACCAGTTTACAGACGGAGATGAAGATATAGATCCCGTTATCTCCTGCAAAGGTTGGAGGGGTTGTGTGAAAATGATTATTCCTTCAAAAGGGCGTGCACTACTCATCTGCAACCACTGGAGGCACCAAAGACAACATGACATCATCCATGGCAAGGGTGTCCAAGTGTGGCAAAGGGAGACATTTCTAATTATTATTATTATTTTTTTTTAAAAATTGTTCAAAAAATATAATTTAGTGATAAAACATTTTTAAAATCATTTTACAAGAATTAAATCAAATTATTAAACAGAAAAAGTTCTAATGTAATATTTTAGTTGCATAAAGTTCAGTTTTTCAAGACAAAATGTTATTGTTTAAAGTCTGAATATTAGGAGAAAAAAAACAAGTTGTATTTTTGGAAAATTAGGTTAGGGAAAAACTATATTTTGGGAAATAATTTGAAAATATTTCACGATTTACAAGAAGAAAGCCCAAACGATGGTAAATTTAAAACAGCACATATGGAAAAAAAGACACCAAATTACAAAAACCTGTCGTTTTATGAGAATAAAGTCAAAATATCATGAGAAAAAATATTCAAACTGAAAAAAGTGTCTTGACTTTTTGTTTTTTTAAGTCGTATTGTAACAATAAAACAAAAATCAGTCATAATATTTTCAAATAGTCATATTACAAATAAATATGAAGTTTATTTAAAAAAGTGGAATATTAAAACAGTAAAAAACCAAAAAAACAAAAGTGAAAAAAGACCAAAGACTAAACTTGATACAATTAGGCTAGACTGTAGTAGACGGTGTGCTGCGTTACAAAATATCAAATATATCCTTTCATTTTCCCTCGCCCTCGCTGGAAAAGGTTTGGACACCCTTGCTCAATGGGAACATTAATGGGCACCAGACAGGCATGGAAACAGGAGTTCCAGAACATTCAGAGAAATGTTTGTTAGTTATCCCCATCCAGATATTCATCTGTAGTACAAAAGTGCAACATCGATTGTTAAAATCACAAACAGAAGCGCATGAGTGAGTGGACCCTTGCGGGCCAATAGGAAGCCAGGCTGTGATGATGCTGTGGATCATAAAGGTGGTTGGGGGGGGGGGGGGGGGGTATTGTAAATGTTCCTTTGTCTGCTGGCAGCTTGGACCATCTTACCTGGCTGCTGAAGCTCGGGCATGTCCGTCAGTCACTGTCCTCTCAAAGCGTTGTCTCTCTTCTTCTTCTCGTCGTCTTGGGATGTGCCTCCACTTCCTCCTCCATGCCTTTTTATCACCTTAGCACCCCCACCTCACCCCAGCCCCCCCACCTCCTCCCTTCCAAGCGACAAGGCTGCCAGTCATTTCATCTTCTCGCCCCAGCTAGTCAGTGACAGAGTGCTTGTCACTCGAAACCTCGGCTTTGAGGAGCGTGAAGGCTCCTGGAGGGGGGGTGAAGGGAAGATCAGGGCCACGAGGAGGAGAACCTGCCTGCAGGAGGAGCCCCTCGTCCGCCCCCGCCGTGCTAATCAATCAAAGACGCGACACAGGGCCGAGGCGCTGGGATGTTTGTGTCTAAATAAACCGTGTAAAACGTCAAGAAAAGGAGCAGCTGTGGTGTCGTGTTCCTCGCGTTGCCGTCTCACAATCCCATTTGTTCTCCCATCAGTTTAAACTGTCAGCCTGGGGGGGGGGGGTCTTCTGGTCAAGGATGGAAGGAGGTCACTGACCTCTGGAGTTCTTTAAGGGGTGCATTGTACTCAACTATCAGAGAGGTATTGATTAGGCATTGTTTACATTTGTACTTACATGCTTACTGTGCTGAAGGTTCTACTACTTACTTTTTGTTGTTTAGAAGAACAAATTAACCACCGAGCTGCTCCCAGTGGTTGCTTCCAGAAGGGACGCACCCAGCTTGGTGAGAAGAGCAGTCCGGTTTGGTGGCTAAAGGTGTCAAAACATGACGGCGGATGTCTCATTTTCTACAACGCTGCACTTTCAACACCCAACAGAATCACAGACTCACGGCACTTTCCCTATAAAATCTACATATATCTTCAGACCAAGAATAGTAAAGTGGTGTTGAGGGAGGTGGTAATGCCCCACGGGTGACCAGATACTTCATCTCAGGTTCTGATGGACCTCACGGGTCGGCCGCCATGTTCTCCAGAGTAGAAGTTCCGTTTTAGGTGTTTAAAGTGGTGACATCATGCAGCAATGCGTCTCTCAGCTGTTGTACATCCCATAAAATGTGTTTATAACGCGTGATTCAGCACTCAGGAGCGAAATGCGAATCGTGACAAGTGACTGGAGACACATGGAAGGCATGTCGTCACGCCAGGTGTGGACCATTGGCCTTTGCAGGGCATATCGGCTTGGAGATCAGTGCACTTTCATAGTCCCGTCTGGACTTAAAAGCACCACATTGGCAGCAAATAAATATCTAGGCTTCAGCTGATGAAAAAAAAATACATTTGTGTTATTATACAGAGCGTGGTAGCATAGAAATGAGGTTGATGCCTTTATCTGGTCTCGTTGCGCCCTCTGCCGTCCAAAATAGGAAAGTGCTCTAATCGACAAGTTTTATGATTTGGATTCGTTCAGTTTACATAAGAGTTGTAAACCCTTAAACGGAGTGATTTAACTGTGTGCTTGAATTGATAATTTGTGACTCAATTCTCACCGGAAATAGAATTGACGACTGTTATTGTGAAGGACCACACAGGAAACAGTATACTGCGGCATTGTCTTTTAACGCCGGCACACATTCGAGCAACAAAATGAAGCCTTTACTTTCACTTCAAGCCGCAATTTCTTCTGCTTTACTGTTCGTGTGTGTCGACTTGGGCCTGTGTAATAACGGGAGAAGGGTAGGTGTGACGTGCCACGTTTAAAAAGTATACATGTCGTCGTGAATGAAGCGGCTACATTTGTTAGCCGATGTAGCTTTAGCCGTGTTTCGCTAGCTTGCTAACGGGGATGTTTTCATTCTCAGGTTGGAGATGTTTCGGACGCAGAACTCAGTGACTTCTCTTTTCCTCTAGAACATTCTTTTGAAGTTGGTGAGAATAAGTTTTGTTTTACTATATTACGTCACGTAATGAAGCGAATATTTGTGGGGAGAAAAGGTGAAACATTTACTGCTGCAGTTGCGAACTGACTTACCAGCTGTTCCCGGACCATCTTGGTGAAGTCTGTAAACCTGTTTTTAATTCTGTGTTTGTTCAATTGAATGAATGTCATAACTGGACTATGACGTCTCGTCCATTGGATTTTTGCCTCCCCTGGGTTGAGCCGTCGCCGCCATTTGAACGTGCCGTTAAGTGTGTGCACTCTACTTGAACTCTCGCGTGATCTTGGTCTGGTTCCAGATGACCTAGCCAAGTTCCAGGTGCGCGGATCCCTGGTGCTGCGAGCCGGGAGGGAACCCGGCGTGTCGCTAAGTCAGAGCCAGCTGTCTGAAGCCGACAGAGTCAAGCTGAAGGTCAATATGTGAGCCGTCCAATGTAGTGTTTTTCAACCCGGGCCTGTTTAGATGAACACAAAGCCAACATTTAATCACCAGTCTAACACACTTGACTGCATTTTTGATGGATGCAAACTCAGTGTATTGTTTTCTGGTCTCTGTTGTAGGAAGTGGCGGCAGTGGACGGTCTGTACCGAATCCGAGTGCCCCGGGTGTCCCTGCAGGCTGACAGACAGACGGAGCGGCAGATGGAAGGTTACCTCACCGCTTTTGTCAGAGCTGTACGTATTTCAAGCCAGAACATGCATCGATTAGTAAAACGACAACTGTTATTTTGGGCTCTAATATCGGCGATTGGTGTCAAATCAATCCCCAGTGCGCCATGGTGGAGTCCCACCTGAGCGACATCATCACCCTCCACACCGACGTATCGGGCTACCTCATCGGCGTCTCCATCGTTACCATGCCAGGAGCCTGCAGGGGCGCCGAGGTGGAGGACGAAGTGGATCTGGAAGTCTTCAACACCACGCTCGGTGTTATGGCCCCCGTCAACGCACCCGGGTCGGTCCCAGCTGGGTTTATTTCCCGCCTTTCATCGTCAGCACCGTGTTTGAGCGCCTTTCGGCACCGAGATGCTGCGTCTCTTTCGGGGCTTTGTTTGAACTCTAATTGGCAATTTTGCTCCGCAGACCTGAGACGGCTCTCTTCCTGGAGCGCATGGAGCAGGAGTCGGAGAAAAAAGGGAAGAATCCACAGGAGCAGAAATCTTTCTTTGCTAAATATGTAAGTGGTCCCAGTCCGCCTCCAGACGTCACTCAGTGCTCGGCAAGTTGATGAATAAATGAAAAGGCCTTTTTAGATCTTTCTCGGTGCGCTAGTGTTCGACACGTGTTAGGATGCAGCAGCGATCCTCAGAGCTTTGCCGTCTTTCCTCTTTCAGTTAAAACTCCACCGCTTTCCCTCGGCGCCGCACCGTCCCACAGAGTTAGTCTTCCTCAAATGCTTAAAAAAACAGTGATGCTTTGTTCGTGTAGCATGAAGCTCCCACAGTACAGAAAGCGTCCCATACATTCCGGCATCCAACATACCTGTTGGCCCTGTAGTTCATAGACAGAACCTACATTTGCATGTGGCTTGTGGTTCCAACTCCGTCCAGTAGATGGCATGGTAACTCGGCTTCTAAGCTGCTCTGCCAGAGAATAGGAGAAGGTTGCAGGAGGGATCAGTGCTGTCTGTGTCCAAACTTCCACTGAGGGCCACGTACTGAAATATCAACACGTGCAAAGCCCACTTTGATATTTTGTAGAAAAAACTGTATCTCGGCTTTGTGATAAAGGGGAAAAAACTTATTTTCACTTTTTGGACAACCATGACTTAGCGACTATGTGAGTAACCAGACCTTTTTTGGAGATGAACATGACAGTGTGTGTCGTCTTCTCAACAAGCAGCAGGTTTTCTGCGTGTAAAACTATATAAGTATTCTTTGTAAAATGTATTTTATTCATATTTTAGTGGATCTGGGATGTATTATTCAGATTTCCATGATTTAGTATGTGGAAAAGTACATTTCTGCTTTCGTCCCACTTTTGTAATGAATTAATGAAAACGTAGTTTGCTTTTGTTTCGCTGTGCCTGATGATGATGATGATGATGATGCCTGCTTGCCCCTCATCCACTCATGCCAGCCTGACTTGTCTGTGCGGTGCCTTGCGCTGACCCGGTGCTGCTGTGCTGTGTTTCAGTGGTATTTGATACTGGGAGGCGCTATCTTCCTCATGGCCACCAATTCGGCACAGCCCCCAGCAGGGGGAGGCAGAGAGCAGAGCTGATGCCCACCGAAGTACTGTGCTTAATTGTGGCTGCTTCTCTTCCTCCTCCTCTTCCTCATGTTAGCCTAATTCCCTCATCTGGTGGCTGCCGCCTTTAATCCCTAAACCGCAGAGAGTACCGGGCTCTCTACAAATATGTCCTTCAATAATCACAATCAGCTGTTGTGGTTAGCAGACAAAATGAAGGCAATTGCAGCCGCTGCATGTTTAATAGATTGCATGGATTAGGCCAGTGATTCCCAACCGTTGTGCCGTGGCAAATGAATGTGCCTTAAGAGATCATCAGGTGTCTAATCTGAGTTCTTATTCACTGGTCCGAAAAGTACAACAAATAATGCGTTTTTGTTCATCTATTGATGCCAGCAACGTGTAGTGACAGTTCATCAATATTTACTTTTACATTTCAATTCAAGTAAAATATAAAGTTCTGTGCTGTAAGATTTATCTTCAGTAGGATGTGACCGTATTACACACCTGATGATGATTTAAGGTACGGCATCGATTGAAGGGGGGGGGGCCACTATTTGAGGAAATTCACTACTTTCTAACTTTGACTCAATAATCTACTTTTTCCTCTACGCTCCTTCTCCCCGCATATTAGACGTTGCTTTTGCAGACACGGTGCCACGTCTTTACTAAAGCAGCAAGAAGCTAACGTGATCGTTCAGCATGTGTTCGTTTTTCCTTCCTGCTGAAGTCTGCAGAGTCTTGCCTGTTTATTCATTCACGCTCTTATTTTGTCTCTGCCAGTGGATGTACATCGTGCCTCTCGTCCTCTTCCTGATGATGTCCGGCGCTCAGGACCAGTCAGGGGGCGGAGCTGGGGGCGGAGCCGCCAACGGAGGGGGACGGTGATCTGACAAACTGATAACAAGTGATTGATTTTTGTTTTTTTCTTTGCAAATATTTTCAAGCGCTGTGAAGACGGGAGAATAAAGTATTTATTAACAACTGGCTGATTTGCCGTTCAGGATGTGCTAACACGACGGCTCCTGTCATAAACGGTGTTAATTTTAGAGCCGATAGCCGACTAAACATAGCTGGGATACGAAACAGGCTCGTCACTCCGGCCGGTGAGTGCTGGATTTTAGAGCCGATAGCCGACTAAACATAGCTGGGATACGAAACAGGCTCGTCACTCCGGCTGGTGAGTGCTGGAAGGCTGAGGATTCAAAACAGCAGGTTGGCTGGTTTACTTTAGGCTCAGATTGAATATCCCCGCTTGAAATGATGAGAGCTATGAAATAAATTGTGTGGCAAGATGACACCTATCAGCATCATAGCAGGCCTCAGATGCGTCATAAGTCTGCCCCCTAGTGGCTGAGAGCAACAGTTGATTCTGATATTGGTTACATTGTTTTTACTAAGCTTATGCAACCTTTAAAAAAAAATCCACATAATGTAACACAACTGCTCTTTTAATATAGGTATATCTTTTTAGGATATGGGATATTGTTTTTTGCCTTTTTACCAAAAAAAAAAAAAGAAAATCATGCTCCACATTGATGCTGTAAACACAGCATAAATCCAAATAAAAATGCCCTTAAAGTGTAAAAAAAAAAATTACAGTAAAAGCTAATTAGAAATAAATTAAAAATGACTCCCTTTAAAAAATAATATAAGTAAAAATGATTAATGTGTAAAATAAAATAAAATGACTTGAAGTGTAAACAATAAAAATAAAAAAGACTTTTCAGAACGCCTGCTGCAGAGCATGAGTGTCCAAATATTAGCCCGCAGCTAATATTCTGTTGGCCCAGACATATTTCACTCATATTTAATTGATTGTTGTAATAGTAGCAGAAAAGGTTGATGACAAGCTACAAGTGTTTGGGAGCCAGGAGGAATAGGTAGCACCAAATCTAAAAATCAATCAAACACTTTCCAACTTTCCCGTGGAACCCGATGACATCAACCATAGTCCTGATTGATGAATGTGCATGTATCCTACAGCAAGTATACAGCAGTGTATTTAAACCTGTGTATATTCAGGGTCACAACAGCCCTGCAAATCCTCAAGTCGGAAAATCCTGCCGTCCAGTCTGCGTATCCTTCTGCCTTCACGCCAGTCAGCCTGGCTGTTTTTAGTGCGCCTGTCCAACTGTGACAAATACTTGACGTTTATTTCGGGAGGCTCGGCGCTGCGCGTCAACACCTCGGTACCCTGCTGCCCGTCCAATCCGCAGCCACAGCCGCCACTGAACTTGCCCGCCGCCACCTGCACAGGGAAGCGGGCGACAATGGCGGGTGACAAATTCAGCCGTCAGGAAAGAGATACTCCTCTGCCGGCCGGGGTCAGGGGTCGCGGCACAGAGGGAGAGCGGGTTCTTGCTGTGATTAGGCTTTATTTTTACTGTCAATGCAGTCTTCTCTATTTTCACCGGTGTGCTATGCGGCGCCCAGCACTAACCCCGGTGCATCATGGGGGGGCTCTCGGCGTGGACACTGATGGATGTCTACCAGGAAGCCGAGAGACGACGACGCATGATTGTCGTACGTTGACGCAGGAAGGAACACACGTGCTGCTGTCGTCGCAACGCCGACAAAAACAATCATTGTAAGGTGACCCTATTTTTATTCGTGGAAACGCGCGTCACTATTTCATTTCCATTCATTAAATGTACTGTATGCCAAATACTACCTCCTGTACCACCTAAGACACTTGGTCGGAGTCCGCAGTTTCATTGGTGAAAAATATAAGAAAATATTGGCTCTTATTAACTCTCACTGGACAAAAAAATATGAAATATTAGCTTAGTCCGCTAAAGTCGGTCAATTTAATGGCAAAAACTATGAAAACCAAGACGTCCTGAAAAAGCAGGATATTTTGGTCACCCTGGGTAATTGAATGTATTGCCATATTTACCCCCCCTGCCCCCCCCCCCCACAAACAGTCACACTTCATTGGCATTTTACTCAGATTTTTTTTTCACATATATCTGCAGAAAAAAATCAGTAATCATTTATAAAAATGAAAAAATATATACTTAATAATGATAACGAAATGTACAGCATGCAGTACATGTACCGGCCCACAATTTCTACGTATCACTGATAATCTTTTTGCTGTATGTTGAGATTTTTTACATTGTTCTGCAGCAATTGAATGCACCATAGTTCACTAAAGTGAAAGCGAAAGTCCCATTCATTCATTCATTTTCTACTGCTTATCCTCACAAGGTGCTGGAACCTATCCCAGCTGTCTTGGGGCAAGAGGCGGGGTACACCCTGAACTGGTGGCCAGCCAATCCCAGGGCACATATAGACAAACAACCATTCACACTCACATTCATACCTATGGACAATGTGGAGTGGCTAATTAACCTAGCATGTTTTTGGAATGTGGGAGGAAACCGGAGTACCCGGAGAAAACCCACGCATGCACGGGGAGAACATGCAAACTCCACACAGAGATGGCCGAGGGTTCAAACGGACGCCACAGGGATTTGGTGATGTTGTGATGGCGGCAGCTTCACGTAAACTCAACCAACCAGCAACTTTGCCCAATCCCCGCACGTTTGAACTCATCAGTGTATTTTTCGCCAATGGGATTTGTCCCTGAGCAGCGCCGAAACATGCCATCCCATTCCATTCCATCCCACAGGGCACTGATGGGACCGGGACATCTGGAGGAGGTCATTAGTGGCCCCCATAATAATAACCAATAAAGGAGAATCACCATTTTGGCTGGCACAGCAACAGCAGAGTGCAGCAATACAGCAATGCAACGAGGTCGTCCATCTGCCGGGCAGCTGAGGGTGGCAGCAAGCATGCGGGCACCCTGCAGGCACCAAAGATTTAAGGCAGAGGAGAGCATGATGAAGTTTGGGGGGGCTGCATCTGTGACAGGCATAAATCTCCGGGTCCATATGGCTTAGAGAACATGTTAGGACAGGGGGCGGGGGGAGGGGGGTTAGCGGTGATTTAGGGATCTTTTACAAGGTTTACGTTGCACTAAACTAAAGAGGCCACTTACTCGTTTTCACCCTGTAAATCTGCGCCCATTCAGAACGCATTGTCCCCCCCGGCCCCTCCCCCCCACACGTCTTTACGAGAGCAAGCGCTTATATAAACAAGTAATTGTTTATAAAGCTTTAATGCCTTATAAACAATTACTTCACAAGCGCAAGCTAGCATGACCAACACGCCGGGGTCACAGCCAAGTGCACGTGTCCCAGCGGCGCTCAGCGGGGAAGTGAGCCGAGCGCCGCCACCTGGCCTGTCAATCAGCACCCGGCAGCTCAACCTTCCAGGGGCAAATTTTAACGCTCCCTGAAAAGCATCCCGCACGCTCACTTATCGCACTATACATTTCCCCATAGCGCCATCATGTTAACATGTAATCAGGCAACACGAGAGGCCTGCCAAGGCGCTAGCGGGGCCGCTAATGATCGCCGGGGGACGTTTGGACCCGGCCGCCGTAAACGCGGTCAAAGGTCACGACAATGCAGGGCAGCAGGTGCTTCCACTTCACTTCATGCTAACAGCGTGTCTTATAGGATGCTAACTGGGTGTCTTTCAGATTGCTAACCATGTGTCTTATTAGGTGCTAACAGCATGTCATATACCACCCTAAATATGTGTCTTATAGGAGGCTAAATGTACGATGCTAACCATGTGTCTTTAATAGAGGCTAAGTGTAGGACGCTAACCATGTGTCTTATAGGAGGCTAAGTGTAGGACGCTAACCATGTGTCTTATAGGAGGATAAATGTAGGACGCTAACCATGTGTCTTTAATAGAGGCTAAGTGTAGGACGCTAACCATGTGTCTTATAGGAGGCTAAGTGTAGGACGCTAACCATGTGTCGTATAGGAGGATAAATGTAGGACGCTAACCATGTGTCTTATAGGAGGCTAAGTGTAGGACGCTAACCATGTGTCTTATAGGAGGATAAATGTAGGACGCTAACCATGTGTCTTATAGGAGGCTAAGTGTAGGACGCTAACCATGTGTCTTATAGGAGGATAAATGTAGGACGCTAACCATGTGTCTTTAATAGAGGCTAAGTGTAGACGCTAACCATGTGTCTTATAGGAGGCTAAGTGTAGGACGCTAACCATGTGTCGTATAGGAGGATAAATGTAGGACGCTAACCATGTGTCTTATAGGAGGCTAAGTGTAGGACGCTAACCATGTGTCTTATAGGAGGCTAAATGTAGGACGCTAACCATGTGTCTTTAATAGAGGCTAAGTGTAGGACGCTAACCATGTGTCTTATAGGAGGCTAAGTGTAGGACGCTAACTATGTGTCTTATGGGACGCTAAGTGTAGGGCGCTAACCATGTGTCTTATGGGACACTAAGGGTAGGACGCTAACCATGTGTCTAATAGGAGGATAAGTGTTGGATGCTTACCATGCGTCTTATAGAGGCTAACCACGTGATGACTAGCATGTAAAGGTAATCTTTGTTTACAGTACGGATGTGATGAATCAATCGTTGACTGTGAATGAGTCCAAATGGAGCACAGTACTTACATCCAACCAGCAGAGGCGCTGTTGTCACTAGTTTGTCTGAAGGAGCGCACCATGATGTCATCTACATGACATCTAGGTCAAACAACACAGGAAGAAATGTAAACATAAATGAAATTATTACATACAAGTCTAGTATATTCTATACATACTCATATATATTTAAAGGAAACCCATAATAAACGACATGTGTTTGTGTATTGGGATGAAATAATAAAGAGTAGAAGTAATAAGGAAGGCCCATGAGCAGCACTTCCAGGTGGTTATTTTCAGGTTGTGATCAGGCTAGCAGTTCTTGAAGCCGGATCAGGACAGCCCACAGGCCCCCACCTATAGATCAGCGTAGGTCACGGTGAATTGACTCAAGTATTCTCTTCCCAGGGTTCCATCATCTTCTATTTGCATCCTTTCTGGCATCCCTCCATGTGTTTACGTCCTAAATGTGTTTTTTAGATGGGGGGGGCACATGCTGGGTCCATGTGTATGCAAATGAGCGCGGCATACTTGGCATAGACCAGCTCTCCATCTGATCCTTGGACCGGATCACATGAGACACCAGCGGCCAACCCAAACCTTTGCATATTCCCCCTGCGACACCCCCGACGCCCCCGACACCCCACCCCGCTCATCTGGAAGTTAATAAGAGTGACTCTCTGCAGAGATCCTCTCACAACACCTCCCACTCGGAACCGGCTGCCATCACAGCACACCGACGGAACCATGCCCGTGCCCAAGAAAGCAGGTAGGACCCCCTTTGGGGATTTGACCCTCAGCTTGGCATCTAGCCCTTCTAGCCTTTCTAGTCCTTTCTAGCCTTTCTAGTCCTTTCTAGTCCTTCTAGCCCTTCTAATAGAATCATGAGCCAATCAATGCAGTGCAGATCCATACAGGGGTTCCTATATATTTTATATATTACATTGTTACAAGCACAGTACATTTGTTAATAAATGTATTTATATTACCTGTAGAACTGGTTCATATATTTATTTTGGTACTTGAGGTGCGTACATGCATACATAAATGTATGTATAGTAATATTACATCACACACTTTCATGTTTTTATCCTTTCAAAATAGAAGAACGCTAATAGATCTATTTACTGTACATAGAGTACAGTATACAGTACATACAGTATACATACATTATACACAAAAGAGAAGTAATGGATTACAAATATTTTAGTAAAATAATTAAAATTCAATAAAAAAATGAAAAAACATGTAATATTGAAATAGATACTAAGAGGAAGAAGAATATTATGTAATATTACCTTCATTTGTGGTGAGCATGTAGGCCTGGGAAGACCTGGGTTCGAACCTCGACTCGGCCATCTCTGTGTGGAGTTAGCATGTTCTCCCCGTGCATGCGTGGCTTTTCCTCTGGGACTTCGGCTTCCTCGCCCATTCCAAAAACATGCTAGCTTGTTTGTCTATATGTGCCCTGGGATTGGCTGGCCACCAGTCCAGGGTGGACCCTGCCTGGCTGGGATAGGCTCCAGCATATCCATGACCCAAGTGAGGATAAGGATGGATTACCTTCATTAATATTGAATTAAAAAAATATTTATAATAACTTTATTATATGTATTTTTGCCTATGTACTATAGGAATTAGTAAAAAAAAAGTATTAGTACTTGAAGTACAAATAGTGTAGGTGTGTGTATAATATAATACCAACTCCTGTCGTTCTACTAGAAAGCACCCTCATTTTAGTCTTCCAGGTAAAACATGTCTGGTGACTTCAGCCTTTTTTCTGGGGGTCGGGTAGCGAGGGGGCAGGTTGGGGGGGGGGGGTGGCGGGGGTGGGGGTCATCCATCATGTCAGCACAGGGCAGGAAATATCCTCCCGTTGTGCGTGCTTGTATTGCTCACTAAAATCCTGCCATGTATCACGCCGGCTCACGCAATTCCACAGCTTATGTTCCGTCACCCTCGGCGAGGTGTTACGTAATAACGACCAACTTCAACCTCCTACATGAACGTGCAAAGGCTAAACATGGCCGACAAAGCAAAGATCCAAAGCTGACGTTCGGCGAGACGCTCTGGAAGCTTTGCCATTGGATGGGAAGGACGCCAGGACCCATACCAGGTTAGCCCCGCCCACCCACCCCCACTTTCCCCTCCCCCTTTGAGGATCCTTTGAAGCTCCACGCCAGCGCCGCCGACGTGTCATCCTGATATTCACCCCTAAATCTCCAGCTGATTAATGAGTTGTGTTTTTAGTCGCCACTTAAATCCACGTCCTCCATCATGCCGACGCCCCCCCCTTCTCTGGCATCAGACCTCTGATACCCCCCGCCCCCACGTCAAGGTCGCCTCGGGCCTCCTGAGAAGTGGCAAAGACGATGAAGATCATTTACGGTCTCGCCTTTCTCCTCCGTGTCATCTTGGTGATCCTATTAATATCTCCTAGAGCTTAGACCTACTCCTTGGACTTTCATCTTTCCCTGCCTGATGGCCTCTTTCCTGGAAGGAAGGAGGGAAGGGGGGAAGGAAGGAAGGAAGGACGGAAGGAAGGAAGAAAAGAAGGCCAGAAGGAGGGAAGGAAGGAAGGGAAGAAGGAAGGAGGGAATGAAGGAAGAAAGGAAGGACAGAAGGAGGGAAGGAAGGAAGGAAGGACAGGAAGGACGGACAGAAGGAGGGAAGGAAGCAAGCAAGGAAGGACGGATGGAAGGAGGGAAGGAAGCAAGGAAGGAAGGAAGGAGGGAAAGAAGCAAGGAGGGAAGGAGAGCAAAGAAGGAAGGAAGGAAGGAAGGAAGGAAGGAGGGAAGGAAGGCAGGAAGGAGAGCAAAGAAGGAAGGAAACAAGGAAGCAAGGAGGGAAGCAAGGAAGCAAGGAAGGAAGAGGTCAACTGTCACATGACCTTAAGCATCCCCCCACCCTGACAGATATCTTCATCAAGGACTTAAACCGTGCGTGGAATCGGACCCTAAGCCGGGCGGGTCAGCGATTAAGAGCGCAGCATTCTCTCCGCTTGATGGAGGGTGGCGTGTGGACGGCGTCGGTCAGGTAGCGGTGCCGTGAGAGCCCCCCTTTAGACCTTTTATGGGGGTGACAAATGGCGGGATGATCCGCAGATCCCTGATCTCAGCTTGGCCCGCCTCAGATGCCAGAAGTGTCCTTAAATCAAAGGCTGCTCGTTAAACGCCCTCACGACATTTCAAGGAAAGCAACGCCATCCCATCAGCTCCGCCCCTCTCACATTAGGTGATTGCAGATGTTAAAGCCCCCCCACCCCCAACTTAAGTCCACTTTGACACGCTGCTGGCAAGGTCCGGGCCTGATGGATTGGATGGAGGTTTGAGTTTCATCTGGCTGCGATCCCCGGCGTGCGCTCCGCCCGCTCGTAGACGCGTTTACAGGTCTGATTACAGCCAGGCGCCGTGTTAGCACATCCAGTTAGCGCGTGCTCGCGTTAGCAAAAATAAACTCAACTGCAGCTGTCCAACCCTACACATTTCCACTAGTCATCCTTGAAAGAAATCCTTCTAGAGGTTGTCATATTGCTACTACGTCTACTTGCTGCTACTACTACTACTACTACTACTACTGATACTACATGCCATACTACTTCACATCATCACATCTAGGCAGCTGGATCTCATTCTAGTTAATTATCTTCTAACATGAACTTGGTGGTAACGATTCCTTGGATAAATGCTTCTCAACATGGTTCCTGACATGGTTCCCAACATGGTTCCCTAGATGGCTCCCAACATGGTTCCCGACATGGTTCCTTAGATGGTTCCCAACATGGTTCCCGACATGGTTCCTTAGATGGTTCCTGACATGGTTCCCGACTTGGTTCCTTAGATGGTTCCTGACATGGTTTTTTGGACGATTTCAATGAATATTGTCATTTTGTGGAAAGTAAAGGGTGAGAGGTCTTTGTATGGCCAGTAGAAGTGTGGATGAGAACTTTGCAGGAATGTGAGAAGCAGAAGAGGAAGGTGTTCTTGGAAAGCTTCCTGCCGCCTGAGCAAAGAGCTGATGGAGGGCGTGTGTGTCAGAGGAGAGGATTTAAGTAGAGCATGCGATGCGTTCATGTAAACTTGTAGTTTGGAGCTTTCACAACATCTCCTCTGTCTTTCTTCTCGGCAGGAAGACAACCCAACACAGCAGCGAAAGGTAAAGAACGACGCCACGTATCATCTTAACATCTTCATTCATCAGTCTCATCCTCCTCCTCGTGTCTCCTCAGACAAGCTGCCCCCCTACGTGCCCAACATCCCTGAACCCACAGCCAGAGCCGACTTCGTCAAACGTCAGTCACGCTAACATGTGCAGCCTTTCCTGCTAACATGAGCAGCCTTTCCTAACACCTTGATCCAAAACGTTTGCTCCGTCAGACTGGATGCCCATCTCCCTGGATGACAAAACCGCACAGAAGCTGCTGTGGATCTCAGAGGGCGGAGCCAAGGTGGCTCGCACCTCTGACGCCGTGTGTCCGTACCCCAACAGGCCGGAGAGATACGAACACTCGCCACAGGTGAGCCTGCAGAGAACGTTCACGTCTGGGCCGCCTCCGGGTGGTAAATGTGACGCGTCCCGCCTTCAGGTCCTGTGCAAGGAGGGTCTCCTGGGCTCCCGCGGCTACTGGGAGGTGGACTTCGACGGATGGGTGGTGATCGGCGTGGTGGCGGAGAACGCGCCCAGGAAGGGCCAGGACGGCCCCTGCGGCCTGGGGGAGAACAGCAGCTCCTGGGGGGTGGGCTGGTCCGGCTCCTGCTACCAGGTGTGGCACAACGGCGAGAACGTGGACGTCACCCTGCCCCTGTGCCACACCATGGGGGTCTACGTGGACCAGCCGGCCGGCATCGTCAAGTTCCTGGTGGTGGAGGGCGAGGGCGACAAGGAGGTGCGGCTCATCCACAAGTTCAAGATCAGCGTGCAGGAGAATCTCCTCCCCGCCATGTGGGTGGGCACAAACTCCTTCTGCCTTATAAGGAAGAAGGATCAGTGACTCGTCAGGGCTGGAAGTGGGGAGAAGTACGGAGAAGTGTACAGTTGAGGTAGAATGACACCGATTATGTTTTATTATACTATTGTGTATCTAAATGTGTTTTTTTAGAAGTAGGCAAAGTCTTTGAACGGGTGACTTTGCGTCTTTGCTTGTCATGGTAATCTTCGTGTGCAAAATAAAGCCTGCCATTGTGTAAAACTACGCCCTCCGGCGGCACCGTGTGGCATTCACACCACCAGCACGTGACTCGGTTTGCTCCTTTATTTGAAACACAAACGTACTGAACACAACAGCTATTGGTTGATGAAATGTCACGTGGACATCTTTACTTTTCAGTCCAACCCGCCTTCTTTCACACACTTCAAGGTATTCGGAGCGGGAACGAACAAAGAAACATCGAACCATCTCCGACAGTACAATCATCATCATCATCATTATCAGTCAGTCATTGGCAAAATAGTCCGTACAAAGAGGCAAGTATGAGTGTGTGCTGGTGTACTCACATTTTTAAACAAAAGCTTCACATTTCGCTTCATTTTCGGGGTGGGGAAGGGGGGGGCAGCTCCATGCTAACACTTTAGCATAACAATGTAATCAGTGGCAGGGTCGTGATGTTTATGTGGACGACAGACGGGTTTTACTATTTATTATTCATGTATTTTTATTTATTATTATTTCCAGGACGCACCAGTAAAGCAACAATACACAAATGGCTGTTTTTACATTTTAATGTTAAATGTAATCAAATTAGTAATAATTATTTCTAATTTTGACAGCTTTTTTTTGTCAATTGTCAATTTTTGCTGATTTTGTCATGTAATTATTTTTTAGAAAATAAGCTGTGGCGCCATATTAATGTGACAATCAATTCAATTCTGATTTTAAAATGATTATCATATTTAAGACAATAGAAACTTTGTCATTTTTAGGTGATTTTTAATATGCTTTTTATTAGTGCCAACATTTGAACAATTGGATTTGTTTTGTTGTCTCATTGTATTTTTAGAAATCATTTTTGTGTGGCGGGCCAGTCAAGCATGGCAAACAAAGGGCCCCTGAGCCACATTTTGGACAGCCCTGCTGGCCTGCCCCAAGAGACACTAAGCAACAAGTCTCCCGGCAGAGACGCTGGTCCCATTCCAGTCTTTTAAGTCTTTTCCGGTTTTCTGGGCCAACAGGGAAATGGTGCCTCCCTTCCTAGCAAAGTGATGACCGAGTGTCCGGGTAGAACTTTGGGCTAAGAATGGGAGGTGTTGGGGGGGGGGGGGGGGGGGGGGGGGGTGCTAGAGCATGAGCACGGAGCACAGGAAGGGTGACGTCCAATCAGCCTGAAACATAAAGCACGCCCCGCCCCACCCCGCCCCTCGGTGTCCCGTTTAGCAGGTTGGTGGTGCGACCCCGTGTCAGTGTTTGCTGCCCGGCGCAATGAAATGTGTGTGTGGGGGGGGTGTCTGCGAATGTTTTTAGTGTTGTGTTACTCCTTGAAGCGTGTGACGTTTACTAGCCAGAGATGGATGGAGATGCGGGCTTTGTGGCGTACGTGGCGTCTGCAGACGTCTTCTCTCTCTCACTCTCTCTCGCTCCATCCCTTTCTGCTGGTCGCGCCTCTCCTCCGTCGGCCTCAGTGCTTCAGAGAGAAGTCCCCCGTGTTGACGCGGGGTCGCGGCAGCGCCCCGAACATTTCCGTCCCATCAGTGGCGCCGGGAGCCAGAAGAGCCTTCATGCTGGCGGCGATGTGCTCCAGGTCAGCGCAGCCCACCTGAGGGACACCAAGCAGCACTTTACCGGCCCCCCCAAACACTGACATCATCACCGCCACCGTGGACAAACAAGACGTTCATTTTTCTCTTAGCTTCAAGTTGTAAGTGGCTAAAATGAACAAGGAGCCTCATATGAAAAGCCCCCCCCAGTCTGCACGTTCTCCCCCGGCCGCCCAACACAGGTGTCATCGGGTCACATGAGGCGCGGGAGCCATCGCGACTGTTAGCGGGAGAACGTGACCACAGCGAGGGCGGAGAATGGCATCTTTGTTTGCCTCTCGGGACGCGTCAGGATCAACTGACACCTCCAACAAACAAACGGGAGCAGCATTCTCTCTCCTCCTCCTCCCCGACATTCCACAAGCTTCTTGGTCAACAACGACACTGGGAGAGCCACGCTTGTGTGCATCTTTTCCAGATTGCTACACATCACACTGGCATCCAACTGGTCACTACGCGGCTGCAGCCAGCAGAGGGCGCCACTACTGAAGGTAGTTTGCTGCTTAACAGCAAACATCAACAGGAAGTGATAGTTGAGTACTGCACTGGGGGTGTGGAACCTTATTCCACCAAGGGGCCAAAAATAGGAACTAATGTTTTTCATGCCTTTAAATCTGGCATAGAAATGAGTGGTGTGAATGGTTGTCTATATGCTGGCCACCAGTCCAGGCTGGGATAGGCTCCAGCACGGTATACAAATATGAATGATATTACCACCTTTTCAAATTCTTTTCTTTCATCTTTCAACTCTAAAATGACATTTTTTCTTCACAATATTACAGTTTGGGACTTTTTCTCTTAAAAGAATAAATGACAGCGGCTTTATCCCAATTACTTTTGACTTCCTTTTTCCCGTAATTAGGACTTTATTCCCATAATTTTTGGATTTTATTTTTGTAATATCTGCAACCTCATTTCCCAAAAATTACAATAATGTGCTTTTCTCTAAATATGTATCATAATATGAATGAAGTTTTTTTTCTTGAATAATATTAATAAACTTTATAGCACAGAATTTGGCCTGATAAAATTCCAGTAGGAATTGAACTTTTTTCTCGGAATATTTTGACTTTGTCATAAAATGCCTTTTCCAACTATTTCAACTGTTTTCTTGTAAATTTTATTCTTGTAATTACGACTTAATTGCTATATTTTGACTTTATTCTCATAACATTAGAATGTTATTCTTACTTTGAACAGATTTTTTGCTTTCATATTTCAACTTTATGCTCCTAAAATAATTTTTACTTTCATATTTTAACTTCTATTTTCAGAAAGTGCCACGAGCCAATAGAGAAGGTTGCGGGCCACCCTTTGGCCAGCCCCCCCCCCCCTTAGCACAAGAAGACAAAATGGAGACTCACCCGCTCTCCACTGTTGCTGTCTCCCGGTGCCGCTCGACCTCCCTTGCAGCCCCACACGGGCACCGAGACGGGCAACGAACGGGCCATCGCCATGGCGTGAGCGTGCCGGGATGAGTGCACACTGTGACCCATGGCCATGCTGCGGGATGGGGGCGGGGCTTCCTCGCTCAACGAGCCTGCGTCGCACAAACACCCCCCATGAAGACGGAACTTTAGAGTGGTGAGAGTGTGAACCCACCGTCAGTGCTCTCCTCCTCTCCGTCCGACTCGAAGAAGGGCTCACAGTCACGAGAGAGCGAGTCCTCGTCCATGGAGAAAACGCCTGGAACACAACCAGCAAGTCAACAAAAGATGGATCCTTTTCCTTCCGTCCAGCCTTTTAAAAGCAACATTATTATTATTATTATTATTATTATTATAGTGTTACATACATTCACTCACATTTTGGTTTTACCCATTTGCTAAAATAATTAGCATCAGTAGGTTGAAGTCAGCACCTTCCACAGTAAAGGATGTTGAAGGATTGGACAGTATGGTAAAAAGGATGCTAAAGGATGTTAAAGAATGGTACAGGATGTTAAAGGATGTTAAAAAGGACGATAAAGGATGTTAAAGGTTAGTACAGGATGTTAAAGAATGGTAAAGGATGGTACAGGATGTCAAAGGATGGTAAAGAATGGTACAGGATGTCAAAGGATGGTAAAAAGGATGTTACAGGATGGTAAAGGATGTTACAGGATGGTAAAGGATGTTACAGGATGTTATTTCCACCAAACAACTCATGAACTGGAGGACGTGTAGCTCCAAGTATATATTTTACAAGGTATAATAAGCTAATGGCTAATAGGCTTTAAGGGTAAAGAGTAGAGTAGGAAGGGTAAAGAGTAGAGTAGGAAGGGTAAAGAGTAGAGTAGGAAGGGTAAAGAGTAGAGTGTGTCCCGTTTGTTTGGGTGTGATCTGTCTTGGCACCCCGGGACGCTCCCAAGTCAATCTGAGGTCCCCGGCCACTTTTACTGCCGCTTTCATGGGATGAGCAGCAAATCATCCGGAATGTCAGGCAGGACACACAGAAGCCCTCCGTGTTATTCCCAGGGCGTCCTCACCTGCACTTTCATTCCCGAAGGGTCTCTTCTCATCCATGTCCTCCTCGTCCTCCTCCTCTTCGTCATCCTCGCACTCTTCCTCCAAGTCCACGATGCCAGCCCGTTGTCTTCCCTGCCGGGCCGCCTCCATGGCGCTCTTCTCCCGCTCCCGTTCGCCGTTGCCGCCCTGGCCGGGAGCGGCGCCGGCCGCGCTGTAGATGGACGGGTAGCTCTGAGAGTACAGCCTGCTGCTAGGGCTGACTCCGCCCACCACGCCGTCGCCCGTCAGGTTCTGAAACGACAGCAAGCGTGTAGAACGTGAGCTCGGAGGAGAGGCGGCGACGGATCGCGCGCGGGTCACTCACCCCCCTGTGCCCGGGGTCAGAGGTCAGGTCCACCGCCAGCTTGGTCGCCCCCGCCTGGCGCGTGTGCTTCTGCGCCGTGAGCAAGGTGGTGGAGTGCAGCACGCCGATGTCGTCGATGTAGCGCCGCGCCGACTCCGCCAGGAAGCTCTGACCCCAAATGTTGTACGAGAAGTCGCACTCGCCCGGGAAGCCGCCGCCACCGCCGCTCTCCCACTTCTTCTTGCCGTCCCCTTCAGGAACCGACGGCCGGAACTTCTTACACGCTGTGAGGATGGCCAGGTCGCAGCCTGACTTTTGGCAGTAAGCTTCCGCGGCGGAAAGTAGTGCGAGCCAGCTGTCTCTGTGGTTGTCGGCGATCTCCGGCTCAGACGACTTAGTGATGGAGGCCATGGCGGTGTCAGGTAGTGTGCGGCTTTCTTGTCCAGGCTTGATGAGCAATGCTGATGGGCACCACACTTTGGTGTAGCTTAAAAACAATACGTCCTTACTTGCTGGTGTTGATGTTTTGCACTGAGGATGATGATTGCAAGGACTCAAGAGGCACTGGGTGACTTTTTAGTAGACGATGGGACAGACGGGTGATGTTTTTCCACACAGGGAGCCAGGGGAGAGAATAGATGGTTCCACGTCGCTGGTGCTTTCTGGAAAAAGTGGGAAAATATTTAGTGAAGTTGCCAATCGCAGGCGCCTGCTAAGCCTCCTTGAAGAGCTTGTTGACAAGACGTAATGCTAACAGCTAAGGTAGCTTTGAATCGTCACAGTTCATTCGAAAAGCACGCCATCCTTTTCAGCTGCATATGAATGATTCTTACAGTCGATGCTGCAGCTGTTGTTGTTGCAGCTTGTTTATTCGCCTGTTGTGTGTGGAAGCCGCACTTCACCACCATTTTTTACACTCATGCGGCAAGCGAATCGGGCAGGACAAACGACGCATGCACGGGGTGACGTTGGCCTACCTGCTCGCTTCCTTTCGTCCAAGTTGCCACTTACGTATCGGCCTTAAACTTGACTTTACTTAAACAAACGTGCTGTGCCTTCTTCCGTCGCTCCTCTCCCCTTGCCAGGCTCGTCACCAGCGGAAAGCTAGCGTGCAGTCATATCAAAGCTTCCTGTTTACGACTGCAAAATAAAATCACCGAAGAGCGTATTTGTTGTTAGCAGCTGTGTTTGACGAGAGTGACACGGCACTGATGCGCACACATTGATCATTGGCGTGTAGTCCAACGACATTGATATGATTCTGTTCGCTTCCCACGTCAGTGATATGCTAGCAAAGTTGTGCTTTTATTTAGAAAGAAGCAAGGCTATATCCGGTATTGACGTCACCTGTTTACTGCCTTCCAATTGAACGCACCATGTACACGTGACTGGGGTCTGGGGCGGGGCTGATGTACGCCCAGCTCAACGAGCAATCAGAGGCTGCTCCCCAGGTCACGTGATCACAATTTTAGCATAAAGTAATCTGCTCTCTGACAAATATAAAAGTGATGATAATCGAAAACCAAAGTGCTATTATCACAATATCATACTTTAGTCTTATTTGTATAATATACAAGTAGATTATTTAAAAACCGTATATCTTTCCTTTGTTTACTGACAGTGGTCACACAGTCGAACTACACTAAAATATATTCAGAAACCATAACAAAGTTGTCTCGAACATTTTAAAATTAAAAAATGAGTTTTTCAGGTAATGTAAGACAATGCAAAATGCAGCTTCTGCTGAAAAGATGAAGAACGTCACTGTGGGCGGGCTCTACGTAAACAGGAAGTGTGACGTAACATTTGTTTTGGGACGACAAGCGTAGAGACTGACCCACAGCCGTTTAAGAATGGAGCAAAACAATGCCGACTACAAGGTATCGACAAGGCATATTCATTTGTGTTCATTTTTCGAGCGTGAAGAAAATGCTAATTCTGTCCGCCGGATAGCTTGAATACAGCAGCCAGTTGTCGTTGCCTGCCGTCATCTCATGTCGACGTGTTGGCTAGCTAGTCCTGCTGTCTACTGTAAATATAGATGGCGTTAAATCATAAAGATAAAGTTTGAGGAGATGTGAGTAGTATATGGGCAATAGATTGATGTTGAACGATATCAAAGAAACTTCGTCGTTACTTCATCACAAGACTCCCTACGTGACCTGTCAGACCGGCCCTGCTGATCACGTGATGTGTTGACGCGGTGTAGTTTAGGACTTTAAGACTTAATTTAAAAAAAATCCCAAATTTGCTGACCGTGTGTGGTTCTGCTTAGTGTGTGCTTGCTAACCGCTTTCCGTTCCTCCTCAGCTGATATTTGAGAAGGAGGGAGTGTACCTGCACACCAACGCCAAGAGGAGCAACCAGGACACCAGCATACCCGGCTTCATCCGCATTGTAGAGCGGGTATGCAAAGCCACATTTGTGTAACAGCTGTTTTGATGCCTAACAGCCGCTGATATCATACTTTATGCTCTGCTTCCAGGCTGGGGTGCCAGCTTTGGAATGGAGTCCGCTGGAGGACGAAGGCCGCACGGCTCCGGCTGTGCTCTACACCAAAAAGGTCAGCTGCCATCAGTCAGTCGTGTGTGAGATACGCAGATTGTAACCACCTTCGTACTCTTCAGGATGGGGAAGGAGGAGAAGAGGAGACAAACTTTGACCCCGGCTACGAGCCAGACTGGGCTGTCATCAGCACTGTGAAGAAAGACCGAGAACACGTCCCCGTCAAAGAGTCAGGTGCAGCCTGAACTTGTACGGTGTAAACAAGGAGAGGGCGTGTGACTGTCTGTCATCTTCTTCTTCAGGTCAGTGGTCCTTTTCCCTGCCTCTGTCCGAGCTCTACTCGCTGAGGAGGGCCCGCTTCTCCCTGGGTCGAAACTTCCTGGTGTTGACCAGCAGAGGGGGCCACCCGCTGCCTCCTTTGCACTTCCACAGGGGAGGGAGCAGGGAGCTGCTGCGCGCCCTCAGCCGCTACATCGTCCTGGACCAGTAAGCATCACGCCCACATCACACTGGCTGGTCATCAGACTGTTCAACCACACGCCACGTGGACTTTGTCGTCTTTAGGTCTCCCGTGGACGGGCGTCTCTTCCTGGCCTACCCTCAAGACCCCAACGCTCTTTCTCAGTCCTTTGATAAGCTGCACCTCTTTGACGATGGCCCAGATCTCGTATCGGTAAGTCTAGCAGTATAACATCCTTCATGGCGTTCTTCATCTCGCTCCTCTTCTGGACAGAGATTCATCCAGGACCCCTATGCGACTACGTTTGGTGGATTCTCCAAAGTCACCAACTTCTTCAGGGTGGCCCTGCGGCCTCCGGACTCCCCGCTGCATCAACGTGATGCTCAGGATTCAAGTATGGCCCCTCAGTTTGACGAGGAGCCCGGCTTTGAACTCATCACCTGTGTAAGATAGCATCAAACGCCGTGTGGACAAAAGTATTGAGACCTCTTGGGTGCCCCCTCCTTGTCAGGAGAATGGAAGTGTCCTAATACTTTTGTTCACGTATCTGTCACGTTGGATTGTTTTACCAGAAAACTTACATTGAAAGACGTCGAGGCGCCAAATCCGGCACCTGGGCCGGGAGCTCCGTGTCTGGGTTTTAGAACGCATTTGATTGCTGATGTTGACCTGATGTCTTCCCTCCAGGGGGTGGAGCTCGGCCCCAGGCCAGCTGTAAGCAGGGGTAAACCTCTGGACAAATGGGAGGAGTTCCTCGACCCCGAAGGTCGCGTGAAGAACCCAGAGAGCGTCAAAGAGCTCGTCTTCCGAGGGGTGAGACGCAACCTCACGCGTGTGGACGAGTGGTTGAATGAGTTGTTTTGCATTGACGTTACGCCCTCTCAAACGTCTCAGGGTATCACCCCGTCGCTGCGGAAGGAGGTGTGGAAGTTCCTCCTGGGCTTTTATCCATGGAACAGCACCCGTAGGGAGCGGGAGGACATTTTACGCGTCAAAACGTGCGTGTTTTTTAAGATGTGCTTGAGTACACCCGCTCTGCTTTAGTATCATTTGTTAACTTGACAATATAATAATAATAATAATAATAATATACCTACAGTGATGAGTACTTCAGGATGAAGGTCCAGTGGAAGTCTGTCACCGAGGAGCAGGAAATGAGGAACTCACTCCTCAGGGGATACAGAAATCTGATTGGTGAGTCGTGCTACACATCAAATTACCAAATTGATAAAACGGCTATCAAAAAACCATCAAAAGGTTGTATGTTAAGTTTAAATGAAATACTTTGGAAAGAATGCGCGGGCTGTATTTAAACATTCGGCGGACCAGATGTGGCCCCCAGGCCGTAGTTTGCCCACCCCTGCACTAGCGGATAAGAGGCTAGCAAAGCCGCGTCTCCATAATCCGCACTGCTTGCTAGTTGTCATTCCATTAAGGATTTACTATCATTATATGCAACTCTCCTGCTGACGTAGATAAGCAGCACATAACCGTGATGCATTCAAGGACCGCCCGACAAAGTGCACAATGCAATTATTACTGATTCACGCTGGAACAAAGAACATTTTGACCACAAATATGACTGTGTGTGGTGCATCACAGAGCGAGACGTGAACAGGACAGACAGACACAACACCTTCTTCTCCGGGAATGACAACCCAGGCCTGGCCCTCCTCCATGACGTGCTGATGACCTACTGCATGTACAACTTTGATCTGGGTGTGTTCTCAACGTTCACGCTGATCCGCTGCCTGAGGATCTTTGACTTTTTTCATAACTGACCTTGAAATGCGGCGGCAGGGTACGTGCAGGGCATGAGCGACCTCCTATCGCCTTTGCTGTTCGTCACTCAGAACGAAGTGGAGTCCTTTTGGTGTCTGACAGGCTTCATGGAGCTGGTGGTAAGAAGACCGCAGATATTCGCTTCCTCCGTCAGTGAACATACCATGTGACCCCTTTTTCACCCGTCCTCTCTCCCCCCTCAGCACCACAACTTTGAAGAGTCCCAGGAGGCCATGAAGCAGCAGCTCCTTCAGCTCAGCATCCTGTTGAAGGCCCTGGACCCAGAACTCTGCGACTTCTTGGGTGAGTGATGTTCTCAGTCAGATGGCAGGAAATGAAGATGTGAAGATAACATCCTGGTTTTTGTCTGCTAGACTCTCAGGACAGCGGCTCGCTTTGCTTCTGTTTCCGCTGGCTCCTCATCTGGTTCAAGAGAGAATTCTCCTTTGAGGACATCCTCACAATGTGGGAGGTGATAACGTCCGTGTACATTAACCTATCAATCAAGTCATAAGCTAAGCTAGCAGATCAATTCCCTCAAGTAACACCCGGCACGTCTGCTCAGGTGATGTGGACCCGTCTGCCCTGCGACAACTTCCACCTTCTGATCGCCTGCGCCATCCTGCAGTCGCAGAGAGGAGAACTGATCGGCTCCGACCACGACTTCAACACCATCCTGAAGGTATGAGAAGAAGTCTTCCCGTCGTCTTTTACTCCTCATCCTCACTCCGGTTTCCTTCTGGTGCAGCACATTAACGAGCTGACCATGAAGTTGGACCTGCAGAGCACCCTGCGTGGAGCGGAGGCCATCTACCTGCAGCTGCTTCAGTGTAAGGTGAGAAGAAAGACCAACACGAGCTAGCGGCAGGTACCGTTGGCAAAGCAAGCAAACAACGATGCCTTGTAGGTGCTTCAGTAAGCCCCGCCCCTTGGCAGACAGCTGAATGGACGGGGAAAAGGTCTCCTTTGTAATCTGATCTCCAACCCCCCCCCATTCCTAGGAGCTCCCCCTCAAGGTGCAGGAGGTTCTGGGCCTCTACGTGCCGTCCAGCTCCGAAGACGAGAGCCCTGACTCGCAGGACAGCGAGACGCAGCGTCTCCTCGGCCAATCGCAAGCCGGGGCCGCGTCAGGTGATGCCGCCTGCGCTCCTCCTTCTCCTCCCTCTCCTCCCCGCCCGTAATACCCGCCGACCGTCACGTTGATGTTTATATATCATGGAAAGAATATGAACTGTTAATGCCTGAGGGGACACTAAATCCACGGCGGACAACGTGCCGCAACGTCCAAACACCCTAGAACACGTGCATCGGGAAATAGCTGCTAGTACTACACGTAGTATAACAAATACTTGTATAACAAATACTGATGAAGCTAACATTTGGTCAGGAAGGGCATCCGGAATATAAAGTGCTCAAGCCAAAGTCAGTATGCGATCCCGCAATCGGGAAAAAGCAGGAAGGAACAAAAGCATGTTTTGGGAAACTCGGCCTCTGTGCAAATTAATGCCCTTTTTTTCAACTTTATGCTTCTACAATCATTTTTTCCTCGTAATATTACTACTTTATTCTGGTAGAATTGCCATTTTTTGTAAGATTACCAATTTTATGTCATTATTATAACTTTGACCATACAACAATATTTTCACCTTATTGACTTACAATAGCTGCTCTTCCATTATGACATTTTGTCCCTGTTTAATTGTATTTTTAGAACGTGCTGTGGCCCCCGGTCCGCCCTTTGGACACCCCTAACGTATGTTATGGGTGTGCAGCATTTTCTCCTTGCATGTGATCTATGGTGTTGGTGTTTGGCCACCGTAGTTATTACAATGTGTCCACAGCAGGGGGCGATGTGGAGACACGCTCATGAAGGCCATCATTAGTTATTACAATGTGTCCACAGCAGGGGGCGATGTGGAGACACGCCCATGAATGTCACTGTGCTCTCTTTCTCTCTCTCTCTCTCTCTCAGTCCCTTTGTAAACAAACACCTCTGTCACTTTCTCCTTCCTCTTTTTCATTGAAGCTGCTCTTTTCCATGTTTTTATTTTGTTAGTTTTCCTAAGAAAGGGAATATGATCATAACGAAGGACCTTTTGCGTATTATATCGTGGCCCTATGCAAAGCGTGTGCATGCCTTCATGGAGTTGACATGCTGTGTGGTCATCTTGTAACCTTTTGGACCTTCTGCTAATTACTACAAAATAAAAGTTTAATGAAGTAGCGTAAGTTAAAAATTGTCCTCTTAATTTGCACCGTATCCATACCGCCAACTTTGACCCCTGACCCATGGCAACAGAGTACGTGTGCAAGCATGTTGGCCAAGAGGAGAAGACTGCAGATTTACCCTGGAAGTATTTCTAGTCCCCTACTGGGATCTTTCGTCCCTCACTACATGCCACCTTTCCCAAAAATAAGAAATGATGGCAGTTTTGTGGTTGATGATGGACTCTATTTGTCTAAAAATATCGAGTATTAGAAGTTATATGTTGTATTCCGGCCACTAGGTGTCAGTAATGTTACATGAAGTTAGATCTCTAGTGATGTGCCAGGAGAGACTACAGTTTTGTTGATATGGTGTGTACCTAATGAAGTGTCCTGTGAGTGATTGGCACCAGACAGCATCACGTGTTGTCTTAACTTGTGAACTGGTTAAGCCCCCCCCCCACTTGCGCCCCCCCCACCCTCTCCTTACACACCAGCAGGTGTCTGTGTGCGAGTTGAATGGCAGCGTGCAAAATAGGACCTCTGTTCTCCAGTGTCCCGGGAAATGAGCTGGAAAATGAGGGGCGGATCACCACGCCCCCTTCTCAGGACCCCGCCGTGCTCCCCTTTGGGCTGTGCCGCTGTCTCTCGTCCCCCCTTTTAAATACAGCTGCGACGTATGAATTTAGCAGGCTGTTTAAACAGGCCGGCGATCTGTCACCGGGTTTCCCCTCGACACCCCCCCCCCCCCCCACCGCCCCGCCGTCCACCCCTACCTGACCCCACTTGACTGGCAGGCTCTGACTTATTCACCCGCTCATTCAAACTCAATCTGCTTTCAGTGCTTTGAATGTCCGCGGCCTTGTCGACAGCTTTAAGCCTCATTTTCTCCCAATCATCCCGGGATTATCCTTGCTTCATTTTCTTCCCATGTCTTTTTTGTCCAAAGGATTTAGTTCCCATAATCATACTAATTTTGTTTTTAGGCATTCCTGTCTGATGTAATCTGGCAACAGGATCTTTCATGTACACAAGATTGTGCAGGAAAATATATTTTGTTAGCATTGTTCTTAACGAGGACACACTTCACAGTTCCACGTGTCCAAAAGGAGTAGGAAGAAGCAAAGCTTATTAAATCCTACCCCTCCATCTGGTACTTTTACAATCAGTAACTGTTACATTTGTTCACTTCCTGCTTTCCTAATATAGTTTTTTTTTAAAGTTTTTTATTTTTTTTATTTTATTTATTTATTGTATTTTTTTTATCACGTACCGAAGTACCAGGTGATATGAGCATCCAATGACATAATGGTTACCATAGTAACTGTCAATATAGTCATATGTATAGCACATCATGACTGGTTCAAGCCTCTTCATTCACTCAACTAAACTAGAAGCCTGTGCTCCGTTCTCAGGCGTCTTGAGCGCGTCCACCAGATTACCGAATTAATATAGAGCAGAATTATTTGTGTTCAAATGCAATACACTTTGATTTCTCATGAGTATTTTTTATGCATCTGCATCACGGAGCATGACCTATACTAGGTTGCTTTTAGCATCTTTCCCTGCTTAGATTCTGGCTTGTGACTAGCAATGTGTGTGTGTGTGTGTGTTGTGTCGTTGGTGCAAACTTGGGTGTGATTCCAGTCAAAGCGCTGAGTGGTGAATTATTGATGCGGCGCGCCGACGTCCACTTGAAAGGTGATCCGCCGCTGAAAGCCACCTGTAACGAGTGTGTCAAATCCAATCTGTAACCCTCAGCCGGGGACAGCGCCCCCCCCCCCCCCCACGTTGCGACCGTGTGCTGCTGCTCTCCGGGGAGCGTGTGACAAGTGTGTCTGCGTCAGGAGTGTGCGAGGCAGCAGGCAGAAGGCCAGAGCCTGTTGTCTGACACTGATTTGTAAAGGGAGACAATACGCCTCATTGACCCGACCCATTGGACCGGCCTGCACTGTCTGTTGCACATACCTCCATCACGGCTCTTTAAACACCAGCAGCAGATTGCCATGAGGCTCTGTTGGGGGGGTACAGGAGCTGCTTTGACAATGAGGATGCTCCAAGGCAAACCTTGATGGAAACCTCTTTTTAAATCCCGACCTCAACTAAAGACCCTGCTAGCGCTCATATTAGCAAACACCACACCTGGCAAACTATTAACAATTTTAGCTCATATTTTACCTGTTTTGCGCTAAAAATAAATATTATTTATAGTCTCACTCGCACACACGGTAAATAGAACTTGCTCACATTACAATTTTGTTTCCATTAGATAAAAAACATGACTAGGTCTCTAATAATAATAATAATAATAATAATAATGTCTCAAAATACTCGTATGTGTCTTATATACTATAATACATGCTACACATAATATACATAATACATACTATACATACATTATACATATAATATAATGTAATACAATATATATAATATATATAATATATGTATAAATATATATAAATATATGTATATAATAAGTTTGTTATTATATTATCATTATGTACTTATACTATTCTAATTGTAACAAAATTGATGTAATTTGTCTTAAATTTAATGAACAACTTTCTGAAACATGTGACTAAATATTACTAGCAAAAGTGTTTTTAATATTAGGAAGAGTACTTGGTTGAAGAAGCACAATAATAAATGCATAATAAAACGGCAACATGATAATCTTTGCCAATGCAGAATGTTTTCATCCGATGCCATGATACACAGGGTGTACCTAATGAAGTGTCCTGTAAGTACTACCATGAAAAACACAATATTGTTATTTACTATCCCATGACTGAGGGTGACTAATATATTTTGCCCTTCAAGGTCCCCCGCCTGGCCCAGCCGTGCCCCCTCCCCGCCCCCCAGCATCCATCCTCAGCATGACGTCCCTCGCTGATGTTGTAAACAAACACCGTCTTCTATTGTCATCCATTCCCATTGTCAGAGAGTGGAGATGACCTTTTTCTCTCCACTCGCTCTGCTTCTCTTTCTTCTGCCCCCCCCCTTCCCTCTGGCCCCCCCATCTCCTTTTCATCATCGATCCCAAGCTGTCGCCCCGCCACTCCCTCTCTTGTCTGCCCTCCCGCCCCCCTCCCTGGCCTGCTCTCTGCCTCTCCCCACCTGTTGAACAATTGTCTCGCTATTATCTTATGTCACTCCGTATTGGCCCCGCCTCTTTATCCCCCTGTCTCTGCCACGCCTTCTTCTCCACCTTCTTCTCCGCCTCCCTGGTATAAAAGTGGGAGAAGGAGCGAGGAAGAGCAAAGTGGCGAGCTCCTCTTTGGACTTTTTAGCCGTCATGCAAATGGAGAGAGGTGCCCCCATGTCTCTGTGGTGTGAGGAGGTGGAGGACGAGCGTCAGACGGAGGCGCCCGTCCAGACTCCGCTGCGGGCCGCCTGGGACCCGTCGGTGTCGGGGCATCGTGTCATCCAGCGGCTGCTTCACGTGGAGGAACGCTACACGCCCTCGCCGCTCTACATCAGCCTCATCCAGCAGGATCCACAACGCAGGGAGGAGCTGTCCAAGTGGACGCTGGAGGTACGTCCTCCCTTGTCCGCCCTAGCCCCCTCCCCCCAGGGTGTATCAACCTCCCTTTTCCACAGGTGTGCTGCGGTTGCGGCTGCAATGAGGCCGTCTTCCCCCTGTCTGTCTCGCTGATGGACCGCTTCCTGTCGGCCACCCTGACCCTGCCCGTGTCGCCGTACTGCCTGGCCGCCGCCTGCGTCCTCATCGCCTCCAAGCTGACAGAGTGCGACAACATCACCTCGGAGGCGCTCTGTGCTGCAGCGGAGTACCACTTCCTGCCCTCCAACCTGAGGGTGAGTCCAACATTATGCCGGAGTTCTTACACTACACTTTCCTTACTCAGCCACTTGTCGCCTGGTAGAATTCTCCACCTGTTGCCAGGCAGAACTCTGCCGGGCAGATCCACTAGGCCAGGACCAGGCATAGGGCAAAGGTTCGATTCCCAGCTAGGGTTGGAAGAAATGATTTCTTACATATAAGAATAGAAAGATTATTGATCTATTTATATGCATTTATGTTCATGCTCTGTATTAATTATACATGTGGGGCACTGCCCCTACTGCGGATTGACCAATGGCCCTCCATTATTGGCCCTTGAAAATACCCAAAAGTGTTGAGTATAAATGGGACTCTGAAGGACCCAAATCACAGTGGTGACGTTGCCTTGTCTCCACCAGGAAATGGAACGCGTCGTGCTCGCCACCCTACGCTGGGACACAGCCGCTGTCACCCCGCAGGACTTCCTCCCGCACTTCCTGGCCTTGGTGCAGGAGCGAAGCGAAGGCGGCGACTCCGAGCAGGAGAGGACCACCCTGCGGCGGCACAGCGACACGTTGGCGGCCATGTGCGTCTGCGACCCCCGCTTCCTGGGGGCGCCGCCCTCGCTGGTGGCCGCGGCGTCGCTCAACTGCGCCCTACGAGGTCTGAGCGGCAGGGGGCGCCCTCAGCGGTCCCTGATGAGTTTGAGGCTGGCGGAGCTGTGCCAGGCCGACCTGGTGAGTGCCCAGCAAGCCCAGCGATCCCTGCGAGTCCAGTGGTTGTTTTCTAGCGTGGCTTTCTGTGTGGACTTGCAGGTGGTGCTGCAGTACTACAGCCAGATGATCGAGTGCGCGCTCCAGCAGCGGCTGAGCAGCGGCCTGACGGGGGCTCCCGCTGAGAAGGGTGACAAGATGGAGGACGAAAGAGCCAGCACGCCCACCGACATGAGAGATATTGATTTCTGAACACAAACATCTTTTCACGTGGTTGAATTGCAAGTGTGGGTCAATCAAAAGTCTTCATCAGTCAAACTGATATAAATTATGACCTCAAAATAACATATTTTTATACTCTTAAACCATTACACGATTGTACTGTTAATTTATTTTTTTCATTATTTATTTACCAGACTTTTTAAAAACTCTGTGTTCTTTCTTTGTGCCATATTCGAGCTATTTTTATTAATTTTATTCTAGACTTATCTATGTTGCTTCTTGCTTATTTATACATTTTATTTATTATGATGTGCAATTATTTACTTTTAATGTTAATTTATTCCTTTACCTGCCATTCATATGAGTGTACTTAATAAACTAATTAAATGAAGAATTATATTTTTGGAAACAAATAAACACATTTGAGAACAATTTCTGCCCATGTTTCTGTTGCTGTGACTAACGCTGCATTCACGTGCTCCTCCAATGAAGACAATCTCATGAACATGGCAACGTTTCGCGTTGAAAAATAAACCGTTTGTTGTAATTAATTCAATCACTATATATATATCACAATTAGTAACATTAACATTACTATTGCATAGTAACATTAAGGTTAAAAACACTGAGCACCAACGGGAACCTCAACAGACGTTGGTAGTACCGATGCCCGTTATTTCCACAAGTCTTTGAATGCAGCATGTTGATGACGTCATCAGACCCGCCGTCGCACTTCCTGGATCAGGGCCCATACGTTGGAAACATGCACCTGCGGTAAGCCTGAATTAAAAGCATTTTTATCAATGTGGATTATCAGTTTCGCGATGTAAATGATCATTTTGAGCACATAATTGACCTGAAAGTGGAGCTACGCATTTAACGGGTTGCTATTTATGCCTTTTGTTTAGCTATAGCTAGCTAGCTAGCTAGCGAATCATGTCAAAGCCAAAAACAGTAAATAGGTTTACTTAGCTCATATTCCTACCCGAACTAGTTAAAATATTTCCTAAAGTCGTTTTAAGTTTTGAGTATCGTGTTCTTGTTGGAGTCAATAGCACGACTTGTACTCCTAAAATAAATGTCATATGACGAACTCCCTGGAGAAATATGATATTCTTGACTTCGAACGTTAATAGAATAAAAAAAAATAGAATAAAACCTGAAATTGCTTGGTTATACCTCCTCTGTTTTAATTCGGCGTGTTGTTTAATCGCCAGCTATCTACTACTGGTGTGTAAATTAGGTACACCTAACAATCATGTAATAGTCTACCAGGTTGCTATTGAAGTAAAAAGTAAGTAATATTATCGTTTCAAAGGCAGATTTTTTTGACTGACTCTCATGAAGTGTGTAATTGAAGTGTTGATTTTGGTATGCTGTTGAGACGCCTTGATTTCTCTTTTCTGACTTATAGGAGGATGGAGTTGGAAAGTGCGTCGCTGCTGCTTCTCCTCGTCTCTGCCGGGGTGTGGTCGGTGCCCATCGACCGCAACGAGGTCCACCCGGACGTCAAAGAGGACGGTCAAGAGGAGAGCATGGTTAGAATCTTTGTTGTCTTGAGCTCGTTTGTTGTTTGACACGTCTGACGTCACTGCAACACTAAACTCCAGGACACGGGTTTGTACTACGACCGATACCTCAGAGAAGTCATCGAGGTCTTGGAGACGGACCCTCACTTCCGAGAGAAGCTGCAGACGGCCAACACGGAGGACATTAAGGTAATCGCCGCCTGTTTCCCGTTTGACCACAGATGCTAACAATCTCCTCCTGGTAGAACGGCCGCCTGAGTAAAGAACTGGACTTGGTGAGCCACAACGTCAGGACTCGTCTGGATGAGCTGAAGCGGCAGGAAGTGTCTCGTCTGAGGATGCTGCTCAAGGCCAAACTGGACAGCACCAACACGCAGAGTGAGGCCAGCACGGAGATTCACTCTTTTCAGTGGAAACTGAGAAGATACTTAATACCTGTGTGTGTCTTGTAGGCCTGCAGATGGACCACGCCTCCCTGCTCAAACAATTTGAACATCTGGACCCACACAATCAGAACACGTTTGAGGCCAAAGACCTGGAGCTGCTCATCTCCACCGTAAGACCCGGCGGCCATGTTTTACCGGCACACACGAGCGAGGCACACCTTGTACTAACCTCGTGTCTCTAGGCCACCAAAGACCTGGAGAACTACGACGCCGAGAGACACGAAGAGTTCAAGCGTTACGAGATGCTGAAGGAGCATGAAAGGCGCGAGTACCTGAAGGGTCTGGACCAGGAGAAGAGGGAGAAAGAGGAGAAGCGAATGCAGGAGCTGAAGGAGAAACATCGCCAGCACCCCAAAGTCAACGCTCCCGTGGGTGGCCGTGCAGGTTACTTGCCGTAAACAGGAAGTGCATCGTGACATGTGTCTCTCTGCTTCCTGTCATCAGGGCAGTGTTGCTCAGCTGAGAGAAGTCTGGGAGGAAACGGATGGACTGGATCCCAAAGAGTTCAACCCCAAGACCTTCTTCAAACTTCACGGTGAGTGAGAGCTCCCGTCTCCTTCTCCTATCTTGTTCACTAGTCCACCGTGTGACCTCGCTCGCCCTCTGACCTCGTTAGACACCAACGAAGACGGCGTCTTAGATGAGCAGGAGCTGGAGGCTCTTTTCACCAAAGAGGTGAGAGGGCGTCTCTGTGCTGTGTCCACGCAGTTCTAGTTTGTTCACCATGAACCTCTCGCAGCTGGAGAAGGTCTATGACCCCAAGAACGAGGAGGACGACATGATGGAGATGGAGGAGGAGAGGCTGAGGATGAGGGAGCATATCATGAAGAACGTGAGACTTTTTTTTTTCTTATTTTTCTTGTGGACGTGCTATTAGGAATGGAATATTTTCCTCAAAGTTCTAGATGGCTAGAGCAATATGAATGTGCTTGTCTACAACAGCGAGATGACGCGCTCAGAAGACCTAAGAACCCAAAGAAGGATGCTTCCTTAATCTGTCTTTCTTCCCTGAAGGTGGACACCAACAAAGATCGACTTGTCAGCCTGGAGGAGTTCCTCAAGTCCACGGAGAAGAAGGAGTTTAATAATCCCAAAGAATGGGAGGTCAGTAACCACCTGACATTTCTACCGTATTTCCCACAGGACGGCAACCTGCCCGTCCAAAAATGTCCCATTTTTGAAAAACAGAATTAGGGTTCTGATACTCGGTAAATATTGCAACACTGATCCCTCCTGCCACGTTGTCTTCTTCCCTGTCAGAGCAGTTGTGTATGAGGTGTGTTATGATGCCCTCTACTGGACACAGTTGGAACCACCTCCATTCAGAAAGTCCTGTTCATAATCTGATTTATGCTGCTGGAGGCTTTGCCAACCTCACGTTACCATCATCTCCAGACGCTGGACGCCAAGCCCTTGTACACGGAGGAGGAGCTCCAGCGCTTTGAAGCTGAGCTCCGTGACAAAGAGGAGGAGTTGAAGAAGAGGGCGGAGACTCTGCGTCAGGAGCAGGAGCTGCTGAAGGAGCGAGGCAAAGCCCTGGAGGCCCAGAGGCGGGAGTACCAGCAGGTAACCACGCCTGACACAACCCCCTGTACTCGAACATTTTGTTCAATCGTGAGAAGACCTGACAATGTTTGTTATTCCAGGCCGTGATGGAGATGTCTCAGAGGCAGAAGGAGCAGCAGGTAGTTGATGGGCAGCCGCCTTCTGGACCTCACGGGGAACTGCAGTTCCAGCCTTCAAAAGCAGAAGATAAAGGTGCGCTTTGAGAGTGACGAAGGTGATGAACCTCCAGAGATGGGCTTGAGTGAGTTGTCTTCTTGTCTTTCTCAGCAGGAAAGGTTGCAGTTGAAGCTGAAGTGCAGAATCATCTACCTGCAGAACCACCGCAGAACCTGCCGACACACACTTGAACAGTCTCTCACACACACACACACACACACACACACTCAGACACACCGCTGCTCGTTGAGAAGGTCGATACGTTCTTTCATGTCAGACTCCAAACTCTCCCGACTCACTAAAGTATTCCCTCGTTTATCGTGGTTAATTGGTTCCATGTTTCCTGCGGCTCAACCAGTCAGCTGTGATAGGCTCCAGCATACCGGCACGACCCGAAAGAGGATAAGCGGCATAGGTTTTGCTAGCAAGCTAATTAGCTAGCCCTTCCAATTTACTTCTAACCCTAACCCTAATGCAATTTAAGGTCTATTTTTTGAGGAATAGTTGATAGTCAACAACGAAATGGAGTGTCGAGAACAAAAAATTGGCAACACCGGTTCCTCCTGCTATGTCTTCTTATTCTCTGGTATATCAAGTGTCTTATAACGTGTTGAAGGAGGAACATGTAGCACCATATAGGTTTGTGGCAGGCCGCCGGAATGAAGTGGATAAATAAATACAACACACACACACACAGACACACACACCTCGATGTGCACTGCTTCACAGAATGTTGCTAAGTGTTCTTTGCTGTGGTCCGTATGAGATTCAAGATTGCAGTTTTGGTTTTATTATTTTGGGGGGGAGGGTTGCTGTGAATTTAAATGTAAATAAATTGTTAATTTAATGTCCAAATTGTTTGTTTTTTTAATACATTGACATTGTCAGTAAGTCCAAAAAAAATCTACTGTGTGTGTGTGTTCGTGTATATATATATATATATATACGTATAGTATATATACACACATACACGTGTGTGTTGACATGTATTGTTTAACTGCCTTGCATGTGCTTGAGTTTTTCTTCCCTCAAAAACCAGTAGAACCCTTTTTAGAAGTAGAACTTCTCCACTGGGCCCGTCATCCTGTCACAGCCCCCCCGGGGGACCCTGGCTGCCCGAGATGCTCCTTGGCCGCCGCCCTTCAGGACATTCCTCTCATCCACTGACCCGCCCTGACCTCACATGGCCCCGCCCCTCCTGGTGTGCACGCAGCTGCCTCCTGTCCGTCACGTCCTCCAAATAAAGACGCCCGAGTAAGTAAGTAAGAAGCCAGGATGTAAGGTGGGTGTTGAAAATAATTGTTGAGATTCCGCTGTCACCATGATGCGTCATATGGAAAGAAAAGGTTTCGGAAGCTTTGGGAGGTGTCACTCAACTTTTTAAAAGGAGGCTACAACCCCATGACTATACTACATTGATTTGATATAAAAAAAAAAAAAAAATATATATATATATATATATATATCCCTCAGCATCGCCATCGATTAGCTCTGATTGGCTGAGAGGGATAATGGTGGGAAAAGGAAAAACATTTTATCTATTATTTTAGTTTTATTTACTTTACTTTTATTAATTTTATTATTACAATGTATTTCTATGTTAATGTTAACGCTTTCAACACCTTGCAGTTTTGTCTTTCGCACAACAGAGGGCGCTATTGTCTATTAAACCTAAGTTGAATGTAGTCATCCGAATTCAGCGATCAATTGCAGCGTAAAAACGCGACGGCGTTGGTGTCTGAACGTGATGAAAAGACGCCATTCGAGGCGGAGGGAAGGTGCTTTACGTCTCAAGGCGTCTTCCTGTGATGGAGATGCGGGAAGACGAATGACAGGAAGTGGTCAGGTGCACACAGACGTCAGCTGAAGGCGGAAGTATTGGCGGAGGTTTTCGAAGTAAGAGTGAAGCGTGGACGAGTTGTAGTGTAGTCTTTTATTTCAGGTTTGATGAACGACAATCCCTATACCACGATACAGAAGCTGTGTTAAATGTAAAGATGACAAGAAAATCACTTGTGATGCTTCAAAATTAACTGCTTAAAACTTAAATCTTGATCATTACATAAGACAATGGCGTCAACGAAAGTGCTTGATTGTTTGGCTGCTTGTGTTTCCAAACGTTCATTCAGGGTTCACGCGATCCTATTTGCTTTTATTGTGAAATCGCCTCCGGAAGTATCTCGCGCACAGGGCGGCCATCTTGATAGTTCAGGGTACCGTCGCTCCCATCGCGCAGGGAGGGGATGGAGCAGCCTGCTAACCGGGCTGGAACAGGACAACCTGCGGCCGCCGCCTCTACGACGCTCTGATGGACTGAGGCCGGCCTCGATGCACCTTGCCTTCCCATCCTCGCTCCACTATGAGTCGGGTAAGGAGACGCTCGGCCAGGCCCGGAAATCATCACCACTATCGTCATCATCATCATCATCATCATCGGTGTTTAGACCGTCCAGCTGTTTTTATGGGTGGGGGTGCTGTGTGAGATGAGGCGGAGGGAGTGGTGTCGTTGAGGGGTGTTGGAAGGAAACAGGCGTCGATGTAAAAAAAAAAAAAGGCTTTCCACCATGTTGAAATGTCTTAATTAGGCCTCGTGATGACGAAAGGATGATTGACACCTCCCACCTGCAAGTCTGGGAATGTTCCTACGTTCCCTGCACGAGACAACCACCCTCTTCCCACCCTGGCATCACCGGGATAAAATAAACCAAATATTTCATTACTTCATCATGACAACACCTTTTTTTCTTATGAGAGCGTGGACCCTCCATCCTGCCCCCCCCCCCCCCCAAAACCCCCCAGGCCTGCTGTTTAATGCCTTTCTGCTAAACGCTAACAAACATTCACTACGGCACACGCACACCATCATGGCTGCCAGACTGCAGCATCAGCGTGTGTTTAGATGTTTGTAATCTTTTCCTCTTTCTCACAGGTTCTTCTCTGGTCTCACTGAAGCCTGGGCCGGGGGTCAGGGGGCGTCCACCCCCATCTGCGCTTTTCCCTCTCTCACCCCTGCACCACCTCACCTGCACCCCACCCCTCCTCACCCCGGCCCCTCACCCAAGGACTCAACCAATCACACACCTGAGCTTCACATGACCAAACCTTAGAACCCCTCCCTCACACACATACACACACACACACACACACACACACACACACACACACACAGGCTTCAAGATGATGTGCGAGGTGATGCCCACCATCTCAGAGGATGGGCGCGGCGGCGCAGGAGGCGGCTCGTCCTCGCCGGCAGGAGGCGGCGCAGGAATGGGCGGCGGCATGGGAGGCATGGGGGGCTATGGCAGCAGGGACCCGCGTGGGGGCGGCGGAGGCGACGAAGGGGGCAGCACGGGCAACCTGGAGTCTCTGATGGTCAACATGCTGACGGAGAGGGAGAGGCTCCTGGAGAGCCTGAGAGAGACGCAGGACAGCCTGGGGACCGCCCACCTCCGCCTGCGGGAGCTGGGACACGAGAAGGAGTCCCTCCAGAGGCAGCTGTCCATCGCCCTCCCCCAGGTAGGACTACTCCAGTTCAGAGCTAGAATCTATCCATCTCATTCTACACTATATAATTTCAATCAAGTCTTTAGGCACACTGGAAGTGTAAAAAGAAGGGAAGCTGCTACAAATCCAAAGAAAAAATAAAATGATGCTAATTTTTGGCCCTTTTGTGGACTCCTATAGAGCAGCTACACATAATAACCCGCACAGGAAGTTTTCTAGATCTTTCTTTGCATTTCCAAATCGCTCTGTTTAAATGGATTCCACCCATGGCCCGCCTGTGGTTATGCCCACTCCGTTGTGATTGGTCACACTCCCGAGCACTGTGGAACACTTCCAGACCCCATTTGCTAATTTTGTTGAACCCTTTTGGAGAGCTACTGGTAGGAAACCCCTGACTTACTCAAAGAGTGGTAACCTCGGCACCGCTAAGGAGAAGCCGGGCGTGAGGGCAGTGCCTCCACCCAGCCTGCCTGAGGAGGAGCACTCATTGTCGGACACACTTTGTCAGAAACAATGCAGGTGAAGCCGGACGTGAGGGCACTGCATGTACAAAGCGCAGACAAACGTGGCACAACCAATGTGACTTGCAACCACTCAAGTTAGTCAAGATGGCGAGGAATGGGCATCTGTCTCTGTAGTCACCATTTGGGGCGTGTTGAGCGCAACATCCGGGTACTGACGCCGCACGGCGTTTAGCGGTACTTCTGTGTGAACTTATGCACCCAAAGGACTTAAGCATATGTAAGTATGCAAGTGCACCAAATGAACAAAATGAAAGGTTTGGACTGGAGGGGTGTGAGAAACGTTAGGCCAGATTGGACGTCTTTTTGAGACGCGCAGTGGCAAACCTAGCGGCTGTTATAGATTCTACGAGGGACGGGTTCATGGAGTTCGTCTGTGTGTTGCCAAGAGAGAGAAGGAACAGAGTGTGGAATAAAAAAAAGCCAAACCAAAGAAGCACGGCGAGTGAGAGAGGACATAATGATGAGCATACTGCTGCATGTTGGAATCAGGTGATGCAAACTAGAGGGAGAAGATTCTAGAACGTGTGATGCACTTCACACCATCCTGTTCCTTGAACTCAGCCCAAAACTCTCTCAGAATCCTTTTGGGCTCAGAACACGCCATCTGCACACTCGGCCATCTTGTCAAACAAGCGTCCTCGCAGCCCAGTCGGCGTACCGCGTTCTGCCTGGACAGCGCAATAGGTGGCGCTGTTTGCCTCTTAAATAGATTTTCCTGGCTAGTGAGCCTAAGCATTGTTTCCATGACTTCTGTGCAGGTCAGGCGTTTCAAGAAGTTCTTTTTTGTGTTGATGACACATAAAAATGAAAACACCCCCCCCCCTTTGTTGTTGAAGTGTTGCTGTGGATACCGCATAGCTACACCAGAGGCAATTACATGTAATTGCACAATTTGACAAGCGCTCTCTGTCAGTTGGCCTCATGCCCATCATGGCGGCGCTCTGCTAACCTACAGGGAAACACATTTTCTGGGTTATTACACAACAAAGATCATTTTAGATGCCACATAATCATAGTGTTGGACTTCATGATGGCGGCCATGTTTAAGGAGGGCTGGTCGGTTTGCTGCATGGTCTGTTGTCTTCTTCCTGTTTGCTCTAGAGGTCTTATGGAAAGTGACACACCGCATATTCAGTATTTACAAATCACATTTTTTCCTCTGAAAATAGCCTTTTTTCTGGCTATCATCAGGCAAAAATAGGCATATTTAAGCAAATGTTATGTATTTTTGCCTGCATAATATATACATATATATATTCGGGCAAATATAAGGCATTCAGGAGACTCATTCTAAAACGCGATACTGTATGTAGTATTCTACACTGGTCACTAGGTGTCAGTAATGTTAATGTAATGTTCAGTGAGACACAAATTTGGAGTGGCCAATTAACCTAGCATGTTTTTGGAATGTGGGAGGAAACCGGAGTACCCGGAGAAAACCCACGCATGCACGGGGAGAACATGCAAACTCCACACAGAGATACCCGAGGGTGGAATCGAAATCTGGTCCGAACTGTGTGGCCTATCCACTCGTGCAGCCACGAATCTTATTCATTCTTTATTATTATGCGTGCTACATTGGGTAGTTTGAGAGTAAAGGTGACAATAGGGGTGTTATTTCTGGAAGTCTTTAGTAATGTTAATAAGCATATTTAGAAGGTTGGAAATAGGAAAATCCATAAATAAGGAATCATTGTTTGTGGAAATTCACTTTTAATTCAATTCAATTCACCACGGTTGGCTCTGGAGCCAATTAACTGCTGGAATATTGGAGGGGGGGTGCATGAAAATTCTAAATTTGATGGGCATCTCAATTACTCATGTGTTTGTTTTGAGGAACATCAGGAGGTGATGCTGAAGCTATAGAGTCGGTAACAGTGCCCTCTTGTGGCCCTGCAGGAGTTTGCCGTGCTCACCAAAGAGTTGAACCTGTGCAGGGAGCAGCTGCTGGAGCGCGAGGAGGAGATCGCCGAGCTGAAGGCCGAGCGCAACAACACACGAGTCAGTAGACTTCCTGATTCCACGTCCGATATAAGGTCCTTTTGCTAACTGACCTTCGTGTTCTTCCAGCTGCTGCTGGAGCACCTGGAGTGCCTGGTGTCTCGTCACGAGCGCAGCCTGAGGATGACGGTGGTGAAGAGGCAGGCCCAGTCCCCAGCGGGGGTCTCCAGCGAGGTGGAGGTCCTCAAGGCCCTGAAGTCCCTCTTTGAGCACCACAAAGCTCTGGACGAGAAGGTCCGGGAGCGACTGCGCGTGGCGCTGGAGCGCGTGGCGGTGCTGGAGGACGAGCTGCAGTCGTCCTCGCAGGAAGTCCGTTGAGCAAATATCACAGCGGCCCCCCCTCCCTCCACTCATGACGCCCACTCTTGATGTTGTAGGTTTTGTCCCTGCGAGAGCAAATCAAGCGGCGACAGCAAGGACTCGACAAGGAGGTTGTTTAAGCCACACGAGCAACATATTAGATTTGCATATTTCAATATTTAACCTGATGAATGTCAACGCAGCGGCTGCCCAACGGCCCCTCCTCCATCCTGGATGACGGCGAGATCGACCGGCAGCGGGAGGGCGAGATAGAGCGCCAGAGATCGGAGCTGGGCCAGCTGAAGGAGAGACTGGCGCTCATGTGCAGACAGGTACCAGGGGATGGTCACGCCTGGGCAGGGGGGGCGCCGCCCCTCCAGCACAGAGGTGACCTGACCCACGCCCTCTCACTTCCTGTAAGGTGGGCGAGATCGAGGAGCAGCTGACGTCCGCCAGGAGGGAGTTGGCCCGGTCGGAGGAGGCCAACCAGAAACTCCAACGTGATGTGAAGGAGGTGAGACTAGATCAGGGGGATCCAAACTGCGGCACAGGGGCCATTTGTGGGTCACGCTTTTGTTATTTGTTTTGCTATTTGTTATTTTGTTATTGACTTGAAAACAAGCTCAACATCATCTAAACATATTTATGTTTAAATTAAACATCAGCAAGAGAACGAAGGAAAACTGGAGTCCATATGGAACAGTCCATATCTCCAAAAATGGCACCTGCAAACCAAAACGGCCTACGACTTATCGTCTTACTGTACAGGCTCTTGGACAGGAAATGCAAAAATTAAAAATCATCAATCAAAGACGTGCCGGGCCTGGTTAACATAATGCTTGATGACCACACCATACAGGGGGGGCCTGGTGGCTAACACACCCCCTCTGATGTGTTGGGTCTGCAAGCTGCCATGGCCGCCTTGGAGGTTACCATAGTTACCAGGGTTAGGTACCAAAAATAGTACTTTGATAGTCACAGACCCAATTCCGCCAATGCGACCAAGCACCGCCACAGGTAAAATCAAAAGGTGCCATCTTTTGTCACCAAAACGCCAGGAGCGTTGTGGCACCGCCCCCAACTCCTAACAATCTTCAATTCCCAAAGCAAGAAGGCAAAGCCAGAAGCTGAAATAAGTCCGATTTTTTTTTACCCTTTTAATGAATGAAATCGGTCATGAAATCCCAGGTGTGTATTTCATACACACAAAAGTACTGTAGAGTACTGGTTCCCGGGTACCCGTCATCGGTACCGCATCAGTTCAAATGTGAAAGTACCCATCCCCAGTAGATACTTGGTAAACACAAATAAATGAAAGTAAAACAAATGGCTGTCCATCGTCCCATTAATGGTCGGCCCATCGGGAAAACTCCCCAAACTCCCGATGGCGAGTCCGCCCCTGGCTCTCCTCATCATTTGTCTTCTCCCCAGGCGCTGTGTCAAAGAGAGGACATGGAGGAGAGAATTACCACACTAGAGCGTAGGTATGTGTGTATTTTTCCCTCCACAACACGCCTGGACTCCCCACCCGCCCCGCCCTGCCCATCTGACGTTGTTTTGCCGCTTGCAGGTACCTCAGCGCCCAGCGGGAGGCGACGTCTCTCCATGACATCAAAGACAAGCTGGAGAACGAGTTGGCCAGCAAAGAGTCTCTCTACAGACAGGTGTGGGGGGGGGTATCCCTAACAACATTCCTGCTAGCGCATCTGGCAACACGCCGCTGTCCCTCTGCAGAGTGAGGAGAAGAACCGGCAGCTTCAGGAGCGTCTGGACGACGCCAAGCAGAAACTGCAGCAAACTCTGCAACGAGCCGAGACGCTGCCTGAGATCGAAGCTCAGCTGGCTCAGCGAGTGGCAGCCCTCAACAAGGTGTGTGGCGGGCGTGATTGGCGCGTTAGTGATTAGCGCCTTAGGCTGGCCACAATAAAAGGCCACTCCAAAAGGTCTTTGAGGTGAGCTGAGCAAAAACAAGTGTTGTTTCTGTCGAGTGTATGTCAACTGCCGGTCTAGTAAAGCCCGACACGTCAGGAACCGTACGCCGAACGAGCGACGGAGCGAAATGCTCCTCTGCTCACCTCCAGCATTTCTGGAAGCTTTTGACTGATGCCAAAATAAAAGCGCATTCATTATCCTGCCAGCTGCTGCCAAACATCTTAAACGTCCCCAATTAGCGCCTACGTGTCGAGGCAAGATGGAGGGGTGAGAGCGAGGCCGCTCGTTGCCTGTGACGCATGCTAGGTCCGCTAACTCCTAGTCCTTCCGACACTCAGGCCGAGGAGCGCCACGGCAACTTTGAGGAGCGCCTGCGACAGATGGAGGCGCAACTGGAGGAGAAGAACCAAGAGCTGCAGCGAGTGAGTCACGCTTTGCTTCTCCACCCCCCCCCCACTCCCGGCCCTCCTTCTTACCGCCACCCCCTCACGGCGCCCCGAGTGGGGCTGCGTGCGAGCCGCACAAAGGCTGGCTAATTTTCTAAAGCAAAAGATCAGAATCTTGATGTCAAACAGAAGACTTGTTATGAAATCTCCTCCCACTCTGCCCCCCCCCCCACCCCACCTCGTCACTCTTTCATCCTGTTTCCATCCCGCCCCACCTCCCCAGGCGAGGCAACGGGAAAGGATGAACGACGAACACAACAAGCGTCTCTCCGACACAGTGGACAAGCTGCTGTCCGAGTCCAACGAGAGGCTGCAGTTGCACCTGAAGGAGCGGATGGCCGCCCTGGAGGAGAAGGTGAGCCCCCACCCTCCCTGTTTGGCCTGCAGGGAAAAAAAAACTCCTTAGGCCACGCCCTCCCTCATTCCACAAATGAGGGATATGAGCAGATGCTGTCATCCAGTATGAATAAATACTAATAAATAGTCACTTGACTCATGCCCCCCCCACGTCTTCTAGAACGCCCTTTCTGAGGAGCTGTCCAACATGAAGAAACTTCAGGATGATCTCCTCACCAACAAGGTGAGGCGTCACACCCTCATTGGACTCCTGCCGGTTATGTTGTTCCGGTTTTCACTGACTCTGTGCCCCCCGCCCGCCCCCCTCCCAGGACCAGCTCATAGCGGAGCTGGAGCGTCTTCAGCTGGAGTTGGACCAACTGAGAGCCAGGCCCGGCGGCTCGTATTCCAGGTGGGGCCCCTCCACACCTCGTCAAACGTGACAAAGTGATGTATTGTCAAGTTGAATGAACACCTGATCTGCAGCTCCTTCCCACAGCCACTCCCACCCCCACCCCCACCCCCACCCATGCCGTTTGTGTGCGCGTCGTGCGTCATACGCTGCATGACCTCATTCCTTCCTGCGGGCACAACCAACCCTCCCATTTTATCCTTATCTCTCCAGTCGATCCCTGCCTGGCAGCGCTCTGGAGTTGCGGTATTCCCATGGGGGCGGGTCCCTCCCGGCGGGCTCCACCACTCACCTGGATGCCTTCGGTAACACCTCCCTCGGGGGCGGAGTCAGGCGCAGCCACCGTGCGCGTTGGAGCTCCGTGCGAGAGGATGCCACCAAGGTAAAATTAAGACGGCATAAAATGGCACAAACCAGCAGGAGGTCAGAGAACAATAAGTCCAACCTCGCTCACTGTGCAACAAAAATAACACAAGAAACACAGACACCCCCACACTGACTATGCCAGGATCGAAATAAACGTTCCACGCTAGTGTCAACATGGCTGAAAGACTAAAGACTATGTTGGTCTGATCTCTACTGCAGTATACAGACTGGGAGACGGGGGCCCTGCTGGGGGCCGGCTACGAGCACGGCGTGGACGTGGGCTGCTCCGATGACGAGGACGACGGCGAGCATCGCTTCGGCTCCGAGCTGCTGTCCCCCAGCGGACAGACGGACGTGCAGACGCTGGCCATCATGCTGCAGGAACAGCTGGAGGCCATCAACAAGGAGATCAAGTAAGACATGTTTGGGGTCCCCCCTCGCATGCTACATGCTACATGCTAAATGAAGCTACCAGCTGCAGGGACTTTTTTCCTCCTCCTACAACCCAGGCTGATCCAGGAGGAGAAGGAGAACACAGAGCTTCGTGCCGAGGAGATCGAGAGCCGGGTCAGCAGCGTGGCTCTGGACAGTCCACCCATGCCGCCGTCCTCCCTGGGGAGGGATGGCACCGGGCGGGGCTTCATCCCCTCCTCCATCACCTCCTCCACGCTGGCCTCTCCCTCTCCCCCCAGCTCGGGACACTCCACCCCTCGCCTTCCTCACTCGCCGGCCCGTGAGAATGACAGACAGGTGCACGAGGGACCTCTTCCTTCATTAGAAGATCCAAAGATGTCCACTGGGACATTCGTCATCCTCCACTATTCATTTCTGGTTCCTCTGAAATGTTTTTAGAACAACAAAGACGATGATCGCTCCCTCGCCCTCCTCGACTCCACGCCCCCTCCCACGCCGCGGGCGCTGCGCCTGGACAGGATGACCCTCACCCACCCGGGGGCCATGCTGGATGACCCCCGCGAGTTCCGCAGGTGAGGCGGGTTCCGAGGTCCAAAGACCCGAAGGCATCCGCTGACTGACTTGCTCGCGCTTCCTCCAGTCTGTCAGCAGATGGCGGCAGCACCAACAGCAGCCAGGACTCCCTGCACAAGTCCAGCAAGAAGAAGAGCATCAAGTCTTCCATCGGGCGACTTTTTTGGAAGAAGGAGAAGGGCAGGATGGGCCAACCCGGGCGGGATGGCTCGTCTTCTCTTGGTAAGCAACATAAGTATTGGGACAGTCTTTTTGCCATTATTCCCGTGTCTCCACTAGCTTTAATGATAAAAGTCAAACATATTGAAGTGGATCTCCACATATTACCATTCAGCACCATTCAGCAACTTTTGTCAAAAATCATTTTTATCTTTTTTCCCTCCCAAAGTAGGTCATTTTATGTGACAATGCATATAAAAAGTACATACATAAACATACCACTACTAGAAAGTACACAATTGTACATGTTTGTCTTTTTGCTTCACTGACAATGTCAAGTGCTGAGATTTCGCACTTTGTTTGGCGGCCCTTGAACACACCATAGTGGCTGCTGAGAAGCAAATGTGAAACCTAAACATAACTTTCTCAGATGTTGCCACAGCTTAATAAATACGCTAAATAGAAGACAAAGTGCAGTGTTGTGTGACAGGGCCGCACAGTGGTTGAGCGGTTATCAAGTTGGCCACACAGTCAGGAGATGGGAAAGACCTGGGTTCCTTCCGGGTACTCCACTTGAACATCAGGCTATTAGAGAGGGAGGAGTCCATATTAGACATACATATTTATGGACACTAATCAATTTGTTCGTTGCTTGAAATGGAGCTCGTGTAACAGGATGTAGTTAAGTTGAGCTTCCTGTGCATCCCCCAGCATCAACACCCTCTGAAGACCTGGCCTCTGGAGACGCCATGGCGATGAACAAGACCGGCACTCTCGGTCCGGCAGACAAAGACCGTCGCAGCAAGAAAAAGTACGTTGCTTCGCATTCCCGATGATTTACCGGAATAAAACGACAAGCGCTCCTTTCCAGGCACGAGCTCTTGGAAGAAGCGTGTCGCCAAGGACTCCCCTTCGCGTCCTGGGATGGACCCACCGTGGTGTCCTGGCTGGAGGTACGTCTTCAAGTCTTCTTCAAGTCCCCGTTTAGCCCCCCAACCCCACCGAACCTGTCGCTGACCCCCCTTCTAGCTGTGGGTGGGCATGCCGGCCTGGTACGTGGCGGCCTGCCGGGCCAACGTGAAGAGCGGCGCCATCATGGCCAACCTGTCCGATACGGAGATTCAGCGGGAGATCGGCATCAGCAACCCGCTGCACCGCCTCAAATTGCGACTGGCCATCCAGGAGATGGTGTCCCTCACCAGCCCGTCCGCCCCCGCCAGCACCCGCTCTGTGAGACGTCTGCTTTCTTTGTTACGCCGCTACGCCTTTAAAGACGCCGCCAAACCTAAAGCAGCTGCTATGAAAGCTAGAAAACATGGGAATTTCGCAGAAAAAATAATATAGAAATATGATTCCCAATATAATGCAATAAATGTCAACATCATTCCCGCTTTTTTTCCTCATCCAGAGAGTTGGAGTGAATTCATTTTCACTTCATCCTGGGAACGCAACATCAAACTAGACGTTGAAATGTGGGCGGGTAAATAATCTCAACTCACCGTGTTGTTTTTGCATCCGCAGTCGACCAGTAACGTTTGGATGACCCACGCCGAGATGGAGTCCTTGAACGCAGCAACCAAGCCTCCGGTTGGTGTCATCCTGTCTGTCGTCATTTTTTGTTTTATTGTATTTTTTTTAAAAAGAAGCAAGTTGATGAATGTCCCTCCTCCTCCTCCTCCTCTTCTTCTTCTGTGTGTGCGTGCGCGTGCGTGGGCCTTCTTCCTGTCCGACTTCTCCCTGTGGTTGCCGTTTCACTGTGAAGTGCTTCCAGCTAATTGCCCGTTCACTAACACACTCTTCCTCCCTTTGTCCTCTGTGGTTCCTCGCTCCTCTGCTTGGCCTCCATCGCCACACGCCCCCCCTCGCCACCTCGCTCTCTTTCTGTCCGCCGCCTCTCTTCCCACCGCCGTTCAGGAGCTGAAGGAGTTCAGCTGGGATCAGGTGAGGGACCCGCACCGGCGCCTAGCGTCTCTGCAGGCCGACCGCTGGACCTCCATCTTGACCGGCTTTTTTCCCACCCTTTCAGATCCTGGCGTACGGCGACATGAATCACGAGTGGGTGGGCAACGACTGGCTGCCCAGCCTCGGCCTGCCGCAGTATCGCAGCTACTTCATGGAGTCGCTGGTGGACGCCCGCATGTTGGACCACCTGACCAAGAAGGAGCTGAGAGGACAGCTGAAGATGGTGGACAGCTTCCACAGGTGACTTACGAGGCGGGCGTGCTGCATGGCGGGCGGGCGTGCTGCATGGCGGGCGAGCGTGCGGGCGGGCGGGTATCCAAGCTCATCCTGTGGGCCTCTCGCCTCTCGCAGGGTCAGCTTGCATTACGGCATCATGTGTCTCAAGCGCCTCAACTACGATCGCAAGGAGCTGGAGCGCAGGAGGGAGGAGAGTGTCCACCTGAACAAAGGTGAGCGAGGTTGCTGGGCTGAATCCCGTCTGCCTCGTCATGCTGTGTCATTGTCTCCCATGGAAGCATAATGAAGAGCCAACACACAAATAAGCAGCCAAAGCAGCGCTTCGCTCGCTTTATGGTTATATATATTTTACTTTTTTTACTTTTATTTAGTTAAGATTGGTGATTTATTTTATTGTCCAGATGGAGACTTTGTTTTAACAATTGAAAAAATGGACTGCCACAGATACATCACCCATCCACACTCAAACACCGAGCCCCCACAGATAGATCGCAGTCCTGTGTGAACGCTGCATACTTGAGGACCCGCCTCTCCTTTTTCCCATTTGCCAAACCCTTTGATTGTAACTTAATAACATCAATTAAAAGCAATTAAAGTGACTGTGCTGGAATGGCTGGAAGTCATTTTGCTCGACGTTTAAAGCCACAGCTTGGTGTGGAATGTGGCGGCTTAACGAGGACGCCAATGAACATCCACGTATACGTTTCCATCCTCTTGCATCATTTAGTCCCGCCTCCGCCATGGTTATGATTGTTGTACCTAATGAAGTGGCTGCCCCTCGCCCCCCTCCTCTTCCAGATGTGATGGTGTGGTCCAACGAGCGGGTCATGTGCTGGGTGCAGACCATCGGCCTGAAGGAGTACGCCGACAACCTACGTGAGAGCGGCGTTCACGGCGCCCTGCTGGCTCTGGACGACACCTTCGACTACACGGACCTGGCCCTGCTGCTGCAGATCCCCAATCAGAACACGCAGGTACCGAGTAGACCCCGAGTAATCTATTACTCTCTAACGTGTCCCGTGTGGTCAGAGATGATGCCCATGGCCTCTTGCCTGCAGGCCCGCCAGCTCCTGGAGCAGGAGTACAACTCCCTCATCTCCTTGGGGACGGAGAGACGGCCTGATGAGGTCAGCGCCGTTGTCCAGCTAGCTGAAGACTTGTAGATGCCACCATTTGACCGTCTCTGTCCGACCTGCAGGACGGAACCAAGACCTTCACACGCTCGCCTTCCTGGAGGAAGATGTTCCGAGAGAAGGACCTGCGAGGCGTGACCTCCGACTCTGCCGAGACCCTGCCTGCTAACTTCCGTGCCTCCGCCATCGCCACGCCCTCCGTCACCCTCAGGAAGGTTCAGAGTGACGGTGAGTGGGAACTTTGACACCTCTCATGACCGACCCTTTGTGACTCACGGAGCGGGAATGACAAGAATCAGGCCTAAAGGTCCGAGAAGATCAGAAACTAGTCTCTCGGTACATTGTCTTCCTCCAACTTTCATTCTTGTTAGCTTAGCACTAAGGTAGCTACTTAGTGGAAGTACGTTTGACTGGAGTTTTTTCCTGAAGTTGTTACGCCGTGGTTGGGAAGTTTCAACTCTCCCAGTCGGCGCTTTTGAGATCTGACCTCAAAGCATTCCAAGCAAGTCAGACGTAAACAAAACACACGGCCACTCAAAATGCTAGCAAAGAAACAATCCCAGTCTCTGCAGTTCTCCCTCTAGTCCCGAGTAGTTTACTGTTCCTGATCGGATGTCACAAACTTCCCAGTTTATGTACTGGAATGCAGCTGAACAGCTGCTGTCGTGTAGACACGGTAAGGTGAAGTTCACCTCGCCATACAATGTATGTTCCTCACAGCGTGTTGGAACGTGTCCGCTCCAGTCCACGCACTCGGGGGCGCTTTCTGGACCACGGCGAGCGACACCGGTCTCGCATCTTTCATTCTTCATCAGTCAGACTTCCTTCTAATCTAGTCATCAAAGAGAAATGTTCAGTTCCTCGCCGTCTCGTTTTTGTCAGGGGAAAAAAGCGTTAATCAATAAAATGAAAACAACCCGGATTTAGCTAACCCAACTCATTCGAAACGCCGGACCAAAATCCCTGACCAGCTGCCCAGCTTCAATGCCAGACGACAACATTGTTGCGTAAGAGAGCGGCCATGTTTGCTCGTTTCCGTGCTAGCCGTCCATTATCCCGCCGGTGGAATTTCTCGCTTCCTCGCTGAGAGGAAGTGTCAATGACAGGGAGCGGCGGCCCCAAAGTACAGAGGACTTTTTATCCGCAATTCCAGCGGAATGTCAGTGGTGTTTGGAGTAATAGCTCCGTGGTCTGTCCCCCCCCCCCCCCCCCTCCCCCTTTCCACAGCCAACTCTGCTGCCCGGGGTGAGTCCGCCTCCGTGAGGACGTACTCCTGCTGAGGTGAGAGCCGCCCACCTGCTCGTTAGTTAGCACGGCGATGTGATGTCGTTGTTGACGCGCTGTTTGTCTCCTCAGGGTGCCGACCGCACCGAGACCCTCGGAAGGAGCATCCCACACCTCAAGTCTGCAATAACACGCGTGTGGACGGGAAGGAGAGGAACGTCGACGTGTCCTCACAGCGGGAAGGTACCTGAGCTGCAACACCCGTCTCCATTTCTTAAACTAAACACGTCTTTTGTGCCGCAAACAAGAAGAGGACATTAGCGCTCGTAAATGAGTCACAACGGCAAAGGACACCGCCGCGGGCCGCTGAGGCTCCATTGTGGGCTTCTGTTGGTGGGGGGAGGGAGGGAGGGGGGGTGTCTGAGTGTCCCCAATTGACGCGGGCAGTAAAACATGGCCGACACTGAGCCTCAAACCACATCACAGGGACGCTCTTCATCCTTTTGTCTTGTGCCACCTTGAAAGGCGATAGGCCAGGAAGCTCTTTTCACGGCAGACCATAATAATACACATCAAACGCTTCACCGGGAGGGGGGCGGGGGCAGCCAGGTCACACAGGCATCGGGTTCAACTGTTTTGTGGCGTGGAAGTAAAGTATGCGGACATTTCGGACAATTTATGCTTCCAACGTTGGCCTTCCCGGTGCACAAAACCAGAGCCATGAAGGCGTGCTCGGAGGAGTTTGGTGTGGAAGAACAGCCTGTGGCCTCCCATTTATATTTCATCCAAACAGGTAGCAGGTGGGGTTTTTTTGGGGGGGGAGGCAAGGGTGAAAGCGGACACTTCTTTAGGGAATACGAGGATGCATGAGGAGAGATGAATGATGGGAGGGGACACATGCACACACATGACGATGATGATGATGATGAAGACGATGACGGTGTTTACGATGCATGTCTTAAATGAAAACCACAATGAACTTTCTCTTTGTTTGTCGGTGGTGAAGATAATGAAAAATATATCTGTAAGATACATCTATGGGGGGGTGGGTGGGGGGGGGGGGTCAATTTGTAAAATGTGTGAAATTTTTTTCAGTTGTATTTTTGATTTTTTTACGATGACTAATTTATTTTCTTTAGGTATGTATCGGATAACGTACGTCCCGTCCCCTCTCGACGCAAACGTTCATTCCGGTTCCGCCGCCTGTGTGTGTGTGTGTGTGTGTGTGTGCGTGTGCGTGCGTTTTGACAACACATTGTGCAATGATGATTTCACAGGTTTCCATCATTCAAGTGGTCGTTATACAAACTGAAGATATCCTATGGAAAATGAACAAATACAATGAAAATGGTGATGTAAAAAAAAAAAAAAGAATGAATAAATGAAGCGATCCCCGTGGATCCGCTCATCATCTCCGACTTGCTCGCACTTGGCCGTACCTTCATCTAGTATTTGTGGCGGCCGCACCGCAAATACATGTGGCGCTCCCTGTCGTAACACGCCTCAGACGCACCTGCTCTGCCAGAGAAGAAGAAGAAGATGTAGCAGGAGGGATCATATGTAGTAACTCACAACCTTTTTCCAGCCGGAGTCACATCGTGAAAACCAAAAGATGCAACTTTGATATTTTCTAAAGCAACACATCGATATGATTCTATATATTACAAGAAAAAAAATACATATCAGGTTTGTGGAAAAGCCAATTATTAACTTTTTTCCACATTTTTGTTGTTGTTCCAAATATTTAAACCTTCTCTGAAGAAATATTTCTCCTTGTAATATTCTGACTTTATTGACACAATATTTGGACTAACCATATTCTAACTTTTTGACACCTTAATATTCCAAAAATGAATTTTTTTTGTTATGACAAAAAATTATTCAAATATAATAGTTCAAATATTAAAGAAAAAAATCTTAATAAAATAAAAATAAATTAATATTAAAGTATTATAAAGAAAAAAATATTATAGAAAAATATTAAAGAAAAATAATTTTTCTTTAATATTTGAACTTTGTTACTAAAACAACCTTATTTTTATTTTTCTGTTAATATTTTCACTTTATTCTTGTAAAATTACTGCAGATTTTTCCATTTTAAGTTAAGTTGCAGCAATCAAGGAAGTGCTACGTACAAAGATCCTTTATTCGCACGCTCGGCAGGATGCTCAAATTTGCCGGCGTTAACATTCCCGACCGCATCGCAATCCTGGAATCTAAAAACACGGCTCCCATCTACAACCTTCCTGGAGCACTACCGGGGAGCCTCAGTAGGAGGCGCCACTCCTCTATAAATACACAAGCGTACGTACACGTGTACCGGGGTCTTATTGTACCGAGGAATATATTAATATCATGCTTACTAATAATTTAGATGATGAAAGATACAAAAAAATAGTCTGAGGTCTTTTGAGGTTTTTGTTTCTTTAGCCCCGCCCCCTCCTGGCCAAGACCTCCCTCCCCAGTATCTGATTGGCTCTGGACAGCAGCACGCACACGCAGGACGAGTTGATGCGGATCCACCTCCATCCCGTCCTGTTGTTGGCGTCCTTGGTGAGCGCCCGCACGAAGGACTGCTTGGCCTTGCACTCGCTCACCCACTGTTTCTTGTCCACGCCCAAGCAGCCGGCACCGGCCACGCCCGTGGGCTTAGAGGCCGGCCCCTTGGAGGCCGGCGGGCGCCCGGCGGGGCTCTGCTGCTCGGCCTGGCGGCACCGCGTCTCGTAGAAGTACTGCTTGATGGGCCCCGTCTGGGTCTGGATCTCCTGCAAGATGGTGACCGTCTGGCCGTGTGAGTCGATGGCGGTCTTCTTGTCGGTGACCCACACGCTCTCCGACTCGCACACGGACTTCTCTCCGCGCCGCCTGTCAATCAAATGCGAGCGCTTGTCCCTCCTGACGGGGCGGGCCGCGTCGGACGCCAATCCCGACGCGTTAGCCCAACCCGAGCTTCTGTCCGTCGCTCGATCCCCGTGACCCTCCGTGCGTCGGTCCAGGTCCTCCGGCTCGGCCGTGTCCTCCTCCAGCAGGCCGGTCTCCAGCATGAGGAGCAGGGGGGGGTGTGCGGGGGGCGACCCCGAGGCCGAGAAGAGGACTCGCGGGTGCGCGTCCAGAAACATGTCGTCCCCTTCCAGGATGGTGTCCAGTGCAGTTCCAGGCCCCGCCTCCAGGGCGCCCCCAACCGGGGGCATCGACGTGGTCCCTCTCGTTGAGGGAATGGTCGGCTCTGCTCGTGTGGAACTCCTCGGAACTGCAGCAGGACTCTCGCCTATTTGGGTTTCTAACACAGAAACCTGCGTGGGTCTTAAGTCCCGGAAACCGTCCACGAGACCGAGGCGGTCCTGTCGGCTGCTGCGTTCTGCTGTGAAGTTCCCGGGGAGCGATTTCCTCTCGGGAACGTCCAAACCGACGCTGCTGTCAGGTGAGAAGGTCCGGACCAAAGCCGTGAGGTTCTTCAGGTGTTCCTGGCCGAGGGTGGCGGCCATCTTGTCGTCGTCGTAGTCCTTTCGCGGGGCATTTCCTTGGAAGTCGTCGTCCGCTTGGTGACGGCGCTCGCGGCGCTCTCTGAAGCCGGGCTCCACGCTGGCGGCAGCGGCGGCGCTCCTGGACACGGGCTTGTGAGGGAAGGGCAGAGCCGAGGCGATCACCATGGCAACCAGGGGAAGCCAGTGCATCACTCCCAAGACGTATCAGCTGGGAAGCCAAAGAGAGAGAGTGAGACGGCGTTACTTTTCGCTAGCTTGATGGCGTTTGAGCTAAGTGGCACAATTACCGAGTCAAAAGGAGTTTTTACTGGCGGCCTGCACTTTATGAGCTCTAACCGCTCCAGCATGGCCTAAAAGTCTTGGCAAGACCTGTGGAAAAACTCTACCAAGCTGCGCTGCGAGGTCGCCCTCCGCTTCCTCGAGGAGGAAGATGGAACGCACGCACACACACGTCGTCTGAAGGCTTGACCTTCAAAAGCGAGACATCTTGGAATGCGCTCGTGTACGAAACGTTCCACATGGAAGCTAACGCCACCAAAGGGCCTGCAATCGCTGCTTTTACCAGGATTCTTCCATCTTCATGCGGGAATTTATGGCATCGATGCAAGCGTCCACCCCCCCCCCCCCCCGCCCCCCGCCCAACAGTCATTAGGTACGCCCGCCTGTCATCGTCTTCCATCAAGCAAGAAGTTATCTGTTGATAAAACGATGCTACACGTTTTTGTGTGTTTAGAAGCACCAATAGCAACTCTGGGCTGGAAGCCTCCTCCTCTAATAAACGCCCTGCCTCAAATAATATCAGGTACGTCATCCACCCCCCCCCCCCCCCTTGCAAAAACAATATCAGGTGCTGCCAGTAGATGGCGCCTATTACTTTCCTGCAGGGTGTCAAGTGTCACAAAGACCAGCATGCTAAAACCCAAAGACTGGAGGCCATGCTAATGGTAATGGTAATGGTAAAGATGGTGGTCAAGGTAAAGGTAATGGTCAAGGTGGTGGTCAAGGTAAGGTAATAGTCCAGGTAAAGGTGGTAGTCAAAGTAAAGGTGGTGGTCAAGGTAAGGTAATAGTCAAGGTAAAGGTGGTAGTCAAAGTAAAGGTGGTGGTCAAGGTAAGGTAATAGTCCAGGTAAAGGTGGTAGTCAAGGTAAAGGTGGTGGTCAAGGTAAAGGTGGTGGTCAAGGTAAAGGTGGTGGTCAAGGTAAGGTAATAGTCCAGGTAAAGGTGGTAGTCAAGGTAAAGATTGTAGTCAAGGTAATGGTTTCCAGAGGCCACCCTCCTCAGGAAGGTGGGGGCTGGCCATAACCGAAGTGTCACGTCAGTGAAAATGTCGTCCCACTTTAGAGTTTTTGATTTGACTTCATTATGTTTTGCCGCAATGCATGCTGGAAATCTCCGCCAAATCCACGGAGCAACATCTTCCGATGCAGACGGAGGGAAGAGGCGCTGATAGTGACAGTAACCATGGCAACATAACGATGAACAATTCAAGATCGGAGCAACCTTCTGGAACGTCGCTAGCGTGTAAGTAGCGTTCTTCTGTGTTTCCTTCAGCACCAGTTACTACACTGAAGTACTTCCCATGCTTACATAGAAAAGGAGTATCTTATTTACTTCCAGTAATCCTGGTATTTGAACGCTAATGTCAACACCTCTTTGGAACACCTCAGGAGGAGGCTGCTTCCGGTTGGGGGCGGCCATTAGCGGCGTGATGAAGTCCAACAGACACTCCCCGCTGACAGGCGGACCACTCGAGCGTGACATCACAGACATTAGCTGGTGAGTCAAAGACCATTAGGGACCGGGGCCACCCGTGACTCAGTCACCAGGCATGCGTGCTGGGATACCTCCTCCAGGGAGGGGGGCGGTGGCTGAGGTGGAATGACGGGAATGTCAGTGATGCGGTTAAGAAGTGTGTGTGTGTGTGTGTGTGTGTGTGTTTTGTCAGTGTGTGTGAATCAGTGACAGCACAGAACCAAGCGTGGTGACAGGACGACCACACCCAGCCCAACTTCCTGTGTGCTAGCGGGGACGGGCGCTACAGGTCAATCAGACACTGCTAAGATTGATTATTCATTCTTGTTAGCATACCTGCCAACGTTAGCACGTGCTAACAAGGACCAGACATTCCCGTCTTCCCACCAGGTAGTTCACTGCCGCGCTGCTTTTATTTTGAAGGCCTGACCTTACCGCTGACAGGTCATGAACGTTAAAAAACTGAGAATGCTGGGCTAAACCTACTTTTTGGATTCATTTATTTTATTCTGAAACTTGGAGCGGTTAGCACGACTGCCTTGCAGCAAAACGGTTGTGTGTTTGAATCTCGTGAAAATGTCCCAAGGAGTAAGTTTGAATGCGGCGTGATTGACAGGTGATAAGCTGGGATAGGCTCCATCTTCCGCAGCAACCCTAAACAGGATTAGCGCTACAGGAAGTGGATTAGAGGAAACGATGTGCCTAGCGAGTTAGAACACAACCTGAGGCTCAGCGCTAAAGCACCTTCTCAATCAAAGCGTGAGGAGTTGGATAATTAGCCTGTGACGCCAAGTCTGGCAACACGCTAACTTCCATCGCTCGGGGAACCTCACTCCATCCTTTCCTTGGCACGTCGCTATTTCCGCGCTGACGGTGTGCATGTATGCTAATGCTAAAGCTAATCTCCGCCTGCTTGAAATACTTTCCCACACCAACGTTCCTACATTCCAACGATCATCTTCCATCATTCATCTTACATACGTCTTATATTTGTCTTATATACAGTGGCCACTGCGTCATGGAGGCATGTTTACATTTTATCATCTATACCGGTATAAGTCATTTTCTTACATATCGCCCACCCCCTAATGAGGCGGGAACGGGGGGGGGGCTGCATGTTGTAGCTAGCTGCTGTACTATGCTAACCAGCTAATCCAGGCAGATGCCAGTCATGTGACTGATAACATCCATCAGTTTAAGCATTTGTAACGCTACGCTAATTCTGCTTGTGTTGACCTTCATGACCTTGCCTGACCTTCCTTGGAATCCTTGATTCCGTACAGACACTGGCGGTGCTTCATTGGAGGGTTTGGGGCCACGCCGGACTTAGGGGTTTATTATTTGGGTTCTAAAGGGCCCGTCCTTTGCCCCGCCCCCACCCGGTACACGTGGGGGCGGGGCAAGTCTTTGTGGCGGTTAGTTGGTAAACTAATAGAATCCTGACCAGTTTTCCAGGAGAAGCCAGGTATCCATGCACCTGCCGACACTGGCATTGGAAAATAAAGGAAACTTACCACAAAATACGGACAATTCCGGCCTTTCCACCAGGAACAGTTTTGCAGCTGATAGTTTACTGGCATCCCAGAAACCATTAAAAGATTCCCAAGAGGCTCGATGGGGATCCAGTGGAGCATACCTGTCCGCATTTGGAAATCATTGTCAATTCTAGTCTTTCCCTGATGGTATTTTACCGGCATACAGGAAAATAAAAAGCTATTCAAACTTGATGGTGCCGGAAAGGGGGGGGGGGTAACATGCCGGAGTTTCCCAGATTAAAGCCGGACGTTTGACGTTGGATGTTGGTCTGTCGACTTAGTAGTTGTTCTGTTTTGAAACCTGTGGATTAATGTCAGGTACCCCGCCCCTACCTGTTTATACTGCATCCGCTTTGGTAAAGCCCACCATCCCTCATGCTTCATCCCTATTTGACTTTGGAGGTGGAATGTTGTTGGAATTGTCAGAGGTCAGTCGCGTCGGGATGCGGGGATGTCGGGGCGTCACCAGAAAATCACAGCACTTACTTATTTATTCACAAGCAACTCCCCAAAGGCGGGAATTCCCTTAGATAATTATCCTCTCCGTGACATTCGGCCGGAAGTCGGTGTGCCGACAACGGGAAGCGGCGGTGAGTCACAACGTGTCAACTTGCTTGTTTTGGGAGGCGACAACTCACCGGACCGGATGACACCTTCAACAAAGTACTTGTACCTCATACTCTCCCTCGGCCTTTGTACGAACATAAATCAACAAAAGCGATTAGAGGAACGACACAAAACAGGCAGGAATTCCAACATGTCAACTTGTGCTGCAAATGAAAATGATCACACAAACAGGAAATAGAATGCGGTCCAAAAAAAGGCCCAATAAAAAGTAATGACATGTCATTTTTTCTTTGATGGCCTTTCCTATTTGTACTTTTCTGTTACTTTAGCTTAGACAGCGTCCCATTACTGCTTTATTGCCGCCAAGCTGCATCCAATTGTGCTATATCCGTCTTAAAGAGCCCAAAAATATTTGGAAAATAAAAGCTGCTCATCACCTTGCATAATGCACACACATTATGAATTGGAGTATTTAGCATTAAAACACAGAACAAGGAGCTCCATACCGTTGAGGTGAGATCCGGACCCCGCGTCCTTCCAGCTGACTCCACATTGATTATAAAATCCCGTCGCCAGTCGCTCAACTGCTTGGTAATTCTTCTCCCCCCCAAATAAATCAACTTTTTAAAGACTTTCTAACTAAACACACACATGTCGCTCCTCTTCCAACGGTCCACGGCATCATAGAAATCCAGTGTCGAGAAAAGAAGAACCCAGGATCGGATGTGCTGCCGTCCCAAGAGCGCTTCCACCCCTCCACGCTACGTGTGTGTCCGTGTGTGAAAGTGTGTAATTAGCCCCGGAAAGCAGCACGAATGAAATGCAAAATGACAGATATCCCTCGCCGCGATGCTTCTCCAAAGAAGGCCAAACATGAAAACATTCCAGGGTTGAAGAATGTGCAGTGAAGAGGTGGACAAGTTGGCCAAATGTTTGAAGCTCCACTCCGCCTGGAAAGCGCAAAAAGTCACTCGGGTGTCAAGAGCCCGCTCACGAGGCACGTAACATCCGGACCTTCCTTTCAAAATAACATCCACGGAAGCGACGAGTGCTTAACGTTGCTCTCTTTACTTAGTTTTTGTAGGTTATTTTTAATACTAAAATTATGCTAAACAATATAACACGAGCACCTGGCTTCCGTGTTTCGTTTTTTTGGAAAGACTTAAACAATCACTTCCGTTGACAGCCTTGCTAACTTGACGAAACTAACGAGGCTCAAGCGCAAATAAAGACGACGTTTCCCCCTCAAGATGTTACTTGTTTAAAAAGGAGCACACGGACAAAACTCAACAAGTTACACATGTGAGGGCAGATGTATTTAAGAAGCCTTTTCCAAGCAGCTGCGGATAATAGAAAGCAGTCTTAAACGTTAACTTTCCAAATTAGGTAAAAATGGCTTCCTTGCTAGTTTTGACAACACCTGAAATACTTTTGTTTCTGAGCCTTTATCTCCTCTCCGCCCACATTTCACCTGAAAACAATTATCAGAAATAACAGCACAGCGGCGTTGGCCTGCCTCCAGGTAAGCTTTTTTACGAGTTGGTAACCCGGCTAATTATTGCAAACAAGCTGTAGTGAGGCTGCATGCTGTGTTTATGCTCTGCTGCTACCTTACACAACACAGGGCAACCTGGAAAAGCACTTTTAGCTCTTTTTTAAGCTCTCTTCTTCATAAAATCTAAAGATGAAAGCCAAAACGCACAAAAACTGAAGCTATATTTAACATGGGAATGAATGTAAATCCAATGAATCCGCTCAGACACCCAAAATATAAAAGGGACAGGCTGCAGTGGGTCCTCCAGCTGCCTAGAGGGCGCCAACATTCCAACTTACCATTAGCGTTATACACTTCGATATTACCCTTTATGGCGATTATTTGGTTCCGTCAAGTTGGATTCTTTCTTTATAAATGGAATATTTGAAGATAGAAAAACTCTTTGCAATCTTATAATTGTTTTTTTAACAATTAGGGACATCTAGATATGAAATATCACCCATAATTAGCCAATATAGTCAACATAATTCGAGAGAATAAGACACTTAAGACAGTTTACCTTGTAGGGGAGCAGAAGAGGTGGCGAACAGGAAGCAACAGTTGAGTTGTAGGATGTTAAATGTTATTTTATTTTGGTCCAACAAAAATTGATGACAATCTTCGTGCAGTTTTAATGCTGAATGTGAAATAAATAAATAAATATATAATAATATGCTCGTCAGTGGTGGTCTTCTTAGATTTTTTTTGTTTCCCTTGAAAAAAAAAAGCATTTTAAGAATAATTCTAGTTTGCCATTTATTTTCCAGTAATTGTAATTGACATGGATAAATGTAACATCAATTGTACCTTTATTGATGGCGTCCATCTTTATTAATTCCACAAGATTCAACATAGCCAAGAATAAAATACAAGATCATTTTATTTTTAAAAAATGAATCATATGACAAACGATGCATTTGAAAACCAAATGTAAATTTGAGCGTGTGTCTGTTTCTGTCAAGTCCTCCCATAAATCCCTTTTTTAGTTTCCTCATCTAGACCGCCATTTTTTTCAATCCCAACCGTCATCCTCGACCTTTAATGTGGCGTGTAAAACACTCAGCACTCATCTCCTGGGTCAGGCCAGACAGCCGCCTGTCATCAGTGACTGTTGGTTTTTGGGGAATGTAACGCCGTCGGGGATACAAATGCAGTTCCAGGAAGAAGATTTACATTCTGCAGCAGCGTCCGACGTTCTCGTTCGTGTTTGCTATTCGTCACTGGAAAACATGCAGCGCAGCCACGGGCGGCGCGACGCACGCATTGATCTTCCTCCAGAGCTTCGTCATATTGCATCAGCGCTCTTGAACGCATCTCCAGCGTGGAATATTTACTTGATTCATTGGGGAAGATGTGGCCGGTTGCGTGCCGTGTTTGTGTGGGCTTATGTCAGCTTTGGGGCGCACGCCAAGCTAGAAAAGTCCCAAAATGTAATCAGACGGCCTCGAGAGCGGAGGCATGTGTTGTCTAGATGTTCTACACGTTAGGTCCACCTTGTTTCAACTTGCCCCGCGTGCACCCAGACCTTTCCCACATGCGTCCCACATCTGTGTGCTGCCAGGGGAAGATGCGGCCCCGGGACACAATGGCGGACGGTTCACGGGGTCCTCGGAGCAGATAGGTGATCCCTTCACATGCCGGGGGTTGGGTTCGCTGCTTTTCACCCGCCAGAACAGCGCGTCCACTGGGCCTCCCCACCTTGAATGGCCCTGTTGAAAAGCAGGGACATAAATTGTCGGATGAGCCGAGCCGACCTCCCCCGCAACCCTCCATCTTCCCCTCATCCGTCCCTCCTCTGCCGGCCTCCTCCTCGCTCGCTCACAAGCTATCTCTTTCCTCCGCTCGGCGAGCTCAGCCGGCCTCTTGTCCCCCCCGCTTGTTTAAAAAGATGAAAGGATAAGCGGAGAGAATGGGCACAAAAGCGTGGAGGTTTGTGTTACAAGGCCTGTCCTCAGGGAGCGCCCATGAAAGACTTTGGGGATGGGAGAAGACACGGACACAGAAAGGGACGGGAATCATGAAAAGACGTTTGTCAAACCTCTGAGCCGCTAAAACGGGTCACCTGTGTGCCGTCAACAGGACCTTAATCTTACATTAGAAGGTCAAGAAGCCACTCGTATGAAAGCGCCATTCTTTCCCTCTTTCCAAATGTGTCCATCATTTGTAAGGGAGGGGCCGCGGAGACATTCAGGTGCAAAGAAATTTTAAAAATCATATACAATAATGGTTACAAATATTTTGTAAATGACTACATCCATTTTTGGGTAAAACCGTTTTTTTTTACCATTATTTTGTTAAATACATTTATAGCATTTTCTGCTTAAGTAATTTTTCATTTATTATGTACACATATTTTTCAGTGCAAAGCTTTTTGTTTATATTATTTATAAATATCACCATTTCAGCTTTTTGTCTTTTTGCTCCATCTTTCCCATTTTAATTGTTTTTGTTTTGGTTTATTTTTATTTCCACATTGTGCCCAGGCCACAAACACCCTGTTGTCGAGCCTGATTGGAGACCCTGAGATGGACGCGGAGACCCTGAGATGGACGCGGAGACCCTGAGGTGGACGCGGAGACCCTGAGGTGGACACGGAGACCCTGAGATGGACGCGGAGAGGGACAAGGGTGAGACGTCCGGGCAGACACGGCAACAACGACCCAAAGTCAAAATATAAATCAGCAATATTTGGAAGAACAGAGGAGGCCCCTTGTAACCACGCAAAGTAGCAACATTATAATTAGATTTTCGAGATTCCTGAGTGGGATCTTCACAATCACCACACACACACACATACACACGTCCTTGGTGTCTCCCTCGCGGCGTTCCTCCTCCTTGGCGTTTAGTGTCAGTCACCTGAAATCCTCCAAACCCTCCCACCATTCCCCACGTCTCCGTCTTTGTCTCAACTCGCCCTGCGTGCTCTTAGATATTTGCGCCTCGGGTCACGAGTGAGAGTTGCGCAGAGAGAGAGAAAGTTGTTGGCCGGGAGAGAGCGGACAAACCAAAGCACTCGTGGCGGAAAGCGGCGCAGGCCTGCGCTCCGTGTCATCACGTCTTGCGCACACGTCGGCAGGCCGGCTGACGTTTAGCCACTTCCTGTTGCCGCGACCTTACCATGTTTGGTACCCCCATATTTTGCCCTTCTTTCCCATTTTCTTTGTTTTGTGTGCTTTTCCTGTACGGTGGAACCTTGGTTAGCATCGTTAATCCATTCCAGAATGTCGGACTATATCAGAAACGGATGTTAACCGAGTCAAATGTTCCCATGGAAATCCAATTCATGCGTGTAAAACTATCAATAGAAAACTATAAAATATGACTTGGTTAACAATTTTGAGGGTCAACCGCCATTTTGATTAGCTAGCTAATAGGATGCAAACAAGGAAGGACATTTTGTCTAAACCAAAACATTAGGAACACATCGTACACTAGCCATGGAATGTGCTAAAACCAAGGTCTTTTTTTTTTTTTTTTACTTTAACTGAAAAACACGCCATCCAGGGCGGACTTCAGCCGAAGTTCCACTCTATTGTAATTTTCATACAAAAAAAAAAAAAAATCAGGTCCATTCATCTTCTGGTCCTCTTGGCATCACTTGGACGGCGTCCTACAACCAGTAAAGTCAGACCTTCAAAATAAAAGCACACCAGAAAAAAAATAATAATAATATTTTGTGTCGAAAATTATGGTTGCTTATTAGAACTCTTATTTTGCTTTTTTTCCCTGCAAAAAATCTCTTATTTTGAAAATTTGGACAAATACCATTTCTAAGAGCCCGAGCAGAATTTCTTTCTATTATTAACCCCCCCCCCCTCCCCCCACGTATAAACCTGATCTGATTTACGCCGTGGTCTCGCCTTGTAGGTGAACTCAGCGAGGCTTTGCCGCCGTCCCACCATGCACTCCTTGTTGTCATGGAAACGGTAGCTGATGCAGATGAGTTCATCTCGGGACCGTCCATAATGTCACGTGTGTGTGTGTGTGTGTCCTGACACACACACACACACTGATGTCCTTTTTCAATGTAACCAGCCATTATGGCAATTATTGCAAATAGCTGAGCTGTCAAGGTACTGGAAGTGTGTGTGTGTGTGAGTGTGTGTGAGTGTGTGTGGGTGTGTGTGTGTGTGTGTGTTGGGGTCCCACAAAGTCAGACATCAATTACGACCACCTCACCTCACTATACCATTCCACCCCCACTTCCAGTCTGATTTGTTGGCCATTTTCTACCTCTGTCATCGTGTCTTCCATCATTGGGCCTGACATGGCTCGCCAGTAGACGGGGCCGCCAATACCACACACGCACACACACACACACGCACACACACACGCACACACCGTGATGTAAAGCGACACATGGTTCCAATTTCAGGGGTAATGCACCTCTCTCTGCAATCCGACCCAATTAGCTAAAGCGTCCTGGAAATGTCCCAACGCTAGCCGCTGTGGCGAAGAGGTAAAGGGTCAAAGGTGAGGTCAGTCACCGGCGATGGGGCGGTGGACACCAGGAGGGGGGCACGTCCCCCTCCCCTCGCCCGCCGGCCTTCAGCATACCTGCCGCTGGTAGACTGCGACGTATTTGGCACAGGTGCAGAAAAATCAAGCGACACTTGACAGCCCAGGCAAAGGTCATGGAGGAAGCCCCCCCCCCCCAACCATGACACCCGGCAGCAACGCACACTCGGCTAAGCATGCGCACACACACGGGCTCCGACAAACAAACAACACATGCGGCTACAAGTCTTTCCTGCGTGAAACTGAAATTAGCGTATGGAATGTTCACCGTCGGGAGCGGGAACTCCAGAGCAGACGGTGCTGCAAAGTCCTTATTAGGGGGAGCGGAGGATTTGGGAATTGTGTTTAATGCTTAATGAGAAGCAGACACGGCGCTGTGTGGCATTGGGGCGGCGGCCACCGGGCGCCATGCGGTGCGCGCACCAGCTCGTCTTGTTTACATCGTCTGCATCGCCGAGTCCTCTCCTCTTACACGCCCCCTCCCCCCAAACAGGTCACCTCCGCATCGCCGGTCCTCGTCTCCGCCCCCCGGCTCGGTGTCACGTTGCGGGACGCCGTCCGTCCGTCCGCCACGGATGCTTGTTAATGATCTATTTGCAGGCCCGCCGACCCCGTCCGCACCCCCGCCCCTGCTCCTCCATGTCCCCTCGCCGCCGCTTGTCTGGCCAGAGGCGGAATGTTACAGGTTGTACACTTCTCCACCGTACAACGCCCCGCAGGATCACATTTCACAGGCAGACCTTGTGTTGGAAACGCTGGAGCAATTAGTCAAGGATTGACTTACAGCGCTAGCGACCACACAATGGACTCGGCGGCCCACTTGCACCGGGTCCACCACCCCCCCACCCCCCACGAGCCGCCCCTTCCCGTTCTCATTGCCGCTTCTCCCCATCTGTCACTCGCCTGGGACTGTGTGTGTGTGTGTGTGAGTCACTGCTTTATTATTATTTACCGTCCTGGTGGATGCCCCCAAGGTACACATTGGCAAAAATAATTCTCCAAAGGTGTACAAAACTCCAGTTGGAATCTTGTCAAGTGAGGACGTCACAGGATTAACTGTTTGTGTACCGCCTTGTGTTTAATGTATACATCATCAAATATATCATTACAGTAAAATGACAAGTCACAGCTTCCTGCACCCGCTTGCCATCTTGGCTCGGTGTAGAGAGTCACGCCGCCCCCCAGTGGACGGGAGGGTAAGGCCCCCCAGGTGGGTGTCCTAAGACGTCCTTCCCTTTGCATGCAGCCTAATTCATCTTCCCCCTGATCACGGCCCAGAGAGTGACCTGCGGCGGCGGTGGTGGCAGCAAGAAAGAAGGATGGGGAGGGGGGAGGGATTGAGATGGGGCGGGGGTGGGGGGGAGGGGGTGCTCCCGAGCACCAAGCTGTTGTTGTGTATAATCTGCAAATTTTCTCAGATGACGCAAAGACCGTGACTTTGCCTCCTGTCCCCTCTTCATCTCCACATCCCTCCTCTCATCTCCCGATGCCTCGCTCTGGTCGGAGGGGAGACAGCCACGCTCAGCAGGTAAGCTTCCAGGTGGTGGCGGGAGGGGTCCCGAGGGGTCCCGATCATCCAGAGTGACCCATTCCCTTTGCTCCAACCTTTGCTACCCTTTCTTTGTTGGCTTTCCATGTTGTGCATGTTCCTCCTTTGGATGGAGATGTCCAGTTGGTGTTGTCGTTCATGTTTAAACGTCGCACATGCTCGCTTCATCAAAAAGGAACGGACGAGCTTCCGAGGCACCTGTTAGCCAAACCAGGACAGGGATTTATTGTCACATTTGACATTTGAGCCGCGTGAAACGGGGTCCTCGGGCAGCGGGGAGACCGGGAGGAGCGACGCCAACCTTCCCCCGAAAAGAAGAGAAGTGAAGGAAGGGAGGGAGCTATAAATAGCAGATCTTTGCAAGGGTGAAGAGAGCAGATGTGATAGACGCTCTGTGCTTAAGGAGTTCAAACAACAGATTAATACACTCAGATTATCATCTCAGTGAGAGGAGGGGAGGGGAGGGGCCACTCATGCAGGAGGGGGTCTCACGATATACGCTGACGATACATGTTCTTATTGTTGGACTACATTTTTTATGATTTTGACACCCTTGTGTTGACTGGCCGTAGTAATTATACCTCCCCCAAGGAAGTTGGGTGTGCGTATGTCAGCAGTATTATGATAAAAGAGCTCAACCTTCTGGAAGGGTGCAGCCTGGCTCATAAAAATACTGCAATTTTTTTTCAATCAGATTTCGACCTATGTAGGGGTGTGTATTAGGTGATGAAATGTCGGGATATTTTATAAATGAATATTTTTCTGTGTGTGCTTCCAAAGGTTAAGGATGGGTAAAACGGAGCTTTTTGCTTTGCGTCCAAAGAAATCAACAATATTGTGTCCTTTTTCAAACTAATTTAACCCAAAGTTAACGACTTGTGGCTTTTGGTTTCATTTTGTGTCCAGGTACACGGGTGTGATACACACATGACGACTTTAAGTGTTTGTGTTCATGGGAGTCCCGAGAGAGCACGCTTATCCTGATCATGAGCAATGACCTCTGACCTTTTGTGAAGCACGTATTACAGTGTCCTGTCTCTCTGACTCGGGGTCAGTCATGCAAGGGCGGAAGTTAATGCCTTCCCGACACGGTCACGGCTTCATGGATTCTGGAATACGTGGTGCTTGTCATATTTGTGAAGGCCATCTAGCCTCTGGTGCGTTTAAGGCCGGCTGGGACATGTCATACACACAAGAAGTGTGTGTGTGTGAGCATCCTCATCTCCCTCTGAGGGGAGGATGAAGGGGTGGGGTTGGATTATATCTCCAACCCTTTGCAAAGCTCACACCAAACAATCAACTGTTGGAAGTAATCCCCCAGGACACACAGACACCCGAACACACCACACACACACCGCAGCAGCACCACGCCATCATATCAATATTTATACAATACTTATAGGTAGGGACTACCCGACAATGGCGTCACAGTTGGTGGAGTCAGAATGAGGAACACCCCCATTTTTGGATGATGTGCTGGACCGAATGTCTTGCCTCGGTTGACGTACGCTGCTTCGGTTATGGTACAATATTGTGCCTAAACCAAACATCTGTGTTTGACTGTTTGGTATTCATAAAGATGTGGCGGATACTCGCGGCTGTGCTTGTTTACTCACCGCACGAAACGGCAAATCAGGTGATGCACAATACCCTGGTGTCCTGTGTTCAGTTGGTCCACGATTCCAGTGGAGGTGGACCATTTGGAACAGATCAATAGGTCAAAGCACGGCCACGACGGCGCCCGGTGAAGGGCTGTTCTGTCGTAACAGCATCCATTTTTATGCTGCTTATCCACACCAGGGTGGGGGCATGCTGGAGCCCATGTCCAGTTCATCTTGCGTTTTGAGCTTTTGATTTGAAACTGTCGACAGAAGGAGCAGTTCTAAGGGTCGGCGTTCCAAAGTTCCAAGGCTCTGTCTCCTCTGCTCTTCAGCCTGGATGGAGGGCACACCAGGAGCTGCTGTGTCCAGAGTCCTGATAAATCAGGCGGCCTTAGCCCATGAAGAGATTTAAAAACCAATAAGATTTGATAGGAATTCTAAAAATAGTAGCTTGTGCCTTTTAGGTCCTGAAAGCAGACGAGCAGCCATGTTTTGCACCAGTTGTAGGCGGACAGTGGAGGACTGTTTAAGGCCAAAGTGGAGGGAGGTGCAATAGACCAGGCAATATGTCATCATAGTGTTTCCTGAGGTTCCACTGTGTCTGCTAACATAGCTTCCTTGGTGGAGGTAACGAGAATTTCAAATGATCTGAGCTTGTATTGTAAGCACAAGATGATGTGTAGGTGTGCCAGCCCCATTGTTCCATCTCTTGTAGTCTTAGACAGCGTCTGTTCGATCTTAAGAGACTGGGCTATGGAGCGGCCATATTGTTAGCATAGCAGCTACAGTGTTTCTAGTGTGCGACGGTCACGAGCGGCACCTTCTTCTGTGGCTGCTCGGGCTCCATTGCAGTAATTACAGGCTGCTCTTGTGGGGGGATTATGTCCTCATCATCGCGACCTGTTGTGGGGGAAACCACAGCGATTAACAAGCCGAGTCCTAAGTACCCGCTGGAGCTCGAGGCCAGCCGTGATGGTTGGAGCCCTGGAGTTGTTTGGATTGGATTGGATGCACAGTTTAGTCTGGTCCAATGAGATGTGACTAAAATATGCTTGGACCAATCAGCCGTTTACATTCTGCAATAATCAACTTAAGACTCTGGTCATAGAACCTTACCTTGGGCTATGCCGTCACCGTCACCAGAACTGATCTTTGTGGTCTAGGTTTCGCAATTGAATTCAGTTGCTTCAGAGTGATGGTACAAGTTGAGGTTCTGTTCCTGAGTCTTTCCTTCCAACCGGGTCCGCCTTGGGGTGGCTCAGGTTTCAGTACTCAGACGCTCAGTCCCAAAGCGCTCTCCCGGGAACCCGACTTCTCCTTTCAGGGAATTCCTGGCGGCCTACCTGCCAGGGGAGGACAACCACCTGTGTGATCGCACTCTGACAACCAGGATTTACTGTAAGCTCCCCGGTCCAGCGGTCTGAACCCTCTGACCGGAATGGCTGTGTTTTATTAGGGAAGCTAAGCTGCAACGTGACGCAACAAGCCAGCGTTCTGCCAGGCCTTCCTTTCTCGTTCCTCTCGTCCTGTGATCAGCATCTGTTTCCTGTGGCACTGTGACGTCCAATTAAGCACTTTTCAGGCAAAAATTCACTGGACCTTTCAAGGTTCCTGGAGGCCAGCGAGACTTCACCTTGAAGCAGCTCTGACATAATCCGCCCGTTGGGGAAAGAAGACGTTTTAGGCCAGAAGTGCCTTGTACTGACACGCTCTCGCATGCATCGGCATTATCCAAGAGCTCTCCGGGCACGGACCAGGACCTTTCTTTAAGACTGGAAAGGCAGGAAAATATGTTCATAATCCAACCCAGAACCTGGAACACCCAAGAACAGTCCAAATACAAAGTTGGTTAAAAACATCATGAAAGACACTGGACTTGGAGCTTTCATCACCATGGTGTTAATGCCATTGTTGCTACTGGTGAGTTTGTAGAACGGGGTCAAACAGTTTTTACGTAAAGAAAACCGCTTTGGGGGTAATTGGCCGTCTGACTGAGCATCATCGTCACTGCCAAGGAACAGTGTTGGTTTTGGATCTCATCAGATTCTCAGGGCACTGAATCGATTATGCTGATGACTAGATAGGACAGCTCTCATCCTGTCCGGTCTTTGAGCATGAACTGATGAGACCTGGAACGTCTGGTTGGGATCATCCAGTCAATGAGAATACAATGACCCGGATGGATTGCGAATATGCCGACATCTGTAGAAGCAAAACACGGCAGACATGTTTTCCTATGACGGCTTCCCGCCACCATCGACAAATTTATCACCAAAGGATGTCCGAGGAAAGAATAAGACTTGAAGGATTGAAGGGAGGATTTGCGAAGACTACAACACAGCAAACTCCTCCCCCTCCTCTCCTCGCCGACACATTTAACGGAGGATTATATCCATGCAATCGAAACTTGCCGAGACATTCTGTCGAGATCGCAACAGAAAATCAGAGCGCAGCCAGGGGCGGAGATACAGCCGGGTGCGGAGGATGACGGCCTGAGGTGAAAGGGCAAACGGAGCACAGGTAACGTGTTTGTGCGCGGGCGGACGTGTCGCTCCGTTGATGGATTATAATCACGCCCGGTCGCCATAGTCTGTTTGGAAATAGGACGTTCATACCTCTGACGAGGACTTGGCAGGCTGCGCCGCTCTCCAGATGTGTTTACATGAGAGCAGAGGTGGTGGGAGTCGCGCTAATGTCTTTCTAGGCGGGGGACCGCCAACAATCGGATGTTTTGTTAGCAGGAAAAAGCCGGTGTTGACCAGCGGACATTGGGAACTGGAGGCAGAACACCGCATTGTCTTCCGACTGTATCCGACAATACACATCGGCAATTCAGCATTCCCTACACACCTCATTTTTGGTCAAAAACCTTTTTCCTCTGAATAGGCAGTTTTTTCCCACAGAAAATACTGTAATACATGTACCTTATTTTGGTCATTTACACACTCGTTACACAGTATTACACAGTGTACATGTACCTCTGTTTAAAACAACAACATTTTTCTTAATTCTTCTGCGCTAATGCTTTTTCTTCGACTAATGAGATTTCGCACTTTGTTTGGTGGTACTTGAACGCACCACGGTTGCTGGGAGACACAAAAGTGAAACAAAACTTCAACAGCGTGACTCCCATTTCTTCTGTTCATCAATCATCGTTATTTTATATCTACGGTCCTACATAGCCTAGAGTGACCAAGTGCCCTGTTTTCCCAGGACGGCTTTCCTGGTTTGGATTTTTTTTCATTCAGTTGGCTGGATGGAATCCCAGAGGGCCAAAGAAAAAGCAAAACATCTGCACAAAACAATCCTCTGTCGCTTGCCCAGTTGAAATCTCATAATGATTTGATGCACAATGCCGGTTGAAGTTAATGTTCCCAGGAATATTGGTTACATTCCAAGTCTTTGCCGTCAGGTTTTCAGATTTTTGTGCTGGTTTGCGAACCTTCTTTTAGAATTATTCTTTGGTTTCCATGCTATAGCAGTCACCCCTCCTTTATGGCGGTTCATTGGTTCATTGCCACAAAGTATAGGATATAGCCAAAAATCGACCACTTCCACACCGAATGGGAGGACAACATTTTTTGTGATATCAGACATTCCATGACGGTTGTCCCTTTTTAACTCATCTGACATACAGCGGTGGCATCTTTAGCATATACGTATCCCTACGGAATACAAAGGAACTGCTAGTGTGATGTCGCTGTTCCAGAATCCATCCATGTTTTGTGTCCACAGACAGGATGACAAACCCGCCCACAGTCAACCAGTCCAACACCGACAAGCACAACAAGGTGAAAGATGAAACCCGGCAAGATGACAACACGGAGACCGGCTACAAAGACGCCGGCCACTGCAGCCGCAACACCCACAACCTGTTGCTGGGACTCACCGTCATGGGTGCTGACCGTCTGACTGTCATGTGATATTCCTCCTTTCGGCTTTGCCGTTTGACCTGACAATCCAGGCTTTCCTGTGTGTCAGGTGTGGTCATGGGTGCGGTGTTCGGGATGCTGCTGCGCTACATGAAGGTGGTGGACAACGCCGCCCTCACCATGGTCTCCTTCCCGGGGGAGATCCTCATGAGGATGCTGAAGATGCTCATCCTCCCTCTCATCATCTCCAGCCTGATCACAGGTGAGAACCTCTCACTTCCTACTGTGCTCTGGTGTCCTCGCGTGTCCTCACGTGTCCTCCCGTGTTAGGGCTGGCGGGTCTGGATGCTCGCGCCAGTGGCAGGATGGGCAGCAGAGCCATGGTGTACTACATGTCCACCACCATCATCGCCGCCATCCTGGGGGTCATCCTGGTACTAAGTATCCACCCCGGAAACCCCAAACTGAGGGGGCGCACCGCGGCCACGGCCACCAAGAACCAGGAAGTCAGCAGCCTGGATGCCTTCCTGGACCTGATCCGAAACCTCTTCCCTGAGAACTTGGTGCAAGCGTGTTTCCAGCAGGTAACACTTTGGGTCTCCTCTATTCGGACTCCACATTTTGGACTCAGATGAACGATTCAAAGTAGTTTTGGACTGAATGAGTGACTTGAGGGCTGGGACTACAGTTCCTTCACTGAATCAAGCAATGAATAAAAATAAAGTTGCGTTGGTTCCGTAGTCTTTGGACTTTTAAGAATCTTGGTCCTGCAGACCCAATCGAGTCTTGTGACACCTTTACTGACTTAGCGGGGAAAACAAAATAAATGGAAATGTTCTTTTCACCAAATATCTGCCAGCTTGTGTGGCTGCGAGTACAGCGAGTACTGAATAGGGAATACTGAATAGCAAGTACTGAATAGGGAATACTGAATAGCGAGTACTGAGTAGGGAATACTGAATAGTAAGGACCGAAAAGGGAGTACTGAACAGTGAGTATTGAACAAGGAATCCTGAACAGCGAGTACCGAATAGGGAATACTGAACAGCGAGTACCGAATAGGGAATACTGAACAGCGAGTACCGAATAGGGAATACTGAATAGCGAGTACCGAATAGGGAATACTGAATAGCGAGTACCAAACAGCCGCTGTGACCATCAGATCTCCTTTTCCTGACACTGCAGGTCCAGACGGTTCTGAAACAGGTGTCGGTGGCGGCCCCCAACCAAACTGAGCCCATTGTAGTGAACAGGAAGAAGCTGGAGTATAAATGGGGCATGAACGTTCTCGGTGAGTGAAGTCCCGCCTCCTGGGTTGCTAAAGTGATCAAGTTTGAGTGACTTGTGTTTGTTTGGCTCCAGGCTTGATTGGCTTCTTCATCACCTTTGGGATCTGCATGGGCAGGATGGGCGAGCGTGGGAAAGTCATGTGCGACTTCTTCAACATCCTCAACGAGATCATCATGACGATGGTCTCCATGATCATGTGGTCAGTGTCGTGTCTTTTCCCACCAGCGCACGTGCAAACGTGCACAACATGTGTCTGTTTTTGCTCATGTGGGTCAGCGGCTGCCTTATTATGACACGCCGGAGATAGCGCACATGGCGGCCGCTGACAGTGATGGAGAAGCCATCGCTGTGGGAACCAGCGGCAGCCGGCGCTCCGATAGGACAGGAAGTGTGTCGGTGAAGGACGCCGACAGATGGGATGCTGTGGTATGCAGGGGAGTAGCAGGAGCAGGAGCAGGAGCAGGAGCCGGCGCCCGAACAATGTTGAGTTCTCCCGTAGGAGAAGACGTGGAACATCTCCAGAATGCAATGGAGACGCTGAGAGGGTGGGACGGAGCGTGGCGTCTGCTGGAACCTGGATCATGACACACAGCCACAGCATGAGTTCAGTGGCTCGAAACAAACAAAAAAAAAGCAACAAAGTCCATCTCCATGAGCAGCTGGCCACTAGAGGAAATGTGCATGTTCATATCACTCACAGCGTATAAACACATGAGACCGCCGCCTGCGGGCCAGCTAAACACAAGGTCCACTGTATACAAAAGCCTGCATCATTTGAGGAAGACATCCATCACAACCAGCGCGCGGCACGCTCCGGAAAACAACTGCGACCTGGGACCTGCCTGCAATGACACAACTGGAAGGGGGTCCACAACGGAAGCACGTTGTCACGTAGGGAATGTGCACCCTACCCTGGATGAAGACTGATGTGAAGGCACGCTGGACACAAACTGGAATTTCACCCAATAGAACGCAGACCTCCATGTCCCCAGTGGGCACAAATTCATACACGTTAGCCATGATCCATATTGGCTTTCTGACGTTTATCCTATATATAAGTATATCCAATATATAAGTATATCCAACCTATAAGTATATCCAATATATAAGTATAGCCTATATATAAGTATATCCAATATATAAGTATATCCAACCTATAAGTATATCCAATATATAAGTATATCCAACATGTAAGTATAGCCTATATATAAGTATATCCAATATATAAGTATATCCAACCTATAAGTATATCCAACCTATAAGTATATCCAATATATAAGTATATCCAATATATAAGTATATCCAACATGTAAGTATAGCCTATATATAAGTATATCCAATATATAAGTATATCCAACATGTACGTATAGCCAATATATAAGTATATCCAATATACAAGTGTATATATAAGTATATCCAATATAAAGGTATATCCAATATATAAGTATAGCCAACATGTAAGTATAGCCAATATATAAGTATATCCTATATATAAGAATTATATATGGTCATTGCTGGCATGCCGATATCATTATAGCCGATATCGCCTGATGATAATAAAATATCATCCCTATAAAATTCCCATCTTCCCTGTCTCCCAGGTACTCTCCCGTGGGCATCGCATCTCTGATTGCGGGGAAGATTGCGGCCATCGGTGACCTGGAGGTGGTGGCCAGGCAGCTGGGCATGTACATGGTGACCGTCATCGTGGGCCTGGTCATCCACGGCGGCTTGATCCTCCCCGCCATCTTCTTCGGCATCACCCGGAAAAGCCCCTTCACCTTCTACTCTGGAATCTTCCAGGCTTGGATCACGGCGCTGGGCACCGCCAGCAGGTCAGTGACATGTGACGTGTGACATGTCAGACAACGGGGATCATGGATGATGATTCCATGTCTGACATGATTCCAGACGTGTGTGGTGAAAGTCAGGTTGGGATTATGGAAGCAGCCAAATGGGCCCTGCTTGGACGCTTTTGGGCTTTGCGGACACCAACTGTTATTTTGGCACATTACTGTGGCGGTAGTGAAAATGGCTAATCCTATCAACGTTTCCTCTAATTATATTACCAGCCCGGCTTAGCCGGCGAGGGAATCAAATTCCTCTAATACACACGGAGGATTGCAACTGTGGCTGGCACCAGCTGTCGGGATGGGGCTCGCTCCGCTGGGATTTCCGTGTTAGTTTGTCTCCTTGCCAACCTCGCCCCCCCTTCCTCACCTCTGCGTGCCGCCACCTGTCTGCGTATTTGACGTCCTCCGTGTTCCCTTCTGTTCCCAGCGCCGGGACCCTGCCGGTCACTTTCCGCTGCCTGGAGGAGAATCTCAAGGTCGACAAGCGCGTCACCCGCTTCGTGCTGCCCATCGGCGCCACCATCAACATGGACGGCACTGCTCTGTACGAGGCCGTGGCGGCCATCTTTATCGCCCAGATGAACGACATCACGCTGGACGGCGGGCAGATCGTCACCGTCAGGTCAGGAAGGACCGCCGTGCTTCTCGTCTTGATCTCGTTTGTCACCCAAATACATACGTAATGCCCTAATGAATTCTTACATAATGTCCATTCAAGTCTTGAATAAGTAATGGCCACTAAAATAAGATCATTTCATCCAAACTGCTTGGTCACAAAAGATCGACTACATTTAGTTGAACTTCCTGCACGATACGGTCAAGTTTCCCTATATCACTCCTTGGCGGATGTTCCTTTAAGAGAACATAAAAGTCTGGACACCCCCGGATTAAACACGCTAGCATAAATCCAATGTGACCACGCTAAGATATCAAATGTCTACATCTCATCTTTGGCGTTTTTATTCAGCGTCGCCCATATATGCATTGATTTGTGGTGGCCCGCCACTAATACATTTGGACTGCCACAGATGGATGTGGCGCTACCTTTTTTTAAATGCGTGTATTTTGTAGATTTGATGCTAGCTGTTCACCCTCGCATTACAATGGGACTGAAAGCAGCGCAGGCTAATATGGAGTAGGCTCCTGCTTTCCCCCGTGTAATGTCTTTATGTGGGCTGTGTTTCATTGTGTCTGGATGGGAGTCAGTCATTCTTATGCCCCCATCCACCATCCCCAAGTAGTCATGATGTTGATGTGATTAGAATGAACCATCTTGTGTAGCGTAGTAGTAGTATGTGGTGTGTTCATGTTCCCGTTTCCATCAGGATTCTAGCAGCCCTGCTGTGGAACGTTGTGTGTGTGTGTGTGTGTGTGTGTTGTAGATTTGCATATAATAGAGTCCGGGTGGAGGATGGTGGTCTGGGAATTTCTCCCCCCCTGTGTTTTGTCACCAGCGTTTAGTCTGCGGTTTGTCAGCCTCTCATGCAATAATATCGACTTTTACTGCCTGTTGCGTCTGCAGCGAAGAGGCCGCCTTTCATGTTCCTGACATTCCGTGCTGACCACGGCAGTAGGTCGATCCGACTGGCAATGTTGGGGACAGCTAAACTGGCCGCCCGCCCGCCCGCCCGCCTCGCCAGCATTTGATATACGGGCCTGAGCATGTGACCACTTGACTGGAGTCAAATCGTCATTTCTGAGGTTTCAGTGCGATTGCAAACATCCATCTTGTGGCGACGGCGACTAAGCGACTAAGCGACTAAGCGACTAATGATGCTCAGTTGTGTGCGAGTATTTGAGCAGGAAGTCCAACTTCTTGTGTCTCCACTGCGGTAAATGTGCCGCCTCCCCCACGGAGCAATGCTGACAATGCACGTCTCGGGAGACACTTTAGCCCTTTTTCACATCTTCTGTCCAATACCAATTCCCTGGACAGCCGCTAATCATCTTGGAATTCTGGAAAATAAAGTCAAGCGGTCGACTTCCATTTTCTTTCATTGCATTTATTGGCTTAAATGAAGCATTTTCAAGCCTAAAAATGACTGAAATAAAAAAAGAGTACAGCCACAGCCGCCCATCGCTACTCAAGGGGGCGCATTGCCTGCAAATGTGCAAAGGATGTGCATCGCTGGCGTCAGTCATAGAGCGGAAAAGAGCCGAGTTCACCCACTTACTTGTTAGTCCCTTGTACTGTAATGGTACAGCTGCTCCCTTTAAGACGGGGGCGTTCAATCCCGGCCCATCCCAGAAGTTCGTTTGTTGAATCTGACCAATCAGCGCTGTGGTCTGCATCACTGTTGAAGGTTTGGATTCTTTGGAGGCAATCATCAAGTTTCGCTGCAAGGTTTAGGAGGGGGAGGAGCTAGGCAGGTCGGTAACGTTGGAGCAGAATGAGGCCTTAACGTCACCCCCTCAGGGACCCACATCGGGGACCCACATCGGGGACCCACATCGGGGGCTCACCTCCTGCTGTTTTGCACAGCAAATGAGTGAGGCCGGAGTTGATGGCGCCCACTGCTGGTGGTTGCTAAGTAGTAGCCAAATGTATTTCCCTCCACTTCCTCCCACAACGCTCTTCTCTCCTCCCAGTATGACCGCCACTCTGGCCAGTGTGGGAGCGGCCAGCATTCCCAGCGCCGGACTGGTCACCATGCTGCTGATCCTGACGGCGGTCGGCCTTCCCACGCAGGACATCAGTCTGCTCATCGCCGTCGACTGGCTGCTGTGAGTCAGGTGTCTGCTGAGGGGGCGGGGCATAGCGGGAAACCTGAACGCCAAAGCGTGGCCGTTTACTGCGTGACACTGAAAACGTTTGTCCCGCCTCAGCGACAGAATGCGTACCTCCATCAACGTGGTGGGCGACTCGTTCGGCGCCGGCATCGTGGACCACTTGTCCAAAGCGGAGCTCCGTGAAATCGACGCGGCCGAAATGCAAATGCTCCCGATGGAGGAGGAGCTGGACTTCATCCCGCCGCCGCCGATCCTCACCGAGATGGATCTGGTGGACCCGCTCAGGCCGCCCGAGCTGCCGCCCCGCTCCCCCCGCCCCCCCAAACAAAACCACCACGGCCCCGTCCTCTCCCAGTCCCACTCCATCACGTACTCGCCGTCCCGCTCTGTCCGCTCTCCTTCGCCGCACTCCATCCGCTCCCCTTCCCCGCGCTCCGTCTGCTCTCATTCCCCGCGACCTTTCCGCACCCACTCGCCTCACCTCCTCCGCAGGACGGAGCCGGGCTACTGCGCCCTGCCCAGCCATGACAACCAGGTACCGCCCACCAACTTCCTGTGCTCTGAAGCGTCAAGAAGCTGGACTTCCTGCCAGAGCTTCAACTTTGTCAAACCTCATCCTCAGATTCCCGCCTTGCCTCGCTGCTACCGGGACAGGGAGCGGGAACGTGAGCGGCTGCACCGAGAGAGCGAGACGGAGGAAGAGGAGGAGAGGGTCCTCGGAGAAGTCAGCGACGGGGAGGAAAGCGACGACACGGCCTACGACCGGCGACACGCCATCCCGCCCTGCGACCTGCCATGAGGCAGCGGCCCCACTAGGGGGCCTCGCTGCCATTCCGTCTCCTTAATTGGCTCCCTTTGGGAACGTTTGATTGTAGAGTTTAAATGTTAAAGAATATTAAACTATTTCCTCTCCCACCGTCTTGATTCATCATTCAGGAAACAAACACGGCTGACTTTCTTTCACTCCGGTCACGGCGGCTCGGACTCCACGCACCATTTGGACCACTTTGGACGTGACAAGGACTTGCACCTTGACTTTTGTCATGACTTGAGACTTGCTCCCACTTTTCCCCTGCAAACCCGCCCACATTGTCCTTCCACCAATCAGCAGTCTCTCCCTGAACAGCAGCAACCATGTTGCTTTGTGTCGTGTTCGCCGTCTGAGACGACGACGACGAGTTGTTGCCCAAACGCACGAGATGCCGTTTTCATGTCCTCCTTTATCCTGTCCATCTGTAAACTCACCTCCCGTGTCCCGCTCCATGCCTTTCATTTCCACTCAACGTTGACAGCGGACACGCCCCCCCGCCCCCGCCCCCGCCATCGCCCCCAGTGTAGCGTGGTATGTACTCTATGTAATAAAAAGCCTCCAGACTTCCTCAAGACAAACGGCGTTTTATTTTGTCTTTGGCTACCTCGTGTAGGAGGATTTGCTCTCCAAAGAGGTCAGGGTTCACCCACTAAAGATGAAGGAGGGAGGGAGGACGGGGACGGGGGGGGGGGGTTCAGCAGACAAAGAAATTACTGGATGGACATGTTGCAGCAGAGACACGCACGGCAGGGCTGGTGTTTGCCATTGATGAGACAAGGATACACCACAGATATCAGCACACTTAATCCTCTCAAAGAAGACTTTACAGATGGGGGGGGGGGGGCGGGGGACAGGGGGGGGCGGCAGATGGCCAGAAGGACGTCAATCCTTTTCATTCTTCCCAGACAGCATAAGAGCACTGAGGATGATTGCGTTGACTTGTGTGCGTGTGTCGTCAGCGTGGGGGGTCAAAGGTGACGTGGGGCAGGACGTGCTGACGCATCCACAACTGATGATGATGATGATGATGATGGTCTAATCCGTCCTGTAACACGTCACCATGACGATACACAAGCGGTGACATCAATGATGTCATTTCATTGCGTGTTTCAGACGACCAAAATAGCACAGGTGTCAAAGTCCAGGTCCGGGGGCCAGATTCAGCCCGCACATTGTTTTATGTGGCCTCTGAAAGCCTGGAAATGAGACACTTTTTACTTTGTTGTGCTTTAAACAACAAAATGCAGTCATTTTATGTTATGATAAAGTCAACATTATAAGAATAAAGATGTGAGAGAAAATGAGAGCAAACTTTTTTTAAAGTTGGTATTTTTCTGAAAATTACAAGACTAAAGACTAAATTGAGCAAAAAGTAACATAAGGAGAAAAAGTTGATATTAATAATACATTTAGTCGAAGGTGGTAGAATTATACTTCATTGTCAAATGCAGCTTTAGGACTTAGGGGCCGTCAACAAATGCTATTTTTCTGGTGTAGTTGGAAGTAATCTTCTAAATAATTGATTAAATATGCAATGTGCAGGAAGTATTCAGCCTTTATTTGACTATTTATACATCTATTTATACATTTTTCTTCCAGCAACAGGCAAGACTGGCTGGGATGGTGCCTAAGTGGTGTGCTCGATTCTGCTTTGCAACAGTGAACTCTGCTGCTCCACGTGGCAATTACAGCACTCGGCTCCATCAGCCTTGCCTTGAGTATCAGACAAAAGTCGGGGTCGTTGGAGTCGGAGATGGTGAAGAACCGGTGTAGAACTGGTGTAGAACTGGTGTAGAACTGGTGTAGAACTGGTGTAGAACTGGTGTAGAACTGGTGTAGAACTGGTGTAGAACTGGAGTGTGTGTCAGAGCTTGTCAATTCCGTGACACTCAGTAAAGCACACCTGAGATTTAAAAGACAATGGAATGTGTCTGGAATTCTGAAAAGTCCAATATTTGGCCTGGTTCGGCCTGGCTCGGTCTGGCTGGGCCTCAAGAGCTCACATGCGACATCTAGTGGCGGAAAGGCCGCACGTCAGCACACGCCGTCTTTTTACTTGTGACCATAGAACCCAAGACACAAGTCTTCCATAAATACTATATAAATACTAAATAAATACTAAATAATATAAATACTCCAAAGTCATGTGGAAGGAATTGACGAGGGACCTCTGAGCATCAAACTGTTATCTTTATTAACGCTTGACAAAGACTCCAATGATCTGACGTGTAAACCAGGCAAGCAAATATAGAAATATATTTATAGAAAAGCTGAGAACCCCTCACGGTGACCTTCATGGGGGAGGTCGCAGGTACTCGATGTCCACATGAGTCTCCTCTCCCTTGTGTCTCTTCCTCAGAAGTTCCATCACACCTGAGTGACCAGAGGTTCCCTGAGGAGCAAGTTCATCCCGCTCAGATCTCCCGCCGCTTTGCTGTTCCTGTCGTACAGCGGCGCCTTTTCCTGCGTGTCCTCAGGCCCTTCTTCTCCCACTTGATCATCATCGTCCTGGATCTCCTCGTCCTCCTCCCAGAGGGAGGCGGAGACGTGGTGGTACTCCGTGGTGTCCACTCGCTCCATCTCTCGGTGGTAGAAGTAGCTGAAGTTGGACACGATGACGGGCACGGGCAGCGAGATGGTGAGCACGCCGGCGATGGCGCACATGGAGCCCACCAGCTTCCCGCCCACCGTCTCCGGGTACATGTCTCCGTAGCCGACCGTCGTCATGGACACCACGGCCCACCAGAAGGCCTCCGGGATGCTGGTGAAGGCCGTGTCCGGGCGGTCCACCTCGGCGAAGTAGACGGCGCTGGAGAAGAGGATGACACCGATGAAGAGGAAGAAGATGAGCAGGGCCAGCTCGCGCAGGCTCGCTTTAAGGGTCTGGCCCAGGATCTGGAGACCCTTTGAATGGCGGGACAGCTTGAAGATCCTGAAGACCCGAACCAGCCGGATGACCCTGATCAGTGCCAGCGACACGGAGGGCTGCGCCCCCTTGTCCTTGGCCAGCTCCGTGCCCAGCGTGACGAAGTAGGGAATGATGGCGAAGAAGTCGATGGTGTTCATGACGTCCTTGAAGAAGTGCGTCTTGCTGGGGCAGCAGGTGAAGCGCATGATGAGCTCAAAGGAGAACCAGCAGATGCAGATGGTCTCCACGATGAAGAAGGGGTCCTGGAAGGGAGTGAAGGCCGGAGGGTTCAGGACGCTGTCGTTGGCCGCCGCCGGCTGAAGGATGCTGGTGAATCTCTGCAAGACAAAGACTCCGGTTTACAAAAACTGCCAGGACGCCGACAAGTCAAGAGGACTTACGTACCTGGAGGTCCTACTGCCTCTTAGCTCTTGGTTAGCTCAAGCTCTACGGTTCTACGGCGCTAAACTCCAGGACCGGCGTCACAAAGGACTTGTTTCAAACCCAAACTTCACACCAAGAGTTTTGGTATTCCAAATCATCTCCCAGCATGACGTTGGATTCGTTCTGAGTTCCTGTCCGGTCCTGTCCGAGAACATCACCATGATGGAGGAACCTCCCTGCTCACCCAACCTGACCTTCCGTGGCGCCTCGTCTAGTACGAATAACCTGGCATCTACGGAGGCTGAGCATCACCATGGCGATGCCGACTACCAGAGCCAAAACAAGGAGCCAAGCCAATCCGCCTGACGTTCTGGGAATTTGACATCGATCGCACGATGCTAACATTTCTCGCCTCTCCAATTTCACTCCAGGAAGTTCATTTTCCACGCAGACTTTCCTTTCATGCTCTATATTTAAAAAGATGGACTTGTGTCACCCCCCTGACCCCCGGTTTTGGAAAGCGGTCCCAACAGGACTTGGCACTAACAAGGTAGGTCAGGTTACCACAAGGTTTTACCTTCTCCGAGCAAACTTTCGTCTTTTGGATGCTTCGCTTTGTCCTCCTGTCCTGAATTAGTTCTTCACCATGGGATTGTCAACAGTCCGTGCTGTCCGTGGTGTCCATGCCGTCCATGGTGTCCGTGTCGTCCTGCCCTTGGCTAAGTAGACCCGACTGAAACTCGGATGCTCGGATTTAGAAGCCTAAATCCAACAATCCCAGCTGTGGATGTCACAAATCATCACATTGGAGAAGACGCCAAGTTCTACGTTCTGAATCCACGTGAGCAAGTTAGCCAAGCCATGCTAGTTAGCCAAGCCATGCTAGTTAGCGTCGTCATGTGTCTGTGCTGTTTCAGTTCCTATGAGTCACAGTGTTTATTAATACATATTTATATGTTCGTCTGGGGCTTATCCTTTGTCTATATTTAGTGGCCAGGTCTCAGGGGGGTAACATAAGAACGCCTCATCTGCTTTCCTGGTCTTCATACACGTGGCCGTCTCTCGCCTTCTGGAATATCTCCTTCATCTAAACGCGCCTCTTGGCTTGGAGGCTTCTCCTATTCCGTCTCCTTCGTAAAACCGATCGCCGGTGCTCTGATCATTGCCTCCAGGATTAGTTCGCAATCACCTCAAGGAACCTGGAGCTTCTCAGAAGCTGGACTTCCTGTCTGATTTTATTCCTAAAACGAAGCCTTGATGGCCAGATTGTTTACGTTTGGGAAGAGGACACCGTCCTTCCCTGGAATGCCTCCATGCTCACCTCATGACATCCTTGCCGTGTTAAACCTTGACTCTGTTTGCACCCTGCCACCCCCACCCCCGTTAGCGCCACCCTCAGGTGGGAATTTCAATCCAAGCATCGAACATTCAAAATCTACAGAACAGTGCTAACCACCGGACCACCGTGCTACCTCAAACTGGAATTTCTAACAAGCATTTTACGCACCTCCCGCTGTTCCCTCTCATTCCTGAACTCGGGCAGAGTCTCCAGGCAGAAGATGAGGATGGAGATGATAATGACCATGACGCTGACAATGGCGATGATGCGAGCGGCGCTGGAGGACTCAGGATACTCGAAGAGCATCCAGAGGCGTCTCTGCAGGTCGCCGCTGGGAAGAGGTCTCTCCTCTTCCTTTGGGAAGCCTTCGTCTTCCTTGAAGCGGTCCAGGATGTCCTCCCCGAGCTCGTAGAAGCGAAGCTCGTCCATGAACATGTCCAAGGGCACGTTGGCAGGCCTCCGCAGTCTCCCGCCCGACTGGTAGAAGTACAAGATGGCGTCGAAGCAGACCCGGCTCCTGTCCAGGAAGAGCTCATTCCTGGCCGGGTCGAAATAGCGAAGACGTTTATGGGCGTCTCCCAGCAGGGAGTCGGGGTACTGGGACAGCGTGCGCAGCTGCGTCTCGTAACGCATCCCAGACACGTTGATGGCCAGGCGCTCGCTCAGGGCCCAGCCGCTCTTCCACGGGGGACGCCGCTTGTCCCGCCTCACGTCCCCACTCGGCGCCACCACCTTCCCGCTCTCCTTCTCCAGCTTGTTGTGCTCGTCTTTGGTGCGCTTGTCCTCGTCCTCGGTGCGCTTGTCCTCGTCCTTGGCCTTGTCTCCAGGCTCACCTCCGTCACAACCGTCTCTTTTCTTTGGATCCGCCATCTCTGAGCCCTGAACCACCACGACCAAACGTGAATAGAACGAAGGTTCTGACCTCCCATGGACTAGAAGATGCTCCTACCTTAAAGGTTCCTGCGGACGCGACTATGACTAGGAAGAACGTGAGGGTCCGTCTGCTGGCACTGATCACACCTCCATGCCCACCACCCCCTCGTCAGGGTGCCCTCACTGCTCACCCGTCCCTCTTCCCGGGGTCCACCATCCTCCCCAGCATGGTGCTCGCCTCCTCCTCGCTATTCTCGCGCTTGTGAGAGGAAGTTAGAGAGGTCGGAGGGCAGCGTGGCTCCTTTGGGTGTTAATCTGCAAGTTAGACCGCTTCAACTTGTTTGTGGGTGACTTCACGAGACGCCCCCCACCTACCCCACCCCACCCACACACACACACACACTCTCTACGCTCGCGGTGTCGACAGGAAACGCTGTCAGGCCGAAATTTAATCTTCCACCTCCTCCAAAGGCCAAGCGCATCGCTGGAGCTTTTCCCACTTTTCCCCAAGCCAACACCCCCACTCGCCCCCACCCCACCCCGGCAACTCAACTACACACACACACACACACACACACACACACCTCTGACCCCTGTGCTTTCCTACTTCAACATACTGAACATGTTTGCATCAACCTCATAACTCACCCTGCAAAATGCCAACATATGAAAATACATTATTACTGTATTATCTACTATTAACTACTACTAGCTGGGGTAGGCTCTAGCATAAGACACATGTTGGTATTATATTTTTGAATGCATAATTTCCCTCTAAGTATTTTGGGGGAGATCAAGTATAATATATTTTAATTCAGGAAAATAGATAACTTGTTTAAATAAATGTTTGTCAGTGTTTAATTTATTTTCATGTATGCTTTTACTATGTGGCTTTCATTTTATTAACTAATTTGTTTAGTATTGAAATTTAAAAGTGACGTCATTGTGTGCCGCTGAGCTCGTTTGTGTAATACACTTTTAGTCCACCAGAGGACGACAGTTTCCACTGCGCTGTGAAGCCTGTGATGTCAATAATAATGGAGGCCTTGTTTATCAAGATCACCTTTACTTTTACCGCACTCCTCAGATACAATGTTAGCATATGCTAAAATAACATGGAAATATGGTAATAGGACTAGGAAATTTTGTGTTATAGTGGGGAGGAATGACGCATGTTAGCACTGTTATCATTACTGATAAAGAGTGGAATAGTGTTTCCGCTTTATCTAATCTTATCAAGGCGCTAGTAGCTCATCTTTTGCTGTGAGGCTTCCTGCTGCTGCCTGCAGAGAAGCTCAAGCCAGGCGTGAATGAAGCCCAATTAGACGTCTCCAGCGTCTTGTACCTTTGCTGGCCCGCCATTGTTGTGTTTATTAGCTTGTAAATGCTAAATGTGTCTCTGTCTGCAGGTCTCAGCTTGCACTCCATTATTCATGGATGCCGGTAGAAGTGCTGTTCAAAGTGACAAAAAGGTCATAGAGTTTGTTACAGGTCTTTTAGCATTCTGTTTTACTCGACTTCACTCTGCTCCCCTGCCCTCTCCTCGGCCAATCAGCATTCAGCCCACTCGCTGGCTCCAGCCAATCAAAAGTCGCCGTCGAATCACGCCTTCGTGTTCGTCTTCAATGAAACTTTTTGTGTTATTAAAAAAAAAAGTATGACGCCGTGCAGTTAGCTGCTTTCTTCTATCAAACCGGCTTTTTTGTTGTCTCGAGAGAAGCGCCACAGTCATTTTCCAAAGCAGACCAGACCAGACTTGACTTGAGTGTTTGTTTCCACCCGAGTTAATAATCAGTGAGCACTGCAGCGGACATGGCAACCTTCCGATCGGTGAGTCCAAAGACGAAGAGCGTCGTCGTTATCTGTTTGCACGTCGAGTTAATGATTGACTGAAATGGTGTGATAACGAGCAAATAAAGATAAGACGTGTTTAAACGATGCTGCGTCCCGCCAAAGCATCGCCTAGCTAAAAAAAAAAGGACAACACACCAAATCCCGTTCTGAAATCGGCGACGTAAAGCCTTTCTACTTGGAAACTAAACGATGACGTTTTTCTGAATCAAACACAAGGGAGAGTGTAAATCTTCGTGGCTGAATCTATAATTCGGCATACTTCGTCGTATATATAAAATGAGGCATGATGGGTAAAATGACATTTTAATGTGACCGGACGTGTGTCGCCACCTCCAACATTCCATTCGGTTAGTGGCGGTAACCGGTTTAGTCGAGGAGAACGAGTCGAACATTTGATTTTCTTATATTGGACATCTTCTCAGTGACTTACTTCGTGTATTTAAAAAAAATGACTTTATTTAGGTGCATTCCGGTGCTTGAATATTAAGGCTAAACAATGATTGTTTGTGTTTAGTTGACTATGCTAACTAGCATAGCTAGCTTCATTTTTCACAACATTATACTCTTGTTTGGATTTATTAGCATTATGTAACGGGAGTGACATCACGGCGACTGCAACAGACACACAACTTGCATCATCCGTGTTCGAACAGCCACCCACCCCCAATCCAAACCCCCCCAACACACTAGAAAGAAAGCACGTCATCCGTTAAACCTGTCTAACCTCTCTTGCGCATGCTCTGTGTGCACACTCACTAAGTCGTAGACAGAATATTGAGCAATGTGGAAGTTGCACATTATTATTATTATTATTATGCTAATGGTAAAGTTGTTTCTGTGTGTGTTTTCAGGTCATCCAAAGAAGATTGACTCAGACGCTTCCTGTGGTCCTGGCATCTCAGCGTCTGTCCAGCTCCTTTAAGGTAACGCCTGCAGGTCATGTGACAGCACGGCGTGATGGAAAAGTGTCTTAACCAGTGTGCCCCGTCTTCTTCTCCTCGTAATTCTTCTTAATTGAACCACTTCATGTCTTTGCATGCAATATGACCTGATTCCCCTTTAAAAAAAAAAAAGCATGCTGATATTCAAATCAATCCCTCTGGTCCCGCCCACATTGCCGCCCCACCCCACCGCAGGCCGCCAACCTCACCGTCGAGCGAAACCCGGTATGCAAGGACAAGCCAGACCCGTCCACCCTGGTGTTCGGCAAGCAGTTCTCGGACCACATGCTGACCATCATGTGGTCCGCCGACGCCGGCTGGGACGCCCCCAAGATCAAACCCTTCCAGAACCTCTCTCTGCACCCCGCCAGCTCCGCCCTGCACTACTCCATCGAGGTCAGACGCAAACTCTCACAGAGGTTCAGGGTCCGACTCTCATTCGCGTGCGGTCTTTTATTCCTAATTTAGTCTAATCCATAATAAGAATGTAGCACATCACAGACCGGTGACATCATTGGTTCAAAGAGTCGGGTTTATATTATGGTCACCATGACGACGTCTGCTTGGAAGGCCGTCAAGCCAATAGGGACTTTTTATCCGTGCTGGGATGTGAAAACATTTTTTTCATGGTTTCCTCCTTCACCAACTTTTTTTTGTCCAAATTCATAATTCTTTACTAATTATTTAATTTGATTTATTTTTTATAATTAATAATAATTTTGTAATTTCATAATTTTTTATTATAATTATTTTAAATATTTTTTTTCCTTTTTATGTAATTAATTACATTTTTAAAGTTTTTTTATAGTTGGTCTGTTTTTGTTTGTATATGTGTTTATGGGTATGAACACAAATTTTAAATAAAACCGTAAAAACTATAGAAATCATGCAAAATAGACCAAATAAATAAAATATATATAGTATATATTATATATATATATGTATAGTATCACTAATGTGTGGCGTTTTTTGTATTGTTTTTTTTTAGCTCTTTGAAGGCATGAAGGCGTTCCGCGGCAACGACAACCACATTCGCCTCTTCCGTCCGATGCTCAACATGGAGAGGATGCATCGCAGCGCCGAGCGCAGCTGTCTCCCGGTGAGCACGCCGCCCGTACTAAAATATCATGCAGGAAGAAAATAATACAAGCAAGCATGAAAGCGGTTTGAAATGATAGCATTACAACCGGATTGTCTATCATAAACAAGTGCGGGATGTCAGGTGGGATGTCAGGTGGGATGCGTGCGTGAAGGTGTTTCCTGCCTGCAGGTGTTTGACAAAGGAGAGCTGCTGGAGTGCATCAGGAAGCTGGTGGAGGTGGACCAGGAGTGGGTTCCGTACTCGCAGGACGCCAGCCTCTACATCCGGCCCACCTTCATCGGGATCGAGGTGGGTCCCCCGCAAACATTGCAGGACGGTTCACAAGAACTAAAACATGTTTGCCGCCCACCCAGCCATCCCTCGGCGTGACGCGGGCCAGTCAGGCCTTGCTCTTCGTCATCGTGGGCCCTGTGGGACCGTACTTCGCCACCGGCTCCTTCAACCCCGTCTCCCTGCTGGCCGACCCGTGCTTCGTGCGTGCCTGGAAAGGAGGCGTCGGCGCTTACAAGATGGGAGGGTGAGTACAATCTGGAAAACAGTTCTATATGCGTATAACAGGCAGCATCCTCATAGAAACCAGTGTAGCGGCGCCCTCTGGTGGATAACCGTGTAATTGCATGGCTGATGTGCATCCACGTGATGACATACTGTAAATTTCATCCTCCTCCTCCTCAGGAATTACGGTCCAACCATCGCCGTGCAGAACGAAGCGGTGCAGCGAGGCTGCCAGCAGGTCCTATGGCTGTACGGAGACCAGGAGGAGATCACGGAGGTCGGCACCATGAACCTCTTCATCTACTGGACCAACAAGAACGGAGGTCAGACCCGTCTTTGTTTGCACACTCGAAGCGGGAGACGAAGATGAGCATGGCTCTCAAATGTGTGAGCAGAGAAGGAGCTGGTGACCCCCCCTCTGGACGGCATCATACTTCCTGGAGTCACCAGACAGTCTCTGCTGGACCTGGCCAGAACCTGGGTGAGCAAGAACCCGTGTGGACTTGGAACCACAAGTGCAGCGTGATGATGATGATTTGTTGTCAGGATGAGTTCAAGGTGACGGAGCGCACGATGGGCATGAAGGAGCTGCTGGGGGCTCTGGACTCCGGACGGGTTCTGGAGGTGTTTGGAGCCGGGACGGCGTGCGTGGTGTGCCCCGTGGGCAGCCTTCTCTACAGGGGCAAGGTGGGTTCCTTTCATCACAGAAGCAGCAGCCTGAAGAAGAAAAGACCTCACACCTCTTTGTCCTGCAGACGTTCCAGATCCCAACCATGCAGAACGGACCCGACCTGGCCAAGAGGTTCTACAAAGAACTTACTGACATTCAGGTGAGGTCCTTTTGTGTTTGGTCATGAGGTGCATTGAGAAACCGCTGGTTGATGTCCTCTCGTCTTGCCAGTATGGACGCACGGCTAGCGATTGGGCTCCACTGGTGGTGTAGATCCTCGAGCCGATCCGATCAAGTTACATCCCATAATACCTTCATGGACCTCCTAACCACTAATGCACTCCACACTACCGCCAAGCAGAGACGAGGTTGGTCTCCACTGGTTGTCATAGCAACACAAGACTGGAGCAATATGAACAGTATGCAATGTTTTCAACTTTGACCTTTGTGTGTTTACCAGAACAATTGTACTTTAGATATCCAAATGTATATATCTATATATATTACTCATATATAGCACAATGGTACTCTTCCTATAGACTGTACTGTAGCAGCTGCATAGTAGTTTTTCATGTTACATGACACGTCACTATTGCCGTGGACCACAAGGGGGCGCCACGTCACTGCTGACGTCACTTTGCACTCCTGGGCTTCCCGGCCAGGAAGGACGAGCCAGTTGAAAATGCACAAAAACGCTGAAGCTGGAAGTTAGCGCCCAAACCGAAATGTCTGCACTAGTTTGTGGTATCATGAGAATATTTGTTTTTAAATTATTTGGTCCTTCCTATGAAATGAGTTCGGCCGTCTTCCAGTCATGAAATGCTTTTAATGCTCTCGTCAAAGTGCCTGCTGACAGCTGTCCGTCAGAGTGTCTTTTAGATGTTCTCCTCTTTCAATGTGCCGTCTCTTTACCTGGCATTTTGTTTTACATTAAACTCCATTTGACTCCATGTCCTTCCCTCTCCCACACGATGGCACCGCACCACAGCTGGAAGTATTTTACATTTTTATTATTGAAACCAAGTGAATTTAGAATCTGAGCTTTTGGAAGAACCACTTGTTCTTGCCCGTCTTGTACCTGCAGACACACAAAGTTGAACCCATTACCATCACACCAGTCTAACGATGGAAAAGTACGGAAACTAGCCTAGTGTTTGCCATACATTCTTTGCCTTGCTCAAGCACACCCAACCTAACATGATGTAGCACTCGCTATATTTAGCTACTAGTCAAACACCCTGTAGGTGGTTTTTCAAAATGCTAGTAGCTAATCTAGCGAAGGCACATGCACGCAGACAAGTTACTCTTGTTATTCTAAACAGGTTTTGTGCTCATTCAGCAAAGGCCAATTACACAACTTGGAACCAATGCCACTACGATAGATGGCAGTCGTGCAGGAAACATTCCATTAAAACATTGGAAGGCATCTCACCTCTCTTCAAACTTGATCTTGGCCTCCCTTCTGGCTTTACATTTTAGAGCAGGATCCCTGAAGACGTCCTTGTTGACCACAGTTTTGTCGAGGGGAATGTCCACAGAGTATCTGCACATGCAAAAATAAATACATTTAAAAGCACCGCTGCTGATAAACGCTTCATCTTGGCAGAACAACAATTCATGAGAAGATTCATTAAGTCGAGCCGTCCATGTTCATCTAAAACCAACTTAAGATATAAATAAATCATCCTCATCTACCGGGTTCCAAGAGGTCTTGAAGTGGCCAGAGTAAAAGGAGCAAAGTTCCCCCTCGCGTCGCTCATCCGAGCGAGCAAGCCACTGACCTTGTGGGCATGAGGTGGTTGTAGTTGAAGACCTTGACAAAAGCCTTGATCTTGGACCTCTTGGCGACCTTCTTCTTGCCCATGGTGGTGGTCACCTTGCGGGGGTAGCGGTCGATGCCAGCCACCAGAGCGTGGCTGTAAGGGCGGTCTGCCGTACCATCATCGATGTTCTGGAGGAGGGCATCGAAGGGGTTACACTTTCGTGAGGTTTCACACAGCGAGTATAAATAAGCATCAGAGGTCCCCTTTAAGCTAACGTCCAAATCCTGTGCTGGTCCAAATGTAACCTTGCCTGGATACCACAAACTATTCCACAGGAACGTTTCTGGGATTTTTGCTGTTGGGCTGGAAAAATTGCATCCACACTGTGCCCAGATTAGTAAAATGGTTGCATCCAGACAGTAACGGCTCACTGCGCAATAAGGATGTAATACACTAGACAAACCTATGTGTGGCGCTGTAAACACACGGATGGAACCACATGACACTTTTAACTACAGAAGAAGGAACCCATGCCACACAGTCAAATTACTTCTGGAGTCCTTATGTAGTATAAGACAAAGTATCAGCGGAATGCCGTCATCAGAACGCCAACCGGGGTGAGTCAAATCCAAACAATCTGATATAACGTTGACTTGTACGGAATTACTTTTGGTTGGCGATATCGTTTTCCTAAAGCAGCAGATTCCTCATCCATACAGAAACAAGTTGGCACTTTTGACCTGAATACTTTTCCATCTGGATAACCCCTTAACCCCCCGGTTCTCTGTGTCATAACAAAGGTGTGTACTAATGTTGTGCATTGTGTACATTAGTACACCTCAAGTATTGTGCTGACATCCACTTGACAGCCTTGTCCTTTAGCTCGGAGATCCACAGTACACTCATTGGTACTAGTACCCCCGTTTCAGAACCACTGCTTGAACCAAAGACCATGTTCTTCACATGTCAAATACTGTGAGACTTTAATAAAGTCCTACAAAAAAACGAGTATGTGTCATTTGAGTGTGATATTCGTAGTAGTATTTATTTACCTTCACGATGACGGCTTTGCGGCCGGCGTAGCGTCCAGCGAGGACCATCACCACCTTCCCAGGCTTCATAAACTTGCCCATCTCTACAGAAATAAACCAGCAGTCAGGCGAACATCACGACACACACAAAAACAGTCAGCCGGAAACGGAAACAAAGAAACTGCAGTTAAATAGTCTCGATGCTAAATGATGAGCTAGCTTTAGCTTCTAGCTTCCAGCGGCTAGCAGCTACTAACTTTATTTAGCGCCACAAATTTTCACACAAGGCAAGATAAGGGGAAGCATTACGGTGTGAGTCCCTGTCAGAATAAAGCATTTAACGTGTAGGCTAGCATGTTAAGTGTCTTTACGTTCGGAAGGCTGCCATGTTGGAATGAACACCGAAGGACTGTGGCGTCGCAGTAAACGCACATTTTAATGACTTATTCGGTATCAATTCACAGACATAACAATCGACACTCATTTGGCCGACGGTACAGTCTCGGTTTGCTTCAATAAAACATTTAAATGGGCCAGATTAGGGGCGATGTTTCCAGATTACTGCAATAGAATATTCACTCACTGATGCTGTTCTTCGGCCTCCGCTGGCAGGAAAGGAAGTTGGAGAGGGTTTTGTGAACTTTGACCCGCACAGGTGTACGTCACTTCCGATGTATGTTAATATGCGGCAATTTATGTGATAAATAATAGCTTTAATAAAACCATAGCAAATCTAAATATTTGTAGATATGTCTTGGTGGAATTACAAACAATATTTTACGGTTCGTTATTGGATGGTAATTTATTATTAAAATTACGTCACTTCCGAAAGTACGTTTATATGCCGCCATTTATAAGCGTATAGTTTCAATAACACTATACAAAATATAAAGTTACAAATATTGTCGTTTATTTATTGTACGTTTTTAATGCTTGATTGCGTTTGGTGAAATTATAGCTGTGATATTAAAAATGTAATTTCTACATTTATAATGTAAATGATACAAAATGTAAATCTTATGGTGAAATGGTTATGATGTAAAAAGAAATAAGTATTCACAATTGATAGTTTCCTCAGCTATAACACATGTCCTTATATATGCAGTACATGCACTGCATGTATCCTTAACCTTCAGCAAAGTAGATGGTGTAGATGGTGTAGATGGTAGACTTGCAGCCAAGCAAAGGAAGACGACTCGGGAGAAGCACAGCAATGTGTTTAATCAGTTTCAAACTGGTCAACAGCATAAAACATCATGGGGGTGAACTCCAAAACAGAACTTAGTTCAACATCTTGACATACTGTGTTGGAGGTGAAGAAATAAGATGAATATATATGATATGATATATACGATACGCAATCATCAGCCGGTCTTCTGCTACTGGACTGACGAAGGAGCACAGCAGCTGCATGGAAAGTCTGCTGAGATGTTTCACCTCTAAAGCTAAAACATGCAGTTCAATAAATAAATGATTCCATCCATAAATAAGAGCTGGCATTAACATAACTAACGGAAAATGTATCTCCTGTTGTACAAGAACGAATGAGCTTCAAGGTGCGAGGATGAGGATGATGTAGTGCCATCATCACTACAGCGCTTAAGTGGCATCTGTGGTTTTTACATTCAGGGAAAGATACTTGCTACTCAGGATGAAACACAGCCACATATTGTTTTACTGTAATCATGTAACAAAACAATAAATATGTTTGCCATCCAATCAAATAAGTCACGAGACAAACAAAGCAGCAAAATGTTCTTTTTCAGCTAAAAGCAGCAGGTTGCCGTGTGCAAGCGTCCATCTTGGATTACGGTAGCGGTTAGCCTACACGTCTATCCTCGGTGGCGCAGGAATGTGTCGAGGTCATGAAGCTCAAGAAGAAGGCGAGGTCACTTCAAGTCAAAGGCAAGGACTCAACATAGCATATCTTTGGAGGCGTTTAGAAGAGGATACGCGGATGTTTGCAGCATCGTCATCATGGTCACGTTGTTGCTACGCTACGTCCAGCGTCAAACGTCTGCTCGCTTCAGAAAGCGTCCTTGATGTTCTTCAGCTGTCGCACGGCCAGATCCACAGGGAGGTTAAATTTGAGGTGACTGATGCGCCCCAGGATGCGCAGGGCGCCCTCGAAGCCGGTCTGCGCCATGTAGCTCCAGGAGAGGTAGTGCGGGTGCACGAGCGTTCCCGCCTTACAGAGCAGGTTGAGCCAGGACACCAGACGCTGCTCGTTGAGCGCCATGCACACCAGCGCCTTGAACTCCATGTCTGGACCTCGCTTGTAGCGCCCATGCTCTTTCAGCACGGTGTGGACGGCCCACAGCAGAGACTGTTTGGGGGTGATGGTGACGGGGCCGCCACCTACGGGCAGGCTGAAGGACTGCGAGAGCTGACGAGCGGGTGACTCGGCAAAGGCCTTGCCATTTTTGGAGTGGTAGTACTTGACGAAGAGTTCCCAGGGATGCATGGTCTGCGGAGCGGCCCTGTAGGGCAGCAGGCAGGAGATGGGCGCCAGCACCAGGCTTACGGTCTGCGACGGCGACACCAGACCGTGGGCCAGCAAGTCCTTCAGCGCCATCGCCAGCTCCTTCCTCACGCATGTCGTCAGCTCATCCCGCGGTCCCAGCGCAGCGTTGCTGGTGTAGTTGACCACGTGCTCGAGCGCCGGCTGCCTGCGCGAGCCCAGCACTCGCACCTTCTCCACCACCGCCTCCAGGCACTGCAGCAGAGGACCGTAGTCTCTCTGGCCCGACTCCTGAGGCCACACGCTCGCCGGAACCTGGCTGGTCGAGCAGCCGAACTGGCTGGCGGCAAAGATCTGCAGCACGGCGAGCGCCTTCTGGATCAGCTGCAGACCCGTCTCCCGCATCCTCTGGGCCTGCTCCGGGTCCACTGCAGCGACAGAACACAAACCACGTCAAATGGAACCATCGCAAGTCCGAGCAGAGCAGCGGGAGGTCTGCTACAAACCTGTCCTCTTCACTCCGGGCGCTCCGACCCTGCTGGCGGCCGCTTGAGGCTGCTGACTGCGCGCGCCATCAGACAGGAGAGGGTTGCCCACCTCATCTACGGGAACGACACTCAAGTTCAGTAAAGCGACAAAAGCTTCCCAAGTGAGTCCGCGTTGTACCCTGGATGAAGTTGATGAACATCTCCAGGTCTCGGATCTGCGTTTTCAGCTGCTCCACCAGCTGCTCCTTCACACGCGCCGGGTTGACGATCTGCGCGATGGCCGTGTCCACTCGGTGCCGCAGCTCCTCCGGCGACAGGTTGCCGATGTCCTCGTTCAGGTTGACGTCCAGCTTTTTGATCAGCTCGTCGATGATGACCTAAGAAATGCCGTCGGTTACAAACAGGAAGTCGCAATCTGGCCCGCAGAGGCCGTCCCACCTTCTGCCTCTCCATGACCACCGACTGCGGCAGCGAGTCGTAGCTGCCCTCCTGGTAGGCAAAGTGCTCCAGGTCGTCCAGCTGGGTCTTCAGCTGGAAGATGAGATCTTTCTGTTTCTCCCTCTGAGCCTCCAGGCGCTCGCGCTTTTCTCGCTCACTCTGAAAGACAAACGGACATCTTTAGCGCGTCGCAAACACGAACAACGTCACGCTTGGCTTCTACTCACCAGGTCCCCCTGCGGGTGAAGCGTGTGAGGGGACAAATAAAGACTTTTAGGCGGAGCAGGTGAAACCGCTGTAAACGTGGAGAACAGGAAGTACACACTGGCAGCTACCTGGCTGTGTGTACACAGCAGCCTTCTTCAAACAAGGCAAGCATCGAATCACCACCATTTTTTTAATACACTGCGTCACATAACTCACACAAAAAAAGAAGGAAACCTAAAGTAGGAGACATCAGCCGGCAAAAGCCAACATGTGAACATGTGACACGGAAAGCTGCTTTAATCCGCACGGCAACGGTTTCATTTATTTTTATCTGTGTGATGTAACCCTATCAGCAAACGGGATAACACTAGACCAGCATGTCCATATATATGTCTATATAAAAAAATGAAGTTGGTCTTTATAAATAAGAGTTGTTTTTCTGGAGCAGTTTTTTCTTATATATACTACGTATACGTATATACGTATACATATATATATATATATATAAAGAAAGAACTGATCTTATGAAGTTGGTCTTTATAAGAGGCAGTTTTTTCTGCCTTTTCTTTATAAAGACCAACTTCATAAGATTTTTTTCTTTTTCTTTTTACATATAAGATCATTTTTGATGATAGGCAGTTTTTTCTTTAAAAAAAATGATCTTATTTATAAAGACCAACTTCATTTTTTGCTCTTCCCCACAATTTTTCTGTTTAATTTTCCAAATATTTCAACTTTCTTCTTAAATTATCTTTATTTATTACAATAACAAAACACAACCTGTGCCAGGCGTCCAATCAGATTGCTGCCAATGTCATGCGTTATGGTGCTCGTGGCCACTAGGGGGCATATAGTATATATACTATAATATAATTATAATTATAATATGCTGCTATGTTTATGTCTGATCAGACATAAGTAAATGCCAAAGCCTGGTATTTGGCATTTAGCTGGCACAAAGAGAAAGAAAGGAAAAACAGGTTTAACGACTGACTTACTTTCAGGACTTAATTCAAGTCAATGACTCACTCTAACCTGCCGTAAATAAAACCTTCCATAAGAAGAAACCAAAGCAAGTCACGGTTCGTGTGCCTGGCCGACCCACCGTGTTGTGGATCTGCCGGGCGTCGCAGGCCCTGCTGCCCACCACATGCGGGCAGCCCCTGAAGGCGAACTCCTCCAGCTCGGTGAGCATCTTCTCCTTCTCCTCGCTCTGAGCGTGGACGATCTGCTTGAGGCGGAACTGCACCTGGGCGAAGTGCGACGTGAGGGCGAGCAAAGAGGAGTTGAGCTGCTCCTGTTCCTCCTCCAGCCTCATCAGCCGCACCGCCATTTCCTCCTCGCCGGCCGAGCCTCTCTGCCTCGGCTGGCCGACGCTCGCGCTCTCCTCTTCGGGGCTGGCCACGGCGCCCACCGGTGCCCAGCGCTCTCCGGCGCCGGCCAACACGGCTTCGCTGTCCGAGGCCGACAGCTCCTCCGTGGACATGGCGGACGACCCGGTCCGATCCTCGACGCCGTCGGTTAATTCTCACTCACTTTCCTGGGCTCTCAATTGCTTTAAGAGGCGGATCATGACAGCAGGTGTATCGCCATCTTGGACAGAATGAGTCATACGTCAGAGGGAGGGGAGTCACCCAATCACAGGACGAGCTGGAACATACCGGAAGTGAAGTCGTTTCAAACAAAAGCAGTACAACCAATACAAACAGGCTGCTTCGTTACACAGAAGTGTCATTTAATGTTACACAATTGTCATAATATTATATTAATATTATCATAATAAAAACATGATGAAATACATTATAAACTAAGAATTTTCTAAAATTCACTTTGTCAATCATATTTTGCAGTTTAAAAATAATAAAATTAAAATATCATTATGGGCAATGCTGCAGATTCTGTTATCAATCTGATACCAAGTAAATACAGGCGTCGTTACAGATACCAATACTGATATCTGATATCTATCAAGGTCATGGGTCAAGGTTGCAGTCACAATAGATCATCAAGCAAAGATTTCTTCTGCCAAAGAAACGCAGAGCAGCCAGAGAGTTGGGGATTCGAACCATGTTGTCCTTTTAATGATGAGCCAATACAGTATTTCCATGCAGTTACTGTCATGAATGGAATGCTGCGTGTCATCGAAAGGTGAAACCAAGTCAAAGAAGCTCAGGGTTCCGGATGCATTGGCCACCGGGGCCGCACGTGGAGCTGGGGGGGCAGCAGTGCATCATGTCACTGCAGCACACCGCCTGCAAAAGAAGGTTGACGTTATTCAACTCTCATACGTGAGTTCATGCATTTCCAAGTAAATACAGATGTTTACTTGTTAGGGGGTTATTTGGCTTCTCAACGGGTGGCGCAGGCCCCAAAGGGGGGTGGCGGACATGATGACATTGAAAAATGTACTGTTCAACCCATGTCTGACTGAATTTTGAAGTACAACTGAGGAATATTTTAGCCGCCTTCCTCTTTGGTTGAAGGGAAATATTAGATTTTGTGGACTTATTTATCATCTGATAAATCTGATTTCAAGCAGACTGCGTTATTAAGTCTGCTGTTTCTATTTTTATTCTACAGCTGGAGATGTGGCTCATACGTTAGGAACAGGACAGCATCCCCACGCTGTTGCCGAGGTCCTGCAGCAGGTCTGTCCATCATCACACACGGTCTCGTCATCACACCACACGTACTGCGACTTTAAGGTCCAGACGGGTGCCTGCGGTGCGGTCACAGAGGAGGAGGCGGCTGGAAGTTTTGTGTACCATGGGATCGCCGCGCCCTCTTGGACGCACTTGGCCCTCTGCTCGTCACACTTGTAGTGGTGGGGGCAGCAGTGCTCCCCATCGGGACAGCACACGGCCTGGGGAAAGTCCAAACCGAAGTGATACTTAGCGCTTAGTTCTGCTTTCACAAACGGTCGTGGAAATAAATGCTGAACAGGACCAGATTATGAAAGTGAAAGTATAAATCATTGAATTGACTTGTTGAAAGTAAATAGCAGCTAAAATGGAGGACGCAAAGCAGCGATGCGTTCACCTGAGGTAAAGGACAGCACCCCCACTTTCCTGCCGGGATCTTACAGCAGGTGGAGTCTTCCTCACAAGTGTGTGTGCGGTCACAAACCACATCCCGCTGGCGTGCATCCTGCCTGGGGATTGCTGGTACTTTCCTCAGCCAGGGAACGGAACCCGAGTCCATATCGCAAGTCTGGGTGGCCGTGTTGCAAGTGTAACCTTTGGGGCAGCAGTGCTGTAAATCCGTGCAACAGACCGCCTGGAAACCACCACAAAACAATCATTCAGCAAAGACGTCCAAATCAAAAACGGCGGCCATCATGTTACCTCTGGTAGAGGACAGCAGGACCAGCCGCCTTCTTGGTTTTTGCAGCACGTGTTGCCATCTTTGCAGGAGACATCTTGGTCGCACGGGACAGAATTGGCTGGAACGACAACAACATCATCCAAAAGTGAGTAACGAGCTAATCAGCAAGTGTGACCTGTGGGAAAGATGGTAGCATGCATGCTGGAGCCTATCCTACACTTGACTGTAGGAAAGATGCTACTTTGTATGTACAGTAGGAGCCTATTCTACACTTGCTTGTAGGAAAGATGCTACTAAGTATGTACAGTCAGAGCCTATCCTACACTTGCCTGTAGGAAAGATGCTACTAAGTATGTACAGTAGGAGCCTATCCTACACTTGCTTATAGGAAAGATGCTATCAAGTATGCTGGAGCCTATCCTACACTTGCCTGTAGGAAAGATGCTACTAAATATGCTGGAGTCTATCCTACACTTGACTGTAGGGAAGATGCTACTAAATATGCTGGAGTCTATCCTACACTTGACTGTAGGAAAGATGCTACTAAGTATGTAGAGTAGGAGCCTATCCTACACTTGCTTGTAGGAAAGATGCTATCAAGTATGGAGCCTGGAGGTACGCCACAATCTAACTTGCCAGACCTGATTGGCGACGTGTGACCTTTGAATGTGTATCCTGATTGAAAAGAAGGCAACGCTATTGAACGCCATCGCTTGTTTCTCACTCGCCATTCATTGGTCAGCACGCTTTCAGGCCGTGTCATGTGATCCAGACACTTCCTTTACCAAAGAAGGGAAGTGTGTTGCTTCAATCTAGCCTAGAGTCATCAACCACTTCTCCAGCATTGCACAATTGTTTGCGTGAATGGGGTACATATTTAGGCTCCGACCTCTCTGGTTCTCCCAGTTGGCCCTTGCCCTGGCAGGCAGCTTTTCCCACATGGGCATGTCTTCCTCGGAAGACCGGGAGATGCATTTGGAGTGTGGAACATCACACCAGGTGTCTTCGGGGCAACAGTGGCGCTTGTCTTCGCAGCACACAGCCTGTCGGCATTCAGAGGGGGAACGTCATTGTTTAAGGGTAGGGGGGCCGAGTTAGTCATGAAAGAGGCTTGGACATCACAGTCAGCATTCCGGGTGTTTTTCCCGTTTGAAGCTAATTCAGCATCCCAAAGAAAAGAGTATACCCTTGGCACGGGGCAGCATGCCCACTTGCCCTCTGGATTCTCACAGCAAGTGGAAGCATCGGGACACTCGGTGGCTCCGCCAGGGCATACGATCACTGCCGGGGAGGCTTCTGCTTCAATCCAAAATGTCCGCAAAGATTAAGATTAAGGAAAATTGCACTTTAGTTTGGAATTTTGCCCAACTTCCACAATCCTTATGTGAGACATGAACACATATCCTTGTCTTTTCTGTGTGTTCTAAAGATATAAAAACAGATAAAAGCGGCAGCTACTAATGCTAGTCGCTAGCCGGCTAGTAGCTAGCTGGTGTGGCGGTGTGTCAATATACCAGTAACGGAGTTCCAATGTCACTGGAGCTTGGATAGAATGGAGGTCACATGATGGAAACGGAGCTGCCTCTTTATCCGTTTGTATATCTTTATAACACCACATAAAGAAACACATGTGTTCATGTGTCACATTAGGATTGTGGATGATGGCCAGAATTCCATAAAAAGCAATCAGAGTATAAACACCGTGTTTGATGCACCAGAGGCTGTCGGCACTGCAGCGGTGACCTTCCAGACAACAACTCTTCCCATCAGCACACCGGACTTCCTGTTGGACAACGGCACGTCTCTTTATCACGCCATTGTTTGGAGCAGTAATTCCAACCAAGTCTCGCAGGTGTTTAGACCGAGGTGAGTCTGGACTCGGGCATCACCTGCTCAGCCGGGCTGCAGTCGGAGCTCCTGAAAAGGTGACCTTCTTTACCCTGGTGGGCATGGACCAGGACCAGCACAGTCCAGCAGAACACAGACAGTCTCTGCATCTGAATCGGCGGAAAGGAGGTAAAATCACGTGTTTGCATTTGGATGAGCAAATAAATATGCTGAGGGGTCATGGAGATTTTCTCTAAATTGCTATGAAATTATTGGAATGCATATTGTTTGTCATATTCAGTCAGATTCCTGTTTTTTCTGAAACGTTTAGTCATACTAGGTTGACTTTCAGTTTCACTTGGTTAGAGGCAAAAGTTACAATTGGGATAGAATTTAATGCAATAAAATCCTAAGAAAAGATTCATAATAATACTAACGATAATGAAAAGAAACACCAGCAGGTTTGTGCGGGTCTTACCTTGACAAGGATTTGAACCTTTCCTGAGGACAGTGTTGCAAATGTTGCAAGTGTTGTCTTGGACACGCCCATCTACAGTAGAAACCAGAAAGGCAGAATGGGAGGTGGCCATGCCCATATTAATGTCACTTCTGTTTTTACATGTAACTACTGGATATCATTAGCATACCATTTTTTGACTATTGGCAAATTGCTAACGTTTGGTGGACAAAAAAAACCGAATAATAATAAAATACCCGACTGCCTGCTATGATATTATACTGGCATGCCTTTATTTTGAAGACCTGACTTTTCCGGCCACCGGATGTTTTGCTACGATGTTCCACGAGTGTTGTCGAGCAGACCGGAAGCTGTGCTGCTACGGCAGTACAGAAGATGATTTTCTGTCACGAAAGTTAAAATACGAGAAGTATCGAAACATGAGGGCACTGGAAAAGAAGGTGGAAATACGATAGTCTCCTGTGGGAAACAGAAGAGTTGAAAGGTATGCTTTTGTCTTTCTATAAATCACCTTTTGGTTGACTTGTTTACATGCAGCAGCCGCAATGTGCCGTCCTAATCCTCGTCGTTAGGGGGCGACACAGAGGCAGAAAAAAAACGTGCGGAGTGGTGACATTTTAGTGCAGATATGTATAGCATACGGATGGGTCTTGTCTGCTGACATAACACAGTGACAGCTGCCACGGTGTTGTATGTTACGATGATTTTCACAACGCGTGTGACTTTTCACTGCTTCTGATGAAAGCCCAGTCCACAATATGTTTGTGGGTCACACTACAATGTACGAACGGATTTGACAGTAGCGGTGCGGAGCGCTGCAAACAATACGTTCATATAATGGCTGAAGCTATTTTGCAACGAGGCGTAAGGCTACAGCTACATTAATGGTGAGTACACAGTGCATATGCTAGCTGGCTAACGTTAGCTTAGATGCTAGCTAGCTATTAGGAATATTTAGTACGTGTAAAAATATTGACTTGTGTTGATCTCATGTTATTAGTGACTCAAACGTAAACATAATAATCAAAACACCTATGTAAATGAAAATTTGATACGTTTGTGTATGTCGTGTTTTATCAGTGAAAGTAGCTAACCACGCTGATGAGAAGGGGAAAAGGACAGTGTGTGCATTATGTACACGATTCTTGCAAAATCGACACACTCATTCTGTGCAATTTGCAGTTAAACACTATCATGTCCTGTCCAATGTTCCGTTGATTTACTTGTAGGCGACGCGACTGTATATTTCAGTTTAATTTGAATTGACGCGATACATTGTGATGTGTCATATAGCTGAAGGTGACCCGCTCCTTTGCTTGATCAGACATTCTTCACCTCGACTTTCTGGTGAAGAATAATAGAATAATATACCGTGTATCAAAAAAATACACAAAGACACGATGATCCTTTCAGGACTGATGAAGCTCTGTGTGGCTGCGTGACGAGGTGGGGCTCATGGACGTCATTGATAAGCTATCACCACAAACCCAATCAACGGCTCCACCCACCTCTGCTAACTCACTGACTCCATTATGTTACAATAACATACCTAGCTATTAGGACGCCTGATGGTTTTTACTTAACGACATGTAGGTGTGCAGCAACCTGTGCTTGACAAGGGTCAGTGAACGCCTCGGTGCTCTGTCTCTTTTTTTTTGGGCCAACAGGTGGGCATGATGGCGGAGCGGGCTGCTGGTGGCGCATCGGCCGCCATCTCACCATTGCAGCAGATGCTGGCCTCTGGCACTGGAGCCCTCCTCACGTCTGTGTTTGGTGAGAGCGGAGACAAAAGACGGTTTGAGGGAGAGGAGATGACGCTGCCGTGTTGACGTTCAGTCATGTGATTGTTTGCAGTCACTCCTCTGGATGTGGTGAAGATCAGGCTGCAGGCTCAGCAGAGCCCCCTCCATCAAGGTAGCGCCTCTTCTGCTCGGTCGTCGTCTTGTGGCTTTCGGTGGCTTTTTAACGGCTTCTTTGACCGCACCTCTTCTCTTTTTGCTCCACCTTCACCTCCGCCATGCCTCTGCTTTCTTTCCAAAGCTCTAACTAGTGAAGCCGCTCCCTGGGCTGCTGCTGTCACTCGCTCCTCCAAGTGTGAGTATCCCACTCACAGACGCCATGCGGCATTATTTTCTATAGTAATAACATAAAAATAATAAAATCAATATTAAACAATTAAAAATAATAGTAGTACAGGTACACAGCGGTGCATATATTTACTTATAATACATGGTAATAACATAATATAACAATTCTAATACATGTAATACAAGTGTATTATTAATTTATGTATTCATCAATATGTTTTCAATATATTTTATTGTAATAATAATAAAATTAAAAAAATTAAAATAATAGAATGGGAGTACATATATTTGCCCATAATAATGATAATTTAGTAAAGTCATATTTTTGGAGAAAGCCAATAGTCCTCATCGTAACCCACAATACTATAATACTAACAAGTTTTACTGTAGCGAAACTACTTTCATTGTTTATTGTTGTATTGTGCAGCTTCACACTCATTCTATTTGGACTTTCATCACTCAGAATTGTCTTCCTTCACTTCAATGTTCACCCTTCACCCGCTCTGTTGATTAGCATGTGAAAGCGTTGCATTTTACTAATAATTGACACAATGAGGCTATTTTTTTCAGCCATTCTGCAAAGTCTGAAGTCAAACGTTTGCCCTGCCTATGTTGTAACGTGTGTGTGTGCCAGGGAGGTGTTTCCTGTACTGTAACGGGCTGATGGAGCACGTCTATGTGTGCCAGAATGGAAGCAGTTGCAGCAGCTGGTACAAAGCCCCCACGCATTTCAGCGGCACGCTGGTCAGTTCTGGTCTTGTCATGATATATTTGCGTTCCGTAAGAAAAAGGAAGGACGCCACGCGTCACCCGGTTGTTTGTTGTTTGTGCCGCTTGCAGGATGCGTTTGTGAAAATCTCCCGCCATGAGGGACTGAGGTCGTTGTGGAGTGGACTCCCACCCACACTGTCAGTACCTCACCACACATAACAAAAAGACATAACAAGCATAACAAAATGACATTCCCAACATACAATACAACAGTCACCGCCAAAAACGGTTTAAAAACAGTGTGTGTGTGTTTGTAGTGTCATGGCCGTGCCTGCCACAGTCATCTACTTCACCTGCTACGACCAGCTGCGCGACTTCCTGAGATATGGCCTGGGTTTCCATGGCAGCCACATCCCTCTCATTGCAGGGGGTCTCGCTAGGTGTAAGTCTGCAAAAACACATCAAATAATCATCGTGATGCGCTTACAGCCTGCATGCTCATTTTTAATCACACAATTGTGGAATTTGCATAATTGGCCGTGATACATTTGCAAAAAGTGAGTAAAAAAGTATGTACAGAAGTACACATGATTGTATGTACTGCATATACATATGTACAGGACATAGAAGTACAAACTACTTCTGTCGCTTTTTTGTCTTTTTACAATTTTTACAAACGAGATGGAGCCCCCAAAAATCCTGAAATTAGAATGGAAATCTGTTTTGTACATTTTCTTTTCATAACATTGTGACTTTATTGTCATATTTGATACTTTTACTCAACTTAATATTCCAAAAATTCCAACTATACATTGTTCTGTTTTTTGTCATAATAAAAAATAACATTTTGTTTGTAATAAGTCAACTCTATGCTACTTAAATGAAATGTTTTTCCCTCATAAGTCATAAAAGGGCTACTTTTTTCTTGCTAGAATATGACGACTAATTAATTATATTATTATTATTATATTATATTTTATTTCAACTAAAGCATCAACCGCCTTCCCCGGCTAATATTGGTTTTGTATGTGTATTGGTCTTGTGTGTGTGTGTCAGTGGGGGCTGTGACGGTCATCAGCCCCCTGGAGCTGATCAGGACCAAGATGCAGTCTCGCCGCCTCACCTACGGTGAGCTGCGGGTGTGCATACGCAGCGCTGTGGCCCAGGGCGGCCTGCTGTCGCTGTGGCGGGGCTGGGGTCCCACCGTGCTCCGAGACGTCCCCTTTTCCGGTGAGAGCAAGCACATAATTACATGAAAAACAACACAATGTGTTTATGTTGCTGTTTTTCTGCATGTAGCAATTTACTGGTTCAACTACGAACTGGTGAAAGCTGCCATGTGTGAACGATCCCAAACATCTCAAGCCAACTTCTCCATCAGCTTCACCGCTGGAGCCGCATCCGGAGCCGTGAGCATTCCAACACACACACGCTTTACTTTTCACATCCACACCTCCTCCTCAGTCATAATGACCACCATCCAGGTCTCCGCCATCCTGACTCTGCCGTTCGACGTGGTGAAGACTCGCAGGCAGATCCAGCTTGGAGAGATGGACGCACTGGGCGGTACGTTCACATGCACTGGGAAGTTGTGATTTGATATCAAAACATTGGAATCGTCCCGATTGTCCTCGTTGTTCCTTCTAGTGCCGTTCAAGAAGACCTCATCCACGTGGACCATCATGAAGGAAATCTGGAGAGAAGTGGGCTACAGGGGTCTTTTTGCAGGTACGCATCAGCGCCATCAAATGCATCTTCTTCTTCATGAGCTCAAAACGTCTGCTGGCAGGTTTCATGCCCAGGGTGATCAAAGTGGCACCCGCCTGTGCCGTCATGATCAGCACCTACGAGTTTGGAAAGGCCTTTTTCCAGAAAATCAACTACGATCGTGAATGCGTGGTGTCATAAAGGAAGGCCGGGAATCTCTGCTGCAGCATTTTGTGGGTCGGAAGAAGAAACGCTGGACTGGACTGATCAAACTGAGAACACAGACTTTGTGTTATTTAGTACATGCCTCCTGGTCCAGGTTCACAGTGGGGAGGCCTACGGACTGCATTCCGCTGATCAGGATGTCATTGATCTACTCTAAATGTTCAACTCCAGCATCCGGAAATTGCTTTCATTAACGTTCAGTCAGGCTTGGACTGACGCAATGCCTCATGGGAAGTCCATGATGAAAGCCTGACTGAGCACACAAGCATGTTTCATGGTCTGAAGACCAACATGGCACCACCTGGTTCTTCTTAAGTCTGCTAAATATTTTGGACTTTTGTCTACTGGGTAGATTAATGACCTTGTTTGTGTTTTTTGTTTTTATGGAGCAACGTCAGGTGTCTGTGGAATGTATGCATGTTTTCATGATGTGTCTGAAACAAAGCCATATTCAACCTCTCCTGTGACTGAAACAAAATGAATGACAATATTATCAGAGGGCATTTTCTAAAACATCCTCAGAGCTTCAGAAAAATCATTTTTCACAGTCTGCTCATGGATGGGAAATTGGATCAGAAACCACTGTCATTTTATTTCCAATTAAATTGTATTAGTCAACAAAACAGATTGCGTTATATTTGTAAAAGGTATGCACATAAATGTGAATACAGATGTACGGGATCACAACTTTATAAATACTGTACCTTACTGATGTATACAGTATTTTTATAGCCTTGAGAGTTGAGAAACTACTGTACATTACGAGTATTTTTATTGCACTGAACAGCACCAGTGCGGTTATAAAGCTAAACAGCGACACTTAGTGGCCATTATTTGTTAAATACACCTCAAGCATTAAATAGAAGACGCAGAGGTCCCGTTGAGTCTCGCGAGATATAGTTGCCTATTTAAATGTAGTGCACGGTTAGCGAGACCTCTTTCATTCGGACTGGAGACAAAATGGTGAGTTAGAAAGTCCGGGCACCAAAGAAAGACAATCCATCGACTATCGCGAACATCTCATGCCTCAAACGCCTCCTGCGGGATTACACCTATTATATGTTACTCATCGGGGGTTTTAGTACTATTTTGTGACAGATTGTTATTTTTTTAGTATTTTGTGCAACATGTAAGCTCGTGGACCAAAATGGCTTTATATAAGTTACACGTTTACTTTAAGTCTGTTCCTTATGAAGAAATTTACAATGATTTGGTGGAAAACTCTTCCATACCTACAAGTTTTGACTGAAATCGCCCTTTGGTTTTATACTGACGTATGCTAGCATGCTAACATCGTGGGTGAATGCTAGCAGCGGCTAAGGCCGACCCTCGCGTTCGGTTAGCGTGTAGTCACCGACCAAAACGAAGAACGTTAAACAAGGTTTTAATATCATTACCTCCTTTGCAGTCCCACCGCAAGTTCTCGGCTCCTCGCCACGGTTCTTTAGGCTTCTTGCCCCGCAAGAGAAGTAGTCGCCACCGGGGTAAGGTCAAGAGCTTCCCCAAGGATGACCCAAGCAAGCCGGTTCATCTGACCGCCTTCCTGGGCTACAAGGCTGGTATGACTCACATTGTCCGTGAGGTGGACAGACCTGGATCAAGTGAGTTTGCCTTTTTTGGTTACCTTATCACATTAATAGTTGTGGTTCTGTCTGTGATGAGACCCTCGACGGGCGGACAGAATGGGGTTATACCCCCTTGCTGAATGTCGAGTCCTGAGCGTGCAATTTGCATCTAGGACTGATTTTCATGCATGATTTATTGACTGAAAGCTAAGCAGGGCTCATCCTCTTGCAGAGGTGAACAAGAAGGAAGTAGTTGAGGCTGTTACCATCGTGGAGACTCCTCCCATGATTGTGGTGGGGGTTACTGGCTACGTTAACACCCCCCGTGGTCTGCGCTCCTTCAAGACCGTCTTTGCCGAGCACATGAGCGACGAGTGCAAGCGCCGATTCTACAAGAACTGGTGAGTTGCTACAACACAAAGGTGCATGACGCAGACGTTAGGGGGCCAGTGGAGATGTTCTCGCTGAGTCTAACAGAACGGTGGCCTTTGTGGCAGCTCCGCTCAGGCGCCTTCTGCCCTGATGAGCTCCGGGCTCCTCTGGCCAGTGGAAAGTTCTGCTTAGAAGCTGCGCCATGAGCCGAAATCCTCATTGGCTGGTGCGCCTCATTGTGAGGGCGATCAGCTGGGCGCTGCGTTCTTCCTCTGACCTGTTGAGGTCATGAAGGACCCGTCGCCAACCCCTTTTGTGCTCTCTTCCCGGCGGCGCCGCACGCACTCAGGTACAAGTCCAAGAAGAAGGCCTTCACAAAGTACAGCAAGAAGTGGCAGGATGAGGAAGGCAAGAAGCAGCTGGAGAAGGACTTTGCTTCCATGAAGAAGTACTGCGAGGTCATCCGCATCATTGCTCACACACAGGTGAGTTAGCAGCCCACAGTCGAAGCCGTCACTACCTGCTTGTCGTCTGTGACGAGACCATGGAACTCTGCGTCAGGCATGGCGCCTGATACCGATGAGGAATACCTTCCACGCTGCCTTCCTTCTGAGACTGCTCTGCCATGCCGCACCAGCCGCATGCTCCCCCGCTGTCGTCCATGCTAACGTCTTGCCGTGTTTGCAGATGCGTCTGCTGCCTCTGAAGCAGAAGAAGTCCCACGTGATGGAGGTGCAGCTCAACGGTGGCTCCATCGCGGACAAAGTGGACTGGGCCCGTGAGAAGCTGGAGCAGGCAGTGCCCATCAACACTGTCTTCACCCAGGATGAGATGATTGACGTCATCGGGGTCACAAAGGGACACGGCTACAAAGGTAACATCCTTCATTGCTGCACTGATACTGTGAAAGGATTTGTCGGTTTTTAATGGGTAAATAAATAATTGTACTGGTTGGTGGCGGCACATCCAGTAAATAAGCGTCCGATTGTTAATGCTAGGGTTTGTCTCTTGCCAGGCGTGACCAGCCGTTGGCACACCAAGAAGCTTCCTCGCAAGACCCATCGTGGTCTGCGTAAGGTGGCCTGCATCGGTGCCTGGCATCCCGCCCGTGTGGCCTTCTCTGTGGCCCGCGCTGGCCAGAAGGGATACCACCACCGCACGGAGATCAACAAGAAGGTATGGTTTTATCCGACACCGATGGTTTCAAACATGCTGGCAATAGTGGCGTGATGGCTTTTTTTTTTTTGTTTCGTGAAGATTTACAAGATCGGTCAGGGCTACCACCAGAAGGATGGCAAGCTGGTGAAGAACAATGCTTCTACAGAGTACGATCTGTCAAACAAGAGCATCAACCCTCTGGTTAGTAGTGATGGCTTTTTTAAAAATTGGTAATCCCAAATATACATGTCTGACCTGTTGCAATGTGCCCAATAGGGTGGATTTGTCCACTATGGAGAAGTTACCAATGACTTTGTCATGGTGAAGGGATGTGTGGTAGGAACCAAGAAGAGGGTTCTGACTCTGCGTAAGGTGAGGACAACACTTGATATTTAAATATTTATCGTTCTGTCCTGTCAAATTAATATTTACCGTTTGCTTTCTAGTCCTTGCTGGTGCAGACAAGCCGTCGCGCCTTGGAGAAGATAGACCTCAAGTTCATCGACACCACCTCCAAGTTTGGTCACGGCCGCTTCCAGACGGTGGAGGAGAAGAAGGCGTTCATGGTAGGAATAGTTTTTTTGTGTGCTTCCAAGAGTTGCATCATAGCAGCACTGTTCGTAACCTGGTTCAGTGTTCAGTGTGAACTCTGGTTCCATTCCAGTGCGAGAGGAAGCTCCAGTGAGGCAGGGGAGCGGTGCCCCTTTTGTGCCGACTCCCTGTTCACTCTCTGGAAACATCTAGCCACTAACTACCTTTTTAAACTAATCCTTTATTTCCGTTTGTCCACAGGGACCGCTCAAGAAGGACCGCGTTTCCAAGGAGGAGACTGCCTAAAGTCTGCAAACTGTCCTTTTATGCAGAGTCAAATAAAAATACAAAAACATTTCAGTCTCTTTGATGCTTCCTAAATTAGTGTCAGTATCTCATACGGAGTCTATGATGTATGCTCCATTAGTGGAATGTTACTAAAACTCTGTACAAATATATAAAATATGTTTTAAAGGGGACAGTCTCATTTTTGGCCCTTTTTGTATTGCGTTGTGGGCTCCTGTAGAGCCGCTATACATGATACAGCTGGATTTCCTGAGATTGCCAAAACTTGTGTAATTCATTCCACCCATGGCCCCGCCTCCAGGCACACCCATTGCTGATTGGTCCCACTCTGGTACCAGGCACCCCTACACCCCTATAAAAGGCAGGATGGAGCTGGTAAATTATCACAAGACTGAAGTCTGAGTCCGTGTTAAAAGGAAAAATCTGAAACTGAGCGTTTAGGCCTTGCTTCCAAAATATGAAAACATCTGAAACTTTGACAATGTTTAACACAATACAACACCTATAGGTCAGGAAAGTGGGAAAGCATAATGGGTCCCCTTGAAACGAGCTGTATCAGCAGCTAAAGTGACTTTGCAAGATTGTTTAGCTAATGTCATGTTTTTAATGTCCTTGAGCTGATGTCAAGAGTCCAGGAAGCTCCCATCAAATGTAAATCCTCCACTCAGCAGGTGAAGAAAAGCCTCGCAGGTGCAGAATGTCCTTTACCTGAGACGTGTGCACAATATTCAGCCCCGTGTGCACAAAAGAAGCTTTTCTCAGGATATTTCCACGCACTGCCGTTATTAACCTGACAGAGGGGACTCCTAAGCAGCACTTCCAACTTCCTTGTTGGACACTTTTGGAGACGTCCTCTGAGGTCCCTTCCATGCAGCATATTTTGACTTTCACCCCATATAACTACGTATATATTTCCAAAAATCCCAGCTTTATTATATGTTTCACATGACAACTTAAAAACATTTTTTTCTTTCTTTTTTCAAGTCTGCTAAAATAGTCTATGGTGGAATATTTTGACTTTATTTGTCTTTATTCTTTATTCTCTTTTGTTGTCATATTTTCTTTTTCAAATAAGTAGTGGCCCAAATGGCCCGCGGGCCGCACTTTGGTCACAATAGTATAGGCCACACCCATCCTTACATAAGTACATCAAATGCAGTATGCTCTCATCCTATAAGCTTTCAACTTGAAATATTGCAGTACAATGGTGTACAGTCCCCCCATGACCAATCATTGTAGTACTGTAGAGTATAATGACCACACTGACGGAGACGTTGCCGTAGACTGGAGGAGCATCGGGATGCTAGCAGTGTGGTGGTGTTTGTCCTGCCACTGCAGCTATTGCACCCCTGCACTGTGGCATCAGTATTCCAGGCCCGTGCATGGACACGCCGTTCCCTGCGAGCTGCCCCCCCCACCCTACCAACCTGGCGCCTTCTCCCGCGGCGTCCAGCAGAGGGCGGAGTAGAGCTCCCCATTAGCATCCCAGAGCACTTTGGTGTGCTGGTCTTTATTCCTTTTTTTCTGCACACGGCAGAGAGCTCATAGTCCTCCTTTTTGTCCAGCAAACGCCATCTTTGTATCAGCACGGCGTGTCGCTTCACGCTACGTTTGCTCCACTGACTTCTTCTTTTGCCGCTAAACTCTGCCTGACCCAAAAATAACCTGGGGTGAGCGCAGTCAGCAACTGTTCTCTGGTCAGCACAAACAACAGGCTGCACACACACACACACGCACACACACACACACGCACACACGCACAAAGGCCTGAGCCTGCACAACATCAACAGCCGTCTGTCCAAAAAATCAGCATCGACTCACGGTCTGACTGACTCCAAGTTGTCGCCGCTTCCCTCGCGAGCACCCATGGGTGCTGCCTCCCGCTTTTTCCACAATGTTGTCCGCTAAAGTCACACAAAGGTCATTAGTCTATTTGATGTGACGTTATGTAAGCGCGCCGCCTGCCAGAGACACAAACGCCTCCGCTGTATGTGTGTGTGTGAGTGTGTGTGTGTGTGTGTGTTTAATATTCACAGCCAGGAGGGAACAGTGTGTCCCTCAACCTCCCACCACCACCACCACCAGGAAGCCCACCCCGGCACCTCTCTGTCCACTAAACGCTGGAGACCCGCCCACATGACAAGGACGAGCCGGACGTGACAAACAATCAAATCAAATTGTCATTTTTGACACTTAAAGCTACAAAGAGGCCTTTAGGTGTCCTCAGGCTTATGACCTCTGACCTTTGATTGCTGTAAATTCCCAAAGTCTTATTTGAGGTTCCTGATTGAAGGCCTCCTCACAGCAGCAGGGTCTCCTTTGAGGGTTCCATGTGGTGATTCGGTTCAGAGGGCGACATATTCTGTCCTGGTTTGTGGATCATTGGACACCCCCCCCCAACTTTTTGTCTTTATAAGCAATAATAATAACCAATAATAGTTAGCATGCAGAAATATGGCTGGGAAATCCATATCAATTGATATACAGTTGATATATTTTTATCAACTGTGTTATTAGTTGGCATGCATCCATTTTCTGTACCGCTTATCCTCGCGGGCATGCTGGAGCCTATCCCAGCTGTCTTCGGGCAAGCCAATCACAGGGCACATATAGACAACCATTCACACGCCCATTCATACCTATATAGCCAATTTGGAGTCAAATATACCAATATCTGACTAATATATAGACTCATATATACTATATATTATTCAAGCTCCATTTGGACCCAAATTGAATGTAACTTTATTTAAAAATGTATTTCAAGCAGTAATCTGACCCACTGGATCATAGCATGCTAACAAGCCAACAAAGTATATACAGATAGTATATAAAAATGTAATTTTTTTTCCATTTATGTCCAAAAAAGGTGACACCAGGGCTGCACTTTGGCCATTTGGACACACATCGGCTGTTAAATATACATGTAGTCCTCTGAGCAACACACACACGCACACACACCGTGGTAGAATGAAGCCTTTTTGTCTCGACAAGCTCACGGTGAGAGTCGTGCTTTTAGAGCAGTGGCGTGGAAAGGTGTTGCGTGTTTTTATTGCAAACTCGTGTTTCCGTCCCAGAAAGACGAGTGTCGTACAAGCTGTTGTCTGGGAAGTGCCGAGTCGAGTGAAAGCGAGCGCTCACGAGAGATGCGCCTCTGGCGAACGAGTCCAGTTCTTTGAACGACTCTTTTAAACGAACGTCGAGAACCGAATCTTAGCTGGTCCAAATTGTCCATTCTACCTTTGTGTACGTCATGAGTCTGAGACGTCCACAGCACGCTGCAGTCACGTGAACGCTGCTGATGCTAATGCTAACGGTAATACTAATACTAACGCAGCTAGCTTAGAGGAGAAGATACTAGCTATTAGTGAAGTATTGAAGCCATCTATGAAATTAAGGCACATTTTCCGGGAAATGTCAACATGACGAACAGGAGATCAGGTGTCTACACACCAGGTAGGTTCTTGAAATGTTCTTGTGTGTATACAATGTTAATGTAAAGTTGTGTAGCATGGAAGTCAAGTTGTATTGTAGCACAGAAGAGCATGGCGATATGACTCCATCTTGATTGACTGGTCTAAATGAAAACACAGGCTAAATTAAATGACAATATAAATATATATATTTCTATAATATCTGTCAATTTCCTTCTCCGACTATTATGACTCTATTCCTATGGCGTTTGGACTTGAATTTGTGTTGTTTCTAATACTTTTACGACTTAATCTCTAAGCTACTAAACTATCTTTCCCTCATAATATTACTACTTTATTCTTGTAAAATTGCTCCTTTTTATTTTACACTTTTTCTGTTGTTGTATTGACTGTATATTGATATTTTTTCCCATTCTAATATTTTTTACTTTCTTTCTGTAAATTTCTTTCTTGTAGTATTAAGATTCAGTTCCTATAATATAACTTTTTTCCCCAAAAGTAATTTAAAAAATGTAATCCATCCATCCGTTTTTGTACCGCTTATCCTCACGAGGGTTGCGGGGGTGCTGGAGCCTATCCCAACTGATTGTGGGTGCGAGGCAGGGTACACCCTGGACTGGTCACAAAAGTCAATATGTTATTTTATTTGGTTTGTTTATCATACTACAATGACTTTTAAAAAAATATATTTTTAAGTAATAAAAAAAATTCCAACTAAATGCTAATGTAGACGTTCTGTTCCTGAAGCACGGAAAAAGAAAAGCAAGATTGGAGACAAAGTGTTGATTATTTCCCCCCTGGCTCGGGTTTGTATTTTATTCATCAGGACTCGATGCATCCACGTTTAGGATCATTCGGTTTTGGCACCTTTTTAAAGATTTCTTTTTCCATTTGAACAAGACGTCAAAAAGAAAAGAAGAAGAAATGAACGGCTAAGGCTGTGTGAGTGTTTTCCAAAATAAAAGACATACATACTGTATATATTCATATATATTTAGAAATTCCTCAACCAAACTTCTAGTTATGGGGGGGGGGGGTGCAGTGTTGTGGTTTGTTTGGTTTGGCCGACAAAGCCAAAAATTATCAAAAGAAATAACCATGGAAAAGAAGTACACATGACAACTGAAGTCGTTCAATTAGCATGCAGTTCTTGTTGACGTAGCGCGTCACGTAGCCTCTCCGGTACTTCTCGCTCATGTTTGGCCTCCTCCTCTTTTGCTCTTTTCCTGCTCCGTGCTTTCTTGTTTTCGCCTCAAATCCCCTCTCAAGTTTTCGGAGCTGCGTGGAAAAGACAGCCAAGCGGGACGGAGAGAAAAAGAGGAGAAGGTTCTATGGAGAAAAGCAAAAAGAAGAATAGATATACGGAATTCTAAGCGTCTCCTGGAGCAGATACTAAAAGAGTCTTTTGTCAACAACAGCACTTGAACTCTTTTTTGCTTCCGTCTTGATTATTGATGGTTTCTTTAGAAAAGTAATACATTTATATATATTTATATTAATATTTATATTAATACTAGAGTGTACAGCTTGGGCTCAGGCTGTAATAATTCACAGTTTCAATGCAAAAGTCCCAAAAATAAAGCAGGTGTTTATCTTGAACGGCAAAAGGCTATGACGTCATGAAGGCCCCCCCCCTCCCGTGGACGTGGAAGAGTCATGCAGAAACAGAAGACGGTTCTAGAAAGATGGAGGCAAAGGGCGGTCGGGCCTCATACGGGCGTGGTGCGGCGGTTGGCCGCGTTGCTGGAGTCCTTCAGCTCCTTCTGGATGCAGTTGTGGACCTGCAGGAAGTTGTGGTCCCGCTCCGAGTTGTAGGTGGGCGTGCCCGAGGACTTGAGGGTGTCCCTGGGCAGCGTGTACATGGAGATCTCGGTGGACGGCAGCGCGCCGAAGCCCTTCAGGCCCACCGGCGAGGCGTCGCGGGAGTGCGAGGGGTCCGTGGAGCGAGACGAGGACCGCGAGCGGCGCCGGTAGCGGTAGCGGTAGCTGGGGATCCTGCTGATGGCCGAGCCCTGGAGGTAGTCGGCCGCCCGCGCCCCCATCCGCAGCTGCCGGTGGCGGTCGATGAACATGTGCACGGCCAGCACGCCCACCATCTCCGCCATGATGAAGGACAGAGCGCCGAAGTAGAAGGACCAGCCGTACGAGTAGCTGTTCTTCTTGGAGTCGCTCTTGGAGGGGTCCCCCGCGTTGGCTGATATGTACACGATGATTCCGATGATGTTGCTCAGGCCTGGAGGACGACAGGAGGTCGGGAGGTCAGGAGGTCAGAAGGTCAGTCTTTAATATTTCAGCTCTCGGCTACTAAAATGACATCCTTTTTCCTTTTAATATTAGGAGTTTATTTTGTTAAATAGAATATTTGAATAAAAAAAAACACATAATGAAATAATAATATTCAGAATTTATGCCAGTAAAATGGAAAAAATGTAATAACAAAACTAAAAAAAATATATAAAAAAAATCCAGATTACGAAATTTTTCTCTTAATATTTGTCATTTATTCCTTTAAAATTACAGCCTTTTTTTGCCTTTTTTTTTACATTTATTTTCAAATTATGAGGCTCAGACCTAACGTGTTTTTCTGTGTTTTTTTTTTCTCACCTGCGGACACGAAGAAGATCCCTGCACTGAGGATGATGTTGTGTCGAGACTTGTAGAACTCACTGGCGGCGATACACAAGCCTCCCATGAAGAGCAGGATGACGCTGAGGATGGGAAAGATACTGGACGCTCGCACCGCTCCTGCACAGGAGGAGGAGGAGGAAAAGGAGGTGAGCCAAGGGAGGGAAGCGATCAGGAACATCAGAATGCATGTCATGAAAGATGTGATGTCATCACGCTGCTTATGTGGCGTCCACAAGCGGCCGCTCGCTCGCCCGCCGGGCCGCAGTGCGGTGCCTTGGTGGCGTCCTTGAACGCGTGTCAGCAGCTAATTATCAAGCCAAGTGAAAAGCGGAGGCTGTGATGTGGCTCCAAAGGCCAAAAGGTTGCTTTAAATTAGCCATGTGAGGAGGTTTCAAACTTCCCTGCATGCCCGCATCTCTCTCTCTCTCTCTCTCCCTCTCTCTCTCGCAACCTCTCTCAACGTGCACGTATGAGCGCTCGCTACATTCAGCTGGAATGCTGCGTCAGCACTTTTTACTCTCCACAAAGTGCTGACATACTTTTTCAACCTTGTTTCCCCTCCACTTCATTGGGTCCACCATCTCACCAGATCCAATACCATATATTAGTTAAAAACTAAATGAGATACCCGTATGTGTTACCATGTCTGCCACTAATAGATCGCAGTCCTGTGCTGTATTTTCACTTCAACTTTTATTGCTCTCCCGTCTCAGTGTCGTAGTAGGGGTCAGGGGTTGAGGCTCAGTGGGCGGAAGAGTTTTATACAAGTTACTTGTTTTTTATTCTTCTGTTCAAAGAAAAACTAACTGGACGTCCATCCTTGGTTGATACGCTCCTAGGACGTCTCCAGAGGATGGACATCCATGCTACTCCTGCCCTGGCTCGCTCCCTGTTGCCGGTGACGCCACACCTTATACACACACCTTATACACACTTATACACACCTTATACACACTTACACACACTTTATATACACCCCTTATAAACACCTTATGCACACCTTATACCCACCTTATGCACACCTTATACACACTTTACACCACAACTGGGAGGATACATGTGCCGTACTAGCATGATACAGGTATGCTATGTTCTCTATGATACATGCATCATACCTGTATGACATACAGGTATCATACCTGTATCATTGTATGTAAAAGTATGCTACAGGAAGGCTACATTATCATGCCCGTATCATACCAATGTAATATGTAGTAGTATGATAGAGGTAGAATGCACGTACTGTATTGTACTATAATCATAGCATGTACAGGTATGGTACTGTACATGTATGATACTAGTAGTATGGCAGTAATATGACATTGCAGCGAGTGTGACACATGAAATCGTGCGTCCCTCACGTCGTCCATCAACATGTTGCCGCCATGAAGAGCGTTTCCGTGCCGTTTGTCATCTCATCTTTTCTGTTTTTGTCCCACTTCATCCTCTTACGGTCATCTTCAAAGTTAAAGCCGTGGCCTCCTCGCTGGTCCCAGACGGGCTCCTGGGGTTTTGGGTTACGAGCGGGGAGGGGGTGATTAAATATTAACCTGTCCTGAGACTTGGCCCCTGCTGTCCTCCTGCTGTCCTCCTGCTGCGTGTCCCCCAAGTTAAGATGTGGTTGTTGACGTTTGACGCGAACGCTCGCCATCATCCGTCAGCCTCATCCTCGGCGACACCAGAAAGACGGAGGAGCGGACGGACTATTTGATTGATATTTGACACGCTGCTCTTTAACAGAGCACCATCTCAAGGTCACAGAAAAGGTGAACAACAAAAAAAAAAACCTCAGAGAAGCTCAGGTGTCACTTTTCCAATATGGGACACGTTAGAACCCAAATGGTCCAAAATGGGGAGAATTTAGCCTTGCACACTTCCTGTCCTATGATGCAAGTAAAGCATCATTTGTGGGATTTGTAGAAGTCCTTCCTGTACTTATGGACTTCATCTCGGCAGACGGCCGCCAGCCGAGTTCATGAAAATGATTTTGTCGTTTTCCCTTCATTTGGATAATAATGTGGATAAAAACGAGGCCGCTTGCCAGGTGGGCACTGGAGCCAAGAAGCAGTGTGACGCCGTAGGAGCTCATTAAAGAGCAAATCAACGCGTGACACACAAATGAAACACGCAACGCGTCCTCTAAACGCCGTCCAGTAGTCTTGGTGTGTCCCATTCACCAGGCTGGACCATCAGGGGTTGGCCGTGTTGAGGATGCTGGAAGAAATCATGGCAAGGACGGCCACCGCTAACTCCATCCCGCCTCCTCTCCAGCTTCACTACTTGAAGGTGCCCTGTCAGAGGTTCTATCTTGCCCGGAGGGACTGCGGAGCGCGGCGGCGCCCCCCCAGGGCACTGAGACGGGCTGCCAGATGGACGGGGGCTGTGCGGGGTTTAGAAGAAGAGACGTGTCAGGCTGTAAGTGTCTCTCATGCAAGTCGATATCTGATGTTGACCTTAAAGCATCACGTCAGACAAAGGAAACGGCAGAACGGGCTTTAAGCTTCATCCAAAGGCGACCGGGACTGGTTGCAACCTCCTTATCCCAAACAAGCGCCTTTAGCTGGATGCTAACCTCTTCATCCTCCGCGACGTTATTGCAACAGACGGCTATCAGACGGCTGCCAATCTGCTAGAAAGCCAAGAAGATGAAAGCTTTGACCTCGCCACTAATAGCCGATGGCGGCGCTGACCTCTGTCCCGTACGTCTCGTCTCCTCTGATGTCCCGCTCCCACGGGTGCGGTGATTAACATCCAGGTCGCTGCTTTGATTGACGTGCGGGTCACCCTCACGTCGGACGCCACGTAAGATGTGCTCTGTGTTGGCATTTTGCACGGAACCTGGTCTCACGTGAGCAACAGAGCGGAAAGGCGCTAAGCAGCTAGACTTCACTTCCGTCGTGTCGCGCCCTCATTCACGTCAAGGGGTGCTGGTGAGCGACTACCAGGGGGTTTGTCTGGGCTTAGCATGTTTGGTTGGATCACATCCCCATTTTCTGTCTGCCAATCATTGGGCAGCACGTGTCTAGCTCCACCCTTTGGGACCCCCCCCTTCTCACCAATGGCAAAAAGTGGTTATTTTTAAAAATACGCGTCTAAAGTTGTCTGTCATGCATGAACGGGTCGTTTTTGACAAGAGTGGCAAAATGACATTATTAAAATAATAATAATAATAATAACATTTTTGGAAATTGAGTTGAAAAAGTAATAATTTATATGGAAATACTAGAAGAAAATGTAAAAATCCTTTAAATATTGGAAAAAAATTACATTGAAAAATAGCTGTAATTTTATGAAAATAAAATCAATAAACTCGATATCATGAGAAAAAATAATTATATATATATTAGTTATTGTCATTTTAGTAGCATTGAGTAAAAAGAAAACATGTTAATTAGGTATAATATTAGAAATAAAGAAAACAAAACCAAGTTGTCATTTTTTGAGACCAGGAAAAGGTTATAATGTTAAGGAAATACAGTCAAAATATTCCAAGAAGATAATGTACAAACATTTAGAAGAAAGTAGCAATATTTCAAATAAAAGTGTCCAATAAGGCCAGAAAGGGTAAATAAACCACCAAAGTCACTAACTTAGCAACACCGATGCCTCATGCGACGTCTTCTTCTTCCCTGGCAGAGCGGGTTCCCAGACAGTCCCATTATAATGTGTTGACCAGCCAAGGCCAACAGGTAACGCCAAATGTAATGATCAATCCGTGATTGATGGCTTTACATTCATCACTTCCTTTGACTTGATGAGCCAATGAGAGCAGGACTCGGGGTTTCCTCAGACAAAAAACACGGAACACCGTCCCTACTTGGCCTTTGGGGTCCTTGCGGGAGGAGGTGCGCTGACTCAGTAACCCACATTTGGGAAGGCGGAGGCAGAGACAATGAGAAAGTGAGCTAACGGGAGCACACGGAGATTAGCAATGAGTCACGTTGTCGTTCCCCACCAGGACTGACTAACACTTCCTGCAGGTTTGCGCCGCGGCCTCGCCGGCTGTAGTAATGAGCGACAGGCGGGGGTGGGAGGCGGTCGGCCCGGCTCGGCACCACCTTCCCGCCCGCCGGCATGCGTGCCGAGCTGCCGGGTGGCAGCGGATACCGTGTGCAGAGTATTGATCGACATGGCTGCAGCGCTCACCGACGCCATGAGGAGATCCTGAATGATACGGGCGGGCTCAATCGCAACTTCCTGATTGGCCTGTCATAGCTCATCACACTTTTTGCGTTATCGTGTTCCAGTGTGGCACTTTTAAAAGGCGAGGCATCAAGTTGACATCACGTCCCTTTCTCTCTTTTTCACCGCCAAGGTTGAGAGGAAATTAGCATCGACTCCTAATCAGCCCCAAAAGTGCTGACGCGCAGGACGGGGTCACGCTAATCAGGAGCCTCAGCTCGCGGCCGCATTGATTTCATACTACAAACGCTTATTAATCCCGCCCACACCTCCTCCTCAATATCGAGCCCTTGCCCCGTCCTCGTCCTGTTCCCGCCTCGCTCCTCCCAACACGTTATATCAAGTGACCTCTTCGGTTCAGTAATCAGAAACCCTGGTGGAGGTATCCCAACCGAGTATCTGTGGACCTTGCAGGCCTTCTTTCTTCCGTAGCTCGCAGCAGCTGGACGTCCTGTTTCCTTGTGATTGCACGAGGATCAGCGTCCCCTCGAGGCTGCCGCAATAAAACTCTTCTCATTTTCATTCTGTTTGCACAAAAAAAGCCCAAGCTGGCAAGGATGCTTCACGCCGGGAGATAAAAAACCCGAGCACGGCCAGCATCCTTCCCCGGCTCCGCCTGCAGGACGACAGCGAGACTGCTCACGTTTAACCTCCAGCGGGAGGACATGCGCTCTCACCTCTCTCCGTGCTTTACGAGGCGTGCCGCCGCTAAATTCCTTGTTAAGTCGGAGCGGCGCACTCGCTCGGTCAATCAGGACGACAATGATTGGCTTTTCATTCACTGGCCCGTGTCTGAGGGACATCTGTTGCTAGGATACGCCCACAATGTTGGCATATCGTAGTCCCTGCAACGCCGCCGCCGCCTCTCGGGTCATGTGATCATATGAATCGCTGCCCAGTCCCCGCCGAGCGCCCCCACCCGGACCCGCTGAGGCCAGCTGAGGCCAGCGCTCAGCCTGCTGTCCCGCCTCGGGCGGCGCAGGCTGGCCACGCCCACCTCATCGATAGTGGCCAATGGTCTCAGATGAACTCGGGAACGAACCAGAGGCCGGCGCCAACGTGTCGGGGATTATTGAGGCTGGTGTGAGATCATTCAAGCCTGCAATAAAAGCCTGTTGTTCAGGTGACAAGTCTTAGTACTAGTACTAGTGTGTCTCGCCCAATATTACAGTAACATTACTGACACCTAGTGTCCGACGTAGAATACGATCTATCATCATGTTTGCCTATATTTCTACATATTCCTCTCATTCATATTATGAATGATAATGAAAAAAATAAATACAAAAAAGAATGATACTGCAAGAGGCATTTCTGCAGCAACCATCTGCATCAGTTGTACTAGTACTACTACTACTACTACTAAGTCTTAACACCTGAAAATGGTGCCCACAGAGCATGCTGGTTAGAATGACAGCCATTTAGGGAAGTCAGATCTTTGTCTCGATTGGACAAACCCAGGATGTCGTCATTCTTTGATGGGCTACTTGATGATATCATCACCATCCTACTCGACTCTTTCCTCCACTTCCATGCCCGCTTTGCACATCAATTCGGACGCCTGCCAAGTGCAGCTGTTGCTTTTAACGAGGCGCGTTGCCTTTTGACCAATGATGACGTTTATTTTAACTACTGAGCTGCGGCCTTTGACGTGCAGGCTAACGGCGTCACCGCCTACTGCCAACACAGCACTCATGCTGCATTCAAGCGCGGAAAGAAAAATAAACAACCACGAAAATGTTTCTATTTGGGTCACAGGAGAAGACATATCATATATTGTTAAATACTTGCCTATATTTGTACAAGCATGCTAGCTTCATAGCCACTCCAAATTGTCCACAGGTATGAATGTGAGTGTGAATGGTTGTTTGTCTATATGTGCCCTGTGATTGGCTGGCCACCAGTCCAGGGTCTACCCCGCCTCTCGCTCCAAAGACAGCTGGGATAGGCTCCAGCATACCCCCACCCGAGTGAGAATTAAGCGGCATGGAAAGTGTATGGACGGATGGTCCTGTTAGGATGTCGCCATGGCAACAAGTCAGCTGATGGAGCCTCCCAATGGCTGCACATTGCAGCGTCATCTCCAGGCTAGTATTCCTGCTAAGTCTATAGAGTGTCAAAGCATGTCAACCTCCATAGCAGGTCGCTGAGGTTCAGAGTTGGTCAAAAGTGTCTGCTGACTCCACAACTGCACAGGTCCAAACCTCCTCTGGCGTCAACATCGGCACACACACACACACACACACACGTACACACATACACACACACACACATACATACATATACAAGGTCTATGCCAGGAGCATCCTGGCATGTTTGCATGACCCAGCAGCTGCTTGCATCGCCTTGTGTCGCCAACACAACGCAGCTAATACAACTGTGGAAAATATACATACAACCTTCCTTACGCACATACGACTTTCCTTACACACTTACGTACAACCTTCCTTACACACTGTGTAGGAAGGATTTCATCCTATGTCGTCTGTCATGGAAGGATATTGTTGTATTTTGGCATGTCTTTGGGCCAAAGACGATGGTTACACTTGATTTCTGGCTTGGCTTAAAATGTGGACATGAGTTCATAGGACATAAGTTCAACGTGTTTGGTTTACAATGTGGCTATACGTAAGTTCATAGGACATAAGTTTAACTTGTTGGGTTTACAATGTGGTCATATGTAAGTTCATACGACATAAGTTCATGTTTGGATTAGAATGTGGACATACATAAGTCAATAGGACATAAGTTCAACGTGTTTGGTTTACAATGTGGCTATACGTAAGTTCATAGGACATAAGTTTAACTTGTTGGGTTTACAATGTGGACATATGTAAGTTCATACGACATAAGTTCATGTTTGGTTTAGAATGTGGACATACATAAGTCAATAGGACATAAGTTTAACGTGTTTGGTTTACAATGTGGATATACATAAGTTCATACGAAATAAGTTCGTGTTTGGTTTACAATGTGGATATACGTAAGTTCATAGGACATAAGTTTAACGTGTTTGGTTTACAATGTGGATATACATAAGTTCATACGAAATAAGTTCGTGTTTGGTTTACAATGTGGACATACTTAAGTCCATAGGACATAAGTTTGTGTTTGGTTTACAATGTGGACATACTACGTAAGTATGAGTGATTCTAGATACGCTTTACTTGTACTTATCAAAACTGCAAAGCATTCATTGTCTTCTGATACTTGGTTGTAAAAGTCCAATCCCCTCCTGGTGGGCTTGGATATACTGTATATTCCTCGAATCGCTCAGCCATTTAAAAAATGTGCACTTGTGATCCAGTTGAACGGAGAAATAATATTTATTAGTTGAATTGTGCCTCCTGACGCCAGGCGATACGAGGTACGAGGTGTTGTTGGCAAGAGTAAAAATAATGTCTTTCTAAACTGTTAGGACAAAAGAAGGCGGCCTTTCCCGCGGCGGCGTGCAGACTCATCAGCGGGCCCCTCACACGAGCGAGCGTCCTCTTTCTATTATTTGCATGGGCGTCTTGCATAACAGGGCGTTTCTTTGCCTCCTCCTTCCTGCCCTCTCAGCTGCTTAGCGCCCGCTGGAGCAGTGGATGATGGGAGCTCAGACACGGCATGATCTAAAAACCCACTGGCGCTTCAGTGCGCCTCAGCTGCCTTATATAATCCCGTGTGGATGTGCAAAGTGCCACGCTACTGGGACTCACGGAAACACACAGAGAGGAAAGATGGACTCTCTGTGTGTGTGTGCGTGTGTGTGTGTGTCCTGCGTGATGTTTTGACTCCCCGCCTCTCCACGTTAGGCGATGACATCACCGGTGTGCCCCCTCATTTTTGGACATCTCCCCCCGTGATGTCACTTCCGGCCAGGCCTTCACCTGGAGTGACATGTTATGCAACATGGCCGCTCTCCGCCGTGTGAGCGCGGAGGAGGCTTACGCGCGGCCGCCCAGAGGCGGCGTGACGCGTGTCCTTGCGCGGATAACAGGTGTGTCGCAGAGGAACAGCGTGTTTAACGCGGAGGACGTCTCCGGCGACCTCCCGATGCGCCCGCGCACGCTGGGAGGGGGCTCCCTTGTTGAATCATCCCGACATCGGGCGGCGAGCGCATCCTGACACGAGGGGAGAGGGCTGAGCGAGGCCTGACCCATATAAGAAGGAGGCTGAAATATTTATGGATGTGACTGTCCTAATTGGCAAGCCACTGGGAGCGCTGCGGCCCTCTCGTCCAATCAGAGCCTCCCGTGTCCTCGCCCAGGCGTCGGCGATGCGAGGGCCCCGCCGACACGGTTAGCATCATTAGCGGCGGCGTTATCGTCAGCGCTCCCTGGCTCATCCAGATGGGAGCCGGCGCTCGGAGCGCTAAGTCAAACACTCTAATTGGCCGGGATTCATTCCGCCACTGGCGTGCACTCACACCTCCATCCTTGTACGGGTCTCACAACAGAGCTGTCGCCATAGCAACCATGGTGACGACAGTGACCATGGCAACACACACAAACACACTGTTCAAACCGGCCAATCAGAAAGCGGCATCATCGTGCTAACAGTGCATCGCAGCAAACTGTCAGTGTGGTTTTTAGGATGAGTACACAAGCGGTGTGTGTGTGTGTGTTTGTGTGTTTGTGTGTGTGAGCACTAATCAATAGACAGTGTTGACTGAGCGCAGCGTAACACTGCAATGGTGTGTTGTTACACGGCAGCAGCAACAACACACCAGCCGCTTGGCAGGCCTCGGCGTGCTGCTGGAGTGTGTGTGTGTGTGTGTGTGTGTGTGTGTGTGTGTGCGTGTTTTCCACACAGCGGCCAAGTGGCATCCTGGCATGGAAGTCTAGTCTGACACGCGGCCAACAAGCATCTCAAAAGCACTCCCCGGAAGAGTCGGGAGACGGCGAAGCACAGCAGTGGAACATTTGCGAGTGTGTACTCACGCAGGAAGTACTCAGACGGGTCCGCTTCGTAATCCGTGTCCTCGGGAAAGTGGTCGATCTGTTTGCACATCCCCTTGAAGTTTCCTGGGGAGGGGAAGAAAGCGGAGACGTCAACCACTTTGACACGTGCGGTTGGACTCAATGATTTGACTTCTAACGAGGACGCGCTCGTCACCTTCAACACCCAAACAAGCACAGATTCCATCCACATAGAACATTCATACTCGGACATTCAAGCTTTAGATCAAAACATCAACCAATCAACTGTCCTCCATTTTTATTTATTATCTTAAGTGTGATTATTATGACGTGTCACACCTCCAGCCCTGAGGGATGTCTTCTTTTATTTACCTCAGCACCAACCACTGCTGCATCAGCACGTAGCATCTAGTTTAATGTACATCTACGTCGAGTTCTAGCTGCCTACTTCTGTGTGACAACTAACACATGTAGATCTATGTCTAATATCTGTCTACTATGTGAGAATATGTGTATGTATGTGTGATTATATATGTCTAGTTCGATGTGCTCCCGAAACCTGTTTCTGCTAAATGTAAAAAAGACCCGTACTGAGTTTGGTAAAAAAAAAAAAAAAAAAAAGCCCCTTTTGCGTGGAATGAGAAATGACAGGAGCTCATCTCTTGAATAATGCTTCTAAATCAATAGTCAAATGTGGGGCAGACGCTGAAATATGCAGCTGCTTCTCATAAGTCGACAATGAATGGCTTTTATTCATACACTCGTGTCATGTGACCATACATTGTTGGAATGGTCTGTGAAAAATCCAAAAAAACGACATACTAACCCCTTGTGTTTTTTGTCAAAAATCAGCGCCCTCAAACTCTAGCATTTTATGCCGTTTTTGGGTGTTTCTGGGGCCCCTGTTTAGTGTGTGTGTGAGGTTTCCCTTGTTTTTGACCAGAAAAGTGCATTAGAAAAAAGTTGAAAAAAAAACAAACAAAAAAAACAACATACTAACCCCTTACGTTTTTTGTCAAAAATCACCAAATTCAAACAGTGGCATTTTTTGCACTTTTTGGATCCTTCTTGGACCCCCGATGAGTGTGTGAGAGGTTTCCAGTTGATTTCAGCACAGAAAAGTGCATTTTCAGCAAGTTGAAAAAATTGAAAAAAACGCCATACTAACCCCTTACGTTTTTTGTCAAAATCACCAAATTCAAACACTGGCATTTTATGCCGTTTTTGGGTGCTTCTCAGGCCCCTAATGCGTGTGTGTGAGGTTTCCCGTGTTTTTTTTACTCGAAAAGTGCATTTTCAGCAAGTTGAAAAAATTGAAAAAAACGCCATACTAACCCCTTATGTTTTTTGTCAAAATCATCAAATTCAAACACTGGCATTTTATGCCATTTTTGGGTGCTCCTGGGGCCCCTAATGCGTGTGTGTGAGGTTTCCCGTGGTTTTTTCACCAGAAAAGTGCATTAGCAGCAAGTTGAGAAAATGAAAAAAAAACGTAAGGCTAACCCCTTACCTTTTTTCAAAAAATCAACACCTCTACAAAGTGGCATTTTTTGCACTTTTTGGATCCTTCTTGGACCCCCGATGAGTGTGTGAGAGGTTTCCAGTTGATTTCAGCGCAGAAAAGTGCATTTTCAGCAAGTTGGAAAAAAATGCCATACTAACCCCTTATGTTTTTTGTCAAAATCACCAAATTCAAACACTGGCATTTTATGCCGTTTTTGGGTGCTTCTCAGGCCCCTAATGCGTGTGTGTGAGGTTTCCCGTGTTTTTTTTACTCGAAAAGTGCATTTTCAGCAAGTTGAAAAAATTGAAAAAAACGCCATACTAACCCCTTACGTTTTTTGTCAAAATCACCAAATTCAAACACTGGCATTTTATGCACTTTTTGGATCCTTCTTGGACCCCCGATGAGTGTGTGAGAGGTTTCCAGTTGATTTCAGCGCAGAAAAGTGCATTTTCAGCAAGTTGAAAAAATTGAAAAAAACGCCATACTAACCCCTTATGTTTTTTGTCAAAATCACCAAATTCAAACACTGGCATTTTATGCCGTTTTTGGGTGCTTCTCAGGCCCCTAATGCGTGTGTGTGAGGTTTCTCGTGTTTTTTTTACTCGAAAAGTGCATTTTCAGCAAGTTGAAAAAATTGAAAAAAAACGCCATACTAACCCCTTACGTTTTTTGTCAAAATCACCAAATTCAAACACTGGCATTTTATGCCGTTTTTGGGTGCTTCTCAGGCCCCTAATGCGTGTGTGTGAGGTTTCCCGTGTTTTTTTTACTCGAAAAGTGCATTTTCAGCAAGTTGAAAAAATTGAAAAAAACGCCATACTAACCCCTTATGTTTTTTGTCAAAATCATCAAATTCAAACACTGGCATTTTATGCCATTTTTGGGTGCTCCTGGGGCCCCTAATGCGTGTGTGTGAGGTTTCCCGTGGTTTTTTCACCAGAAAAGTGCATTAGCAGCAAGTTGAGAAAATGAAAAAAAAACGTAAGGCTAACCCCTTACCTTTTTTCAAAAAATCAACACCTCTACAAAGTGGCATTTTTTGCACTTTTTGGATCCTTCTTGGACCCCCGATGAGTGTGTGAGAGGTTTCCAGTTGATTTCAGCGCAGAAAAGTGCATTTTCAGCAAGTTGAAAAAATTGAAAAAAATGCCATACTAACCCCTTATGTTTTTTGTCAAAATCACCAAATTCAAACACTGGCATTTTATGCCGTTTTTGGGTGCTTCTCAGGCCCCTAATGCGTGTGTGTGAGGTTTCCCGTGTTTTTTTTACTCGAAAAGTGCATTTTCAGCAAGTTGAAAAAATTGAAAAAAACGCCATACTAACCCCTTACGTTTTTTGTCAAAATCACCAAATTCAAACACTGGCATTTTATGCACTTTTTGGATCCTTCTTGGACCCCCGATGAGTGTGTGAGAGGTTTCCAGTTGATTTCAGCGCAGAAAAGTGCATTTTCAGCAAGTTGAAAAAATTGAAAAAAACGCCATACTAACCCCTTATGTTTTTTGTCAAAATCACCAAATTCAAACACTGGCATTTTATGCCGTTTTTGGGTGCTTCTCAGGCCCCTAATGCGTGTGTGTGAGGTTTCTCGTGTTTTTTTTACTCGAAAAGTGCATTTTCAGCAAGTTGAAAAAATTGAAAAAAACGCCATACTAACCCCTTACGTTTTTTGTCAAAATCACCAAATTCAAACACTGGCATTTTATGCCATTTTTGGGTGCTTCTCAGGCCCCTAATGCGTGTGTGTGAGGTTTCCCGTGTTTTTTTTACTCGAAAAAGTGCATTTTCAGCAAGTTGAAAAATTGAAAAAAACGCCATACTAACCCCTTACGTTTTTTGTCAAAATCACCAAATTCAAACACTGGCATTTTATGCACTTTTTGGATCCTTCTTGGACCCCTAATGCGTGTGTGTGAGGTTTCCCGTGGTTTTTTCACCAGAAAAGTTTATTAGCAGCAAGTTGAGAAAATGAAAAAAAACCTAAGGCTAACCTCTTACCTTTTTTCAAAAAAATCAACACCTCTACAAAGTGGCATTTTTTGCACTTTTTGGATCCTTCTTGGACCCCCGATGAGTGTGTGAGAGGTTTCCAGTTGATTTCAGCGCAGAAAAGTGCATTTTCAGCAAGTTGAAAAAATTGAAAAAAACGCCATACTAACCCCTTATGTTTTTTGTCAAAATCACCAAATTCAAACACTGGCATTTTATGCTGTTTTTGGGTGCTTCTCAGGCCCCTAATGCGTGTGTGTGAGGTTTCCCGTGTTTTTTTTACTCGAAAAGTGCATTTTCAGCAAGTTGAAAAAATTGAAAAAAACGCCATACTAACCCCTTATGTTTTTTGTCAAAATCATCAAATTCAAACACTGGCATTTTATGCCATTTTTGGGTGCTCCTGGGGCCCCTAATGCGTGTGTGTGAGGTTTCCCGTGGTTTTTTCACCAGAAAAGTGCATTAGCAGCAAGTTGAGAAAATGAAAAAAAAACGTAAGGCTAACCCCTTACCTTTTTTCAAAAAATCAACACCTCTACAAAGTGGCATTTTTTGCACTTTTTGGATCCTTCTTGGACCCCCGATGAGTGTGTGAGAGGTTTCCAGTTGATTTCAGCGCAGAAAAGTGCATTTTCAGCAAGTTGAAAAAATTGAAAAAAATGCCATACTAACCCCTTATGTTTTTTGTCAAAATCACCAAATTCAAACACTGGCATTTTATGCCGTTTTTGGGTGCTTCTCAGGCCCCTAATGCGTGTGTGTGAGGTTTCCCGTGTTTTTTTTACTCGAAAAGTGCATTTTCAGCAAGTTGAAAAAATTGAAAAAAACGCCATACTAACCCCTTACGTTTTTTGTCAAAATCACCAAATTCAAACACTGGCATTTTATGCACTTTTTGGATCCTTCTTGGACCCCCGATGAGTGTGTGAGAGGTTTCCAGTTGATTTCAGCGCAGAAAAGTGCATTTTCAGCAAGTTGAAAAAATTGAAAAAAACGCCATACTAACCCCTTATGTTTTTTGTCAAAATCACCAAATTCAAACACTGGCATTTTATGCCGTTTTTGGGTGCTTCTCAGGCCCCTAATGCGTGTGTGTGAGGTTTCTCGTGTTTTTTTTACTCGAAAAGTGCATTTTCAGCAAGTTGAAAAAATTGAAAAAAACGCCATACTAACCCCTTACGTTTTTTGTCAAAATCACCAAATTCAAACACTGGCATTTTATGCCATTTTTGGGTGCTTCTCAGGCCCCTAATGCGTGTGTGTGAGGTTTCCCGTGTTTTTTTTACTCGAAAAAGTGCATTTTCAGCAAGTTGAAAAATTGAAAAAAACGCCATACTAACCCCTTACGTTTTTTGTCAAAATCACCAAATTCAAACACTGGCATTTTATGCACTTTTTGGATCCTTCTTGGACCCCTAATGCGTGTGTGTGAGGTTTCCCGTGGTTTTTTCACCAGAAAAGTTTATTAGCAGCAAGTTGAGAAAATGAAAAAAAACCTAAGGCTAACCTCTTACCTTTTTTCAAAAAAATCAACACCTCTACAAAGTGGCATTTTTTGCACTTTTTGGATCCTTCTTGGACCCCCGATGAGTGTGTGAGAGGTTTCCAGTTGATTTCAGCGCAGAAAAGTGCATTTTCAGCAAGTTGAAAAAATTGAAAAAAACGCCATACTAACCCCTTATGTTTTTTGTCAAAATCACCAAATTCAAACACTGGCATTTTATGCTGTTTTTGGGTGCTTCTCAGGCCCCTAATGCGTGTGTGTGAGGTTTCCCGTGTTTTTTTTACTCGAAAAGTGCATTTTCAGCAAGTTGAAAAAATTGAAAAAAACGCCATACTAACCTTACGTTTTTTGTCAAAATCACCAAATTCAAACACTGGCATTTTATGCACTTTTTGGATCCTTCTTGGACCCCCGATGAGTGTGTGAGAGGTTTCCAGTTGATTTCAGCGCAGAAAAGTGCATTTTCAGCAAGTTGAAAAAATTGAAAAAAACGCCATACTAACCCCTTATGTTTTTTGTCAAAATCACCAAATTCAAACACTGGCATTTTATGCCGTTTTTGGGTGCTTCTCAGGCCCCTAATGCGTGTGTGTGAGGTTTCTCGTGTTTTTTTTACTCGAAAAGTGCATTTTCAGCAAGTTGAAAAAATTGAAAAAAACGCCATACTAACCCCTTACGTTTTTTGTCAAAATCACCAAATTCAAACACTGGCATTTTATGCCGTTTTTGGGTGCTTCTCAGGCCCCTAATGCGTGTGTGTGAGGTTTCCCGTGTTTTTTTTACTCGAAAAAGTGCATTTTCAGCAAGTTGAAAAAATTGAAAAAAACGCCATACTAACCCCTTACGTTTTTTGTCAAAATCACCAAATTCAAACACTGGCATTTTATGCCGTTTTTGGGTGCTTCTCAGGCCCCTAATGCGTGTGTGTGAGGTTTCCCGTGTTTTTTTTTACTCGAAAAGTGCATTTTCAGCAAGTTGAAAAAATTGAAAAAAACGCCATACTAACCCCTTACGTTTTTTGTCAAAATCACCAAATTCAAACACTGGCATTTTATGCTGTTTTTGGGTGCTTCTCAGGCCCCTAATGCGTGTGTGTGAGGTTTCCCGTGTTTTTTTTACTCGAAAAGTGCATTTTCAGCAAGTTGAAAAAATTGAAAAAAACGCCATACTAACCCCTTACGTTTTTTGTCAAAATCACCAAATTCAAACACTGGCATTTTATGCACTTTTTGGATCCTTCTTGGACCCCCGATGAGTGTGTGAGAGGTTTCCAGTTGATTTCAGCGCAGAAAAGTGCATTTTCAGCAAGTTGAAAAAATTGAAAAAAACGCCATACTAACCCCTTATGTTTTTTGTCAAAATCACCAAATTCAAACACTGGCATTTTATGCCGTTTTTGGGTGCTTCTCAGGCCCCTAATGCGTGTGTGTGAGGTTTCTCGTGTTTTTTTTACTCGAAAAGTGCATTTTCAGCGAGTTGAAAAAATTGAAAAAAACGACATACTAACCCCTTACGTTTTTTGTCAAAATCACCAAATTCCAACACTGGCATTTTATGCCGTTTTTGGGTGCTTCTCAGGCCCCTAATGCGTGTGTGTGAGGTTTCCCGTGGTTTTTTCACCAGAAAAGTTTATTAGCAGCAAGTTGAGAAAATGAAAAAAAACCTAAGGCTAACCTCTTACCTTTTTTCAAAAAAATCAACACCTCTACAAAGTGGCATTTTTTGCACTTTTTGGATCCTTCTTGGACCCCCGATGAGTGTGTGAGAGGTTTCCAGTTGATTTCAGCGCAGAAAAGTGCATTTTCAGCAAGTTGAAAAAATTGAAAAAAACGCCATACTAACCCCTTATGTTTTTTGTCAAAATCACCAAATTCAAACACTGGCATTTTATGCCGTTTTTGGGTGCTTCTCAGGCCCCTAATGCGTGTGTGTGAGGTTTCCCGTGTTTTTTTTTACTCAAAGTGCATTTTCAGCAAGTTGAAAAAATTTAAAAAAACACCATACTAACCCCTTAAGTTTTTTGTCAAAATCACCAAATTCAAACACTGGCATTTTATGCCGTTTTTGGGTGCTTCTCAGGCCCCTAATGCGTTTGTGTGAGGTTTCCCGTGTTTTTTTACTCGAAAAGTGCATTTTCAGCAAGTTGAAAAAATTGAAAAAAACACCATACTAACCCCTTACGTTTTTTGTCAAAATCACCAAATTCAAACACTGGCATTTTATGCCGTTTTTGGGTGCTTCTCAGGCCCCTAATGCGTGTGTGTGAGGTTTCCCGTGTTTTTTTTACTCGAAAAAGTGCATTTTCAGCAAGTTGAAAAAATTGAAAAAAACGCCATACTAACCCCTTACGTTTTTTGTCAAAATCACCAAATTCAAACACTGGCATTTTATGCACTTTTTGGATCCTTCTTGGACCCCCGATGAGTGTGTGAGAGGTTTCCAGTTGATTTCAGCGCAGAAAAGTGCATTTTCAGCAAGTTGAAAAAATTTTAAAAAACGCCATACTAACCCCTTATGTTTTTTGTCAAAATCACCAAATTCAAACACTGGCATTTTATGCCGTTTTTGGGTGCTTCTCAGGCCCCTAATGCGTGTGTGTGAGGTTTCTCGTGTTTTTTTTACTCGAAAAGTGCATTTTCAGCAAGTTGAAAAAATTGAAAAAAACGCCATACTAACCCCTTACGTTTTTTGTCAAAATCACCAAATTCAAACACTGGCATTTTATGCTGTTTTTGGGTGCTTCTCAGGCCCCTAATGCGTGTGTGTGAGGTTTCCCGTGTTTTTTTTACTCGAAAAGTGCATTTTCAGCAAGTTGAAAAAATTGAAAAAAACGCCATACTAACCCCTTACGTTTTTTGTCAAAATCACCAAATTCAAACACTGGCATTTTATGCACTTTTTGGATCCTTCTTGGACCCCCGATGAGTGTGTGAGAGGTTTCCAGTTGATTTCAGCGCAGAAAAGTGCATTTTCAGCAAGTTGAAAAAATTGAAAAAAACGCCATACTAACCCCTTACGTTTTTTGTCAAAATCACCAAATTCAAACACTGGCATTTTATGCACTTTTTGGATCCTTCTTGGACCCCCGATGAGTGTGTGAGAGGTTTCCAGTTGATTTCAGCGCAGAAAAGTGCATTTTCAGCAAGTTGAAAAAATTTAAAAAAACGCCATACTAACCCCTTATGTTTTTTGTCAAAATCACCAAATTCAAACACTGGCATTTTATGCCGTTTTTGGGTGCTTCTCAGGCCCCTAATGCGTGTGTGTGAGGTTTCTCGTGTTTTTTTTACTCGAAAAGTGCATTTTCAGCGAGTTGAAAAAATTGAAAAAAACGACATACTAACCCCTTACGTTTTTTGTCAAAATCACCAAATTCCAACACTGGCATTTTATGCCGTTTTTGGGTGCTTCTCAGGCCCCTAATGCGTGTGTGTGAGGTTTCCCGTGGTTTTTTCACCAGAAAAGTTTATTAGCAGCAAGTTGAGAAAATGAAAAAAAACCTAAGGCTAACCTCTTACCTTTTTTCAAAAAAATCAACACCTCTACAAAGTGGCATTTTTTGCACTTTTTGGATCCTTCTTGGACCCCCGATGAGTGTGTGAGAGGTTTCCAGTTGATTTCAGCGCAGAAAAGTGCATTTTCAGCAAGTTGAAAAAATTGAAAAAAACGCCATACTAACCCCTTATGTTTTTTGTCAAAATCACCAAATTCAAACACTGGCATTTTATGCCGTTTTTGGGTGCTTCTCAGGCCCCTAATGCGTGTGTGTGAGGTTTCCCGTGTTTTTTTTTACTCAAAGTGCATTTTCAGCAAGTTGAAAAAATTTAAAAAAACACCATACTAACCCCTTAAGTTTTTTGTCAAAATCACCAAATTCAAACACTGGCATTTTATGCCGTTTTTGGGTGCTTCTCAGGCCCCTAATGCGTTTGTGTGAGGTTTCCCGTGTTTTTTTACTCGAAAAGTGCATTTTCAGCAAGTTGAAAAAATTGAAAAAAACACCATACTAACCCCTTACGTTTTTTGTCAAAATCACCAAATTCAAACACTGGCATTTTATGCCGTTTTTGGGTGCTTCTCAGGCCCCTAATGCGTGTGTGTGAGGTTTCGCGTGTGTGTGAGGTTTCCCGTGTTTTTTTACTCAAAGTGCATTTTCAGCAAGTTGAAAAAATTGAAAAAAACGACATACTAACCCCTTACGTTTTTTGTCAAAATCACCAAATTCAAACACTGGCATTTTATGCCGTTTTTGGGTGCTTCTCAGGCCCCTAATGCGTGTGTGTGAGGTTTCCCGTGGTTTTTTCACCAGAAAAGTTTATTAGCAGCAAGTTGAGAAAATGAAAAAAAACGTAAGGCTAACCTCTTACCTTTTTTCAAAAAATCAACACCTCTACAAAGTGGCATTTTTTGCACTTTTTGGATCCTTCTTGGACCCCCGATGAGTGTGTGAGAGGTTTCCAGTTGATTTCAGCGCAGAAAAGTGCATTTTCAGCAAGTTGAAAAAATTGAAAAAAACGCCATACTAACCCCTTACGTTTTTTGTCAAAATCACCAAATTCAAACACTGGCATTTTATGCCGTTTTTGGGTGCTTCTCAGGCCCCTAATGCGTGTGTGTGAGGTTTCCCGTGTTTTTTTTACTCGAAAAGTGCATTTTCAGCAAGTTGAAAAAATTGAAAAAAACGCCATACTAACCCCTTACGTTTTTTGTCAAAATCACCAAATTCAAACACTGGCATTTTATGCCGTTTTTGGGTGCTTCTCAGGCCCCTAATGCGTGTGTGTGAGGTTTCCCGTGTTTTTTTTACTCGAAAAGTGCATTTTCAGCAAGTTGAAAAAATTGAAAAAAACGCCATACTAACCCCTTACGTTTTTTGTCAAAATCACCAAATTCAAACACTGGCATTTTATGCCGTTTTTGGGTGCTTCTCAGGCCCCTAATGCGTGTGTGTGAGGTTTCCCGTGTTTTTTTCTCACTAGAAAAGTGCATTAGCAGCAAGTTGAAAAAAAACGACATACTAACCCCTTACGTTTTTTGTCAAAAATCACCAAATACAAGAACATAGGTCTACATTTAATTGTCACATAGAAGTAGAAGCATAGAATGACGTGCAGTGTCTCGTGCTCCATCAGGGTTCCTAAAGATGCGGTGCGGGTCCGGGAGGATATGTAAACCACACCCCGCCCTGCTCATCAGCGTGGGTCCGTGAGAAGGTGTCTGCTCTCCGGGCGGCACGGGCGGGCTGTGAGGTGGCGACGTGTAAACAAGCGGCGCACCGCTGTGGCGAGCTGGAGCGGCGCCAGCATGGAGTTCATCTCGTTTGGCCGACACCTCCTCACATTCCATCCAGGAGACGCCGTCCTTTCTCTCCCGAGGTGCCGCGGCGGCACCTGATGCTGTCCGGACCTTGGATTGGAGGAAATCTGCATTGGGAGAGCCGGTGTGGGTTGCTGCGGCGCCGGTTGCCGCGGCGCCGGTTACTGCTGCTGAAGAGAAGGGTTGGCACACACTTTGTGACGGCCCCCATGCAGAGAGACAGAGAAGGACCCCCTCCGCGATGAGCACATGGACATTAGAGATGGGAATCCATGGCTGTGATCAGCATGTGCGCTTGAGGGGACGCCGCCTGGCAACCAACTCGTCAGCGGATGGATTGAATTATGGGATGCCTTTGTAGCTCGGCTTTGTTTTGAAATGTTCAATGGTGGGGGAACGTCACAACCACACAAAGCCACTTTGCTCTCTGACGTGCGTGGTGCTGGAACGCCATGTGAAACATCCACAGGTGGCGCCGCACAGGGGAGGGGGGAGAGGATCCCGGCGGGAACGGCGGGGAGCTTTTGAAGGACGGAGCGGGACGATGGAGTGGGAGGCGGAGCACGTCAAGTGTCACATTCAAGCCTGGCTAATCGCTGAGCCGTGAAAAAAAAAAAAAGCTTGAGTGGCCTGCAAGCTCGTCACCACACGCTCAAGTCCAACACTTGCACTGGAAGCAGCCAACACCAATCAACCAATCAACACGCTTGCTGTCGCATGCTGACACGCCTCCTTGGACCGAAAGGAAGTGTTTGGCATTCATTCGCATACATACATTCATTCATACATACATTCGTTCACATACATACATTCGTTCATACATACATTCACGTACATACATTCGCATACAGAGGCAAACAAATGCTAGTTAGCAAAGCTAGCTAGTTAGCTAATGCTAAGATCCAGCATCCAAGCAGTTAAGTATCTCGTCACAAACATTGCTAACATGAAACAAGAAGTCCATGTGAATTGACATCCACCATGACACTCCCTAGATCTCCCCCAAGGCCGACCGGGATCTTCGGGAAACGTATCCTTCATTTCCCCATCATTCCTGAAGATGATTGAGTCATCGCTAAACCTCGTCTGACCCTTCACTTCAACATAAGTGGGTGTTACTGAAGAGGAGGGGGTTGTTACTCAAAGCCTCTCCACACCCCCTCCCTCCCGCGGTGGGCCTGAACTATGTGCTGACCCCATGCCCCCCCATGTCCCCTCCTGTGCCGTGCGGCCATAAAACACTTCATTAGCAGCAGCGATGAAGCACGGTGGAGTGCAGCCGAGGGAGGGGGTGCTTGTGGATTTATCGAGGCGGGTCTGGAGCCGCTCTCGAGAGGGAGCTCCTCCTGTGTGGGTCTGGCACTGAAGATTTTAGTTGCAAGGTTCTGGAAGGGTTCCAGCCGAGGCCAGAGCTCTCCGTTCAGGATGGAAGCTGTCCAAGGTTTGGTTTGATGTTGGCTGGTTAAAGAGATCCGTTACGGACCTAACCCCGAGACCAACTCCAGGCCAGCCACAGCATGAGCCTAACCTCAACACCAGCCTTAATCCCAGTCCTGATCTTAAGACCAACTCTAGCCCAACCATTGCATGACCCAGACCTAATACCAGTCCTGATCCTAAGACCAGATCCAATTCTAGCCATAACCATGACCCTGACCTCAACACCAGTCATAATGCCAGTCAATCAATCAATCAATCAGTACAATCAGGAAGCAGGATGTCATAAAAGCCGTAGCTCTAAGAAACAAGTCCGGTCTCAGACTTCCTGTCTGCTGTGTTTGCTCAGGTAGAAGTCCTTGGTGGAAGTCAGGAGACAGGAAGTCAGTCCTGCCCACACAGCCTGTAATCAAACATCATCTGCCGTGCAGACAAAGGCTTGATGAGACATCAGCACGGAAGAGATGCATGCTGGGAAGTGGGGGTGCAGCGGTGGGGGTGGGCGGCGGGGGCGGGGTCAGGGTGTCTGCGTGGGAGGAGATATTGAGGTCCTCTTCACTTCAGCGGGTGGGCGGATTTTCTGCAAAACTTTCCAGCCGGACGGGAAGCCACCCGCTGCTCACCCGTCCCCGTCCGACCCTCCCCATCCTCCCACTCCACCCTCAGTCCCTACGGCAGCGGTTGCCATGTGGACATCACTTTGGTTGCTATGGTTACCGCTCTGCAGGCCCCAGCCAGGAGAAGCTCACGTGGAGCGTCTGCTGAGGTGTCGTTTACCCTCTACACCCCCCCAGCCGCCCCCCCCACGCACTGCAGCACAAGACAGGTCAAAGAGACGCCGTCTTACACACGTGTGGCGCGCATGTTCAATCCCTCGTCTTCATGCGTGTCATCCTTAACCTCGGAATGAAGCGGCGACAAGAGAGCCCTAATGGACGTATTCATCTTCATAATCACACCTTAGTCATCCTCATAATCGCCGCATTCATCTTGCTAATGACCCCACAGAGCCGCCCGGGCCCCACTCGCCTGCCGCCGTGCACACGCATGTGGCGCCGGTGCCTCGCATCGCGAAGACGAGCGCAACATCTGGTGGACGGAATAACACTTAGTGGAGCCGAACAAGGGTCTAAGGACTGGGAGCAGATCCCTAACAACAGCAGGGGACTCCCATTGTGGAAAGGATCTTGGACTAGCGTTTCTGTAGCAGATCTCTAAAAACAGCAGAGGACTCCCATTGTGGAAAGGATCTTGGACTAGCGCTTGTGTAGCAGATCTCTAACAACAGCAGGGGAATCCCATTGTGTACATGAGGATCTTGGACTACCATTCTTATTAGTAGACCTATAGAGGACTTATAGAGCACTCCCCGTTGTTTAAGGATCTTGGACTATAATATTTTTTTTACATCAGAAGCTGAAAAACAGCAGTGCTCCAGCCAAATAGAGGATCTTTGACCACAGTTTTTGCTGCTGTCATATAGACAATCTTTGACTGGCCTTTTAGCAGCACTTTCTCCAAGATACGGGGAGATGTTTCTCCAGTGCTGAAGTCAGAGGTCACACTGAAGAAGATGCGTGTGTGAGCATGGTGAGATGAATCACACATCACAGGAGGAACACCAGTACGTTCAGAAGGTCCCTGCGGAGAGATGCCTGCTAGCGGGGATGCAAAAGCCGAGGTGGGAGGCGGCTTGACGGAGGCAGCGGCGGTTCTCATCTGGTTGGGGGGATGGACTGGCGTTCTTCAATCGTCTGACCTCCCACAGAGACGCCCAAGAGGCGCTCTTCTGCGGAATGTTTCACTTTTTTAAGTTCCGAGATTCACGCTTCCAACTTTCCAGGACATTTGGAAGTTAGGAAACGGCGAGGTCATGCACCGGCCACTCAGGAAATGAAGTTAAGGGCAACACGTCCACACAGCAGCCTCTTTATTAGGTACGGCAGCTAATCCAAATCAAAGATAACGCTCACTTTTGATTGACAGTGGCCTACACGACATGCTTCTTTTTCTGCTGCGTCAAACTTACTGTAGTTTCTAATATTTTCACCTGGTTCTGTCCAAAGTCTACATTAGCCAGTTAGCATCACTTAACAGGGGGACTCTTGCTTTGTTTTTTCTGTGCTTTTATTTTGTTGTTTCCTGTTTCCTGTCTGCCACTGCTGTCAGTACCTGCCACTATGTCTCTGTATCGTGGGGTAACTTTTCATGGAATCACAGAGACCTGAAAACCGCGTGCCCCAAACAAAGATGGCTGCCCATGACTTCACGTAAACAAAGCATATAATAAATGTAATCATAAAAACGACGGTCGCGCCAATTAAAAGCGACATTGGGCTCTTTCCCGTCCGCACTTATCTTTCAACAACGTCTGAAAGTGAAGTTTTGCTCGGCTCCAAAGATTCCTCCGGCATGCGCTTGTTCCTGAAAAGTGCCGAGCTCAGCAGCGCGGCGCAGATAAGCTTATTGCCCGAGATAACAAAGTCTTTGCACAAAGACAACGTGAAAGACGGACGGACGCGAGCTAGCGTTCTGGCGCCAAACGTGTACTTCCTGGCCTCCTATTGGCCGGCAACGAGGCTGACGTGGACCCGGAGATGCTCCCTCGACTTTGCGGCCTGACTAGGAGGGTATCGCCCCCTTTTAAAAAGCACAGATAAGAGTCGGGGAGGAGAGTATGCACGCTCGCGCCGTCAAAGTCACCTTTCTCCATCTTTGCCAATTACTGCACCTTGGCTCAGGTGCCAAGACGCCATCTTAGCCGGAAAGTTCAGGCCGCAGAATTAAATACAGGTCATACCAGGGCAGGGCATTGATGATGGATGGGTGGATGATGGACAGACGGGTGGACGGATGAATGGGTGGATGAATGGATGGATGGGTGGCCGGGTGGATGGACAGATGGTTGGGCGGATGGATGGACGGGTGGACAAATGGGTTATGGGTGGATGGATGGACGGATGGGTAGTTGGATGGACGGGTGGATGCAGGGATGTGTGGGTGGACGCATGCATATGGGTGGGCGGATGGATGCATGGGTAGGTGGGGTAAACCCCCCTCCTTAGAATTACTAATTTGTGGTTATTGATCGGTGCTGTTGAGCTGAAATACAGCAGGAGAAGAGGAGGTGGTGTGCGGGGGGTCAAGGTGGGGGTCGGGGGAGGTTGGTGGGGGCATTGAGTATTCCGTGGGTTGCTTCGCTGCAGTTCTTTCTTTTCTTTTTTCCCCTCCTTCCTAATCTTTAATGTAGGGAGGAAAGGCCAATGGTTGCAGTGCGTCAAAGTGCCCCCCAACCCCCACCCCCCAATTCACTGAGTGTCCACATGTCATCTGTTGCCCTGCTGCGGCACGGTATGCTGGGAGGGAGGTTGTTGCGTGTGGGGGGGTTTAGGGTGGGCCAGGAGAGATGGATGGAGGCATGTGTTCCTGCATTCCTCCTCGTTCATTACCACCATGGAAATGCAACCAATGCAACCCCCCCCATCCCACCCCATCCCACAATAAATGATTCCTTAATGACTCTTTTGACTGCCAATGCCTTGGCTGCCTGCATCTTTCATGCAGTGGGGGACAGAGGAGGGGGGGGGTGCACAGCAGCTTGAGAAAAATCAGGAAAAAAAGACACCTGCCAAGTTATTGGGCCCTTTCATCTGGTCTGGGGACCAGGGTCCTACTATGTCGAGGTGACCAACGTGACCTGGGGTCATTTTCAGCATCCAGCTCATCTTTTGGGCTCTTATCATAAATATAGTACATACTTATATCATCTAAATATATTATTAACATATATTTCTAAATACCGACGGTACCCACGCCTGAGCCACAACGATCTGTGAGGACGACAGACGGATGACACTGTAGCTCAAAAATATTGGGACACTTCCTGAAAAAAAAAAAAAAATCAAGCACAAACTGCTCCCGCTTTTCCGAGAAGACTTTCTACGTGAGGTTGGCGTGGTGGGGTGGGGTTCGCTTTGTGCTCCCGCATTGTCAATAATGTCCTGCTAAGATGGACGCTGAGGGACAATCGAGGACGCCGGTCCAAACTCTCATTGATTGATGGGCGAAGAGCTGTGTCCCAATACTTTAGCGTGCATGGAAGTATGTGTTTGTGTCATCACAGTGATGATGTAACACTGTGACACATTCCGGGCGCACACAAGAGCAAAACAGGAGAAAATGTCACAGCAACACCACACTCTCTCTCTCTCTCGCTCTCTCGCTCGCACACACACACACACACACACACACACACACTCATTTCCAGGTGAAAAATGTGCACACGCTCTTTTCCCGCCTGCTGCTATGATCAGGAGAGATTCCTGGTCCTGGAAAGCGATCTGAGAGCTCCTCATTAAAAATTCATCCTCTCCCTCAGCGCTCACACAACTACGCTGGCGTGCATGCCCACACACACACACACACACACACACACACACACACACACACACACCCAGGGATAGGGGAAGCGGCGTTCCGGACTGGAAATGACATCATCTTCCTGGGTGGACTTAGCAACACCTTCCCCTCGCCTACATCACACAACATTCTGACTAATTCCCGGATTCCCTCGCCACTCATCATCACAGCATGTTGCATCACTTCCTGTTAGAACGCTGCTAATCACCGCCAGGAAGTGACTCCATGACCGAGCATGCCAACGTTTGGATCGCCCCGTTAAATTGATGCCAGCTTTTTTTTAAGCCCACTTCTTGACCGCTGCGGTATGTTTATTGGGATTATTATTATTATTATTTCAGGCATTTCCTGGCAACTTTGGGGTCCTTAACGTACATGAAAACATTGCGTGTGCATGAGGCGTCAGGCCTGGTGAAAAATGCCGATTCAGCAGTTCTGATCACAGACCCCCAAATTTGCATGGCGACAAACTTTGATGGTGCGCCAGACCAAAATAAACGATACTAGCTGGGTGTCGAGCTAGCAAGATTGTCATTACAATACGTGCATGATGAAGATGACATCATCGGTCACTTCCTGAATTAGCCACTAGCAAACTTTACTTATTTGCGTAAAACACGCTCTTGCTGCTTGCAGCTTTAATTAAAAATAAATTTGTTGTGATTTTTTCTGACTTGATGGTGACACCCCCAAAGCTTTGCATTGGTTCCTTCCTGAAATAGTCACCACACCCCCCAGTGACGAAAAAGAAATGTACGAACCAAAGCTGATTTCTTCGTATCAACTATGTTCAATGCTGCTTTCAGCTTTAATTAAAAATTAATTTGATGTGACTTTTTATGACTTGGTAACACCCCCCAAAGCTATGCATTGGTCCCTTCCTGAAATAGTCACCAACCCCACACCCCGGTGGCGAAAGAAATGTACAAACCAATGCTAATTTCTTTGTATCAACTATGTTCAATGCTGCTTGCAGCTTTAATTAAAAATTATTTTGTTGCGGATTTTTCTGACTTGCGTGTACCCCCCAGCAGAGATTACATTGTCCGTCTTTTTGGTAGTCCCGCCCCATGTGCTATGCAATATAGACTAACTAGTGCAATATTGACGTACTGACTGTGTACTGCATTTTGTGGTACTTCTTAGCGTGATCTCACTTATGCACTGAAAAGACCAAGTCTAAGTATGCAAGTACACCAATTGAGACGCATACTGTGCTCCAAATGGCATACTTAAACACGGATACTATGTACATTGTGTAGTGCTGTCCCAAATCGTTACCGTCGTTGATGACTACTCTCCTTTTTAAAGGTGAACTGCAGCCACTCCGCTTAGCCCCTCCCCTTCTGCTACGGAGCCAAGATGGCGATTTGGGGGGTGCCTAGTGTAATTGACTTTGTTTTGCTGTACTTTGCTTACGCAAGCGTGCCGATTGTGCAGCATAAGCTAAGCCAATGGTCATGGAGTGCGACTGACCCTCCACCCCAGCAAGAGGCAGTAATACAATAAACTATAAGATAAGATAGCGTAGAATAATAAAGATCATCATAAAGATGAAGCTGCCCGTGAGAACAGAAGCCGCCTCGCACCCGGGGACGAGCGGCGACGCTAAGCCATCTGGACCGGATCACCTTCATCCTCGCTAACACGACCGAAAGGGCGACCTGCCCCCCTTCCTCCTCCTCTCCGCCCTCAGCCCTCGCCTCCATCTGTCAGGCGGCCCCTCTCGGCGTCATCCCCCGCTGACCACAGCAGCCCCGGGCCCCACGCCCGCCTCCGACTCCTCGTGCAGCTCGGTGCACCACGCCGCTCTCCCCTGCTAGGTGCTAAGAGTGTTTAGCAGAGGCGGGAACATCTCTGTCGCCGCTCTTTGCTTTAGCGGCGAGCACGCGCGGATCTCTCTGGAGGGCGTTTGAGCGAGCGTGCGAAGAGACCGCCATGAGAACACTTCCTCCTGTCGCTGACGCCAGCTAACTTATCTCCGTGCAACACATTTGCTTACTGCAATGGCCACCTCGCTGACCCGTCTGCCGGGCCTTTTTAGCCGCCGCTTTGTGGCCACGCTCGCTACCGACACCCACTTCCAAGCCGTCTTCAACATTTTCATCTTTTCTCCTTATTTGATAGCAAAGTTACTGTTGCTGGTGACGGCAATAATAAAGATCATTACCAGAAGAGCGTCCATGTCGTCTCTTTGCTAGGGGAAGGCGAGTAAGAAGGGTTGCTACTTCATTATCATTCACCACGGGGTCTCTTTGCCGTCTCTCCGCAGCTTTGGGACGCGAGCGCTGGAGTGGAACGCAGAGAGAGAGCGCCACGACACGGGCGGGTAATTACACCTGCATTGTAGCGAAGGTTGCATTATGTGCGCGGCGGCGGCGACGAGAGCCTCTTTAAGCCGCTTCAAACTCTTCAGGCCTGACGTTGCAAACATCGGCTGGCTCCGCACATGACGGCTGACACTCACGCTGTGCTCGCTTGGCGCACTCGAGTACTTACGTTTGGGCTTTTCACTGCACAAATGCACACTTGTGGTCGTACTTGGTCTTTTCAGTGCATAAGTGTGTTCACACTGAGGAGTACGCAAAATGCAGTCCTCAAATGGCTGACGATGGCGAGTACTGATGGGTCGTTTCGCCAACGAAACGTACTCAGTTTGGATTTTTGTGTCCAATTTTGTTTTTGTGTCTAATGTTGATTTTTTTGGGCGGAATCTGGTCCAAATTCGATTCGCAGTAGGTGTGTCCAAGATGCTACGAGACGATAATAAATGGATGAATGAATCAAACAATAAATGAAAACCAAGTAGCTAATTCGGCCAGCCTTAGCATATTTCCACGTGCGTCTGTTTTCCTCGACTCTTGTCCCAAAATAGAAAGGATGAGAGTTCACTCTGTGCATCGCTTCAGCACCTTGGCACATTTGTGCCATAAAACAATGGCATGAACGGAGTGAGCCCCCCAAAAAAACAGCAGACTCAAACTTGCCATCCCTAGCCGGCAGGGTACCGTCGCCAAGATGGTGACGTCAAAGAAAGGGAAGGGCGAGTTGAAGCAGGTGAGCTAGAAAAAGTGGTGACAAATGGAGAGGTGTTCCATGGAGTGGTTGCAAATCAGCATTAAAAAGGAGAGAAGAAGAAGGTGACTGATGACTGGGGAGTACACATGGATAAAGTATAGTGTACTTATTGAAGAGTACTGATGGAATAATTGAAAAAGATTGTGAAAGAATGGGTTCCCCTGACAGCGAGCCACCAGACTTGTGGTTGACTAGCTATTTAGCTTCCTGTGTAGCAGCAGCAGCAGCAGCAGCAGCAGCAAACAATGAATCCGCATCCAGATGCTAGCTGCATGCGACGCCGTGCATCTTGGGCATCGTAACGAAGTAGACGAGTCCTCGGTGGGAAAGAATAACTGAGCTGTCTGAGGCGCATCTGGGAGCCGCTAACGTTCCGGTCTCTGAAATGCTACGCTAGCTGGTGGCGTGTGCCTGGCGGCCTCATGCTGTGTGCTGACACGAGAGCACTATTGATTTGTTCTCTGCACAACAACTCGACTGGCGGGGATGAAACACGCCGCCCCGGGTCACAGCGGCAGGAAGCGGGAAGGTGACGTTGCCAGGTAAGGTCGCTCTACACCTTCACCCGCCTCTCTCAAAACGTTCTGACCTGACTCTGACGCCTCAGGAAGCTCAGCTCGCCAAGCACGAAGCGGATCACAATGATGGATGTGAGACTTAAACAAGACAGCTGACATGAATCAGGCCAAGGATGCTGAGGTGAGAAACATGCGTCACCTTTACAGTGAAGAACTATGCTAAGCAGACAAGTAGCGCTACATATTGGAGCTTTTTGTTTTGGAGGCTATGTAGCCTTCCTTTCTATGTTGCTATGGGAAATCGATGCACATTACATGCTATCATGAATGTACCTGCTACTACATGCTAACCGCTAACATATCTTTAGAAGACCCAAACAAGAGAAAGACGCGTGTTCATGTCTCATGTGAGGATTGGAGATGATGGGCAAAATTCCAAAATGGTGACTTTTCCTTTAAAACGGGCCAGTGTTTGCCTTTTGGTCATTGGTGGTGGCCCTCACAAAGAAGAAGATGTAGCATGAGGGATGAGTCTTGGCGACGCTGTCACAATATTTACTGACACAGCACAAAAAACTGCTCTCGATGATTAAAGCGACAACTTCCTGAGGAGGAGGAAGCGAAGAGAAAGAGAAGAGAACCACCGAGTCAGTCACCATGATGGACAACTTCCTGCTCAGGGTTAAAGGTCACACAAGCCCAAAGTGACAACTTCTATTTTGTCGCGAGTGTAACAACATCAGGATGTCGTTTGTGTTGCCAAGCTGTTTGGTGCAAAGACGACGCTGCTGCTCGACTGTGACGCGAATGCAAGCATGGAGCGGGACCAGGAAGTGGCTATGGCGGCTAAACACAAAATAAGTCAACAAAGACCAGTGGATGTTCAGCAGACAGGGGGCGGGGCTACAATCTGCAACTATTAATGGATACTTTGCCATTATAATAATAAAATTATTACACAAACTAATAATACAATCATCACTTTCTTAATAAGAAACTAATAAATAATTTAAAATAAAATAAAAATAAATACAATTGAATTTTAAAAAGCCACTGCCACCCAGCAGTAGACTCCCTGTGGTGTGAACCATTGTCAAGTCAAACTTGAGATTTAGACACGTCAACAAAAATGGGAGGAGGAACCTTTGTGACATCAATCGCGGCCGGACCGGAATGAGTGTCGCACACCAGCACAGGTGAAGCAATTAAGCAAACATGGCACCAGGCAGAGACTGTTTAACTATCGTTTGTAAGTCGCCCATACAAATCAGAGCATCTACAAACACCAGAGAGGCAGCCGGTAAGACGCCAAACTGTTTCAATGTAAACAATCTGTGCTAACGATAGCTTAGCCACGGCGTCTCGTGCGTGGCTTGTTCACTGTTTAATGCTCACGTGCACTGATCGTTGTGTTAAAGCTTGTTGGTATCGTGGTTAACTTGATTTAATGTGTTTGAAATTTATATTGTTACCTATGTATTAAGTACGTCTATTTCACTTTGGTTTGGAAATGTGATTTGAAAGCTAACTTAATTTTATTTAATTTTATTTAATGCTAAGGGCAATTAAGAGAAAGCATGGCTGAGTTATAATATTGTGCAAATTTTCCTTGTGTACAATCGCAGTTAAAATTAAGAATTAATTAATGTGTATTAGGTAAAAAAATTCACGTGTCTTGTTAAAACGGTCAGTAAGTAATTCATGGTAAATACAAATCATGTTAAATACATTTAAGGTTAACAACTATGATAAATATCACAGTAAATTCTGAATGAATTAATTAATAAATTACAATGTGTTATTTATATTATAATTAGTAACAATTTAAGAACACATTAATATATATATATAATAATATACTATAATTTATAAATAAAAACAGCAATAAATATATGGGAAGTGGTGGAATTCATACTTACCTGGTATTATATTAAAGCTTAATTTGCTTATTCTCTATTGCAGTAATTTGTGAGGCATGGGATTTGTGACTTTGTTTCTTTTTAAAGGGAACTTGACAACCATCAACCATCAACCATCAACCACCGCCACCGAGTTCTTGAAGCACCAAACATCACTTGATTGACATCTCGGGGGGGGGGGGTCACCGTGTTAGGAGTACTCCAAAAGTATCTAGCATTCAGGCAGAACCAGAAGGTCAGCGGCGGTCCTACCTTCCAGGCAGCAGGTCCTCCACAGGCCCGAGTGAGTCATGACCTCCTCGTTCTTCTTGCTGGTGTCGTTGTCGCTGACGGACTTGCTCCTGCAGACCCCGCGGGAGTAGAGCCAGTAGTCGGTGCCCACCGCGATGGTCATGAGGCTGAAGGCCGCGAAGGCGCCCACCGTGGTCAGCAGCATCTGCACTCCGCGGTCGAACAGACCCATGTTGCCGCACTCCATGAAAGGGGGACCCCCTTTCCTCTTGATGTACAGGAAGTAAATATTTGAAAATTTGCGGGACCACAGCAAGCCGAAAAAGCGGGCCAAAGCGGAGCGGAAGGAGAGGGAGGAAGGAGGCGGAGGAGGCGCCAGGAGCCTTATGGTTGCGTTTGGATGAGGAGCGCCACGGAGAGAAAAAACGAGGAGACGGAGGAGGAGGACGGCAGCTCAGAATGTGCAGGAGGAGAAGAAGAAGAAGGAGGAGGAGGAGGGCCTCTGTCGTGTCTTCCTCTGCAGCCCGAAAGAGTGAAAGCGAAGCGGCTCTGACGAGGAGCGGCCAACCTGTTCGTCGCTCCGGCGGACCGCAAGAACCCCCAATAAATCACTCATCAAGTCCCGGCAGGCCCAATGGAACCAGCGAGCGGCTAACATGGAGCTCAAGGCAAAAACGGCAAGCTTGGATCTCACTGAGGAAACGAGAAGAACTCAATGAACCGACGGGATTTCGCTTTTTCCTAAAATTCTGATCCCCGGTTTCCATAGGGAGCTCTAGAGCCGGTAGAGCCGGGGGTGGCTTTCCGCCGGGAGTGGGGGTCTGCGCTCACCACGGCTTCGCTCGTCGACGATCCACAAGCGGCGGAGAGCTTCCAGCGAGACAGGCCGACCATCACTCGACATGGAGCGGCCAGGAGGAGGACGAGGAGTCGGTGCGTCTTCTTCTTCTTCTTCTTCTTTTCGTTCCCGGCAATATCCCGGGAATATCCGCGATCCCACCAGGACGTTCCCGCCAGTGTTGATGGAGCCCTTGTTCTCTCCCTCCTCCTCTTCCTCCTCTTCTTCGTCTTGTGCCGCTCTAAAGGCTGTCAGCATGGAGACACATGGAGGTCCTGTGGAGGCTCTCCGTCTGCAGCCTGCTTTAAAGAGGGCCACTGCGCGTGCGCGTGTGCGTGTCTCCGCTGCAGCAATGGTGGATCTCTGCTGGCAAGATGCTCAACATTATTAATTGGCTTTGTGAGCGCGGAGGGGGCGGGGCCGGGACCGGGGGGGGGGTTCGCTTTTGACTACCGTGATTGAGATTGGCGCATTTGCCAGCGTCTTGTTGCTCTCGTATGACTGTTTTTTGTTTTTTTTAACAAGTCAATTCAAATCTGAGCGCACGCCGAGACGTCCGGGTCACGTGTCCTCGACTGATGAGTCCATGGGACCTGAAAGACAAAACATCAGTCATGTTTGACGTCTAAACTAACAGTTTGGCTAATGTGGTGCTGAAAGACAGCGCGCTATTTCGTTTCGTTGGACTCTGTCGCCCTCTGCTGGCCGAAAGCCGTCATCACAGCCTTCGCTGTGCGCCTCAATGACTGTCATTGACGAATTCGGGCTCATTAAATCAATGGCATGGCAATACAATGCATTAAAGGCTCTGAATTCAAATTTTGACAAATTGTCATAGTTTATGAAGTATATTTGTTTTGCTTTAAATTAGGACTGAGATATAATCATCCAAATTAAGAAATACATTATATAGAAAAAATCATATATTTACCTGTCAGCCTGCACTGCCATACAGTATTCATCAGCCATTATATGGCCCTCATGTAGGAGCTCTCTTCTTGAAGCTGTCATATTATACATCATCACCACAGGTCAGGTGTTCATTTTGTTTGTTTTTTTTTTTCCCCAGAAGATGAGTTGAGGGTGGAGACGCTGTCTACACATTGCGTGTGCGCACACACCCTGCAGGGTGTTCTTAGTGAGAGTGCTTGCAGCTCCTGCACGTTGACTGAAGCTCATATCCAGCATGAGATGACAAGAGCAACACATCCCCGCTACAAAGATGAATGCATCAAGGTAAAGGCTCTCATTTTAATGTGTTTCAGTGTCATGTTCAAGTCTGATTAAGACCAGGATGCATTTACACTGGGATTAAACGTATGTATTTGTATCTATTTTTTGGGCTGCAAATAGGCATTTATTATTATCATTATCTACAGAATGCATCTTATTCACCCCAAGTTATCAATAATGTATAAATAGGTAATAAAACAGGTCAAATGTAGAGCAATATACATTTTCATGGGCGTGTCAATTACTCCGTGATGGTCCCAGGACGGCTCTTTTGTAAAGGTGCCAATAAAGCATCATAGTTCGCATCCATGAAACACCATGAGACTAATTCATGATGATGAGGTCTGCTTTTCTAAACCTGGTCGGCCATTATTCACTTGGGTATGAGGACTTCATTACTATTTGCTGGGACGTGCGTCTATTCCAAGGCTGCCGCTGGTCCTTCGTTCCTTCCACAGACGTCACTGTGGGCTTTAGAGAAACAGAAAATGTGAGCAAGTATTTCAAGTATAAAATAGAAGCAAATGTTCTTGTGACGAACCTTGATGACAAACATTGGAGGACACAGCACACGTCCCTGTTGGACTCCAGTAAAAAAAAAAAAAAGGCACCAGCACCATCAACCGGTTTCTCCTGCTAGCTGAGATGTTGCTGAATGTCTTCCAGAGCTCCCCTGCAGGAGGCCTTGACCCGCTATGCCTCGGAGACGCTGGTCCACATGGCCGCAGTGGGACGGTTCTGCGCGGGCCTTTCCGGATGGACCCTGAGGCGTGACAGTGAGTTAAAGGCAATGATTGACATCAGCAAGCGAGTGGACCTGAAGCTGAGCAAGGACGTGTTGGCCTACGTGAAGAGCAAGATGGCGTCGGAGAGAAGGCGAGCCGCGCTTGAGGAGGAGCTGGAGGAGGTGCTGCAGAAGGTCCTGCTCGGCCTGGAGGAGCTCGACGGCTTCGTGGAGGCGGTGGAGAGGCTGGCGGTCACCACGCCGCACATCTTCCTGGATGAGGTGTTCAAGCTGCCCGAAGGCGTCACCTGCCGCCACGTGGAGCTTGCCATCGGCGCCGCCCGCCAGGCTTGCCCGCTCGGCATGGAGTTCAGGAGAGATGCCAAGGTCTTCTTCTTGGCCAAGCTGGACAACGTGCAGGTGCTGACCTACATGCTGGACAAATACATCCAGACCACGCTCAACATGTGTCTCCTGCTGAATGAAAGGTAAGCGTTGCTTCAGCACCTTCTCATCCATGTAGGTGTCCGTCCAAGCGTCTGCTTCCATGTCTTCCAGCAAGTTCTGCCTCAACATGGCCATGAAAGCTGCATCTGACCTTGGCGTGGAGCTCCACGTGGACCTGCCTGCAGACGACAGGATGCTTCATCACGTCAACACCTGTGAGGACATCAGGTAATGCTCCTCCGCCCTGCTGGCAGGTGGGTTCCACACCGCCATTTGTCTCCGTGTCTCCCTCTCCAGGAAGGACGCAAACTTCCGGCTGGTCTTCATGCTGCAGGACGCCGCCAGCCGTCGCTTCGTCATGGAGTTCAGCCAGCGGCGTTCCAGGATGCTGGAGCTTCTGGACCAACTAGACCAGAGTGCCTCGGATCTGGTCAAGATGAACAAAGCTAAAAGAATCTCCAGCGTGGCGGGCAGCTCGGTGGGCGTGGTCAGCGGCGTGCTGTCCATTGTGGGCCTCGCCTTGTCGCCTGCTTCTGGTGGAGCATCTCTGATTCTCAGCATGGTGGCGCTGGGTCTCGGTCTCTCCGCCTTCACCAGCTGCGTTGTGGTCTCCGCCACAGACTTCACCATCAACCAGAAACACAAGAACCAAGCCGGTGAGATGTTTGAGAGCTTCATGCAGGATGTGCAGCGTCTGGACGAGGCCACCAGGGAAGCGGGTCGGCTGGATGTGGCCGTCAGGGCGGTTCTTTGCCAGGAAAGCGTATCTCTGCACGCGGACGCCACGTCCACCAAGATGCTCAACAGCAACCAGGTGGTCAGAAGGATCGGCAAGGTGGTGGTCCAGGGCGGAAAAGCTTTCCGAAACGTCCACAAGATGGTGGCAGATGTCCAGAGAGTGAGCCAGACGGCTGCGAGAAGTTCCCTGCTGGCGTTACGCACAGCCAAGGCCGGCCTCATCCCGCTGAACGGGATCTTCGTCGGCCTCGACGTCTTCATCATCTGCATGAACAGCATCGCTCTGGTCAAAGGATGCCACACCGACGTCTCCCGTTTCATCCGAGCCAGGACCGCCCTGTGGCGCTCCGAGATGGACTCCTGGCAGAGGATCTCCGACTCTCTGGTCCAAGGGATGCTGTGCCTTGAGAAGAACCAGGCTGTCATGGAGGTAGAAGTTTGCCAGAACGACAAACAAGAAGACGGACGCCAGTGTGTCATTCAGTAGCAACCATGTGGAGATCTGATGTCCTCACACGATGTCAAACAAACCCCAAAGTCGCACAAACGCTAGCAGAGCTCAAACTGTGGCGCTGACGCACACGAAAGGTAGCGTGCGTTTGGAGAACGTGTACGCTCGCCTGCAGTATTTACTCACAAGGAGACTTTCAGGTTCAGGAGCAGGTTGCCTAAATCATCTCACTTCCTGTTGTCCGCGTGACGCAAGAACATTAAATAAGACAGCTGGGAGCCAATTATCGCTTTATTGAGTTTGTGTGAAAGTGTGTGTGTGTGTGTGTGTGTGTCAGGTCGTTTGGTCGCCACAACACCCGTTTCAGTTTTCTTCATCTAGAATGAAAAGCAAAGATTCTTGTCAGTCTCCATGGCGACGTGTTGGCCTGCAACTAAACAGCAGCTCACCTTCTTCTTCCTCGTCCTCTTCATCCTCCTCTTCCTCCTCCTCTTCATCAGAGCTGAAGGTTCCGTCAGGCAGACTGTAGACCCGAATGACTTGCTGCGGGCCCAAAGAGAAGCGGTGAGGGCTGGCTGCGGCGCCGTCCCGTGCGGCGATGGGCGGAGCGACTGACCTTGTTGGGGTCCTTGAGGATGAGGTACTTGCCCTCGTCCAGCTTGCGGCAGATGTCGATGACGCAGCGCAGGATGCCCCAGGCGTTCTCCATGCTCAAGTTGATCTGGCTGGCGAACTCGTTGGGCTTGAACTGCTGGGTGCCCAGGACCACGTGACGCGCAGAGTCCTTCACATGGTAGCGGGACACGTACCTGCGGGGGCGACGGCATCATCAAGACTAGAGGTGGACGCTCATGGTTATTTTCTTCAACTGCGAGCGCGAACGAGTCCTTACCCCAGCTTGAGGTATTCGGACCCGGCCAGCATGGCGCAGCAGGTCCAGCGGGCCAGCTTGTAGCTGTTGTTCTTCAGCTCGGTGGCCAGGACCGCTCCCCTCTGGGAGTCCAGCTTCTGGCGCCAGTCCACGCCGTTACAGTACTGTCAGGGAGACAGCTGGCTCAGTCATCGTCATCATACTGGCGACTTCCTCGTTACTACACTCAGATGCCATCACGCCCACGCCTGCCTACCTCGCTCTCCCAGTACAGACTTCTATATGATTAGCACTGCATCGCTTCTTTTTACGCTTGCGTGGCACTTTGTCTGACTTTCATGAAGCTTTCATGACAGCCGCAGTTTCATGGGTTCATGCTTACCCTGGAGTCCCACTCGTTGAGGGTCTTGACGTTGATGAAGGACACTTCCCCGTTGGCGCCGATCATCACGCCGTCGTGTTCACAGCGGACAATCAGGTCGATGTCTTCGCCCAGCTTCCAGTGGCGGTACCTGTAAGCGACGGACGCCACCTCGCTCCTGTCCATGTCCTCCTCCACAAAGGGGTTGGTGTTGGGGAACTTGTAGCGCTCGCCACCCTGGTGTCAATACAAACATGTCCGCCCTCGTGTCATGTGACAGTTGCGGCTAACGTGCAAGCGGAGGCGGCGTGCGCGCTCACCATGCGTAAGCACTGCTGGCTGAAGTTGTGGTTGATGTAGGTGGCCTCCATCGCCAGGTTACGGGGGGAGTTGAAGGAGTTGCCCTCATCCTGTGGTGGCTCGTTGGCGGTCTCGCTCACAGTCAGCAGATCTGCGGCGGCGGCGGGCCGGATGCCAACACGTCAAGCAGTGGCACGCAAAGGGGCCGGGTGGTCCCGTGACGCTCGCACAACTCACCAAAGTCAGAGTTGTCTCTCTTGTCAAAGAACAGCTTGTTGCCGACTCGCTGCACGATGATGTCCCAGGAGTTGACGGAGCGCGTGCAGCACATCAGCGTGGCCAAGATGGCGTCGGTGGCGAACACGTTGCCTTGAGTCTTTGCCAGCTGGACGCCACAACAACACATCCAAAAGAAGATGTAAACACTGACGATTACAGGCTCGTTCTTCTTACAAATTCATATGAATGATATGAAACGGCATAAAGTATAAATGGTTGCACGGTTGAATGACTACTGAACAGCTTGCTAAGCAAATATGGACTCCATCTTGGCCCAACTACAAACAGCAGAGCCTGAGGCCCAGACCTAAAACTCTTCACATTCAAATAAAGTATGAAAGTAAATAAAATGTAGGTGAAGTCATGTCATTAGCCACAGGTATGAACGTGCGTGTGTATCGTACCTTACGGATGACGGGATCATCGGTGGTGGTGACCGTGTGGAAGATCCTCTTGATGCTCTTCAGCTGCTTTTCATTGCGAGTGGTGATGCGGTCGAAGGCCTTGTCATAGTACTCCAAAGCCCCGCAGCACTCGCTGGAAGACGATGGGAAAGAGCGGCGTGAGCTGTTGGAGTCTCTCGATTGACAGCGGCGGCGGTGTGGTGACTTACATGTCGACGGGATCGGCCACTTCCATGTATCGCATCTTCATGAGCCTGGGGAAGTCCATCTCCTCCTTCACCTCCCAGTCGCTGCGCACCTCCACGGAGGAATCTCTGGGCTTCAGCTGAGCCTGGAAGGAGGAACGTTGCTGGACTACAACCATTTTCCCCCACTATCGTGTAACATGCGTCAGCTGAGTGACTTCGTTTGGCACCTGGGATTTCTGGTCCCACTTCTGACGGACGCCAAACTGCTTCTGGAACTTCTTCTGCAGGCGCATGCGATCCCTGGAAGGACAAGACGTGAGTCGCCAAACGAGGACCGGTCTGGTAGATTTGAGGCCATTTTAAAGCAGTCTCACCTCTCCTTTTGCTTGGCACTCTTCGGAAGCGTCTGCATGTTGAACTGTGTCAGATTCCTGCGGTCTTTGTCCCTGCGCAGGTTCCTCTGTCGGAGCAAACACAATCCCGTGTGAAGGAACAACAACAGAACCCTGCTGGATCGAGTCACTGCTCACACGTTCTTACCTGAGCAAACCTCATACGGTTCCTCTGGTAGGCTGTCTTCTGCATCTTGGCCGTGTCCACCAGCTGGAAGCTGGCCTCGTCCTCCTCATGGAAGTAAGCGTACTGACTTCCACCACCAAACTGAGAGGAGTACTTGTCTGTGGACGCGCGTCACATAATGTCAGCAAGCATTCCAGTGTCGTAAACACTTTGTCATCCACTTCACTCACTTGTGTATCTCTTGTCCTGGTACGTTGCTCCGGTCCAGTCGGCCACCTGACAAACAGACAACAACACAGTGATTGAAACATCAAACAAACACCGACAACGGGTCATGTGACCAAACTGACCTTTCCCAAACGGTCTCCTTTACTGAATGGCTGGTAGGGCATGTCCTTAAACTTCTCTGGCACGGCACATGGACCCCATCCGGACGGGTTGTCCTGGATCACAGGGGCGTGGAACTTTGCCATGACCTTTAACGGGATTCAACCACATGGATGTTAAACAATAGAATCTTCCAGTGATGCATTGCACGTTGCTACGCGGGGTCTCAGGCATTGATCAGCACTGTCGTCTCCAGCAGTGCACTCCAAGAAAAGGCACTGATCAGCTTGCGCAGTGGGCTAGTCATCACTGACCCCTCGACCAGCCGCTAGGGTTAACGTATGTAGTTACTACCTGGTCTAAACTGGTCGCTGGTCTGGTCGCTATTCTGGCGTCCACCGTAGATGGCATGATTAATAGGTGACAGTGTTTAGAAAAGTGTTAAGATGTGACAGAACTTCAACTGGGAGCGGCCCCAGCTGACAATTGCGACGAGTTAGCTAGCGTCAATTTAATGTTCATCTCATACATAATTCACCAATTGACAAAGTTTGACTGGGGTAAGAAGGTGGGATGTAACAGCGTTGAAATGTTATAGACATATTTACATTAACTGGTACATGATAGCGTTTGAGAGGGCAAGGCCCTACAAGCAGGCAATATGAGCTAATGCTAACGCTGCTAGCGGTAAGGCCAGTCATCACGCCAGCTTGGCCGCGCTGCCTGGGCGAAGCTAACTGTTTAGCAAATAAGCTACCTACAATATCATAACTTTCGTTAAGTTATATAAAAAGACACGTTTTTAAATGCATTTACAAAGCACGCCGTGTACTTACCGTGGCCGATGTGACACGGTGGAAAGATTTACAAACCGACCGGTGTTCTTGGAGTATAAAATCGGACAGGGGGCCCGCGTGAAAGGAAGTCGCTAACTGCCGTACAGCTGATTGTGTTTCCTGTCGTAAAGTGTCGTAAGTACAACTGGACGTAACTAGCGAATAATGTCGCGTATGTAAAGTACGTTTATAGAATACTATAGTCGTGATTATTTGCTATTGGTAAAGTACAATTCAAGTTAATTGTCGGCGTCGAACGTGTAACTGCAACTTGACACAAAGACCACAAGAGGGCGACTAATCCTTATTGTTTTCACAGATACATGCAATACATGATATATTCGTATATTCTAACTTCTTATTTTATTCTTTTATTTATTCATTTTTATGAAACACCTTCCTTCTTTTCTAAGGAAGTGAGCTATATGTGGAAAAAAATGCAATGACAAAACGGAGTGAAATACTATAAACATGACATAAACGCCACTTTTTCCTACTCCCTTTTGACCATTAGCAGATGTAACCATGTATGTTCGGTGCCAGTTGTTCTGATACAATAAAACCATACCATACTTTTGATGATTACAACCTCTGTAACATCTACAAATAATGACTGGTCAACATCTTAACATTCAATGGTTTTATTGTGAAAAAGCCTCTCTTTAAACAGTCACAGCATTGAAACTGTACAATCAATAATTTAAAAAAAAGGAAAACAAACAATTAAGCTTATTTCTCAGACACGCACAAACACATTCACACCTCAGCAGCTTTGGGCCCAAAAATAGTGTTTAACTTGTGTTACTTGCTCAAGTCTTAGTTATAAATCTCAATGCTCAAACACTGGTCCTTTACATCGGCCAGCAGGCCGAAGCACATCTTCTTTCTTTGTCTCCTTGGCACGAAAATTATTGAGAAAACAAAGTGTCTCGACACAAGGAGAGGAAGATGTCCAAGATGAAGATGAAAACACAATCAAAATGTTTGGAGTCGGCGAGTCAGCAACGACAAGACTTTTCCTGACCGTCATCAGAGAGGAAACCTCTTCTGGAATTCTTGGCAACGGCGCCGACTCAAATTCATTCTGAAATTTGGACAACGCTCGTAAAGTTCATAAAATTCACCAGCAGGCTCCTGAAAACAAAAGCTGATATACATTAAAAGTCCCTTTTTGTGCAAAAGACCCCCGTAAGCAACACATTTGCTGTTGTATGTGGTTTACATAGTCTTATGTCATAGACTTAGTCCAGATTCCTGATTGGAATCCAATCACACGCCACATAAAACAACTAAAAGCACTTCCAAGTGCGGATGCTGTTATGGGTGTGGTCACGTGTCAGAGAGCGGCCAGTGGAAAAGCAGTGGCTGGCTGGCAGGAAGGAAGGAAACACATTCCCACAGGAGTGTCGCTGCAAACATCTACAAGCGATGGTGCTGCCAGGTGCCAGCCAGCAAGGCGGTCTGCACCAGATTACAGCGGGAGGCGACGCGCTGCCAAAACATCAAGTAAAGAGCAAACATCCACCAAAGCCTGTGGAAAAAATAGTCTGATCTTTTTTTTTTCCTGTTTGCCAGATCAGATCCAAAACGGAACCACACAAGCCACAGGACTGCAGTTTGGAGAATATTTGGGGATATAAATAAGCAACGTGTGTCTGCAGTAACTCCTTCAAAAATATGATAGTAGTTTTTTCCATTTAGCCCTCCAGGAAATAAACATGACTAAAGTTGAGATTAGATCAAAAAGGTTCTCATGGTCTCCTAATGATGGAGGAACCAGCAGAGCCTCCGAAATACAAACAAGCGCAGACGGATCTGGTGGAGAAAGGAGGTGAGAACAAGTGGCGGCGTAGCGGGAAACATGGTGTTGAGCGAGAGAGAAGAGGCTGAGGATGCTGAGGAGTGAAAGGATGAAAGAAAAGCGAGGAGGCGCTGCGGCGCACTGATGGAGGCCCTCCTGAGATCTATGAGAGGAGCATCTATTATTCAGCAGCAGAGAATCGCGGGGCTGACGTGCGGAGGCGGCGGGGCGCATCAGAAGACGCGGCATGAAAGCAGCGGCGTCGCATTTCCATGCGGCAGATGACACCTAAATGCAATCTGCAGTTTCCCACGTGGAGCCTTTTTGCCATTTTCTGATTTTCTTGCCATACTCTGCCGGGTGTACCTGGAAGATGGATGATCTTGGTGGGAACAGCTGGGCTGCAGCTGTCCCACATGAACCCACGGCGTGACGAAGGCAGTTTAAATGCAAATGAGTCATGGTGCCCTAATATAAACATTTAACAAATGGCTAATAACGCACCGCGACGCACTCCTATGCAGACGGGCTGGCTGGGACTTGATGACCAAAAACAGCAGAAAGTGGTTGACATTGTCTTCAAATGACAAAGTAATCGCGACTGTGCTTTAAAACCAGCGAGCAGGGCTCGTATTTGTTGGGAGTTGAGTGAAGAATAGTGTCAATAATGCGGGGACAGGGGCCGTTTTAGAGGAATATAAATACAGGACCAAGATTTCATGCGACTCCCAAGCGTCTCTGCGTTGGTCTGGCAACCCGTCCCTGCTTTGTTTACACGCCGACACACACCTCCGCTCTCACACAGAACAACTTCCTGCTGCTTGTTTGTTCCACAACTGCCAAACTTGCTCACGTTTGCTTACCCTTGCTGCTTTTGTCTAAAAGCAGCCGCAAGCAGTACTGGTAGTAGTATTAGTATTAGCAGTATTAGCAGTATTCGTAGTAGCAGGCAAGCTAAAGTGTATGAAGGGATCAGCAAAGGAAAAGCATGAGAACAGTCTTTCCTGGACTTGTGTCGAGCTGGAAAGCACAAAGTGTGAGGGACAGAGATGAGTCACGTATTGTAGCAGTGGCTGGTATCCATGGCAACAAGGCATCCCACTTGAAAGTAGGCGGCGATGCGCAGAAAAAAAAAATGGAAGTGGCAAATGACTAGCTGGTCAGAACTAATAAAAAGCCACTATCAGCGCTAGGACCATGAGGAGGAGGAGTCGGGGGCGGGGCTTCCGTCAAGGCCACACCAAAGCAGCGGTGGATTGTGCTCGTGTGTGTGAGGACTTTTAGCTTCTGGAGTTCCAGAGAGCAGATGAAACATGACGAGTGTTGCGTAGTCTGTACAAGCGGACAAGACCGGAGTTTCTCGTCTGAGTCGTGAAGTAGCATCGGGACACTCGAACGTTTCACTTCCTCTCCTGGCGCCCCCAAGGTAGTATCTGAAAGGTTCTAGCGTGTTCTGGCTCGCCGTGAGAGCAGCACGTCATTCATCCCGTTCGCCATCATTCCTGATCTCCGGCCCGTCAGGTTGGAGGGACGCGCTGCTTCCCTCCGTGTCACGCCCTCGTGCATCCTGGCAAACGCCACGCGGTGGTCTCGTCATTGTCCGGAGGGGAAAATGAAAGTTAGGAGATCTTGCAGTTATTGCGGGTGCAGTTTTGCGGGGGGCTCTGGGGTGGGCGGATGGACTTGGACCGCTTCAGGCTGTTGCCCTTGGAGCCGCCGGCCGGGTTGGCCAGCGAGTAGGAGCGTCCGTGCATCATGACCGCGTTCATGCCGTTGGCCATGGAGAAGGACTTGAGGTGCGACTTGATGGCCACGGGAAGCGGGAGCTTGTCGATGAGGTGGACAGGCGTGCAGGACACGATGGCTCGGCAGCAGAGGTCCTGAAGGCTGAAGACTGCAGAACAGAAGCGTTTGGTGACTCGGTGGCGTTCGACAAACATCGACATGACTTGCCACGCACCTCGGTTGGGCCGCCAGAACTTCTCCATGCCGTGCCTCATCAGCACGATGCGCGACAGCTCCGTGAAGGACTCGATGACGTTGAAGTTGCACAGCGGGCTCACTTCGAAGAAGGTCATGCCGTTCTTCTCGGCGTAGGCCCGCGCCTGCTCGGTGGGCACCTGCCGCTTGAAGGCCAGGTGCAAGCGGTTTCCCACCAGGATGCGAGGCACGCCGGGAGCATGCTGATGCAGCATGAGGACACGGACCAATCAAAACCCTCCTCTGGGGCTCATTACATTCAAACGATGCTGGAATAACTCACCTCGTCAATCTCTCGTATCCACCTGTCGATGCCGTCAAACGACCAGCGGTTGGTGATGTCGTACACGAGCAGGATGCCCTGCAGGAAGAAAGACCGCAATAGAACCTACAACCTTAGGAACACCGGGGTGTCCCGGCTTTTCGGTCGAGTGGTGCTCACCTGAGCCCCTCGGGAGTAGGAGCGAAAGATGGTGCAGAACCTCCCCTGTCCTGACGTGTCCCTGAAGAAGGAGAAGACCGCGAGGAAGCAGAGTTAGGGTGCCATCTACTGTACGGAGTTGGAACCGCAAACATTCACAGGCGGTCCCATTATGATGTGTTTAAGAGCAGGTCGTGAAATGGCCGGAATGGGGGAGCATTTAGTGTTTAGCCCGTTTCAATCTGTGCATTGAGGTAAATCTGATGCCGAGCCGAGGATCACGGAGGAACACGGAGGAACACGTCCCCCGCTTAACCACCTCCATCGGAGTGAGATGAGTCATGACACAAACACGGGAAGCGCCGACACGATGGTGGGAAGAGAGCGAGCGAGAAGAAAATAGGACAAAAAAAGAAGCGTGAGGCGGCGGAGGAAAGCCTGATGCAGCATAAATAAAAAGGATCAGGCCCTGAACCCCCCCCCAGGGGAGAGAAACAGGCGCTGGCTCTGCACTCGCCCCACTTCCACTAAACACGCCTCACGCTCTGCGATGACGTGCAGCATCTCGATGTGTGTGCGGGGCGCGGAGCAACAACACGGGCTTCCTTATGTACGCGGATCCCTTGTGTCCCCCCCGACATCCACTTCTGCCGCAAGCGTCATCACTCACCAAAGCTCCAGCTTCACCCTCCGCCCATCCAGAAGAATGGTGGTGGTCTTGTAGTCGATGCCTGCACCGACAAAAAGAGATGAGCGTTAGTGGCGGTTAACATTTCCTTGAACTCACAAAGACAGAATCCACAAAACCGAGCCGCTCTGCGCTGCAAAGGGTTACGATGAGATGGTGGAGATGAAGAGCGGATGACTGCAAGATCTGAAATATTGATGAGGGCAATGAATGTTTAAGCTCTGGTGATCTTTCACAGAAGCGTACAACATCCAGAACACGATGCTGCTCTTCAGGGATGGACTTAAAGCCCAGTTTGTGTCTTTGGATCATCAGCATTATTAAAGTCCACCAGGCCTTTGGTGAGTACTACTGCTGAGTATTTGATTGACAGACCGTCTCCCAGCCCGCCACAAATAGATTTGGCGCTACCTGTCAGCCATCAATCATAAACACATTAGAACGGGAGCGTGTCCTTCCAGCTCTGTCCTAACTCTGCTTCTTAACACACCTCATACACACCAGTAGAAGAAGGAAACGTAGCACGAAGGTTCAGTGTGGCCAACTCAGCCACAATATTTAGTGAGTGCAGCCGTCCTTTGCAATATGGCGGTTTGATCATCACTCCCTCACCGATGGTGTCATCTCGCACCCCCCCATTAAGAGATAATTAAATGGTGTAGCTCAAAGTCGTCCAACCAGAAGCTAGCAGTGCGGAACAGGTCCCATACCGCCTTCATTGTCTTCTGAGTCGTACCATGTGTGTAACATTTTTGGCAAAGAAGGTGGCAGTACTCTGCCTCGGGCGGCCAAACCCGTCTGACTACACCTGCCCCCTCATGTCCGGACATGTTGCCTTGGATCTTCTCAACTGGTTCCTGTGCTTTTCACGCGGTGTGGGAAATGTCCTCGGGCCCAACGACTGAAGCGACTGGGAGTTGAATGATGATTTCACTTTCTGCACAGCAGCTCCAGGAGTGAGAGTGAAAGCCACAGTGAGGGGGGGGGGGCGTTCCATGATGAGCCACTTATGCTCCTCAAATCAGAGAATACTTCTAATGAATCGATACGCTTCTACGCCGTGTCTTCCATCCACCGCACGTTATCAAAGATGAAGAAGAGTGCAGGCAATCAACACTTCCTGGCTAATAACAACATCAGCGTTCACTCATGAAGCCTCCACTGAGCTAAAGTGCTGAGCTAATTTCATTGCAAAGATGAAGAGCGAGGGAGAGACAGTGCTTCCTTGGCTCTGGCTGCCGACGGGGCCTCACTGGATGATCGATAGCTGCTCTGAACGCTCGGCTTCTATTCCAGGCGGAGAGAACATGGTGTTCTTCTGCGATCCACGCTTCTTCTGCAACACAAAACCCCAGCCGCAGTGCACAGGGAGGTGTGGCCAATCAAACACGCTTCTTTACAAATCCTACTGAGTATCTTTTGATGGCGATGACTACAGGTGAGAAGGACAAGAGGAGGTGGTGAGGAAACATGCGGTGTGAGCTGTGCAGCACCGATCAAACCTCCACAACCAACGACAAACTTCTTCTCTGTGCTGATTTGTTCTTCTTCAAATATTTACTTTGGAGGCAAAGTAAATAAAAGGCCACAAAGGACACCAAGACTTTGTGTGAGCTTCATAATTCATGAAGACGCTGAAGCTCTCTGGCAACAACAAGGACAGCTTCCTCACTTTGTTTATTTTCCCTCATGCCATGAGCTGTGTTTCCCACACATGCACTTACTGATGGGGGGGCCACCAGGCTGCATTACATTTGAATGGTAACCCTGCTTCTGAGCACGCCTCATACGCCCACGCCGCAGCTGACTTGGTCGCGCATTATGTCATCAATGCAGGCGTCCCTGGCTGCTTGGCTCTTCCAGTTTCTAACACGGTTTTCCAAACCATCCATTAATAATTCATGTGGCTTTGTGCTTGAATTTAGTGTTTTATTAGCAAAAATATGTATATTGAAGCAAATGTGTACACCTTCACCTTCACACCCGCTACAAAACATGACGCTGTGTTGTCTTGTCCACTGATGAGGTCATGGAAAAACCTGGACTGACTGGCTCGGTTGTCCTGGCAACAATGTCCATCCATATATTCACGTGAAAGCTGTGTGTGTGTGTGTGTGTGTGTTTAAAGGCAGTGAAGAAACTCCATGTGTTGTTCTCGGCAGCTTGTAAACTCATGACGTTTGTGATGAGCAAGCACGATGACAACAGGAGGACCTCAAGGCCGGAGACGGGATGGACTCACCGCTGCTGTAAGCGTACGGGGACTCGGCCGAGCCGTCCTGGAGGCTGTCCAGGATCTCCCCTTTGCCCACGTCACTGTCCCCCACCAGGAGGAACTTGAGGAGGTAGTCGTAGCTCTTCACCGGGCTGCCCTGACTGCCCATGGCCTCTCACATGGAGCCCTGCAGACAAGATGATGATGATGATGATGATGATGAGGGAATGTCAAGTTGGACATAAAGACACAAGCTAGCCTGCTCCACAATAAAGATGTTTATGGGGGCTGGTACCTGCCGGCTGCACAGCCCAGTGTCATATGTCAACAACTAGACTGGGAGAGCAACAATTCAACTGGGATGACAACTCCAGACAAAGACAAACTAGGAATTATCTGGCAGTACTGCCTGGGATCTAAACAAGCTATATTTGGAAAGCTTCAATGGGACTTGTGTGTAATACAAATCATCATTAAATAAATCATACTGGCCGTAACAACTTGCTTTTGTTAACTGGAGTCGTAAACAATCTCTCTTTTCAAAAACGACAAGCTAGCCCCACAAGCTAACCAGCCAGCTGTCGTTACACGGATGGCCGCTGCTAACGTCACCGAGGCGCAGAAAAAGTATTTAAAGACACCGTCACCGGTCACATTATTCCAGGTTACACGCTGCCGTCAGCATTTTAATAACGACCACACACACACACACACACAATGTTGTTAAAAAAGCTAGCTAGCTAAATGCTAACCTGGTGAGCTCACCTTCCAGCGGCTTCTGCGCGATTCGAGGCCGCCTTGTCGTCCTCTCGCCCGGGGACAATGGTGACTTGAACTTCCCTCCGTTACATCCAAGGAATCGTCGTGGAGGAAAAACGCCGCGGGGTTTATAGATCCAGTCCGAATCTCTGCTTGTGATCCGCCGTGTCAGTCCGCAACCTCCATATCTGTTCGTTCCTCCGAGGCATGGTGGTGGAAGAGAAGCCGACAACAGTGAAGCCTCTGCCGCCGCCTGACAGATCACTGCTGCCTTCTCTCCCAGCTGCCGCCCTCTCGTGTCATGCCCCGCCCTCTTAGTTGTGCGATTGGTCGGTGTGTTTACCACCGCAAATATAGAAATTACTATTGGTCGTGGAAAGGTGTCACTCAAGCACTGCTGTCAACAACACGCAGATGGTGAGTGGAACAACAAAGATGATCAAATTGTCGCACTAAACAAAGACACAACCTTCCTCCTGTGATACAAATTAATCGCTCAATGACCGTCCCTTTAACTGTTTCAATTGCTGAATTTAATCAGTTTGGTGTTTTAAAATAACAAGCGGTTTCATCCTTTACTTGGTGAAAAAGGGTCTTTATGACAAATGTAACTACACAAATGATTGAAAATAGGCATTTTTCACAAAGATTCCTAAATCAGAATGACTGACTTGGCAAAACACCAGCAGACATCAATATCATGATTTTATTTCATGGCAAATGGCCATCATGGAGATCACATAAATCAACAATAAAAATGTATCCAATCAATCTTTTTCTTGTTTAAATCTAACATTTTGACACTAACACCGGCTCATATTAACACTTCAAATGATCAGGCGCATGACAAAACACAAACATTTAGAAATCATTGTTACTATTAAAAAAACACTTGTTCAATGTTGTTTTGGTCTAAATTAATGTTAAGACTTTGATTAAAAAATCACAAATAACACCATTAGCTCATGGTGGCTAACTCTAGCTCCTGGCTTGAACTTGACCTCAAATTTGAGATTCAAGAGTTCTTATCTGACTGATTTGTTCAAGTGCTGCATCTGCTAAATAACTTAATAGAAGAACTGAACTCTATGTATGAAAATATCTAGATAAATAGCATCTACAGTTAGTAAAAGGCTTGTACAAGATGCCCATCATGTACAAGATTCATAAACACTTCATTTCACCAAAGCCGCGTTGGTGATATTTTAGCCATTGTGAAGTCACACCAACATTTGATTCCCTTCTGCCTCGTCGTCATCGACTGCAGCGTTTCATCGTGCTGGTTTCACTTTTCTTGTCCATTTCCTCTCTGCTGTCGTCCATCTGTTTCCATTTCATTATTTATTCATCTCTTCCCTTTCTCCTTCGCTCTCCCCGCATGGCCGCCGGCCTCCAGGCCCTCCATCAGCCCCTCCATCAGGCTCTCTCAGTCAGCCTTGGTAGCATCAGCCTTGGTGCTGTTGTGCGTCCAGGGGTAGATGAGCTCCCCGACAAAGAGCTTCTTGACCAGAGCGGCCCACGAGTCTTTGGGGTAGCAGCTGTAGGTGGGCGTGCGGTACGTCTGGATCACCGTGCTGCTCTTCAGAGGGTTGATCTGATCAATTCAGAGACAAAAAAAAATGGACTAAGGTGGAGTGACCATTTATGTTACCCCCCACAAGACTGCAGTCTATCTGTGGGGAAACACTGATCCCTCCTGCTACATGTTCTTATTCTCTGGCAGGCCAGGTGCACCACAAATAACACAGAATTTCATGGACGTTAATGCTTGTCAAAAAAAGGAACAAACTAGAAAGTAAGAAGAAAATGTGAAAATTCACCTCCATCAGCAGATGAAGCGCAGTGCCTGGCTCGTCACTCAGCACCCTGAACCTGACACCCTCTGACCAGCAGGGGGCAGGAAAGGTCAGGGAAATCACAGGGCTACGTGCGATAGAAATAGGCGTGTGGACGCCAGCCTACCTGCCAGTCGGTACGGCCGACACACACGGAGGCCCATGGCGAAGAGAGGGAAGGAGTTGAGGAAATCCACACTGAGGTGGATGACGCCCTGGAACAACATTATCACCACACGCAACTGTGCAACACACACAGATTTCTTTTTTTAAAGCCATACATAAATGATCCAAAAACACACAGCCAAGAAGATCCCGATGAGTGTGGTACCAGAGTGAAGACCAGGTAGTAGAGTGCAGTGGTGGGCAGCAGGAAGAGCAGGATGGTGAACAGCAGCGTCCCGATGAACAGCTGCAGCGACACAAACATCTTAGTCTACGGTTCTCGCTGTTCCCTCTCGCTCTAACACATTATAATGGGACTTTCTGTGAATGGAGCATGTCCTTCCAACGCCATACAGTTTTTTGATGAAAAAATGTATTCATAGAAAGTTTAAATATGTGTGAGTCTATATTATGGCTGATGGTCTCTCATGTCTACTATATTAGGTAATAAGTGACTAAAGGGGTGTTAGTTCATGTCTAGAGGGCTCTAACAATGTTGAGAACTGTACTTAGAAGGCTTCAAATAGGTTTCATATGCTCTAATATCTTATCACAGTGGGGTCCATACCTGGTCCACGTCGTAGGAGCAGGAGTCCACCCTCTGCCTCAGCACGTTCCACTTCTTCCCCCTGAAGAGCCTCCAGAGAGAAGACAGCCCGTAGATCTTCAGGCAGTAGATTCTGTCATCACATTTTCTACATTGACATCAATCTACAAAGACGGCTTTCGACTTGGACATGGAACGAACATGACATTAACAACCCAAGCCGTCACATGGACTTCGATGAATACGCAACAGAGAACGTGGCTAATATTTCCTTATGCAGCGCAGGCCAAGGCGCTATCTTTAGTATGAATGCATAATTCAGTCCGCCTCCTCCCACATTGGACAGGGAATGCTCAACATTCGTTATTCCTCTTGGCACCAGCAGAACCGAACAGGACTCAAAGGACGGCAACGCTCATCTTCTAATGAAGCCTTTTCCATTTCCTATGCTGATTGATGTCATGTTGTCTTTCGGCATCTTTAATCCATAGACTACCATAAAAATACACAGATAAAAAAATTGGGAAAGCCTGCCCCCTGCGGGCCATGTAATGCAACACAGCTCATCAACAGCACAGCATGTTGCGTCTGCTTTCCTTGGCACAATATCAGCGCTAACAAAAGTTAGTTTAAATCTAATGGTATGCACAAAATGTCTTATTATCTTAAATTGATATTTTTCTCATTTTATTTCCATGCATGATCCCATACACGGATGGTAAAAGAGAAGGGAAAATGTCACCTGGCTCCGTAGACGTAGAAGCAGTAGATGTGGAAGGTGAGCAGGGCCACCATGTCCGAGAGCAGGGAGAGGGCAAAGGTCAAGCCCAGGCAGGCGGACAGGCCTCCGTACCACAAGATGGCCTCCACGAAGGGGGACATCAGGTGGATGTAACCTGGAGGCGGCGTCGTGTACAGGATGTGTGTTGCAAGCATGCGTGTACATTGTGCTGCAGGGGGGAGGGGGGACGTCCACTCACTGATCCACAGGTGAATGTGATAGAGGAAGAAGCGGCCCAGCACCTGGTCCAGGACCCGGTTCATCTTCAGCCCTGCTGGAGCTCCCATCAGCCACTGCAGCAGCTCCTCCAGCTCCTTAGCAACACGCTAGAAAAGACCACGAGCACAGTGCTATCAGTAGAAGAACAACAAATAGCATATTTCACTGCAGTCGTGTTCAATTGTCAGCCTCACATCGGCAGCCGGCACCAGCATGTTGGCTAACATGCTAATGTGGTCGTCTCGGTAGAGCCAGGACACCAGCAACATGCCGAGAGCCACGTCCACCAGGAAGGACACAAACATGTGGGCTTTTCTACACACACAAAACATCATCATCATCATCATCATAATAATCAATGGTTGAGCAAAGAAGAAGAAGAATGGGAGCAAACCTCATGAACTGCGTGTGATTGACGGCTGCTTTGGGCGAGGTGAGCGTCCTCAGGTGTTTGGTCCTGCTGCTGAGCTGGGCACAGGTGGAGAGCTTGCTGGACAGGAAGCGCAGCGGGTAGAGACGGAAAATCCTGGAACGGGACAAGCGAGCGCAAGTTAGCTGAAACGCGTCCAGAGCACAGCTCGCTCGTGCTCTTCTCACCGCATGCTGCACGTCCACGTCCACACGGAGAGGAGCCAGCTGAGGAACGCGCAGACCGGCACCGACGCCTGCTTGAGCAGCTCCACGATGATGCTGCCCTCGCGACCTTGGGTCTGCCAGTGCGTGGACTTGAGCGGCCCATCGTCGTACTTGTCCAGGAAGAAGAGCGGCTGGCTGTGGGCCACCGTGTGGAACACCTGAGGGGGGAGGAACACCATCATCAAATTTGCTTAAATATGCTTGTTTTTTTTACTGGTGTGAGTAGAAATATTTTGGTTATACTTGTCTCAGCTCGGACGGAGGTTCCGTTGGTGGTTCAGTGACGCCATTCCGGATGGGATGAAGCTGTGACAGCATCACCTTTCTCTGCTCGTAGTGGACAAAGATCACCTTCTCCTCCTCGTTCTCCTCCTCGTCGTCTTTCTTCACATCTTCCTTTGTTGCCTTTTGTTGAGCTGCTGATAAAAAAACATGCTCTTGGTCTGGACCATGTTGGCTAAACCTGAGAACAGATAAATAAGTGAGCACTGCGTCGTACTGGGGTCGCGGTTGAGGAGCTGGCAGGTGAAGCCGGTCTTTCCCATCTGGCGACTGATCTGCAGCCAGGGTTTCTGAGGGAACATGGTGCTCAGGTCCCTCAGGAAGCTCTCCATGCCCTCCTGACCGTCTTTGGGCAAGCTCCAAGATCCCAGCACACACAGCTCCACTTTGCTCCGGGCTTCCATCTGGGACAGAAACATGGAGACCAAAAATGTATAAAGCATCTCCGCGGGCGTCAATGACAAAGTGCATATAAAATACAACACCTGCTGGATGTACTGTTTGACCTGGCTGGGGATGAACGGGTAGTGGATGACCGCTAACACCACAGCAGAGTCGTGGCCATCGCTCGAGATCCAGCGGCCCACCAGCAGCCCGCTCGCCGCCCGGTTGCAGCATTGTGGGAAGAAGACTTTGAGCACCATGGCTTCTAAGGCCACGCTGCCGCTGACTTGCAGAAGAGCTGATGAGCAACAAGACACAAACAAAGTCACTCCCGCATACAAGTAACATATATAGGGGCGTTTTAGGGACAGATGGGCGGCAGACAGACGACAGGACTGAGAGGATTGTGTGCAAACATCACGACTGCCCTCGTTTTTGTCCTTCATCAAGATTGGAGCGCCCGAGGCACAACTTTTATTGATGTCACCTCCAATAGTTAGCAGGCTAGCACAAATAATCTATTAATAATGTAAAATGATGCAGTCATATGAAAATAAAAACAAAACTAATTGGATATTTTGTGCTTTATTTACTTCTACAGTAAGAGACGTCCTCATGATAGTTTGAATAGGACGATGTTGACACATCACTAAAGTATCCAAGTGCCACAGTCCGTCCATCAAAATGTTAAAATGGAAAGTTTCATCGCCCAATTAAAACAGTAAAGCGCGTAATGTAGATATATAATACCAACAATCGCAACGTTTTACCTTTTGGGGACGTAGAGTTTCACCTTCCATTCGTGTAGTGCATTTCGCTATTCCGCCATTTTCTTTGTTGACAGTCGCACACATTAAATGTTCCGACCGGAAGTGTCACCACAATTGATGTTCGTTTACCTCCGGGGTGTCTAAAATGCAGCCCTTGTGGCAGCTTGTCTTTATTAATGTCAAACTTCACATTCCTAAAACAATTACGCACATAAAATAAAACAAACAACAAGGCATAATGAAAAAGTTAATACTCAATAACCAGTGGCGACCAGCAGCTTATATTTTATTGGCTGTACCTTCAACATTCCTTGTGATTTCTGGAAATAAAAATTAAACAATTCTTAAAACAAAAATTACAAACCAAAAATAAACACTTCTTAACTTAAATACAACTTCTTACCATAGCTTGGTAGTTTTAGTGCCAAGACAAAACAATGTAAGCCTGCTGCTCGTTTTTATGGAAACTAACAAATGGAAATGTTCATATTAATAGGACTAATAATTATACGCTGTGTACAACACAACATAACATAATTGTCCTTCAATATATATTTTTAGCAGTTCTTAAAAAGAAGTAAAAACATCAAAACGGACACCCCTGGTTTATATTTTTTTCTGTTACTTTTTAAATACTTTTACTGATCGGTATCATGCACACACATGAAAAATAATACACTTTAATTTATGTCTGTTAGGATGTATTAAATGCAAAATAAATATTTGAAGGTAAGCAAATGTACAACGATACAACAGCTACAATAATAATAGCGATACAAATAATATCCTTATACTGAACAATAAGAATAATAATAAGAATAATATTACTCACGGTGAATGTATTTTCCCTTCCTAAGGAGTCACCCAACGGTAAAATGACTTATCTCTTTCTGCGGTGACACCCCAAGAAAAAGGGCGCTATAATATGCTTTAAACAAGCAGACACGCAATCAAACTACACTAGCCACAACTCTCGCGATACTTTCGCGAGGGCTAAGGGCGAAACACGTGAGCAATGAAGTCGAACAGAAAAGCCCCGAGCAAAGAAAATCGAGCAGATTTTTTAAAACAATTTCAATCGTGTTTTTTCTCGACGAGTCGTCCGGCTTTATTTCCTTGGAATGTGAGTATTGAGCGAGATAGTTTGTTCAGAAAATGTCTTTCGAAATATTTCCTTCGTAAAAGAAGCTGATCTAGCGTAATGGCTATTATTTTTATAAATGAATATAATTGATTGGACTTAGTCACCATTCAGTTGCAGGTTAGTATTCAAGCAAATATCTACATTTGTGTTAGCTGTATTAGTAGTTGTGCATGTTTGATACGGGAGTATAATTCACAGCATCAGTGCCATGGAGTTAGTAGGAGAAATGTGTACTGTATTTCATAATCAAATGGCTGTTTCTCCCTTTACAGTTGTTAGAAAAGGACCTGGAAAGCAGCAAATCCTCACAGTTAATCTTAGATGTCCTCAACCAGGTAAATATGAACCCTGATAAAGACTCAGAGGAACAGCTTTTGATTGGTCTTCATGTTTTTGTCAGACTTGTCTTCATCCCCATTGCAAGAAGTTCCCGCCATCAGCACGATACAGGAAGTATTTTCTCGGCGAGCTGATCAGGCGGGTGAGTGGTCTGCCATGTTGTCATCCCGTCATGACGGTTACGTTTTGTTTACCGTTGCAGGTGGAGGCTGCCGACTGCGAGCCGCTGGACCAGCTCTACGACGCCCTGGGTGAGGTGCTGTCGGCCCAGGAAGGAGCCGAAGGATACCGAACTTTCTTACTGGTAGGACACACACACACACACACACACACGCGCACACTCGGTGACATCATGCAGAAAGACCATGTGGACTTGGTCCTGCAGCCGTGTGGCGGCACCGTCAGCTTGTTGGAGAACCTGGCACTGATCTCAGAGGGGACGACCGGGTTGGTGACCTGGGACGCCGCCCTCTACCTGGCCGAGTGGGCCTTGGACCACCCGCAGACCTTCGCTGGCAGGTACCACCATGTCCACCGTTAGTGGACCTACCAGACACATCAGAACCGTCCTTTTCCCTGCAGGAAGGTTCTGGAGCTGGGCAGCGGCCTGGGCTTCACGGGCGTCACCGTGTGTCGCTCCTGCAGCCCCTCCAAGTACGTCTTCAGCGACGGACACGGCAGCGTCCTGCGGAGACTTGAGGACAACGTGCGGCTCAACAGACTCTTCCAGGAGGAGACGCCGCCTGAGGTCAGCGTGGAGGAGCTGGACTGGTCAAACGTGACGGAGCAGCACTTGGACGCCATCGACGCAGACGTGGTCATCGCTGCAGGTCAGATGTTGTGGAATATGCAAATGAGGTGATGGCAGGTGGGAGTGTCTTGTGGCGGGGTCAGTCTGTCAAGGCCTGTGCTGCCTGAGGTGGGAGGGGACTACAGTAAAAGGGGCGTGTCATGTTGACTGCATTCCTCTATGTCGAAGACGTGGTGTACGATCCAGACATCGTACCGGTTCTGGTCCAGCTGCTGTCCAGAATCCTGAGGAGGAAGTGTGGGCGTGTCCTTCCTGACGTCTTCATCTGCTCCACGGTGAGGAACCGGCAGACGTACGAAGGCTTCACAAAGCAGCTTGGTAAGAAACGACTCGTCTCGGTGATGCTGGGCTTTTCCACGCGTTAACAGTGATTGGTCAGTAGCGTACAGGAGGCGGGGTTTGAACTTGTCCATGTTTGACAGGTGACGCAGGGATCGGCCATCGTGTGATCAGTGAAGCTGTCAGTCACGTGTTTGAGTACGAGCCAGCGTCAGAATTAGAGCTGATTAAATTGTACCTGCGATAATAAAAGTGCTTTTATTTACAAATGAAGTTTGATGGAATGTTCATAACGATTCAATGTGAGCTAAGAATCAGTCCAGTCAAGAAGAAGAAATCAGCGGAAGGGCGTTCTGGTGCCAGTTGTCATCCCAGCGCTGCCCTCTGCTGGCACGGAGGTTCCTCCTGAAGCGGCCGAGTTTGCCTTCGCTGCTGGGAAACTCTGAGAGAAGAGACTGGAAACAAACGTGAGGTTCTCGTCTACAAATGAATTGGTGTCTTGTTCAAAAACTCACGTTGAGCTGCTGGGCCAGCTGATGACCGTCTCTGAAGATCAGTCCGTTCTCGTCATGCTTCACCAGCTCATGCAAGCTGGTGGGACACAGGTTTTTGAAATGAACCGTGAAGGTCTTGGACCATAATGGCATCGCATGTACGTCAAAGCGGAAGGTCCGCTCACCACTTGAAGTGGACGGCGCAGACTGGCAGGCAGCAGCCAAACATGTCCACCACCTTCATGGGCAGGTCCAGACCGCTGGACGACTTGTGGAGACAAACACCCAAGTCAGCCGAACCTGCAGGACGGGAAAAAGATGCTAGTTTTGCACAGCAAAATAAGGTGCAGCAGAGACCCCCCCCCCCCCAGTCATCTCACCTAACAGCACAGGATAGTCTTCTGCCTCCAGCCAGGGCGTGCAGATCTTCACATGCTTCAAACTCATGGAGTCAATCATCTTCATGTAGTGTTCCTTCTGAGGACCTTTGCCTTCACGGAGAAGGAGAAGTTACCATGAGACCAAGATGGAACATCAGTCAGGATGTTTACCTGTGATGACGCAGACGAGCTCCGGCAAAGTCGCTCCTCCTTGAATCGAAGCTTCATATTCTGTGTAGGAGAAAAGCGGACGTCAGCTGAGATAAGATGACTTGATTGGTTGAGAAGAGAAGAAGACCGGTTAGGTTACCTTGGAGAGCCTGCAGGAGGATGGAGAAGTCTTCATCCTCTGTGGAGGGAAACCAACGTGATGACAAACTGGTGGAAAGTGGGCGTGTCAACACACAAAGACTCACCTGTCCAGCTGGTGCTGCTCACCAGGAGGGCGGGTCGGCCCGGCCTTAAGGTCACAGTGTCCTTGGCAGGGTCCCGCACGGAGAAGACGGTCGCCTTGCCATCATCCTCATCCTCACTGCAGGACATAAAACACAGAGGCTCCAGTAATGAAAACATGAAATATTGTTAGTAAACATAAACAAAACACAAATTGAAAGCAGATCAGCACCTTGGATAGTGACCACATCCCATCTATGAGCTAACCCAGTCAACACAGTATGGCTGTATCAGTAGCTATGAAGTTCAGTCAAACTGGCACAGCGCTGTGGAAATCTGCATGAAGGGTGATGTTAGACTGTTGGTGTACTCCAGCCTTCTCTGGGCCTTCTGCAGCTCCCATGAGTCGAGCCCCCCTGATGGTCACAATGCAGCACTCGCTGTTACATTTCTTTTCCCCAGAAGTGCCATTCTTCTTATTCGCCTATCTTAGCCTGGCCATCAGAATCGTAGCAGACAAAGCATCACTCGCCTGCTGTGCCGGAAGACAGGAAGTGTGTGTGAGAGCCTCAGAAAAAGCTCATGCTGCGTCTTCAGCGGAGTCTCTCGAAAGATGGCGGCCGGTCTGTCGTAGAGCGTGGTGGCCCTGTGGTGGTCAATGAAAGACTGGAGCAGTGATGCAGCACATGAAGATGAACTGCTAGTGCAACCTGATCCCTACTTGATGCCCCAGTTGTGGTGCAGGTCGTCCTTCATGGCGTTGGTCACACACAGGTTGTGAGTCGCCAGCGGTCCGAAGACGTGTTCGTACCTGCAGAAAGAACAAATAACGACTTTCTACGCGATAACAGGACCGTTATGACCGAAAGACGACTGACCAGCTTGCCAGGCGCACCAGCGGGTGCTTGTGGCCGAGGCTGAGGGCCATGATGGTGTAGCCGTAGTTGTGCCAGTCGATGACAAAGCGGCTGCCTCGCAACACGCACACCAGCCAGGCCGCCGCTGTGCCGGGCAACCCGGGAGGATTCTGGGAAACGGAGTGAGAGGTTGGCCTCGCCGAAATCACCTGTGATGAGCTCTTGCGTGCCACCGACCTGCATTAGGATGTGAGCCTGAGTCTTCATCCTCAGCAGGACGACGAGAAGCTGCACAAATTGGACCAAGACTTTGGACACGTAGGTCAGGATTTGTGGTCCCCCTGGGAGGAAAAAACAAGGTCACCATGTCATCACTACTGAAATAGCAATGACAAGAATACAAGCAGGTACCTCTGAATCCTTTCACCTCCGCCACTGGGACGATATGAATTCTCTCATCTTTCAGCACATCTCCATGGGGTTTGCTGTCTGCAGAAAAAAAGATGACTTGATTAACCGGCTAACATGACAAAGTGTGACCAAACTTCAGATACTACAGAGTCAGTAACTCCTTACAAAGTGTTTTATATTCGCACGGTGGACAATAACCCCAATTAAACCTTGACTAAATGGACTATTACCTAAAAAGCCGACAAGAGTCACGTCATATCCATGTTTACTGAGGGACAGAGAGTGATACTGCATGCGAGGACTACGACCGATGTCCCCCAGCACCAGCACGCAAACACGCCGCTCAAATCCACCGTCCCTCCGCCGCAGCCAGAGCACCACCGGAAGGCCGACCACCGCCGCAGACACCAGGGGCCACCGAACATCCCAACCTGCGCCATAAAACAGCGCAAGGACCAACGGAATGAGCGCCAAAGCAGCAGGGAAAGCGACGCGTTGGACGGGCGTCGCCATGTTTGTTTGGGATTGGCGACGACCGGCAACACGGAAGAGGAGTGCATAAAGTTTTAAAGAGACCGCGTAGGTTCCTGTCAAGTTCCAAACGCAAGATTTGTATTCAAACCCGCACAGCACTCGACTTAAGTTAAATAACTTAAAGTCTAAATAACTAAAGTTTACTATCTGGACACAAAAACCTGGTAGCAACACGGTTTACCGGAGTTGTTTTTGTCGCCCTCTGGTGAAACTTAAAGAGAATGCACGTTTAAGACGTTAATAGTACAGTATCAATTTGATCTATTAATTTGTGCATTTTACATTGTATACTAATGTTGGCGTTATGACGTTGATTTCCCAAGTGAGTAAATATATTTCTTCTTCTTGACGTCTGCTTTTCGTTCCAGCCCCTTCCACTCCCCTCCCTCCAAGAAGAACGTCACCGGAGCTCTCAGCTCACAACATGCGGACGTCGAGGCTGCAGCTGGCCGCCGTGCTGGCGCTGTTGGCCGCCGCGGGCTGCTCGCTGGCGGAGGTGATCGATGACGTGCTGGGCAGCCTCTCCAAGGGAGCGGCGTTCCTGGAGCGCCAGCATGAGCACATCAACCTGGACGGCGTAGTGGGCTTCCTCATGCTGCAGGGTGGGTGAGGGCTGGTTGTGGCGCAGTGTCCTCCTGCAGGCTGCAATGTCACGGCATTGACTAGAACACAGCATACTATTGATACATTGCTTTAAAAAATGATTGGATTAGTCATGGAATTGCTTCTTCATATATGTAAGTAGTTAACAGAGAAAGTAATTATTGTGTTACCTTGAAATATGTCCAGGATTTGGCATTTGGTGAACAACCACAACTCTTGTTGACTAGCTATTTAGTTCCCTGTGTAGTAGTAGCAAACACTCCTTCAATATTTCTGTATCGGGCCCTTGCTGGTAATAGCTTGGACAGTCCTGGTCTTTGTGTGTTTGTGTGCCACTGCCCTCCAGCTGAATTGAAGGAGGCAGTTAGGACATGGCCTCACTCGGACCCGGTCAGCTGGGCTCAGAGGACGGCCTCCGTGGAGCTGGTCAGACGTCTGGACCGAAGTTTTGATGACGCCATCACCGCCCTGGAGCAGAATGATCCCAAATATTACCAAGGTGAGACTCCATAGCCAAAAGCGTTAAGATGAATGGGGACAAAAAATGAAAACACACTTCTTGCAGAGTTTGAACCTCTCCTCACCTGGAGGTTCTGGCAGGTTCCTCAGGAGTGGAGCACCACAGACCCCAGCCTGGTGTACCCCTCGGCCACCACCAGCGAGTGTTATGACGAGCAGCTCAGCGACAAGTGTCTGACGCTGCTGCTGGGCACCTGGTACGAACAGAAGGACGGGGCAGGGCCCCTGGGGCAGGGCCCCCCTGCATGATGGAGACTAAGTGACCTGTTTGTGTGAGCAGGAAACTGAAGGGGACACCATGCATCGTCACCAAACCCTGTCGGGACACCATGACTCGTTTCGGCTGCCCTCACTACTCGCTGTCCCATCAGCTGCTCTACTTCATGATTGGGAAGATGGTGAGTCCACGAGGAGCATGAGAGGAACCTTCAGGGGCCAATGTGTTTTTGGTGTGTTGCTCCCAGAAAGGCTGCTCCAACCTGCTGAAAGGCGACATGCGAGCATCCCGGACCAACATGACGGAACGCAGCTACCAGAAGATCTTCTGCTCCAACATGATGAAGACCAACCAGGACATCATCAGGGAGGGGCTGACTGAGCAGACGGCTGACATCTTCATCGAGAACAGTGAGTGTGCTCATTGGAGTCCCATCATCGGTCATCAAACATCGCTGCGGCTCTCTGAGCTCCTCCCACATGTTCACAGTCCTCATCTGTGGTCTGGCCGGCTTCTCCGACTTCTACAAACCTGACTGGCTGCAGCACATCCTCCGCCTGCAAGACGACGAGCTGGGCTGCTTTGGCCGTGACAGTGAGTCAGCCTCAGAGGTTCCTTGTTGCCGTGTTGGATTTCAGCTGAAGTTGCGTGTGGATGTTGTCCTCAGGGAGCATCATCTCGCAGATGATCGGAGACGAGCTGCTGGAGCAGCTGCAGCCTCACCGCCGCGTGAAGAGGAGAGAGAAGATACTTTCCGGTGGGTTTGGACACATGCCACATAGAGAAGAGGCATTACTGGACAAAGTCTACTTCTGAATCACACAAAACTGCTTTTGACAGTTTTATTTTGAAAATCCTGTTTTTCCTGCAGATGGCTGCTCCAGTCACATGACGGCTGTGGCGGTTGGCGCACTGGGAGGATATTTAAACTACTACCTGGCAGAGCAGGACATAACCAAGAGGCCCCTCTCGTGATCCCCCAACCCCCCCAATCATGGTGGGCATGAGTCCAAGATTGGTGTGTCTGGCCCAAAATGGAACCCCCCCCCCTCGTTACCCAGTAGAGCGCAGAGCGAGGACTGAATGGTACACCTTCATTGATACTATTCCTTTTTGGTCCTTAAGCGGCTCTTCATGGAGTCCTCCACAAAGCAGAGTAGAGAAGTTGTTATTGTGCCATCCTGCTAACAAACCAACACAACACAAGTGATACGAAATAACCTTAAAGTACCAATAAGCTGCCTGTTTTATATTTAAAGTATAATGCACATAAGTATGAAGTACGAAGCCTTTTGTGTCATGACCATGAATGTATGGAAAAACACTACATCCAAAATAAACACATGGACGTGTGTGTGCAGTGTTTCCTACAGACTGCTATGTATCTGTGGTGTGCGTGGGGGGGGGGGGGGGGTCCATCAGGAAAAACTGTGTGCGACTTTATCACACATTTGTGGTAGGATTAAAAAATGCCATATATGGCTCACTATATGGCTGTCCATCACAAGTCAATAAATGTGTGTGTGTGTGTGTGAGCCAGAGTGTCAACGTAAGTCAGCCACTACAAACAGTCTCTGCCGTTTAAATCCTGGTGGCGGACCTTCGTGACGTCACTCATTCCAGCTGGTGACCTTATGGAAGAGGGCTTTGAGGAGTCGGGCTTCGTAGGTGACGGTGTTCTTCCCCATTTGAACACGCGACTCCTCCAGAGGCTGCTCGATGATGGCAGGCACTTCCTTCCCGAACTCTGACCCGGAGAGAAGGGCGCAATGAAGAACTGCAAACATCTGGATTCATTCGTGAGTCCCGCTAATGAGCTTGTTGATGGAGAGGGAAGACCAGCGAGAGACTCACCTTCACAGTTCTCCAGGAACTGAATGCACTCCTGCACCACCACACCCTTCAGCGTGATGATGTGTTTGGACATGTTCTCCAGCAGAGACAGGAAGCAGCGCTTGGCGTAGAACCACGTGTCTGTCCCCAGCTGCACACAACGACGATTAGGCTGATTAATCATTGGCTGGCTGCGAAAGGGGTGTGACCTACTGCTCCTGGAAGCAGTTCAATCATAGGGTGCATGAAGTGCCAACCTTCTTGTTGTAAGGCTCCAGGCTCTTGATGACACGAGAGATGCCAAAATCATAGTGGCCCTTAGCGCAGTACAAAGTACTGAAGACAAGAATATAAATTAATTCCAGAGACGTTTCCCCCCTGCGGGTTTGACAGCCTGCTACTCACCCGATGACCAGGTTGACAATGCAGAGGTGGAAGACTTTCTTGTCTGGATCGTCGTAGGAGATCTGCTCCTCCTCCTTCTCAATCTTCCTCATCAGCTCCTCAGCCTGGAGGAGCACGAGGACGTGAAGGTGACATAACAGCCGTCTCATTCAAGTCCAAAAGTCCTGCATGGGAGTACCTCTTCATTCTGGCTGGTCATGATGTAGGACACGCACAGGTTGGCCAGGACCACGGCGCTCACGTTCAAGATCTACATCAACACACACATTGTCACGGTTTGTTAGATTCAGTTGCAGGATTCACAAAACCTTTGAGACATTCCTCCTCAACCTCGCCCAAGGCCGACTTTTGTGTGTGCTCAAAACATCAACATCACAGGCAAGAGGAACAAGGAGCACTTGATTTGCTCGCCTGCACAGTACAATCTTGCCTCATTTGAGTGTTTTGTTCAATGATCGGTTATCGGAGCTATTTTTAATGTTGTCAGATAATGATGGTGCACCCCTCTTCATAATCATTTCTTATGCCTGTGCAACGCTCCGAGAGCAGGATTCTTTTGAAGACACAAAAGCCACACTGCAAACAGTAAAAGAAAAAAAAAAAACCCACAAAGACACTGCACAGCTGCATGGTCTACTTTTACCGAAGGTTTGCATGTGCACGGACACTCCTGAACGCTACACTGCTCCACCTGTACACAAAGGTAACCCGTCAGCTGACCCCACGCTGCATTTGGCTCCGCCCACATTACCCACGCGTCACTCACGTTGTTGTAGTGCTTCTTGACGATGGGCTCGTAGAAGCTGATGGCCTCCTTGTACTTGTTCTGCATGAAGAGCACGTGGGCCACGTTCAGCTTCCACGTGTCGTCCTCGTTGCACACCTCCATCGACTTGTGGAAAATCTTCTCCACCATCTGGAAGTTCTCCCGGTTCCAGTAAATCTTGGCCTGAGCCATCAGAACCACAATGTACCTTGGCAGAGGAGCAGGAACGTCAGGATGGGTGGAGGTGCACGGCCTTCTTGCAAGAAGGACTTTTATTTATGTGTTTAGGAGATGAGCGTGATGTTCCCCTACACGTTCATCCCAGTTCATGCCGTGTGTGTGTTCTCACTTCTCCTGCATGGTGTCGTACTCGTGCAGAGCTTTCTTCTGTCCTTCGTCATCTCGAACTGCCTTGGCCTCTTGCAGCTGAAAGCATTCAGGAAGCGGCACGTCAAACAATGAGTCACCTTGCTCATATTCAGATATCAAAATAAGGAATCAAGCAATTTGCTAATTGGTCATGGACAGTTATGCACATTGGACAATCATGTGATCATGTCAAATAGACTGCAGTCCTGTATTGCATATCGAGGATAAAAAGCTTGTAAAAGTAGAGAATGGAAAGAGATGGAAAGCATGCAGACCACCTGCTTGGCCAGCTTGCGTAACTTCTCCGTCATTTTGCCGATCATGTCATCAAACTTCCTGAATGCCTGTCACAAACACACATGTGATTGTTACTGCTGTCATGTCAATCAACATACACCTGCCGGGTGTTAACGTACCTCCTCCGGTGCCGTCTGGCAGGTCAAAAAGGCATCAAGGAACTCATATTCGTACTACAAAAGAAACAAAAATAGCCATCACACACAAAGTGTCGGATGCATTATGTTTAGTAAAGGCAGCACATGAGTTCCATGCGAGGAGCCGCTCTTACCGGAGACAGCAATTTGTAGGTGAGGTGGGCATTTTCTGCCAGGACGTCTGCTGCCAGATCAAAGTACTGCCAAAGGAGGAGAGCCCGAGTGAGATGATGTCGGCTAACATTTCAATGCCTTTGACTCTTAGCTCACCTCATGTTTGCAGTAGAGCAGCAGCAAGTTTCCAAAAGTGACAGGAGGGAAGGACGGCTGCTGCAGCAGGAAGGCCAACTTCTCAAAACCTTGCGACGGCTTGGAGTCCATGTTGAGCAGCGCCTGATTGTGGAGGGTCACCGTGTCCAACTCCTGTAATATTGTACTTGAATGTCGTCATGTGTCATGTGTCGTCATTGTCCGAGTTCTGTAAGTATGTCTACAATATATAATAAAGAGGAAACCTGCATTGGCAGCATGCAGTCTGCAATACATGCCACTAGAGGGCAATAGTGGTGCATCTCCACAACAAACAGAATAAAGGACAGTGACAGCAGAGACACACCACAAGCAAGTACACAACAGCGGTTACCTCCTCTGATCGTGGCGGCATGTCCGTCAAAGCCTCCTGAGCTCCTTTCACTGCAAATGAACATTCAGTAGTCAATGCATCGTTTATTTACACAGCAATATTAATAATAGATAGAAGTTCTCCATCTGTCAGTCAAAGCGTGTAGACAGCATTGACTGGAGCTCTTACGGTTCTTCAGCTGGTATTCGATGGCGGCTTTGAGGTTGAAGGCTTCAATGAGCGCGGTCTGATGCAAAACCAGCGTGTTGCCCACACTGCGCACGTCGATGCCCTCGGTCGTCAGACCTACGCTCAGCTCTGACATGGTGGAAGAAGGTCATCGTTATCGCGCGGGCCCGGAGCTTGGACAACATCAGCGTGTTACCTGGATGTTCCCTGATGCCTCGCTCGATGATCTCGCCAATGTACTTGAGGGCCTGGGCATAGTTGCTCATTCTGTAGTAACACAGCGCGATGTTGTAAGACAGCGCTGAGAGAAAATAAAGAAAAAGAGTCAAAAATAACAACTGTAAATGACACAGCAGATAAGGACACGGGTCAAAACAGTGGCTCCAAATGTCAAGGCCGGTGTGGGTGTTTGATTACCAGGCACGTATCCCAGCAGCTGCATGGCTGACGTGAATTTCTTGCAAGCGTCCTCGTACTTGGCGTCCTGGTAGAGCAGGCAGCCCATGTTGTAGACGTAGTCCGGGTCCTCCTGGGGCAGCTGCTCCACCAGAGACTGCACACATGGAGCGATGCTCGTTACATGAACAGTGCTACACGCAGGAAACATCTCGACAACGGTACCTTGGCGGCAGAGTAATTCTCCTCAAAATATTTGATGGAGGCCTGAAGCTTGATCATCTGTGGAGGAAGAAGACTAGCAAGCAATGAACACTTTTGAGAAGTTGTGCGAGATTGTGATGCAGCCAATGAACCTTAATGTGACTGGTGGCCGTGTCCAGTGCGAAGGAGGCCTTGGTGGCTTCCACGTATGAGCCCGCTTTGTACAGGCTCTGGGCGTAGTACACCTTGTACTCCTCCACCTCTGGATGCAGCTGGGTGAGCTGCTCATAGCACTCTGCGGCGCTGCTGAAGTCCTGGATGTGATAGTAGCAGAAGCCCAGCAGAGACAGTGCAGCTCTGGACTGAAAGACATGAAAGAAGTGCTCATAGAATAAGGTATCACAACAGGAGCATTTAGCCACACTTACTCTTGTGTGCTTCTGAAGTTGGCTGTTTAATATGTGGATGGCCTCAACATACTGACTGTCCTTTATCTGCAAGACAACACAAAATTCATTACGAGCATTATTGGCTCCTTATTGACTCCCATCAACATACTGATCGTGTGACTTGCTCCGTAAGATAACCCGACTTAAAGTAGATGACAAACGTCATACCGTAAAGAAGAAAAAGGCACTATTTTCGGGGTAGTTTTAACTCCTGAGTCACTACCTGTGAATACATTGCTACTAAGCTAAGCTAGCTATGCTAACAGTAGCAGACGACTCCCGCCACAGTATTTCCTATTCTTACCAGTTTATAGATGGTTGCCGTGTACTCGCCGTCTTTTATCGTCATCATGATTCCAAACGTATGGTTTTCACTAATCTAAACGAACCAACATTGAGTCACTTCAGCCAAAATACCGGCGACTCTTGATAGCTTCTGTGCTGTCTTCGCAGCAAGCGCACTTTTGTTACTTAGCAACCTATGACCGGAAGTAAGAGCTTTGACTGACGTGTGCGTCAGCCAACCACATTTTACGATACTGCTAAATTAGATTTGTACTTTCACCATTTGAGTCATTGTGGCAAACTGTTGTCAAACCTTTCATTAAAGCAGGTTTTCATTTGAAAAAAAGTCACAATTTAAGTTTGGCCGAATTTGCAAAATTCTGCTATACAAACCAAAACATGTAAAGCATGTTTTGTGTTAAATATAGGCGTAGTTTAAGCACAAAATCCACCAATGATGTCACTTTAAAAAGAACATCCAAGAAAAGCATTTAAACTAAACAAGGTGCTGGAGCCTCCTCTAAACCCAACCCACATTGGACTCACCCCGGCGGGTCCAAAATGATGTGGAGAACTCCACCACAGTGTTTTTCACATCAGCAGAGGCAGAAGCAGAAGCAGGGTGTGTTCTGGCTTTCATTTGCTGAGCGCTGAGCTGCTTGGAGTCACAAGTGCTGAGAAGCGGACCACGGAAAACAGGTCGTCATCCACAATTGCAGTTTGATCTCTTTGGTGACTTTTGTCTTTTTGCATGCTGTGAGTTTGTGTACTTGTTTGTTTCACTTTTATGGGAGCAGGTTGGCTGGTTGGTTTGGTTGATTTTCCCTTGAACGCAACTTTATTGGTCAGAAAGATGGCTGACATCCTGTTTCTCCTAGATCATGGAGCAAAAGGTGAGCATGGTGCTGGTGTTACTTGCTGTTGCCACGGTAACCGTGACGGCTCAGAGGCGACGCACCCAGACGGCGGCGGCGGCAAACACGGACGAGTGGAACTACAGGGATGGCTGTGAGCACCCAGATTTCCCTCTCTGTTTTCTCTGGGTCAGAGGTCAATGAAGGCAGAGGTGAAAGGTCAATTTTGGTAACACACTGTGTATTCACGTTTGAGTGGAAGTCATCGCGTCAGCCCGGTGCCTTGCAGAGAAACACGGGCGGCATATCCTTCCGTCTCTATGCTCATGCTAACGTAGCCGATGATGCTAAATGATCAAATCGGAAGTGTAGCTCGGCCGACTTGCATCCTGCACCGCTCTCAATGTCCACTTGTGCCGTCCCAGCCGACAGGGTGAACATGAGAGGCGTGGCCAACCTGACTCAAATCCTGGACAACTGGAGGTTTGACATCCTGAACCAGATGAAAGGACTCCTGCAGAACGACCACCAGTCCCTGCTGCCCGACTACGCCAGGTACCGCCGCATGCTTTGAACGGTTTACACTGGAGGCGCCCGGCCAAATCAGCAACAAACACAACCGGCCAAAAAGCCCCGCAGGAATGTGGCCCTTCCCCGGGGATGAAAATAAATCCGAAGCTCGTCGGGTGCATCACCAGGGGGCGGGAACTGCAATTTGGAGTTGAAAATAGAAATGTGCAGTTATGAAATAAAGCGTTTTCCAAGGGGAAGTCTGGTGTTTCCTGCTTCCTGCCACAGCTCGGAGGGCGAGAACATTCTGATGGTCCAGCTGTTAAAATAACATCACCTCGCTGCTCCAGCTTATTTTGGTTTTGTCTCGCCTTCGCCTCTTAGAACATACAGTACGAGAAGACATCTGGAAGCACTTGAATGTCCTGCTCATGACTTTGTTTACAGGATCCAGCCGCTGTCCGAGGCTTTGGACGACCTCTACAAGGAGTTCAACGCCCTCAAGGCTCATCTGGGAGACCTGACCGAGAAGTTTACCGCCATTGAGACCTTCATGGATGAGGTGAAGGCCAGCAGGGCCGCCGGAGCCAACCAAGCCCCGGTCTTGGCTCCGGCGCCCAGACCGGCGGGAAGGAGGGTGGTGAGGAAGAAGACCACCGCCGCCGCGACCAGCTCCTAAGCTCACGTGCCACATCGTACTTCCTCTGAGGGTCGTGTCCTGATAAGTCAGGAGAGGGTAAATCTATCGAGTAAAAAGCAAGGAGGGCATCTACTCCGGCTCATCCCTTCTGGAAACGTTTTATCACAGCAAAAAGTCGACACACTTTGAGGGATTTGATTTGTTCCCGTTTGCTGTTGAGCTCAGCTGAACATGCTGAAGCTCGTCCAAGTCGGATTGTTTGGACGAGCTTGCTTCCGCTCTGCATTTGTTTCCTGCTGCGTCGCACACACGCTCCAATTAACCAATAAAGTCACTTTCTGCATCAACTCCTGGCTGTTCTTTCCTAGCACATTTCCATGCACATTAGCACGTTAGCACATTAGCGGAATACAAATGCTGAACCTTCCAGACGACTTACGATTGAGAAATTTCGTATCGATGTCATTTTGCAGCTTATGTACGTATTAGAAAGATTCGACGCTAATATTCTTACTGCTTATAGATGCAAATACAGCTCAACCTTAACTGCAATGTTGTCTCCATGGAAACGTAGTGAATGACAAGAGTCCTCAGTTGTCCCTGAATCTTAATTCTTCATTTTAACACTTCGGACAATCGTATGCTTCCCATATTGTGGGAAGACTTCGGCGAAAGCCCAGAGCATAAAGCTTGGCGAAGAATGGACGCACCACTCGAAGAGAGTCCGCCCAGAAAAGGCCCCAAGGCGCCATCCCAACCTGAGAGCATTTGGGTTTCTGAGCGGTGACCCAGTTGGTATGACATCAGAGTGGCGGAGGGGAACATTGGTAATCCCATTGACTAACAAACTGACTGTAATCTGCACTTGCTCTCAATTCTCACTCCGTGCCGGAGATGGGCTGGTCCAGAGGGGATGAGGTCTGAAGAAGCTGGCACACAGGTTAGACCCCACCTAGGTGTCAGGTGGTTTATCTGACTAGCAGGGTGGAAACACCAACCTTCAAGCTCTCCTGGTATCAGCGTCATCATGGCCCGGACACAAAATGGATACGCTTCGATACCACGGCAACAAGATGGGTGGAGAATGGGAATAAGGCTGGCTGAATTCCATCATCACTTAAACCTTCACAACGTTTGGTCAGTGCCGGATATCATCTGGAGAAAACGCAAAACAACAAAACACTCTATAAAATCAAACAGGAAGTAGTTTGCTTCAAAAATGAAAATTGTGATGTTTTACCCGACTAAAGTGCCATTGAGCCAAACGGAGAATTCCACAGACAAATGGCAGATTTGAACCAGGTGCACCCGAGGGAAACTGGCTTTCTTTCACGCCGTGATTCATCGTCTCGCCATTATTGGCTCGCCTCCCTCGACCGCCCGGTGAAACGGCGGCGCTGCTCACATTTCAGTGTCAGCGGGGCGTCGGATCAATAACGAATTTCATGCTTTGTGGTGTCAGCGACATGCCGCACTGCTGACGCCGCCGCCCAGACCCTCTGCTGCCCCCCAGCTAAACATCACGAGGGGGCGCCCCGCTGGGCGATGATTCTTCTCTGCGACCTCACGCGAAACGACGGCCTTGTCTCACGGTGACCTCCGGGCCTTCCATGTAGGACCTTCCATCTCCATCACGTGTTGCTATTGATTTGGAATTTACGCCTCATCTCTCAGCACCTGCTGACACGGAGGTCAAAGGATCGACCCTCCAGTCGAAATATGGCGGGCTGTGACCGACATCACCTCATTTGCATAACTGGTCAGTCGTCTCTTGTTTAGGGCAGTTAATTGGTTCCTAGACCGACTGCTATAATTGAAATTCCACAAAGTAGGAGTCAATTAATGGAATATTTTTGTAGCTGGATCCTATAAAACCTACTTTAAAATTAGAGTTGCCAGTTGGCACACAAAGTATCTCGGGATTATACACTAAATATAGCGACAATGTGGCAAAAATGCTCGATCCCTCCTGCTACATATTCTTCTTCTCTGGCAGAGCAGATGCATATGCGGCAATCTTGCATGCTGAGTTGCACAAACAGGAAAAGGAAATGTACTGCAAACACCAGAGCGGGTGTAATGTGTGTTATTAGATTGTGTAGCAAACACTACACAACGTTTATGCCGTCAGAAGGTGACCTCGGCGTGAAGTTGATGTATTTTGTAGTATGAGCGAGCGTAAAAAGGCATCAGGCTGCGCTGGGATGATTGCATCATTTTTCCCAGCCGACGTGCTCTGGCAGATTAAATGTTCCTGCTATCCCGTGAGATGCTCGGCAAGTAAAGAGACTTTTCCACGCTGGGCTACAGTGTAGACTGACTCCACAGAAAAGCGTCCACTCGGGGGACGAGGGCATCGATAGCGTCACATGAATCACCGAGTCAGCAAGAAAAGCAGGCTATTTCTACTGGCGCTCTCCCGGGGAGAAGGACGGTGACAGCTCCGTGTCGGGACGTCCGAATGGAGGCGACGGCATTCAGCAGAAGGACGACATCGTGCGGGAGGTGGGACACCTCAAAGGGCACCTTTGCAAAAACGCAAACGCGGTGCTCAGAAGCCCAACGCAAGAAATGCTGCTTAAATGCGGCACGGTTAGCAATGAGCCATAAAAAGCTTTACAAGCCCGCAGGATTGCTTTTGTGAAGACGGCCATAGCTCTCGCTTGACAACCTCTCACGACACTCCAACACTTGCCGCCATTCCCACGCTGACTTATGATACACACAAACTACTTCTCTTCCATTCAATGGCGTTGATATCGCAACAGAATTATATGCACTTTAATGGCTGCCAACATGACGCCAGTGTTTCCTGTATGCTGTATTTAATTGTGGTGGTTTGCCACTGACACATTTGGACCGCCATAGATAGATACGTTGCTCCCATTTACAGTATTTATCCAAAAGAAATGATCACTGTTTCATGGTTGACTACAGACTAGCATTAGCGGAAAAATGTCTGGTCTTTTGTCGCTTTGTGATCAGGCGGCACCTTCGGCCTTCCCGAGTGGCTTTGTGGTCCTCGTCCTCGCTCGTGCAGACAAAGCCAGGCAGGCAGACTAATCCTTCCTCCATCTCCCTGTCAGGGCCTCTAATCCAGGTCCCAGAGGCCTGGGGATCCTTGGCCAAACGCCGCCTGCTCAGGGCTCAGCTGATCTTAGGGGGCCATTCACCAGTTGATGCTCAAAGACTAGATAGGACAGCTCTAGTCGGAGGGGGTGGGGCGTGGCCATCTAAGGGCGTATCCTCCGAGGTAGAGGAATGCCCCTAAACAAGGATACTTTCACTCTCTATGAAACCTGCTCCCAAGAGAGGCAGAACAAGCTGTCCTATCCAGTCTTTTTGCATAAAATAATGAAGTCTACGAGCTGTCCTAAAAAGTCTTGGAGGATGAACTAATAAAGCCTGCTTTGATGAGCTGTCCTATCTAGTCTTTGAGCACCAACTGATGAAGCCGACTCGGACAAAAGGCAAAATGAGCTGTCCTATCCAGTCTCTGAGGAAGAACTGTTGAAGCCTGCTCCAATGAGAGGTAAAATGAGCTGTCCTATCCAGTCTTTAAGAAAGAACTGATGAAGCCAGCTCCAATGAAAGGTGAAATGAGCTGTCCTATCCAGTCTTTGAGAAAGAACCGATGAAGCCAACTCGGACAAAAGGCAAAATGAGCTGTCCTACCTAGTCTTTGAGAAAGAACTGTTGAAGCCTGCTCCAATGAGAGGCAAAATGAGCTGTCCTATCCAGTCTTTGAGAAAGAACTGATGAAGCCGACTCGGACAAGAGGCGAAATGAGCTGTCCTACCTAGTCATTAAGAAAGCCTAATCTTGAAGCATGAACTCGTGAAGTCTGTTCAGCCGAAAGGCAAACCAGCTGTCCTATCTGGTCTTTGAGCATAGACTAATGGAGGCCGCTTGGGTGAGGGACTAAGGGAGCTGACTTTTTGAGTAAAAGCGATGAAGCCTACTGGGATGAGAGGCCAAAGCCGCTATCCTATCTGGTCTTGGAGCGTAGGAATGAAAATGAAAAGGAAGAAGAGACGGCCACTGTCCAACTTGTCGTCATGGAGACGATGGCGGCAGTGCGACTTCTTTAGTAGTGACTCAGCAGTGACACACGCACATCCTGAAGCGTCTGCGCTCAGATGTCTGAAAGGCGAGGTGACGTCTTCACGAGTCCGCGGGAGGCCGGTGTCAGCCCGTGAGGAAATGTTACTCCCAGGGAAAAGGACACTCGTTAGCCGCGTGTTTCCCGTCCAGGTGATCGGCGCTCGGCTGACATTTACAGAAGCCTCGGCCGTGAGGGGGTCGCACGCCGTCTGTCAACAGGAAGGAGACGCTGACAGTGGAGGATGGAAACGCCGTCCTCTCAGTTGAAAGCGATTCCCACTGCCTTGAACTCACCTTGGAAAGCGTTCTGTCTTTTATTGTGATTTTTTTTTACCAACTTAGAGTAAAGGAGATGTGTTTTATGTATTTTTCCGGAAATTATAACTCCACCAACTTGCGGGGCTGCCATATTGGATTTTGGAATTCTTGTGGCTTCATATAAGCTGCATTTTTGTTATCACTATTCTTTACATTTGACATTGTGGAGACGTGAGTCCACACGTCTGACCCCGCCCCCCTTTTCCAGCAAGGAGTCTGATTGGCTAAAATCATCTTACAGTTTGGGGTTGCAGCGCCACCTGTTGCTTCGGAGTTCAGTAGTCGTGAGTTGGTGTGATGTCTCCTGTGAAGCCAGCAGGTTCTTCAATGAAGGGATCTCCATGGAGGCCTGTGATGTGCCCCCCCCCCACCCCCCCATCCACACACTATAACACAAGCAGCTGTGGTCAGTGACAAGTCAATGAGCGGGTGTGAAGGCAGCAGGTTCCATGAGGAGCCTCTATGGAGGAGAAGCTTTGATCCAATCACTTCCTGCGCAGGAAACATCTGGTCCTGGTGACACGGACCACCTGGCTCTCTTTAAGGAGCGGCTTGCTGATGGAACGGCTGCCATTGTGTGTGTGTGTGTATGTGTGTGTGTGTGTGTGCACTCACCTCATAAATAATATGTTATTATTGTCCCGGCGAGGTCTGGGAGCGCGCGCTCATGCACGTGTGGGAGGTGTTTCATTATTCCGAGGATTCGCCGCTCGGTGGCAAGCGGCTGAGACGTGACGCGGGTTCGAGACCTTGTTGGTTTAAGTCTGAGCTTGCTCTTCCAAAGTGGAGAAACAACAACGACTCGTTTGCCTGCAAGAAAAAAAAAAAACAAGAAGTTCAAACAAAAACACGACCAGCAGTCTGGATACTCTGAAATGGCCGAGATTATCATCCACAGAGTCCGACTGACTTGGCATCGGGCATCTTTGGAAATGTCTTTATGGATATTATAGCTTTGTTCCAGGCAGCACAGTGGTATAGTGGTTAGCACGCAGCCTCACAGCGAGGAGACTTGAGTTCAATCCCACCCTCGGCCATCTCTGTGTGGAGTTTGCATGTTCTCCCCGTGCATGTGTGGGTTTTCTCCGGGTACTCCGGTTTCCTCCCACATTCCAAAAACATGCTAGGTTAATTGGCCACTCCAAATTGTCCATAGGTATGAATGTGAGTGTGAATGGTTGTTTGTCTATATGTGCCCTGGGATTGGCTGGCCACCAGTCCAGGGTGTACCCCGCCTTTCGCCCCAAGATAGTTGGGATAGACTCCAGCACCCCCGCGACCCTCGTGAGGATAGGCTGTAGAAAAGAATGAATTTATGTTCCGGGCCGCACGGTGGACAAGTGGTTAGCATGTAGGCCACACAGGGAAGACCTGGGTTTGAATCTCCGCTTGTATGGAGTTAGCATGTTCTCCCCGTGCATGTGTGCTGCTTTCCTCCCCCATCCCAAAAACATGTTAGCATGCTAATATTCATTAAATGACAATTTTTTCTATGATAAAATAAAATAAAATAAAATAAAATAAAATAAAATAAAATAAAATAAAATAAAATAAAATAAAATAAAATAAAATAAAATAAAATAAAATAAAATAAAATAAAATAAAATTTCATTTTGTTGTTTTCTGCCATTAAGTGATGTTGTAAATGTGCGGTGGGCCAATAAAAATGTCTGAAAGCAAGGCTACTTGGCTAAAGCTTGGAAGAGGAAATGAAAGTCATCAAAGTCGCCTTTTGTATTCGCCGACGACGGCTGAGCGCGGCTCATCTATGAGGAACACGCGTGTGTGTTTACGTGCGTGGAGGTCATTGATCCAGCACACATCTCCGCCCTAATTTGATTAATTCCGCCCCGGTGGCATTGGACGGCTAATTTAAACAAGGTGAGCTTTGAGCGGACACGCTCGACCTCCTCAAGGACGCCAAAGAGCGACAGCGTTCCCGCCTCTTTGCGGTCAGCATCCCGGATAACGAGGCGCTTTTGACGGATGCCAGGGAATGACGACGCGGGAGCCTGCCGGGGTTCTTCCACAGCGAACTCATCCAAGCGTGCCGTTACGGAGCGTGCCTGGATGAAGAATTAAGATGCAGGTTGTCATTAGAAGGCCTGGGATTTCTCCCAGGAAGAAAGTGGAAGAAGAAAATGGAAGAAAGTCGGTCAGCAATGTTTCCTATCTGCTAATGAAGTCATTTCCCGTCCGCTCGGCGGCTCGGGATTGGGCTCTCTGGCGGCTGATAAGGAAGGAAAGCCGTAATTGAAATTGACCAATTGGCCGTCGGCTGGTGTGACAGCTCAGACAGTGTCATTATGGGATGGAGCCGGGATTTACCTGCATTGGATCCCGGCGTGCACGGCTCCCAAGACCACACCGGAGCTCAGCAAAGACAGCTCCAAGGATTGTGCGGCACCATATGGTTCTCCGCAACAAAAAAATATATTTATTTTTGTATTGTGTTGTGATGTAGGCTTAACTCAGCACTGCTTCACTTCTTTTTACACTTGAATGCCAATACAGAATCTGTACTGGTATGAGATTTCATTAGCTTGTGTACCTAATAAAGTGATTCCTCCAGAAGGAAAATGTTTCTTATTCAAAGAGGAGGCCGGCTGGGGGCGGTCCTTCAAGGACACAGGCCAGCGCCATGAACAAACGAGCCACACGGGAGCGGGCCGGGGCGAGACGGGGCGGCAGGTGTCGACGCACCCTGCACCGGCGAGCCGGCTCGTTTTCAGCCCATAAAAGCGTAACGAAGCAGGTGTGAAATTAAGCGGCGATTTGCGACGCCGAGCGTTGGCCCGTGATGCCGCTCGGGCCCTCTGAGGGCGAGATGGATGGCGAGGCTTTCACTGACATGGTGGCACGCCTCATTAGGAGGCGGGCCAATCTGTCAAAGTCGATGAATGTTGCTGTAAAGACACGCCAGCCAGCAGGAAGACATGACTGAAGCTAAACGAGCCCACAGGAAGTCCTAGTAGAAGACAGGAACAGCTTTCACAGAAAAACTAAGAGGCTTCCTCGGACCACCCTGACTCCACCCATTCCCCAAATGTGCACGCTCACTCGGGGAAAAGCAGCATTAGCAAAGAAATGACATCTAAATATGAATAGCAGTCATCAACAATCCTCATTTGTGATTAGCACATCACACACACACACACACACACACACACACACACACACACACCTTCCACCATTTGCATGAATGTCATTTAGGGGCCAAAATAAACAACATCTTTCTCTCTGGGCGACTTCTCTGCCTGATTAGAAAGTCTCTGCCAAAACAGAGCATGCAATCGATTGGTGGCTTCATTTCACTGGAATCTGCTGTTCATTGTGATTCGGTGTGTGTGTGTGTGTGTGTGTGTGAACACCTAACAAGGTGACCAACCACATGTGAAGAGAAGGTGAAGCTAAGCAATCCTCCAGTTAAGTCACCAACTGCAGTGGATCCCTTTAGGAACAGATCCCAAAATCACACGGGGAGGGTGGACTGGCGGATGCCCGGGGGTCAGGGGAGTGTACGCCACTCTGACCAAGCCAAGCCATCCGGGTCGCTTTGGGACCCCAGGATGCAGAGACAAGAGAACCAACACCATAGTGCATGACAGTACCCCCCTTAAGAAACGGATCCCAAAACCACACGGGGAGGGTGGACTGGCGGATGCCCGGGGGTCAGGGGAGTGTACACCACTCTGACCAAGCCAAGCCATCCGGGTCGCTTTGGGACCCCAGGATGCAGAGACAAGAGAACCAACACCATAGTGCATGACAGTACCCCCCTTCTAAATCTAATGGAGGTATTACAACACCCACTTTATTGCTAAAGTTGATCCAAGATCAGAGAAGAACATCAAGCTAGCAGCAAGTTATGGAGGGGGAGGAGCCAGCTGTGTTTTATGTGTTTTATGGGTGTAGATCCATCCAGTCCTCTAGCCCAGGTAAGGGATGTGTTTTTCTTTCATCCTGGGGGTGTCAAAAGTGAGGTGTGTTAGCTCTAACCCGGGATTGAATTCAAATGGAAAATAGCGGGAACCCGACCGCAGATGGTCCCATTTATCCACGGGGAAATCACATCAGGGGCATCTGTGGAAAAACAACTAAATAGAAGTCCAGCTGTGTGTGCGTGTGTGTGGTTGTGTGTGTGTGTGGTTGTGTGTTTCCAGGCCATTAAGTGGATTTTGTCCTGCAATGTGATGCGATTGAAGAAATGTCATTAAAATAAAGTAGAGCAGAAACTAACGTCATTACTTTAATTGGCCTTATTTGCCGCTCATTAGGCACTTCCATGCATATCTAAACACGTGCCTTTAAATATTTGTTGTTGCGCTAAAATACACAAGAAGAAATACGCAACATGTGTATTGACCCTGCAGAGCATCTTTGGTACGCTACACCAGCCTGAGCGCCTGTGTCACGTGCACGGCATCAACACACGTGTGCAGCCCATGATCGACCCGCCGTGGGGGCCATAAAATGGGAGGTGATGGATTGGCGAGGGGGTGCGGCCAGGCCTTGTCACCTGCGCGTTCGCACGTGACCGGCCTCCACGTCACGGCGGTGGGACACGGAGGACAGGGGGACTCTCATTAGGTACACCAGATAATGACCAATCACATGCTATCGTACGCAATGAGCCCATTGCAAGTGTAAGAAGAAGTGAGGCAGTGAGTTAGCATACTGTATGCATGCTGGAGTCTTTCACTGTAGTCCACTATCAGTGTCCTAAAAAAAGGGTAGTATAAGTGTACTAGCAAGTAAAAAGGTACTATCAGTGTCCTAAAGGGCAGTATAAGTGTACAGAGAGTAAACAGGTACTATAAGTGTCATAGTAAAAGGTAGTATAAGTGTAGTAGAGACTGAACCGACAATATAAGTGTCCTAGAAAAGCGTACTAGGGAGTAAACAGGTACTATAAGTGCCGTAAAGGGTAGTAGAGAGTAAACAGGTACTATAAGTGTCCTAGAAAAGGGGAGTATAAGTGTAGTAGAGGGTAAACAGGTACTATAAGTGTCCTAGAAATGGTAGTATTAAGTGTAGTAGAGAGTAAAAGGGTAGTATAAGTGAAGTAGAGAGTAAACAGGTACTATAAGTGTCCCAGAAAAGGGTAGTATAAGTGAAGTAGAGAGTAAACAGGTACTATAAGTGTCCTAGTAAAGGGTAGTATAAGTGTAGTAGAGGGTAAAAGGGTAGTATAAGTGAAGTAGAGAGTAAACAGGTATAGTATAAATGGGATTTGGGGAAGGTGTGCGTGTGTTTGGGAGTGCGTGCGTGTGTGTGTGACGCACAAGGAGAGAGCGAAGGAAGACGTCAGTGCGCGTGCGTCCGTCACCCACCGAAGTGTCCTCACAAGCCGCAGCGAAGTGGACGAAAGAAGTCGCCTGGTCTGTCCTCTCCTCGGCAAGACCCTCGCCCCCCACCGAGAGGACCCCGAGAGGACCAAGAGGGAGGAAGGAGAAGCGGTCCCCCTCGTGGGTGCGTGCCGGCCCCGCCATGGCTCCTTCGCTCCGGCCGTGACGCGCGTCCCACCCGCCGTGCCGGGAGCATGAAGACGACGCGGAAGTGTCGCGCCCTGCTGTCGGTGGGCCTGAACCTGGTGGCCCTGTTCTTGTCCACCACCGCCTTCATCACCACCTACTGGTGCGAGGGCACCCAGCGGGTCCCCAAGCCCAACTGCAGCAAGCAGCGGCGCCACAACTGCATCGACTACGGCGTCAACGAGACGGACCAGAGCAAGGTCCACTACAGCTGGGAGACCGGCGACGACCGCTTCCTCTTCCGCCGCTTCCACACGGGGATCTGGTACTCGTGTGAGGAGAACATCCACGAGGCAGGTGGGTGCACGCGCATGGTGACTCAACTTTTGAGCGTGACTGTGAGGTGAACTTTTATGGCTTGACAGGCAGGTGAGTGATGCGTTCAAGGAGCCTGGGATAGAAAGTGCTGCTGCTTGTGGTCCAAAGTTGGATCAAGGAGCTCCAGTGACACCTGATATATATATATATATATATATATTAGTCCATTTTCATGGGGTTGTGTCACCCATTGTCACCCGGGGCCCTGCCGCCCCCTGGGGGCCCTGCCGCCCCCTGGGGGCCCTGCTGCCTCTAGGGGGCCCAGCCGCCCCCTGGGGGCCCTGCTGCCTCTAGGGGCCCTGCCGCCTCCATGGGGTCCCTGCAGCCTCCTTGGGGGCCCAGTTGCCTCCATGGGGTCCCTGCCGCCGCCATGGGGGCCTATCGCCTCCATGGGGTCTCTGCAGCCTCCATGGGGTCCCTGCAGCCTCCTTGGGGCCCTGCCGCGTCCTTGGGGGCCCTCTATGGAGCCGTGCCGCCTCCATGGGGGCCCTGCCGCCTCCAACGTGTTGGGACACAGACTTTGTCCACATTTGGATGAGCACCAAAGTAGACTTTCATAGATTGCCACCTCCTCCATACGCGGGGCTTTTGTCACAATGATTCATGCATTATTCAGTGCCAGCATTAAGGAAAATGTCAAACTCTCTCAGCTCGCAAAAACTTCCCTGAAAAGTCAAGTTTGGATCTGCGGCTTGAGTTGTCGTTTTGTTGCGTGACAGGAGGAAACCCCGCACTGATGCCCAACACAAACTGATGCATCCACCGTGTGTGAGAGTAGATGATCAGCTTTACAGGACACGTGTGTGTGCATGTCTGAAAGTTTTTGGTCTGAAAATTCACCCTTCATTATATTCATATTTACTAATGTGTAACTGTGACGATACATTGGCAAATGTACCAGTCCACATTCTTTCTATGTTATGGCTTGATGCTTCACTCACTGATTCTGTTTTTTTGGCAAACGTTGCAATGTCGCACCTCCTTGAATGCCCCATAGTTGGGTGCTGCTAAGCAAAAGTGAACTTTGTCCGATGCCATCTTACATGATGTGGGATTAGTGGTGAGCAGCATATACGTTTCATCCATTCCATTGCTTTAATAAGGCTATAATAAGGTTTATAATAAGGCTTAAATAAGGCTATAATAAGGCTTGAAATAAGGCTTTAATAAGGCTTGAATAAGGTTTAAATAAGGCTTTAATAAGGCTATAATGAGGCTTTAATAAGGCTATAATAAGGCTTTAATAAGGCTATAATGAGGCTTTAATAAGGCTATAATAAGGCACCTGAACAATGGCTGGAGGATTTGAGCGGGTCATGTCGCAAATGTTTCTGGTCATATTAATGACAAGCGGCGCTGTAATGTACAGTAAATGATGCTGACTTGACTCCAGACCCGACCACGAAAAGCCACGTAAGATTTATGAAAGAAATATTTTCATAGGTCGAGCACAGAAAACCGATTTACGAACCAAATATGTTTAAATACATTAGATACGGAACCCCCAGGCGCTCCTGATGCTACGTCATGGGTAGGTAGATGTTAGCAGTATCTGAGTGCATTGAGCTCCTTGAAGGTGAAAGACCATTTACCATGTAAAAGTCAGAGTGGGTACCTGTCCCATGCTGGTATGAACCCACAGCTAAAGGCCTCTCTTCACACGACCAATCAGGGATGATTAAACGTTCCTTACGTCGTCTTAACACCTCCGCCGTCCTGTGATGGCCTGAAAGCTCATCCGGTGTCCCGCAGGAGCCTAAAACGAGGGACAGGAGTTCAGACGGGACGTGAGCATTGATTGGTCGGCTGATGTCACTGACACAAACTGCTTTATTGGCCAATAATTCAGCGTAATTCCCCCCATCTTTACTGAAGTAAAGCCATGCCTCTCCTCTCCCGGTGACATGTCATCATCTGCGTGTCATCGATTGCGGCATTAGAAGGATGCGCTCTTGAGAGGGTGTACCTAAAGAAGCGGGCGTGGCCCGTGGGTGTAACGCTGAGCAATGACACCACCGCCACGATAATGGCTGAGTGACATCCCATGATGAAACAGTCTGCTGAGCATTCATTTCATAAAAAGCAACTTTTAATCACGGCAAGCTGATGGCTGCTGACACGATGAGACGTGAATGCTGATGGCGCCGGTCGTCGGTCCTGACGTCAGGTTGCAGATGAGCCTCCTGGCGCTCTTAATTACATTTCAGATTCATGTCCTAATCAGACGCCGCCTCGCCGTAAACGCGCTTTTATTGCAACGAGCCGCCCCGCTCACCTGTTTTGGCTTTTTTTTTTTTTTTTGCATTGACCTTGGAGATGATGGATGACTGCTTCCTCTGATGAGCTTCACGGCGCTGCTGGGATACTTTGTTGCTTCGGCTGGCCGCGGTGTTTCCCCGAACATTCATTGACTCCATTTGGCGCTACCTTTCACCATAAACTCACTGGAACTCTGATGACCCCGCTCTGCCAGAGAATAACCAGATGGCGCGGTCAAGAGACGCTTTCTCAAAAGTGGCGACTTATCTCGAGACTTTTGGCAATTCTGTTATGACAGCACGATCTTCGCCTTTGTCCGTCTTAGTTGACAGCGGAAGTTGATTTGTACTTCTAAACATATTTGCTTTGCTTTTCGTGTTTTGTACTCCTTTTTGCTCGTGTGTCCTCCACAAATACATTGCAGTCCTGTGGGAAACACTTTTTTACAATCTTCTAAATAAGCTAGAACTTTATTAGAGGCATCTGCACGAGAAATAACACCCCTATAGTCAGCCTGACATGCCTATTCTCCAATATAGTAGATATAATAAAGCATTTAAGACAGTTTACCTTCCAGAGGAGCGGAATCCGTGGCGGACAGGAAGTGATGTTGGGGGTTCAAAGGTGACCTTTAGCTTGTTGTGGGCTACGGCTGCAACAGTAACCTGTGTTATTATGATAATCATGTTAGTGTGCCTGTTGGGAGATCATTTAAAGTGAGAGTAAGTGAGCAGGTGAGCAAAGCCTAACCGCCAATCCGTCTCAGGTGCCTGGCCATGCCACGCCCCTGCTCAGCATACGGAAACACACATTGGACACCGACGGCAAACACAAAACAGCCAATGTTTTCAATCACCTTGCCAAGTGCCAACGGTACAAGTGTGTTCCACCCATGTTCGTTCTGCAACTCATCCCCTCATCATCTCATCCCGTTCGTCGCTCCGTCAGGGCTCTGTTCCCCTCCGCCCTCGGCTTCATTCCCAGCTCATCTCACCTTGTACCTTTTCACATTCCTCTTTTCCTGCCTCGTTTATCTCCTCTCTTCCTCCCTCTCTCAGGTGAGAAGTGTCGCAGCTTCATTGACCTGGCCCCCGCGTCAGAGAGGGGTGAGTAATGAGCGTCATTAAGCGTCTTGGCCTGCCCGGCTCAAGGAAAAGCAGTCATGTCTCACACGGTTGTTTTTTTTTTTTAAAGTAGATGGAGGGAATGTTAGCATCCAGAAAATATTATCATTCTATCAAGATTGTTAGCCATTTTTGCATGTAAATTGTGACCTTTTTTAATTGAAAAAAAGCAATGATGCCAACAGCCGACAGCAGGGTGTACTGTATTCAGGCACATGCTCCGAGCAGCCGACAGCAAGGTGTACTGTATTCAGGCACAAGCTCCGAGAAGCCGCCAGTAAGGTGTACTGTATTCAGGCACACGCTCCGAGCGGTCGCTGTGCCGTCACGGAGGTCTCTGGCAAACACGCGCCACAACATGCCCCAGTCTCAGGGAGTTGGTCGAATTTGGTCGGCAACATAGCAGAAATTAAAAAATATTCACATTTGAGAGGCTGAAATCAGATGATATTTCCATTTGTAAATCAAAACAATGAATGGAATAGCATAAACGTTGTTGGCGAATCATCCATGGAACGTCGGTTGCTACGGCTCTACGGTCCGGCCGTCTACCGTTAGTGTAATCTATCTCAGCGTATGGAAATGATTCATTCACGGTCATGTCAGCGTTACGGTATATTAGCAGAACAATAATCTGGTTCATAAACTTCCTATTGAATGTGAAAATATGCGTCTTCTGAAAAGAAAACTCCTTTGTACACAAACATAATTAAAGATGTAATGATGCACAGAGAGGTACAATCTGATAAAGTACTTCCTGTTTGTGTCCCGCCTCTTCATTCATATCCCGTGATTATTACTTTGGGATAATAAATGTGTGTTTAGACCTTATGAGCTATTATTGTTGTTATGATTGTGTTTCTGAGGCTATTTATGGAGTAACTCAGAGTATTTATGACACTTCAAGTGCGGAACGGAAAAGGGAGGGCGGCGTTGTGACTCCACCTCATCTCGCTCAGAGCAGATAATCTTTTTAAATTCTGTGTCGTGAGTCTCACGATTGCAGAGGCTGAGCCGTGTCCGCCGCCAACACGTGGAGGGGAGGGGAAAAAAAAAGCGGGTCGCAGCGCACGCTGCGAGAGCGAGCGCCAAAGTCCCTGTGGCCTCGCCGCTTTCAAACGTCTGTCTTTTTGTGCTGCGCCGTTCAGTTTTGCAAAGCTCACGTTTCTCCCCTCCAAGTGACAAATACAATGGATACAGGGTATTCCCAGTATTCCCGGTACTGTGATGATGATGCATGAGAAGCTCACCTGGTGTCATGCGTGTGTGTGCGGCGTGCAGGCGTGTTGTGGCTGTCGGTGGTGTCCGAGGTTCTTTACATCCTGCTGCTGGTGGTCGGCTTCAGTCTCATGTGTTTGGAGCTTTTCCACTCCAGCAACGTCATCGACGGGCTCAAGCTCAACGCCTTCGCCGCCGTCTTCACCGTGCTCTCCGGTAAGATGGCTGTTCTCACACGCACACACACAACACACACACAACAACAGACACACACTTGTTAGTCAACTTTAATGTTCCCACCTGTGCACCTTCACGGCTGCACACCTCATGTTGGGCACGTGGGCGTGTCCTCGTGCACCCGTCTTGCCAGCATCAGTTTGGAAACGCTGTGAGCGATGCAGGTTCGTGAGAGGTCATCCGGGGTCACTGTTGGCCGCCAGGGATTTGAAGTGGTCTTAAACCTCTTACCCAAGAAGCTGGCGCCGCCTGCAACCAGTATGACTGTTCACATGACAAGCGAGCCGCAGTCTTCTTACCCTCAACGCCAGCCGACCGCCGCCAAGGCCGGGACGTCCAAAAGGAGGTTGGACCCTACAAGCGATATGAACATGAAGTAGGAAAGCATCCATGAGGGTTTCATGATCCATGGATTACTGATTGGTTATTTATGACGAGGTCATCGGCCAGGGCCGCCATTAGACAATTCAAATAGGCCGAGTGGTTAGCGTGCAGACCTCACAGCTTGGAGACCAGGGTTCAATTCCAACCTCGGCCATCTCTGTGCGTAGTTTGCATGTTCTCCCCGTGCATGCGTGGGTTTTCTCCGGGTTCTCTGGTTTCCTCCCACATTCCAAAAACATGCTAGTCGATTAATTGCCGACTCCAAATTGTCCATAGGTATGAATGTCGGTCGGAATGGTTGCTTGTCTATATGTGCCCTGTGATTGGCTGGCCACCAGTCCAGGGTGCCTCTCAATTGAAGACTGCTGGGATAGGCTCCAGCACCCCTGCGACCCTTGTGAGGAAAAAGCAGTAAATGAATGAATGAACTATTGGCAAAGGATTTTTGCACAATTTGACACAAACCTGAATTTAAGAATTTCTCTAATTCCACGTAAAACGTCCAAAAGTGTAGCCAGGAAGTCACACACCAACAAGCCACACCCACTCACCCCATAGCTTCTCAGCAGACAGCAAATAAAGAGTCGGTTGCTCTGGCCATCGAGGGGGATGAACTCCCAGCGACCACGTTGCCCTTTTCCAATCACGTGATGTGACGCACGTGTCCGCATTTCGTGGAAATCCGAAAGGACGGCGACGTCAAGGTTGGAGGAGGAATGATGCTCTTTTTATGGCATGCTGTAAATCTGGGGGGCACTTGTTATTTACCGCCACACACACACACACACTGTGTGACGGTGGGGAGGGTCGATGGCGTGTAAGAGGCAGCGTGATTATAGCCACACGTGTAACTGATGGCACCGGCGGCTTCAATCAATGCTGGCTGTATGATGACTAATTAGCATCGTTACCGCTGCTCCGGTTTATTAGCGATGACTTCTAAGTGAGGCCTGACAGCAGATCATTTGGCGTTCGGAACTGAGGGACGCTTCCACGGGGGAGACAATGATGGACGGAATGTTTTGGGACAATCATTCCCAAGTGAAAGTAACTTCTAGCAGAATATGTACCGGTGTGTGTGTGTGTGTGTGTTTGTGTGTTTCAGGTCTTCTGGGTATGGTGGCCCACATGATGTACACACAAGTGTTCCAGATCACAGTCAGTCTGGGTCCTGAAGACTGGAGGCCTCACAGCTGGGACTATGGGTGGTCCTTCTGGTACGTCCTCTGGTGGTCATTTGGTGTCTCACACACACACTCCCCCCCACCACAGACGTTACCACATTGGTTCCCCCGTGTTTCAGTCTTGGTTAGCAACCATCAGCTGTGATGTGTAGAACCTTCCAGTAACACGACGTCTTCTCCTCCGAGCAGCATGGCCTGGGGCTCCTTCACGTGCTGCATGGCCGCCTCCGTCACCACGCTCAACTCCTACACCAAAACGGTGATCGAGTTCCGCCACAAGCGCAAACTGTTTGAGCAGGGCCTCCGCGAGGAACAGAACTTCCTGGACCAGGAGGCCTTCCACTACTTCCGGGACCGCTCCCTGCAGTCCATCTCCGGCGCCCTGGACGTGTACCCCGGCCCCGACCCTGGGGCGGGGCGGGGAAAGATGAGAGCGGCCTCCATAGACTTGGGCGAGAACACGGACTCGCTGGGGGAGGAGCAGTGCTGAGCCTGAGCCGGTTCCGATCTCGGATGTGAATGTTGGGCCGCCTTTATTTTACCATCGTAACCAAACCTGGTAAGACAGAGAGACTTGGTGAAAAAAATACTCTTTGTTTATACGTGATAACATACTGTAAGATGATGACTAGGGTATATGACCATAGTCATGCCACAACATACATATGTACTCTCTACCATGAATACTCACACCCTTTGTTTTTATGGAAGGCATAATTCCGGCTCCATTGGATGGCTAGCATAGATGAAAAAAGTAAAATTAACAAAACTTCAGTTTCATGACATTAAAGTACATTCGGTGTTCACGCTAGCACCGTTCCACAACGTTTGTTCGCATCCCGTGAGATGACGCCTCACTCTGACTCCAACATCACTTCATAGCGACTTTTCGGAGAAGATGCTACACATAGCACTTTGAATCTACTTTTATATGCAGTTGAATGTAAACGCGTAACGACGGTCGACTTCCACGAAAAGCTGCTTTGTGTTTTGTAAAGTATTCGCAGCAAATGAAAGATGAAGAGTAATACTACAGATGTTCAGTCAGAGGTTGATGCTGAGGTTGTTAGCGCCGACTCCCCGTCCAGAGATGGCGTGACGAGGCTCGTCGTCAGTGTTTGATAGTTTTACTGTCATGAAGGTGTCGTTGTAAGAACATCGTGTAACAACCAAAGAGTTGAAGCTTTTTGGTGATAGGTAAATCTCTGTGGTGTCCGCTGGTCATCTATGGTAGTCCTATCTATTTTCAATGAATATGCACATGAATAAAATCACCATAAGATAATACAGATACAGATGTTTTTGCTTCTTCATATACTGGAGCTGCGGTGCGGTGATGACCGTCAGGTGGTACTTTTATACATTTATTACTAGCACCGTCACAGATGAAAACGATTCATGTTTATCATCGATAATGAATCATAAAGAATCAATTAATGAATCGCTTAATAAATGAAAATGAACTCGATATCTTTGGAGGAAGATGGTTCACTCTGTGCATTGGTTTCAGCACCGTGGCGCCTTTCTTCCATAGAACAGAGTGAGAACCACAAAATCATTGTCTTGTTGGGGGCGGGGGGAGGCGGGGCCGCGAGCATACACATAGAGTGCAGAAGAGTGTAACATAGAAATGAGTGGATTGAAACACATAGTCGGTGTCTTGCGATAATAACGCAAAAGACCAATACCAATAATGCAAAGGAACCCAACAGCATCACGTATGAAATATGAAACCACAAACATCTCTGCCACCTTTTTCATGACGGACCGCCACATCATCCTCTCTGAAGGTTAATGCGCTCGGCATCCTTGCAGGAAGTCCTTGAACCTCCGGATGCGGCACGGACCTCTGGAATGGAATGGAAAAAAAGATCTTTCATGCATAGATTTTTCTAAAATAGTCTGGAAAAGTCCCAGGTTTGTTGTGACGAGTCAGATTCTAAAAATCCATACCTTTATCCAGATGTTCACCACTATGACTTGGTGCAAATACTTCCCATGTCTGCCCAGAAAGGCGCCTGTAAATAGTGTAAAATATTATAGATTGTTATTGTTGGTACCATACACGGCTGGAGCAGACCACAGCGCGGAGGTTGAGATTTAAGTAGAAAATTAATCTTTTACTGCTTGAAAATTAATCTGTGAAAAAAAAAGTGATGATTAAAGTTATTGTCGCTGGAAAAATCACCCGACTAAACGCTCCAGGTCAACAAAACCTGGTTCTGGTTGACGTGGTGTTGACTTTTGTTTTTGCTTCAATTAAAGGAAATGCTCATCACAAAGACCCCAAGAGCACTGACATCATTGGGTGTGTGTGGGTGTGTGTGTGTGTGTGTGTGTTGCAGCTTTAGTGTGTTACATAAGGCTGGCAGATTGTAAACAGCCGGGATTAAATTGGCTCCGAGGTTTTGGGAAGGTTTGAGAGGACGTAATCCCAACATAACTTTTAAAGCCTCATCAGTTCTCGTCAAAACAGCAGACATGTCTTTTCCATTCATTAAACACGCCGCTCGCTTTAAAGGAGGATTCCGGGACCACTGGCCTATAGAGTCTATGTCTACATTCACACACGACTTGCTCCTCTGACTCCAAAACTTCCTGCTCTCCAAAACGCTGTCATTCTCCTTTAATTTCTGAGGAGCATTTGCAATAAAAAGTATTGTTTTCTGGATTTTAGGGATGTCTGATAATTATAGGGCCAATATCAGCAAAACAACAACATGGACAATATCAGTTTTCGGTAAAGAAGCTAATATCAGACATGACATCCATTGCTGGAAAAAAACCATTCACCAAGTCTCCAGAAGACCTTGAGAGGAAGAAGACACTGACTCCATTTGGATTCTTTATTATCTCTCAGACATGCTCTTATCGGAGTATTAACACGGAGATCACTTCACGAGGAATGAGTCAATACATCAAATGGCCACGCTCCCGTCTCATCTTGGTTTCCAGAAATTCCCGAGTAGCAGCTTCACGTTGAAGTATAGCGCCGTTACGGATGTCTTACGGCTCCATCCGTCACCGCCATCCATGGCGTCTCGGCGGACGCCGACGATGGATGCTCCACGAGGCGAGGCGTGATGGTTGTCAGAGAATCAGCCAGGATGGCTGTGACTGCACAGCCAAGGAGATGAACCATCTCTGTGACGTCTGGACCATGGACGAGGAGGAGGAGGAGGCCTCACGAACGCCAGGAGGCGGAGGCGGCCATCAATACTGTAGGTTAGCGTGATGCCTTCATTCAGGTTAGCTAGCTAGTTCTCCTCTCCAAAGCAAACTTTCACTGGACTCAACTTTTCCTTTTCCTGCCTCCTGCTGGGGGGGGCAGGGCTCTCTGCTCCATCCCGGCGCTCCCTTCATGATGCAACCGTCAGCAACCACTTTACAAGTGAAATAAAAAGTGGAACAAATGGCAGCCTGAAAGAGTCAGTCTGATCACGATGAGGACTTGGACATGAAAGACGATGCAGAGGATGGTGATGATGATGATGATGATGGTGGTGGTGGTGGCTCACGCTTGTCGTGAAGGATCTCCAGCAGCATCTCAGCATCGCCTGAATGATTCATTGAACGCTTCAACAGAGCTTGGAGCTTACAGGATAAATAGATTGGATCTGGCACCAGGATGTCTGACTACAGCTGTCCTATCTAGTCAGACTAGAGCTGTCCTATCTAGTCAGACTAGAGCTGTCCCATCCAGTCAGACTAGAGCTGTCCCATCCAGTCAGACTAGACTAGAGGTGTCCTATCTAGTCAGACTACAGCTGTCCTATCCAGTCAGACCAGAGCTGTCCTATCCAGTCAGACCAGAGCTGTCCTATCCAGTCAGACCAGAGCTGTCCTATCCAGTCAGACCAGAGCTGTCCTATCCAGTCAGACCAGAGCTGTCCTATCCAGTCAGACCAGAGCTGTCCTATCTAGTCAGACTAGAGCTGTCCTATCCAGTCAGACTAGTCCAACCCAAAAGGTCCAGATGTAAGCGTTTGAATGCCCTGAGAATAAAAGTCCTTGAACCGTCGAGTCCTCCATTATTCACAGCGTGCAGCAGAGCGGGCGCTCAGCAGGCCGGCCTTCCGAGGAAAAGGCCGCCAGGCTTCGGCGTGTCGGCGGCGAAGGACGTGTCAAAGTCAAAAGTGCGGCCACGTTCTTGAAAAGCGGACTTTTAACAAGGCCGCCGGGCTGTAAAACAGCCATGTCGCTTTTACAGGCGGCGCCTGTCTCTCCGCTGCCTCCAGGCAGCCCTGGAGAGCACGGTGTGATTTGTGGCGACGCTCTTTATCGCCGTGGAGCCATGCATCCATTGTCCTGGGTAAACGTCCCCGGCCTCCTTCTCCCGCCGTCCACGCGTGCGTTCATAAAAGACAGCTCTGATTCATCCGCTCACCCTCAAACGCATTCAACAAGCACCCTGCCAATCAACGCCTGCGGACCAGGCTGGTCCAAGTGGACTGTTGCTGTGCTCTTGCATCACGGAGGGCTGGAGTCATTCACTCATTCATTAGGAGGAATTAGCCGCACGCTAGCAGCAGCAGTCAAACAGACGCTGCAACATGAATAAATGATGAAGTGCAGGGAAGACTTACACTAACTCAGGAGAGATGTGACGTTTAGAAGATTCTTCTTTGGGGTTTTTTTCCATTCACAGGACTTCACCGTTAATGGAACGCCACAGGTTGATGGCGCCTGAACAGCATCATGAAAAAGCTCCACATCTCACCTGGATGTCCTCCACTCTGCATCGTCTCCTCGGGCCTGGCGGGAAACATCAGCAGTGAAATATGAAGACTCTTGAGCACAGTCCGCCTCCTGGCCTCCTCCGGCTTCATCGCTCACGCAAGCGGCCGTGGAGCGAAGCGAACAGCTGAAGCACCAATATGGATATTGATAGGAATGCTAGGAGGCGCCGACACCCCCAGCAGCGAGCCAACTGGAGATGCTGGATTCATTTGGGTGAAGACACACGATGCTTGGGATGGCGGAGAAGGCAGATGTTTATCTTCACACTCCAGCGCCAACACATCATTTCATCAAACTGACTTCCCAATCCTGCTGAGTTAGGAATTTTGGGACATCTGACCCTTTACGGAATTTTTCAGCATATGTAGCATAATCAGAATCTTTAAAGTAGGAGTGTGTAATAATTACCAGGTCGATATAAGGGAATTATGATCATAATAATGTTAAAAATAGCTGAGGCAAGTATACCCATACTGTGTGGGTGAGCAAACCAAGCGCTCCCTTTTCCTCCTGCATGTGGTAACTTCCCCTGAGCTCACTTTGACAACATTGACTTTCCCATGAAGATATTTCCAAAGTATTGAAATAAACGATGATGAACTACAGGAATGACAACTAGATTGTCCGTTCATGATCGGTCATTGTATCAATACACTAACATTACCTCAAATCACTCAAGTATCGATCAATATTGTCATTTCACAATCCATTTCAGAGCATGAGGCGCTGGTATCGGAAGTATGGATATTTCAGTATTGATCCGCACTTCACTAGTTCCCTGGGCTCCGTGGAAGTGTGTGCAGATTTTAAATCTAAAATGCGGGTCTTTGTCCATGTAATGTTTCATATACATTGATCAACAGATGCCTTAAACGCTCCACCACGTGTGGGAGCTTTCCAGGCTTCTGGTGGGAAGCAGGGGTACAATGTTTACCTTTATTAGTGTTTTACAATTTTATTATTAAGGTGTTATTAAGGTCCGACTTAGCTAGGAACTAGCCTTCAGAGAATACATCATGCACGACTGCAAGCATGTGTGAGGAATTCAGGGCATATTTGGACTTTCCACGCTGTGAGCGCCTTCCTGCGAGTGGAATCAGTCCATGCTGTCGTCTGCATGGAAAATGGCTCCGATGCTTTTGTTTCAGATCTGGTGCTGAACTTTCAAGTGAAAGCAGCGCCAACTTTGGGCTGGTGGAGGACTTTCACTGGGGAATTAGGATCAGGATTAATCAGGATTGGATCTGTTAAAGTGAGATAACAGACGTGGGCTCCTTCTGTTTGGAAAAGTCAACAGTCAATCTTTGCTTGTCCAATTATGGGAAGCAAACGTCCACACAAGCCATGGAGCCATGTCCTGCTGATTTAACTGCTCCTTACTGGGAAGTATTACCGGGAAATGGCCTGGTCATGTGGTACACAGTACCATGTTATATTTCAATGACATATTAATGATATGAGGTAGGTGACATGCTTACTCATGAACTAAGTATGAAGGAATTCTGTTGACACTTTGTTCAATCAGGCTTACCAAAGTTTAAGCGTTTAAGGAGCTTCGGTCGCCCCCTGCTGGTCAATACAAAGTTGGCAGGTTAGAAGTTGGAGCCACGTTCCTCTTTGTGTTATCTAATATTGTTCCTTTTTAAATCATATATCACAATATGTCCCTATTTCATTCGGACGTGTTTTATACTTGTGTGATACGGTGCATTAAGGGCCTCTGACCTGTGTCGTTCATTCCAGTTGTCTGACCAGCTCCTTGTCAACGTCCAACTCGCAGGTCTTCTCTTTAGGCACTTTCTCTTTGGGGGGTTTGGGCTTGAAGGCCGCAGACAGGAGCTCCTTTTGGATCCTCTGCTCCCTCTGCCTTCTGAGCAGAGCCAGCGTCTCCTTCCTCTGGGCGGCCATGGACAGGTACCTCTTCCGCTCCTCCTGGCGCTGCTGCACGGCCAACAGGTTCGGTGGCTCCGGACGGGAAGGCTCCGGGCGGACGTTTCGCTCCGGCCGGGACACCGGTAACCTCTGCGGGATGTCCGCCGCCACCAGGCGGGACTCCAGCGGGGGCACCATGCACAAGGAGCTCCAGAGTTTCCGAGCGTGGGACACGTCCTCCGGGCAAGAGCCGCTAAACACGGTGAGGGTGTCGCTGGAAGCGTCGCCGTTCACGGGAGACTCCGGAGGGGCAGCCATGACTGCTTTTCAGACCTTTTAAAACCTCACTAAGCAGGGTTCTCGTACTAAAATGAAAGAAATGGAGGGTACGTCGTTGTTTCGAACGGTCACCATAGGAACCGCACTGAACGCGGAAGAAGATGAGCCCGCCTGTGTACGGTCAAATCAATTCACTTCCGGGTTCACGTGGTCATGCGGAAGTCGTTGAAAAAGTGCTTCAGGTGTACTTATGAGCAATATGTACTACTGAAACACTATAATACCTATTTTAACAATAAACTGTAGCACATATAATTCAATTTCACCCATTTAAAAACACCAACATGACTCTATTGTAAACTTTAAAACCTTTAAAAGAGATTGTTGAGGCAGAAGGATGAACTGAAGTAATCCAGTTGGCCACCACGGTAGGTTAAAGCTTTTCATGTAAAAAGTCATGTTGTTCCACTTGTCCTTTTGCTCTGATTGGCTGGATGGACAGGGCTGGCGTTGCTGCCAAATTTGGAATAAATAGGCTGGTCTAGTGTCCTGCTATGGCCCAGGTATCCTGGTCAGACATCCTCATCAGTATCAGTATCAGTGGCGCTACCTGCCATGAGATCTTCACCTCTCTGGTCCTCATCCTTCATCCTGCACTGAGACCGGTGAGTTTGATGATGTTGATGCTCTTCTTCCTTCTTTAAACTTGTCCGCTTCACTTCAGGTACATTCTTTTTTTGAGGAAAAGAACACTTTTTGTAGAATTTGAAGATGATTTAACCCCAAATTAGCATTTGTGTTGACAGATGCTGAAATGTTTATTGTGTTATTGCTAAGACGTTTTCTTGTGTTCATTAAAGATGTAAGATTTGATTTAGTGTGGTCACCCTCGGGTGCCCTCGGTGGCATGTCGCCATTTTGGTGTAACGCTCCGCTTGGCTGGACACTGAGGCTGCACCTTATAAGGCAGTCTGGGAAGCGTGCACGGTGCCTAACATCGCTGTGCGCTAGCGGGCTACAGGAGCCAAGGGTTAGCCAAACATGGGCATTCCTGCATGGCAGATCATTGTGATAGCGGGGATCCTTTCGGGGATCTTCTGGATGATTTATTGGCGTCTTTTGAATGGGAGGTCGAAGCGGAGGGCGGTTCCGCGTGGCTTCCGTGCAGGATCAGGGTCAGGCGGGTTGAGTCAGTAAGTAAGCGGCGTATGGAGACGTGATGGGCTGATGAAACCCCAACCTCTGATGCTCTTTGATATCCCTGAAGTAGAAGATGCTCCTGTTCGATGTTCCCTAACTCCTCTGTCAACAGGCCAGAGATCCAGCCGACTCTACTCGACCAATCCAAGCCAGCAGCCGCCGACCACCTTGACTCCAGACAGGAGGTCCACATCGACTCCGACATTTCTGACATGGCGGACCCCGCGGCGGACGACAGCAAGTTCCTGTTCCTGCAGAACGACTTCCGCAACAGCGGCGTGGCGCAGGCCGACTGGGCGGCCAAGAAGATGGTGTGGGTGCCGTCAGAGAGAGAGGGGTTCGAGGCGGCCAGCATCAAGGAGGAGAAGGGCGATGAGGTAACGACGCGTCTGAGAGTCATGACATTCCATCCAAAAGACGGTACGGTGGTGGTCCCCAGGTTCTGGTGGAGCTGTCAAACGGCCGCAAGGCTACGGTGAACAAGGAGGACATCCAGAAGATGAATCCGCCCAAGTTCAGCAAGGTGGAGGACATGGCCGCCCTCACCTTCCTCAACGAGGCCTCCGTCCTTCAAAACCTGCGGGAGAGATACTTCTCCAGCCTCATCTATGTGAGCAGACGTTTATCTAGACAAGCACTGTACCTTTAATATATTTAAGAAGATTTAAGTGTGCGATCTCAGGATGAGCTTCCACTCAATCCTTCATGTGGAGTCAAATTAAAACCATGAGGATCAAAAGAGGTGAAGTTCTCCCTCCAGCATTTTTTGCAGTCATGCATCTCACTGTGCTTTATCTTCTCACACTTCCACGCTACTCAAATCTTTCACGTTTAATATCTTCATCGACCTTGATGACGAGCGTCCTGTGTGTCCTTGCCAGACGTACTCCGGTCTCTTCTGCGTGGTGGTGAACCCCTACAAGATGCTGCCCATCTACTCGGAGAAGATCATCGAGATGTACAAGGGCAAGAAGCGTCACGAGGTGCCGCCGCACATCTACTCCATCACCGACAACGCCTACAGGAACATGATGCAAGGTAAGCAGGTCAGAGGAGCCGTGTCCTGCCTAGCGTGACCTCGGAGCACATCCCCGCCTTCCATTGGGGCTCCACCATGACCTTACATGGAGCAGATGGTGGAGATGGAGTCCACCTGCTATTTTTGGACGACACCCGCCATAGAGGCTAATCTCTTCTTCTCGTGTCCTCGCTGCTCATCTTTGGTCCGTTCTGCTTGACTTCCATCTCCCTCCTCCCTTGTCGGTGCCCCCGCAGACCGTGAGGATCAGTCCATTCTCTGCACGTGAGTCAAACATAAACAGGCATGCCCCCCGGCCCCCACCTCCCCATATGGACCCAAGTAGTGGGACACGCATGGCTTCACCAATCAGTCAGTGAGAGGCTGCGTGAGAGTCCTTGTGTCTGAATCTTCATTCTTTATTGTAGCAAGACCTCATTCCTGGTCCATAAGGGCATGCATGCAGGAGTCTGGTGCAGAACAACTACCTCATCACTAACATTCCCAACTAGTGGACACAAGTCCCACCAGCACACTCCAGCATCTTCTTTTCACTTCCTGTCCGTGTCCCAATACTTGTGTCCGTATCAGTGTCAAAATATTTCCAGAGTTTTTGTCTCCTAGCGTGAATATTCCAATCATTTCTGTGGCACCACCCAGAGGAGAGTCTGGAGCGGGGAAAACGGAAAACACCAAGAAGGTGATCCAATACCTGGCCCTCGTCGCGTCCTCGCACAAAGGAAAAAAGGAAGCAAACCCTGTGAGTGTCTGAAGAAAGGTTGATGGATGTATTATGTGTATCTGACGTCTAAAGCAGTACAGCGTATGTACTCCTCCGTGTGTGTACCACTTTCCTTTCAAGACTGCCTCCATGAACACCCAAGGCTCTCACATGGACAATGATATCCAAGAGTGAAATGAAACAATCATAAAAAAGAGAATAACTTGCTTACCTTAATCCCTGTGATTGCTTGGACATGGGAAGGGGCGTTGCAAGGAAGGGAGAGGCAGGCTTATGCTGGACACCGCTTAGTAACTATTCACTGTCCATTCCCTCGGAGCAGATCCTTCATCATGGCGGCGGCTTGCTCCACCATGCAGCCATTTATGTTCATTTTGCCACTTTTTCCTAAAATGGAATAGCATAACATGAAACTTTGGAACACAAAACTTTGTATCATGAAACATCGAGACACAAAATTGCAGTTGTAACATGAAACTGTGTAACTCAGAAGTACGGAATATTGGAATATGAAACTTGGTAACGTGGAACGTCTTGACATGAAACTTCTAACATGGAATGTCGTAACATGGAATTTCATAAATGGCACGAAAACATGACACCACGTAACATGGAACGTAGTAAGACGAGCCGTTTAAAAATGGGAATGTTGTAACACTCAGCATCATAACAAAATATAATGGCATGAAGACGGCCTATGTATTTTAAACTGATTCCAAAAACATGCTAGGTTAGCTTCATTGGCCACTCCAAATTGTCCATAGGTGTGAATGTGAGTGTGAATGGTTGTTTGTCTATATGTGCCCTGTGATTGGCTGGCCACCAGTCCAGGGTGGACCCCGCCTCTTGCCCCAAGACAGCTGGGATAGGCTCCAGCATACCCCCCGCCACCCTAGTGGGGATAAGCGGTATAAAAAATGGATGGGTTATCTTGAATGATTAGACCAGGACAGACAGTGTTACACAGTTTGTATGGACTCATAGAGGACCAAGAACCCAGCCCTGCGGTGCTCCACCTCCATTTTAACACATACAAGAATTCCTGTGGAGAAACTGATGTGTGATTCTGCTGTTTTTCTGCAGCCGCCACAGCAACAACAGCAACAACAAGCGGGATCGCTGGCTTACGTGAGTATTGATGCTATGTCCACATACGTCCACGTGCGTCCACGTACGTCCACGCCTGGATTGGTCTGACGCACACTTCCGCTTGTGTCCTGCAGGGGGAGCTGGAGAAGCAGCTGCTGCAGGCGAACCCCATCCTGGAGGCCTTCGGCAACGCCAAGACCATCAAGAACGACAACTCGTCACGATTTGTAAATTTTCCATCAGTTCGTAAGTCGACACTCGTCGCCATTTTGACCAGGCGTTCCCTCGGTAATTAAGGGTGTCATGTGACCACCTGTTTCGGCAGGGCAAGTTCATCAAGCTCAACTTTGACGTGACCGGCTACCTTGTGGGGGCAAACATTGACACCTGTATCCTTTTGTTTAGGAATACTTTGGCTCTTTTTTTAATCAATAGCTGCAACGAGACCTTAATGTTCTCCTGACCTGATCAGACCTCTTGGAGAAGTCTCGCTGCATCCGTCAGGCCAACACGGAGAGAGCCTTCCACATCTTCTATTACATGGTGGCAGGAGCCAAAGACAAGATCAGAGGTGAGCCGTCCTCCCAGCTCTCCAACAAATTGCAGAAGGTGTCCTAGCGTGTACTCGTTTACTCCTTCAGAGGAGCTGCTTCTGGAGGACTTCAGCAGCTATCGTTTCCTGGTGGCGGGACACGTGGAGGTACCTGGTCTGCAGGACGACGAGCTGTTTGAAGAGACCCTGGAGGCCATGGAGATCATGGGCTTCACAGAGGAGGAGAGAATAGGTACAGACATGAAGTACAATCAAGGCTGCTAGACGGTTAGAGGTGTGAGGTTCAGGTCCGACTCCAGGATGGAACCAGGAATGCCAGTAGAGCAAAACTGCAGACACAGATGAAGGTGGCCCTCCGGTGATGCATGTGATGTGTCCCTGCCGTCCCCCTGCAGGGATGTTAAAGGTGGTGTCCACCGTCCTCCAGCTGGGCAACATCAAGTTTGAGAAGGAGAGGAACAACGAGCAGGCCACCATGCCGGACAACACGGGTACCCCAATAAGAGATGACACATGACAGCTTTCCAATGACATGTGCATGAAAAGATGTTGTTGGTCGCTGGCAGCTGCCCAGAAGGTTTGTCACCTTCAAGGCATCAACGTGACCGACTTCACCCGCGCCTTCCTGACCCCCAGAATCAAGGTGGGCCGCGAGGTGGTGCAGAAGGCTCAGACCAAGCAGCAGGTAAGAATCCAGCAGAAACCTGTCTTGGCGTCGTCCTCCAAGCCTTCCCGTCCGTCCACCAGGCTGATTTTGCGGTGGAGGCGCTGGCGAAGGCCATGTACGAGCGTCTGTTCCGCTGGATCCTGGCCCGGGTCAACAAGACTCTGGACAAGAGCAAGAGGCAATCTTCCTCCTTCCTGGGAATCTTGGACATCGCTGGCTTTGAGATTTTCGAGGTGATGGATGGCGGCCATCTTTGAAATGTGCTGCTGTCGTCTCTACTCTGAGGTTTCTCATCCTTGGTGTTTCTCAGGACAACTCGTTTGAGCAGCTGTGCATCAACTACACCAACGAGCGCCTGCAGCAGCTCTTCAACCACACCATGTTCATCCTGGAGCAGGAGGAGTACAAGCGCGAGGGCATCGAGTGGAACTTCATCGACTTCGGCTTGGACCTGCAGCCCTGCATCGAGCTCATCGAGAGGCCGGTCAGGACCAGCATGTGTGAAGCACAGATGTCTCATATCATATCTTGATGCATATTTTCACATCCTGTTTGGGGGGGTAGAACAACCCCCCGGGCATCTTGGCCCTGCTGGACGAGGAGTGCTGGTTCCCCAAAGCGACGGACGTCTCCTTTGTGGACAAGTTGCTGAACACCCACACGGGTCACGTCAAATTCTCCAAACCCAAACAGCACAAAGATAAGCTGATGTTCACTGTTCTGCACTACGCTGGTAAGGTGAGCATCACGTAACCCCCCCAGAGCTAACCCCAACGCTGGGTGAGACCCCACCTTGGGTTCTTCTGTGGCATGTTTCCGCTAAGCTGCCATTAGCTTCAGTTTTGGCCCCCCAGGTGGACTACAACGCCGCCAGCTGGCTGACGAAGAACATGGACCCTCTCAACGACAACGTGACGGCTCTGCTCAGCAACTCCTCCAGCAACTTCATCCAGGACCTCTGGAAGGACGGTCAGGCTTCAGACGTCTCCTTCGGGGGAAGAAGCTTTAAGCTGACGGTTGAATTTTTTTTCCCCATCAGCGGATCGAGTGGTCGGCCTGGAGACCATGGCCAAGATGTCAGACAGCTCCATGCCCACCTCCACCAAATCCAAGAAGGGGATGTTCCGCACGGTGGGCCAGCTGTACAAGGAGTCCCTGGGCAAGCTGATGACCACGCTGCACAACACGCAGCCCAACTTTGTGCGCTGCATCATCCCCAACCATGAGAAGAGGGTACCTCCTCCACCTTTACGCTTCCGCCCTGAAAGCGGCTCCTCATTCAGTCTTTATGTGTCAGGCGGGCAAGATGGACGCCAACCTGGTGCTGGAGCAGCTCAGGTGCAACGGCGTGCTCGAGGGCATCCGAATCTGCAGGCAGGGATTCCCAAACCGCATTGTGTTCCAGGAGTTCCGGCAGAGGTGTGATGCCTCGTGTTAGCCCAGCCCGGATTCACATTCCAACTTTAGATGTTGCTTTCAAATGGCTGTCATGTGTGTGCAGGTACGAGATCCTGGCTGCCAACGCCATCCCGAAAGGCTTCATGGATGGGAAGCAGGCCTGCTGCTTGATGGTGAGAAGGTTGGGCTGGAATGAAGACGGCCAGGCCTCTAGGCCTAACTCATTAATGGCAGGGTGGAGATGTGGACACTTTAGCGCAGGGGTGTCCAAACTTCTTCCAGCGAGGGAGGAACATACTGAAGAATGCCACTTTGATATTCTGTAAATAAAGTAAAAAGTACTTTTACCATGCTAGCCTTATTGATTATGGGGTGTAATATTGCGACCCAGGCGGGACTTGAACCCGCAATCCCCAGCTCCGGAGGCTGATGCCTTATCCATTAGGCCACCAGGCCTGCACGTCTACCCTCTGACGTTTGTCATTCTTCAGGTGAAGCACCTGGACCTGGACCCCAACCTGTATCGCATCGGCCAGAGTAAGATGTTCTTCAGGACGGGGGTGCTGGCTCAGCTGGAGGAGGAGCGAGACATCAAGCTCACCGTCATCATCATCTCTTTCCAAGCACAAGCGAGGGGCTTCCTGGCCCGCAAGTACGACACTTCTGTCTCCGCTTTGGGGGTGATGGTGTACCTAATCCACGTCTCCGTCTGTCCGTCCCCTTCAGGGCTTTCAGTAAACGCCAGCAGCAGCTGAGCGCCATGAAGGTCATCCAGAGGAACTGTGCCTGTTACCTGAAGCTGAAGAACTGGCAGTGGTGGAGACTCTTCACCAAGGTTGGACAGTCAGGTCCACAGCTTCACTGATGCTCAAGAGACGTGACACTCTAAAGATGTATTTGTCGTCTGTTGCAGGTGAAGCCCTTGCTGCAGGTAACCAGACAGGAGGAGGAAATGGGCCAGAAGGAGGAGGAACTCAAGGCAGCCAAAGATGCAGCAGCCAAGAAGGAGGCCGAACTGAAGGACATCACCCAGAAACACACTCAGGTGAGGAGACACCGAGCCACTCCAAACATCTCAACCAGGATGGGAGTCAGCGTGTGTGTTCCTGTAGCTGTTGGAGGAACGAGCGCAGCTGGAGTCCAAACTCCACGCGGAGACGGAGCTATACGCCGAGGCCGAGGAGATGAGGGTGCGCCTGGAGGCCAAGAAGCAGGAGCTGGAGGAGGTTCTGCATGAGATGGAGGCCAGGCTGGAGGAAGAGGAGGAGCGCAGCAGCTCCCTGCAGCAGGAGAGGAAGGACATGGAGCAGCAGCTGCAGGTACGTAGCTTCATTCAAACATCTAATGAGCTTTTAGCTCCTCGGCTAGTGCTGCTCAATTGTTCCAAGCTCTGAGCATGAAACAAGATGTTCAACATTATTGAATCTTCACACACTCATTCCCCCTAATAGACCATGGAGGCCCACTTGGTGGAAGAAGAAGATGCTCGTCAGAAGCTGCAGCTGGAGAAGGTGGCCGTGGAGGGAAAGGTGAAGAAACTGGAGGAGGATGTTCTCCAGATGGAGGACCAGAATAACAAACTGCAGAAGGTATGAACATTGTGGTCTCGTTTGATGGACGTGTTGAACATCGTTTACATTTCTCGTGCTTGTAGGAGCGAAAGCTTCTGGAGGAGAGGATGGCCGATTTAAACTCCAACCTGGCCGAGGAGGAGGAGAAGTCCAAGAACCTGACCAAACTGAAGAGCAAGCACGAGTCCATGATCTCCGACTTGGAGGGTCGGTCGGCTCTCGAACAGGTTCTCTACCAACAAGCATGTTGAACAAGTGTGTACTTCATGTCCAGTACGCTTCAAGAAGGAAGAGAAGGGTCGTCTGGACATGGAGAAGGCCAAGAGGAAGGTGGAGGCCGAGGTGGCGGAGCTCCACGAGCAGCTGGCTGACCTGCAGGCCCAACTAGCCGAGCTCCGAGCTCAGCTGGCTGCCAAGGAAGAGGAGCTGCAAGCCACGCAGGCGCGGTAAGATGGCGGGACGTGTCACTGCGTCCCTCAGCTCCTGCCCACGCCCATGACGCTTGGTGTCCACAGTTTGGACGAGGAGAGCAACCAACGCGGGGCAGCTGTGAAGAAGGTTCGGGAGCTGGAGGCCTTCCTCTCTGAGGTGCAGGAGGACTTGGAGGCAGAGAGGGCAGCCCGGGCCAAGGTGGAGGCAGCCCGTCGGGACCTGGGGGAGGAGCTAAACGCCCTGCGGTCTGAGCTGGAGGACAGCCTGGACACCACCGCCGCCCAGCAGGAGCTTCGGTCAGACTGCGTGGTCCGCCGTGGACCTGAAAGCACACAAAGACACATGATGGTGTTGATGTTTGGATGTTCTTGGGCGTGTCTGTGGTGGCTGCAGGGCCAAGCGTGAGCAGGAGGTGGCCATGCTGAAGAAAGCCATGGAGGAGGAGGGGCGGAGTCACGAGGCCCAAATCCAAGACCTGAGGCAGAAGCACGGTCAGGCTGTGGAGGAACTCTCTGAGCAGCTGGAGCAGGCCAAGAGAGTAAACATCAACACAATCACTTGGAATAAACATCTTCTAGGAAGAACCCCAACAAATGCCTGACTTGGCTCCTCCAGGTGAGAGCAGGTCTGGAGAAAGCCAAGCAGACTCTGGAGAAAGAGTCTGCAGATCTCAGCGCTGACCTTCGATCCCTCGCCAGTGCCAAGCAGGACGTGGAGCACAAGAAGAAGAAGGTGGAGGGTCAGCTCAACGACCTCAACTCACGCTTCAACGAGAGCGAGCGGCAGAGGACCGAGCTGGGCGAGCGGGTCTCCAAGATGACTGTAGGCCCTCAAAACACAACTTGGGACTCAACCTTCTACAAGTGCAACACTTTATCTTTCCTTCTTACCTTTCCTTCTTCTCCGCCAGATGGAAGTGGACAACCTGAGCAGTCTACTGAATGAAGCGGAGGGGAAGAACATCAAGCTTAGTAAAGATGTTTCTGGTTTGTCCTCGCAGCTCCAGGACGCACAGGTGAAGGGAGACCTGTAGACCATAGAAGAGTTCTTCGTCTAAGAGTAGGATGTTCATGTGATGAAGAACTTCTCACATGCTTGCTCGTCATTCTCCAGGAGCTGCTGTCAGAGGAGACGCGTCAGAAGCTGAACGTGGCGGGACGTCTGCGTCAGATGGAGGAGGACAAGATCAGTCTGGCGGAGCAGCTGGAGGAGGAGAGCGAGGCCAAGCGAGCCTCAGAGAGGCAGGCGTCCAGCCTCAACGTTCAGGTCAGGAACATCAGACAAAGTTTCATAACAGACCCACCACGGAGTATTCAATGAGCTGGTCTCCTGCCGTCAGCTGGCAGACTGCAAGAAGAAGCTGGATGAGACGTTGGGCTCTGTGGAGATGCTGGAGGAGGGAAAGAAGCGTCTGCAGCGCGACTTGGAGGCGGCCAACAACGAGTACGAGGAGAAGGCCTCGGCCTACGACAAGCTGGACAAGAGTCGCGGTCGACTGCAGCAGGAGCTGGAGGACGTCCTCATGGACCTGGACAGCCAGCGGCAGCTTGTCTCCAACCTGGAGAAGAAGCAGAAGAAGTTTGATCAGGTGGGCTTGAGGTGTCTGTCGACCTTCTGGACTGCAGGCCACCACAGCTTTAGAACTTCCAACACGTGTTTCCTTAGATGCTGGCGGAGGAGCGAGCCGTGTCTGGTAAGTTTGCAGAGGAGCGGGATCGAGCAGAGGCCGAGGCGAGGGAGAAGGAGACCAAGGTGTTGGCTCTATCAAGAGCACTGGAGGAGAACCGTGAGGCTCTGGAGGAGGCGGAGAAGACCATGAAAGGCCTCCGAGCTGAGATGGAGGACCTTGTCAGCTCCAAAGACGATGTGGGAAGAAGTGTAAGCCACAGAAACGTCATTTTCACACCGCTTTTGCAGGACCTCTGTGTGAGAGGAGACTTCGAGAAGCTTACTGATTACTGGTTATCTTCTCCACTTCAGGTCCATGACCTGGAGAAGGCCAAGCGTGGCCTGGAGGGCGTTGTGGAGGAGATGAAGGCCCACATGGAGGAGCTGGAGGATGAGCTGCAGGTCGCCGAGGATGCCAAGCTACGTCTGGAGGTCAACAGTCAGGCCCTCAAAGCCCAGCACGAGAGGGAGCTGCAGGCCCGGGAGGAGATGGGCGAGGAGAAGAGGAAGCAGCTCCTCAAGCAGGTACTGAGTTGATCTCACGCACTTTGGTGTTGTTTTTAGGAATGAAAGCAGTGAAGCAGGAAAGAACAATGGACCTGCGATTGAGCCCAGTGGGACGCCAGGCTTTGAATTGAACTGATCCAAGATAGTCATCATCTGCAGATGCATTTGTGTGGACTTGTAGCTAATGTATCTCCCCGGTTCTTCAGTTGCGTGAGCTGGAGGCCGAGCTGGAGGAGGAGAAGAAGCAGCGAGGTCAGGCATCTGGCGGCAAGAAGAAGCTGGAGGGCGAGCTGAAGGACATGGAGGACCAGCTGGAGGCCACTAACAGAGGACGCGACGAGGCCGTCAAGCAGCTGCGCAAGATCCAGGTGAGTATGCATAACGGTCAACATCTTCCTCAAGTTCTTCTATCTTCTAGCCTGAAGGTCTTGTCCTCGTCCTGCCTTCTCAGGGTCAGGTGAAGGATCTCCAACGGGAGCTGGAAGATTCCCGTGCGGCTCAGAAGGACGTGCTGGCCTCAGCGAGAGAGGCCGAGCGGAAATCCAAGGCCATGGAGGCGGACATCGTGCAGCTACATGAGGTACCTTAGTACTGGACCAGGGGCTACCCTCACCAGCCTGGGTCAACAGTGCCCTCTGCTGGCGAAACTCAGGATGCCGCCATTTGGGTTTCAAATTCAGTACACAAAAACAATCAAGTACAACTTCCTGTAACTTCCTTTTGTTGTTGTTACGTAGATGCTGGCGGCGGCTGAGCGAGCTCGAAAGCAGATGGAGGCGGAGAGGGACGAACTTGCCGAGGAACTTGCCAGTAACTCGTCCGGAAAGTGAGTACAGTAGACACCTGTGTCTGTAGGGACGTGCTAACACAAACCTCCCAGCATGCCTTGCGGGTTAAACATGAGTACAAAATAGTATATTGTTATGCATGCATGAGCGTCTGAGATGAGCTTCGTTCTAATAAGCACCTAATTTGGAGATGATAAGCACTAACTAGTGGATCTTCTCACACATTTTATTTGCGGACTCGCAAAGTTCAAACCTTCTTGTGATGTCACACCAAAATCTTGTGTAACCCTAACTCCACTGCGCACTCGTCCTCTCAGGACCATGCTGTCTGATGAGAAGCGTCGCCTGGATGCAAAGATCAGCCAGCTGGAGGAGGAGCTGGAGGAGGAGCAGACCAACATGGAGAGCCTCAATGAGCGTCTGAGGAAGAGCCAGCAGCTGGTGCGTGGACGGCACGCTGCTGCCACGGCGCGTCGGGCGGAGCCGCACCCTCCTCTGAACGCTACGTCCACGTGTGCAGGTGGAGCAGCTGGGAGCGGAGCTGACGGCCGAGAAGTCCACGTCGCAGAACAAGGAGGCGTCCAGGCAGCAGCTGGAGAGACTGAACCGCGAGCTGAAGGCCAAAGTGCAGGAGATGGAGGGCCAGGGCCGCTCCAAGCTCAAGTCCTCAGTCACCACCCTGGAGAACAAACTGAGGGAGGTGGAGGAGCAGCTAGAGGTGGAGAGCAGGTCGGGAGCATGCTGAAGATCTGAAGATGCCGGTCATCACGTTCCTGTTAGAAATAAATAGACGAAGCTGGTGATGATGTGTTTGTGCGCAGAGAGCGTCAGGCGGCCGCCAAGAATCTGCGGCAGAAGGAGAAGAAGCTGAAGGACCTGATGGTCCAGATGGAGGATGAGAGGAAGCAGGCACAGCAGTACAAAGACCAGGTGATGTCACCACAGACAAAGATGGTCCCTACCTCCCAACCTGACGTTGTCCTTGTCCTCCTCCGCAGGCTGAGAAGGGCAACGTGCGCATGAAGCAGCTGAAGCATCAGCTGGAGGAGACGGAGGAGGAGGCGCAACGCGTGGTGGCCGCCCGCAGGAAGCTGCAGCGGGAGCTGGACGAGGCGGCCGAGGCCAACGACGCCCTCAGCAGGGAGGTGACTTCGCTGAAGGGCAAACTGAGGTACCGACAACCGGGGATGCTCCTTTTTCTTGAACTTTTCCTCCTGTGGTGCGGAACCCCCTGCTTCACACTCAGACACTAAACCACCGCACACTGTCCTCTTCAACCTCCTCCTTTGCTCCTCACACGTCAGGAACAGCTCACTTTTCACCTCCCGCTCTCCTCCATCTGACCCCTCTTCCTCCCATCTCTGTGGGCTACTCCAGGCGTGGCGGGGAGGCGGGATTTAGCGCCGCTAGTCCTCGCAGCAGCAGCAGTGGCGGTGGTGGTGGTGGAGGCGGTGGAGCCATGAGGAGCTTGGGGCTGATTGGAGGGAGCATCAGCCGCAGGAGCACCACCATCGTGGAAAACTCGGTGGAAATCCCGGAGGAGGAGCCTCGCTCTCCGTCTCCCCCTGCCCGCAGTCCCCCCCTGGAGGCTGATGAGGAGGTGACCGACACCCCCCCTGATGAGTAGACACCAAGTCCTCACGCATCCAAAAATATATTAACACAACACATCGTCACAACTGCTGAGCAATTCTCACAAATCTTCATTGAATTAATCCTGTTATTGTGTTAGATTAAGCGTGATAATTACCAGGGCACGTGAATGCAGCTCCCACTCCTGATTAATATCATTCATGCACTGGAAATGTGCTTATTATGGCCAGCGTCATGTGTGGCATATACAAGTATATATACAAGTAATACTTCAGAATACACGTACTGCGGTGATGCTGCTTAGCGGCGTCTACAGCTAACCTCCTTTCTGTCAACTTTTTCAAATGAAATTCCGTGTGTTCGATTCCAGGCCCTTTTTCTGTTTTCTTTGGAAGATAGGAAATCCTAAATTATCCAGGTTTACCTTTCAAGCTAACAGCACAAGAAAAGGGCCCACCTGGCTGTAAAGGTGAGACAATGGACAACATCTGAAGCAGTGCAGGACGAATCCTGTTAGTTTGCTAATATTGTTGGGGTATAATACTCCTAAATTATGGGATTTCTTAAAGTTATTGATTGAACATGCTACAAAATGTTGCATTAGCATACAAATACGGTAATTGGCGATGGTCTGGCAACGCTTTTAACGCGCACCAATTCTTCTTCCGGGATAGTCCGGCATACTTGGCGCTTTGCTGCCCCCTGTGGTAAGACCCAGTATTGTTTTATATCTCCAATAGTGTTTGGAGCCAGTCAGAAACACATTTTCAAAATACAAACAACCAATTTAATGCGCAATAAAACCATTTGAAATAAAATATAGCGTGTTAGTTTGCCCAAGTATAAAAAAAACTATATGGTGATATGTATGCAAACAATAAAAAAAAATCGCACACAAACCTTTCGTAACATTAATTAGCATTAAGGCAACAAATCACCTCTATTTTACTGATGTAACACTGAGGAATTTGTCAAATTAAATTTGATTAACACATTTTAGATGTTTTTTTTTGCTTGTGGATGAAATGATGCACTTTTCGTAGCGAATGTTGTGATTCTTCATTTATCTCTCAATGGATTGTCAAATTAACTTTCAATTAACGGTATTAAATCACAGTTTAACCACTTACCAGTGTGCTGCTTTTTTCTGTCATATTTCAACATTGGATTTTGATCTCATTTTCACCGTAGCAGCTGGATGGCAGTTCAATGACCGGGTTTGTGCAGCAGGTGGCGCTAAAGGACAGGCTATGTTCATAGCTCCATCAAACAGGAGGATCTAAGATCGTCAAAGCTGTCGAAAGCCAAACTAGAGCAGTCAATCAATTCTTTATTCAGAGTGGAAAAAAACTCAGTGCAGACGGAAGCAAAGCTACAAGTTAAAAGGCTCAACATTTCATTCATCTTACCACAAAGAAAAAAAAAACACATTACGGTAATAAGTAAGGCAGTTTTAAACGCAGTACCACAAGTGGCCACAAGGTGTTGGAGGCATCAGGACTGGTGGGAAGGGGAGTGCATTTGTCTCAAAATTGAAAATAGCACTTAAATGTGACTTCTCCTCAAATATAAAGAGAATGGGGGCATCTGGTCAGTCATTGGTTAACCAGGCATTAGCCAGTTGAAGGTAAGTGCGAGTCCTGACAAGCTGGTGTGGTCGATAGCGAGCCGCTACCAGACCATGCCGTGTCACGAGGAAACAACCCTTTGGGACCATCCGGGCTGGACGGAGGACAAATCTGCAGCAGCAAGTCCAACGTGGACGGTGAACACCACAACCTTGTGGATTTACAGAAGCGGCGAGGACTGACCAACCTGGTGGCGGGGGCCGTAGGTAGGCGGAGTCTGAAGGTTAGTTAAGGCCGGCTGCCGGACCCTGTCCATTGCTGACGTGGATTCTGCGGCCTAACGGCTGATCGTGGACGTAATCTCTGCACAACGCCAGCTTGGACTCCAGATTCTGCTTGAGACAGGATACCGCTTTAGAACAGATTTAGTTTGGAGGACGAGGACGTCCGTGCTTGCACACGAATTTCTCAGGAAGATCAGAATCTCCCTAATTTTTTACCATATTTATACAAAAAAAACAATCATGCAAATGGAAGTCTGTTGCAAGGATGTTGACATGCATCTGCTGCCACCTAGTGGAAGAACCCGTTATTGTTCTACCTGTTATGATGCATAGCTGGCATAGATGGATCAACATTTAAGAAATAATCATTAGCAGACCAATAAGGTGAAAACACAAATGATCCAAAGCCGTTCAACACAACACAGGAACATGCTGCAAATGTCAAACAGCACAAAAACACCTGCATGAGAGAAATGCTGCACGTTCAACCAAAAAGGTGGCGGCATCAACGGGTAGATTTTAATTTCGGTCTTTGTTAAAAACTACGTTCAGCATTCCTCTCTGGCGTTTGCCATTTGCGTCAGATCCTGCAGCATGCTCGTGTTTGGGAATCACTGCTTCTTAGACACGTTCATCAAACATGGAAGCCAACCACAACTCCTCTTCTTTACCCCGACTTTCCTGAGCAGCTCGCCGACGATGTTGAGCGCGGAGATCCTGGCCGAGGTGGTCAGAGGACTTTCACCTGACAAAACAAAGAGCAGCGTTAGCGTTGTGTTGCTACAGCGTCACGGTGCCCGCCCACCAACTTCAAAATAATAACAAATATATTTTTAAATCCACAAAAACAATTAAGAAATTTTGGGAACATTGTAACAAAGAAAGTCGGAAATATGACAAATAAAAGTCATCAATGTTAGATTAGTACCAATTTAACAAGAAAGCTAAAAATAAAACATCAAAAATGTCAAAATAGAACAAAAAACAACAACAAAAAAGTCATAATTTCAAACTCATCCAAGACTCACCTCTTCTGGTGGAGGTCTGCTCAGGTGTGCTTGGCGGTCTGGCGGGCGTGGCTGGAGGCGTGAGGGGCGGGGTGGGGTAAGGCGCCGTGGGGGCGGAGGTTGTTGTTGATGAAGGTTCTCTGGTCACGCCGTTGAGGGTGGGTCTGGACCTGTCGGGTATCTGCTGCTTCTGCTGCACCGCCAGCTCCTGCTTCAGGTCTGCGAGAAACGTTTGTCTTCCATGAAAAACATCACCACATCTTCATCGGAGACATCGGGAGACTCCGCCAACCTCGCGCCTCGTCCTTCAGCCTCTGGACCGACTCCAGAAGATTCTCCTTCTCGTCCAGCTCGCTCTCCAGGAAGGCGTTCCTCTCGATGACCTGGTTCATCCTCAGCTCAAAGTCGTCCAGTGACATGATGGTGGCCCTGACACAACACAACAGACCCCCCCCTTTCAGGCTTGTTCCTCAAGTCCACGAGCAAGAAAATATCTGGTATCTAATAGTAGGCCAGGCAGACCTCTTAGTCCTCTCCAGGTCATCGTTGGCCTGCTCCAGCTCCCTGATGTACTTGTGGAGCTGGTCTCGGACCGACGTGGCCTCGGCCAGCTCGCCCTCCAGGACGGAGATCTGACGGCAGGCCTCTGAGTGCTGCGTCTCGTACTTTTCCTGGAAGGGAGAAGTGGCATATTCACACTTGGAGCAGTCCCTCCAGTGTGTCCAAGGTCTACCCCGAGTCCTCCCAGCTGGATCACCTCACCATTGAAGCAATGTAGAGCCTTATAGTACAGTTAAATCATCCCTCGTTTATTGCAATTAATTGGTTCCATACACCACTGGGATAAGTGAATGTCTGCCAAGTACAAATAAAAGGACAATATTTGTACTTCATGACTTTCTAAATACGGCTTTTACATGACAGCCCTGTAGACATAACCCCCCTAAAGTCACTTTTACACCCCTAGTCTTTGTTTACATCACATTGCACACGCTACGGGACATAACAGACGGCTGCAGCTAGCATAACAAGCTAACTAGTTAGCCTCTCCAAGTGACAAGTCATGGGATGTCAGCTGTGCGTTTATCGAAGCATCGCTATAGCGAAACATGACTGCATAGAAAACCAAGCCAAACTCAAACGGAACCTCCAGCACCCAGAAGAGCCTCAGACTAAGGAAAACAGACACAGGAGGCGTCCGCCCTTTGCCCTACTTGTCATATTTCCCGGGTGGCGGAATACATTTCCTGTACCGGCCGCTCACTGCATGGACACACGCAGCAAGAGGAGGCGGAGCTTGTGACATGTGCTGTATGCAATAAGCAATGCACAACGTGAGGGGGTGACATAACAGGACGTGTCATATGGATGCTGCGACGTCGCCTCCGGCGTCATCAGCTGCCTCCTCATGGCCACAATCAGCCCTCTGTCTCGGCCAACCAATCACCTCCATGGACAAGCTGTGCCTTATTCCGTGACAAAAGGTGTCAACATTTGAAATAGATGGTGCACATGTACCTAATATTTTGGCCCAGAAGTATAAAATCATTTTCCGCAATCTCAGCACATCAACAAAGAATCATTCAACTTTTTTTTTTTTTTAGCACCAAAAGTTACAGAATGTTCCGCCGAGCCTCATGCGGTCTGTTCCACTAAACCACCCCACCCCCTGGAGGAGGACGCTGCTGTAAGTGAAGAAAAGGCAGCACGAGGCCACGTCCCAATGAAGACAACGTGCTCCTTACCTTGTAGTTTTCCAGCTCCATGCGGAGGCGGTTGTTGAAGGAGAGGAGCTCCCGGTTTCGCGTCTCGCACACTTTCAGCTCGGCTTCCAGCTCGGCTTCGTAGTCTCGACTCATCTGCTGAAACTCCCGCAGCTCCTCGCCGGCCTCCTCCGAGCTGAACAAACACGCACGCAGAGGTCAAAGGTCTTGTGATTGGGTCCAGAAATAGATAGAATAAGAAGTCATGCGTAGTTACTATACAAACGGAACACTGTTGGTTATCTTTCCAAAATTCCACAGCTTTATTTTTCAATCCTGTGGCAACAAGCAAGCATCTCACACAAGATGCCAACATATCATTTTTCATTTTGTGTACACAAGATGAAAAATGATCTTCCATCAGGTTGGAAATGCAGTGCTGTGGTTTTGAAAGGACAGGAAACCAAACCTCTGCTGGTGCCTGGCAGCCTGCTCCTTCCAGTAGTCCAGTTCTTCCTTCAAGGACCCAAACTCAGGAGTCTCCGGATCCGTCATCTTCACCCCGGTCCAGGTTTCAAAGAACCAGACCTTCCCTGATGGATCAGCACAGCAGAGTCAAGCCTTTTGGTGGACCTGCAGTGGAATCCCGTTTGGAAAGTGGTCAATTTGAGTTTGATTTACAGCATTTTAATGAACCATCATGATGTAGAATATATAACATGAAGAGAAAGGTCTCGCCAGGACTTTCTCTCACATTCGGCATAAAAACTGATGGGCAAAAATATATTTATATTGCAGTACTGAGCCCATTTATCATGAATCACTACATAATGGAGCGATAACATCGAATGTCTCTTATAACGTTCGAGGCACTAATGGACCAACAAATACAAGTTATAGCATAGAGGTCAATACATAATATGCTCGATTGTTAATTACATACAAACTTTTGAAGATTTGAAACATTCAAGCCTTAAAAAGTCAGACATAAAATATTCATCGTACTTACTTTTAGCAGGGCTTTTGGGCTCCAAGTTTCCAATACAAAGAAGCAGAGAAGGGTCAATGGAATCTGCTGGGCTTTTAAATGCAAATAAGTTAGCTGGACGTGCTAAGCGAGTTAACCATTTAAATCCCAGCTGACGTAAACACACCAGCTCTCAGTGTGCAAAGTGTCGTAAAAGACGACAAACAAAACACAAAAGTTCCCACTCGCCTTCGTCAGACCCGGCCAACAGCGCCCAATCTTAGCGGCTGGATCTTAGACTCCGGGATCTTTAAAAGAACCGTCCAGCTGGGATCCAAAGTTGCGTCCAGCGTGTGAGGACGTCGAACAATAAACGCTGCCATTCATATTGTCCCGAAGAATCCGCCAATCACAAGTTAAAGCTCCAAGCTCGTTTGAGCTTCCCATTCGTCGATTGTCTTGTCATTCAAAGTGTGACGGGGGAAATTTTGCCTGTAATTATCCAATCAGAGGGAAGAGGCGTGTCCGCTTAATGTTGCCAGTCTAGACGTGTTGATGGATTCATGCTCGTGGTGCCTTCGCGTGCTGTTCGCTTGAAATTGAAGGCGAGATCGATTTATTATGGAAAATGATGGGTTTCTGTTGGTATACTTTACCTAAAAGTATGTATTTTTGGCAATGCCATTCATAAAAGGTACAAAATGATTACATGAGGTTTGGTGCCAGTGTGGCCTCTCAAAGGCATTTATTGAGTGGGAAGCACCTGACGACTTCCTTCTGTCCTTGACTGGGGAATTTTATACCCTGTTAGTGGGGTCAGAGGTCAACCTGGGTCAACTGTGTCCTTTGGAGAGGGATTAAAGCGGCCTATCCGATCCCGGTTAATCCACACGCACCATGGCTGCGGCATTGAGCTGTTTCAGTGTCCTCGCCTCGGGTCCAACCTTTTCATTCCATGACTGAGCTATCTTTTATCTAAACTCACATGTCGGACATACTATATGCGCTTGTCTTCATAATTGGACGCATTTATTGATATAACATGTCTGAAAATGTCAATTCACAATACACCCAAAGTGATGATTTTCTGTTTTATTTTGGACAAACAAAGAAAATACACATGTGTAAATACTGCATTCTTAAGTAAAAGACTTCAGTACAGTACTTAGCTGCTTGAACGTGCCTAAAGGTCACTAACGAGACAACGAGGTTTATTTAGCTGGAGTACATAAGGTATCTTGGCTGTGATGTCATTCAAGTATACTCGGACAGGATGGAGATGTTTGCTTCCAACTAGGAGACACAACACTTGTAATAGAATGATATTAGTGTTTAGATGTATTGGAGATATTTAAAGGTTAACGGTCAGGTCATGATGCTATCATGCTAACAAGGAAACATTCAGCAAGAAGCCGAGTAATGATGACAGTTGTTGTTGTTATGGACGCCCCAGCTTGAGAGTCTCGCTGCGCCAAAGTATCGTCCAGGAAAAGACATTTTTGTTTCCAAAACACTAGCTACATACCTGTCGTCTAGACGCCACTGTCTTTGAACTAATCATGTGAGCGATACAGAATGCAGAGGTAGAAAAGACAGGAAACAGTCAGCCAGACGTGTCAAAGGTCACTAGGATAAGGCACCAGGTGATGTACGCTACAATGATCCAGCCCTGAATAAAACCTGAGTACCTGTGTGGTAGGCTCAGGCTGGGGATGCTAAACCTGCTATGTTTACATCTGAGAAGTTAGCCAGGGGCTTTTCTCATCTGACGGAGCTAGCTATGTTTACCTCCAGTAAAAGTCTTCGTCATGCATTTGGCACCGTCATTCGTGTAGCAGCTTCGTTTTGTCGCTAAAAAAAACTGGTGGCTGGTGGACGTATTTTTAAAAAACACCTTTCACCTTTTGGCAGCACGCAAACTCAATTTGGAGGTCCCTGGGCGACTGACTGTTTGGGAATGAAGTGTAGTTTGCATGTAAACAACAACAATAGTTATTTCTGTTTTTTGCTGTGCTTTTTGCGTCATGTTTATATTGCTGCTATTCATGAGCTTTATGGTCGGTTCAAGGTTATAGGATTTGACAGCTTTTTAAAAATACCCACTCGCATACGGCCGTGGCCTTGCACCAACAAACAGGTGCTCCTTGCTACCGCCACACTCATAGAGCGCCTCTCGCGGCAGCAGAGGGCATTGCACCCACTTACACATTGACGACCCTCCTCGCACTAGTTCTCCCTCTGCGTCCGTTTCCTCTTCCGGGCCAGGCGAGCCTCACGCATGTCCTCCAGAGTCTTCCGGGGGTCCATGATGAAGGCCAGGGCCACGGTAGCCGTGCCGTCACCGTCCTGGCGGGAGAAGCACAGGAAGGTGGCCCACAGGAAGGCGCAGCAGCCCATGAAGGCCGTCCGCATGTGCAGTGGCATCAGCGCAAAGTTTAGGAACTGTGGACACACACTTGTTAGCATCATTAATGACCGACACGGGTCCAATGAGCCCTAGTGAGTAGGCGGGCCTGCACAAGGACCTGACACCACACACATGGACAGATAGATACGGGGATACCTGCATGAAAGGCCAGTACATGAGTCCAGTCTGAGGGAGAGAAAAAAAGAACATTATTTTGCTTCTTGGCGTGTCAATTAGGTCGTTTTGGCACCAAGCAGGCCCGGCGCTGTAATCTGGGTTAATCTGAAGGTGACGTTCCCTCCTCCTGACCTTCCACGTGTTGAAGAACTTCTCCCGCCAGTCCTCAAAGATGTCCTCTTTGCCCTCCAGGAAGCTGACCCCTGAAGGTTAAAGGGCACACCGATGTTCTTGATGTGTTCCATGTTCCACATGTCTCCATCTGCGTCTCTTACCGGTGTAGAAGACGCTGGTGGCCAGAGGCGACGCAAAGCTTTGGTCCAGCAGCAGTTTCCGGAACAGCATCCCGGCAGACTTCCCGGGGAAGCGTCGCTCCAGGGCCCTCATCCAGAAGTAATTGAAGTTCCCGTGGAAGGTGATGGCCACCACGGCCACGTTGCGCGTGTGCTGCCAGTCCAGGCGCTCCTTGTGCGCCATCAGCTGGTGCGCCAGGTCCCCGCCGGCAAACAGGCAGCCGTAAAGGGTGACATTGGCCAGCCAGGGGAAGCGCTTGGCGGCCTCCCGCAGCACGGCCCTCCTCATCCTGGGCACTCCCACTTCCTGCCGCCTTGAAGAGATGCCCAGCTCGCTGCTCACTCCAAGTCCATGTGGATTAAAGTGGTCTGTCACACGTTATGTCTCACGGGGTACGCTTTCCATCCATCCATCAGCTGACAGCAGCAACTGTTCCGGAAGAGGCTCAAAGTAGAACACAAGCCTAATGATTGCCTCCACTTGCTCTGAGTCTGCGCCACAAACCTCCTCAGTCAGGTGGCGGGACAGCGTCCAATCCTGCGCTAATCTGCGTGTGTGTGTGCAACAGGATGACTGACGTGCACGCTGTCGTCAGATGAGCGCAGCAGCTGTGTCCTTCCCGCACAAGCGTGACACACACGCACGCAGTAGTCCAACAAACCGCCGCCAAAAACATCAAAGTCAACGTCACAGACCGAAAACAAAGGCAACAATTTCAAGTGCACGCCACACGCCATTTTTGTTTATAACACGTCGAGCATAAAGTTAATGATAAATATGAAAGAGAAATACGATACGAAACATACATGTAATAACCCTTTATTACCACTAGAGGGAGGCAAAATACCACCACGTCAAAAACATACAAGTCTTGATTATGCAAGTATGTTTTGAGTGCCAGTGTTCGTCCATTATTTGGTCATTCCTCGTCTCAAACAATAACGTTTATTTAATTTAAACCGCTATGTGACGTCTCTTCTTTGTGGTTAGCACACATGCTAATGCTAGAAATTACACAAACACATTCATTCATAAAGTTGCCATCGGTATAACAAGATGCAATTTATTCTTCGTTTATTACTTAGCAGAACATGTTAGCAACGGCCACAAAACATATCATATTGGCCGTATAATTAAAAATCTGTGAAAGTCTCAAAGCATTTATTACAGTCCACATCCGACAAGCATCATCCTTAGTCAGATGACCAGAGACCCAATAGGAGGCGGATCCCTCCCATTGGTTGACTAAATTGTCTGTCAAAGACATCTTCTCTGCTATTGGCTGCTGCTCTTAAAGCCCACACAAGTGTCATGAGTGGACTTGTGCTAAACTTCAAATCTATCCAGCTATCGGCGCTGCGGTCAGCCTACGTGCTCTATCGGGACTTTTACAACCAAATGAAGGACAGAAAACATTAAAAGAGGTACATTTGGCGTTGCGAGAACATAATTTACTTATCTGACGATGGTTTGTATCTCGTTACAAGCTTGTAGCGAGTGTTGTGTTGTCTCCCGCCGATGGTCATTGTCTTTGAGCCACAAGCTAACTGAGCCGCAACTTTCCTGTCGTTTTTTGTTCATTTTCAATGACACATTCTTGTAAAAATGTCTAGTTTCCTCCCCAGCAGAGGCCAGATTCATAGCACAACCTCAGCCGAAGCTCTTTGAGAACTCTTTACTTTTCTCAGTTGACGTTGCAGTTGGAAATTGTTGGCTAGTTCGTCATTCGGTTCGGTTAGAATCCCGTCTGAGTTGTCCTACACGCTTCTTAGTGCATAAAGACTCAGCCGATTTTAGCACAACATACGACCAATTTAATGGGCCATGGTTTTTCTTTTTCTCGTTGCACTGTCTTAGGACGAACGTAGAAACTCTGCATTTTCTAATGCGGTCTGGAGCGAGGATCAAATATAAGCCACCGCGTATTGATGATGTAGTGGGCGGTGGTGTCTCTGGATGCAAAGGAGTACAAAATACGGAAGCTGTTGCAACAAGCGGCGACATGTCTGTTGTTTTGTCAGCTCAATGATCATAATTATGTGGCTTTGCTGCTCGACTTCTTCCATAACTTTTCGAGATGGAGCTTTTCTTGTTTATTCTTTCACTTGAGGCAAAGGAGTGTGGAAATGCATCTACTGCAAAGGATCTTTTCATAAAAAAAAAAAAAAAATGCTTTAGTTGTCATGACCTGCTTACACACACACAGTCAGGGCATCTTCACATGTGCTGACCTAAATCCTCCCAAAAAGCACAAAAACCTTGTTTACTCCCAAAAATGAAAGAGAGAAGTCCTTCCTTGTTGCAGCCGCACCCTCGTCAGGCAATAAGATTAGACATTTTGGTACAGCTGAATGTTTTCTTGGCCAAGTTCTTCCCTCAAAGAAGGATTACACACAAGAGGATTAATGACCTCAGGCCTCTCATTTGCTCTAAAAGAAATAATAAAAAGGTTGAAGAGTTGGTGAAAAAAGAGGAGCGTGAGAGAGAGAGAGGAGGAGCATTGTTATGGCGGATGCCTGCATAATTAAACTGTGCACATTAATGGGCTCCAGTGTGTAAACACACATGTCCACTTGTGCTCTTTTGTTGGGTGGAACAGTACATCAAGTATGTGATGGTCATGTTCCATCAGTACGCTATCATCCTCATGACTTGTTGTTGCTTCAAGTGAAGACTCGAATATGTGATTGAGTGAAATGACAAATGTTTCATAGAGTGATTGTTCGCTTCTAGTTATTGTAAGAAAAAAAAAACAGTTCTAGTTGTCTTTCCGGCGACTTCCTCTTTCAACGAGGCAACGGAAACGTGGTGGACCGCAACGAGAGAGAACACTCCACGACTTTACAGTGCTGTTGTCTGCCTGCCGCGTGACATCACCTACTCACCACAATAAAGCCGCCAAACAAGATGAACAGGCACTATTTGAAGTAACGCTGTAGCATTACTTCATACAAGTGTAAAAAGAAGCGGCCATCTGGTTTCAATGTGGTGTCACGAAACACGAGACCATACACGTTACCTTGCATTGCTTCTCATGAGGGTATATTTCTGCTTTCTGTGTGTATGCTACAGACAGACTGGATGACCGATGAAAGGGGTCACTCCGTTCATGCCGTTGTTCTATGGAACAAACAATGCTCAGAATAAACTTTCCCCCTGCCTGTTTGGAGGCGGGACACGATGGCAAGGGACAACATGTTTGTGGTTTTCGTATAAAGATAAGGTACAATTTGTTCTGTCGGGCTATCCGTGGTCTACTTAGTGACGCTGTGGTTTCACTTGGCCGAGGTTTCACGTGTTTAAGATGCTTCTGTAATCTAATCTGATGTTGTCACACATCACATTTGTCAAGCGCTGTGTTAGCTATGTGTCCTAACTTCCTCTGCTGTGTGTGTGTGCAGGAGGCGGGAGGATGTCGGTGGAGGTGCTGCTGCAGGAGGCCAAGGAGAGCATCGAGGCAGCTCAGAACTATCGCAGCGAGCTCCAGCAGCGCCTGCACGGCCTCAACCAGGCCCGCAAACAGGTACCAACCCTTCTCTCCACGCAATTATTTCAATTCCAAAAGACTCCCGTGGAAAGTCACATGGTCCATCAACAGTGGACCCTGGGGGATAGTTTCTCTCCCCGGCGCCGTTATCTCTTCCTTCCTGCCGCCGTCTTCACTCACCCAAGCAGCTGTTTGCAGTAAACAATGCTGCTATTTCCTGTCTCGATGGACACAAACACCACTAGATTGGGAAGACGGATCCCAGAGGGCTCAGTTTTTGTCCAGAAACATTCCCTGCAAACCGCCACTGACAAGAAACACTGTATTTACTAGTTTAGTGGGGGGGGGGGGGGGGGACTTACACAAGCGCATCTAAACTAGACCAACAATGTTTTATGTCTCCCCCAGAAATGTCATGGGAATGCTGGGATTTGATGTTGATGTTGATGTAGCAATACCCAGACATCACATACACGTCATACAAATACCCAGACATCACGTACACGTCATACAAGTATGCCCTCTGCTGGCTCGGCATAGCATAGGCAAAGCGAAAACATAGGGGTGCTACGATTTTCAGGCAGTAGTAGTACATGACGACAGTGATACGGTTGTCCCTAGCTACATCTTGTAGTAGTATTAGTATTAGATGACAATACAGTCATCCCTTGCTACATGTAGTAGTAAATAAGGTTCACAGTTTTCTGGGTGAAAATGGGCTATTATGAGTCAAAACATAAGCATACATAAGCAAATTTTATGTATTCTTGCCCAAAATGAAGCATTTTCAATCATACAAAAAAGCTAAATAAGTGAAAATCCAAATGTAAGGCATTTAGAAGACGTGATAGCTGTGACGTGTGCGACATCAGCTAGCAACTGTCAAGTTGCTGAGCGTTAGCATGCTAACTGCGACTGTGACTATGCTAACGCTAACATATTGTCTTATTCATTATACTACTATTATGTCTACTATATTGGATAGTACGAGTGTAATATACTACTATTATGTCTACTATATTGGATAATACGAGTGTAACAGTAACTGTAGGGCTGTTATTTTATGCCTAGAAGGCTCTGATAATGCTAAAAACCCGATTTTAGAAGGTTTTGTATGTGGTTTATGTGCCTATTAGGTGTGCTAACAAGCAAAGTTCCACACTTTTTATTTTTGGTGGACTGTACACCGTGTTTAAAATCAGCACAATGGCGTCGTGGCAGAGAAATCCAAACATTTCAGAGAATTTCCGCTTAGTTTTTTTTCCCCCGCTCCACCCATGCTTTGGCTGATATTTGTGGTGCTCATCAGTGGCCTGCGTCCTTCTGATAATTATCAGGAAGTGGTGCATCGTCCACAGCAGAGCCATTGTGTCGTGTTCTCATTGTGGCTTCAGCTTTATCACGGCTTGCCGCTTTTAATCTGCTCTTCCGTTTCCTGGTGACTCTCCATCATCACTTTCCCTGCCTGAACAATGTACACGTCTGGTGTCCTCATCCTCATATCTTCCTCCCCTACGGTGATCTCCAGGTGCGGGGCAGCTCGGGCCAATCCCGCGAGGCCCTCCGACGGCACTTTGCAGAACTTCAGGCGGCAGCGACTCATCTTCTGTCGGAGCGACTGAGCGCCCTGCTGTCCGAGGTGGACGCCATCGAGGCGGACAGCATCAGGCCCCTGGACGACTGCCAGAGCCTCATAGAGCACGGCGTGGGCCAGGCAGACGAGCTGCTCCGAGAGGGTGGGGCCCTTGTAACGTGACACCGACACCTGGGCCGGGACGTTGGTGCCACTTTTAACCGTGGCATTGTCTCAGCAGGGGAGGCCGCGCTGCGCTGTGGGCTCGGCGAGAAAGAAGACAAACTGGGAAGCTTCACAAAGAAGGCCATGCACATCCAGTTGGACAGGTAGGACGTGTCCACGTTCCCACAAAACGCTGTTTAGTGAACACGGCCAACAAGGACGCCATAACCTAGTTGGTGCAGATCTGGATACGTGTAGTCTACATCAGTATATACCTTTCATGGACAATGAACATGGCTCACAACGAAGGTGCAATGACTAACTAACCGTGTAACCGGGTCACTCTGGTCCAGTCTCCCTGAGGTTCCGGCTCTGGTGGACGTTCCGTGTGTTTCCGCCCAGCTGGATGACTCCCTGCTGGGCCTCCTCAGGGAGCGTGTGTCCCGCCACGGCTCTGTGGCCTCCCACCCGCCCGTGCAGATCGAGGAGCTGCAGGAGAGGCCGGGGAGCATCCTGGTGCGCTGGTGCAAGGTCAGCCAGCAGGGGGAGCTCACAGTTGAGCACAAATGAAGCGCTCCTTTTTTTCCCAAGGATGATCTCATGATATGTACTCGTCAGGTGGACGAGGACTTTGCTGCCGCCGACTATCGGCTGCAGTATCGGCGAGCCGGCAACGGTGGGAGCCAGTACGAGGATGCCTACATCGGTCGGGATTGCGACTTCCTGGTTCTCCACCTGGACGCGCACACGGACTACTTGTTCAGGGTGTGTGCCCGCGGGGAGGGTCGCACCGAGTGGAGCCCCTGGAGCATCCCGCAGACCGGATACACAACCCTGGCGCCGCACGGTGGGCGGAGTCTGAAAGTGGCCCGTACCCGCCAGGATGGCGTTTATTCATGTTTGTGTGCCGCCTGAACTTCCAGAGTGGTGTCCCGGCAGCGAGGGCTACATCCTCAGCAGCAGGAAGAACATCGCCTTGAGGAATGACTCCTTCCAATCCAGCTGCCCCGTCCTCTACTCCAACGCACCCACCTACTTCTGCGGCCTCACCCTCACCTTCAAGTATGCACGCACACACACACACCCCGCTCAGTACTAGTCTAACCGTTTTTCTGGTTTGCGCTTTCAGAATTACTGCAGCGGGTCAGCCAGATCGCAGGGACAGTCTGGGCGTGTCCGTGCATGGAGGAGCAGGAGTTGGGAAACGGTCACTTCAGAGGGACCAGGCCGTGTGCATCTCCACCAACGGTACGCTCACATCAACTCAAATGTGTCAGAACCCACACGTCCGCCCTGGGTCCACCTTTGCAGCCCCTCCCCCCTTGTAACCGTGTCTCCTGTGCGGCGTCCAGGCGCCGTCTTCGTCAACGGCAAAGAGATGACCAATCAGCTTCCCGCCATCAGCCTGGGCTCGGCCGTCACCTTCGACATGGAAGTGGTGGGCGTGTTCCCTGTCAACAACAACAACGTGAGCGAGGGCGGCGGTGGCGGCGGCTTCAAGCTGAGAGTGACCATCGGCTCGGGAAACAGGGAGGTAGTGTTTGATTGGCTGCTGGAGCAGGCGGTGGACGGCCTCTTCTTCGGATGCGCCTTTGTTTACTCGGGATGGAAGGTGCTGGTCTTTTAACGCCGCAGCTACTCCCCTTTTTTCTCTTTCTACTTTTTAATTGCCTGATGCCACAAACTTCAAAGGTGCTCATCCGTCACCCCCCCACCCCCATGTGATAGCTTCCTCCTCCTCCTTTTTTTGACTGATGCTCGTTAGCTGATTTGTACTAATCGACTCGCCATCCTTCGAGGTTGTCACGTTGACTTCCTGTTTACGTGAGGCAGGAAAGCCTCCCAAACCTGCTGGAGTTTCACGTTTGCTGAGAAACCATCCACAGTTCCTCCGCCGTTCTTCAAAGCACTTCCACACTGTCGGGCCTTGTGCAGACATTAAACACCAACTAGGATCACTTTCCCTCGCCGGGTTTCCACGGAGTGCCGCAACTCGGTGGAAGGCCCCAAAGAATTGAACAAAGAAGAGGAAGGCACCACAGTAAACAAAGACAACAATGGAGGACGCGTTGGTCTTCCAGTAGGGGAAGTCTCTGTCCACCAATCACCACACTGCTCTGGTACCCCTTTTCCACTGCGGCCGACTTGGTGCTGGTGCAGATGTGGTCCAGGGCTGGAGTTGAACCGGAAACAAATGGTTAATATGAACGCAGAGCATCTGAAAAGCGACCATTACAGATGTAAACAACGCTGCAGTGTGATGTGCGATATCATCAATTCCATTTCCGAGCCGATACTGGGAAAAATTCAGGCTAATATCGGCAATGCGAGAGATGGCCTTTGTTCTTGTCACTTGTACAGAAGTACAAGCCAAATACTGCAGTCATCCGTCCATACATATACAACATACTATGCCGTGAGACAAGGGGTGACAGGACAGGATGATTGGGCGATGAACCCATTACTAGCGTGCGCTCCTCAAAGCGTTTATGGCAATTTCAAGTCACATTTTAGAAAATCTGAATTGTGCTCTTCACACTGACATGAAAATCAGATACAAAGACATTGGAATTGACCTGCAGTGTGAACATAGCCTAAATGTGTGTGTAGATTCAAGGAATAAACCTGGATGGTGACTTACATGTTTCTATCCTGGTGTATGTGGTGGAAACACTCCTTCAAAATGGCCGTTCAAGATGATCTTGTCATTTTAATAATCCTCCACATCCCTCACAGACGTCAACGGCCGCACAAAATATTTATATTATATTTAATATAGTAGGAATTCTGGCATTTGCGAAAGTTGAAACGGAGGTAACGCCTCCCCCACTCGATTATGCAAACGGTTCAGCACTGCAGCCAGCTTTTGGAGCCAGAGGTGAACCACTAAAGTCCAGCACCCCCATGGAACCAAGATCATGGAAAACCAAAGCTACTGTGAACCAGTCATGGTGGAAAAGGGGCACGTGTTGACCTCCGTCCCTTTAGGTACCCACCCCTGTGAATGGTACCGCAGAATGCTGTAACCATGGAAACCATCCCGTCTGAGTGCGGGGTATTTATCTGGTGAAAGGGTCCACTTGACGGTACAAAGTTCTCCACTGTAGAGAACCTCAGTGAGTGGTCTTTACTGTCTTAATGTTGTGACGTGTCAGATGTTTGTGTTATGAGGAGGCAGTGTTGCCACCATGCAGGTTTTATGCAACAGGAAGTTGACTCATTCATCAACTGAGGCTACTTTTTGAGCTAACGTTAACTGAAATGACTGTTTTGCTTTCTTTTGTGGACGTGGTGGAGGTGGCCGTCACCATGGAGACAATTGTACTATGATGCATTTTTTTTATTATAAAGGCTGTGTGTCAAAGCTCTCTAGGAACAAATAAATACTTGGCAAGGTCTTCAACTGGTACCCTTTCACAAAAACATCTATGTTCCTCTTCAACCAACAATGGATGTATTTCTTCTAGGATGAAGAATTGTATACTTGTAATCCGTGCTAGGTGACCACCTCTATGGCTTGATGTAAATTCAACAGCGGCATGTGTGTCATGTCGAGCCATTTTGCCTTAGTTTGCTTAAAAGCATCCAGGTTTAAAAGGTAACAAATGTGCGCTTTTAATAGAAAACCCAAAGTTTACATCATGCTGGTTTAACATCGCTTTCTTCACATTGCTGCTGTCAACTTGTGCAAAAATCCTGCTGGTCTCGTGAAGGAACAAAAACTTTCATCAAATCAAAAAAAAAAAAAGTGCTCATCACACGCCGCCGTGGTTCTGAACACCTTACATGAAGACTTTTTAAAGAGTCCTGCTGATGGGCTCTCCATCGTTCCTCAGTGGCCACAGCAAGCTGTCATTGTATTAAAGTATTCTGCCGCTGTTCACAGTTCCACTCAACTGAAGTCCAAAGCTAACATTAAGAACGCTTGCTTCCAAGAAAGACTAAAAATGATAAATGGTGCCCAGGTCGTAGAGGAGATGACCTCGCTGGAGTCTTATGTGAGGAGGTGGAGCATCAAGGCCTCGACTGAGATGTCAAAGCAACCCTGTTTTTCATGTCAAGGTGAAAATAAAATGAAGACCAGAAACTAGTGAATACTTGATGACACTTCAATTCATAGTACCTTTGTGTTTTTTCAGGGAAAGTGTGCACTTCTTAGTTTTGTTGCCCCCTGCTGGCCTCTGGAAAGAATGCAACTTAAGGCACTTGTGCATTGGCTAAACTCCTACCAGGAAGGTACGTTCACCTCTTCTTTACTTGGCAAATTAGTTGACTCCCTGCTGGCTGAAACTATTCATAGAGTCCCAAGTGTTGGTTGTATGATGGTAAAGTGGACTTCACTGTGCTCCCACGGAAATAAAATAAGATGAAAGGCAGCAGGGTTCAGAACTTGATGATCCAAAGAACGCTGCTCACATTTGGCAGTTCAGGACATAACAAAATCATAATTCCAGCGCTAGCACAAGAAGAACCTAGAACCACTGGAGAGGGTGGGTCCCAATGTGCTGGTGACCTCTGAGGAGCGGTTCAAGTCAACAGAAGCACATGATGTTCTGGTCTTTAAGCCCCAAAAATCCAAAGTCCAGTTCGATGCTCTGCGATGCTTTCTAATGCGCCCGCTGTCGTCGGTCCGTTTCATGCGGCGTTCTGATGCTGGCTGCTTTCCTGACACCTCCCGCCAGGTGTACACTGAGAGGACTGGTGATCCGGGTCCAGCTCAGTCTGGGACTCCACCGCCGTTTCCCATTCCTCCTCCTCCCCCTCCTCATCACAGTCATCCACATTGCGGCCCTGGGAGGCCTGGTTCTGCAGGAGGCGCAGTCGGGCCATGGCGCGGTCAATGGTGAGCGTGGTGACCAGGTTGAAGTCGTGCATGCTGATCATGTGCAGCAGGAAGTTGCGACACAGGTTGCGCTTGATGATGTGGGCGCTGTGCAGTTCGGTGAAGAGCAGGCAGGCCTCGTTCATCTGGTGGTCTGCGATGAAGCTGCCGGCCAATCAAAACACCACGTTGTGAGCATGCTCAGGAGACACTGGCTGCGTGGAGAACGTACCCGTGTTTCATGACGTGACGGTTCCACAGCTTCATGATCTCCTTCTCGCCCTCGTTCACGTCAGTGAAATCCTCGATTTGCTGCAAGTGAACAAGTCAGACCAGCTGAGTGGAGGATGTGTGGACTCATGATCAGCATGGTTAATCAAGATTGCTGACGTCATGAGCCAGTAGCGGCCATGTCTAAAAATGGAAGCACTGGCTGGCAGCAACCAGCAGAGGGCACCGGCCAACCGCAAGAGCCAAGTCTGCAGTCAGACTATTTCCAGTTTAAAGACGTTTACTTGACAGGAGACACAAACTGACCTTGGCAGTCTTCTCTTTGAGCCAGTCCGGGTCTCGCTCGTCTTCGCTGTCCACTTCCATCTCCTGAGGCCGCAGCGGCACGCAGCTGTCACTGTGGAAGTACAGGCGGTTGTGTCCGCTGATGTACGTCCTCTGCTGCTCCCGCTCGCCATCCTCCGACTCCAGGAACTCTGACAGACTCAGCTTGGTCCGCTTGGGTCTGGAGCGGTGCAAGGGGAACGGGTTAGCGCCACAGGCGCCACGAAGGGGAGGAGTCGGGGATGGATACCTGCAGACGAACACATGAGAGACCGCCGTCCTTTTGACGGGCCCGTTCCTGCTGAAGGCGAAGCCCGGCTGGTTGTGGACGTCTTGAGGGTTCCCCGAGTACGACCCGTCGTAACACTCGTTGATGGACACCTCGATCTTCGCTCCTTTAGGGTGAGGCTGACAAACAGCGAGGAGTTAGCCACAGGGTCACGTGACGCCGTGGTTCCGGGGCGTGGTCTTACTGACCACATAGTTGAAGATGAAGCGCGAGTGGGACAGCTTTAGGTGTTGGAGCAGACTGTAGAGCTTCCTGCAGTTGAGCGTGCACCAAGGACAGTGAAGGTCATCTCTGGCCTCCGTCTGCTGACGAGTATTGTTGTTGTACTGGAACTGCAACGTACATAACATGAAGTGATGCTGTTTCAGTCCTGCAGGTGGCGGTAATGAGCCAAACGCCACACCCATCCTGTCCAATAATACTGACATGTGCTTGGTGGAGGTAATTAAACTCTCCATCAGAAAGGTCAAAGTCCAACCTGGTAGAAGATCCTCAGTTTCTGTGGTGGTTCTGCTGCCATGTGTTCTCTCCTGGTTTGGACTTTGTCACCGTTGGATTCCTTCAGAGCTGCGTGTAAACACATCCCGTCAGTCCAGATCATCCCCCTCCTTTGCGTCTCCTCGCACGGGCTGCACTCAGCTCGCTCACCGGGGGCGTGCACGGACCGCAGCGTGCCGGGCCTGCTCTCGTGGTTGGCGTCGGAGTTCCGAGTGGCCAGGGGTTTGGCGACGGGAGCGGTGGAGCGCTCTGAAGCGTCGCTGGTCCAGCGCAGGGTGAAGTGCAGCGTGGGGCCCTGGGAGAAGGTCTCCAACGGGGGCAGGTGCTGAAAAGAACACTTCTGTTAGCGCCGGGTTTGTCTGCCGCACGACTCGCACCACCGCACCTTCCCATCCAGGATGGTCTCCCAGGTGGCCCTCTTGTTGTTGATGGGACACGCCATCTCTTGCATGGACACCTCGTACTCGCCGTCCAGCAGCTGCAGACGTCTGCACCAGAGATCATTGGCTCACTTTCTTACTACGCTTGCTCTTTACCTTTTCTGTGTCGGCTTCACCTGTTTTTATCAAAGACGGTCATCTGAGCCACTAACGTGCTTTCTCCATCTTCTCTTCGAGGGGAGCTCCGCCTCTTCCTGTCCAATTCCTCATTCAACTCTGGATAGGGACACGTCCAAGTCATTAGTGGTGGGCCGCCACAGATAAATGAATGCGTTAGAAACCCTGGCGTTTCCGTGTTGTCTCACCTCTGTTGTGGCGGGACTCTCCGTTGGGAAGGCCGTTGAAGGGGGAGCAGGGGTAGCCGGGCCGGGCCACTCTGAAGAGCAGCGAGTAGGACTTGACCATGTGGGAGTTGCTGGGTTCAAACTCGCTGCTGGGGACCAGCAGGGAGGGCAAGTTTCCGGATTTGGTGGCCGTGCCACCGCCGGAGCTCACGTCCGGGTTGAGAGGAACCTGCTTCTTCCCGGCCGGAACCTGTTTGACCGGACAGCTGACATCCTGGACAGGAAGGACAAGCGTGATCTTAACCTCTGAGATGATGAAGATAAGATAAGGTCATCTGCTTCGTTGCTCACCTTCCTCTTTTTGTGACAGACTTTGAGCAGCAGAACCTCCAGAGAGACCGAGTTCTGCTGGTTCTCGCAGTCCTGAGACGGCTTCCCTGATGAGCACACAGAATGAAGCAAAGGAAGAGTCAATGAGCTTCATCGGGCGCAGAGTGGGCGAGGCACAAACTTACCAGCTTTATGGAAGAAGCCCGTAAAGGTGAGCTGCAGGTTTGATGCCAGACTGGAAAAAACAATCACGCACAGTATGGAAATGTAAACATACAGAATGGGAGGGAAACTAGATGTATTTGAAGGCACCACAAAGTCGTCCAATCACACTCTATCAACAGGAAGTGACTTCTTCTCCACAATGTTCTCCTCAGTTCAAGCCTTCTCACCTGTGCGTCTCCTGCTCGCCCCGCATCTTTTCCACTTGGAAGAGCAGATTGTCCACCGTGGCGCTTTTCCTGCACAAGCAGACGCACAGCAGGCGTTAGCTAGCATGGACCATGCAGATGGAGGAAGATACGCAATGCAGTGTTTCCTCATACTTTCATGGCGGACCGCCACAAATAGCTACCGTTTGCCCGCGCTGGTCAACATCACACAACGGGCTTGTCAACACTCCCGATAATGATCTAATCAAACTTTAAGCACGTATCGCTCTTCTCAACAAGCAGCGGCTAATGCTGTGCACCCCTCCCACCTCTCTGCTCCATCGTCCATTCCCGTCACGGTTACATCATCCACCCTGCCATGAATACATTGCAGTCCTGTGACAACACCTTGTCCTCCTTTAGAGACAAACCACGCTCTTTTACGTGAAAGCGACACACGTCTCTCCCTCCTTTTTCTGGTAAGAGGCTTTGAACTCGCAACAGTCGAGTTGCGGTGGCCTGAGCGAGCACGGCAAAGCAAGGAAGTGCCCGTGGAGCCACTAAGTGAAAACACCTGTCGGGACCCACTGTGACTCTAGGACCAGACAAAGTGGACGGCTCGCAGGCCCCAACGAGTCAGAAAGCACCTCGTTTACAGCGTGAAGCACTTTGATTTCACACTTGAAAACAGAAGATACAGCGAGGCAGCCTGATGCAGTCTCGCGCCTCTTTGTGGCCTCTAGTTTGCGCTTTCATTCGCAAGCAGCAGGAAGCGAAACTGAACCGCTTCACGCCAACCGGCTGCCATAGGAGAAAGAAGAGTCAAGTAAAACCGAGATCATCTGACACGTGTTGAACCCTCAATCTGTGACCAAATGAGCATCGAGCATCAAACATGCGACAACAGAGTACCGACTCCTCCACGTTTCAACAGTCAAACTCGGGCCATCTGCATGCAAAGCAGCTTAGCTCGTCATCATCAATCAACTGCTCATTTCACTGTCAGGCAAACACAAAGGGAACCCTTTTTACCGTCTGGTGTTCTTCCTGGAGTTTCTGTGGGACATGTAGGTGAGGGTCCTGTGCAGGAATATGGGCTGCCAAGTGGAAGGAGAAAGCAGAGTGTTAAATTCAATGTCAAAAGCTAAAAGGTTGTCATCTGTGAGACGAGATAACTCACAGCTATCAAGTTCCTGGTGCGGAGGAACCTGTAGATTTGGGTGGGCTCTGCAAAAACACACAAGGTCCATAGTCAGCATTAGCTGGCCTCGCACTGGGGAGGTTTCAGTACACTTATGGAGCATACTTCATTTTGGACTGTTTATGACACAGGCTTGGAGGTCTGGTGACTTTTAAGGAATGTTGGCAACAACTTAACTGATTAAATAATCTACAATAGACACACAAAAACAAGACCTGTTTTAGGCAAAAGAAACTCACTCTCGAAGGCCTGCAGGAACAACTCGTGGTCGGCTTGGACGAGCTGCATGTTGGCCTTCTTGGAGTCAGATGACGAGTACAGCCCATTAGCTCTCCCTGCAGCACCAGAACCCACCGGGTGGCTCCCACCCGAAGGGCCGTGTCTCTGTGGAGCCATACGCCCGGGAAAAAAGCTGAATCCAGCCAAGGACGACAGAAAGAAAGTCCGCTCGGCTTTCTTTGTCAAAAAAGAAGCAGCGTCTCATGAAATAAGCGGCAGAATGGGAACAAACATGTCCTTCCGGTGAAAGATCATGGGACTTTGGGATGTTTTTACATGTCCGAGCGCGGTTCTAATTTGGCTTCTGGCTTCTTGGTGGAATGTTTAGTTGCAAAGGCCGGCGAGTAGGCTCGAAATGCGGGAGACAAGAGCGCTGCCGTCGGCGAGCTGACGCGGCTCGACAGCTAACTGTTTGGCTAACTTCCTTAGCCGGCTTGCTAACTGGCTAGCCGTCTTCAACTTTTACCAACTCGCGTTAAAAAGGACGAAAACGTCAGAAAATGTACAGATATTTAAAAGCCAACAATACTATGCAATAATAGTGGTTTGGATACCACCATTGCAAATGAATTGGTACAAATCTGACCAGAGCCGCCTTTGGCAAGTTGAGTTAAGGCAACTAGTCATACATTTATCATCCGGTCAGGGTTTTCAAAATAATTTACAGCCATCTCATCAAGCTGTAATATATCGCTTCGAGCAAACTCAACGTGTATGTCGTTTTGTGTGTACAGTCATATTACTGTCATTACTTGTATTATTAAAGTCATTCATAACATTTTCGCCAATTTGCAGTAACCCAGGCGGTCTTATTTTGGTGATTGCACCTTTTCTTTCAACTAAATTAAAAAACTTCACTAATAGGAATCGGAAGCTTTCACCATTGAAAGATCCCGCCTTCCATATGTTTGAACCAATCAGTGCGCTTGTTTGTAAAAAACAGAGTTATGATTCGTGGGAACGTTTCCCTTTTCGTCATATGAAGCCAAAGCGGGATAGTGAACTACTAAAGGGGATATCTAAAGTACTCCACCAGGAGTACAAATTGTTACAATTCATATTAATAATATAAATATTAAGTATAATATACATACATACATTATAGGCGTTCACATACACAAATCTAACTAATCTTATCAAAGTTAATGTATGACAAAATGGTCTCTTGTGGTCTGGGACTAGGATTTTGTTTGATCACATGATACAGGAGGTTCAAGCTCTGTCCCCAAAACATGAAAATACTGTAGCTCAAGAAGACACTTTGTATTGTTTTCGGTGTTGATCGGCTGTAAGGTTAAGCAGCCAGCAGGCATTCCATTAGTAGTAGTCTTAAAAAAACTGGCAGATACATTACACATATTCCACCTAAAACATTTGTGGATAAATGACAATTTCAATCATTTCTGATGTGAATGTTTATTATTCAAACATATTCCCTTTCACAGCAGCCATGTCAGTGTTTTGCACCCTACATACAAACATTACGTTGGTAACCATAGAAACAAAATAAAAACACAGGACAAAGATCAAGCTTGACCATTGTGTCACACTTCCAAAACCTGTTCTACTGCTGACAAAACCCTCCTCAGTACGACAAAAATAACTTGACATGTCATTCCTACATATCATAGCAGCCAGACAAAAGTTTGTTTCTGTTCTCTAGTTCTATATTTTAAAAAAGCAAATGGCCACCAAGTATGTTTGTTAACCAGCCAGGAGCAAAAGGAAGCAATTTAACACAAAGAATCGCAGCTCAGCAGCAGATTTTGGTCCATAATCAGTTATGACATGTTTTGTCGAAGTTTAGTGTTTGTCAGTGCACATAGCATCAGGGCCTCGTTAATTATCACGTCACAATAAATAACCAGGAACTGGAAATGCATCTTCCAGGGGAGAACTCCATCTGCTTGGTGCAGAGGCGCTTGTCAGTGTTTCCTCCACAGGATGTATGTCATAAGCAGGACGAGGCCTGCTGACAGACCGACAATGATGAACTGGTGGATGGACAGGACGTTCTCCAGCGTATGTATCCTCTCCTCCATGGCACTGGTGTGGAAGTAGTCGTAGATACCAGCTGTGATGCTCCACAGTGCCCACACGGCATCCACCACCAGCGGCATTGCGGAGGCTGGGCTACACTGCGATCACACCACCGCTGGAGGAGACAAATTGTCAGATTTGACCCCGATTACTGTACAAGCACCACTGGGTGTTATCGATACATGTTGTGTTGTAATATCGTGCATTCTAAACCTCAATTAGTTTATTTAATTTTTGATTCAGTTCAGTGACAGCACCTCTTAGTATTGCAGAAAATAACAGACACTGCACTGTATTTATCTTGCCTGTAAACAAGCTAACGCGTTAGCTCCCAAACAAGCTAGCAGCACGGAGTGTTACTCACATCATCCGCCAAGTTTAATCCTGGAATTCCCAAGAGTAATACAGTCTTCCCACCATCCGATGGGTTGAGCAAGCAGCGTTCAAGTCATCGCATTAATGGGAGAAGATGCTAGCTGCGGTGGGTCTAGCCTTTCTTCCGGGCTGCATCTCGGTGCTTAACTTCCGGGTGTCTCGTGACGCCATTCATCCAGCGAGGCGCAAGCTTGTTCGCTGACGTGCTAAACACAAGTGAAGCGTTTAGATCTGCTTTAAGATTACTAATCAACACGATTTGAAAGTTATATTTCCTGTTTTCAATTCGCCAACCACACGGTGGACGGCTTGTTTTCTAAACATCACCGGAGGAGATGAACGACAGAGTCACAAACGTCTGTCTGAATAACAAAGTTAAATGAAAATAAACGGATATAACGTATGCTGTAACGGTTACAGTGTAACCTCTCAAATGTAACCTAAAAAAAGATTACTTGGGCCCTTTTAGCACTACCGGGCGCGGTGGCCAAGTGGTAAGGCGTCGGTCTCGTAAACCGAAGATCGCGGGTTCGAACCCCGTCCGTGCCTTTGATGTTGTGGGTATGGCAATATTTTTGATACAATCTTATTGTGAGGATGTACTTAAATTATCTACTTCATAGAATGAAGATGAATTTCGGACATAATATGTGTAATAACAATGGCGCTACTGTTTGTAGGCGTTGTCTGCATTTTATTGTTTCAAAGCTCGCCGCACTACATTCTACATGCACTTACTCACTTACTGTACTGCGTAAAGCAGTCAGCTGCCCCTTTTAGAGCGATGTAATCTGTACATAAATGTAATGTTTGTCGATGTGCTGAAAGACAAACATGCTAACATCCTGCTAACATCCCGCTAACACCCCGCTAACACCAGCTAGGAGGCTTTAGGTTGTGTACCGGGTTAGCATTAGGACCCAGAGGAACACAACAGCCCCCAAACATGGCGGAGCAAAACAAGGAAGAGTCCGGGCGAAAGTTTGTCAGTGAACTATTAAGGTACGTTGTCTTATTTATTGAATTTAAATAAGTTAGTTACCGACACATTGATCGAAGAGAGTCCCTTAAATAAATAGCTTGGACAGTCTGTGTTTTAAAATGTTCCCCATACACGTAGGGCATATGGAATAAACAAGTATTAACATTAGCAACGTAGTTGTACACACAATAACACAATAAGAACAAGCTAACTGGATTATTCTCTGTTGCCCTCCAACGTGTGTTTAAATGAAATAGCAACGTAGTTGTACACACAACCAACTAACTAAATAGTATAAATACTAGTATAACGTTATACTAGTAATAATACACTAAGAACAATACAAAGTGGGTTCTTCTCTGTCGCTCTCTAACGTGTGTTTAAATGCATATTGAAATCTCAGCCCGTCTGAGCTGTTTTCAGCCAGGTCCAGGAGCCACAAGATCCCCGTCAGAGGCCAGAAAGACTTCTACCCCAACGACTCCCCCGAGCAGCAGCAGAGGCTCCAGCAGAGCTTAAAGGAGCACTGGAGTCTGGTGTCGGAGGAGAGAGTGGAGAGGCTGTGAGCGGACGCACATCATCTCATGATGACGTCGCTCACCGACATACCCACGCCTGGTGTTTTTTTTTTTTTTGTCACGCTGCAGGGGAAACCTGGTTAAGGCCACGTGGATTCCAAGCGAGAAGATTGTGGAACTTCAGTCTCCAGCGGTGAGCGTTGGAGCTTCTTCACCTTGTCTTTCTTTGCGTAACACTGCTCTTCTGTGACACAGGGCAAGTTCTGGCAGACCATGGGATTTTCCGCCGGCGGCAAGCAGTGTCTCCTCCCTGAAGAGGCGCTCTACCTCATGGAGTGTGTGAGTGGCATCTACTGAAGGTCCTGTCCGCTAGCTTGTGGTTTTCTTCAGGACTTGCTGTTCTTTGTAGTTTAAGAAACAATCTACCATTTCATTTTTTCTTCAGCTTTTTCTTCTTTTTTTAACCAGGGAAGTGTGCAGGTGTTTTACCAGGACCTCCCGCTGTCCATCCAGGACGGCTACGAGAGGTTCCTGTCCTCCAGCACTGTGAGCCTGCAGCAGTATCAGGTACAACAGGAAGTCCAGACATCTTCTGGAAGAAGCAGCGCCACTCTAATGCCTCTTGTGTCATCATCCTCATCAAGGTGTATGGGCATCTGAAGAGGCTGGGCTTTGTGGTGCACAGGTTCGATGCCAGGTAACGCTGACGGTGAGGCGGCGGGAGGACGTGGCTTCACAGCACGTCACTTGGCTTTTTCTGGCTTTTTGCAGCTCGGAGCCGTCTTCCTACGCCCGACAGCTGAACCTGCCGCAGTCACGTGACCGAGCAGGAAGACCGCTGAAGAGGAAGCGCAGCGACAGCCCCTCCCAGTCCTCCTCATGCAGGTGTTGTAAAAACACCTCATCCACAATCCTTATGTCTGGGTGTCCTAAAGATACACAAACTGCTAAAGAGAGGCAGCTAAGAATGCATGCCCGATCATCATTGACTCGAAAAGCAAAAATTCTCTTTTTTCTTTTGAATCGATGTCATCATAGATGCATATTTAGGATGTGTTTTATTCTAACAAATCATCAGTTATTGAAGCCAATATGGCCACTCCTGCTTAGGTTGACAATCATTGCTTGTTTCTTCCCAGCCACACAGAAGCACAAGATGAGCCCCCTGTAAAGAGTTCGGAAGCAGAGGAAGGAAAAAAAACTCCAGAGTCACAGCTACCAACCTCGGGGGGGCAGAGTGCTCTGCCAGATCAAAGCGGGGGTCGGCCCTGGTGGCTGACAGACCCCGTGGGCGGCAGTGGTGGCGGCGAGGCCGACGAACGCACTCATCGTCGTTCCTCACGCTGGGATCACTCCATCGAGTTCCCGGACCTGGGCTCCCTGCAGCTCTCCTCCAGACGCTTGGCCGCCCCCGACCCGTCTCTGCTGCCCGGAGCTCTCACTGTGGGCTGGTGCGACATCAGGCCCTGGATGAGCAGGATCAACCAACGTGCCGTGAAGGAGAGTGCGAGGGACAACCCCGAGCGTCGCTGGGACGTCAACAGGGACGAGAAGGTTCGAAGCTGGTGGGGTCAGTCGGTACACGAAGAAGCTAACATTCATGGACATTTCTTTTGTGCTCCTCAAGGTGCGACAGTGCAGGAACTGGGCGGAATACCAGCAGCTTCTTGCCAGACGGCGGAGGCGGAGGCCCGTCCGACCCGAACACCTGTGGGAGAAGGAAGTTGCTCCTTTACACGACCCGACGCAGCCCATCTCAACAGGTGAGGTCTGAAGACCTTTTCATGGAAACATTTTGACCGGTGAAGATGCTAAATGCCATCCCATGTCGGCCAACCGAGAGAAAGTCCTTAGAAATTCAATATTTACATTCTGAAAGGGGAACGTGGAAGTTGGCTGCAGGTAAACAGGAAGTGGTGCATGTCATGGTTACCTGCAGAAAAATCAATACGAGTACGTATAAACCCATTCTCATTTTAATTAGTGATGATGCTAATTGACGTCACATCTCGCGATGCAAAAGACTCCATATGATTGAGGTTGCGGCGTGAGCGTCTTGGTGTTTGTTGCAGGCGAACTGTTGGACAAAATCAGCCTGATCAAGTCCACGCATCTGCTGGAGGGAGCGTCCAGGTATCGCTGTCACGCTCCGCACCTATAATCCTCACAATGGTGCCACTGTTGGCTTCATCCCGGTGCCTTTGTTGTCCCAGCATAAAGGCCTCGGATCAGTGGAGGATCCGTTTCAGTGTTTACCAGCCTGACACGGTGGCTGACTTCAAGAAGAGCGACCCAGGGAAGCCCTACGTCCGCATGTGCGTGTGCAGGTGAGCAACGTGTTGACTTTGTCTCCCGTGACCTCATCGCCAGCGTTGAATAGATCACTACCTGTTCTCCAAACTCGGCCGGAGGGCCTCTATTGTCCGCAAAGACCATCACCATCACCGCAAGGTGCGCTCACTGAAAAGTAAACATTGCAATGCAAGCGCGTCGCAGTGCTGCCTTTGCTGGGATTTTATTTCATACTGGTGAATGTATTACTTACATAATTCTATATCACTGCTAATAATCATTCTATTAAATATGTAATCATAATATTACAAAAACATGCTAGCTTCATTGGCTACTCCATATTGTCCATATGTATGAATTTATGTCCATCTATTGGCTGCTTATCCGAGGGTTAAGCGAGGGTGGGGGTATGCTGGAGCCTATCCCAGCTGTCTTCAGGCGAGAGGTGGGGTTCTTCCTGGACTGGTGGCCAGCCAATCACAGGGCACATATAGATAAACAAGCATTCCCACCCACATTCATACCTATGGACAATTTGGAGTGGCTAATGAAGCTAGCATGTTTTTGGAATGGGGGGGCGGGGTCTCTGGAGAAAAGCCATGCACGCACAAGGAGAACATGCAAACTCCAAGCGGATTTTGGAACTTTGGTCTTTCCCATGTCCTTACTGGGTGGCCTACATGCGGCATCTTATATACATATACTTACGTACTTATATACTTATACATATATCCATGACCGTGTTGAGAGTGTCCATGACTTTGTAGTACTTTAATGTATATTATTGAAGTATTGAAATGTCAGAAATCCCACCAACACCCTGACTTGCAGACATTTTGTTTCAGCTTCAACGGACCCACGCCGGACCTGCGGGCCATCAAGCAGCTGACCTTCCAGAGCGGCGACATCCCGGTGGTGTTTGCTGTGGTGGACTACGGGGACATCTCCTTCTACACCTGCAAGGACTTCCAGCTGCCCAAAGACGTCTACCCCTGACCCCTCCCAAATGTCGCCCGATGTTGCTTTATCTTTGCCGTGGTTGACGTTCGCGGTTGGGATGAAAATGTGTCTTTCCGTACAATAAATGTTGACCAGATGGATGGTGACAGCGGTCATGCAGCTGTCCGCCCGTGTTTGTCCATCAGGTGATGAGAAAGGATGAGTATTTATTCACCGAATGAGTCAATTACCTTCAATCAAGGACGTGACATTTCATTATCAGTCCTAATGCCTCCCACGTGATTGGCGTGCAGCTGCCGCCGTGTTTGCTCAGCCAGCCGTGTTCGCCGCCTTATTGTTGGCTGCCGCTTACGTAAGCACACGCTTTATAAAGCTCACGCTACGTTCAGGGATGTAGCAGCCATGTCTGCTTGGAGCACGCTCGCTCTCCTGGTCTTGGCTGGTAAGTTGGCTTCACTGTCACCGCCGACGTTCCTCACCTGCCGTGTTGGTCTCAATCCTCCCCTTCCTGCCGGCAGCGTCCTGCGCCGCCGCCTTGGACTGCTCCTACGAGACTCTGCTAAGCCACCTGAAGCTCAGCTCCTCCAATGACCTCCTGTCCATCATGAGGCCCGTCAGAAACTGGACTGAAACCACCAGGGTGCGCTTGGACATGCTGCTCTACGGCATCATCGACGTGGTACGTGACTTCATTTATTTATTGGTGGTGGCCCCTCCACAAGAGGAATATGAAGGGAATATTGCGCTCCAAATAGGAAATCAGGTGTCTGGAGGATGAAACTTCCTGTGCATTTCAAAATAAAACATCATCAACATCCTTACGGGTAACGCGGGGTCATAAAGTGTGTGGCAGACCAACATGGACAATGTAGGACACCGCGGCGTTGACAGGAACCTTCTGTGTGGAAGGTCAGTCAACTCCAGAGCAGGCGTGAGAACCCACCTTAACGGCGCCGCAGTGTCGACTGGGGTCAATGTGAGCCCGGCGTTGGTCCTACCTGATCACCCTGGCTCTTAACACATTATAATGGGACCGTCTCCCAAAGTAGCCTGTTCTTCCAACCCCGTATGGTACATGGCTTCTTCTCGACTTCATATTTGGACTTGCGTTGCCTCGTGAAATCACTGCAGATTTGTCTAATTTTGCAAAAATGGGCCGCAAATGGCCCCTGGGCCGCACTTTGGACTCTCTGATCGAATCAAAACCTCAACTAACTGCACTTGATGTCTGTTTCTGCAGGACGAGAAGTCCCAAACCCTCACGAGCCACGTGTGGATCCAAATGGTGAGCAGGAGGTCAGCATCAGGAGGTCTGCAGCAGCTTTGGCTTTATTGGGGGGCCCTCTTGTCTTGTCTTTCCGCAGATCTGGAATAATGACTTTCTCACTTGGACTCCATCCCAGTTCTGTGGGATCGACAGGTTGGCTTTTCCCAAGTCCAAGCTCTGGGTCCCGGATATCATCATCCAAGAGGAGTAAGCATGGAAATCCACTAGAACATTTGACGTAGGAGAGCTTGTACGTATGTCGTGTTTGTGCAGGCAGCGTGCAATTATGTAGTCTTATGCTATCAAATAACATAATGGGGCTTGTCATGTTTGCATGCACTGCCAATGCGCGCACACACACACACACACACACACACTCACACCAGCGTCAGCCTGCCATTAGTATGACTTATTAGGGTTATTAGGAGGGGAGTCATAATCAAGGGATGATAACAATAATTCACACATGGCATCATGACAAAGTGAAGCCTTCAGACGGCGGCGGTGGTGCCATTAAAGGCCATTAAAACGGCCATCCCCGGGCCGCAGTGTGGACACCCGCTGAAGTCTTCTTGCGTCCTCAGCACCTCGGACACGGGCAGCATCACAGCCAGTTCGTTTGTGACGGTGTACTCCACCGGTCTGATGCAAATGTACATTCGCCAGCGGCTGACCTCCACCTGCACCCTGGACCTCTACAACTTCCCCTTTGATACGCAGAGCTGCGAATTCACCTTCCAATCCATGAACTTCAACGGTAAGCAGACGTCATGCGTGTGAGAAGGACACTTCCTGACGCAGCTGTGCTCCGCTACTCCGTGCAGCTCAGAGTATCATGCTGGGGACCATCAGCTCCGACGACTTCCTCAGCGACACCTCCGAGCAGATCATGGTGACCCGCGGGGAGTGGAAGCTGGAATCCCTGGAGGCTGACAAAAATATGTCGACGGGCCGGAACTCAAAACCGAACCAACTGATCTACCAGGTGAGCACGAGGAGGAGGAGGTGGAGCGCGTCTGCGTGAGCGTCTCCAGCTCGGTGTAAATATCCCCCCGCAGGTGAAAATCTCCAGGAAGCCCATGCTCTACATCATCATCTTCATCGTGCCGCTCTTATGCCTGCTCTTCCTGGACTTGACGTCCTTCTTCATCGACGAGGCCCGCGGTGAGAAGCTGAGCTTCAAAATCACAGTGCTGCTGTCCATCTCGGTCCTGCTGCTCATTCTCAAGGACATGCTGCCCTCCACCGAGGACAGCCTGCCGCTGATTGGTGAGGAAAGTCGCGCCTGTCCGCCGCCTTGGCGTCACGTGACACGTTTGTGCGGCCACGTTACAGCCAGCTACTGCATCGGGGTCTTTGCGCTGGTGGGGTTCAGCGTGCTGGAGGCCATGCTGGTGAGCTTCCTCATCGACGTGGACAAGGCTAAGACGGCGCGCCGCCCCGACAACCCCCGCGTGGAGGTTGACGTTGCAGTGGAGAAGCAGAAAGGTGGGCTCAAACTTGGACTCGTCTCGCGATGCAATGCAGGGGGTCCGGGGTTTATCAAGGTTCACTTCTTACTTCACTTTGGTACACTTCATGATGTCTCCTGGTGTGCCAAGGAAAAGGAAAGCCATCACCGTAGAAGGGAAAGGGAACATCAGCTCTGAGAGAGGAGAAAGATGACTGAATGCTAAGGGGGGTCATGGATTCTGTGCGCTGTTGCACATAGATCTCCATCCATGTGGGCTGGACCACAGAGGACCACTTGCATTGTTTGCTGTTTGTCTCCATGAACAAACCCAAGCCCGGGATCCGGCACCAGACTCTCTGTCTCTTTTTGCTCACAGAGCCTGTGAAGGACGTCGATGGCGTGAAGCTCGCTGAAGCCCAGCATCTTTCGGAGGGCGACCTGATGAAGCTGCAGGAAATCAGGGCATGCCAGCGGGAAGTCGGAAAAGGGGACGGCGGCAAGCCAAAGCCCAGCTGCTACGGAAGAGCGGCTACAATCATAGACGCCGTGTACTTCTGCTTCTACGTTTGCACTGTTGGGATTTTTATTGCGATGATGTATGTCAAGTGGGCGCCACAGGGTTTTTTTGATTGAGTACGATCCTAAAATTATAACAATGTCACGTCTCACTCCTTGTTGTCCTGCTCGTTCATCTAGGTGATTGTTTTTTTTTATATAAAGGTGATTTGTTCCATACATAATGTTTGGACTGGTACATGCTTTGTTATTCACGCTACGCCTGCGACAGGGAGGAAGAAATGTTTTGAATAAACGTGTGTTGTGTATTTAATTGTTGCCATGAATACATTTATTGACAGTAAATGTTTAGAGGTCTTTATTTTGCCTCTGGACTTCAATAGAGCGCCACCCAACACGTCCATATAGTCCGTAAGTCACGTGTCATGTGACATCCACGTGCTATTTGTCAGATAAGACATGAAATTGTTTTGTTCACTCGGGCAGCAAGGAGGGGCGGGTAGAAACACGCCTGCACGACTCTTATAAGAAAATTATCTAGCCAATAGGTGGAAAATATCATCCGGGAATGCTATTATTTTCTTTTTTTTCCACTCAATGTCCCCTCGGGACACTGGTAGGTTTTCAGTACATAGTGACACCATCTCCAAATGTAAACAGTAAGATCAAGGTCACTATACGATTAACAATCGTCGCTTTACTTGCTCTTCAAAGTAAAAGCGCAGACATATCAAACCACGATACTTACCTTGAAAATGTTTTACTTTGAAATCCCAAACCGGAAAAGTAAAGTGACCACGGTAGCGCGCCATGACGCGCCCCCATGCTAGCCAATGAGGAAGTGCTAGTTTGCATCAAGTTTTCAGCGTAGTTTGACTTAGGTGACGACGCCTTCCAACTAAACATCTCATGTTACAAAGAGGCAAGGTTCTGGGTCCGGGTGCAGCTCGCTGGCCAGCCTCGGTGGACTGGATCCAGCTGACAGCTCGGTGCATCCTGCTAGCTTAGCGGCTACAGCTAGCAAGACTCCGTCAGGTGAGACGCTTACTTTGAAGTCATTCGTGTACAGTACATTATTTTAACACATTTTAATAGTCCTGTTTTACAAACCACACTGTTTTAATAACCCGAAATGACGCCACGAGAATAATTGACTATTATTTGCCGTGCAGCGCAGTGTATTGATTGTGGTTGTCCCCTCAGGTGAGGACTGGTCCCATCAGCCATGGCGGGTGGAATCACAGAGACCGGCGAACCCTACTCTCCGTTTGTGAGTAACACTTCACATGCTGGAGGCTATTTATTTTCTTGTATAACTGTTTTCCATATGTTGGACGGTGTGTAGATCTTGTACACCTGTTTACCATAAAGCTGGAGGGTATTTGTTGTACCAGTGTCTTCCAAAGCAGTGCGGTGATTGTCTCATGTCGAACAACATGCTTCTTTTGGAGATAGCAGGGCTTGAAGATGGGGTTGCTCAATCAAACAATGAACAGGAAGCTAAAACGCTGAAGCATATCCTCTCAGACAGTTGGTGTGTATGAATGATGAAAGCTATGCAATGGCGGGATGCTGCTTGAGTGCTTGTTTAGTCTGTGTCGCCGACCTTTAACGCAGAAATGAATGCATCACTCAGGATGTTGTTGATTCTCCTCTCCTGCAAGGTGGGGCTGGTGTACATGTTCAACCTGATAGTGGGAACAGGAGCGCTCACCATGCCCAAAGCCTTCGCCACGGCCGGCTGGGTGGTCAGCTTGGCGCTCATCTCCTTCCTGGGATTCATGAGGTGAGTCTGTTCGGGCCGACCACGGCTAGACGGTTCTTTTGTGTGCCGTGAAAATGCTGACACTTAACAGGAACACCAGTCTTTCCCAGATATGTGGTGGCCCACCACAAATACATTTGGGCTGCCTCAGATACATTAGACAAGGTGTCGGCAACCCGCTGACTCCATTTGCAATGCAGGAATGTGGGAAAATTGGGAAAATGCACATCTTTAATGACGAGTTTAAAAAATCGGACTTTCTTTGTGGCCGTGAAAGCATCCTGGCACAGTTCTGACTGGTGATTGGATGACCGCTAGGGACGCAGGTGTTTGGTAAACTAACCCTGATTATATCCATTATATCATTATATATATATATATATAAAAGTCCCAGAAACATGTTCACGTTTCATGGCCGTTGTCCAGACAAGGACCAATCAGCGGGAGTTTTGTTGGCCGACCAATGAGTGGACAGGATGCTAGGTTCTTGCAGGTAAATATAGCAAAAAAAGAGTACTTTCTATGCGCGGTTTCACAAAGCTATTTGACATGTCTAAAAAATAAAATGAGAAATGGGAACCTGTTGCTGCCAAAGTAAAGACACCAGGCCAGTTTATATTGATTTATGCATATTTATGAATATTCATCATTATAATATTGACACGATCCAATACCAGCAACAGTATACCATCAACTTTGCTTTTTATCCTCTGAACTACTTTCTTCCAAATCTGGCAGACAATGAAAATCGTAGGAGGCTCGTACTTGACTCTGGATGTGAGCGCAAGGCTGCCCATTTCCTCAGGCGTCGGGGTCGTGAGGTTTAACCCCGATGATGACACTACTAGTTAGCATCCGCTACACATACACGCTGCACTTCCATTTGTTGTGTTCTGCTGGTCAAACTGGTCCAGTCAGGAAAGATTCAGACTTTTCAAAGTTCATAAGCCGTTTGGGGGGGTGGGTTGGGGTGGGGGTTGCCGACCCCTAATAAACACATTATAACGGGACTGCCACACTGATCCCTCCTGCTACGCCTTCTTATTCTCTGGCAGGCCAGGTGGGTAGGAGGTGCGTGACAATAAAGGGAAGACTGTCATGACGTGTCCTGTAAGGGGGGGCTGCTGTCGAACGGGGGTGTCCATTTGTGGTCTGCACATTCTATAAATATAATTACCGGGAAAACAAAACAAAAAATGCAACAGCTAAACTGGAAAAAGTATAAAAAGTTGCACATCTTAGTTTTTACGATGCGGCCCCGGCTGGAACACGTATGGACACCCTCGCTGTAGAATAATAAAAGGCGTATGAAATCAACATATGCTCCGCCTTCCTCCAGCTACATGACCACCACCTTCATGATCGAGGCCATGGCGGCGGCGAATGCTCAGCTGCGCTGGAAGAGGAGGGAGCAGGACGAGGTATGCAAGCAGGTTAAATAAGATGTGCGTCTGCAGCCGGGACTCTCACACACACACACACAGCAAATACTAAAGGAGTACATCATGGCTGGTGAGGAAGTGCGGTGGGAGCGTATGAAGCTAAATTCTACTGGCAGCCTTCAAGCAAAGGAGTGGAACTAATGTTTGGAGTTAATGTGCTTACAAGTCTTCCTCTGACGCTCCAGCATGTTTGGCTTCCCAGCCGCACGCTTAATCTTCTTGGTTTTATTTCACAAATAAATCTGCAAAGTCGTTTGTGCCAGAAGTTCATTGAGGGAACACGATGCTCATCATGACACCTTCTTCACTTGCTTCATTTCCACCCAGCTTTACGAGCAAATATTTAAAGCTGTCCCCCCCCTCGGGGACAGGGCCTGTGCTTTATTGGCCTTTGTGGACACAAAGAGAATCATTTTAGATGAAGCCGGCACCGTGAGACAGGACTGGAGTGTCAAGTCCTCGATCTTGTTTACTTGGAATCAGACACGGGCTCAAACGTAATAGTCTGCTAGAGCAGGTGCTTTACAAGCATGCAGACATTCTCCCCCAGAGAGACGCCGCGTTGCTTCATAGCGACTTGGCTTCCTCCCACTCAAAGCCACCCTGGCATCTTTCATTCTGCGCCGCCTGATGGATGCTCAAAGAAACCAAAGTCCTGTGCGCTTTTATGGCTTGTAAAAACTGCTAATGATCTACAGCAGAGACCACCCACGTTTGGCGCCCTCTGCTGGGAGTTGAAGGGTAGTGTTCCCTTGTGCTTGAACCTTGGTGCATCAATCTTAATATCAGTACTACCAAAGGTAGACAGCCAGAGGCCCTTTACAGCGACACAACCCTTAGAGATGAAGCTTTTCATCACAAAGACGTGAGTATTAAAGTGTTAAATGTTGGGTTTGTGTCAACACTCTAAAGACCAAGTGCAAGTATACATGCTAAGTCTAATGAAAGGTTTGTACCCATCAGGCCTGATGGTCTCCCATAGCCTTGTAGTTCCAATGTGGTCCAATGTGGCTTCTAAAGCCCCCCCAACAGACTGCTGTTCATGCCGGGAATTGAACATGTCTTCATCCGTAGGTCAACGACAACGACTCCACCTCTGACTACTCTGATGATGACATCACAGGAAGGGGGCGGTGCGAACCAGAGACAAAGCCCATCCTGTCTATCCGTAAGTGTTCATGGTCAATAAAGCATCATTTCAAATCTTCACATCAGTCTGCTGTCATGGCGCTTCTTTGGTTTTGCCAGAGCGGTCGGGCGGCCACGTGGACCATTTCGACATCGCTGAGCGGGTGGAGATGGGTCAGATGGCCTCCATGTTCTTCAACAAAGGTAAATGTCCTCACCCGCGGCGTCACGCCGTTCACCTTTCCCGTTATCCCACCCTAACGATTATGGAAGCAGCGGTCGGGAGGAACATTCCGGGAAGCAAAGCTCCTCCCGGCCGCGTCTTCACAAAGGAAGAGGCTGTAATTATGAAAGGACGACGTGCCCCTGGTCATAATTACCTCCGTGAGGCTGATCATTCCTGTACTGGGCACGTGCACGTGCCACCTGTTCCTGTGGCAAAGTCAAAGAGGCCCCTCCTTCCTACCTGAGTGATTCCAGAGCTAATGAACCCACGGCCCACTTGTTCTGCCAAATGGAGAGGGCGAGCTGCGCGTCCCTCATCAGCAACACGGTGGCAGCCTTGTCCTCCTCTTGACTCCTCCCCCTCCTGGCCTGTCTGCCCGCATCGCCCTAAGCTCCTTTAAAGTGCAAGCCGGTGACTTGACAGTCTGTCGCGGCACTTGTCATTGCCGTGGAAACGAGGGAACGGCGAAAGGTCACAGCTCAGACGGCGACGACCTGCACATCCCGTGGACAGCAGGTGGCGCTCTGGACACACATGTGGCGTCTTCTGAGCCGCCATGACGGTATGCAGGTGACCAGTTGGGTTGGCCAGTATCAAAGTCTTTTGTTTGGACTAACTAAATACACACGTACATCAGGCTAGATGACTTCACTTGTTTTACTGCTAAAATACGGCTGTTTGATTCGTCTTCTTTGAGAACTTTGACATTTATTCAACAGTACGTTTTTTTCCGTATTTTTATGGTGGTGTAAACATTGTGCCCCCCCCTCCCCGTTATCACCATCACAAGGTTTGCTTTTTTCCCCTATTCATGATATTTTGTCACTGATGCAACTTACAGAACAATACGGTAAGAAGCGATGCACAACATGAACTCTCGCCTCACATTTTTATTCTTGGTGGCGTTATCTCACCACTTCACCCTGCTCCACCAAACAACAAACGTGGACGTAAAGACACACAAATCAAATGAAACCAAAAATAACCAGCAGGACGACTGCACTCTGAGCCATACGACAGAAGTGTAGTTGTAATCCAGCGGGACTCTCAAAAGTCTAAATTTGCGAAGGATTATGGGTGTGGAGGCAGATGTTTGTACTTCCTCTTCCTTGGAAGCCGTGGCTTCCAAGCCGTGGCCAGAAAGACACGAGTGTTGTCCTTCTGAAGGAGAACGCTTGCCCACGTGTTGCATCTCACGGCTGAATGCCTCCCAGAGTATGGAATCAATCAAATCTTAAAGGAACAGTCCCAACATTAGAGCCAATATCCTCAAAGACAGGACTCGCCCATGCACGTGTAATGTTGCGTCTGCTTGTTTACAAGGTCGGGCGTCATGTTCCTCCACCGCACTGTCCCGGTTGCTTATTTTTAGGGACAAAGAGTCTTGGCGCCGCCGCCTCGGGGCTCAGCTCCATTTAGATTTAATTTGTGAGGCTCGCAAACGTCCGTTCATCAAACTTTCCCTCTGATATTTTCCCAGCAGACAGATTTGAATGTAAGCGTAGGAAGGTTAATGAGGTCGAAGTCGCCTCAGATGAGTCATTTGTGACCAAGCACCTTGAATCGCAGGAACTTCATTTCATACCGAGCCGCACAGGTCTCTTGTTTGTTGAAGATGTTTCATCTTTCATGAAGTTAATGTTATTGGGGGGGTTTCCCGGGTGGGTTCTTGTGGGGGCATAGATGTTAGGACAGGGAATGGGAGCGCTTCCGGCTTCCCAGCATGCTTTGTAAAATGTTGCTAAAGTTAAGAGTTCTAGTGTATCATCCACTAGCAACTAGGTTGTATGTTAGCTTTCTGTGTGTTGGTTATAGCGTTATTTTGACACCGCGAGTCAGACTGTCATGTTCACTAATGACTTCTTGTCTGATGTGCGAATACCAAGAGTCCCCCCCCATCCAGAATGGTGCATCACCTGCGTCGTTTGCTTAGAACAACACTCTAACGTCTCTCCCCCAAAGATTGCCTCATTCCATGGGGAGAGCGGCCACTCACCATCTGCTTGACTGATTGTTATGCAGGACGGGTGTTAACCTGCCAAGCTGGCCAGCAAAAACAACAACCCTGTTGGGATCCCTCTCCCCGTCCCCGGGGACACACCAGGAAGACTCCACACTTAAAAATCCAGACCCGAATAGACGTCTTCCACAGGCAGGAGTCCAGTTGTGCAAGCTAATGAGATCAATACAACAATTCAGCTTTTATAAAGGATGCAGCTAATGTTGTTTTCACCTGAATGTGGTAATAACCCCCCTCCCCCTGCCCCTCCCGTGTTGGGACTTAATTAAAATGTTGCTTGACTGCTGAGAGGGAGGCAGTAATGGCGGCTGTCATTCACCGGCGTCCTGCTGATGGACGACGCCGACGACGCCTCTCTCTCTCGCTCTCTCGCATTTTGCAGCATGTGCGCCTGTAGCTCATGCTAATTGGGAAATATTAGCTAACATCGCGAGGAGGGATATCATCACCGCGGTCATGCTGAGCTCATCCGCCTCGTCCCATGCAACCTTGGCCAATTCATGTCGCTCTTGGAGAGTAATAAAGAGGTCAAGCACAATCTGCTGGTTGACCTCAGACCAGAAAATAATCCTGGTTACGTCTCAAATAGAAGCGCCTTGATGGCACTATCTGCATGGGGGGGGCAAGAATCCGTCAGAGGGCTTTCTCACAAGTCGGTTGACTCAACATTTTCCAGCTGGAGGATGCTTTGACAATATGTCATGGGTCTATGAAGGACCATTGGTACATCAAGCCATCCGTCCAGCTGCTAGCAAAAGGGGCGTTTATGTTTGTCTGTGTCTGTGCTAAAAAGATACCAGACATTATATCATGTCAAAAAAACGCAGCGTTTATTATTAAAGCCCATCAAACCCTCCATTGGATCTGGCTCTCAGGGGATGAGGTGCTGCATCGAATTGGCTTAAATCACATACACGTACAGTCCTAGCTCTTTGCTACAATTGCAAAAATATCAGAAAAATAAACTCTAAACTAACTCATGTGACCACTGAACAGGCCAGTACGCCTCGCCGCTCTCCAGACATGCACATCCATCCCTGAGCTTGGTCCCAAGAGGCCATCTGTAGGTGCCAGTGCCAACCAACAAGCACTAATATGACAACCTGGTCTCTAAATATGGACCACTTTGATCTTGCCCAGAAAAGAGCCTTCTGCTTGTCTAGGTTCACAACCGAGACTTGGGTTGTGAAAAATATACCTTTTTTTTTATGGCCGTGTCAAGCTGTCCACCACAAACCAAAAACTATTGCGAAACGGCGCTCCGGTCAGATGTGATGACATCATGCATAAAGAGGGTTTGGAGCGCACTTTACTTCCTGGCTCTAACAAGTGTGCATGTCACATCTTTGCTTGTATTTAAGCGCATTTGTCTGCGCTGCCAGCGCGGCTGCGAGTGCTTTTGTGGCCATTAACTTGATGGATGCTTGTTTACGCGCCGGTTTCATTTTCGCTCTTTGATTCTTTAACGCCGTCTTTGAGAGAAGAAGCAGTAGAGCTGTATATCTGCCCGTTTTTATTTGCCTTCTGTCGACCTGCCTTGACTTTTCTTGACAGTAATCAATTATCCAAGGGCTTCTTTTGGACCGTTGATCCCCCCTGTTCAGTGGGGGGCCCTCCAGAGGGTGATGGATGAGCCGGTCATGGCGATGAGCGCTCGGGTGTTTGAAGCTGGCGGAGGAAAACTTTGCGTGTGTTAATGAGAAGATTTAATGACTTCTGTTTTAATATTTGCACTAATCACGCACGGGGATGACTTTGCGTGTTAAAGCAGGTGTACACATAGCGGCCATGTTTGTCTGCCAACATTTCCTGATGAGGTGTTTGCTCAGCTGATGATGATAAGATGCCGTGTTTAACCTCGGGAAACGTGTTAATTGTACTGGTGTTGTCTTTCAGTTGGAGTCAACATGTTCTACATCTGCATCATCGTCTACCTGTACGGAGACCTGGCCATCTACGCTGCAGCTGTGCCCATCTCCCTGATGGAAGTGGCCTGGTGAGAACTTCCTCTATCCTGTTCAGTCTCTTTATTGAGGAATAAAAGTTGCATATAAAATGATTTTATGGCCCTCCCCGTTTGGAAGACTTGTTAGGCTGAGTTTTGGCAGGACAAAGCGCGGCCGTCCTCTCCTCGTTGGCCGCGGTGTTTGCGGGGAGTGAGACAATAACGCCGAGATGACACCGCCGACCTCTTGCTGCCGCTCCCAGGAAGTTCAGCCATGTCGACTGGCTTCCAGACACGTTTTTATTACGCAACGTTTGGCCAGACTGACTGGGATGCGAATATGGTTTATTATCCAGTTAGACACTTGGCCCTGGAAGCCTGCAGCACGCTTGTTTTAGTGGCATGATGGCATCTTCAACAGTGTTGCCTCCTCATACTTCCAAAAAGGCCTGAAATAAAGGTCTACATGGTGAAAACTGCTCATGTAGTCCGTCAGCAGTTACTTCTTAGTGACACAAAGCCTTGACTTGTATGCCTACTGGCTTTCCTTTTCTTTGACACATTGCAAACAGAACAGACAAAGGTAAAGGCCTACGCACATTTGGCTGACAGTGTGGCTGCTTGTGTGCAGTGGAAACCACTCGTGCAGCGCTGGAGGCGTGAAGTACAACGACACAGATCCATGCTGGGGCCCCGTCGCCAGGAAAGACGCCTACAGGGTGTTTCTGGTGAGTCATTGCTCTGCCATCTGAAACGCTGCCCTCGGTGCCAGCCCAGTCCATCACGCTTGTTTGTTTTCACCAGTGGTGTTGTGGCCGTCTCATACCAGGGCTGGCATGACCCCCGCTTTACAAGACCATGCATCAGATTGGCTCACGAGATATGATTTTAACTTTCACGAAATGCGGTGCCTTTTGAAATGTTTATTGTGGCAAATTGACGGTAAACGATATTATGTCAACATTACTTGAGGCCAAATAGACCACTGTTATGATCATTTATAATATATTATCATAATGCAATATTTCCTTTTAATGTCACCTTTCAAGTTGTGGGATTGTTTTTTGTAAAATATGAAATGCAATACTGTCTGTCAAAATTCGGGGGGTAAGTTTGAGGTGGTCAAATTTACTTTACTACCACTTTCTCACCTTGCTCATTATTAATCTTCATCTATCATCTTTTCCCCTCCGAAGTTCTACTATGCTCCCTCGCGTGACTCCTCATGAAGCGCCACTCTTTTGCCGTGTGGATGCTAGAGGCCCCGCCTCCCCCCCACAGAGACAAAGCGACTGTATGACTAACGAGGTCTCATGCTGTTTGCCGTTCTATGAAGCATCCAGGTCAGGGGTTGGCAAATGTTCCTATCGGAAGATAAAGCTAGCGTCTGGAGCTGCAAACATCAGTTTAAAACCACATCTACGTCCCGAGCAGGCAAAGTTATTGAGCTCATTTTCATTTATCGTTAAATTCAGGTATTTATGATTATGAGACAGTTTTCTTTTCCTGAACAAGAAATCTCGTCACGGTTAAGTTTGGTGAGATCTGGTGACACCGGCACTAAGTTGGTTCATTTTGAGAATGCAGCTCTCTTGTGATTCTTCTCCAGAAAAAGGCGATGGATCACCCCCACACATTTGCCTCTTGTTCACTCAGCTCCCCTGATGACTGCCCGTTCGATGAGCTGATGTGTCCTTGAAGTCTTAAGTGAGCCCAACTCTGTGATTTTCACTGCAGCTTTACCTCAACATGGCGACAGTGATAGAGGCGCTGATCTCCTGGATAATTTGTCCTTCAGTCCTCATCCCCACTTGATCATACTTGGACTGGTTGTCAAATGACTCCAGGTGGTTTTCAATGTTCCTTTCTGCTGTCTTGCCCCCCCTGATTGGCCAGGCTTCATCATTTGGAACAGGACCAGGACTCCAAATAGTGTCAGGGTTTTATTAGATCCGTTGGCTTTAGTTCTGTTCTTGAAGTCATGAAGTCAGTGTTTTTCTTCTGCTTGACATTTTGATTCAATCATTTAGAAGCCGCCGAGCTGTGGTGAAACATTCAGCAGCCTTCTGTTAGCGTGGAGTACACGGACTGGACCTTCTCATTCCTCACCGTGTCAAAGGTTCCGCCCAAACACACTTGGCAGACTGTCGAATAATGACTTGAAATAATGGAGTGCTCCCTCATAGCCAGTATCCGCTTGTCTGTAGTCCTATTTAGACCTGGTCCAGTATTCAAGAGTTAGTCCAGTGTAACTGGACTGGCTGATTGAAGCACTTCCCAGCTGATGGAAGCGGCCATGCTTGCTGAACAAAAGCAAGGAAGATGTTTCAGGAGGTGTGTGACGCGTAAAGTAACTAATTCCCGCTAATCTCCCCAGCCTGAACGAGTCTCTGGCTAATTAGAGGAGAAATATGGTGCTAACGCTGAAAAGGACACACGGAGCTGGGAATAAATCAGATATCAAATGATCAGTGCAAGCGGAATGCAAATGAGCCTTCTGCTTACGTTCATGTTTAACAATCAGACCGCGAACAAGGCGGACGATGAATGCGACCGACATAAAAGCATCCCGCCTTATTAAAGAGGGAATAAAGCACGCGCTGGCGGGACTACACCAGTGTGTCGTTATGGTCGGCCATAGTCATAAATCTTGGCCTCGGGGAGAACGGTTACTGTTGTCAGTCATAATCCAGACGCTTGGTTAACTCCCCCGCTCCGAAAAGATTCCGTCAGGTTGCATTTCTTGTGGGAAGGCTTTGTTTTGAAATATTCAGTCTGACTGATTTGTACTCTCCCTTTCAAATGACGTCACTTTCACAGGTTGGGAGGGATGAGAAGGCTCCCCATTTTAGCGTCTTTCAGGTCTCTGGCCTCCGCAAAGGTTGAATGGAGGTAGCTGGACTCCTTGACTCTGGGCCCTCAGGACAAGGCACCGCACTGAAAACAGGATCTGTTCTTTGGGATGGAGTGGCTTTTGTCTGAGAAAATCAGATCCTTATTTTGAAGGATCTGTTCACCCTGGACTTGACCGACTAGTCGTAGTTGTTTGTAAAGGTACTTTTTATGACAGTCCTTGTATTGCAAGTCGTTAGATTGGTAAGGGGGTCCATGAAGTGGCCGCCGAGTGCTTTTTTTTTCCCCGCAGTCGAAGTCGACTAATTAGCGTGTGCTAGCAGGCTGAGAGTCAGCCAGTTGATTCTTCATGCGGTGACTTAATCAGTATCGAGCTCACGCATCAGCGGTATCAACGGCCGAGATGTCACAACAGACATTTTGCTCATCCGAGCCTGTGAAAGCTGTTAAGAGGATCAATTGGCTGTGATTTGCTGCTCTGATTGATTCCTCGCGTCCGTGGTGGACGGCCATCATGGAGGTCATTGCGTAACACGGCGGCCACTGTTGATCCTGGCTCTGCCGAGCCGCTCTGATTGAAAAGATTAAGACGCCGCGGGATGTTTAGGGGTTTGTGTTGGCCGCCATAAGACTCTGAACGACCTCAATTAAACCTCTCCTGTCCTTGATTGTCCCCGACGCGTTTTCCTTTCCGTGCTGCCCTGGCAGCGTTTTATAACGCCATCGCTCGCCAAGTGGCGGCTGGTGTGCTCCACCCTGCATGTGCGGCCGGCGCCATTTAAATGGCTGATTTATGGCGCTTGCTCTGTGTGGACCGCCATTGGAAAATCGATGCGTCTATATGAGCAGCGTACCACTTTATGCTGACGTCGAATTGTTGGCTGCTTATCTCCATGTAGATGTTTCAATTACATTGTGTGCCCATTAAGGCATTCCTCGTCCTGTGTGCAATAAAGTTAATTTAAAGGTACGGCTAACACACCACTCCAACCCCCACCCTCTCCTCTCCTTCCCTTGGGGAACTTGAACAACGACAAATCTGGTCCTTCGGAGTGTCTGTCAGAGCAATGAATGGCTGAGCGGTGTACCCATGTGACCATCGCCATCATGGCGGCCAAACCCACGGAGTTGGCAGTCCTGTTTAAGCCTAGCGTCCTTGGTTTTTGGAACGTCGTATGCGAAGCAATGACTTTGTGCAACTTCATCAACACAGACTGCTATTATTTAGTCTATGCTTGGGTATAATTCCCAGGTGTGTGTGTTGTAACTGCATGTGTTGTGCTGATAAGAATGAGGACTCAAAGCGCCAGGATATTTTTCCCCTGTAAACAAAAAAAATTTGAGCTCAACACTTCACTTTTTAGTTTGTGCTGGCTGTCTGTCCTCATGGAGATAAGCCTCTTTCCCTAAACACCATCTAATATGCACTTGACCTTCACCACCACCAGCACCACCAGCACCATCACCATGAGCAGCAGCAGCTCTCAAGTGCCACATTTCAGTCAATACGTGGACAAAGGTTTAGGGAGCAGCAGCACAATGGCTTGGTTGCATCACGGCGCTGAGACCTTGCAGGTGTTTGACGTGGACTCCTAAGGAGGAGATGACAGTACAGATGGTTTGATGGAGATTAGCGCAGCAGGTGGCTAAGGTGGGGGGGTGAAGAAGGAAGAGTTGGTGTCGGAGCAGCCGGCGGACGCCGCTGGAACTGTCTGTGGCTAGCGGTCGTTGTCAGGGAGACCTGGAGGTCAAGAAGATGGTAGAAATGGAAACTTTGTAAAAAGAGTGGTGCCGCATGGCTCTCATCAGGATGGTGGATGATTCCAGAATTCCAAAGCGTGGTATTCCTCTCACGGCGTTAGTACTCATCAGTATTTACATGAGTATCCTGAAATGCATGTGTCAACGTTTGGCAAGCAGCAGTAAATTGAATCAACCGAGCACAGTGTGTCAACTTTGGTCATCTCCAGCAAATGTTCACGTCTCAGTATCCACATTTAACTTTCATGCCCCCCCATCAAGGATTTAATCATCCCCAAATTTTGTCTTTGCATACATTCCGACACTGACTCTTCATTAATGAAGCAGTTGAATTATTCATGATTCTCGTCTGGCGGCAATGTGCTGACCCCCGAACTCGTCCTCGACCACAACTTAAGACCTAATACTCCGCCGGTATTTCCATCATTAAACTGAGAGCTTGTCTTATTAATCAGGCAGAATCCAGCCCAAAGTTATCTTTTCTTGACATGAAACTTTCTTCCATCCATTTTCTTATACCACTCATCCTCATCGGGATGCCCAAACAGGGATTCGAACCCTCAGTCCCCACTTTGGGGTGGTGGATCAACATTGTCATCATGAACAAACATTACGACCTCTGCATAAGCCACGTAGGCTCATTAAGCAAAACAGGCACTCAAATATAAAAAGAACAAGAACACGAGCAGGGCTTAAAAAGTAAAGATTAGCTGATCAACTTCAGCTCAATATAAACAAATTATTTTTATTTTACTCTTTATTAGTGGTCTTGTTGAAGCCCCTCCCGTTACCAGGAAATGACTTTGCTAACCCCTCCCCGTCATTAAGACCAGAGGGCCTCATATGTAATCAACATTAAAGGATAATGGCTTGAGCTGAGCAAACACGCTTTAAGGCAACATGGCGCCATTCTTCTTTGATTAGCTTATGTTCACATGTATTATTAGCCATGGGGTGAGCGTTTACGCTTGTTTACTGATGCTCTTTCCTGCCAAACGAGGGATGAAGAGTCTTTTTTTTTTTTTTTTTTTTTAACCTTCACACGCTTGACAAGCCCAGCTGTGATCATCTTGGAAGGGAAGGTGACAGCATCAGCGTGGTAAATGAGACATTTCTCCTCTGATCAACAACACCTGCTCAGACCCACTCATTTGCTCGCTCGCGTCTCACGCCTGAGAGGCCAACGCACACACACACACACACGTGCACAACAGCGCTGCTAGTTAGCACGTAGCGCACAAGTGACGTGTGTGGACGGCCATGTGACAGGAAGATGATTTGGCCAATTTTCTTGTGTCAGGCACCCGGAGAGGACAGACGAGAAATGGCATGGCAGGGACGTATCCTCACCTCTCTGTGGCAGCGCTGTCACTTTTACTTTGCTGTAGCGGCGCAGGAGAGAGGTTTGTTTTTAAACTCGTATTGGGACACGCTTACTGTCTACATGTTTTCTCACAAAAGGCTAGGAATATCAAATGCTAATTTTTGGATACCCCTAAAATGCCACACGGCACAGCTTTTGTTTGGTTTTGTTCTCTGCAAAGTAGGGTCCCTTATTTACAAATGGAGTATTCTGGTACTTGTGACATACAAAACCCGTCTAAGTGCATTTTTAACATCATTAGAGCCTTCTAGACATGAAGTAACACCCCTATAGTCACAGTTTACCTTGTCGGGAGCAGAATTGGAAATTGCATTATGTTCGCTTTTAGCTTGTTGTGGGCTATGGATGCAACAGTAATCCGTGGGTGATGATTATTGTGGCTGTAGTGGAATCATTTAAAGCTGCAATAAAAGCCTGTTGTTGGGGCAACCTAAAAACGCATACAATTTGGATGCTGTTGGAACAACCAGCTGCATTCACATGCATTGTGATGTGTTCATGAACAAGGGCCCAGGTGGGAGCAAAGGTAGGATGATATCCAAGGTATCCATCCATACATCCCGATCTATTAGCTTTATCCTGATCCAGTGTTATTCCCATTGAGCCACTACACTGCTACTTCATCAAGCTCATTTGAGGGATTCTCAAGCAGCACGCCAGCATCCATCCTCATTTACTTCCATTTGTTTGTTTCACAACATGATGGCAACGCTCCTCACCCTCGTTAATTCTGCCGTTAATTTCCATATTTGCCGCTGTCGCTGATGGAGAAGCAGGCCGCTGATAAACGATGCGGTTGGCAGACACTCCGTCACGGTGACAAAGGTGTGCGTCCAATATGGCTTCAGCCTCGCAGGCACGCCGGCCACTCCTCTTCCTCGCTTCCTTCTCTCCTTGCTCTCTTCTCCGTGGCAGCATCTTTGTCTCACTTCTCTCCCCTCTGTGAATCACTTGACTTGTTTTCACCATTAGATGCTCCTTCCATGTGTCTCCCGGGCATTTATGGCCCATTTTGCACTCTCTCTATTCCCCACCACCGAGTCCTCCTTTCCTGCGGAGGTGTTTGTCATGCACGTCACAAAGTGCGGACAGGAATTGCCTGGTAATGTCCAATAATCCATGCTTCTCTCGCCTTTTTTGTTTTCTGTCATTAAGATGGAAGGATCTATTTTTTTTTAGCGTGTGTACAGCAAGATGTCGACCATTCGTCAGGACTGGCAGCTACGTTACGTCGCTGCCTAATGATTCATTTGTCCCTGATTCATTGTAATCCCTTCCTATGGGGGAAAGTAAATGGGTGTAAATGAACAGCACCGTCGCGTCCAAATATGGAAGCATCAGACAAAGATAGAGGAGGTGTGCACTTTTTCAATATTTACACATCCAACATCCTTTTTTTTTGCTTTTATGGATGCACCCCAAGTTTAGAAGTCAGGGGCCTGAAAATGAGTTTTATGCAAATGTGTTTTTGAGATATTCATGAAAACAAAGTGAAGTTGAGCATTAATTCAGTATTGTTCCCGTGGAATAATACGAATCGCATTATTTTTATTTGTATGATACGACAAACGTTGCCGTGACTTTCGTGCCTGATAAGTCGCCATGCTGACGGTTCAGGCCCGTGATGGCTTCCGCTAATATTAGCGTATGGAATGGAGATTAGGATGGGACACAAATGGCCAGGGGATGGTGGGAATACGAGGATTTGGAATGGTAATCCTCCATCTTCTGTTTGATTGTGTGATTATGGCTTTCCGGGCTGGTCCGACACATGGAGCCACCCGGGCGCTGAGGATGGTAGTCTTTGTTGATTAACCTTCCTCCTGACGTCTGAGGAAAGATCAGCCGACATCATTCCACGGGCTCGGAAGTTTGTGCCGCAGTCATTTGACTCTGACATAAATTCAGTGAGTTTGACGTGCAGGAGCTGGAGAACATCTGTCACACTCCATCACGCCGAGTTGAAAAATATGCTGATTAATTACTCAAATGGGACGACTTATGTGGGCCAACTGTGATGGAGAGCCGAGCCACAACAAAACACTCGCTTGTGTTTGTGACAATTATGGTGGGCGCTGAGCCCTGAGTGCCGCTTAAGTGGCCATCACCTCCTCGCCATCCAAAACACCGCAAGCCTCAGGCCTGCAGAGTGATTGACAGCTCTAACCTGAGCTCGCTCACCATCTCTAAGACCCGTTAATCTCTTACTGGCAAATTACAGCTTGGCTCTGTCATTTTCACAAACTACCTTTCCTCAAAGAACCAAACTTTGGATGAAGTTATATACGTCATATTGTTTTTTTCCAATACACAGAAATGCATTGAAAGGCAGACGCACTCATCATGCATTCATATGCTGCAGCAGCAAGTCGACCAGCGAGAGAAGGTGGAACCAATCGGAGGTGCACCAGCATGATGTCCTGTTTGACACAAGCTAATCAGCGTTTGTCATTCCCGGCATGCTTGGCTAAGTCTTCACTCACTTTTGATATTATGGTCTTGATGTTTTTTCTACCAGAGTGTGTTCTTGGTTTTTGATTTAGCCGTGTGACCTTTGAGGAGGCGCTAATAGGATGAAGCCCCGCGCTTGTATCCATCACTGCTTTGGTCACCTTTGCAGTTTCTCATCTCTGACTCAGCGTTTATGGCCTCTCAGTGAAGTGTGTGATTACGGGCGGCCAGGTGAAAGCCTCGGGATGTGTTCTCCCGTGCGCTGGAGCCAAGGAGAACTGGAGCATTCTTTGGAATGTCCTTGTTGTCGCACCTCAAACCTTCATTGATGGCCCTAAAAGGAAAAAAAAGGGAAGCTTCTGTTGTTGAAGGTTGGTCAATCTTCTGATTTCCCTGGAGTTCCCTGGTGGTCTCTGGCGTTCCCAGACGTTCCCTCTCTCATGTGCAGCTGCTTTCCTGTTGTCAAATGGACTATTGGTAGTTTGCTGTAGATCTAACATGAGTTCTTGCCATGCTCCCCGCTACCAAGCTAATGAACGAGGACAGGAAATGATGAGCCAAGTGAGTTTATGCAACGTGAAGCCGATGGCCCGAAACACACTTAAGCATCACCGTGCTCATTTAGGGGCAAATCATGTTTTTTTTCTTGCTTGGTTAGTCGGTCACTGGTCCTCCTCACGGCTCATGCCTTGATGATGCCTGCAGGTAATCATCTCCTTTTTTTTTTAACCTTCAGTGGGATCCATTTTCCTTTTCCAGGTCATTTGCACCAATGCCACATATGAAATAAATGTAGGCTGCCACCCTTGCCCGATTCCACTTGCAGGTTGTTGTGGAGATAAGCTTGAGTGGAGTTCAGCGTCCTCGGGGTGGTTGGCTTCAGAAGTGCTCACTTGATTCATGGGAGGGCCCGCACGGTCATCAGTCATGTGACCCCACAAACCGCCGTTACCCTTTTTACTGATGACCGAGCCCAGTGTTTCATTTGCCTGTTTGCTCTCTGCCAGAGAATAAGAAGATGCAGCAGGAGGGATCCACTTTGTCCTCATATTTTAGTCACTATGTACTTTAAGTCACTTTTACACTCCTATTTAAGGCTGGGCGAAATTTCCATATTTTTATGCGGATGTTTCAAGATGGCGCCGCCAAGTGCAAGCTAGTTACGTCAGTGCCGTGTCTCCTGCTGTGTTTTTAGTCTTTCATAGTGCTTGCTTTATGACTTCCTTATTGTTTCTGGAGCCATACCGACCCCTTAAGCAAGTGTCCAGCTATGGATGTTCATCTTGTTACGTTTGTAGCTTTGAGTATCGCTTCTTCAAAAGATAACTGATGCCTAGCAACCACAGTACTCCATATAACTTCATGTTTTTGGACTAGTAATAAGCCATAGTCAACCTTTATTCATTCATTCATAGAACATACCCATGGTGCCTTTAAGGACTGCTGAACAGAATGGGACATCCTAACGCTGATGAGATGTTTGGACTGTAGATGCGCTCACCTCACTCCTTTACCGTTGATATCATCATCATAAAACCACTCCTCATTTTTATGTCTCTTGCAGGCCGTCTTTACTCTTCTGATGGGACCGTTCACCTTCTTCAACGCTCAGAAGACCAAATATCTTCAGATCCTCACCTCGCTCATGCGATGGATTGGTAAGCTCTATCTCGCCTAACATCACAAGACATCAGTGCAAGCAAAAATGGAAAGTCATTTGACAAGCAAAGTCAAAATATTAACAGAAAATAAAGAAAACAAGACCTTTGACTCTTAATGAGGAAGAAAGAAAATAATGACTAGAGGTGTCATTTTTGGATACTTATGTTGAACAAAAAGTTGTAATATTACAGGAATAAAGTCTAAATATGATGGGAATAAAATCAGAATTACCAGAGGAAAATTGAAATAGGTGGTGGGAAAAAAAAAGAAAAAATGAAATTCAGAAATGAAAAAACTAGAGTAAATGGAGTAAATAAAATACGCTAACAAACAATAAATAGTTTATTGTGTTGCCATGTTAGAATACGCCCCCCCATTCTTGGTAGGCCCTCCCTCCGGTCGTGGCTGTGGGGTTCAGGTCCGTCCATCACGACGGGGTCCCGCTCGGTGTCTTGCCTTCCCATCTCCCCTCATTCCTCACCCTGACAGGCTTGACGGCCGGTCGCAGCCTTGATTGGACTGTCACTCACGACGCCATGAAAGAAAATAAACCGCCCGTCCGAGCGGGGGCCGCAGTCGAAAGCGGTGCACGGCGTCTGTGTGTGCGAGCTGGCAAACACAGCGGCGTGCACGCACTAAATAACACGGGAGGTTGATGTTGGCTCCATCTTTCACTCTGACGCCTCCCCCTCCTGCGTGCCGGTAATTGATTGGCTGTGTCACTCAGTGAGCATCTCTCTATGCGGGACGGGCCTCATCCTGTTCACGGCAGCGACGCGCGTCGGACATCCGCACTGATGGCTTCTCCTGGTGCTGGGCTATGATTGGACCCCCTGAAAGCACCAGGATTCATGCTCCGTGTCCTGATGCCGTGTTGGGGTTGGACAGACGTAACGTGTGACCTGGCACCCTGTCAGGGTTAGCGGCCGGCCGGCGTGCTGTGACTCCGCCTCCTGGCCTTGTCACGCCAGTCCTCGGTCAGCTCCTCCAGTGCGGGTGTCTTGTTGGTGTCATTTAAAATAAAACAGCAAAGACCTAAAAAGCTTGGCAATATCTGTAGCTCTCGCCCTGACGGGGGGGAGGGGCTAAAGGTGTAATTGATTGAGTGGCGCAGAGGTGGGGGCTTTGTTAACAACCTCCACGCTCTGTGAACAAATAGTAATGGCTTCCCTCTCCTCTGGGATGAAAGCTGTGAGGTGGTCACAGTGTTGACATTGACTGAATCCTTTCCGGGGAACGAGTGCACGCTTCCGTTTGGCGTCCTTACACTGGAGGCTTCATGGTGTGCTTCAGAGGACCACAGGGAGGTTGATTGCTTGTGAAGGCGGGACGGTCTCTGGTGGCCACAGGTTGCTTTGCAGCTCGGAAACGATGACGTATCGGTTTTCCGGGTCTTAATGAAGCAAGCGGCTCTTCTCTGAGGTCTTGAACGATTCCATTTAGAGAAAGCCTCCGAGGCGTCGTCGACACTCTCGGCCAAGGTTGAAGCATCTGAGCGTCCAAATGAAGATGGTCTCTTTGGCTCATCACTCTGCAGAAAACCATCAACGTCATCCATTTTGGTTGTCACCGCAGACCTGGTCCAAATCATTTCCGCAATTTGTGGCAGTTGTACCCGGACAATTAGACACGATGAGACTCCTTTGTGTTTGAGTCCATCACCACGCCGCTCATAGTCGCACTGGCCACCACTAGGGGGCAGATTTGCTTTTATTTAATGTCCTCCTCTCATGGCCTTTAGGATGACTTCTGTGCTCTTCTGCTCCTACCTGCTTCCAAACAAGCCGGCCCGCTTAATGAAGTCCAGCAATGGCGTCTCCTCTGCAGCGTCCCCAGGGAGACCTCCCCCAAACCCAACACTCCTTGGGGCTTTCACAGCTTCTATTAGTTTGTTTGCTAGCTGCAACTGTGAGACCCCCCCATCACCTTCAAGGTCATCGACACCCCGGTGCAGCAAATATAAATCACACGGCGCCAACAACAACATTACGCCGCTCACATGACCGTCACATGCGTCCATGTAGGAAGGCGTGTAGTCGGTGTGTCAGTCACTTGATGGGGGAGGGAAACATCTCTCCATCGAGATGCTTGATTACACTCGTTACGCTCAATAATACCTAGCACTGGATTAAAATGTGGGAGGGTGTGTCATTTTCCACCTGTCCTTGAACGCCACATCATCCTCTGACCTGTCGTGAACTCAAGTACCGCCCAACAGAACCACGCCCCTCAGATACACTTTTATACTTCCATCTTGTCTTGTGTTCAAGCACCGTGTCATGTGACCATCCGCATGAGTGGCTGCCATCTTCTCTTGGTCACCTGAGGGCCACGTTGGCGGTAAAAGCTGCAGGTTTAGTGCGTACTCGTTATACTGCAGCATCACGGCTTTATGGGGTTGCAGCCATCTTTTATGATGATGATGATGATGATGATGGCGTCTGTCACACACCTCCTATTAAAGCGGCTTCATTTCCTTTTTACCCATGGCATTAAATACATCTCACTTTGCTGGGATTGGCTGGCCACCAGTCCAGGGTACCCCGCTTCTCAAAGACAGCTGGGATAGGCTCCAGCATGCCCGCGACCCTCGTGAGGATAAGCGGTAGAAAAATGGATGAATGGACATGTCATCTTTGTATTCTCCTTCTTCCAAAACAAAGATGCACAAGCAGCAGCACCCACTTCCTGTTGATGGAACAGCCACTTGGCCATACGTCGAGTCTGATTTGTCAGAACCCACAACAGACCACTTCATAATACAGCTTTGCGGGTGCCTGCAAGGTATGCTGGGAAGCCCAGACACGTGCTTCCCTAACAGTTACCCAGCATGCCTTGCGAATTGTTATTTAGCTGGTTTACTTGTAACCTCCAAGCCAAGCTGGGAAGACAAAGCACATAATGTTACCCAGCATGCCTTGTGGGTTATACACTAGTATAAAATAGTACTCTACTTCTGTCAGTACAGTTGAGTAAGTGCACTGTGTACTCTCTGTACATAGTTCCTGTGTGTGTGTGTGTGTGAAAAGTTCCACACTCGGGAAGTAAGTACACAGCATGCATAGTACACTTATTGAAGAGTAAGTACAGAAGTGGCGTTAGCACGATTAGCTCGTCATGGCTGTTGTGTTACGTCCATGTCTTGTTTTGCGTCCCCAGCGTTCACCATGATGATCATCTTGGCGCTGATCCGCATCGGCAAAGGCGCCGGCGAGGGCCGGCCTCCCGCCGCCTCCCTCTCGGGCGTGCCCAACCTGTTTGGCGTGTGCGTGTACTCCTTCATGTGCCAGCACTCGCTGCCCTCGCTGGTCACGCCCATCTCGGAGAAGAAGCGCGTGGGCGTGTTGGTGCTGGCCGACTACGTGCTCATCCTGGGCTTCTACGCGCTGCTGTCCTTCACCGCCATCTTCTGCTTCGACAGCTCGCTGCTGTATGACATGTACACGCTCAACTTCACCGACAACTGCAACGTGCTGGACGTTCCCTTCCTGCGCTACTTCTTGGGCCTCTTCCCCGTCTTCACCATCAGCACCAACTTCCCCATCATCGCCGTCACGCTGCGCAACAACTGGAAGACGCTCTTCCATCGTGACGGCGGCACCTACCCGTGGGTGGTAGACCGCGTGGTCTTCCCGCTCATCACGCTGGTGCCCCCCATCGTGGTGGCCTTCTGCACCCACAACCTGGAGTCCCTGGTGGGCATCACGGGAGCCTACGCCGGCACGGGCATCCAGTACATCGTGCCGGCGCTCCTGGTTTTCTATGCCCGGCGCCACGTGGAGCCCGTGTTGGGCCGCGACGCCGTCAACAAGCACGGCTCGCCCTTCCGCCACACCGTGTGGGTGTGGTTCGTGGTGCTGTGGGCCGCCTTCTGCCTCATGTTCGTCACGGCCAACATCATCCTGACCGACACCAAGAAATGAGAGCGGACGCCACCCCATTTTGGGGGGGGACGGGACAGCGTGCCTTGTAAGGGACGGAAAGACGCCGCCTTTATCCGGAAGCGAGCAAATGGTCTTCAAAAGTCTTGTCAAACACGGCAAGTTCGAAACTTGAAACTGACCAAAGCTTCTCCCAGGCTGCAGGACCTTTGCACACCTTCTCCGCAGGATATTTGCACCTTAACCATGCTTTTCTTTCTTTCAGACGCCATTTTTATTCCAGGAAGGATGTAAGTTTACAATGAGGTAACCTAGCAACCCGCCCGGCCGGGGTTGCCATGGCAACAGTTGACCTCCTGTGTGATACAGAATACGTCCAAACAATATGACGTGCCTTTTGGTTGCATCGTTATGTTCAAATCAAGCTGACAATCCCGACCAATCATCACCCGTCTTTGCATCGTGTGACGCGTTGATTAGTGTTTTTTTTTTATGAAAGTTCTTTAAAAAAAAAAAAAAAAAGATAATTAAAGTGGAAAATTCGGCTCAACCTTTCATATTTTCCATGTTTTTGTTTCTGGTAACCAAAACTTTGCCGTCGCTTCCCAAATTTAGGTGTTTCAATGGAGTGAATCCCCGCCCAGTCTCAGTTGGTTCTGCGGCCCCCAGGACGCTCCTGATTCACACAATAAATAGTCCTTATTTGCAGAATAATGTCTATTTGGACGTACTGCAAATATCACAAATCAGCACAAGAATATCTTGATGACCAGCAACCAGGTGGATTTAATATTCATAACTGCACGTGTATTTCTATCTGTAACCAGCGTGTGACGACACTGAAGGATGCACTGCGCAGTAATTGCACCTTTTGTGTTTCCTTGATAGAAATGAAGTGTGCTTCCTAAACTGTGACTTGTGTCGCAAAAAAGGTGATCCCTTCATGAAATCCGCACGAGTTTAATTTTCCGTTAGCTTGCATGCACCGCGGAGGGCTTTGGATGTGGCGTTGTCGCTCCATTGACGTACGCTCGCCGTTCAATGCGCTCGTTAATGAGCTCCGATTGATGTTTGCACACTCCTTCATGCGCACGCCACGCTCCATTTCCGCTGAAGATTCCTCCTCGACACCTTCTTTGCTCAGCTCATGGTCGCGTCGTGAGGCCTCCGCCTCTTTGAGGACTTTCGGAAAGCCGTTTCCTGGCAGCCGCCACCTCGTTAGCACAGCGTTAACATTTAGCGCGGTTGAGAAGGTCAAATCGTGTCGGCGCAAAGAGCAACCTGATAAGTCTGCAAACCTTCACCGGGTCAAAGCATCAGGAGGCTGTGGCGTCGCCGTACGGTCCGAGGCGTTCGTGTTCGCCCTTTAATGACACGCTAGCGTGGACAGTACTTAGCGCTTACTGTTAGCTTGTCTCATTAGCCGTGCTTTCCTTTCCGTGTTGTCATGCTGTATCGCTGGCTTTTAGTTACTGAAAGGTCGTGGTCACCTTGGTCCGCTAATGGGAACGCCGCATGTACGCATCAACGCCACCATGCCAGTCTTTAGTTTAATGATCGTTGGCATGAAAGACGGAACATGATGGTGTTAAAGGTCACCATCATCACACCTTCACGCCTTAACATCGCCAGTACTCCTTTTCATCGCTTTTTGTCTCCCACGGCAGCCGTAAGAATGACCCCCGTAGATTGCGGTCCCTCGGCGCCGCTCCTAGCGGTGGCGAACCAGCCAGGTGCAGCCAGGTTACTTTTACATTTTAAACCCCTCATCGTCCCATTTATGCTAAGTGGGCGGGGCTTCATTGCCTCATTTCCCGCGGCCCGGCGTGACGTGTTGTCAATCACGTACACCATCCCATAATAAGCCATTATGGCATGTAGACCCTCATTCTCCACCTGCGGCTCGTCCTGGAAAAACCTCCTGCAAGGTTAACCAAGGTCGTGATGTAATATTTAGTTGTCCTCCGGGGAGGCGGGAACAAAGGTGACTGCTAATCATCATTCTGTCTGGACATCATGGCTGACGGTCACATGACCCAGACGTGCTCAGAGTGCTGATAAAGGAGGACACTTGATTAGGTACACCATGAATGCCATCTAATAAGAAAGTTCTGTCTTCAGAAGATGAAAGTGATTGACAAGCCAATCACAGTCAAGCAATGGGAAGAAGAATGTCCTCCCCCAAAGCAAAGCAGGAAGTGAAGGGTTCGCCCGGTGTGGACAGGTCCAACGCAGGATGCTAGCTTATTTGTGATGCAACACCACTTCCTCATGGTCACCCAGAGAGCGAGCTTAGTCTGCGGGTCGTGGGAAGTCTTGCATCCGCCTTGGAAGAGCTTTAAAGTCCTGGGTGCGCCAGTCCAGGATTCCCGATAATTGGCAGAAGACGACCAGCGACATCAAATGAAGTGGATCATGGAAAACCTCAACTTACCTCCGCTTGTTCCCTCGGAGAAGCCGGAAGAAAGTCACCTAAGGAAAAGACAGGTGCTGCGTCTCAAGTGGAATACTTCATTCAGTACACTTCAATAAGTATTCTGTGTATACGTGTACTTTGTACTTGAATATGATAATTTTGGTTGTTAGCACTGTCTTTCACCCTTTCTACTACTACTACCAACTAATGCTACTACTCCTACTGTCACTATTAATGCTACTACTAGCCCTTCTGCTACTACTAGTGCTCCTACTACCACTACTACTAGCAGTAGTATATGATGGTAGGGTCTGTTTATAGTGGTAGGGTCTGTTTATAGTGGTAGGGTCAGTAGTATATGGTGGTAGGGTCTGTTTATAGTGGTAGGGTCTGTAGTATATGGTGGTAGGGTCTGTAGTATATGGTGGTAGGGTCAGCTAATGAAGTATTTCCAGTATTTCACACATGTACTTTTTTGGAACTGATGTTTGGAGACAGGAGGAAGAGGAGGAGGAAGATGAAGCCGCTGCGAAGGAATGTTTTCCATCCCGGTCGCGGCGGGAGCGTCCAGACGGCGGCTCGCCTGCGTCCCGGGACTTTTGGCGCTAATTGCTTGCGGAGAGAAGATGCTGATGAGAGGAAGATGCTCCGGGCTGTAATGAAGGATGTTTGTTGACCTCTGTGACCTTGGCGCCGCAGACGGGATGAGCGTGACACGTGAAGGTGAAGCCGCCATGATTGTTTTTTCCCCGTGGTGTCACTGTGAGATTGGAGTGCTGATTGATGACCCTTGACGGCAATGAAGCCCCCACCTGCCTCCGTGCACGCCGCATGCACGTGCACACACACTCCATGGCGGCTGAAAGCCTTGAAGAGTCCACGCTTGAAGTTGCCGCCAGGGTTCATTGTCCGGGTCTCAGGAGACGCATCAATCAGCGGCGACGCGCGCAGACCTTCACGACTCCTGACGTGACGTAACGCGTTCAAACGTACACGCACGACACGCGTCAGCACGGGCCGCCCCGGTGGGATGACCTCCCCCAGGAACAGGAAGCATCAGGCTGCTTAGTCAGGCTTAAACTTGCAAAGTTAGAACGAAATTAAATAGAACTTAAAGTAAAATCAATGCAATAAAGTATAATAAACATACAGTATACATACGAATACTCAATAAAAGTATATCTCCAGGTTATGGTGGGCGGTTTAAAGGACCCTTGGGCCTGAGTCCCGTATGACGCTGTAGTTGGGCTACGTTTACGATGGCCGCCTTCATCGGCTCGGCTTTCTGCTGGACTTTCACAAGCGTTGCACCACCCAACGCCCGCAGGAATAGAATAAATCATACAACATCCGCGCTGACGCAACACGCTGGCGGCCATGATGTAACGCCGAGTAAAAGTCGTCCATGTTGGCCATCACGGCGGGACAAGGGGTGGCTCCTCCTCCTCGTCATTTTGGCTCAGCGAAGACTCGCTGGACGTTTCAGCAGCATCAGTCCCCATGCTAGCACCTTCATTAGGACATATCTTTGTTCAAGTGAAGACATCTCACTCTGACCAGTGATTGATGCCAGCCCGTTTTGGGAAGAATGCACCACATGGCCAGCGAGCGTCATTCCTGAGCACGCGTCCATCGTGTTGATAGACCGTCAACACGGTCGCTAACAATCCTCCGCACACATTTGCTCCTCCGCCAGCAGAGGACACGTGAAGACACGAAGACAGATGGCGCCATGTTGGCGGCCGCGCCACAACAAGCTCCAAATGAATCCCAAATAAAAAAAGCCTTTGGCATGAAAAAAAGAGAGTGAGGATCCATCACGGAGCCAAACGGGAGTAGAAACACCGTGGACGTCCGCCCACCCGACCACCCGACCACGTCCGTGCATAAAAACAGGAGAATAGAGTCTAAATATTACAGCACTAAGGTCATAAACACAAAGTCAAATAAAACAAATATTTTGTAATTTTTCAACAAAGTCATATTTCAATTCTTTTAAAATTAGAATTCGAGTTGAAATAACTTTTTTATTAAAAGCTGCAACGACACCAGAAACAAACCACAAAGTTTTGGTCATTTTGGGACAATTAGGTTGTCAAAAAAGGTGTAAAGTTATGAGAATAAAGTCATAACCACAAATAGAAAAATAGTAAAAGTAATCATGGCAAATAAGTCCGTGTTTTTCAAGAAAAAAGTTGCAATTTTATGAGAATGAACAGAATATTATGAGTTATATTTAGTTGAAATATAAAAAAAAATAGTGACTTTTCGAAAATTAGGTTTTGCCAAAAGTTACATTATGGCAATAAAATCCAAATATTGGGATTATATTATATTTCTACAGTCTATGTAGAAATTGTATGTACAATGTATACAATAGGGCTGCACGGTGGACGAGTGGTTAGCGTGCAGGCCACACAGCTAGGAGACCCGAGTTTGATTCCTCTCTCTGGCATCTCCGTGTGGTCTGTGTGGAGTTTGCATGTTTTGGGGTCCAGGGTGGACTCCGCCTCTCGCCCCAAGACAGCTGGGATAGGCTCCAGCACCCCCTCGTGAGGATAAGCGGTAGAAAATGAATGAATGAATGAAAGAAGCAGCCAATAGGAAGCGGAGGTTTTAGTCTTTCATCATTTCCTTAACCTTGGCAGGTCCACACTCTCATTAGCACCATGTCTCGTCATAATAATGGGGGGAGTGGGGGGAGTGGGGGGGGTCCTCATGGAGGAGATGAAAAAGGAGGGAGGGAGGAGCCCATTAAAGAGCCAGCACTGACCTTGAGCTGCGTTGAGCAAAGGCGTCCACGGCGGGAGGATTAAGGACACGATGACAGGAAATGTCGGGGCTGAAGAAGACACGCTGAAGGTCAACAGGGGGCGACGTTACACAAACTTCCACCATAGGACCCGCTGACCTGTGACCCCCGGGCTTAATAGCCTGCACGCTCGTCTTCGTGTTTGTGTTTTATTAGCCATGACGAGGATCAAAGCCACCATTCATTCATGGATGTTTGGGAGCCCCGCTGACGTTTACCCACTTGTTTGATTCCTCCTTTTCCTCCTTTGTGTTTTTCAGGCGTCTGATTGGTTAAAATAGTAGTTGTTTATAGCGCCACCTGCTTTGTTATGCACATTGTTGATGATTTGTTGAGGGCCTCGGTGTTTGCTTGTACGTGTTTCGTGTCTTTTATTACCTCAGCAGCTCAAAATCAATAGGCCGCTCAACGCCTTTCGCCATCAAATGCAATCTGCCGCCGTGCGACGACTCGTCCGACCGTCGTTCCTCAAACCCTCGCCTCCTTCGGGAGTCTCTCGGTCGCTCTATTGATTTTTTCGGGTCTTCTCATCAGAGCACGGCGCTTTCAAAATCAAATCCACGTCCACTGGGCGGCACACGCACGGGCGCTTGTCGTGAAGATGGATGCATGACGCAGCACGTGAACGCACCGCTCATCTTTGATGGATGTCGCCAGATGTGAACGCACCAATCAGAGACGTCTCATCATTGTCTCCGCCTGGTGGACGCGTGCGCCCCCTTCAGGGTCACCTTTGGATCTTTCATCATGAAGACGAAGCAGCGGCACGCCACATATACGGTCGTAACGCAGTCATTACTATCTCTGCCATTTTGGTAAATAATTCCATTTCTTTCAACAGGTACCATTCTGTACAGTGAAACCTTGGTTAGCGTCATGAAGGTCGGACTCTAACCAAAATACAATGGAAAACCAATTCATTCCTTCCAGAAAGACACCAGGGGAACATGCATGCAGAATACCAGGATGAATGTCAGGGACACACCAAGGTCACAGTCACCTTCATGGAAGTTGTGCTTGCTTATGTGAGTGTTCCCACCTTCCTGTTTTGCCATGACTATCCTGTTTCTCGCCCCAACAACCCAAAATAGAGCCACAGAACGTTCAAGTGCCGGCATCTCGATGAAGAAGGTGAGAAACTGAATTGAAGAAGGAAGTCCTGGCCAAACAGAAACCCTAAATCCTTCTTTGTCCGATTCCTTCATCATTTCCATGGAGCATCACCACTAATGACGCCATTTTGGACCACAGCAAGCTAGCTTCTTTGCTAGAAGCTAAGGACCGGGAAACGTACGTAAACACACGCAACATTTTGGTGAACATTTCTGACATGGAAAACATGCTAACCAGGGCGGATGCTAACTGAGGTTCCGGTGTATGACTGATGATCTTTTTAAAGTAACACCGCCCCCGGCCGCCCGAGGCCCCCCGATCCAGTGGTCTCAAGTCTCAGGAAGCGTTCAAGGATCAGCAGGTGTCCACGCATCAACGCTGAGCTAATGAGCTTCCTGTGTGTGTGTGTGTGTGTGTGTGTGTGTGATGGGCATGCAGGTGCTCTGATGAAACACATGACTAACACCTGGGAGACAATATGAAGGGGAAACTCAGCCAAAAGTCATCCAATCTTTCATCACCCGTTCTCAGGTTGGTACGGTCTCACCTCACAGATGTTATTTTTTTATGGGTGATGATACTCATCTTTAAAGATGCCGTTTGTTCAGGCGGTCCTTGAACGCACCATAGTTGTTTGCTTGACCCCTTGATTCCGATGCCATGCCTCCAATTACCGTTGATGAGTGTTGAGTAGCCGTAGGTTCGATATCGGCCATGTGTGAGGCGTATTCAGGGATTACACCTGGACTGTGTGGCGAGCCAACAACGGCAATTGAAGAGAGACGGGGAGGATTCCCAAACTGACTCTAATCTAATAATTAAATCATGGACTTTTATTGCAAGTCGAATCAGAGAAGAGCGAGCAGGAAGCTGTCGAGGGGGCAGTTTGGGGGGCGAGTCTGGAAGGGTTAGCCGTCGGGTGGCGGTGGACATGGAGACAGAGGCGATGAGCTTGTTGTTTATTAAAGGGTAGTGTAACATTTGGAAATACACTTGACGTTATTATTTATTATATGCGCTCCCTTCTGCTTCCTGTGAAGACTAAAGTGATTCCAAAATAAAAGTTGATTTTAAAAAAGTCCAAGAAAAAAGTGTTAAGATTAAGACTTAGAGGCTAACATATATGTGCATATATATATACATATATATGTATATATATGTATATAGTGTACTTCTATATATATATACTGTATATCTTGTTGAAAAATGCCGGAGGTTAAATGCTTCCTAAATAGAGAGTCTCTGACGGTGGTGTTCGATGCCAGCGTTTTATTGCAGTCCAAGTACACTGATGGTGTTCACTTTTTGCTTGAGCCCGAAGGAGGCGGGCTCAGACCTCCGACTCCAGGCTGGAGACCCTCCCCCAGGGCTTTGGCACAAACGGACTGTTCACTCTGCGCGCCACCAGAACCTGCCTGCGCTCCCTGCCGGCCGCCCCGGGCTCGTCCCCATCCGCCCCAAACATGCTGTTCTGGTAGGCCACGGGCCTGTCGCTCACACGAGGCAACATGGCGGCGTGCTCCGGGCAGCGGCTGGTGCACGGGAACAAGTGGCACACATCTTTGGGGCCGTCGTAGAAGTGCGGTGCCGCCCGGGCCAGCGGGCCCACGTAGACCGGCAAGTCCGTGTAGGAGTTCAGGTAGCTGGAGTAGTGTCTGTGCACCACCGTGGACGAGGAGCGCCGCAAGGCGGCGGCGTTCTGCAACATGGCCTCCCTGTACGAGGGCAGCCGCGTGGAGTCCGAGTACTTGAGTTTTTGCTTGTAGGGGTACGAGCCCATGTGAGCCGGGTCCAAGTAGGCGGGCTCGGCCGCCAGGGGGTAGCAGGACAGGTTGTGGCCCAGGCTGCCGTAGAACTTGTGGGGCTTGGCGTTGGGCACCACCACGCGTGGGAACAGGTCGGGCATGTCGGCGCGGGGCGACGTGGACGGCTTGGTCTCGTCCACTTGCCGGATGCGGTCGTTGCCCCAGGTGGCTTTCAGGAAGGAGGCGCGGCGGTTCAGCTTGTCCTTCCCCAGCAGCGGCACGTCGTCCATCTCGGGCTCCAAGTAGGACTTCATGCACGAGTTGCAGCTGGTGGCGGCGGCGGGGTAGTGTCCGGCGGCGGTCGCCACGGTGACGGCATCCGGGGCGTGGTTGTTCAGAAGCTGATTGGCCCTCAGCTCTGCCAAGCAGGATCGAGGTTCGTCGTAGTCGGCTCGCGCTCTCGGGTCGGCGGCGTCAAACATGTAGGTGTGGCTCCGCCTTTTCCGGCTCACGCAGTCAGGGGGGTAGCTCAGCTTCCGCCTCAGGGGGGCTTTGTGCTCCACGTAGACGTTGGGGACCTGGATCTCTCGGTAGGCGACGAAGGGCGACGCCGGGTGGCGGACCGGGTTCTCCACATACAGCCTGCTGCCGTGGTGGGGGGTGGCGGTGGGCGTGGTCGCGTCGGTCATGGCGAGGTGAGGGGTGCTGAGGCTGGAGATGGGCAGCGTCCTCTCCAGGACGTGCTGGTGGTTGCGGGCGGGCAGCGTGTAGCGGAGCGGCGTGGGCCGGGTCACCACGCGGGGCTTGTCCAGCAGGGGCTGCGTGACGCCGTCACCGTAGTGCACGGGGAAGGTGGGGGTGCGGCTCCTCTGGGGGTACGGCGAGTGGTTGTCGGTGATGCTGGAGATGTAGGGCAGGCGGCAGTGGGCCACGTCGGCCCCCGCCGCCGCCACGCAGGGCGGGAGGCCGCCCCGCATGTTGTCGGCTCCTCGTCTGCTCCAGGTCTCCAGGGTCTTGGTGGCGCTGTCCAGAGAGTTCTCCACCCGGGCGGAGGACACCATGTCCTTGGCCGTCTTCAGCATCTTCAGCATGTTGGCCTGGGAGTAGTTGGTGGTCACGTCGGGACTTTGGATGCTGCCGTTGCGATCGGCCTGCTCCACGCCGTTGAAGCAGCTGTAGATGCCCTGGACACACACGCACACATCCTGTCACGTGACATGAACATGGACTCCGCCCCGCTTGATTTTTCATGTTCATGTGCACGCCGCACGTGCACGCTTGTGTCGGCGAACTCACCCTGCTGATGGCCAGGAGGAAGTCCAGGCGCTCCGACTTGCGCACCGAGTGTCTGAGCTTCCAGTAGAGGAGGTGCTCCCAGGCGAAGACCAGCAGGCTGAGGCCCATGGCCACCAGCAGCATGTAGAAGACACCCGCCATGTTGTCGATGTCCAGCTTGCTGCTCATCACCTCCTTCTTCTCGTTGCGGCAGATGCCCGTCAGCCACACCGTCTGCAGCTTCTGGGTGTCGCCTGGGCACGAGATGGACGCCAACCAGATGGTGAACACAGGGTTGATGTTCTCTTCATTCTCTAGACTGGGACCTACCGTCCGCCAGGAACTGGAGCAGAGCCAGGTCAATGGGTCGTTTCCAGCGCGACTCCTTCTGCAGGGCGATGCCGTAGCCGGTGGTGGCGAACACCTTCCCGCTGCCGATGGTCACCAGCTTGCAGCCCTCGTCTTTGCCCGCCATGTAATTCAGCACGGCGGCGTCGTAGATGAAGGCGTCCAGTTTGCTGCAAGCGCAACCGAGTCAGCCCCGAGCGACACTCGCGCTTCTGCCGCGGCCGCTGGAGGACACCTACCCGGTTTTGAGGCTGTTGAGGGCGTCCTCCACCCCCTTCTGGTTGTACTTGACCATGTGGGAGTGCATCTCCGGGTAGTTGCTGCGGATGTTGCGCTCCGTGCTGCCGTTGGGAACTGTCCCGAAGCGGAACGGAGGGTACTGCTCTTGTGGCTTTTGGAACTGGGAAGACATAAGAAGAATGACGATGATGACTCTCTCATATATACAGGGTAGGATGTCCTATATTATACAGGGTGTCCTATGTTATACAGGGTGTCCTATATTAACCTGATATACAGGATGTCCTATATTATACAGGGTGTCCTATGTTATACAGGGTGTCCTATATTAACCTGATATACAGGATGTCCTATATTATACAGGGTGTCCTATGTTATACAGGGTGTCCTATATTAACCTGATATACAGGATGTCCTATATTATACAGGGTGTCCTATATTATACAGGGTGTCCTATATTATACAGGGTGTCCTATATTATACAGGGTGTCCTATATTATACAGGGTGTCCTATATTAACCTGATATACAGGGTGTCCTATATTATACAGGGTGTCCTATGTTATACAGGGTGTCCTATGTTATACAGGGTGTCCTATATTAACCTGATATACAGGATGTCCTATATTATACAGGGTGTCCTATGTTATACAGGGTGTCCTATATTATACAGGGTGTCCTATATTAACCCGATATGCAGGGCGTCCTATATTATACGACAGGGTGTCCTATATTAACCTGATATACAGGGTGTCCTATATTATACAGGGTGTCCTATATTATACAGGGTGTCCTATATTATACAGGGTGTCCTATATTATACAGGGTGTCCTATATTAGCCTGATATACAGGGTGTCCTATATTATACAGGGTGTCCTATATTAACCTGATATACAGGGTGTCCTATATTAACCTGATATACAGGGTGTCCTATATTAACCTGATGTACAGGGTGTCCTATATTAACCTGATATACAGGGTGTCCTATATTATACAGGGTGTCCTATATTAACCTGATATACAGGGTGTCCTATATTAACCTGATATACAGGGTGTCCTATATTATACAGGGTGTCCTATATTAACCTGATATACAGGGTGTCCTATATTAACCTGATATACAGGGTGTCCTATATTATACAGGGTGTCCTGTATTAACCTGATATACAGGGTGTCTTATATTATACAGGGTGTCCTATATTATACAGGGTGTCCTATATTAATCTGATATACAGGGTGTCCTATATTAACCTGATATACAGGGTGTCCTATATTATACAGGGTGTCCTGTATTAACCTGATATACAGGGTGTCTTATATTATACAGGGTGTCCTATATTATACAGGGTGTCCTATATTAACCTGATATACAGGGTGTCTTATATTATACAGGGTGTCCTATATTATACAGGGTGTCCTATATTAACCTGATATACAGGGTGTCCTATATTAACCTGATATACAGGGTGTCCTATATTAACATGATATACAGGGTGTCTTATATTATACAGGGTGTCCTATATTAACCTAATATACAGTTAATTGTCCCCATGTTGGAGGTAATTGTCGTGCGCGAGCAACGCTGCTGGTCTTCGTCACTCTCCTGTGATACAAGGTCACTTTGTGGCGGCTTCATCTTGTCCCTCATTTGCATACGTGTCACCTGTAGGGCGGGGCTGGGAGGGAGGGGAGGAGCACAGCTGGACAAACAGCCGCTCAGCCCTCCCCCGCCAGAATGCAACCATCTGTGCACCGGCTGACCCCCTCCCACCCCCGCATGCTAAGGTATAGCAACTTTATGCGAATGCTAATGAGCGACGGGCGACTTTTCCTCAAATGCCTTTTTAATCCTTCAAGTCGCCCGCGAGCAAGGAGTCCACAAATCATGGCCGTGCTGTGGCTTTAACACGGATGGAGGAGTCAATACGCCCATAAAAGACGTCCTCGGGCCAATATGCATGAGCTCATGCCAAAAATGATAATCAGCGTCTGGCCAGGAATCATCCCAACAGTCCTGGGACTCCATTTCATTTCCGCACATTGACAGTGAAAAGTCAGGAGCGTGACATCACCACCCCCGCCCCCACCTCCACCCCCACGTGGAGGACCTGCATGCTCCCAGCGTGCCGGGTACCTTCTTGTCGCTCAGGCCGGATACGGTGTCGATGTACTGCTCCTGGATCATGAAGGCTGCCAGGTTGGCCGTGTAGGATGCCAGGAAGATGACGGCGAAGAAGGCCCAGACCAGGACCATGATCTTGCTGGTGGTTCCTTTGGGGTTCTCGATGGGCACCGAGTTGTTGAAGACGATTCCCCACAGCAGCCACACCGACTTCCCGATAGTGAAGGTGGGACCGCCGGGATCTGTGGAGGAGATGGTGGGGAGATGATGACCTTGGATGACCTTGGATCTGAAGCATTGTTGCATTGTTTTCTTTCAGCATCAGCTAGCAACACTGTTACATTAAATTATGTTATTATATTATTACATTAAGTATATATTCACTTAATTGAAATGTAATGTAAATAGACATATTTGCCTAGTTTCCTGTGTCCTTTAATGTGTTTTAACCACCCTTATATTCATCTACGATAATGTTTAATCTCCAAGGTGAGACGGATTGAACTTTTGCACCGGAAAGACAAGGGAGAAAAGGAAGAGGATGTGGTCACCTTTCGCCGTCACCAGGCTGCGGTTGTAGCCGACAGGACTGCAGTATTCAAAGACAAACACAGTGATGGCCACCACGGTGAGACACATGACGAACATCATCACCCAGACCGCCGGACTGTAGGGCTCTGCAAGCACAAACAGGACAAAGCCCACCCACAGGTGTAGATCAGGTATTGGTGACAAACCCCACTTCCTTACTGACTCAGTTTTATATGAGTCACTGACTGAGTTCTCCGTGTTTGATTCAGCCAGCAGTACCCGTGAGTCACGGTCAGGAACGACTCCCCGAGATCGGAACGACTCGTTCATGACTCGCACATATCGATTCGACACAGGTATGTATTGTGTCTCATCAGGTTTGTTTGCTTTTGCGGAAAATGAGCTGCTAAATGTAAAGTTACCTTAGCCGAGACATTTGACAGCGTTTTGTTGTTTAATGCGGTAAAGACGACGTTACCTTTTTACAGTTTAAGTCGAATTATGTGCGTAACAAAGCAAGGTTTGTGTACCTGTTACTAACTGTTAGCTTGGAAGCTAAGTAGAAGACGACAACATGGAGTAAGAAGATTTATGGATGTTTTGCCAACGTATGGGTGAGTATGCATCATAAAGCTTATTCTATTATGTGAACATTTACACATCAGTTTACTTTCTATGCTGCTGCAGTTGAAGAGTTCCGGTGGCAAACAAGGCTGATGCCTTAACGACGTGTCTTCTTGGGACTCCTCATTGCTCCTCACTGAACGCTACCTCCACGCAGGAGCACCAAAAACGCCAGGTAAGATTGGCCCTTTTCGTTTCATGAAACTTGACATAATATGTGCTACCTGTTTGCCATATTTAGTTCAAAGCGATAGAAAGTAGCAGTTGTGTCATAGCAGAATGAACTGAACGAGTACATACACAAATGTGATAAAAGCGACACCTTCTGACCTAAAAAGAGGTTCCCCCCAAAAATCAATATTCCAAGCTCACCTAAAAAGGCAGACGGCGAGACAGTCCCGTTACTCCTAGCCACCATCACGCTGATGCCCGTCTCCACAAACGGCACGGAGAAGTCGATAATCTCTGAGCGTTCTTCATTGATGGTCAGCGAGCCGATGGCCATGTCGGCACGCTTGTAGAAAACCTGTGGCAGCGCAGAGCGTCATGACAGACGGAGACTGACAAAGTGTGTGATGAAGTAATCTTGAATGAAATCTTATGGCAGGATGTTCAACGACTCGAATTGCATGCTAAAAACATTTCTTTATTTATTTCAAAGTTTAACAATCTTGTAGTAAATGTGTGGACACGTGACTTATATAGAGGTGCCGCCTGTGTGCGTTCGCGCCGTCAATGGTTTAAAACATTTGTCATTAATTCCATTTTGTCCATAGTTAACTCATAATTAACAGCATCGTCAATAAGTAGGCATGTACATCTCTGTGGGTACCGATTGAATATCCAACTACCATAACGACATGAAAGGGTATAGGGATATCCATATTGCAAATGTGGCCATGGCTGAGATAAAATGAAAAAAAGGTTCTCATTCTGTGTGGAAGTGGTACTTTTTTTAGCTTCTTTGTTTTCCTATGTGCTCAGTTTACAGTTGCTATGTTAGCATTAGCTTTCTGTAATGTCCCTGCAGTGATCCCATGACCCACAATTTGATGTAAACAAAGAATAACAGAATGTAAAAGTGACTATAGGGGTGCTATTTTCTGTCCACGGGGCTCTAATGTTAAAGAGAAAGTCATAAACTGGTTTTCTATGCCCTTATGATAAATATTGTGTTTAATATTGAATCCTACTTTACGGGAATTCACTTATCACGGTTGGGTCTGGAGCCAGTTGAACATGATAAAGGAGGGATTAGCGTGTTTTAAGTCATGTATCCCCCTACGATATCCGTGTTGATATCCTGTCCATCCCGCTGAGCACAACGCTGCCTTTTAGCCTCTCCATTGTAAAGCTCCATTAATCCGTAATCCATGACGAGGTTTTCCAGGCTACAGTAGAAGGTTGCTTTGTCTCCGTCGCATAAAGCTGGACAAATCTTACGCACAGGAAGTGGAACTAATCGCCAAAGGAGGTCACTCAGGTCTAAATCCCACCGTGAGGGAAAAAAAAGTCTGCTTTTGGGGAATTGCAGCCTTACCTCTCCGATCATCCCGTTCCAAATTCCGCGGACCAGCTTGCCGTGTTTGCCATTGGTGACCAGGTAGAGGTCGTAGGAGAACTTGATGTTGCGGGACAGCTTCTTGAGGATATCGATGCAGAAACCTTTGCAGCACAGCTTGGTGTAGGGTTCCGTGTGGCCCACGATGCTGGAGCACAGAGGGGGTTAACAGGGGTGTCATTGGGGGGCAAATGGGAGATCCATTTGCAATCACTTCCTCCTAACACGAGGAACCGGTGCTAGTTTATAGCCACGTATACGTGGGCCCAAATATTCCGCTTGCATTCTGTTTATTTGCTCAAACGGAATGAATTGAACCTTTGTATACACCTTATACACCTCACCACCAATCCGAATGAACATATAATCGGTTTCACCGGAATATTTCCTTCCCAAAACCCGTTGAGGTATCATGTATCCACTTAAATGGAAAGTTGTCACGGTGCCTTCTTCTTCTTCTGTTGTTTATTGGCGGTTGGCAAACAGTGATTCTATAATCAATTGATAAGTCCAGTTTTTACCAAAATATTACCAAGATTGAATTTGATCTTCGACCGTTGAAATTTATCCCGGGTGCGTTCTTCCAGCACATGCTCAGATATGACGTTTCGGGCATCTAGAGACGTTCGTCAGCAGTGGACCGCTGCGGAAAGGTTGTTTTTGATCCAAACTTTTGAAAGAACTGACCATAAATTCAAGACCGGGTGGACGAAAAACTGGCAATATGGAGTTATTCCGGTATCACCTGATATCCTGATATTTACCTTTTACTGCACATGCCCCATTGACTATTCTTATTGACTATAGCGGCGCATGTAGACCAGAGACCGGAATATTCCTTTCCATATGTACCATTGTTTTCGGAAAAGTCATTCAGAAAGATTCAATTCGGAAAGACGTAAAACCTGTCATATAAACTTGCTAATGACGAATGGAGGGAAGCGGCGTTCTTAATTACTGCAGAGGTACGTTAGCGTTACTGTTAGTGCCGTGTTGCTTTTGTACTTCTTATACTTTCCAGCTGTCAAACCCACCTAACGGGAACGTAAAGACGCCTTCAAGACGGCCGAGGGCTCACTGAGTATTTTTAAGACCGACGTGAGGACTGAAGTGACCATGTGACCCGGTACTGTTAAACATTTGTACTTTGCCTGGAAGGCAGCAGATTGGATCGTACGTACTTGGCTGGCTTGTCTCATTCCAAAGGCAAGATTCCGTATTGTTTGCATGTGCGACGTGTCCTCGGATCCAGCTCTTCAAACATGGATGCTTGGCCGACCGCCCAAAACCGCAGGCGCCAGCTTAGCGCCAGTCCTTGAACGGCGTGTCAGCTGTCCCCGCTTTGAAATGCAAACATGTAGAATGCTCCACTGACTTGTCTGACACCATGCCTGACACCATGCCTGACATGTGGGCTTCCCAAACCAGGGATCCCGATCTTCTCCTGCTTGTGGATTGCAGCTGCCGTTAAAGGATAACGACCCCACCCCCCACTAATCAAGCCGTCTTTGGGTGTTTACGATGGATGTTCTTAATTGTACAGTGTGATAAGTAGCTCACCCTGCCAGCATTTATTTCCCTGCTCGGGTCACAAGTTCATCCCGGGATGCTGGGCTCTCCGGCCAAGCTGCCTAATGAGTCTCTCACCTCCTGAGCGATATGACGGCACGCTCGCGCTAATGGCACAGGAGGAGCCTCTTCATCTCGCACCTAACGGCACTATCACGTAAATCAATTAAGATGGACATGTTAACGACGCCGGGGCGCTAACGGGATTCCACACGAGCAACGCTCTCATTTGGATTCTTTAATTAGAGGATACTAAATCTCAAACGGCTCGTCATCACAATCCTGTGCTGGTTTGAGGATGTTTATGCCCGCTTTCTTCATTCGGTTTACTTCCTGTAACCCTTAAGACTCTTTATTCCCCGTGGTGTGCTTTCTTTGAGACGAAGCATTGCTAGCTTAGCGATACGGCGCGTTCGCCCCAACACTCGGCCACTGGAGATCTCCAGCGCCGGTCCCAAGCCCGGATAGATGAGAGTCACGCCTCGGGAAGTGCATCCGGCGTAACAGCTGAGCCATACTAATCACGCAAGTTAGAAAACATGAAAAAAAGAAGCCAAAAGTTTGACTTTGAGTGGATGTAGTGCAGCCTTTATGGGTACTGGCTGGCTCCGATCTGGATTCCCCCCCCCTTAATTGGATCGCTGGATCACGACTTCAAGGTCTTTGGCTTGTTTGTTAATCGGAATTGCTGAAAACCATGAGCTCCAACGTATGCCAGGTTCTCCGAGCAGGCGGTTCCACCGCATATAAGCTTTTGCGCAACCGGGCGGTAAAGTTGACACTAGCACTGCTCTCCTTTTTCCCCCGGTTCAACCCCCAGCTTCCCCAATCGGAGCCCGCACTGGACGCCTATCTGGCGCCCCCATCCCAGCCAATCTTAATGTGCTCATTGCTGATTGCTGTTTTCAAGATTTCTTTGCTTCTTTGGTCGGGTCACTTACGCCTCCGTCTTGTTGGACTGGCGTCGGCATGGCACCGTGTTGCTGACGCAGGTGCCGGTCAACGGGTCCACGGCCTCCACAATGACAAAAGGCCGCTCCTCCAGCGTGGCGACCGTCAGGTGCCTGTAATCGGACACGGGCTCCAGGTAGGAGCCGTAGCGGGGCCACACGGGGTATCTCATCTGCAGGATGCTCTTCTCGTAGGTGCCCACCTGAAGCAAAGACGTGAAGATGTGAGGAAGATGCCGTGTTCGCAGGAGGCCACACAAACACTCGAGGACGCCATAAATCGCTTTAACGCAGCCTTAAAAGCACAAACAAAGCGGGGGCGTGTGAGAAATGGGCCCTTTTCGCCGGGAGTGCATGAGATGAAATCGTGGAGGATGCCACCGCGTAACGCTGTTTATCACAATCTCTCATCTTAATGCGGCCGTCCCCAATTTTCTTGCTCTATATGCCGTTATCGCTCATCCTTGCGGTTTGTGCGTCAGGACCCGGTGCAATTTGTGGACACTTTAGAGGAAATTGATTTTTGGGTCAGCGTGGATAGAGATGGCGCAATTATACGCGCCGCGCCACGCAGGCAAATTGCTACATTACCACTTGGCTAATTCTAATTGCCGGCTGGGGCCAAACGAGCCCAATGCATAATTGAACATTTCAGGCTCACTTGAGGAGTCGTGACCCGCGCGAGGTGGCGAGCGTCCCGACGCCGTCACGTCACCGGCTGTTTAGCGCTAAATAAGACGTCAGCGTGATGAATGTTGCTGTCTTGGCTGTAATTCAGCCAACCAATGACATTTCCCCCCCACCCCCCCAAATAGATTTCTAAGCATTGTGCAGCCACGGCGAGGGAACACGCCGTGGCTGGAAGTCTCGCTCTCTCAATGACGCGAGGGAAAGGGCGAGCAAACACGCAATTCTCTGTGGATGTTTGCCGCCAGTCACGGTGATGGGCTCCGCTGTTTACCTAGCGCTCCACCCGCGCTCCACCCGCGGGCTCGCTGTCCCGTCCATCTCCATTTCACATTCCTTCACAAGACAAGGATGTGGGAAAATATCATTTCCCTGCGGTTTCTTACACACACATCTCCGTTTGACACTCGCGCTCCCGTCTTTTATGAGCTCAACCGAAAGATTTCTATTTACACAAAAGACCATTTCTTTCAGATATTCTTCACGTGCGTCTAAATCTTCTTTCCAATTGAGGTGACATGTTGGATGGATGTACGGTATCATGGCTTTCATAAATGATCTTTGTTTGCTGGTCAAAACATACGGAATTACACGTGATGTGTAGTATTCTGGTCACTAGGTGGCAGTAATGACATAACTTCACCTTAACACTGCATGGAGTCAGCCATAGCGTCCCACATCTTGTCCTCCCATCACGGGTGTTTTTGGCTTATGTTTAGAAGAAAGAAATTTGAGGCTAACTGGTTAGCTTGCTAGCTTTTTATATTGCTAACTAGTGTCTGTAGTAGCGGGCCGCATGGTGGAGGAGTGGTTAGCGTGCAGACCTCACAGCTAGGAGACATGAGACATGCGTGGCTTTTCTCCGGGTACCTCGGTTTCCTCCCACATTCCAAAAACATGCTAGGTGACTCAAATTGTCCATAGGTATGAATTCCGTGATCTAAGGTTCATTAACAGAAGCTGGAGTGTCAAACGCAGGGAATGGGTCTGGACCAGATGGGGATGTAGAACACTGTCCGCCCCGGAACACAATCATTATGGAAAGCCAATAAGAAGTGAAGAAAAGGGAGATGAAAAGGCGCAATGAAGAGAAAGGAAACCCCGCAGGCGAGAAAGATAAGCCGAGTGGAGCTGGAGAAAGTTGTGTTGTGGATGTGCGTGAAATGGATCTTCATGTAGAGTTGATTGTGGTGGAAAGCCGACGCCACTGGAGCTTCAGCTTGGGTTCTCAAGTTGATTTAAAAACCTTGCTAATGTTTCTTTAACGGCGCCGTAAAAAGTGGAGCGTGCTGCCGTCAGGCGGCATCGAGCGCAGTAAAACCACTTTTCAACCCGAGGTAATTAATGCCGCATTAAGACACAAATGCTGACTGTTGTGTTAAGGAGGGGGGGGGGGCGGGGTTTATGTGGAACAAGTAGCCTTGTTTGCGTCTTTGTAGCAATGCAAGTTTCCCACAGGACTGTAATCTATCTGTGGCAGGGCTGGGAGTTGTCATCTAATTTACATCATTTACCAAGACGCAAAAGTGAAGGGAAATTTTCAAAAATGCTGAGTCATTATCGATTTTTTAAAAATATTTTTTCATATTTAATATTTTTACAGTTACATAAAAAGAGGAAGCATTTGTTTCGCTGATTGTAAAGAGAGCCTACATGTCTGTGTGCGTCTAATATGTCGCTATTGACGACCATAATTGTGGTATAAGACATGTTAAGATGTTACAATGCCACCTACTGTATGGAGTTGGAATGACAAGCATTCCCATTATAATGTGTTGGTGAGCAAGGTCAAACCTAAAAGGGCAAACCTAAGAACAAAAACAAAGTAGTGCCAACTGTGTCTGTGGAGGGTAAAATGTATACTTGGTGGGCATATTTCCACCAATTAGACATTTTTAGTTGGTATTATTATGAGGATTTTATGGCTTATGACCTACGTATATATACTGATTTATATGCAACCTTCCGTTTCCTTCCCCGTTTCTACTCTTCCTCTTCCCTAATAGCGTGGAACCTTGGTGTCATATTGGAAATGAATGGCACACTGCAAGTGAAGCGAGTAGCGGCCTTATTCATCAATATAACATAATTAGCATTGAGCAACCTCCAGCTTGGTTTGCTGTGTCTGTGACGTCAACGCTGGCGTGCATGTGGCCTCGTCTCCTGCAGTTAGTTTGCTTCATGCCGCTGACGCTACACAAACAAAGTCAGTGTGTGTGTGTGTGAGTGAGTGAGTGAGTGATGGATGGAGTTGATGAGAGAAGTGCACGCCTGTGAGATGATCCTTCATGAAGTGCTTCAGTGGTGTGAGTGCAGCCTCTAACTAGCCTTAATAACAAGACTGCTGATGGATGAAATCACCGCCGCTGCTGAAAACGTCACGTCCACCAGGGTTGGGCGGTGTAAGTTCTTCCAATGAGAAGACTACGACTTGGACCGTGGAAGTGGTTTGGTGTGGATAGAGCGGGTGTCGTACGAGCGACTCGCTGCATAACCAGCGACTGTTAAAGTGGTCCTGTCTCCAAACAAGGAGTTAGTCCAGGAACAGGACTTGGATGAGAAGTATGTAACTACTGATCCAGGATCTAATGCTGGTAAAGCAGCTGCCCAGAACTGGGACAGACTGGTCCGCTTTGGACCCCGTCTCCCCAGTGCCATAGGCAAAGTTACCTTAAATAATTTTCATTAAGATTAGTATCTTTTCTACGAGTCAATGATATCGTCATATAGCGATACGTGCTAAAGTGCATATGGTTTTGTTGTGCACATGCATTGATGTTCACCTTGTCCCACTGCTTTTCTCTGTCCAGCGTGATGATGTTCATGGAAGGGTTGACCAGGTAACCGTTGGTGTTGAAGGAGAAGTCGTTGTGCTCCCACGTCACATTCAGCATGTGCCTGCCAAAACACCCCAACACCGCAAACGTCAGTCACACAACAGAATTGAACGCTTCAGCAGCTTCGCCATTAGCATGCGCTCCCATTCATCCCTCAGGTAGGGAAAAGTGCCGAGGTGTTCTGCTTGGAAATTAGAGATTGCAAGTTTAGACCCGTAAGTGCCTCGGAGCGTCCAAGGGGGAATTGTTGGGTTTGGTTTGGCTTTGGGGTAGAATGCGTAATCACACCCGTAGACCGGTCCAAGGATCCTCCAGGAACTAACTCAACCCTGACTCGCGGCTGATGTAAATATCGCCACCGTGGGTCAGAGCTTAGCTTCGCTATTTCAGATGGATCGCCATCACAAAACACTTGGAATCAGTCAAACTCTAATCGTGAAAGAAGGTTTAACCGGTGCCTTCAAGGTCAGGGGCGTGATCAGGTACTAGATCAGTGGTCCCCACGGAAGATTAAAAACTTTAATGTGGGCCTGAGGAGGACTGTCACTCATTCACAAGATGAGACCATGCACACTCTGTGTGTATGCTAGCGGCCCAGCCTCCCCCCCCACCAAAATCATTCCGTTTATTTTCATCTGTTGTGTGATTTATTATGGGCTCAGGCCAAGGTCGTTTTAACCTTAATCCCAAACGGCACTCATTAGCATCATTAGCATGGAAGCGCCTGGCGTCTTTTAAGAAGCTTTTTCTTTCTTCTTTGACCTGAGCAGCGATCTCTCAAACTGCCGCCCGTGGTCACATGAGCCCGACTTTCACTCCCGTGTCACACAGAATAAAATATTTTGGAATGAAATAATCCCCTTTATTTCCAAAAAATGCTTTAACGTCGATGTCTTTTTTTAGGAATACAAATCTTAGCTTCAGAGAGCCCCCCCCCCTGATGTTTTGAGACCCCTGCTGAATTATGAGATGAATTGTCAAACTATTCTTAGTGCCAAAGTCACAGTGCATGTCGCATCATCTTCCACGGATGGCGATAAAACATCGTTTCCTCTACTTTGTTGTGTTTCTAAAAATGCTAACGTTAGGCAGCGCGGCGGCCGGCTGTGCTAAAAACAGTTGCGTGGCGTCCTTTGATGGCTCCCGTTTTCGTCACTTCCATCATCTGTTAAATCAGACCTGTGGCGCCGCTCGCTCACCTCCGCCATCAGTCCCGCGGAGGTGATGAAAGCGCACCGGTAGGAGCGGCGCCGTGAGAAAAGCCCCTTCAGTCGGTTAATCTGTGATAATCCAATTGCCAGGTTAACTGATTCATTATCCGCACAGGAATCAAGCGAGGAGCATTCCGAGTACCTGGGGGGGGCTGTTCGTGTTTGATGTGCAAGGATGTCGAGACCAAAGCCGACAGGGAAAGGCTTTGTTCGGTCTGCTTGACCTTCACCAGGCTGACGAAGAGACGCCGCTGCTCAAATCACGCCTGCTGGGGTTTTGAGTGTCCAAAGAGAGGTGTGGGTGTGGAATCAAAGCCTGAGATAATGTTCACCGTTTCCGCTTTTTTCATCAGCACTTTGGTCGGACAAAAAGGGAAAATTGTCTCCCCTACGGCTCAGTGACTGTGAAAGATGGACACGTAGATACTGATGATACCAGACAAGTCCAGCGCCAGCAGCACGACCGCGGTTACTAATAAGTACCTGCTGATGGAATACCGGCATTGGGTACAATATTTGCCTCCATGCAAGGCACCTGTCTGTCATCACAGAGTCGCCAAAGTATAAAGGAGCGATGGGATCGACGGCAGCAAGCGAGGACACGGTTTAGGAGACCGACAGCGGTCGTCAATCTGCGGCACCACGCCAAGCACATGAGAAGTCCCAGATAAATAAATGAATGTTGCGTTTTATGGACGCCTGCTATGCTTTCACTTCAGTCCACTGTCCCACAAGTCTATTTGACTCGGTAAGACATTGCTGATTGGCTAAATGACACCACAAACGTCTCAGGACATTGAATGCATCATAGCTGGACTCTTCACTTCCGAGCAGGCTTCACCGGTTCATGCTTAGACTAGATTGGCCAGGTCTAGTCTTACGTCTTAGAAGACAACCCCAACAGTCCCGTTGGGATTGATTCAATGACCTGAGACTAGCAAGACCTGTATGAAGGACAATATCCACAGACAACACCACAAAGATGTTTTATCTGCCGCAATGTATTGCTAGCACGTCTAGGCAAATATTATTCAATGTTTTCCTAGCTAAGCCAATCAATTGACTCAGATCCTCCTTGACCCCGATCCCTGTCCCCGTCTGTGTCCCATGAACCAAGTGGCTGCGTATCACGCCGCTCAGGCTCACACAATCCAAACATGAATGTGAAGGGGGTCTCTTCCTGGGCGCGGTCTCGCTCAGGTCCACGAATGACATTGTTTCATTGTTTCACACTCGGATAGGTTGATGACTTTTGATGACTTTTTGTGGAGGCAGTGTGGCGGTAAAAGAGCCAAACTACACTACGGCTTTGGGGAACTTGAACATCCTATAGACTTCCTGCCATTGTCCCAAGGAAACGTGTTCCAGCAAAGTGTTGATCTAAGACTGCGGGCGACTGGGCAGCATGCCACGCTAAACTGCTGCATTCTGAGGATGACATCGGCTGACCTTCCTGTTCTTAAAAGAACGTAGCTGAAGTCTCCAAAGAGCAATGCAGTCAAGTCCTGGCTTTCGGACGTCAATGCTTTTTATACTTTTTTTGATTTTTGTAATACTGTCTTGGTTAAGGGGTAGTACTCCAGACACTGCAGTATTTTATCCGGTTTGTATGTTGATAGCGTCGCTAGTTAAAGCCCTAGCTAACACAGTTACACTGCAAGTCGCCTGTTTTCATTCAAATTCGGCTACAAAATAACCCACCACGGGGCCAAAGAAAGTTGCAAGTACCGGCACTTTGACACTGAAAGTGGAAAAATGGACTGAATTGAAGATTTGCGTTTGTGCTTTGGGACAGTTTGATTATGAAAACCGAGGTACCGCTGTATAGTATATCGACCACGGAGGTACTCTATGTACATTAAGACTAAAAGTCATGCATTGATCTTCTTCATGGTACCTGAACAGCGTGTCGTTGGTAGCGATGGACTTGACCGGGTTGTGGCAGTCGTTGTGGCCCTCCGGCGTGAAGCCCCTCTGCTTTCGAAAGCTCTGCACGCCTTTCACCACAATGGCCACCCCGTCCCGCACCCTCTTCCTCAGGCTCATCCTCCAGCGGTCTGTGATGATGCTGATGAGCCCCACGGGGAAGCTGTCGGGCGGAGGCACGTCCGGGTTGCCCACAGCCAGGCTGGGGATGATCCAGATGTAGCCCGGCCCCACCAGTCCGGCCTCGGTGGCCATGGTGAAGAGGTACTGGGCCTCTTCGTGGGAGCAGTAGACCAAGAGGACCTGGGAGTCTATCTGCTGCAGCAGCCGCCTCGCTCGGATGTCGTTCATGTTGTCGGCGGACATGTCAAAGGTCAACACGTCCTGAAGCTCCCACATGAAGTAGCTGGTGTCGATGAAGACCTTGACGTAATCCACGTAGGTCTCGTAGCCCGGGTAGAGGCTGGTGATGACCACAAAGCTGTTCCAGTTGTACTCCTCCATCACCTTGAACATGCCGTTGATCTGCTGCTCGATGGAGGAGCCCAGCTGGAGGAAGTTGGAGCCCTCACCCTGGAGAAGGAAGGACATGATGAAAAATATATTTAGTTTGGTTACGGCTCTGCAACAAGCCAAATTAACACTCAGCTTTGTGTAATGTTCACTAAGAACCTCTCCATCATCTTGGAAGTGACTCGGCCGTCCAAGTAGCGGAGCGGCTAAGTGCTTCTGTTTTGTTTTGCTCCTCCAGGAGCTGCAGACTCATTCATCACTTTAACCACACGTCTTCCTCTTGCCGGGCCGAAGCCGGGCATCATCCATATTCTCACAAACAGAGATGTTCCATCACGGGGCCTGGCCTGGGTTGGAATCTGGATTGGCTGCAAAGTGACCTCGGGGGAGGACTTTGGGGGCCGTGTTATGTTTTCACCCAAATGATGTGACCGGCTATTATTTAGACTCCAACACACCTCGGGTGGTCTTTTACGTAGTCTGGGATGGATTCATATCAGACCGGCTGGTAGCTCCTCCAAACAAATCTCCCACCAGGTTGTCATTTGTGAAGAAATAAGACCATAACCGCTGGCCTAAATGAAGTCGACAGATCTTATTAATTTTCTACGAAGATCCAGACGTGCGGTGCCCGGGTGACGCGATGAGTTGACGAACTCGACATTGCGTCCGCTAAAATATGCATTGCATATTTTTTAATGTTTTACAAGCATATTTGAGTGTACTGTTTGGATAGAAATACTTTTAAAAGTCCATGAGACAACGGTTCTGTGATGCAGTATTTGCAGTTTTTGGTACAGAACCTTGGGTTTGGTGCTGGTTGGGTTTGTCCCACCTCGTCTCGAACTGACAAAGCCTGTTTCTAAGACAACCTGAGCAGTCTGATGGCAATCGATGGAATGGCCTTGGAGGACAATGACAGTATTCACAGGCATAGTTATGGAAAACAAACATTTTATTCATGGGAGTTTGAATGGCACCGACGCTGTGGCGTGATCCCGAAGCCCGTTTTTCTGCCTTTCTTGTACGACCATCACCTCGTGTTGCAGAATGGTAATGAACGGCGCCATGTTGCAAGGATCTGGACACAATTCTTGGAAGCATGGCCATCACCCTTTGAGTGTGGTTGGGACGCTCTGGATCTAATGGGGGTCACACCAGATACCGACCGGTTCTCTGGCCATTACACCGACCATACACATTCAAATTGCTATTCACTCTAGTTGGACCAGACGGTAAATATCGTATTTCTAGATTGTCTGGATAAATCTAGCTCTTGAACATCCACTTTGTAGAAGCTACTGGTCTTTTCTGGCTGCTAGTACCGCGTGACCCTCTTGACCCCTCCCCTCTCGAGGGGAATAAAAGCACTCCATCCCAAGCGGGGGTTCCTTGGAACACTGTAACAGAGGGGGGTCAAATGCGAGCGGGTATGTGATCTTGTTCCGCCTGGCTCCTCGTTGTCCTTGAGAGGAGTCGGGTTACCTTGTGATGTATGAGCATCTTATGATTTCAGACGTCGCCGCTAAATCCACCAACGTTCTCTACTCTGCTCGGCCCCAGAAAAGATCTTATTTTTCAACCACTGATATATACGTAGCTCCTTAAAGGGAGTAAAAAGAGCAACGTCTTCCAAGTACATGGCAGATTACTCTCTTATGCACTAAAGGTTTCCACTCACTTGAAAGGAGGAATATTATCTTGGCTTTTCATTCATCTTTTCTTAATTAAAACCATTGCGTTTCCACTATGTCTCACAGGCATGCAAAATACAGTCGTCTAAATTCACTTCTGTTATCACTGAACTGGTTGAGTGTAAGGGAGGAGCCACGAGAGGCTGGCTCGCTGTGCGGATCCAAAGAGGACGTAGTCTAGTTTGGTTACTTGTGAAAAACTCCCATTTGACTCTTTGCCTCCAGGCGGTATCACGCCTGGATCCGGCGACGTTTCTCACCGACCTCAATGTTGGATGCTGTATGGTATCATGTACCCAGAAAAAATGATTACGTTTGATTAATGTTCATGTTAAAGGTTAAATAACTGTTAATAGTTATCCTCCCTATCCGTGTGGAAGTGGTAAGTTTTTGGCTATTTAAGTTTAAAGGAAATAACTTGAAGGCTACCGTTTAGGTTGCTAGCTCTCCAGTTTGCGAGTTAGCATGTGTCTCAAGACCCTGCAGTTGCGCAATATGTTGTAAATAAAAAAAAGTATAAATGTGATAGTCGTGGTTTGTCATGTCTACAGGGCTCTAATAATGCTTTGTTCATTTAAATTTTTTATTATTTGCCATTTTATTATTATTATTATATTTATTTATTACTGATTGATTTTCTTTATTCTTGATTTTTTATTTATTTTTCATCTTATTTTGTGCAGAAAAAAAAGAAAGCCCAGCCTTGCCCAGACCCTAGCTCTAGTGGCCCCCAGGTAAATTGAGTTTGAGACCCCTGGTCTAAAGCAACAAGACCACAACCATGTGATTTCAGTTTTATCCTCTCGCTTAGGATGCATAGGCCACCTCGAGTCCACTGAAAGTAACCGCAGTTGGATTCAGTTAGCACTTCCATCATCCAAATTGTTTACAGGGTGGAAGTACCAAGGTCTAACTCAAGGGATGTCAGGAACTCCACTCAAATTGATCAGGATTCGCATATTCCATATTCCTGCAGTGACACGTTCTTCCACAGAAGCTCACTGTAATAGTCCACAGTCCCAAAGAAGATTAAAGCCATTGAGTGGAGAGCTTAGCTTCTCCAGGCTCAGATTATGTTCCCAGCAGGAAAACGTCCGCAGGAACTCTTTATCTGATGCCCCCGCAGGCAACTTCAGCTCGCACCTCCAACATTTAGTTTGATCATGTCCAATTGCATATGAAGCTTTGCAGCCCGGAAGATTAGTGGCCGTCGGACCCGATGAGCGTTAGACAAGAGCGCAAAGCAGCGATTATCTCCAAACAGCTGTTTGGAGGGGAACGCTGTTCATGTTGCTCAAACGGCACTCTTTGATAAGTCTGAACAGGAGCCATATGGAGTCTCTACCTGCTCTAAAACACTTTCATTTAGCTGAAGGTGACTTGAAAGACTCGGGTTGCTCTATTAATAGACTCGGACCGCATCCAAAAAGCTAAAGGAAAGCAGAGATTAATATCAGTTGGCTTCAAGAGGCTAACGCCGCAATGGAAAGGCGGACAAGGCTGGGAATAAACGGGGATGCGCGACGTGAACCGGTGCGCCCCGCGGTCACGTGACCGAAGCACGGCCATCTCCACCTCGCTCTGTGAAGAGTGACTTCTGGCGGCCGCTCTTTGCCGCGACATATGTCTGCCTCCGCCACGCAGCGTGAAGCGCCCTGGCACCGCCTCCCTGGGCGACCCACGTCACACGGATCCCGCCCGGCAACCAGGAGCACGCACGGCTGCCTCTTCGCTTGCCATCGCTTGCAAAGCTGGAGGAAACCCAGATGGTCAGACGCTGATTTTGACCCTTTCCACAATCGGCTCTAAAGGTGTATTTGTACACACTAGCACTGTAGTACAGTGGTACATGGTACTTGCCTAAATTTTTTTCAACTCAAATTATTCCAATTATGCTATTTCCATTTTTTTTACCTACTATAAATGTTAGTATTCTGGTATTAAACCATGCCAAAGTGAAATAGGTTTGAAATGGCGCTAAACGCTCGCTTTCAGAGAGTTCCGTCTAACACCGGCTCTCTGTTAAGTCACATCCAGCCTCGAGGGGTCATAATATGGGCATGCCTGCGTACAAGCTGTGAGTGCAATTCATTAAAAGTTTTGGAAATCCAAGGAAATACAGCTGGAATAGTTGCAGATTCTGGAAGATCCGGAAAGCTTTGTGAGCGGGTTATCTTTTGTAGCCGCTCAATAGGTCCCCTTTAAGTTGGGTGACCTTGGAATTGTCCTGACTTTTCTCCTTATACTCCTTATACTCCTTATACTCCACCCCTGGCCAACACTCATCATAAACAGATTTAGAAAGTACACCTAGTCTGCGTGATTGGTATCAGTTGGGCTGGTTTCACTCGTGGGTGATTGATTAGGACAAGCCATAAAATAATCTGGATTTTCATCAAATTTGTTGTGGTGTCATGGTTGGGAAGACTTGGCTTTCCCGTTAAAATACAGAAAGGGACAAAGACAAGTGGATAAGATGGAAGCGGGGTGCTGCCGTTGTTCAGTAGAGACCAGGAATGAGACTACAAACATGGAAACTCGTACTGTTACACTAGTCGGAATCCATCCATCTATTTTCTGTGCCGCTTATCCTCACGAGGGTCGCGGGTATGATGGAGCCTATCCCAGCTGGGTACTCAATTGTTATGGTTTTTATATTCTTTTAGGTCCATCAGATGAAGATGTCAGAGGACTAAACATGTCATAATAAAACCAAACGTACCCGTTGATGAACCCAACCGCGACTTTAAAAACCAACGTACCCAACCATCATTATTGGGTACCTACACGCCTACTAAATATGCTAAAGTGGGGTTCTTCATCAGCTGGCTTAGTTTAAAGATGACACCCGCACCCCCACCCGCGTTAGCCCCTTTTAATGTATCCCCTGGTGATAAATAGAATCTATATATTCCCTCTCTGGCTAATTACGGACCAGAGCTCCTATTTCATCTTAACAGCCATCTTTGTCACCGGGCTGATTTCTTAATGCATGCGTCCGTGCGCTAATGTAGTCTGACGGAGTCCGGGTGACGCACCTGAAAGAGTAGCGTTAAGGGTCCGTGTGAGAAATGGCAGGCATTAACGGCTGAGCGGCATCACCCCTGAGAGGCCAGGATCAGGACAAGGTCAAGCAATGTCACAGAAACTCTATGTTCCATTTCTAAGAAAACAACAGCCGAGTGCTAATACTTTTTTTTTTTTAAATGCCTTCCGCTCTGGCTGTGAAAGTGAGGTGATGTATTTTGGATTATTGAAAGACTGCACAGTACAAATATGCATATCGGGGTCTAGCACAGGTGGAGCAAATCTAATCAGGACAATTTGATTCAACTGAAACCAGCAGTCTGCCATCTCCCTCCATGTCTTACTCTTAATTATTCTCTTTATCAACTGCAGCTACAACCATAAATACGACCGCCGACAGACACCGGAGGCTCCTTTGCAATAAATCGTCATTCAGCAATCGCAACCTTAAAAACTCGTGGACCCAATCTTGTGCATCGTCTTGTGAGAGCGTTTCGCACTGTTTGGAGGTCCTTAAACGCACCATACATGTGTGAGGTGAATAGAGAAGGAGGGCGTGTGTCCCAAATAAACATTTTGATGGCTTTTCTTCCATTCGGAGATAAAGCTAGCATGTACTGGAGTTGTAACTGTTGATGACTTTTATGTCAGAATGTGACGGTGGTCCTCTCTGGACCGAAGACCTGAAATGCGAGCGGGCGAAAGGATTACAGCCGGACTCAAACTGAGCCTTCGGTGATTGCGGTGCCAGCTTCTGCCGGCGCTTTAACAGCAAGGTTCTTCCAAGGATGTCACAGCTACACGCCATGTTCAGGCTAAAGGTGGCACATTGTAGCATCCGGTCCGGGTCTAATTAGCACCAAGAGGAGGTGTGACAGTAAGCAAGGGAACATATCTATGACTTGATTGCAGCTGCAGTTGGAGGTGTTTCTTCCTGTGTGAAAGGTTGTCGTTATTATGGACTTTGGCAGGTAGCTGAATATCATATTATTTCCCTTGCATTTGTTTATTATTTGGGGCCATTCAGTTTGGGCGGCCACAGAGGTTTTTGTGTTATCTGGTCGCCCTCACTCTCAAACACGTAATAATCATTTCAACACAGACCGGTGTGCGTTTTTAGCCCGAAGATGGATTGTGTTTTTTGGAGAGACATGTGATGAATTGTGATGCGTGGTGGCGAGATGAAGCGGCGTAGTTGGCAGGCCCCTCCTTCTAACCTTGTACGGCAGGACCACAGCGGAGCCTCCACTGATCCCCACGATGGGCACGCCTGTCTGAGTCGAAAGGAAGTCCAGGATCTGGGCCACGGCCTCCGAGCCAACGTTGTCCTCAAACACCACGCCATGGACGCGGTTGGTGGAGAGCGTGTCGCAGATGCGCGTGAGCAGCGCCCGGGGGTTGGTGTTGTTCACCAGCACAGTGATGGGGTTCACCTCCAGCGGCAGGTCCATGAAGTTCTCCCGACTCAGCCGCCCCTTGATCTCCGTCTGGTAGGCGGAGCCGCTGAACACCACCGCCACGTTGACGGCAGGCGCCGGGATCCCGAACGGCCGGGCCGAGCAGCGGGGGGCGGCGCTGAAGAGCAGCAGCAGCACCGGCGGCCACCACAAGGAGTCGCTCAAGCAGCCTAAACGAACGCCCATCTCAGTCGCCTACTGCCTGGAGAGGGAGGGGGAGGGGGAGGGGGGGTCAGAGTCGGGGGTGAGGGGTCAAGAGAGGGGATTGACATTAGATACACAGCAAAGTTGCGCTACCGTGTTTTGCGAGCACGTACTAATCCAGACTGCTTATTTGCTTATTTTAGCATCGTAGCGCCGGCGGTTGCGCCGTAACTAAGAGGCCATTAACGGAGCTCAGAGTCGTATTTTTAGAGTGTCAGCGAGCGGCACGGGGCCGAGACCGGGCTCTTAGGGTGGCATCTGCCACCGGGCTGCTGTTGTATTTTGCGTTCCAACACAACAGATGGTGTCCAGTGTTTAATGCAACAAATGCAGAACAAGAGGATTTGTCATTTCTTTCCCCTCTCGTGACATTCCGGTTTTCCGACTTAATCTGCCAACGGTCTACTTGTTGTCGTCAGCTGACATCTACACTGTCATTGAGAGACGATGCTTTTTTACAATTTTTAATTACTGACTCAATTTATTGAAAGTGCCAAGTTGGCTTTGGGGCTAATCCCAGCTCTTTGTGTGAGCTCACTAATGGAGCAGATTTCACCCGCCAACCCGGCCCGTTGCCTCCAAACCCTGATTGCTTCGCTCTTTGCCCTCTGGAGAGGAACCACACGAGGACCACCAGGCCGGATTGTTCGGCGCTGACTTTCTTGTGTCGCCGCTCCGACTTCGGCGTTTTGTCTCATGTGTCGGCGTGGCGGCGGACTTCCCGTGAGAGCGTGGCACGCCGGTTCCCCCGTCGGAGAGATCTGATCCAACATGTGATGGAGTCCCAGTGGGGTGAATATATTGTAATCCCTCGGTAATCCCTGCCAGGCGTCGCGGCCTACCGCTTGATTGTAGCGTGGAAACTTATCAGGAGATTTGGCGAGCTCGGCGGTGGCTCGGCGAGGGCGGCCCGGTGGCGCTTCGTACCGGTCTAGCCTGATATCGCCCAATCGTTGACATCACTGCATTGTCTTTGCTAGGCTATCGTTTAAATACTATTACCCCAAACCGCTACTTCTGCATCCGTGCCTGAGCCTGCATCCATTGCACCCAAACGAGATGGCGATAGCCGCTTAGTTTTTTGGTGCCGCTACTGTCTGCCACCGCTTCCATTTTTGTGTGCGCATCCCTAGTTGTTGTCACATGACTGCACCGTCATACACGTGAGGAGGTGTCCACACGACGCCTCACACGTGATCCTGCAGGTCGGCCCCCGTAAATCATCTCATAAACTGATTAGTGGCTGGCGGCGAGGGAGCTAGCGCCACCTCCTTTGCGATGACATTAGCCGTGTTTCAGCTGCGACAGCGCCGCAATAGTTTGGGGTTAATGCCTTTGACGTGGGGGAGACGTACGTGGTCAAAATGCTTAAAAGGCTGCGACCTTGCGCACGCTCAATCAAGCCGGCGAAACAGCTGAGGCAGATGCCTGAAGGTCGAACACGATGAAGGATGCGGAATTAAAGCAAACGGGCAATAAGTCATCAATAACCGGGCGACAAGCGCTCATCGCTCCAACACGTGCGAGCAAAAGTGACTTTGAGGAACAATTTGTAGGTTATCAAGCGTTTTCGTGTAAGTGCTGCGACGCAGCTGCCAGATTAGCGCCGGAAATTTGCTGGCAAGGAGCCAGCGAGCTGTAAAAGTCATCCGTAACCTGCGCCGCTACGTAAAAAAGAGAAGAGGCTTTTCATCCACGCTTTAAATCCTCCAAAACATTCCCGTCCGCGATGCCTGACGAGGACATCCCTTTTTCAAAGTGACGACGCACGAGCGCGGGCCGACGGCGTGGACCGACGACTTTGCAGAACATGAACTAGATGGAAGTTGTCGCTGCGTTCTGCTTTCATCTTCCTCCCTTCGCCAGACCAATTTCATGCCTTGACAGCAGGCGACACTTCATAAAACTTCAGCGTCGTTAAACATACAAATTGAAAAAAAAAGAGATGAAAAACGTGCAGCATTTTTGATGTCGTAATTGACTGACGTGCTTTAAAGCCGCGTTAGCATTAGCATTGAATACTGAAAAGCAACAAGCTCCCGCCTCTTTGTGTTGGGGGGGAATTATTCTAAAATCAAAAAAGGACAAAAGGTTGTCTCCTTGAACAGATGGCATCACTTCCAAGTTTCCTGTCAGTGTCATTTTCCCGACGACGAGAATGCTAATTCTTCTTTTTTTAGCCTGATCTAATCCGTCTTGGTTGTAATTATATTTGGCTTATTTGATGTTGATCCAATCTGTCCTACAGGCAAAGTTAAATTGAGCATGGAGTGCCTGCGAGTACCAGAGGACAAAGCAAACTTGCACAAACGGGTTTCAAGTCAAACTGTACACCTGAAGGAAGACCTGGCAACGTCGGGAAGGCTGGGGTTGATGGGCTTGGAGAACCTTCTTTCTGTGCATGTGTAGGTTCCTCGTTCGGAGGGTGGACCCCGCCTACTCTGATTGTAGACCCGAGTGTCGGTACGCAGGAATTACTTCCAGCTGCACTAACATGCCGCCTCTCTTTAATTGCCATCGTTCACCCAAGACGACCCGCAAGGCAGCTTGTTGTCGGCCACACAGTCAGGAGATCTGGGTTTGAGTCTTCTTTTCCCGTGCATGTGTGGGTTTTCTTCAGGTATTCCGGTTTCCTTACACATTCCATAAAATATTATATATTTAGTATACATTGAGTTAATTGGAGGAGTTTTCCATAGGTATGAACGGGGGTGTGAATGATTGTCTATATGTGCCCTGTGATTGGCTGGGCACCAGTCCAGGGTGTACCCCGCCTCTCGCCCCAAGTCAGCTGGGATAGGCTCCAGCATACCCCCACCCTAGTGATCATCAGCATGTTGTATTGTTACTGTGTGTTGAAGGAATGGAGCCTGTGCGTACGTCTTCAAAGTCTTCGTACGGGATCTGCTCAGGGTGCGCCCAAGGTGCGCCCAAAGTGCACCCATGCAAGGCTCTGCAACAGGATGCTTCTCGGTGTGTGGAAACGTGCCATAGCAAAGGTGCTTTTCCACCTTTTTCCACGTCTCAGATTTAATGTGTCCCCGTATCGCAAATAAAACGGCGGTGGCGAACGCAAGCAGGCGACATATATTCCCCCACAATAGTCGTATTTAACGTCGGAGCCGAGATGTTGTCTGTCTGTGAGCTGCCATTCACAGAGCCAATTGAAAATGACTGCTGAGCTTTTATTCACTATCACACGAATATGTTTGTCTTTGACGTGGAAGTGGAAGAACGTCTGCGTTTTTTTGATAAACCAGACCGGCAAATATCCACGCGGGCATGTTCTGTGGTATCGGCTAAATTGAATAGCGTTGATAAGGTGAATAGAATTTTTGGAATAGGTGCAGCGAGGCAGAGATCATAATGCATGCCCGGCACACACGCAATCTCGGACATTTCAATTTGTTTTCCCATTTTGACAGAATAGCTTCTAAGAGGGAGTACGCAAATTCATATTCCGCTGTTTCCTCCCAGTCTGGTTCTTATTGTGACCTGCTCTATTCAGGTAGTCTATTTCTTCATCTGATCACACATGCAAACGAGGGCCATCGGTCAGCCGGTTGCTGCTGAGGCGTCAAGTCCTGGTCCAGATGGTTAATGTGAGGCTGCGGGGGGGAGGTGCGCCGTGTGTCATCGGCGCGTAGTCTTTAATGGCGTCTTTTATATCGGGGCCGTGAGGCCTGCGCTGAGGTTGTTATGACAGCGTGCACCTGTCGGCCCTTCTGCTACATGATCAATACACCCGTCGTGGATCCGCGGCCGACGGGGTCGCGTGTCATCGATATGTCATCGCTCTTTTTCGATAAGTACAGAAAACACCTTTGGAACTCCATCCATCCATTTTCCAAAAAAAAAAAATCTTTCCTAGTTGATCAATGGGAACTGAGCCGAAAGGCAAAACTCTCAACCGGTGGATCCACATTCCCAGTTTGGAGTAGCTATGAAAGGACAAGGATGCCGGGTGGCTGGGCCCTCCCTTAAGGTCGGAAGCACCGCCATCCAGGACAAACCGCTGCTGTGCCGCTTGGAGAGGAGTTGAGGAGGCTCAGGCATCCGGATGCCTCCCCGGGGAGGTGTTCGGGGCACGTCCGACTCATAGGAGGCCTCAGGGAAGACCCAGGACATTTTGGAGAGATGGTGTCTCTCAACTGAGAGATCAGAGGCCGCTGGGTGTCACAAGATAAAGACTGAAACCTGATTTATCATTCAGGAAAGAAACTGTCTCGTGGGCACTCGGCCTGATGATGATGATGATGATAAATGAAAACAAACCGGGTCGTTTTTCCGGCCTCAATATATCAAAACAGGAAGCAGGAAGTGCTGTTTGTGGGTTTGACAATGTTATTTAGGGAGAAGACGACAATAATTCCCAGATTTCAATTTGTATTCTCAGGACAAACCTTCTTAATCTCTCGTCATCTGACGCTAATGAGCTAATCTGTAGGTCCTGACCGTAGGGTTGCCGGCACGTGCACCGTGTCGAGTCCAGAAAGGTTCCTCTGACGTCGTGCAGCCGCCGCCTGCTGCTTTAACATGGCCGCTCGACACGGGTCACCTAACCGGAAAAGCTGCAGAACATAAAATCTCATCTGAAATCCTGCTGTATCCACTATCCTTGACCCCCCCGCCCCCCCCTCCCCCTCGCCTCTCTCACTATGCTAATCACGGGTGTCTTATCTTTGCTATCTGTACTCCTGGCCTGTCTTCTTAATTCATTAGAACGCCTCCCAACGTCCGCCAAAGGCCGCCGCCGCTGGCCTGGCTGGGCTTTTAATCAGCCACATTAAGACGTCAGCGGGCGGCTCCGCTGTGACACGGGGGCACCCGCCTGGATGCTCCCAAATGGAAATCAGGACGTTTATTCCTGTGCTTCTTCATTAACGAGACAAGGCGGGATGTATTGTTATTGGATGGAGGCCCTGCCCAACGGAAATAGCACAAGAGCTCATCTTTACGACCGTCACTAAATGCTCACGATGCTGCACATGTGCACGGGGGGTCGTGGGGTGGGGGGTGCTGCTGCTGCTGCTCCTGTAAATAATCATTTACGGCATGTGAAGGGTGCTCAAGTTGCTGTTGTATCATTGGACGAGACATTATCCGGTGTTCCTTCACTGCAAAGTCCATAGTCTTTTTTTGTACGTCCTTGAATGCAACACCATGAGACGCAAAAGTGAAACTAAAACATAACTTTTTCCAACGCTGCCTCTGCAGATCGCTGTGGCTCCAGCGTGGTTACTGTCACCATGGCCCGATACAGTTTTTTCTCCCCCCATCCCATTCCCATTCCGAACACAAATCCCGCCTTGTCCATATCTAGCTATCACGCTACTTGCAACATGCTTAACATGTTAGCACACGCTGCGGCCGCGATCACGTGGGCTCTATCTGGATGCCGCTGTGGCGGCGATGGACTGGAATCGACTGCTTGCAGGCCCATATAATCCAGTACGCTAATCCCTTGTTTATGGCAGTTAATTGGTTCCAGACTCCACCGTCATAAGTTCCATCTTAATAAACGCAATATTTTAGCACGTTTGACTTTCTTTTACCAATATTAGAGCCCTCTAGACATGACATAGCACCCCTAGTATCACCTTTACACTCATATTGCCCAATATAGTAGATATGATCCGATAAAATAAGACATAAATAAGACTTCCGGACATGTGGACAGGAAGTGACGTTGCAGATTGAGGTGAGATTGAGTTTATGATCATTTCCATGAGATTCCCCTGTTTTTATTGGCAAGTTCTGCTATTCCGTCCGTGGAAGTCATTATCTGAGCGAGGGTGAAGCGGTAGTGCGCCGCAAATAAATGGTGTCTCCCGTACATCCATATTGAAATCATTCAAACGGCCCACATAAGCATAGACAAGCGCGCTTCTGCTGAAATCCCAAACCACGTGATCACCATCACACTGCAGCAGGCCGAGCTCAGTGAAGATGATGATGTAGCTCCTGGAACATCTTCACTCCTGCAAAAACGCCGTAAAGGACGGGCTTGCGTGCGCTCCGTCACCGTGTGGCGTTAGCTTTGTCAGCGATGGAAGAGATTGTTTGTGTCAGAGTGTTTGGAGGCAGCGGATTACAAAGACAATTGTAATCCATTTGTCCATAACACACTGGTTGGATGTCAAACTGTGGCTTAGGGGCCTTGATGCCGCCCTCTGACATGAATATTAACCCCCCTGCCGCCTGCCTGCTAGCCCTGGTGACTGACCGACGATTGGCGGGCAGCGGCGGCGGAGCGTTCCTCTGTCAGCCATGTTCTGTATATGGAGCAGGGATAAGTGTAAAACCCCGGTTAATCTGAAACCGTGGCTGCCCGTGCGGAACCAGACCGCCGCGCACCAACCTCCCAACCCCCCCCTCCCCACCCGTCGCCAGTCCAGCTGTCACCGGCCCGGCCTGTGCGGCCGACTCGGTGGCTGCCACACACGCAGGCTGACGGCTGACCCATGACATGCGCGCACACGTACACCGCCTGTAATCCACATATGAGCATACCACTTTGGTCTTAATCTGTCTTGCTGGAGCCGAGTTGTGTCCCGCCGGCTGGAAAAACATACAATTTGCTTGCATGACGCCGACCGGAGCGTTCCAACGGCAGCATGTGGAAAAATCTGAGATTGGGTCTAATATGTAGTTTAATACGTAGTCCCAGTCTGAGGGATTTACACTCCAATTTAAAGCCGATTTCCACCCAACTCGCCGGGCGTGGAGCTCAATTGACTAAATAGCCCCGGTCAACTTTAGGACAAACGGGTTCGATGCCGCCAAAATAGTTCTTTAAACAAACACTGGCTGCTTGGCAAAGCCTTATTATTATTATTTATTTTATTTCAACTTTCAGCCGCAAGTCACACGCTCGCCAACATGGTGGCCAACATGGAGGTCAGAGCCACTTCAGATCGCTCTTTAGCCACCAACCGGCGCCACGACACAAACGCGTCACGGCAAAAGGACCGACGGGCATCAAACCGCAGACCATGTTTGCCCGTTAGCAATTACGCTAATCAGCTCCTCCAATTACAGATCTCACATGAGGCCGCCCAAAATGCTCCGGTTGGCATCCAGAACAATGACAAGGATGGAGGTGACTGCACACCCCCCCAACCCCCCCCCCCCCCCCCAGCCCCCTCCTTTGCCTGCAGCGTGTCAGTTTTCCTTCTCGACGGGGACGGGGCGTTCGAGGAGGTGCGAGCGGTGCTGCGCTATGAATTTAAATGGGCCAGAACCTCTGACGTGCCCGTGAGCACAGCCATAAAGTCCGGGGGGGCTGGGGGGTGGGGGGTGCGCCCCAAGCAGCCGTGCACGAGCACAGCGGTGGCATCCGACTTGACCGCGTAATCGTGCGCTGTCAGTGTCCATAAATTGCACGAATCCGGTTCACGTGTTGATGTTTGTGATTTACTACTATAGCAACCCCCCCACACCCCCCCCCCCCGACCTTGAGATTTGCTTTAATATTCTGCAAACCTCCATCGTCCCGGTGCAGTACGTGGTTTACTGTCCTGCTTGCGACTGTCCGTTATCTGCCCCATTGAAGTGGAGGATGCGGGCGCCCCCACCTTTTTTTTCTCCATGGTCCCCGTGCCCCCCCCCCCCTCGCTTGGAATTTGCACGATTGGCAATGCTGCAACACCTTTTGCTTTGTGTCCTAAGAAATTTGCAGCATTATCTCTTAAACTTTACCTAAAGACTTGACTACTTGTGACCTGGATTACCCAGCATGTTGTGCGGGCGCATAGTAAATAACAATTAGGGTTAATGCTAGTTTGTGTGTGCTGTGTGGTTTTTGGATTGTTCTGTCTGCACCGTGTGGTTGTCCATCACGTGGTGTGTCTTAAATGCGTAAATGCGTGTTTACGTTGTGTGATGGACCCCTTACCCCCGCCCCCCCCATCACATGCCATCACGTCCACACGCCCACATCTAATTACTCAGACGGGGACATGCTTCAAGTAACATAATGAAGAGCCATTTTTCAGCTGCCAGTCTGGGGTGGCACTGCTTACACCCCCGCCCCCCCACCTCACCCCATTCTGAGGTGAAACAAGTCATATCTGATCCACTTTCATTTTACTGCTGTGTCATGTGAGGGTCGTTGTTTTGGGGAGGGGCTTCATGGGCAGGTTTTGGTGTTTCGGAATAATCGGCGTGGATTTTGGTAGGTCCAGGAATGCCTATGGGATTTTACAGTAGGACAACATGGAAGTAGTGGCATGCAAACTTCAAATATCACAAGGAATACTGCACACTGGATGCTCCTGTGTACTTATTCTACTGCTGCCACCTAGCTGGAGGTTGGCATATTGATCAAGCATGCAGCACAAAGACACCGATACTGAAAGAGCCCCAAGCACCGAGGGACACGGCGTGTCCCCTTGTGGGGAATTTCTGCTGATTTTCTATTCGGGATGTAACGGTTAATCGTGGTAAAACTCGGTTAGTACTACAGTTTCACACTCATGGAGCAGTGTCACTGGTACATACGTTGTGTAGCTCTCTGTCAAAGCGCCAATACGCTGGCTCTCAAAAATGGCGTCCACTTCCCACAATGCACCACCCAATCTAAGTGGCAAGTCACAGTAACATACGTCATATTTAGGATCCATACTGGAGTAAGATGGACGCTAAGATGGGCTAACGAAGCCCAACCTTCATCGTTGTTGTCGCCACTACGCCGTCACATGTCCGGAGACCGCCATGTAACGTGTCAACGCTCACTTTGGATTGGCTCGGCTGAGTGGAATAACGAATCAGTTGTTCTCCGTTAATGACAAACCCTTCAAGCTCGTTTGTTTTTCATTCAGCTCGTACGCCGATCACCGTTTCTACCCCAGCTACGACTTGCTACATCCGGAAGAGGTCATCCGGTTCACTAGCCCCCGCTTTTAATGTTTGGTCGGTCATCTGCCGATGGAGTCCGCATGTCAGTCAAACGAGGCCGCGCCCCCCAGACCGACATAGACGTGTCAGATCCTTCAAGACCAGCGGGAAGCGCTCGCATCCTGACAAAGTATCTCTTAGCAGCAGGTGCGCGTCAGTCGGTCGGTGAGCCGCGCCGACTGTTTACAATGACTCATCGATCTGCTGACCCCCCCGCCCCCCTCCCTCCAGCCCCCACGGAGCGGCGCTCCAAGTTAAAGCAACAGTTCGTGCGCACCTTCAGCACACAGCAGGCTGTCTGATCGCCCGGAGGACCCGCTGCGCTCTGATAATTCCTCCACAGGCGCAGACGGAGCGCTGACGGCGGCGGCAGGAAAGGGAAGCGGAAAGCATTTCCACGTGGCCGCACCCCCCAACCCCCACCCCCCCCCCCTCCCCAAGTGTGTCTTTCTAGAGTTAGACTTGATCAGAGGATGGAGATTACCTGTGATGGCGATCCACATCCAGCCTGGACCCGTCACCTCGCATCCCGTGCCCGTGTCCTCTTCCCGCCTCGCTTTTCCTTTCTCCCTCCTCCAGTCTCCTCTTCCGCTCCCCCTTTTCGTCTCCCCCTTCTTTCTCTTCCTTCGCCTGCACTTGTTTGAGTCTATTTCAGTAGCAGCGACAGAGCAGCCCGCTGCGATGGCGGCATGGTCTCCAGCACTTTGGCAGAAGGTCACATTATCACTGGCTGGTGAAGAGGGGGAGGGGGGGGGGGGGCTGTCGGTGTGATGCGGCGTGATAGAGCGATATCAGAGCCAGCAAATTAACACATGGTGGCTGTTCACACTCGCTGCTGGCTAAGTGTTCCGCTCGGGAAGGCGAAAGGGCTACCTCCGGGGAGAGATCTCAGGTAAAATGTCCCAGGATGCTTTGGGAGGACGGCTGCCAGCATGCATATTTCTGCTAAGCCTTTTTGGAGATCTTCAGCCACCTCTGGGAAAACAATAATTCCTGTCTTGGCATGGGATCTCCACTTGGAGGAAGAAGCTGCCCGGAAACTTAGCAAAAGAAATCCTGCTCCGAGTGGTACTCCGTCTTTGGTCGGGGACACCTGTCCTTCTGTTGCTGATGCTTCAGGGTGACCCTGGTCTTCATCCTCCAGCCCCCCTTCCTCTCCCTCGCCTGGCGCTCCCGCCGCAGCTCCATCCGAGCGAGACTCCGAGAGGTGACAGACGGCGGCGGCGGCGGCGTGGGGACAGATGTTGGAGCGGGTCCGCCTCTGGAGTTTGGAAGATTCCTGTCTCAACGTGTCACTCAACGGCGCTTCCCGTCCGGTTCCCGTCTCGCCCCCGTCCCCACCTGCGCCCGACCGCTCACCATCCGCGGGGGGCTCTGCTCGGCGTCGCTGGGCGGCTGTAATCCCGACTGCAACACGGCGTGTCACAGGAAAGGCTTGTGAGCTCTAATGATTATGTAGTAAGGATTTATCCTTCGCCCTCCCTCCTCCTCCTCCTCCTCCTCCTCCTCTCTGTTCGCCTCCCTCCTCTCCGTGCACCCCCCCTCCCTCTCGGACGCTCTGCAACTCCAAAGACTACACACACTTTTTTTTCCTCCCGTCACTGTCGGATGCGTCATCACAATCTCTGAGTGCTGCTCTGCTCCGAGTCCCACGTTAGCTAGCGCACATCAACAGGTTTGCCCTTGACTTTCTCTCTGGGAGCCAAGGGTGAACGCCGGGCGGGACCCGGACTCTTCTTTGTGATCCGTCCTGCCGGGACGGTCACATGTGGCTGACTGTTTATGTCGTGTTAATCAGCCGGGACCATTGATTAGAAACAAAGTCGTGGTTTGTCACGTCTGAGTGTGACCCGTGAAAGACTAGACCGTTAGCATTTCATGTGCTACGGAACCTTCTTCTCCTCTGCAGCCTTTCCATTTTAGATTATTGGGATTGGGATTATCCCAACAAAAGGTTGGGGTAAATTCCTCGTTATGTTACTGCGTAGTCCCAACCCGGCATTTTGATCCAGTTGTTGTTCATTGCCAAAATGACAGGGGTGGTGTTTTCCTGAGAGGGAGCAATCGGAGCTCTTTGGCTAGCTGTTTAGCTTCCTGTGAGGTTTCTTAGTTGATTCATCTAAAGTTTGTTGTTTGGATGAATCCAGTAAATTTTAAGGCCCTAAACCAGGCGTGTCCAACAAAATTGAAAGCAGTAACCATTTTGAGAATAACATAATATTATGCAAGAAAGAAAAAAATATAAATTACTATTCATAACAATGTGAAAACCGTTACCGTTCCCCGGCAACTAGCGGGAACACCCAAATCCCAGCAGAACTCTGTAATAGTTGTAATATTTAGAAAATTAGCTTCTATTGCTACTAAAATAAGTAGAGTAAAAATAATAAATTATAGAATTATTTATACATTTTTAATTAATTGATTATTAATTAATTATTAATAAATTATTTATAAGAATAAATTATAAAATAAATTTTATAGGGACTCTTGAAATTGTTGGAAAATTAAAAACAGCAGAAAATGAAGAAACAATTATAATTCTATGAAAACACCAAAATATGAAGAAAAAGTTGAATTCCAAACATAAGAGGTGCAATATTCCAAGAATAATATGATGTCTTTTTAGTAGCATAAAGTCGAAAGATGATTTTTTTTTTATTTAAACCGCTGTAGTATTCCGAAAAACATGTTTGGAATGTATGGGAGAAAAAGCAGGCCAGTTATCGTCTCTGCCATTCCACTTCAGAATGTTTTGGATGTGCACAGGAAGCCCCACCTTGGTGGGGGAGGAGCCAGCCCAAGTGGTTTCCGTCATGGTGGTGGTCTCCACATGTCTAAGTGCAGGAAGCTTTCCAGCTGTTGGCCATCTTTGAGGAAAAGATAAGGAAATGTTCCTGTGCTCGGATACGCCTGACGTCGCAGAGGTCGACTGGTTCTGCCGATCTCCGACACGTAACCAGTAGCGACAGCATATGCTTTACTTTGGCTCTTAGTTTCTTTTCCTTGAATGACCGGGTGACTTTTCCTGGGATTTGCAGGATTTTCCCAACATATGGAAGTGGTGAAATGAGGTGTGACGCGCACGGCCACCGGTGAGAAATGTCATTCTGATCCGGGTGACATTTGCTACCTGGTAATTGTCACTGTTCCACTACGCCCCCCCCCCCACCCGGCGCATCAATCTCCATTATATGAGCTCAGCTGTGACCCTGGGTGACCTTGCGGCACTCGTATTTTGGAGTCAGCGGAATGAGCCAAACTGAGTGTAGTGAAAGGGCACACGGGTATTTTCAGCCAATCTGCTTCTTTATTTGTTCCTTTTCCTCCGAGGACCGGCCCATCCGCTCCGCTTCTGCTGGGTCGGGGGCCTCGGCCCCCCCTAGAGTTTGGTGGGAGGAGTGCACTTTGTCATGTTTTGGCCTAGCAAGCGTAGCAAGTGGCGTCCCCTTTCTTTCACGCCCTGCTTACGTGGGGCGTTTTCACACCGGCGGGGGCGCAAAAAGCCATTCATCTTCATTTTCACCCTGCGGATGAATCCCAGGAAAGAGGAGCCCTTTCTCTGAGGCAGGCGGACACGGGCGGGTTTTATACGCCGCCAGGGCTGCAGTGAGACACGTGTCAGCGATGTGGTCCTCTGTGGACGCCCCATGTGACCCGCATTGATCCTGTAGTCTAATAAATGTCCACAAGGCCTCAGGTCCTGATCAACAGCTTGCAGAGGTCCTCCATTCACAGGAGATCAATGAAGCAAACAAATGGAGATGCGGAAAGAGAGAATTGTGTATCGGCTTGGGGTGTCAGGGTTCTTGGAGAGGACACTTTAGCTTCTTCCACTTCTGGTACTACGTATGTGCTGGACTTGACTTGGTGTGGTATGCCTTACTGGATTTCACGCTTAGCACCTTCCTTTCAATCCTACCCCCTCCTATCACTGATCATTCAAATAATACAAAAAAATACAAATGGGAAAATAAACATACAATAGGATTAAAATGTAGTAAAAGTCCTAAAATAGGAAAACATCAGGTTGTGCAAAGAGAATGGATTGGCTAATATTATTTATATTTATCTTTAATATCTGCGATATGCCAGTTGAACTAAATCAGCCTCTTTGCTTCTTGCCCGTGCTGGGCTGGCGTCGACGTGAAGCGCGAGGCTTCTGCCCATCAGGTGGGCCGATGGGGGAGGAAGTAGCACATGTGAGGAGCGGCAGCAGAAGGCGAGGTGGACATATGCTCTCCCTCCGTGGCCTGGCCTTCCCGCCTCACAGGACAATATGGCCGAGGGGAAAAAAAGCCGCTCAGCGGCGTGTCCGTGGTGCCATTTACCCGCCTCGCGTCTTATCTGGCTTTGCCGGGAGCTATTTCAGTCTTCCTGTGACCAGGGGAGCAGGTAGAAGGCGGGTCTTTATTTATACTTCCTGGTTGCGTCCTGAGTTTCGGCTTTCACCCCGTACAATGATGCTAGCTAGCATGCTATGTTGATGTTAGGGGTTGGGATTTGGAAGGCTGAGGGTTGGGGGATGTTACCTTGAAAAAAACCCTTGGAAGCACGGGTTTTCTGGCATTTTTGGACTGTGGGATCATTGTCTCCTCTGTAATGTCTTTGGACAGAAGAAATAGAACCATTGACCTTTGGGTTCGGGTTTGTAGTTAAGGGTAGGCTTAGGGACGCAGTTCTGACCTGGGTATCTTGGTTTTGGGGGTTAAGGTTAGCTTAAGTCCGAGGATCATCCCAGGAGTTGGTAGTTGGTGGCTTGATTAGTGGGTCTCCCTCAAATCCAGTACTTGGTGAGGAACCGATGCACAGCTATTGGGCCTCCAGCTCTCCAACTAAGACGTTCTGCTTCTTTGTGTTCAGCCGTCATTCAGGAATGCATGACCGACCTGGAGTTGCCGTTGAATCCCAGGAAGCACAGATGCTTAATGGTTCCACGGCCTCCAGTCCAGGCTGGCCGGCCCTGATGGAAAAACCGTTGGCGGTTGGATGCTGGTGCCAAGCGCCACTGCGGTACTGAACACAAAAGACTTCCTGAGATGCTTTTTTAATTTTCATTCAACTGAGCTTATGTCTCTTTGTAGTTATACTTTTATTTTGAAATCCAGCTCTAATTAGACCACGCAGGTGTACCTAGTACCTTTTCGGGTGAGAGTAATCGTCCTTGCGTGTCCTTGTGAGGCCGCAGTATCGCGTCCACTGCAGCCTCACAGTGATGGATGTCTGACGGAGGACGCTCTCCACAGCCGCGTCACTCGCGAGCACTCCCGACACTTGCAGGCTGCAGGCGCCTTCCGTCATGGCTGGTGTGAGGGCGCCCCCTAAAGACCGCTTGTGGCCTGACACGGCACGCGGCGCCCGGCCCTCGGGGCTCCGGAGCTGCAGAATGAAAAGCAAGGTGCCGCTAATTACCCGAAGCGCGCTCGGCAGTCTTTATTTTGGCTCCGTAGCGAACGCCAGCCTCGCCAGCCTCGCCAGCCTCGCCAGCCTCGCCAGCCTCGCCAGCCTCGCCAGCCTCGCCAGCCTCGCCAGCCTCGCCAGCCTCGCCAGCCGTATAATCCTCAGGGTGAGTAAAAATGGATTTGGGTGACGTGGGCCAACGTGCAGGATTGTCCACAGACTCTCGCCGGTCCTGCGAGCACGCAAACTCGTTGCGTCTAAATCTCTCTTGTTGTGCAAACAAAAGGCAGCAGAAGCCGCCGCCGCTCCATCTCGCCATACGGGCGGCGTGGCGTAGCACGTTATCAGAGGCTGCTGGCACCGCCCCCTCCCCTCCGGGTCTCCAGAGGCCCGGACAACAGACGGGTCACAGCGAAGCCACATTTCAAATCCGGTGTGCAGATGGACACCAGTGGTGGCGCTCCCAAATCCTCCGCTACTTGGCACCCGGCGCCAGCGCGGTCCGACGCTTTACTACTGGGACTACTACCAAGGATATAGAGTAGTAGATTAGACCTGCGACTACTACCGAGGACATGCAGTAGTAGATTAGAGCTGCTACTACTACCGAGGACATGCAGTAGTAGATGTAGTAGATTAGACCTGCAACTACTACCGAGAACATACAGTAGTAGATGTAGTAGATTAGACCTGCAACTACTACCGAGGACATACAGTAGTAGATTAGAGCTGTGACTACTAGCAAGGACATGCAGTAGTAGATGTAGTAGATTAGACCTGCGACTACTACCAAAGACATGCAGTAGTAGATGTAGTAGATTAGAGCTGCAACTACTACCGAGGACGTACAGTAGTAGATGTAGTAGATTAGAGCTGCTACTACTACCAAGGATATACAGTAGTAGATTAGAGCTGCTACTACAACCGAGGACGTGTTGTAGTAGTGTGAGTAGTACTAGTGGAGTACTACTAAGTACATCCAGTTCAGTGGTGTCCAAATCCTCACTGAGATTTTCCATTCTTTTGTCTCTTGAAGGTACTAAAACTGTGTAGTACAAAGTGTAAACTAGTGAAGTATGTGGTTACTTGGTACATACGCAGTACCACTACAGTGTACCCTACCTACCAGAAGCGTAGTACGCACTTGTACTATTATGTAGTAGTAGTATGTAACATGACTATTGGTTGTGCACGCAGTACCTGTGTGATATTACTTCCAGGGTGGAAGTGGTGAAGTTCCTTCACCGCCCCCTCCACCGAGGCCCCGCCCCCAGACACCCTGCCCTTGCGTTGCCCCCGAGACCGGTGGCCATAAAGCGTGCGCTCACCTCATTGCGCAAATTGCGGCTCCTGTTCTGCCCGCTCAGCACTTTTGATGCTATTCTTGGTTCCGCTCCTTTCAAGGCTTCTTATCATTCTTTGGCCCCCGGGGTGATCTTTGGGCTGGCCCGGCCCGGCGACATCGCATCCTCTAGGACGGTGTTGCTACGTGGTTCCTTAGGGACCTTTCGGAGGGCGCACTTTGACCTTCTGTGAGGTCATGCCAGCGTAAAGCGTGTCATGTGATTCAGACCAGCTTTTACTGACCCTTAAGATTGGAGCTGCTGCACAGGAAGTTCCCATCCAGTGGAACGCCTGTCGCTAACCTTTGAGACCAGTCCATAATGTGGACGGCATGAGGAATCATCATCCACTATGCACTCAAACGCAGCATCGTCCACAATTCCCACAATTCTTTGTCAAAATAATGTCAAGGAGTATTTCCAGTCCTTCTGCTTTGTTTGGTGGTGTTTGTCTCCCTCTGCTGGTCAGACGGGGTATTACAGCTCTCAATGGCAGCAGCCTCCATTTCCGCAATAAAGAGCTTTAGTGACGCTCTCTGCTTTACTGAAGTCCTTGTCCCGAATGTCGCCTTTAAAAGTCGCTCACCCCTCGTCAATCTGCCGCAAAACTTCCCGAAGCGACGTGAGGGGAGAGCAGGCTGCAGATGGCGCTGAGCGGGACGGGGGCCGCAGTGGAGGAGCAGATGGCGGCGCGGCGGCCTGATGGATGTTCTGTCGAAAGCGGCCGACAAGGAACCTGCTGCCGCTCGCGCACGCGTACACGCACACGCCGTGATAAATCCCTGGTGGAATGATTTATCAGGCATGTTTTTAGTCATTTATGTGTTTGGTAAAAACCCAACGTGGTTCATCGATGAAAAGGCCCCTCTAGCGATAAAGTACCATGGCTGACTCGTCCTAAGTGGAAACCACTCTAAGTCAAGACAATTTGAGCGAGGAAAGAAACCCAAGTCAGGGGTGACCAACATGCGGCCCAGGGGTCATTTGCGGCCAGCAGCGTCTATTTCGTTCCAAACGTAAAGTTAGCATAGCCGCTTCAGGGCTACATGGGTGTCGGTTATTCATCTCCACCAGAAGGTGTCATCACCTTTACCTTTTTTTTTGGGGGGGGGCAGTAATCTGAGCTGTGTTAGTGCATGTGTGGTGCGTTCATGGACTGTCAAAGTGAGATGGGTTGCCACTCGCAACAAACATAAACATTAAAAAAAATCATTTCCAAACGTAATGGCCCATATTTCCCTAATTCTTATGTATTTATATCAAATTCTGCGTTATTTTTTCTAAGAAAGATTCCCACTCCACAGTTAGCCCCCGCCACGGGACCCCCCCTGCCTTAATGGATAGCGTAGTCCTGTCCAGGCTACTATTGGTGTTAGTTATCCAAGATGGCCGAATAAACAAGCACAGCTGGGAGTATGGTGCTCATCTTTATCAATACCACAAGCTAGCCTAGCAAGCTTTTGTACCAAAATGGCCAGAAAATGTTTTATTTATTAATGAAAAACTATGACATGCTAACTGGGCGTTTGACAAGGGCGTTATGGCGGTATTTGCTGTTAACCCAACGTGAAGGTTCTTTCCTGGGTCCTATTTAGCTGCTGCACCTCCCTTCACCTCCACCTTCACCTCCACCTCCACCTTCACCTTCACCTCCACCTCCACCTCCACCTCCACCTCCACCTTCACCTTCACCTTCACCTTCACCTTCACCTTCACCTTCACCTCCACCTCCACCTCCACCTTCACCTCCACCTGTCCCGTCCCTGTCAGCCCTTCAACTTGACTTGACCGATTGGTGCTGTTCAACGCTGTCGCCAGCAGAGGCCGCTGTCTCTCGCCCGAACGAATCCATCTCTCTTCCTTTCCGGCTCCTCGCAGGGTCTCATTTTGCCGCAATTAATCCAATTAGTCCAATTTCAATTAGCTGTCACAACAGGCAAACGGATAATAAGCATTAGTAGCCGCTTCTGCTCCTTTTCCGTCTGGTTGGAGAGTGAATAAAAAGTGTCTAAGTGTGCCCTTTCAGCGCTTGAGTGCAGGAAATAAGCGGGCGGACGAACCCCCTGCTCAGCTCTTTTCTTACGGCAGCTGAGATTAATTAGTGTCGTATAAATACTGGAGTGAGCTGACAAGCAAACCGGGTAGTAACTGGGTCGGATCCGCTCGTAATTTGCCTCATGAATCATCTCTGGTCATTTTATTTGCTGCCAAAAGGACACCAGGGAGTCCTGCGTCTGCACAGCTGATGGCGCCCCCCCCCCTCGCCCCACCCGTCATGGCGGCCAAGCTCTTGTTGATGCGCTGTGTCTGTACGGAGTGGACCCTCCGCTTTGGACCGCATCCAAGGCCTGTTTTTTTCCTTTTTTAAAAGCAGCCGCCCCGTAAAGAGTGTCATGGCTTCGTAATTGCTCAACAGCTAGCGCCGCCTGGCACACTTCACACAGGATGTTACCATGTAACACCTGTACGCTAACCAAGGGTCCACCGCACAGAAAACCTTGTTTTTCGCAAGAACGGTCGGGAAAGACCAAGCTGTCTTAGGACGGTCTGCACCGAGCTCACGTTCTCCATCATTGGGGGAACATGGATAGGAAGCCAATGATGTCACTATGAACGCTTGGCTGTATTAGTACCCGTATTAGTACACTGTCTCGGCCTTTGTACAGTACTCCATCTTCCAATCATCTGCAGTAGTAGTACTTATTGAAGAGTACTGGTGGAAGTACTCCATGGTCTCCCGCCTGCTTGCTATTTGTGATTCAGGTTCCCAAAGTCCAGGACTTTGTTGAAACGGAAGTCCACGTGATGTTTGGGCTGCGACAAGCGGGCGAGGTTGACATTCCCTCGCCGTAAGACGACATGTTGTTGTTGGGGGTCGACGCCGAGTCAACACCGGCGATCTTTTCCCGTATTTACATTTGGCTTTTTCCGCACCCGGAGGCGTGCCGTTGTTTCCCCCCCCTCGCCGCCTTCGTTGGGCTCGCCGCACAAGACAGGCGCTCTCCATCTTGTAAACCCTGAGGGTGGGGGTGGGGGGGCGCGGGGGTGTTGGGCCGAAGACAAATGGCTTTGCGGGCGGCGCCCCAGGATTTGTCGCGGAAGGGAAGAAGAGCAGACGGCCATGTTGAAGTAGACAAGTTTATTCATGGTCATAATAAGGATGATGATATTAATAATTAGTCATAATTATAATAACGTTAATGTCATAATAAATAGAACTCTTCATCTGAAGCACGTAAAGAGAAGCATACAGAAAGAGGAAAGAAACACAAAGTACAAAGAAGGGGGGGGGCGCGGGGGGGGCTTCTAGAGACATTATTTTTTTTAACCTTTCAATATAGCCATTACATTTTTTAACATTTTTAAAACTTTATTTACCTTGAACATTTACAAAACGGAGAAAGATAGATTTAAAAAAAAAAGTTATAAATACATTTTGTCATTTTTGAACAAAATACAAGACTTTGGGGAGGACTTTTCTCCTGAAGGTAATGTGGGGGTGTGGGGGGGGGGGGGGTCGTTATGTACAGAACAGCAGGAGTACAAAAAGGGTCACACACGCTCCAAGGGTGCGGGGGTGACGTCAGGTGGGAGGGGCCGTGCGGAGGGGACTCATTTGTGCTCAGGAAGATCTGGACCAGGTAGACCACGACGAGGGCACCGCCCCTTGGCGTGGGGCGGCGCCCTCCCCCGTGGGGCAGAGATGGCCGAGCACGACGTGAAGCGTCACAAGCGCTCCGGAGTGGAAGACCGGCAATGGCAGCATCTTTGTTTACAACGGGAATGTGCTGCAAAGCCTCATGGGACGTGGGGGGGGGGGGCAATTAAAGTCAAGCCATGCATCAGCTACATGCCTTTATAGCGTTTACGTTGGGCTATCGTTGAAGGTGATACTCGGGTTACGTTTTGATTTCGCTCCAGACGAGTTTGAGAAGCGACGCGGAGATGCCAGACCGCTTTTGGGAATTTTTGGACCGTACCAATGAACATCATATTAATCTCAGCCACCAATATCGTCCACTCGACTGTGGCGACCATAACGAATGAATAATGGGGCTCATGGGTCATGTACTCGGTGCACTGTTACACGGAGATCTGGGACGAGAGGACCTTTTGGGACCCCCAATATTGAAGAATGAGTCTTTCCGTCTACTCCCATTGCACGAAATGGAATCCCTCAAAGGAATCATTCCATCATTCAAATCATCAACTGGAAAGAAAACCTGGAGTGTGGGCCCCCCGTGGTACGAGATGAAGGATGTCTCTATTCCAAATCAAATACTTCAGGACCGAGCAAGTCATCGTGAAGTTCAGCCTTCACCTTCTCCAGATCATAGCTGGCTTCTTGTGGAGATCATTCAGGCAGAAGACCTACGTCGAGGAACGGAACACGTCGGTAACCCGAGGACCACCCGAAGTTCCGGCTTGCGGCGTTTGCGCCACAGGAAGTGAAATGAATGAGTCCCTCCTGAAGAACATTTACACAAACTCCATCCAGAATCTGCTACGTGAACAACTAGTCTAGCTGAGGAAACGCAAAGGCTGCTTTGTCTTGTTTTTTTTTTTTTTTTTTTTTTGGAAATTGAAAAAGTCGAACGTGGCCAAGCTAGCAAGCGTCGCTTCTTGTGACGAAACGAAAACAAAAGCGTCCATCTTGGATGGGCGGCTAACAGTCTGGCTGAAACGTGCGTGTGCATAGATCATCGGCGGCCGCCTCCATCTCTGCCCGATCAACCCGCCCGGCCTCTCCTCCGCACAGGAAGTTCCCTCCAAAGTAAAACTCCAGCCTGCCGCCGCGGGCCTCCGGCGCTGCAAGTAGGCCAGATGAGTCATGTGACGGCGCTCCAGCCTTGAAGGCCGATTCTACTTCACAAAGTCTTTGCACTACACAGGAAGCGTCTGGAGGAAGAGGCGGAGCCCTGATTTGTTTGTCAAAAGCTGAAATGAGATGTCAGTCAAAAGCGGAACGACGGGAGATTTTAGTGTCGACGACGTCGGAAGCTTCGAGCAACAAAGCGCCGCCAAGCCCCCTCAGGGGCGGCACGTTCGCTCCACTACCGCCGCACCATGTTAGCAGTAGCGATCGCTCCCTCAGCGGGTGGGGGGGCTAAATCTGGGCCAGCACGGGTGGGGGGGGGCAGGGGTTGGCTCCGGATCAAAGACCTCAGAGGCAGCGCGTTCAAATCCCACAATGGGGCGGCGGACAGGAAAAACGATAAATTGGATCTAATTAGAGCGCTCTGACAGGGCTGGGTTTTTTTTGGGTGGGGGGCGAGGGGGGGTGGGGTGATATTCCAAAACATCACAGAAACCAAGGAGGTGAAAGTGAGGGGGGGGGGGGTCGGGGGGGTCACAATCACCATCACACATCCAATCATTGAACACATGATCACATGGTACAGTAAATAGCAGGGGGGCAGGGCTGGGGGGCGGGGACTGAAATCTAAAAGGGGGCTTCTCTGCCCGCCCCCTCTACTCCCTGACATCACCACAGCCCATAGAATAGATATGTATATATATATATTCATATGTATATTTCTATACAGCCAAAGAATACACGGAAGTACATTCAAAGAACTCAACCAACATTCTCGTTGAACACGTTAACAGCGACTCCTGATAGAAGGATCTCCTCCTGGTAGAAGGATCTCCTCCTGGTAGAAGGATCTCCTCCTGGTAGAAGGATCTCCTCCTGATAGAAGGATCTCCTCCTGGTAGAAGGATCTCCTCCTGGTAGAAGGATCTCCTCCTGGTAGAAGGATCTCCTCCTGTAAAAAGAAAGAAAAGGCCAAAAAAACACGCAAACGAGAACACGGACGCCAGCCCTCTCCGGGTGGGCGTGACCGCCAGCCGTCGGCGTGCCACGCCCCCTGCTGATGTCCAATGGTGTTACTCCTCCCAGTCGGTGCTGGTGCGAGCCGCCGACAATCAGTCGGTCGCTCCTGGGGGTGGGAGGGGGGGCGGGCGAGTGAAGATGGCGACCGACCCGGAGTCGCCATAAAGCATAGGAGGGCGGGGGGGCGCTGCCAGGAGGAAGTGACATCACGACAGCATCCAGAGGGGGAGGGGGCACCGCTAACAGTAGCAAAGAAGGAGGAGCATCGCCAGCGCCAAAAGGAAGGAAGAAAGTGGCCTGACCTTTGACTCCACCGACAGGAAGCATGGCGCCGCCTCCACCCGACCTTCCCGGCGACAGGGGCGGAGCCTTGTGGAGGAGGAGGAGGAGGAGGACGGGGAGGAGGCGGAGATCCTCCTCGCTCCTCCCCCATCAGCACGGAGGGCGGACTGTTCATCTCCCAGAACCCCCAACATAAAAACATGTTTGTACATATATATATTTATACGCCTTTATACACACTTTGTACCATTGGAAATCACAAAAGTATAGAAAAATAAAATGTTTTATCCTAACGGGACACGTCTCATCCTCTCGCTGTCTTTCTGCCACAAAGATGGCCGCCTCCCGGTGGAAAGCGGCGCACTCCATCTGTCAACTTTGAGGCCGCTTTGATGCTGCCGTCGCCGCCGCCGCCGCTGCCGCTTTTGTACGCCTCCCATCTTCCCTCTCCAGCCGCTCCTCTCCCGGTTGTTCTCTCAAAGCTAGCTCTCCTCCCGCCGTCCCTCTCGTCTGTGGTGTCCGTCAAAACCGAGTACCGCTTCCTGGCTATTTACTGCAAACAGGGAGACAAGCGAGGACAAGGTGAATCCTCACAATCACGTTGGCTTTTCCCCTGCCCCAGTTTTAGTAGGACGTCTGCCTTGGTTATCATACACTGTTGCTCTTGGTTAGCAAACACTATCGCTCTTGGTTATCATACATTGTTGATCTTGGTTAGCAAACACTATCGCTCTTGGTTATCATACACTATCGCTCTTGGTTATCATACACTATCGCTCTTGGTTATCATACACTATCGCTCTTGGTTATCATACACTATCGCTCTTGGTTATCATACACTATCGCTCTTGGTTATCATACACTATTGCTCTTGGTTATCATACACTATTGCTCTTGGTTATCATACACTGTTGCCCGGCTGCCCTCCGCTACTGGAGCATTCCAAGCGACTTAGTGCAACCAATTGCGTATTTTCCTTGTTGATGCCTGGGAACTCATCTCTTCTGGTCTTTCTTCCAGGGCTTGGGGAAGGACAACCTCACGACCTTCAGGAATAACGGAAGATGCCCCCCCCCCTTCTCAGCGTCTTGGTCAACGGGAGTGTCCACTAAAGGTAAACATGACGCTTAGCTTCATTTTCTGCATGTAAAAGTCTAAATATTCCCGACATCGTAACGTCTGGTCTCATGGGATGAATTGGATATTTGCTATTGGGAAAAAAAACTTTTGGAAGTTCATTCATTCATTCTTTTTCACGAGGGTCGCAGGGGTGCTGGAGCCTATCCCAGCTGTCTTTGGGTGAGAGGCGGGGTACACCCTGGACTGGTGGCCAGCCAATCACAGGGCACATATAGACAAACAACCATTCACACTCACATTCATACCTATGGACAATTTGGAGTGGCTAATTAACCTAGCATGTTTTTGGAATGTGGGAGGAAACCGGAGTACCCGGAGAAAACCCACGCATGCACGGGGAGAACATGCAAACTCCACACAGAGATGGCGGAGGGCGGAACCGAACCCTGTTCTCCTGCGCGCTAACCACTAGACCGCCGTGCCGCCACTTTTGGTAGTAATAATACTAAAAATAATACTAATAATAATACGACTGTAGTCTTGTTGCACGAACTGGGAATGTGGAATTAGAAAAGCCGTCATTAAGTTTGCAGCATGAGGTCGTGACTCCGGAGCGCAGAGTTGTAACGTGACGACTGCCCCCCCCCCCCGCAAACATCAGAGCACCCTGTCATCACCCCGGCCGACTTGCAAACTTTTGGCAGTGCAAAGTGAAAAGTCTCAATGCGTGGAAGTGGAGGAGGGAAGGAGGGAGGGAAGGAGGGAGGGACGCGCCGCCGCCGAGTGTCCCGGGACGCTCGTCACGACAGATGCTGGCTAATTTGCGGCGATCCCGAGCAGTCTCGGCGCAGCGCTCGTCTATAAATAACTAAATGGAAATGAAAGATTTAACTTCGGAGCGGCTTTGTAGTGCCTGAACCCCAACTTCACCCCCCCCGCCCCTTCCGACTCCCAACCCAGGCACAGTCGAACAAGTGGCGCGTTCCATCAGCGTCCGCGCACCTGTCCGCGGCTGAGCGGATCGGCTGAGCGGGTCTCAGTCTGGTTCTGATCCATTCTGACAACAATTAGCCTTTAAACCGACGCCGCCCGCCTACATCCTGGCAGCAGATGCACCCCGGAATGGCGAAAAAAAACGCCTTTAGCTTGGCCGCTGTCTATTTGGGAGTGCGCCTCGCTCACGGTGCTACCAAAAATGACAAGTATGTAAAATGGCATATTTTGCATGCGTCTATTTCCATACTTCATAGTCAATGTGGTACACTTCCACTTTTCTCCGGGTACTCCGTTTTCCTCCCACATTCCAAAAACATGCTAGCTTCATTGGCCACTCCAAATTGTCCATAGGTATGAATGTGGGTGGGAATGCTTGTTTGTCCATATGCGCCCTGGGATTGGCTGGGATAGGCTCCAGCCCACCCCGCGACCCTCGTGATGATAAGCGGTAGAAAATGAATGGATGACTGAAATGCTGAATTGCCGATATGTGGGGATCCGCTGCACATTCAAGCTAACTCGCTAACTGACCGTCGGATGCTAGCCACGTAGCTAATGTTAGCACACGGCCGTTGTGATTCGTTATTATTTCTTGAACTGACATTTGTAAAGCACAGAGATGCACTTTTAGCCGCCGCCACGTGTTAGCATTGGACTTCCTTTGCGAGTAACGGCTAAGCCGAGACGTGACGAGAAGAAGAAGTTTTGTAGAGGCTGTGAAAGGAAGACGTGAGGACTCGTTAGTTACTGCTTTATTCTCACACTCCAAACAATCAAGGTATTTGTGTCACATATTGAAGAAAAAAAACAGAAGGTACTCTGGAGCTAACAATATATCCAGAAAAGGAACAAAACCCTCTAGAAAGTACATGCAGTTGAAAAGACACCACTTGATATAGTGTATAGTATATAGTGTATATATATATATATATATATATATATATATATATATATGTATATATAATACATAAAAAACAGATGTAGCGTATTGTGTGTGTAGTATATACATTGCCATGGATTGATGCAGGGTACTGCATGGTTTAGTACAAAGTGCATGTTAATGAATGGATGTGCTATCTTCTCAGGGCTTTGGAACAGCGTCCACCAGTCCGCCAAAGGATGCATAAAAATGAAGATGAAGACAAGGACCAGTCATGTGACACGGCGCAGGTCTGTTTCTCTTCATGGTGTAGGCTAGCAGTTATTTACATGCTAACAACCGCGATGACCGACTTTTAAACTTTGTAGCATTTCTTTGTAAACAAACCGGCGCAGGCAAACAGGAGCAACCTGATTGGTCCCTGCAGTCACATGACTTGCATGACAAATCAGGGTCAACCTCCCGTGTAATGCTGCATAGTCCCTCCGGGGGCAGCAGTTTGGAGTGAGACGCTAGCTAACGCTGTAGCTGTTTGTTGTGTGCTGAGGTACGTCTGTGAGTGGCGCTAGCGTTGGCGACTGATGTCAGTCTTTGGATGAAGATGTTTTGAAATTCCATATCATGTTTGAGGCTCTTTTGGCAGCAGTCCTTGAAAGCAGCTGCGTCTGAGCGGACATGTTGATGGATCATCTTCCATGACCATTGCTTGCTGGTGGCTAGCGGCCATGTTAGGCATGAAAACAGTCATCTTTCTGGCCGTCTGAATCCCTCATTCGGGGGTGGAGCTGGAAGGTCACCTCGTGAAAAGCGGGCATCTGCAGTATTGTCAATGATTTTTTTTTAGCAATTTTGCCAAATATATTTGTGTATGTATATACACGTGTGTATACGTGTGTATACACATGTAGAAATATACGTCAATGTGTATAAAAATATGTGTGTGCAGTTAACTGTATAGTGGATGTACGTATATATGTATGTGTATGTATATACATCCAGTATGCCCATGTATGTAATATATATACATACATATATATATATACATACACACATACATGCATATGTGTATATATGTACGTATATGTATGTATATGTATATGTATGTATGTATATATGTATATGTATGTATATATGTATGTATGTATATGTATGTGTATATATGTATATATATGTATATATGTATATGTACGTATGTATATGTGTATATGTATGTATATATGTATATATGCATGTATATATATGTATATATGTATGTGTACGTATATATGTATGTGTATGCACATGTATATATATGTATATATGTATGTGGACGTATATATGTATGTGTATGCACATATGTATATACATACGTATGCATATGTGTATGTATATACGTACGTATGCATATGTGTATGTATGTATGTACGTACGTATGCATATGTGTATGTATGTACGTACGTATGCATATGTGTATGTATGTACGTACGTATGCATATGTGTATGTACGTACGTATGCATATGTGTATGTATGTACGTACGTATGTACGTATATATGTACGTACATACGTACGTATATATGTACGTACATACGTACGTATATATGTACGTACATACATATGTACGTATATATGTACGTACATACATATGTACGTATATATGTACGTACATACATATGTACGTATATATGTACGTACATACATATGTACCTATATACGTACGTACATACATATGTACGTACATACATATGTACGTACATACATATGTACGTATATACGTACGTACATACATATGTACGTATATACGTATGTACGTATATACGTACGTACGTACATATGTACGTACATATGTACGTACGTATATATGTACGTACATATATACGTACGTACGTATGTATGTATGTATGTACGTACATACGTATGGATGTACGTACATACATACATGTATGTATGTGTGTGTATATATGTGTATATATATATGTGTGTCCACACGTGTACGCACATACATGTCTGTACAGGCGTGTATGTATGTGTGTTTGCATTTGTCTGTATGTGTGTTTGTGTAAGTGTGTTTGTATATGAGAAAACACATGTATATGTATAAATATGCTATGTATGTGTACGTGTGTGTGTGTATACATATAACATGTTTGTGGATACATATGTGTAAGTATGTGTATACATTAGTGTACAAATGTGTATACATGTGTGTATGTATGTATGTATATACACATGGGTATGTAAGTGTGCATGTATATGTGTATACCCATGGCTATGTGCATATATACATATATAATTTACTGCCATTTTTGGGCCCCTTATCATTTTTGCCGAAGGGGTTAATGTTTTTTTTTTTGATGTCATTTTTCAACTTGCTAAAACTGCACTTTTCTGCGTCGGAATGAAGTGGAAACCTTGCACACCTTCATCGGGGGTCCCAGAAGGACCCAGAAAGTGCGGAAAATCCCACTTGTTAGAGGTGTTGATTTTTGGAAAAAATGGTAAGGGGTTAACCTTATGTTTTTTTTCAATATTTTCAACTTGCTAAAACTGCACTTTTCTGCGCCAAAATGAAGTGGAAACCTTGCACACCTTCATCGGGGGTCCCAGAAGGACCCAGAAAGTGCGGAAAATCCCACTTGTTAGAGGTGTTGATTTTTGGAAAAAATGGTAAGGGGTTAACCTTATGTTTTTTTTCAATATTTTCAACTTGCTAAAACTGCACTTTTCTGCGCCAAAATGAAGTGGAAACCTTGCACACCTTCATCGGGGGTCCCAGAAGGACCCAGAAAGTGCGGAAAATCCCACTTGTTAGAGGTGTTGATTTTTGGAAAAAATGGTAAGGGGTTAACCTTATGTTTTTTTTCAATATTTTCAACTTGCTAAAACTGCACTTTTCTGCGTCGGAATGAAGTGGAAACCTTGCACACCTTCATCGGGGGTCCCAGAAGGACCCAGAAAGTGCGGAAAATCCCACTTGTTAGAGGTGTTGATTTTTGGAAAAAATGGTAAGGGGTTAACCTTATGTTTTTTTTCAATATTTTCAACTTGCTAAAACTGCACTTTTCTGCGTCGGAATGAAGTGGAAACCTTGCACACCTTCATCGGGGGTCCCAGAAGGACCCAGAAAGTGCAGAAAATCCCACTTGTTAGAGGTGTTGATTTTTGGAAAAAATGGTAAGGGGTTAACCTTATGTTTTTTTTCAATATTTTCAACTTGCTAAAACTGCACTTTTCTGCGCCAAAATGAAGTGGAAACCTTGCACACCTTCATCGGGGGTCCCAGAAGGACCCAGAAAGTGCGGAAAATCCCACTTGTTAGAGGTGTTGATTTTTGGAAAAAATGGTAAGGGGTTAACCTTATGTTTTTTTTCAATATTTTCAACTTGCTAAAACTGCACTTTTCTGCGTCGGAATGAAGTGGAAACCTTGCACACCTTCATCGGGGGTCCCAGAAGGACCCAGAAAGTGCGGAAAATCCCACTTGTTAGAGGTGTTGATTTTTGGAAAAAATGGTAAGGGGTTAACCTTATGTTTTTTTTCAATATTTTCAACTTGCTAAAACTGCACTTTTCTGCGTCGGAATGAAGTGGAAACCTTGCACACCTTCATCGGGGGTCCCAGAAGGACCCAGAAAGTGCAGAAAATCCCACTTGTTAGAGGTGTTGATTTTTGGAAAAAATGGTAAGGGGTTAACCTTATGTTTTTTTTCAATATTTTCAACTTGCTAAAACTGCACTTTTCTGCGCCAAAATGAAGTGGAAACCTTGCACACCTTCATCGGGGGTCCCAGAAGGACCCAGAAAGTGCGGAAAATCCCACTTGTTAGAGGTGTTGATTTTTGGAAAAAATGGTAAGGGGTTAACCTTATGTTTTTTTTCAATATTTTCAACTTGCTAAAACTGCACTTTTCTGCGTCGGAATGAAGTGGAAACCTTGCACACCTTCATCGGGGGTCCCAGAAGGACCCAGAAAGTGCGGAAAATCCCACTTGTTAGAGGTGTTGATTTTTGGAAAAAATGGTAAGGGGTTAACCTTATGTTTTTTTTCAATATTTTCAACTTGCTAAAACTGCACTTTTCTGCGTCGGAATGAAGTGGAAACCTTGCACACCTTCATCGGGGGTCCCAGAAGGACCCAGAAAGTGCAGAAAATCCCACTTGTTAGAGGTGTTGATTTTTGGAAAAAATGGTAAGGGGTTAACCTTATGTTTTTTTTCAATATTTTCAACTTGCTAAAACTGCACTTTTCTGCGCCAAAATGAAGTGGAAACCTTGCACACCTTCATCGGGGGTCCCAGAAGGACCCAGAAAGTGCGGAAAATCCCACTTGTTAGAGGTGTTGATTTTTGGAAAAAATGGTAAGGGGTTAACCTTATGTTTTTTTTCAATATTTTCAACTTGCTAAAACTGCACTTTTCTGCGTCGGAATGAAGTGGAAACCTTGCACACCTTCATCGGGGGTCCCAGAAGGACCCAGAAAGTGCGGAAAATCCCACTTGTTAGAGGTGTTGATTTTTGGAAAAAATGGTAAGGGGTTAACCTTATGTTTTTTTTCAATATTTTCAACTTGCTAAAACTGCACTTTTCTGCGCCAAAATGAAGTGGAAACCTTGCACACCTTCATCGGGGGTCCCAGAAGGACCCAGAAAGTGCGGAAAATCCCACTTCTTCGAGGTGTTGATTTTTGGAAAAAATGGTAAGGGGTTAACCTTATGTTTTTTTTCAATATTTTCAACTTGCTAAAACTGCACTTTTCTGCGCCAAAATGAAGTGGAAACCTTGCACACCTTCATCGGGGGTCCCAGAAGGACCCAGAAAGTGCGGAAAATCCCACTTGTTAGAGGTGTTGATTTTTGGAAAAAATGGTAAGGGGTTAACCTTATGTTTTTTTCAATATTTTCAACTTGCTAAAACTGCACTTTTCTGCGCCGGAATAAAGTGGAAACCTTGCACACCTTCATCGGGGGTCCCAGAAGGACCCAGAAAGTGCGGAAAATCCCACTTGTTAGAGGTGTTGATTTTTGGAAAAAATGGTAAGGGGTTAACCTTATGTTTTTTTTCAATATTTCCAACTTGCTAAAACTGCACTTTTCTGCGCCGGAATAAAGTGGAAACCTTGCACACCTTCATCGGGGGTCCCAGAAGGACCCAGAAAGTGCAGAAAATCCCACTTGTTAGAGGTGTTGATTTTTGGAAAAAATGGTAAGGGGTTAACCTTATGTTTTTTTTCAATATTTTCAACTTGCTAAAACTGCACTTTTCTGCGCCAAAATGAAGTGGAAACCTTGCACACCTTCATCGGGGGTCCCAGAAGGACCCAGAAAGTGCGGAAAATCCCACTTGTTAGAGGTGTTGATTTTTGGAAAAAATGGTAAGGGGTTAACCTTATGTTTTTTTTCAATATTTTCAACTTGCTAAAACTGCACTTTTCTGCGTCGGAATGAAGTGGAAACCTTGCACACCTTCATCGGGGGTCCCAGAAGGACCCAGAAAGTGCGGAAAATCCCACTTGTTAGAGGTGTTGATTTTTGGAAAAAATGGTAAGGGGTTAACCTTATGTTTTTTTTCAATATTTTCAACTTGCTAAAACTGCACTTTTCTGCGTCGGAATGAAGTGGAAACCTTGCACACCTTCATCGGGGGTCCCAGAAGGACCCAGAAAGTGCAGAAAATCCCACTTGTTAGAGGTGTTGATTTTTGGAAAAAATGGTAAGGGGTTAACCTTGTGTTTTTTTTCAATATTTTCAACTTGCTAAAACTGCACTTTTCTGCGTCGGAATGAAGTGGAAACCTTGCACACCTTCATCGGGGGTCCCAGAAGGACCCAGAAAGTGCGGAAAATCCCACTTGTTAGAGGTGTTGATTTTTGGAAAAAATGGTAAGGGGTTAACCTTATGTTTTTTTTCAATATTTTCAACTTGCTAAAACTGCACTTTTCTGCGCCAAAATGAAGTGGAAACCTTGCACACCTTCATCGGGGGTCCCAGAAGGACCCAGAAAGTGCGGAAAATCCCACTTGTTAGAGGTGTTGATTTTTGGAAAAAATGGTAAGGGGTTAACCTTATGTTTTTTTTCAATATTTTCAACTTGCTAAAACTGCACTTTTCTGCGCCAAAATGAAGTGGAAACCTTGCACACCTTCATCGGGGGTCCCAGAAGGACCCAGAAAGTGCGGAAAATCCCACTTGTTAGAGGTGTTGATTTTTGGAAAAAATGGTAAGGGGTTAACCTTATGTTTTTTTTCAATATTTTCAACTTGCTAAAACTGCACTTTTCTGCGCCAAAATGAAGTGGAAACCTTGCACACCTTCATCGGGGGTCCCAGAAGGACCCAGAAAGTGCAGAAAATCCCACTTGTTAGAGGTGTTGATTTTTGGAAAAAATGGTAAGGGGTTATAACCTTATGTTTTTTTTCAATATTTTCAACTTGCTAAAACTGCACTTTTCTGCGCCAAAATGAAGTGGAAACCTTGCACACCTTCATCGGGGGTCCCAGAAGGACCCAGAAAGTGCGGAAAATCCCACTTGTTAGAGGTGTTGATTTTTGGAAAAAATGGTAAGGGGTTAACCTTATGTTTTTTTTCAATATTTTCAACTTGCTAAAACTGCACTTTTCTGCGTCGGAATGAAGTGGAAACCTTGCACACCTTCATCGGGGGTCCCAGAAGGACCCAGAAAGTGCGGAAAATCCCACTTGTTAGAGGTGTTGATTTTTGGAAAAAATGGTAAGGGGTTAACCTTATGTTTTTTTTCAATATTTTCAACTTGCTAAAACTGCACTTTTCTGCGTCGGAATGAAGTGGAAACCTTGCACACCTTCATCGGGGGTCCCAGAAGGACCCAGAAAGTGCAGAAAATCCCACTTGTTAGAGGTGTTGATTTTTGGAAAAAATGGTAAGGGGTTAACCTTATGTTTTTTTTCAATATTTTCAACTTGCTAAAACTGCACTTTTCTGCGCCAAAATGAAGTGGAAACCTTGCACACCTTCATCGGGGGTCCCAGAAGGACCCAGAAAGTGCGGAAAATCCCACTTGTTAGAGGTGTTGATTTTTGGAAAAAATGGTAAGGGGTTAACCTTATGTTTTTTTTCAATATTTTCAACTTGCTAAAACTGCACTTTTCTGCGTCGGAATGAAGTGGAAACCTTGCACACCTTCATCGGGGGTCCCAGAAGGACCCAGAAAGTGCGGAAAATCCCACTTGTTAGAGGTGTTGATTTTTGGAAAAAATGGTAAGGGGTTAACCTTATGTTTTTTTTCAATATTTTCAACTTGCTAAAACTGCACTTTTCTGCGCCAAAATGAAGTGGAAACCTTGCACACCTTCATCGGGGGTCCCAGAAGGACCCAGAAAGTGCGGAAAATCCCACTTGTTAGAGGTGTTGATTTTTGGAAAAAATGGTAAGGGGTTATAACCTTATGTTTTTTTTCAATATTTTCAACTTGCTAAAACTGCACTTTTCTGCGCCAAAATGAAGTGGAAACCTTGCACACCTTCATCGGGGGTCCCAGAAGGACCCAGAAAGTGCGGAAAATCCCACTTGTTAGAGGTGTTGATTTTTGGAAAAAATGGTAAGGGGTTAACCTTATGTTTTTTTTCAATATTTTCAACTTGCTAAAACTGCACTTTTCTGCGTCGGAATGAAGTGGAAACCTTGCACACCTTCATCGGGGGTCCCAGAAGGACCCAGAAAGTGCGGAAAATCCCACTTGTTAGAGGTGTTGATTTTTGGAAAAAATGGTAAGGGGTTAACCTTATGTTTTTTTTCAATATTTTCAACTTGCTAAAACTGCACTTTTCTGCGTCGGAATGAAGTGGAAACCTTGCACACCTTCATCGGGGGTCCCAGAAGGACCCAGAAAGTGCAGAAAATCCCACTTGTTAGAGGTGTTGATTTTTGGAAAAAATGGTAAGGGGTTAACCTTATGTTTTTTTTCAATATTTTCAACTTGCTAAAACTGCACTTTTCTGCGCCAAAATGAAGTGGAAACCTTGCACACCTTCATCGGGGGTCCCAGAAGGACCCAGAAAGTGCGGAAAATCCCACTTGTTAGAGGTGTTGATTTTTGGAAAAAATGGTAAGGGGTTAACCTTATGTTTTTTTTCAATATTTTCAACTTGCTAAAACTGCACTTTTCTGCGTCGGAATGAAGTGGAAACCTTGCACACCTTCATCGGGGGTCCCAGAAGGACCCAGAAAGTGCGGAAAATCCCACTTGTTAGAGGTGTTGATTTTTGGAAAAAATGGTAAGGGGTTAACCTTATGTTTTTTTTCAATATTTTCAACTTGCTAAAACTGCACTTTTCTGCGTCGGAATGAAGTGGAAACCTTGCACACCTTCATCGGGGGTCCCAGAAGGACCCAGAAAGTGCAGAAAATCCCACTTGTTAGAGGTGTTGATTTTTGGAAAAAATGGTAAGGGGTTAACCTTATGTTTTTTTTCAATATTTTCAACTTGCTAAAACTGCACTTTTCTGCGCCAAAATGAAGTGGAAACCTTGCACACCTTCATCGGGGGTCCCAGAAGGACCCAGAAAGTGCGGAAAATCCCACTTGTTAGAGGTGTTGATTTTTGGAAAAAATGGTAAGGGGTTAACCTTATGTTTTTTTTCAATATTTTCAACTTGCTAAAACTGCACTTTTCTGCGTCGGAATGAAGTGGAAACCTTGCACACCTTCATCGGGGGTCCCAGAAGGACCCAGAAAGTGCGGAAAATCCCACTTGTTAGAGGTGTTGATTTTTGGAAAAAATGGTAAGGGGTTAACCTTATGTTTTTTTTCAATATTTTCAACTTGCTAAAACTGCACTTTTCTGCGTCGGAATGAAGTGGAAACCTTGCACACCTTCATCGGGGGTCCCAGAAGGACCCAGAAAGTGCAGAAAATCCCACTTGTTAGAGGTGTTGATTTTTGGAAAAAATGGTAAGGGGTTAACCTTATGTTTTTTTTCAATATTTTCAACTTGCTAAAACTGCACTTTTCTGCGCCAAAATGAAGTGGAAACCTTGCACACCTTCATCGGGGGTCCCAGAAGGACCCAGAAAGTGCGGAAAATCCCACTTGTTAGAGGTGTTGATTTTTGGAAAAAATGGTAAGGGGTTAACCTTATGTTTTTTTTCAATATTTTCAACTTGCTAAAACTGCACTTTTCTGCGTCGGAATGAAGTGGAAACCTTGCACACCTTCATCGGGGGTCCCAGAAGGACCCAGAAAGTGCGGAAAATCCCACTTGTTAGAGGTGTTGATTTTTGGAAAAAATGGTAAGGGGTTAACCTTATGTTTTTTTTCAATATTTTCAACTTGCTAAAACTGCACTTTTCTGCGCCAAAATGAAGTGGAAACCTTGCACACCTTCATCGGGGGTCCCAGAAGGACCCAGAAAGTGCGGAAAATCCCACTTCTTCGAGGTGTTGATTTTTGGAAAAAATGGTAAGGGGTTAACCTTATGTTTTTTTTCAATATTTTCAACTTGCTAAAACTGCACTTTTCTGCGCCAAAATGAAGTGGAAACCTTGCACACCTTCATCGGGGGTCCCAGAAGGACCCAGAAAGTGCGGAAAATCCCACTTGTTAGAGGTGTTGATTTTTGGAAAAAATGGTAAGGGGTTAACCTTATGTTTTTTTCAATATTTTCAACTTGCTAAAACTGCACTTTTCTGCGCCGGAATAAAGTGGAAACCTTGCACACCTTCATCGGGGGTCCCAGAAGGACCCAGAAAGTGCGGAAAATCCCACTTGTTAGAGGTGTTGATTTTTGGAAAAAATGGTAAGGGGTTAACCTTATGTTTTTTTTCAATATTTCCAACTTGCTAAAACTGCACTTTTCTGCGCCGGAATAAAGTGGAAACCTTGCACACCTTCATCGGGGGTCCCAGAAGGACCCAGAAAGTGCAGAAAATCCCACTTGTTAGAGGTGTTGATTTTTGGAAAAAATGGTAAGGGGTTAACCTTATGTTTTTTTTCAATATTTTCAACTTGCTAAAACTGCACTTTTCTGCGCCAAAATGAAGTGGAAACCTTGCACACCTTCATCGGGGGTCCCAGAAGGACCCAGAAAGTGCGGAAAATCCCACTTGTTAGAGGTGTTGATTTTTGGAAAAAATGGTAAGGGGTTAACCTTATGTTTTTTTTCAATATTTTCAACTTGCTAAAACTGCACTTTTCTGCGTCGGAATGAAGTGGAAACCTTGCACACCTTCATCGGGGGTCCCAGAAGGACCCAGAAAGTGCGGAAAATCCCACTTGTTAGAGGTGTTGATTTTTGGAAAAAATGGTAAGGGGTTAACCTTATGTTTTTTTTCAATATTTTCAACTTGCTAAAACTGCACTTTTCTGCGTCGGAATGAAGTGGAAACCTTGCACACCTTCATCGGGGGTCCCAGAAGGACCCAGAAAGTGCAGAAAATCCCACTTGTTAGAGGTGTTGATTTTTGGAAAAAATGGTAAGGGGTTAACCTTGTGTTTTTTTTCAATATTTTCAACTTGCTAAAACTGCACTTTTCTGCGTCGGAATGAAGTGGAAACCTTGCACACCTTCATCGGGGGTCCCAGAAGGACCCAGAAAGTGCGGAAAATCCCACTTGTTAGAGGTGTTGATTTTTGGAAAAAATGGTAAGGGGTTAACCTTATGTTTTTTTTCAATATTTTCAACTTGCTAAAACTGCACTTTTCTGCGCCAAAATGAAGTGGAAACCTTGCACACCTTCATCGGGGGTCCCAGAAGGACCCAGAAAGTGCGGAAAATCCCACTTGTTAGAGGTGTTGATTTTTGGAAAAAATGGTAAGGGGTTAACCTTATGTTTTTTTTCAATATTTTCAACTTGCTAAAACTGCACTTTTCTGCGCCAAAATGAAGTGGAAACCTTGCACACCTTCATCGGGGGTCCCAGAAGGACCCAGAAAGTGCGGAAAATCCCACTTGTTAGAGGTGTTGATTTTTGGAAAAAATGGTAAGGGGTTAACCTTATGTTTTTTTTCAATATTTTCAACTTGCTAAAACTGCACTTTTCTGCGCCAAAATGAAGTGGAAACCTTGCACACCTTCATCGGGGGTCCCAGAAGGACCCAGAAAGTGCAGAAAATCCCACTTGTTAGAGGTGTTGATTTTTGGAAAAAATGGTAAGGGGTTATAACCTTATGTTTTTTTTCAATATTTTCAACTTGCTAAAACTGCACTTTTCTGCGCCAAAATGAAGTGGAAACCTTGCACACCTTCATCGGGGGTCCCAGAAGGACCCAGAAAGTGCGGAAAATCCCACTTGTTAGAGGTGTTGATTTTTGGAAAAAATGGTAAGGGGTTAACCTTATGTTTTTTTTCAATATTTTCAACTTGCTAAAACTGCACTTTTCTGCGTCGGAATGAAGTGGAAACCTTGCACACCTTCATCGGGGGTCCCAGAAGGACCCAGAAAGTGCGGAAAATCCCACTTGTTAGAGGTGTTGATTTTTGGAAAAAATGGTAAGGGGTTAACCTTATGTTTTTTTTCAATATTTTCAACTTGCTAAAACTGCACTTTTCTGCGTCGGAATGAAGTGGAAACCTTGCACACCTTCATCGGGGGTCCCAGAAGGACCCAGAAAGTGCAGAAAATCCCACTTGTTAGAGGTGTTGATTTTTGGAAAAAATGGTAAGGGGTTAACCTTATGTTTTTTTTCAATATTTTCAACTTGCTAAAACTGCACTTTTCTGCGCCAAAATGAAGTGGAAACCTTGCACACCTTCATCGGGGGTCCCAGAAGGACCCAGAAAGTGCGGAAAATCCCACTTGTTAGAGGTGTTGATTTTTGGAAAAAATGGTAAGGGGTTAACCTTATGTTTTTTTTCAATATTTTCAACTTGCTAAAACTGCACTTTTCTGCGTCGGAATGAAGTGGAAACCTTGCACACCTTCATCGGGGGTCCCAGAAGGACCCAGAAAGTGCGGAAAATCCCACTTGTTAGAGGTGTTGATTTTTGGAAAAAATGGTAAGGGGTTAACCTTATGTTTTTTTTCAATATTTTCAACTTGCTAAAACTGCACTTTTCTGCGCCAAAATGAAGTGGAAACCTTGCACACCTTCATCGGGGGTCCCAGAAGGACCCAGAAAGTGCGGAAAATCCCACTTCTTCGAGGTGTTGATTTTTGGAAAAAATGGTAAGGGGTTAACCTTATGTTTTTTTTCAATATTTTCAACTTGCTAAAACTGCACTTTTCTGCGCCAAAATGAAGTGGAAACCTTGCACACCTTCATCGGGGGTCCCAGAAGGACCCAGAAAGTGCGGAAAATCCCACTTGTTAGAGGTGTTGATTTTTGGAAAAAATGGTAAGGGGTTAACCTTATGTTTTTTTCAATATTTTCAACTTGCTAAAACTGCACTTTTCTGCGCCGGAATAAAGTGGAAACCTTGCACACCTTCATCGGGGGTCCCAGAAGGACCCAGAAAGTGCGGAAAATCCCACTTGTTAGAGGTGTTGATTTTTGGAAAAAATGGTAAGGGGTTAACCTTATGTTTTTTTTCAATATTTCCAACTTGCTAAAACTGCACTTTTCTGCGCCGGAATAAAGTGGAAACCTTGCACACCTTCATCGGGGGTCCCAGAAGGACCCAGAAAGTGCAGAAAATCCCACTTGTTAGAGGTGTTGATTTTTGGAAAAAATGGTAAGGGGTTAACCTTATGTTTTTTTTCAATATTTTCAACTTGCTAAAACTGCACTTTTCTGCGTCGGAATGAAGTGGAAACCTTGCACACCTTCATCGGGGGTCCCAGAAGGACCCAGAAAGTGCGGAAAATCCCACTTGTTAGAGGTGTTGATTTTTGGAAAAAATGGTAAGGGGTTAACCTTATGTTTTTTTTCAACATTTTCAACTTGCTAAAACTGCACTTTTCTGCGCCAAAATGAAGTGGAAACCTTGCACACCTTCATCGGGGGTCCCAGAAGGACCCAGAAAGTGCAGAAAATCCCACTTGTTAGAGGTGTTGATTTTTGGAAAAAATGGTAAGGGGTTAACCTTATGTTTTTTTTTCAATATTTTCAACTTGCTAAAACTGCACTTTTCTGCGCCAAAATGAAGTGGAAACCTTGCACACCTTCATCGGGGGTCCCAGAAGGACCCAGAAAGTGCGGAAAATCCCACTTGTTAGAGGTGTTGATTTTTGGAAAAAATGGTAAGGGGTTAACCTTATGTTTTTTTTCAATATTTTCAACTTGCTAAAACTGCACTTTTCTGCGCCGGAATAAAGTGGAAACCTTGCACACCTTCATCGGGGGTCCCAGAAGGACCCAGAAAGTGCAGAAAATCCCACTTCTTCGAGGTGTTGATTTTTGGAAAAAATGGTAAGGGGTTAACCTTATGTTTTTTTTCAATATTTTCAACTTGCTAAAACTGCACTTTTCTGCGCCAAAATGAAGTGGAAACCTTGCACACCTTCATCGGGGGTCCCAGAAGGACCCAGAAAGTGCGGAAAATCCCACTTGTTAGAGGTGTTGATTTTTGGAAAAAATGGTAAGGGGTTAACCTTATGTTTTTTTTCAATATTTTCAACTTGCTAAAACTGCACTTTTCTGCGCCGGAATAAAGTGGAAACCTTGCACACCTTCATCGGGGGTCCCAGAAGGACCCAGAAAGTGCAGAAAATCCCACTTCTTCGAGGTGTTGATTTTTGGAAAAAATGGTAAGGGGTTAACCTTATGTTTTTTTTCAATATTTTCAACTTGCTAAAACTGCACTTTTCTGCGCCAAAATGAAGTGGAAACCTTGCACACCTTCATCGGGGGTCCCAGAAGGACCCAGAAAGTGCGGAAAATCCGACTTGTTAGAGGTGTTGATTTTTGGAAAAAATGGTAAGGGGTTAACCTTATGTTTTTTTCAATATTTTCAACTTGCTAAAACTGCACTTTTCTGCGCCGGAATGAAGTGGAAACCTTGCACACCTTCATCGGGGGTCCCAGAAGGACCCAGAAAGTGCCGAAAATCCCACTTCTTCGAGGTGTTGATTTTTGGAAAAAATGGTAAGGGGTTAGCTTTATGTTTTTTTCGTGTGTGTGTGTGTGTTTGTTTATATGTGTATGTACGTACATGTGTATATGTGTATGTCCATGTGTATACATGTTTGTATATGTGTAGTGGAATATATATACCTACTGATATATACCTATATATATACCTACTAATATATATATATAATATACATATGTATACCTGTGTGTATACACATGTATACACACATACATATACATATACACATGTGTATGTATATATGTGTATACATGTGTATTTATGTGTGTATACGCGTGCTTTTATGTGTGTGTATGTGTATACACGTGTGTGTGTGTGTATTTGCATGTATATGTGTATGCACGTGATGTATATATGTATATATATATATATATATACACACGTGTATGTATACATGCGCAAGAATGCGTGTGTATACCCGTGTGAGTATACATGTGTATGTATGTGTGTACATGAATGTATCTGTATACATATATATATATACACACACAAGCACATACATGTATACATATGTATATACATGTATACATATGTACGTGTGTATATACGTGTATATATACATACATATGTACGTATATACACAGACATGTATATGTATGTCTAAATGTGTATATATACATGTCTGTGTATACCTACAAGTGTATACACAGATATATACATGGATATCTAATGAATGAAGTAGTGCACATATACGTGTGTGTGTATATATATATATATATATACACATATATACACATCCACACGCAGTATGTATAGTGTGTAGAAATTGTTTTGGTGTAAAAGCTGGTGCACCTGGTGAAGCGGCAAGACAGCATGGTGTAAGTCTACATTTGTACAGTATAGCATAGAGTAGCTGATAGGAGTTGGGAAAGACCACCACTGTGCTTTGTGCGTTTTCCAAAAGGAGAAAAAGCTGCCGTCGGGTTGGATAGTCTGTGCAACGGCCGAACGCCCCCACGGTGGCAGGGCGTGGCACCCTTGGCTGTGAGGCAGCAGAGCCCACGTGCAACTCTTCTTTCAATACTTCATGTACTCCTAAATTGTAGCGTCAAGGTGAGTTGCTGCTGGCGTACCCAGCATGCCTTGTGGTTCATAATAAATAATAAAGTTGTGCTGTGAATAATACTTCATGGTTGCATGTTTTTGGTTGGTACCTGGAGTAAGAGGTGCCAAATGTGGGAATTTGAGCTTTCTATTTATGTTTATTAATGTGCTCCTCAATAAAGAGTTGCATGTGGACTCTGATGGAATCCTCTCCAGTTAGTAGCAGCCAACTAAGTAGAAATATGCAGACCCAGACAAGACAGTTGATTTAATGTGTACTGCATGCTGCACTTCCATCCCATAATACAAATCAACACACCAAGTGCACATCATCAGGAAAGACACTCTTGAAAAACAAAAAAAAAAAACCTGGAGACGTGGACTGCCGCCGCCCGTCAACTCAGACGCACCAAAGTGCAACGGCTGGAAGCGGGACCAAATCAGGACTGGGGGTGGGGGGGTGGTTTGACACGAGAATAATGAGGAGTCTCGTCCTCGCCGTGCCTTCTGGTGTCGGTTGGGCGGCGGCGTCCGCCTCCAGGGGCACCATGCCGTGTGCAGCAGTCATGTGCAGGGACTCGTGATGGCCTTTGGAGGAAAAACAGCATGGGGGGGTGCTGGGGGCTGGACATTTTAATGTACTTTTATCTCCTCCGCGTGGACCAGCTTGGTTTAGCTTTTTGAAATAGTTCGTTTTAGTTTATTTGGGGGGCGTAACGTCTGTCTTTGCTTTCGTTCTTTTAGTAGGGAGTGAAGCGACTGTACCCTCCTCTGTAAAGGCTAGCCTGCAACATCAAAGATGAAAAAGTACCAATCAGTAATCAGGCCATCAATTTGACTCTTTTCTGTCTTTGTCCACAAATTTCCTTCCAGTGACGACGCCGACTCCCGGCTGAGCAATTTCACTTCAAACGGGACGCGTGTGTGGGCGCTCCAAGAGACACGCGGTCATACGTCCACATGCTAACACACCTGGCGCCTTGAAAAACATGCCTACTTCTCCGCATAGAATGACACGCATAGATCCACAGGTGCAGCTCTATGTGTCTACTTCCTACTGTGTGAAGAGCTACAGTAGGCGTCTGGTTCTTGGTGAGAACTAGACACAGAACGACAACGAATCATGGAGAGCAAAGTAACACCGTGTGTCTAGTTCTGTGTGGGCTTTGCATGTTAGGTAAATGTCTCCTCTCTTTTCGTTTCATCTCTAGACTCATCTGATGCCCCCAGCCCACACGGACACCCCCGCCGTAGAGGTGCCACTGTACATGAAAAAAACGGGCCTCTTGTGAATTAATTAGCGTGAGAACTGAAGTTCTTTGCGGTTTGTGGCTGGAGGTGGAACGGGCGAAGGAAGGCGAGATTGGAGCGGAGGTTTTAATAGCGGCCGCCTTTCATGTGGAATGTGTCTGCACCTTCCAGGAGCGCCGCAGGATCCTAGCCTTTAGTTAGGCTCTGCACTTCTCTGCTATATCTAGGACACACACACACACACACACACACACACACAGGTCTTGCCACAATTAGGAATCCAAACTGGGAAAGCCAGCGAATGTCTTCAAAGGCTCATTTTGCCTAATTTCGGCAGGGCCTCTTGCTTGGATGAAACTTTTATCCGTGAGCACAGAGAAGATGAGAACGTGCAACCTCAGAGGAACTCATTATTATTATTATTACAGTATGATGATGATTATTGTTGCAAAGCTTTTATATGCAAAAAAGAGTGCTGGGGAAGCGTTCATCACGTGTGATGAAAGAATTAACAGCCCGACTCCGTTCTTTGTTGGCCCGTGTCCGTCACCACAAACACACACACACACACACACACACACACACACACACACACACAGCCGAGCTCCCGACACCAGTGATGTGTTTGGAACGGTGGTATCAGTGCCAATGTCGACGGTAGCCGTGGTGCATTGTGGGTAAATTGACTATTTGAGGGTCTTCCTTTCTTTCGTTAACTCACGCTCGTCGCTAGCCGATAACACATCAACACGTCTCTAGCTAAGTGACTTTCTACCAACGTGGCACATACGTGGAAGGAAATTTGAAGGAAAAAGAAAAGACTGAGAAACCCCAAACATTCAAGCACAGTCTAATTTAAGGAAAAGAATAAAAATAAATCTGATTAATGAAAGCTTTTAGCTAGCATCTGCACGGTGGAACTCTACGTTGTTACATTGGGGGGGGGGGCTGCATGCATGTTTGAGTGGATTGTCAAGCAGCGAGCATGCCTCCGATCAAGATGCCCCCCCGCCCCCACCCCTCCAAACCCCCGCCCACCTCGCTCTCTCCTGAATGCCCTACGGCACGCTGCTGCATGCGTTTGATGAGCTCGGGTCTGCGAGGCCGGCGCCAGCCCGCATCGCCACGAAACAAGTCTGACTTTTTAAAAGGGAATTTTTTTGCTGCTCTGGACTTTTCATCTTTGATGTTACAGTAGCTGCAAACGCTAGCTAAAAACAGACATTAACACTTCGCCTTCATCCCTGCAGCTCCTCCATCGTTGGACAAGAAATCAAAACAACTTAAGGATGGCAGTTGTCCTTTCAATGCAAGTTGCTCATGTGAGCGTCGTGTGACCCAAAAACCAAAAAAAAAAAGGGGGGGGGGGTCCAAACTTCTTCCAAGGGGGTCCATCTTCATAAGAATGAGATGTGGGGACATTTTTGTACGTTTTTAGAGATGCTAAAGCAATCCAATATATGCTTAAACATCTTAGCTGTGTGTTGACAAGGCAGTGATAGTGTGAGGGCCAATGAAAGAGGATGACCCCCAGGCTGCACTTTGGACACCCCCGCTTGAAATAAAGCCCAGCAACGTTAATGCGCTGCATGAGAGAGTGTGTGAAAGAAGTAGTGGTAACGCGTGGGTGCAATGTTCCTGGTGGTCAGCAGGGGGCGATGCAAACGTCCTCCATTGCACGGAGGTTACGTCTACTTCTTTAAAGGGGGCCTATTATGCTTTTCCCACTTTTCTGACCTGTAAATGTAATTAGAATGTTGTATTCTAGTGTTAAACCAAAGTTTCAGATAATGAGGTTTGCAGTATACAGTATATAGTATATGGATATTCAACTTAAATATATCGGGATATAACCAGCCCTGGTTGTATGTTAAAAGCGGACATTTAAAAAATAAAGAAATACAGCTGAATAGGTGCAGATTCTGGAAGATGTAGAAAGCTGTCTGTGCTGGCCCCCAAAGTAAGCATAATAGGTCCCCTTCAACACAACCTTTTAACACAGAGAACACAAGAAGGGGCGTGGCCTCAGAGACTTACCATAGTTCCCACGCTGTAGGTGGCGGCGGGGCCAATCGTGTGGTGGTAGGGGTCGGCCGTTGCATAGACTCTGCCGTAGCTGCACAGAGAGAAGACAGTCGCCCGTCAGTGATTGACGGCTGGACGTTTACCTTGTTGAACGCTTTGATGGCTCGTTTGCTGCGGCGGGCGCCAGCGTCCTACAAGCAAGACCTGCTCAAAGGTTGCCATCTTCATTAGGGGTACGGAATAGGCAATGAGACAAAGATGGAGGACACGCTAGGCCCTGAAGGGCCCACGCCCGTCTTCTTGTTTCGGCAGAGAGCCCCCCCCTCCCCCATTGTCACTGGTTTGGAAATAATCCAATTCCCCTGTGAGACAGGACACGATGTGTCTGCCTGCTTTATTTATTTACTCCACTTCCCATATTCCTTTGGTTTCCCCCCTTCCTCCGCGCTCGCTTGCAAATGAAGGTCTGTGTGCAGAAGATAAGGCGGCCAAGGATCGAGGGCACCAAATCAAGCTGGAGGAAAGAGAGGAAGTGGAGGAAACAAGAGCGTTTGTGAATTGAATAAGATCTAAATGAGGCTGGGCCCATTTAAGGCCATCACAAGCCAAGGTCATCCAGCAGGACATGAAATCAGAGAGGCTATCAGGACCCCACAGCGGGGTAGGGTGGGGGCACACCATGAGATGGCCCTCATCTTTAGTGAGCACCGAAGCCCACAGGCCATCTCCACAACTACTCTCAGCAAGTGCCGCCCATCGGGTCACAGCCGCCGGTGCAATGTCAGTGGGTCTGTGCTGGACCAGCAGACCCCCGCAAGGAGACCGCATCCTTACCGCTGGATCCGTGACACAGTCTTACACGTTTCTGCACTTCAAAAAAATGCCCACAAGACGTAGAGTCCGTTCCCCACGCCAGTATTTGTGAGGGTTACCATCTGAGACCACCTGGCAACAACAAACACCAGGAACTGAAACGGCCATAAAAATGTCTCATTTTCACTCTTGCCATAACCTGGACTATGCTGCTCCACTGACGTGCCACTCTACACTACACCGGCTCGCACCTCCCCCCACTCGCTTGACCGTCCCCGATGATTTCACATCAACATTTGCAATTAAAGTGAGTGTTGTAATTATAAATTCCATTCAACTCGGGAAACCCTGCCTCCTCTCTCGTTGACTTGCAACTAAGCAAGCTAACAAGCTCGGGTTAAGGGTTAAGGTTAAGTCGAGAGGCCATCTAAAAAGAAATAACAAAAGAGGAAGTGGTAATATTATGGAAAGCAACAAATGCGGATTATGGTAATATAATATATGTATATATAATAATATAATATTTATGAGAAGAAAATGACAAGAAGTACGTTTAAATAGGTGGATTTTTTAAAGTTGTACTTTGGAGAGAAAAACGTCCTATGGCGTTGGGATACACGGCGCTGGTGCTGCTGAGGAGGAGACACAAACAAAGCTGCATTGATCCAAGGAGCTGGGCCGCCTGTGCAAACAGAAACAAAGCACTCAGTGCGAATCACATTCAATCTCAGGGAAAAGTCTGCAAACGGGAATTGAATCTCCCAGAACGACGCAGGGTGGAGGGAGGTGAAAAAAAGCACCGCTGTCCAATTTCTGTTTCTCGGATCCGGCCTGATAAATCGTACATTATCGATATGATCTTCAGGCTCTCAGGCGGGGGTGTACGTTATCACGAGTGACACGCTCAATCCTTCCCAGATTAGATTCCCAAAGCAGCCCACGGCGCCGCCTGACAACGGATGAATCAGCGACGCCTCCTCAAACGTGGCGCACCTCAACCCGAGTGATGGAGTTCCCTGCCGCCCCCGGCCCACCAGACCTGCTGAAGCCATTCATAAATACCAACCTACACCCTCCCTCCATACTGCCAGCTTCCTTTTTTCCGCTTTAATAGATGAGTGCAGCGGCAAAACTCCCAAGATCTCACCTTCACATTCATCATATTCATCCCGTATCTGCTCCCAGCCGCAAGACGCCTCGCTTTTTAAAGTTAAAATATACTCTTTGCTCCCGATACTCCACTCGTGTTGCTCATTTTCTGCGCCATGAACAACGTTTGACATCGTCTCTTCCTGTGACTGACACTGATGACCCACAAAGCTTTTTGTGCAAAATCACAAGCTGGAGAAGAAGCCACTCTTCTGACAGGCGTGCTGGGATTTGCATAAAAGCACAGAAAAACAATCCTCTCTGATGTTTTTCACCAAATGACACACCGAGCCCAACCCTTTCTCCAACGCTGCTCCAAGATGGGCTACGTTACGTACAGGAACCCCTCCTTCATTGGCTCATTTCCACTAAGTAGGACTCCTGACTTACAAATGGAATATTTATAAAACCTGTTTTCCACCTTCTCATATACTTTGACATTACTAGGTGGTAAACCGAGGACCACCTGAATGAATAGATTAATTGTAAGATCGGACACCCTGTTAAAAGGTATGGCAAATGTTTAAGGGCTTTAACATGAGCCTTCATGGCAAAAAAAAAAAAAAAAACACGCTTTGGAAAAGAGCTGATGCGCTGTCATTCCGGGGAAGCCATATCCTGGGATAGTCACATGATCGCCCATACCTGCCAACATTTGCATTTGAAAAGGAGGAAAATAAGGTGAATTCTGCCCCAAAGCTGTGCAGCTCCAGCAGAACTAGAGAGGGGTTTTTTTTCATGAAAGCTAAAATTCAGGAAACTAGAAAACACCGGGAAAGGAGGACTTACGGGATGTAACTCATTGTAACACTATGACATATTGTCAAATGTTTTGGCTTCTTCAGAGTTAAGGCTGAAATGAAGAAGAAGAAGAAGAAGGTGTTCCTCACCTGTCGCTGTAAGCGGTGGTGGTGGTGGGCTGGGCGAACCTGTATGCTGCATATCCACCCTGCAAAAACATCCACTGTTACTTCATGTGAAGCGGATAAGGAGACAATGTGAACAGTGAAACGCCATGCAATGCCCAATGCAGACACCAGAGGGTGCCATTTCACGCAGGGCCAGTGTTACGGGGAGCCATGGACTTGCCACAGTTGTCTTGCCACACAGTTTAACATGTGACTGAAGCCCCAAATTCAGCCCATTCTGAGAGGGAAGAGCCGCCATTCTACTACATTATTAAACATTCCTTTTCCCTCCGTCAACACCGCGCCTCTGGCTGACGAATGGATTCAGACGGAATGACGACGGTGGAACTGTGGGGGGAGTCGGGACGGCTGTATTCATTTGCCAGAGTGGAGAAGGAATTAAGGATCTCATTGTGGAGCGGCGCGCTAACCTTCTTTGAAAAATGAAGCTTGTTCCCCAACTGTTTTTCTATTAGCGCCAGAGAGCCGCTGCCCGTCTGCGTCCCGCACGGCGGATAGGTGGCGTTAAATAATGCAGCGCTCCATTCATTTTTAAACCCGAGGGAAACCAGGATGGCTGCATGAGAATTCAGGTCAGAGGGCCACGCCGACCCCGGTCGCCCCGCTTCCCTTTTTTTCCTCCACAGGGACAGGAAGTGGCGAGCGCACCACTTCCTGCGGGACTGTCACGCCTCGGGAAGACGCTGATTACAACTCCAGCCTCGACAAACGGCGACACATAAATCACCCCGCCTGCATTGTCAAATCCTGCACACAACAGTGCAGCACATTTGTTATTGTGTCGGGCCCGGCGCGCTCGCAGCACACACCGCCGCACACATTAGCATACGCCGCGCATGTGCCGTACCTTTACCTCTGCTAATTTGTTAGCAGGGTGTCTCCGTTGTTGTGTGGAGTCCAGCATGTGACAGTAGGACAATGGGGGGGTGAAAGGACGCCGGCGTAGCTGGGGGTTGCAGAACAAGCACAGGGGGACAAACAAAATCAGTCATGGTGGCCTTTTCTGGCATGGTGGGTGTCGCCGCAATAAAAGGCAGTGAAAATAGAAGACCCTCGGTGGTGGTGGTGGTGGTGGGGAGGGGGTCATCTATCACTGGCTCTTCTCCCCCAGACGCCGTCAGCATCAAAGTGAGAAGCAAGTGTCACGGCCGCTATGTCGCGCTGTCATCTCCCTATCTCAGCTGACAAATGCGGCGGCGCTGGTCGAGATGGCGGTGGGAGGGGCCCACAATCAAAGGGACAAATTACTCCCCCTGCAAACATTTTGTGCCATGTCAAGAGTGGGGTCGCGTGGTAATTTGGGAATTATCTCCACCGCCTCCGTGCTCCCCTCTGTCATTCACCCCGATGCAGGCGGGGTCGGCTAATCCCCCCCTCTCCTTATCTGCCGCCACCCCACCCCTCTTATCTCCACTGTGGCGGTGGTGGCAAGGCTCCACTCGGGGCCCCCCCGGGGAGCCCTGGGAAGTGCACACGGACGCACAAACAGGAAGAAGAGGCGGCAAGACGAGAAGCCACCACAGACAAATCTACCGGATGAAACCACCCGACCCTGCGAGGGAAGGGTCCAAAGTGCGCACCGGCGCAAGGAGGGAGGAGCTGAGGGGGTTTTAAATGTTCTTGTCGGGTTTCTTGGCAGAGCAGACGCGGGCCTAATCGACGCCGACTTGGCAGCGAGAGCGTGGCGAGGCGGAGGCCTGAGGAGATCACGTTTTCCCCTCCAGGGCCCAGCTTTGCTTTTGGTGGCTTCTCTCCTGTTTCATGTGAGCGGGCCAAGAAGGGAGCCAAGTGTACTCACATAGATCTCTGCACCGTAGAAGCCATCTTGGTACACCACCCTGTGACATTGAAGAAGAGCAAAGGATTAGTTTGGATGTGCTTTCACATCACTGCTTGCCGCCAGCTGTTGAGATGAATACGCCATCTTTATATTTTTTATATGTATGTATTTTATATATAGATATAAAGAGAGTTTATGAATTGTATGTAACATGTACAAATGTCTTTAAACAATATTTGGTGCTAGTAGTTGTGCTCGTGATCGAATCAACCAAGTGCAGTTAAGTGGATGTGGACTCCGCTCTGATCTCATCACAGATTAGCTCACCGAGGGTGGTAGTGGGGGGTGGGTGGCGGCTGTCGACCTCTCCCACGGCCACACGGGCTGCTGATAAAAAGGCGAGCGCGGGGCCGCACGCAGCCGAGAGATCAGTGGGGGCCATGCTGGCGTTTCGGTGAGCTGTGCACGCTAATACTATCACTATCTCTGCTCCGTGTGCAGCGCTCCCTGGGGCTTTGTTAGCTAGCTTCTACTCTGTCAACAACACACACACATAAAGATAGTGGCAAGGACACAGCTCCCAAAGCACTCCCCGTGTTTGCACTCACCCTCCAATTGCTGCTGACCAACTAACTTATTACCGCCTCCCAGGAGGTCTACCGACTGTTGGCGTAATTCAGGCGTAAAAGGTAAATTGTCGATCACATGACCACATGAAGATGTCAGGTGTGTGTGTGTGTGTGTGTGTGTGCACCACAGCTGCAGAAGAGCCGATTGACATTTGTCTGCCGAGATGAGATACTCACGCTCCGTAAGCCGGGATGGGCGGCGGCGGCGGGGCCGTGCGGAACGTGTTGTACACGGCCCGACCCCGACCTCGCAAGTGGGCGCCCCTGTAGGCCACGGCGGTGCCCGTGGCGGGGTAGGGGAAGCCTGTGACTGCGGAAAGACACAAAAGAAGAGGACAGCATTTTGAGAAAGCATCCTCCACTTGGCATTGCTTACCTTATGACAGAATACATTAGAGGCAGACGTGTGTGGCGGCGCCCCCAGTGACAGAATGCATTATGGGCACGACAAGGAAACAATAGATTTAATCTTTTCAAGGTGCGCCTCATCAAGCACGCTCCTCTTTCCCAGCTCGCTGCTTTGTGGCCGACTCAGCAAGGATCCACATTTGCTGTACGCATCCCCGCCCCAAGCCGGCGCACGTAGCCTTGGGGCGTGTGCAGGTAAATGGATGCAATATCGCTCGTCTCGCACCGCGGCGCTTGCATAGCTTAGACGCGGCGGGGGCTTGCGGCGTCCACGCGGCGGAGGGGCAGCAGGCGTTTGTGGGTGCCGAGCAGGATGGGGCGCGGGCGGGAGGTGAAGGTGATGACATGTTCACAAGCTCCCTGCGGGGAAATGAAGCAGATGGGCCCGACAGCCGAGGCCCAAACCTCGCCGTGACCCCCATCTCAAACCCATCTGGGAGCGGCTTTAGCCAATCACAGCCACGCTTGATGGCGGCTGGCCGCTCGGGAGGCGACGTGCAGGGTGAAGGACGAGAGAGGGACGCTTGCTGTCCGTTTAACCTTCAGTCGTTAAACATGGCAGCTCTTGCTTAGGTTGGCCTCTTTGAAATTCCTTCGCACTCCCCAAAACCACCCGCCCCACCCCCCTCCCTGACGCCTCATTCATCACAACACCGGTCGCCATTATCTGTCCTCCCAGGATCACGCCACTCTGGCCGTTCTGGTGTGTTCATCTTTTCAGCGAATTCACCACGGCCCGCTTCGGTCATGCTGAGCGACATCTCGGCGCCTGCCTCGGCGGCGGTTAATAACGTGTATCCGATGTGTTTCGGATGAACCCTCCACTGCGGCGAAGATGGGAGACAGTCCCTCGCAATCCAAGATAAACTCGACCGCAATGAAGATCCATGGCGTGTGTCGCGTGGAAGCGGCGGCCTGTCGGGTTTCTGCCGGGCGGGTACGCGGCGTTAACCCCCGCAGGTCTGCGTGACCACTGAGCACCCTAATGGGCGACGCGGCGCCCGGGCCCTGGCCGCTCCAATAAAGCTGACAGGGAGACAGATTAGTGGCGCTTTAAAAAACACAGAGACTGAGGTTTAATGTCGGACGCCATTACCATCACGCACCATTAGCGGGTCCGCACACATATTCACACGCCGCGTCTCATTTGCCCAGGTGACGCCCACGTGCCACCCCCCCCCGCCCCCCAGCCAGGAGCCGCCAGCGCACCGGTAGACCGCCTGCAGCCCGTCGTGATTTATGTTGACCTTGGCGTCAAATTAGTCTCGTTAGCATTTGGAGCATGGACAAAACATCCCGCTCTGTTCTGTCTTTGTTTACATTGGTATGCAACATACGTGCGCTGATGTATGCCGAGGTAAAGTCATAACGAGTTAGCGATAGGCTACACTGCCTCAATAATAACCCATAAATCACGCCGCTGTCACGCCTTCGTAAGCAAGCGGCACACGCAAAGCCCGTCCAGACGCCAAAGTCAAACACCTTCTCCGGGAAGGTAGAAAATATGAGTTGCACACCGGAGGGCGGTGGGGTCACGCCGCACCTCATATGTCATATGTGTCAACCTGAGAGAAGCCTGTCAGGCGATGCGGCGGCGCCCGTGATGGGGTCATAACCGGCCGCCATAAAGAAAGATCTGATTTTCCACAAGGTTGATCCCGCTAATACTTGCAGTCGGCCAATGAGCACTTAATCCACGCGCGGGGGACCCAAAACAGCTTAATCTAATCAAGAGTCTGAAGCTTAATTAGCCCCCGAACGTACACTCCAACAATGAGAGGATCTGTCTACATTTATGAAGACGGCAATTAGCCTTTCTTCTCCGTCATTTTACGCAGCTGTCGGCGTTTCACGACTACTCCAGAAAACTTCACCTCAGCGCCGCCCGATGTGAACTCATAAAACAGTGTGAGGAGCTCTTTTGTTTGCTAGCCTGGGGGGGACGGCCAGGTTCTATGCTGCAGCTGTCCGTGGTGCCTAAACACCACCAGCACCAAGGACAGCGATCCACTTTGCCAGCATTTGGACTCGCAGGAGATTTGTCTTGTATTACAACTAGTGCTGCAGCTATCCAATATTTTAGTCAGAGTATTGTACCATCATTTTTGTTGATTCATCGTATAAAACATATTTTTGCTTGTTTAAAGAGAAATAATAAATTCACAAGAAAAAAATCAATTGGTGGAGTGATTTAGATAATCAAGCGTTTTATTTCTTAAATGGACATAGTACATAGTGCAAAGCTGGTTGTGTTTATATACAGGTTATGTATACATAACAGATTGGCGTCCAATTGCGTTTTTTTGAAGTGGGCCCATTACCTCGTGCTAGTGGTGTGAGGCTTTGTGTCACTATGCCAGAAAAGTAGTTCTTCGCGTTTGCTGCTTCAATAGTGTTGTTTTATCGTGGTTTACATACAGGTCACATGAATCCTACATTGTTTTTTTTAGGGCTTTATAGTCCACGGCATTGTTACCATCCATTGCTTTTCTCCATTTAGAACACAGAAAAGGCAAATCGTGTTTCACCTAAAGGTAGTGGATAATGAGCAAAATTCACCAAAATGTGCATTTCTCCTTTAAAGGATGAATTTCGGTCTATGGCGCTCCTTCCCAAGCCGTGCCACTTCTCAGGATGCTTTTTTTTATCCCCCCCCCCCCCAGCACCAGCCAACACACTGTCTTATGTATGTGGGAGGGGCCTGACTCGCCCTGGAAGAGGTTAAGAGCGGGGAGCAGGCGCGAGGCTCTCATCCGTCATTCTCCTGAATGGGTTTTGAGGACAATAAACCTGTAGCGCCAGGACGAATGGAGACGAAGTGCGCTGTCAGCGAGCCAGGATTTATGGCCCCCAATTTCACTGATCTCCTGCACGGAAATGAGTGCTGATAAACAGTGATTAATCGCCCTTATATCCCCTCCGACTCTACAAAAGTACATTAACTGCAGCCTGGATGATTTTAGGAATCAGATTCACGCTGAGAAGGGAGGACGAGCGTCTTTCCTTTATTTCTGCTCTCAGCGCCTCGTTAGGGTTTGTGGAAAAAAAACAAACAAAAAAATCCCTTGTCCAGCAGGCTAGTCGGCTTACAAGCTAGCTATGCTAGCAGCGGCAGGCCGCTTCAAATTGTCCGTAGGTATGAATGTGGGTGGGAATGGTTGTTTGTCTGTATGTGCCCTGGTGACCAGTCCAGGGTGTACCCCGCCTCTCGCCCAAAGACAGCTGGGATAGGCTCCAGCACCCCTGCGCCCCTCGTGAGAATAAGCAGTAGAAAATTAACATTTGTCGGTACGAATAAAGTGACAACCGGAAGGGAATATTTGCATAGGAAGTGATGAGGTGGTGTACCTAATGAAGTGTCTCATAAGAGCAACCCCCCCTTTAATTTTATTCCTGCATGTTTGTGTCTAATTGTCAGGGGAGGTTGCTGATGCGAGGGTGGGGCAGGAGGGTTGTAGGCGCGGTGCGGTCGGCGGCGAGGGGCGTCTCGGGCAAGAAATAAAAATGATAGACGAGCGTGCTCTGTCACGGCCGGTTATTTAGAGGTTCACCATAAAGCTGTCCGGGGAATGAACAGATTTTAGTCTAATGAGCAGAAAGGAAAGCCGTAAAAGTGGCGCGATGTGCTCAGCACTTCTTCCAAATGAAATAGAAGCATTTCCCCCTCATTAAAATGCAAAGGCTTCATATAACATACAGCAATAAAGCTGGCATGCGGGGAGGGAGGGGGGTGGGGGGGGAACCCCACTGAGCTCATCTCGCTCCTCCATTACCGCCAGCAGGAGCAGCGGCGGCCTGCGTCCAGGCGGCTGCCAACAATATCGCTCGCTCAATCTCTCTTATTCGGTTAGCGGTGTAAAAGTCAATCTGGCGCACTTGGCAAATCCATCCACAGCGGCGGCCTCCTCAATCTGATAACACGTGCTCTTCAAATCACTTTTTTCCCAGACTCCACGCTCGCACACGCCGCAAACAAAGCGGCCGGGAGAGGCTGGGATCATCCGCCGCTTATCTGGGCCGCGCTCAGATCCACTCTGATTCATGTTCCGGGGGTTCAGGAGGAGGCAGATTGGACAACCGCGAAGGGCGCCGATTGACTTTCCCGCCACGGACGTCGGCGAGGAAGCCAAGACGAGCACTTACCGGCGTAGAGCTCGGGACCGTAGACGGCGCCGACCACCGGGTTCAGCTTCCAACCTAGCGAGGATAACAGAAGACAACTTTAACATTGCTTTCCCATTTTTAGCTTCTTTGCGTGTTCTGGTCCCAAAACAGGAAGTGGAAGAGTGAGTGCTAATAAAATAAAATGGCTTCCAACTTGAGAAAAAAAATTAGGCTTATCTAGCACATTTCATGGGCCTCATCCAAATATTGGAGATCATGCGCTGTTGAGTGGTTGCAATTGAGCATAAAAAAAGGAGAGAAAAAGAAAGAAGCGCAATGACAGTCATGGATTTGGGACAGCACCTCACCAAGTACACAGTGTACACGGTATACTTCATACTGTACTCCAAGGTAGACCAAGGAATTTCACGGTTGAATGGCATTTCTTAGATTTTGCCAAAGTCTACTGTTGTTAAGAGCGGAGCTAATGGCGTACCTGACATATCTCTTTCATTCTCAAATGAAAAAATATCCATACTTCAGTCATTTGAGGTCATGTTTGTCTGTGGTAAACCATGTGTGAAGTTTGCATTCTTACAGTAGTTAATTTTATTATTTGACTTATTACATATACAGTTACACACTTGGGGGTTTTAAATCCGTATATTCATTCTTCATGACTGAGGTGTCTTCTATTCTTTACGCCGTGATGGAACCAAGTGAGCGGTACCGCACACATCTAGTGTTTAACAACGGTACCTTTGTGTATTTGAGTGACACAAACAGACGAGAGAAAAGTGCACAAAACTCTCACTTAGTAGCCTCATTTGCGGCATTCAACCAGACTGTGAGGATATAAAATGAGTTACCTGTTGGAAAATACACGCTTGTCGTGGTATAATGTATACGGAGGAAGCTAAGCTTCACTTTCTGCAGTCACCTTTCGGGTAGCCATTACCAGCCGTGGATATTGACGGCCTAGCTAGCATTCAAAGCTAGCGCTCCCTTCGGGTCATCTGGACTGTACCACTTCAAGTGTGTGTGGGGGGCAGAGGGATCGGGGGTTATTCATATGTGGTAATTGTTCTGTTAAACACACGGTGGAATACTCCAAGAAGCAGTTTGAAGAACTTCTTCCAACCTCTTTATTAGGGAGCTAGCATACACGATGTACATGTAGCCATCACGTTCAGCATACCACCGACCTATAACCTATAACCTTTCACCTTTCACCTTTTCCTCTTCTCTTTCTCCACTGTCACCGTAATCTCGTACACATTGCCACCTAGCGTCCAGATTACGACACCACACACACGCGAGTTTTTTTTTATTCTTTGGAAAAACAAAGTACGCTGTTTTTGAATGAAAATAGTCTAGAACAGTGATTCCCAAAGTGTGGGCCGCGGCCCCCTGGTGGGCCGTGGTGGTACTGCAGGTGGGCCATGAGAGGTCATTAAAAATATGATTCATTTTTGAATCATATTATTTTAAAAATTATTTTTATTGAAAAATATTTATTGCACGATTTTAAAATATTTAAAATACTTATAGGCCTTAGTAATAACCTACTGAGTGTTATTGACCTGTCACAATATTTTAGGAACCTTTATGATTTTTATGACTTTTATGATTGGAACGTAGCTTTCTGGTCATCATGCCAGTCTTGAATGCAGTTATGAAAAGGATGAGAATTAATTCTGTCTTGTGTGTACAATTATATATTATATAATAATAATATTTTCAAATGGGCCCTGAGTTGGTAAAGTTTGGGAAGCCCTGGTCTAGAAGCAAAACAAAGCCTTTCTTTGTGAAAATGTGCTCAGCAGCAGCAGTGGGCAACCCCCTCCATGTAGTCAGAGTGGTACAATCTGACCAAATTAGCATAACAAGAAAAGTCAAATAAGTCTATATCACAGGGAAAGTTAGCTTAGGCTTTTCCCTGCCAGGGCAAATCTGTATCTGTGGCATGTAAGGGCATTTACATCAAGACTATTATCTGCCCCAATGGCTGGACCGGACCAAAATAAAGGAATTGGACAATCTTGATCATATGACGTTTATGATTTCAAGGTGAGTCCAATCAGACTCATCCCAATCAAATGGTGGAATAGTTGTCTACCCCCCCCGCGAGTGTGCTTGCTGACGTGTACTGATGGAAGGGTTGCATTTGATTGACTGGTTGATTGGTGAATAGGAGGGGGGGCAGGCTTTATCAGGCGTGTTTGCTTACCGTTCGTGTACGGGTTGGCCACCTTTTTGTTTGTCATCACTCGCGCCGTGGCGTTGTTCACCTGCTCGCACACAAACAACAACAACAACAACACAGCAGCTGTCAGGTGCGGCAAAACGAGGATACACTCGGGCAAAAAAAAAAAGAATAAAAAAAAGATGATGACTGCTTATTGAAGTTTGCTGAGGCTCTAAAATGTCTGCAGAGAGGCGGAAGCATGCACCAATTAGCCACAAGCGCCGTGCTGAAAGGAACAACATCCCAAATCAGGAGCTGCTTGCATAAACAAGTGGATTCCAAAGGAAAGAAAGGAAAAAAAAAAGGAAGACGTGCTTTGATTCGCTTCTACTGAGCCGCCGACAATGACGGCTCGTCCCGAAATGAGAGCAGGAGACGGAGGACGCCTCCTCACAGCTGACAGGAAGCCAGGAGATGATAGCATGCACTCATCCCGCCTTGTCGCCTCGTGACGGACAGCCGGCGTGTCCGGATGCCGCCTTCTTATTGCTATGCATGCACACACGCTCACACGCACACGCATGCTCGTGCTCGTGCTCGTGCTCGCCATCCCGGCCATGCTGCGTTCCAGACCAAGCACCACAAGACAAGGAAGAAGAAGAGAAAGCACCTCGATTTTCCGTCCCTCTACGATTGTACCGTTTAGTTTCTCCCGTGCACGGTCGGCATCTGTGCTCGTTTCAAAAGTTACAAAGCCAAAGCCCTGACAGCGTGATGAGGAGGAGGAGGAGGAGGAGGAGAGAGGAAGAGAAGACAGGAGAAGGTGAGCGGCGGCCGCTTGTAGATTAATTAGCAGCAGTTAGCCAGCGTCAGGAAAGAGCAAACAAGAGATCAGAGCGAGGAAGAGGACGTCGCTGACACGACCTCGCGTTACGGCGCCGACAAAGCGGGCCTGCTCGGCCCAATTAAAGAGGCGGAATGTCAGGAAAACAGCCGGTTAGCTGCCATAATAGTCGTATAATTAACGGCACAACATTGACGTGTCAGCACGGCCCCCGGGAAAGGGGGGCTGGGGGGGAGCTCTGACCGTTAAGATTCAAACATGGCGTTGGCGGCCACTAATTAACGCTGCTGTTTACCTCGTGTGACCAGTCATGTGACCACTCATGTGTTGCCAAACTCAACATTCAGATGATGCTAGCTTGTCTCTTGTTAGCGTTTTCTTAATGAACAACAACACAACAGTTTTTTTGGGGGGGAGGGGGGGGGTGCCAGTTGTGGCCTGCTGCTTATTTGTGACTGTAGAAGCACCACGAAACCCTACAATGGATGACTATGTGGCATTAGAAAATATGAAAAGGTTGAATTTCAGACGCTAATATTATGTAACTTTATGTAATTATGTAATATAAAAAATATTGTAAACAGCTTCTCTATTGGTATTGATTCCTACTTTGCGCATATTCACTTATCACTGCCGGATAATAGGAGTGTACAGGTGATTATAGGGGTGTTATTTCATGTCTTGAGGGCTCTAAAATATTGTAAACAGCTTCTCTATTGGTATTGATTCCTACTTTGCGCATATTCACTTATCACTGCCGGATAATAGGAGTGTACAGGTGATTATAGGGGTGTTATTTCATGTCTTGAGGGCTCTAACAATGTTAGAAAGTGTATTTAAAATATTGTAAACAGGTTCTCTATTGGTTATTGACTCCTACTTTGTGGATATTCACTTATCGCTAATAAGCAATTAACTGTAAGCATGTATGGCGGTACCAATTAACCACGATACATGAGGGATGTGTATTTAGAAGTTCTTACTGACTTCGGGTTATAGAGATGTGTTTTCTGCTGAATCAATGACCTATATTTGGAGAAAAAATCTGCAAATCTGCAAATCTGCAGCACCATGAATACAAAATGGCAAATGTCGCCTTGTCATCTTGAAACGCCAAGCTGCCATGTGGGCTGCTTTCCTTCAAATATATTCAACTATTTAGCATATTGTGACGTACGCCGAGTTGCTTTTAACATGTTGAATAAAAAGAAAAGGTGAAAACTAACTGCGATAATTACGGCTGGTAAAAGTAGCTGCTTCATTTATTTCATTAATGACATTTCTTTGTGTAACTGAAAATGTGAATTCTACAAGTGACGTGATGTCTTTGAACACAACCATTCATGGCACATGGTAACAAGGTTAAAGTGAGATTGCAATGTGGTGCTACATATTAATAATAATAGTACATAATAATGCTGTGCATCTAAAATATTCAGTACACCCCACCCGGTCTTTTATCTTTCTTTCTGATACAGTTGCAAATGATGACAAATTATGATTCAATAATTTGAAAATGGTGATTCATCAGATTAGACTATCATTTGACAGCCCCAGTAATAATAATAATAATAATAATAAAAATAATAGTAATAAATTAGGATTAAGACTAAGAAGAAGAAGAATGTTGATGATACAAATAATAATAATAATAATGATGATGCTACAAATAATAATACTAATAATACTACTAGTAATGATAATAATAATAACAATAATAATGATGATACAATGTCATCATCCTTTATTTCTTGTACATGTTGCCCTTGGTGGAAGGAGACTGGACCCCCCCCGATTTAACATGAAGGGTATTTGCATGCGTTTATTTGAAAGATGGGGCTATTTGTTGCTGGCACAGGAGGAAATAAATCATATTAGCTTGTAGCGTGCATGTAGAAGATGTACATGGGTGCTGCTGCTATGAAATGGGGGAGTTTTTGCAGCGGATAGGTTGGACACCACTTTTAAAACATCAACATTATCTTCAAATAGCTCAAGAAAAAGCAAAAAAAGGCCGTGTGAAGTGAGGCCGTGTTTGTGGTCGTTTGTATTTCTTTGATATTCCAGTCAGACGGCCTCTGATTGGCTGCACTAATACGTTTGCTTATTGATGCAAACACGCTCAGTGATACGCCGGGAGGGGGTGTCGATTAGAAAGCCTGAATACAAGACGGCCCCCCCTCCTTGGCTTCCTCCCATGGGGGGTTGTCACCTTGGTGAGTTATGCGGAGGGGGAAGCTGGACGAGCAAGTATGAAGATAGGCTGGCCAAACACGGCCCATTCCTGTGCTTTTACACACACACACACACACGCTTGGGGGCTGGGGGGTGGGGGGGTTACGGCCGGCACCGGCCCATAATTGCTGGGGGATGTAATACATGTGAGAGATGGCGAGCGGCGAGATCCGCTGTGCACGCGGCGCATCCGCAGGCCGCTATTGGCGGCATAAATAACAGCGGCCTGTCCTTGGGGGGGGGAAAGGAGATAAAGAAATAAATTCAAAAAAGGAATTGAGGGCAAAATTAATCCTTTGGACATTCACCCGACTGCCGTTATCCCCCTCTATCTGCCCCCCCCATCCCCCCACGACTCAAATAATTAGCTTACAACAGGCCAGAGTGGAGCGGCCATTTTTCAAAGCTGACAAACATATTGAATGCAAATGGCTTCATAGGAAATATATTGTTTATTAATGTCCCGCTAGCTTCATTATGTAAGGCGCGGGGTTGGGGGGGGGGGGGGGGGGGGGGGTCCTGGGTAATGGCTTTGTAGGCCACCAAGCATAAATGTGTGATGATGATAGAGGGAGGATGCAGGTCCATCCTGCCCCCGGTCTCATGTGGCCAGCCGGGAAATGCCGACTGAGCCTGCTGGCAGCCATTGATGTGACACTAAACGCCCCTCATATATAACTATGTTACTGATATTAATACACCTTATATCATAACTATGTTACTAATATTAATACACTAACCGCCCCTTATATCATAACTATGTTACTAATATTAATACACCTTATATCATAACTATGTTACTAATATTAATACACTAACCGCCTTTCATATCATAACTATGTTACTAATATTAATACACCTGATATCATAACAATGTTACTAATATTAATACACTAACCGCCCCTTATATCATAACTATGTTACTAATATTAATACACTAAACACCCCTCATATCATAACTATGTTACTAATATAATAGACTAATATTAATACACCATATCATAACTATGTTACTAATATTAATACACTAACCGCCCTTATATCATAACTATGTTGCTAATATTAATACACTAAACACCTCTCATATCATAACTATGTTGCTAATATTAATAGACTAATATTAATACACCTTATGTCATAACTATGTTACTAATATGAATACATTAACCACCCTTATATCATAACTATGTTACTAATATTAATACATGAACCACCCTTATATCATAACTATGTTACTAATATTAATACACCTTATATCATAATTATGGTACTAATATTAATACAGTAATATTAATATACCTGATATCATAACTATGTTACTAATATTAATATACTAACCGCCCTTATATCATAACTATGTTACTAATATTAATACACTAATATTGATACACCTGATATCATAACTCTATTAGTAATATTAATACACTAACCGACCCTTATATCATATCTATGTTGCTAATATTAATATATTGTGCTGTGTGTGCTTGTATTTATGCTCTGATTTGAAATACTGTACACTACTTTTTTTCACAGTATAACGATATCATGGCGTCACGGTATGACGGTATCATCAGTGGAGCACACACCCCAGCAACACGCGTGTCACATGATGCGTTTGCACGTGACTTCCCAGACGCTCTGCATTTTCGCCAGTGACATAAAAATTCCGATTTGAAGAAGAGAATGGTATTAGTGCAGCAGGGCGGTCGGCAGGGGGCTCCCTGGGCCACCCCGACCCCCCAACCAGCGGTGATCAGATACGCTGTAAGAAGGTCCGTTCTAAGCAGGAAGTCCTAAAGCGGCGTGACTACTCGTGGGCGTGTAAGTGGCCACCCCGCATGCACCACGTCAGTGAAGCAGGAAGAAGGAAGAAGAGGCGGAAGCGTGAAGCAGCTGCCGTTCTGCTCGACTCACCTTGGATCCTCGCTCGTTAAAGATAATCTCCACATCTAAAATCTTTCCGAATTGCTGTGGAGGAAAGGAGAGAAGAGGAAGAGGCCGTTAGGAAGCTTAACAGGAACATTACGGCAGCATGGAAATGGGTCTTGGGTGCGGGGAAGGCGCTGATGAGCTGTGGAAGCGTTTGCCGTTTTTCCGCTTTCATCGTCAGTCTCGTTGAAGGAACGCGTTAGCGGGCGGCGTGCTTGTTGACTGAGGAAGGAAGAGCAGATGGAAGTTGTCTTTTTGTCTCCCGAGCCTCCGGCGGACCTTTGACTTGTGAGGAGTCGGCCGGCTTTGCTCTCTTGTTATGCCCCCGCCGCCCCCCCCCACCCGCCGCGTCTTCATCCTCTTTGTTTGTGCGCTCTCACAGTCAACAGGACCCGGGGCCGTCCCCCCCGGGGGCTCTGGCGCTCCAGCCTCTCCGCTTAGCGGGCGTGCCCTGGAATGCTTGGGAATGAAAGCAAAGTGCGAGCTTCTCTAACGAGTGGAGCGAGAGTCGCTTTTAATTGCTGTCTGCAGCCGCCGCATTACTTCATTAAAAGTAATTAGCCCGTCAAGCGGTCTGCATCGCCTCCATTTCAGCACATCGGGGAAGAAATGGACCTTCCGTGCGGTCGGCGCTCGGCGGGGACGAGCGGGAGCTCTGACTGATTCGCTAATAAGGATTCTCTCATTTAGATCCGGAAAACGTTCCGCAGGCTCTCAGCTCCATCACGAAGCGTGCAGGCGTTGGCATCGCAGCGTGGCGTCCCTCGCCATCCCCCGCCATCCCCCGCCATCCCCCGCCATCCCCCACGCACAGATGCTAATTGTTTAAAGCGAGCGTAATCGGCTGGCGGCATCGACTCGTTTGTTTCCCAGGAAGTCGCATTTCCACACGGGACCGCTCCACGTTCGCCAGCGACGCCGCCGCCCACGAGCGCAAACAGCTGCGTCAGCAGAACAACAGACGCCACGGAGATCGATGGAGGACCCAATAGCAACGTGGAGGACGCCAGGACGGCGTCCATGTTAAATGCGTCAAACATCCATTATTCTCTCCAAATAAATATGCAAATGTCTTCTAACCGCGTCAGGAGAAGCGGAAATGATTGCGCCATAAAAACGGTGAAAACTTCATTTTCACCAGAAGGCCATTTATTAAAATAATACAATACGAGAGAAAGAAAATAAATATTTCTCATCAAGCTCATCCATTAAGGATTTATGGTGGCACTTTTTCTCCGGGTCTGATTTCCAGAGACTGTGGGTTGTCATGGCAACAAGACGAGCGTTGAAGCCACGGTTAAGTCGCGGCGTTGTTGGTACTTGACAGAAGACTTCCTGCCGTGAAAGCAACAAACGGCGTGGAGGCAGACGTGTGTGATTAGCTACAATATCTCCCCGCTCTTCCCAGGCCCGTAATTACATAATAGCAGGCCCGAGCGCTCAAACGTCGGAGCGCACGTTGCGGCCCAGCAGTCCGTGTGACAGCGAGAGCGGAGGGGGCGGGGGGGGCTAGAGGTCCTGATTGAAGTGGCCCCAACCCCTCCAGCAGCGCTCACTTGGACTTGGAGTGTTTTCACTCGCGAGCTCTCAGAGATCAGAGTTCCTAATTAGCGCTTAAGGTCCTCCTAATGAGCCCTTCATTCAGCGCCTCGTTAAGGACCTACTGGTTCCGTGCACCCTTCACCCCGTGGCGGGGGGGCTGGGGAATCCGGGGCCCTCCCCGCTTGTTCCGTGTTTGCGACACGCCAGCAGGCGGAGCGTTCTCCTCCTCGCCGCGCCTGGCGCTCGTGCTAACGCTTATCGCGCTAATGGCGTATGGAGCTCCAGCAGCCATTAGGAGCTGAGGGATGAAGTGACGGCACAAAGGCCTTTTGTGGCCGCCATGTCAGAGGGCGGAGCTCCACTGTCCCCCTGCCAAGCGCCACCGCAGACGATCAATCCCGAGCTCCGCGACATGCGGGCGAGGGGGGTCCGAGCTAATTACGGAGGCCATTTGGATTCCGGACGAGCGGCGGCGGGAACAATAAAGCCAACGAGAGAGGTGAGAGAGCGGCCATGTTGTCGGCCATTTATAACGCCACAGACGGGCCCGATGCCGTCTCGCCATCGCATCTGGGTTCTAAAAGTCCAATTAGCCGGGAAGGTTTAAAGTCCACTTTTGGACCAATCACGTTCTCGCCTCTGATGAAAGCTTTTATTGAGGCGTGAGTCTTTGCCTCATTAAGCGGAAGACGGACCTGCCCCGCTTCCTTTATCAAAGCGGTGTGCTGGAGACGCTACATTAGCGCTAGCATGTCAGCCATCATTCTCGCCTCCCCTCGGGTGAGACCACCTTAGCCGGTCCTTACTTGTGGACAGCTGCTGGGATTGTGGGAAAGAACCTCGGTGAAGCTCACCTGATGCCTGGAGGGCTGCGCTGGACAACCGGTTGACAGCTCGGGTCAGCTCACGCTTGGCGGGGGTCGGTGGACCCGGGGTGGAGCCCCGGCGGGGCCGCGTGTGTCAGGCTTAGGTCAGTTACCTCTGACATTAGTCAACTAAATGTCTACTAAATCCTCCTTTTGGGAGGACATGACACGGTGATTAGCATGCTAGCTGCAGAACCAGGAGATCAAGGTTGGGGATGTCCGTTTGGGAAACTCCTTGGGTTTCCTACTTTTGGCTCCTCCAGATTCCAAGAGCAGGCATGTTAAGCTAATTGGAGATTCTAGGTTGTCCAGAGGTGTGAAGGTGCTGGGCGTACCCCGCCTCCCCCCAAAGTCAGCTTTGTGATCAGTAAGTCCAACTTATTATCGGCCATAGAAAATGAATGTATGGATGGATGGATGGAGCGTGATCCGTGTTGTCCGAGAAGGCCAGTACTCACCCCGAACATTTGCCTTAGGTCGGGGTCCCGGAAGCGGAAGGGAATGTTGGAGACGTGTAACCTTTTGGGTTGCTGCTTCTCTGAAGAGTCGGAGTGTTGGGAGACGTCCGTTTGCGTCACGTCATCTGTCTGCTGGAGGCAATCAAACACAGGAAAGACAAGGCGCTCGTTAGCCGCAGCGGTACACGCCACCGCTCGGATGGCGGTGGGGGCTGACTAAGTTATTCCGCGACAGTCATTTTTCAATCCAGCGAGAAAGGCGAAACGATAAACAGCCGATGACTTATAATGTCAGAGCGGAGCCGCGGCGTCACAAATACGCGTATTAATCTCTTGCACTTAGCTCTTGAGCTACGTGGAAGATTGAAGGCGCTGACAAAAAGGCGTGGATATAGATCCCACGGCGGCCTGACACGTCTAGACTAAAGACACATTATCGGCGGCGTGTGCGCGCGAGGCCCGCAGCCCTCAGGTTGTTGTTATTTCCATCATTATGCCAACGCCGTTCTGACATTTCCGTACAAATGACGTGTCGGACGTCGCTGACGGATCCCGCTCGTTTCCTTCCGTGGCGCCGCTGATGGATTCCACGTGGACCAAACTTTTTTTTTTCCTGGTCTGCACCAGGACCTGGTCCTACATGCAACATGGAGAAGCATTTCATTTTTATTTTATTATTTATTTTATTAATGTATTAATTTCAGTAAAGGTACTGAAGGAAGGACCCCACACCCCCTGAGAGGGGCATCCCACCCCTCAAAGGTGGGGAATGCGGTTATGGACTTCAAGTTAGGATCATTTTAAGAACAACGATATCGGCCGACGCCAGCTTCTGGCCTGACCTGACGTTGTCTTCGGAAATACTAGGTCTTCCTCAAAGTGCAAAGGTCAACACCCCACCACGAGTACGAGCTTCCATTACGTCACCACTTGGGGGGCTCATGTGGAAGCAAAAAAAGGTGAATGAAAGATTAAAGGAGCTCCAAGAACAGAAGATTCAAGCTTTGAGATGACTGCACAGGAGGGGGGGGGGCTGAGACACAAGAAGGTGGAAGTGTCAAACAGTCAATGACCTGCAGAGCCTCCTGGGAGGAGCGCTCGCCGCACGCCAAGCTCACTGTTCACACACACACACACACACACACACACACTGGTCCCGGGTCCCGGGTGGGTCGGCGTCACACGGCTGCAGGCCCCTCTTGGTGAACCATTTGCAAGCATTTAGAAAATGGGTTAGGGATTTATTCATTGTAATTCATCATGACAGTATCATCATCATCATCTTGATGGTGATGATGATGGTCTTTATTATTCTCATTATCATAATGACAATCTCCACTGCCATGGCTGCCATTTTTTATTGGCTCTTTATGGCCCATTCTGAGACGCTGACACACGTTGGGAGCGCTGACGCTTGTTTCATTCAAGGTCCCGCTCTGTCGCCCCCCCCCCCCAGGTAAGGACTGAGCCCCGCCCGAGTCCGCCGCAGCGGTGAGCAACTGGCAGAAGGACACGAGGGCCGCAGGGTGGGCCGGCGCAGGTGGGAGTGGATTTGTGGGAGAGAGATTCTGCTGGCGGCGTCTTAACTGCCGAGCGTGGGAGGTTAATAGCCTGAGCGGCCATGTTGGGCCCGGGGGTGACACATTGTAGACAGATGCCGCGACCGCAGAGGCCGACAAGGTACCGGATGCCCCCCCGCAGGTCAATCCGCCTCATCGCTCAGGGGCCACGCTGTCGACCTCCCGCCCGTGTCGGCGTAGCGCCGCTGTCCTACCGCTCCGGCGCTTTTATCACGACCGGCGCCGTGTTTGCAGATGGACTTCCTCTCCTGTCGGGCAGCACGCCAAACCCGGGATGCACGAACAACGACACGGGCGTTACCGTTAATATTATTTAAAGCACCTTTGCAAACAAACCCCCACTCTGCTTTGTATCAAAACCTCATCTTCTCGGAGCAGCACCGGAATGACATGGACATCACTGGGAAGCGCAGAAGCTCGGCTTTCAGAAACCGTTGAAAATGGTTCAAGACCGACCCGATTCGACCCACGGGCCATGAGTAAACCAACTCATGTGCGTCCTTAGGAATATCCTGCAATATCCTGACCATTCCCAAACTTAAGTTTGGGAACAACCAACTAACTCTGCTTGGAATTGAAGTCTTGGAAGCAGCTAGGAGATTTTCTTTTCCTTCCTGTTGGCCCCTACCTCCCAACCACCCGGACCTGGCCGCCTTCCTCCCTTCCTACGCAACCTTCCCTTCCTTCCTACACAACCTTCCCTTCCTTCCTTCCCTTCCTCCCTGCCTACCTGCCAGCCCGTTTTCGCTCTTGAAGAAACTACCGACCTGCAAAGTTCCACCACGGGACGCCACCATCAGCGCCGCTTTGCCGTCCCGACAGCTGCTGTCAGAGGAAGCGGGAGGAGGCGGGACACGAGGACTCGGGCGTCGGTGCCAACGCGAGCGGGAGAACAGAGCTGTCACCTCCGGCGGCTCGCTGGCTTCCTGTTCCGCCATTTCTCTAAAAGCCTCCCTCGCTGTTCTTTGCAAACGGCTGGGCTCAGCACTTTGCCGCTCCATGCGGAGTGGCATTACGTTCCAAAGATCCCATCGGAACGCTGCCAAGCAGGTAGATTGCATCGGATTCTACTGTGTGCGTTGGGGATCAAAATGTCCCATCTTGATTCTTCATCGCCTCCTGGTGTTTGGGAAGAATACAGTAGCATGGTCTCCAAAGAGCATGGAGGAGATGTTTAACTGGAGTGCTGCTGAGGTGGGAGGAGCTTGTGAGGAACCAGCTTCATTTCTCTTGGATGGAGTCTTGGATGGAGGCAAGCATGAACACTTCCATGGGAAAACTGCGGCCCGCTGACTTTTCTAAACTATTTGATGGAAATTCACCGACAGGATTTGGAATGCCAACAAGGTCTGCCAACATCCGCTCCTCAAACAATCTTCCAGTGGTTGGCGTTCACCAATCCCGATAAAGTATAGAGCCATACGGTGGAGTATATGGATGCATCTAGTCGTCATTTAGCCGTGGTCTTACCCGCCTTAAGCCTCATCTGCTCAAGAGTCCGATCCCCCTCAGGGACGACATTCTTGTTTCCACGACTTTTCAGTCGCTCTTCTTCAGACTTTCAAGGATTTCTTCTAGTCTTTCATGCAGAAAATGGAATCGATGAAATAACGGCGAGGTCTTCACCTTCCGCCGTCCTTGGAGGTGCAGATTGACTTGTTTGAATTTCAGCGTCGACGAGACCGCCGCAGTCAAGGCTTGCCAACAATGACACAAACAATGGCGGCCACACCCCCGATGGCGGCCGGGCTCAGGAGGGAGCGTCATCCCGCGTGCACGGCGACACGCTTTGTGTGCACGTTATCACAGCTGCCCAGAATCCCCCTTGGAGGGTCCTCACACTGTGGAAAATGTGGAATTGAGTGCTGCCCGCCGCCGCCGCCGCCGCCATCGCCGCCGCCTTAATTTGTTATCTGAACACAGAATGATTACTCATGAAATTCAAGCCGACCTCGGACTATTTGAAGCCAGCCAGATAACGAGGCCGACGCTCAGCAGCCCTCTGCGACATCTCCCGGGATCGGCGCTCCTCATCCCGCCTTTCAAGTCACCCTGTTTGAACACGGCCCCCAGAGGTCCGCTGGTGGACGACAACACCTTCTCGGAGCGCGAGGACGCGGCGCTGGACAGCCGGCGAGGGAGGACTCATTAAAACAACCCGAGATTCCGCTCGTCACGCAACCTTCCTGCTCCTTTTTAAGCGGCCGTGTGCGGAGAACGTGCAGGGAAAAGCGGCGTTGAGGGAGCAGCAGGGAGGTTGGAGGGGGGGGGGCAGCCGCTATTTCAATCTGTGTGTCTGCAGGGCGCCCTAATCAAAAGGCGCCCGGGCCCGTGCGCGCCCCTCCGCCCCCCGCCCCCCCAACAAACAGGCTGCTTGTGCCATTAAAGCTGGCAGAAGTCAGCGGTGGGCGACACCACGCCAGCAGCCCCCGAGGATTAGACTCTCTGTTTACACCCCACTAATCTCACCCCCCTTCCCGGCATCCTCCCTGACAACATGTGGAGCCAGGAGGAGGAGGGCGCCCTCTCATGTGTGAGCGGCCACCATCTCCAGGCTTTCTTCCCAGCGGGGGTGCACATGAATCGCTGCGAGAGCGAGAGAGCGAGCGAGCGAGCGAGGAGCCGGCGAGGGATGGAGTGGTGTTTGCCGTCGGAGGGGGAAGAAGAAGAAGAAGATGACGGGGGCGGGGGGCTCTGCCGGCTTTAAACTCTCTGGTGTGTCGACTGTACACCGCACACACCCCGCAAATCAAACACGGGCGACGAGGCGCCGCTCTATGAGGGCTAGCTAGCAGTTGTTAGCATGGCGGCAGAAGGCGGCGACGTAAAAGCTAACACTTTAGCGAGTGGGGGTGACCCAGATAAGGGGGTGGCCGAGCGCTGACCTCTCCCGGCAGGTGTTTTCACGCCGCGTGAAAGAAGAGCGCCTGGAGGTCTTAGTTTTCATCTCCGCGGGCGTTGCTCGTCTTTCGGGAGCGCGTTTGCCAAGCTTTAGCGCCACGTCATCCTGGCTTTTATCTCCATCCGCCTGCCGTCAAGGTGAGCGGCGGGTCAAAGAATGAAATGTATTATTTAACAAATTGGCTAAACTGCCGGCTTTGTGCGACGACGCCTGCAGTTTGCCAAGCGCTTCCTGCTAACGCGGCTAATGAGTCGGAGCCGAGATTCCCGTCACGTCACGGAGGAGATGTTGGCAGGATGTTTGATCAATGTTTGCACCCAGTTGCAGGAAGGCGCTTCTCTCAGGAGCACGCCCCCTCCGCACCCCCCCAGGAGGGGCCTAAATCATTCATGTCTACTGCAACACCCCCCCCCCGCCCCCACTGCACTCCAGTTTAGCTAACCTCCATGTGGTTGCGTAACTCGCATTAATGCGCCGCATTTTTGCATACCCTGCAAAAAAGTAGTTCAATGTTGGAAAAAAATAGGATTCCAATCATAATGCCACTTTAAGTGCTGCCGGAATAGCAAAGTAGTCCACGTTATGCGTCTGGAAAAGCATTGCCGTTTGCACGTTTGTGTTCTATGCAATAATATAGAATATTTCCAGCTGTTTTATTCATGAATCTTCACTTCAAACTTTAATGAGCCAAAGCTTGGAGATAAGCCCTCCATGTCCGAGATCAAACTATTTATCTTATTTGCTACACAATCTCATGCAATTCAATGCAAGGATTTAAAGCGGCGCTAAATGTCTAACGTAACAAACAGAAAGAAAGAAAGTCAACAATATTTGTTCTAATAAATAAAGTTGATTGAAAGGAAGTTCATCATGCACGTCTATTTTGTGTACATCATCTGGTTCAGACTTTAGAGACGCCTAAAGATGGCCGTAATGTACGTGCACGGTCCAAAGTACCCCCCCCCCCACACAAGTAGCCCCCCCCAGGTGGTAAACATTGATGTCATAGAGAAGAGTGAAAGGTGTTTACTTGCTGGCGGCCTGTGGAGGAGAAGAGTGTTTGCAGGTGCTGAGCGACACTGACCGGTGCGGTCGTGGGGGCGGTGATGCTGGGTGTGCTGCTGTCGGTGCCGGCCGGCTCGCTGTGCGTGGGGGTGGGCGTGTACAGCGTCATGGCGTGCTCGGGGACGCGGCTCTGCCCGCTGTAGTCCGGCGTCGGGAGCGGGTGCGGTGCGGCGAACTCGGCGGGGATGCCGTTCTGTGGGGGCGGGGGGTACTGGGCCGGGGTGTAGGTCTGGGCCATCGCTTCCGGGGGGTTGGCGGCCTCTTGGTTACCCTGCCACACACACACACACACAAACACACACGTTAGAGCTATTACAAGGCGGGACAGCGGGGCATCTGGAGAGCGGCCACCTCAAGACGCCGCCCTCTGTTAGCGAGACCCTTGATCAGCGCTAATGAACACGGAGAAGAAGGAACGATTCGTTCATTGATCGCTCTTTGATTGGAACCTTTGCCCCCAACCGGCGAGGCTGCTTAGCCTGAGCATGTCACTTCCTGATGGCGGCTTTTTGACTTTAATGGCTTCACTTGGTCGTCAGTCGCCAAGCGGGAGGGGCGGAAGACCATCAAATGAGATGATTTAGGAATTAGGATTAGATGTGACACAAACCCGAGCGAGTGTAGGAGTTAAGTACCCGTGAGCTTTGAACGACTCGTTCATGACTCTGTGTGCCGCGTGTCCTCCGGAGTGGGACGCCGCTAATAGTCTTTGAAGTCAACGGGCTCCTCACGCTAACGCAAAACCATCAGCGAGAGTTTGGAGAAGATCCGACGGGACTTTCCCAGCCAGCGCTGACAAACAAGCACTTAGTGTCACACACAAACGCCATGGCGTGCTAGTAGCACTTGTTTGCTAGGAGCGTCTGGGTCCCCCGTGCACGTGATGATGATCGGCGCCGCTAATGGACTCCGGTTGCTCAGCTCTCGCTGTGTTGTCGTCGTAGATTGCGTACTAACGAGCAGAGCCGTGCTGTGCCGCGCCAAGGCGGGGCCATAACGCCAGACTCCAATAACAAGCCGGCAAATTTAAAGATGCACCCGACGGCAGCCGAGGACGTAATTCTTTGGGAAAAGAGAGCGAGCAGAACACACACAGCAGCCGCTTTATGATTGGAGAGAAACAATACCCCCCCCAACTCCAACCCCCCCCAAAAGACAACTTTCCCTCCTTTACAAGCCGGCTGAGGACGGCGAGATGGGAGATAAACTTGTTTTATTCCTCGCCGCCGCTCGGCCTCCTCAAGCACATCCCGCCCCGCCCGGCCAGGGGGGGTCTGCTTGTCGGGGGGGTTAGTTTAATGAGAGAGCCGTGCTGTAAATGTAGTGGAAATAATTCTGCTCAGACGTGTTGGCAAACAAACCTCAGCTGAAAAAGCGCTCGGCCAATTAAGGCGATGCTCCATTATCCAAATGAAAGGAAGGAAGCCTTGAGAGGGGAGGGGGGCTCGCACCACCCCCCCACCACCTCTTTCTTTATGATAGTCTACCCACCCCACCCCATCTCTCTTTATGCAGAAACTTTTTTTAATCTACCCCTGTGCTCCACTTTCCCGCTCCCTCCAGTCACGCCGTTATATAACACGCTTCCTCGTTCAAGGAAGCTCTTGATGTCGGCAATTTGAAAGCTTGTTTTTATCTTCAAGCCAAACGTGGCCACAGAAGGCGAAGCACCTCCTGGCCTGACAGCTCAGAGATGCCCGCATGGAAGCTGGAATAGCGTTATCATCAACATCAACAACAACGAGACGCTGCCGCCGCCGCCGCCGGAGAAACACAAAAGCTCAGCAGCGGAGAAACAGGAACGTAGCGGAGATCAGACTCTTCCTCATCACGGCGGTGGTCCTAGAGCTCCGAGGCGGACGTTCCTAATGGATGCTACCTGGTGTAAACCTCACTCCTTGGTGCCTTAAGAGCAGCGCTGGGCTTGTCGCTCATTGGCCACTTGTTTGAGCCCTGCCGTGCGGCATCACGACAGGAAACCGACACGGTGGTCAAGAAGCTGATGCTGGATCATCCTGAGGTAAATATCAAGCGAAGAAGACAGGCGACCACGAGAAGAACTCGGTTCCACGAGAAGGAGCTATCATTGCTAGCTCGACAATCAGGGGGTGTCGCCGCCTTGATGCGGCCCGCTCTTTCAGTCGCCACTTGTTCCTGCTTCTGTATGACCTCGCCGATAGTCCATCTCGGTTGTCGCTCGGCCAAACATTCCACGTAACAAACTAGTCAGTTTTCCTGCATATCATTCCGTGGAATTCCGTGGAATGGCGTGTCTTGCGGTTTTCTAATTATGATTTCAAGGATTCACATGCTTTCTTATGTGATGAACTAATTCGGTTGGGAACAACTAAATACTGAAAAGTATGGTACTGGTATACTGAACTAGCAAAGGCGCTACCCATGATGCCGTGCAGGACGGTCAGAAAACAAAGCCGTGCACTAACAAGATTGCACGACGCAGCCTGAAGTGTCAGGGAGGAGCGCCACGGCGCTAAAGAGGCTGAGCGCCGTGGGGAGGAGCTTTGAAAGGGCAGCGTGGAGAACGTGCGGAGGAGGAAGAGGGCGCAGAGCTCGTTAGCAAAACACAAAGTAGCGTTAGCTCTCCTGTGATCTTTGCCGTCCTCTGATGTACGTGACCAACGAGTGGACTGGAAGTGAGCGTCCGGAGTGCGGACGGGAGCCGAGCTCGTTCTTGCCGATTTTGCCGGCACTTGAACCCCCTCACCCCCCACCGCTCCCACCTCCGTGACCCGCTGCCGTTTTCCGCCTAAACGTGGCCTCCAATATGAAGAGTAACTTTTATTGATCTGGCCGCCAGCGTCTAATGTCAAATTGGATTGGGAATTCTCACTTAAGGAGATGACTTCTGGAGTGGACTTTTTGTTCGGAGCGTGAGCCGCCTCAGAGGTCAGGCGAGCTCGCCGGCGCCACCCGCCGCCTCAGAGAGAGAGCGAGAGAGTGAGACTTTGACGGGCGCTAACCTCGCCGTCGCCGCTAAAGCCTCGTCTATCTCTGCAGGTGCGAGCGCTTGGCCGGCCGCCAGCGATCCGTGATCCTCTTTAGCGGCGTCGAGAGGCCAAGAGGAGACGAGCTGTGCAAATAGAGGAGCTCTTAGGAGGAAGTCATATTGGCAGAGTGCTGCTCTGACTCATGTGTGCAGCAGCGGGTCAGCGCCGAGGCAAAATACAGCGGGCGACTAATTGCGCCGCTTTGGATCCGGAGGGAAATCACTCAAATGGGAGCGTGCTGATCAATCTGCGCTGCAGCGGGTGGGCGGCGCTGATGGAGTGGGCAGCTTTATGGCTCCGGCTCGGTTACTCACGGCCCCGATCATTTCTCAGCAAAGCTTCTTTGCAGGAAGTGCGGCTGCAGATTGCGTCCGATTCTCCCGGTCGGCTTAATGGGAGGCCGGCGTGCAGCAGCATGCAGCGGCGTGCAGCGGCAGCGCCACGACAAAGACCAGATGTTGTTTCCCCTTCCTCTCAAGTCCAGACCTGCCGGGCCGTGGACCGGGTGACGCAACACAAAGCAAATCCCAGCTGCAGGAGAACATCTCGTTTTGCACGGCGAGGAGTCGATTTCCAGCCGGCGTTGGTTTTGTCTCAGAGGCGCATAAATAAAGGCGGCCTGGTCCGACTAATTAGGCGGACCACATGATCTTCCTGCAACTCGGCCCGGTAACGTCACCAGAGGCTGCGGCTAATTACGAGCGGCGCCGTTCCAAGGTGAGCCGAGACTCGGCTGGTAAACAACAACGCAACACCTTGGGCGGGTTCCCCTCCCCCACAGCCGCCAATTACAGCCCGGCGGGAAGGCGCACGAGGAGAAGAAACCCAATTTAATGCAAATTCACGGCGCCGCCACCTCCTCGGTGGAAGCCTGCTCCTCCTCGCCGCCGCAGCGCCTTCATGCTTGGGGGAGGAGCCCGTTATTGTTTGGTCTCGCGTTCCCGGCCTGGAAAAGTCCCGTCTTTCCATTTCCCAGCTCATTTGTGTAAAAATCAATTCACCAGAAGAAACGCCGGCCGTCTTTGAGGCAATTTCGGTTCCCGCCGCCCTTCTCCGAGAGGCTTAATCGTTTTCACGTGTCACACGCGTTCCGTCCCCTCTAACCTGATTTGTCCTCGTTATGGCGAGCGCTTATTTGCACGCCGGGCTTCGGACTGAACGGTATTAGAAAGAGTTCATTTTCTTCAGTCCCTTGCTGATTTGTTCATTACGTGGCCCGCGGATGCTCGCGCCGAGACGGCGGCGCCCTCAGTGACGCCCCCGAGGCTCCAAGACGCCGTTTAATAAAGACCGGATCACTTTGAACCCTCGTGACGTGTAATGAAGACGCCCGCTCACGGAAAACACGGGGAAAAAGAAGCAGGGTTGTCGGCCCGTGAGGACGCCGGCCTTCCGAGGAAGCCGTCGGCTGAACGTGACGGATGGCGGCGCCAAAACAGCCGACTGTCGTCTCTTTTGTTGCATCACATATTCACATATTCACATACGGTATTTACACGTGCTCAGCTACCTTGTTTTATGCTGGGAACGCCCTCGGCCATCCTGGTCATTCCCTTCGAAGACTAGATAGGACAGCTGCCAGGCTGGCGGCCATGACAGTTCACTTTTGCTTTAAGAGGGGGTCAAACATTACAACTCAACTCTCCAGTTCTTCCTTGAATTTATGGAAAACAACAACAACATACCGGGCAGGTTTCGCCTGGAAAGCCTCCCGTTTTCTCCGTGTTTTACCCTTCCTTCTTTCCCGGGGTCCTCCCGATTTGGTGAGTAAAGCTTCCCAAATAAAAGCAGCCCACAGGAAAACTAGACGGTCACATGACTGTAGGCAGTCGCTGGCGCGGGTGATATTCCTGGGAAACATTTCTCTTATTTTGAAATGCAAATGCTATGGATTTGAACGGCATGCGGCCAGGAGTGGGACTGAAACTCTGGAAAGTGGCCTGTTCCCAAATGCAACGTCGGACCAACGGGAATGGGAACAAAGTGCGTCATTGTTATTGATGATCCAACCATGACACTTTGGCCGGTGACAAAATGCCAGCGTCGTCTCCCAAGCAGCTGATTGTCATGTTAATTCGCCGTGGCGCGCCGCCCCTCACGGGGACAAGATGTCATTACTTAGGCATGCAGGATTCCCAACATGACATTCCGTGACCGCTGTGACAATGGCAAACATATGCAAATGAGGGGAGCGTGCCACTCTCATTACCACGCCGTCACCGAGAAGGACCCCTCCCACCGGGACGCCGGGATGGAGAACAGGTGCCCGGGCTTGCATTCGTCATTCCTGATTGGCGCAGGGGGGAGGGACAAGCGGGGCGGGATTCTTTGAAGCCGTCCAAAGCTCATCTAATCAGACTTAAATTCCACTTATTAAGATTTGAGAGATAACTTTGATTCAGCACAATCGTTTCATCATCATCACCCCCCCCCCCACCCCCCCTTGTTTCCACTCCCCTCAGGCGGGCCGGGAGATGGACGGGAGCGAAGAGGAGAAGATATTAACAATATTAATGACCCGTGATCCTCGTCTCCTTAATGAGAAGCCTTATTAACTGTGATTATCCGTGATGGAGCGCCGGTAATTCCCCAAAGCTTGGGAAAACTCGCACATAAGTCGCTGATCTCGGGAAGAAGGTGAGCATGGGGAAGAGGAAGAGGAGGGATTCAGATTCCGTCTCACGCATGCAAAGTCAGCGTGCGGGTCTGAAAACCGCGGTGGCTAACGAGCGAGCTAACGTTGACACTGCTGAACGGCTCTTTGAACGGCCGATCGCTGAGGCAGCACTCCCACACACTCGGGCACGCCGCTCGCTCCAATTATAGGAAGTAGCGATCTGGTGGAGTCCCTGTCGCCTGCCAGGGATTCTCTCATTGTGTGTGTGTGTGTTCCTGTCCTGAATAATGAATGTTCGTCCCCCTGGGAAGAAGGCCGAGCTCTTTGGGAGGGGGGGTGTAGTGGGAAAGGAATCCAGTGTGGAAGTGGTAGCGGCTGACCACTGCAGTGCTCCCCTTCAGCAAGACGAACGACCCCCAACAGGAAGTTAGTGTGGCAGCGATGATGCTAACGGGCAGCGCTCGTTAGATGCTCCTCTTAAAAGCATCTTTGGGACTTTAAGCACCCCCCCCCCTCCCCCCGAGATGACACTGTATCACGGCAACACCTGCTGGGCCCATTTCAGATAATAATCCCATTCCTACATGCCGGCACAGCGCTCACACACGGCAAATTGGATTGTTTGCATTACCGGCCTGCAGAGCGCGCCGCTCCCGCCTTCGGGCTTTATTAGATTCAAGCGCTCCTTCATAAACAAACGCTCCTTCTGGCCAAAGGTAAACAAGAAAAAGGAATCTGCTAAATGCGGACAAGCCGGCACTTTGAGGACACACTCCGTTTATTTCCGCCAATTAAACTGGACCCAGGTCTTCCACCTTCCTGACCAGTCTATCCCTCCCGTTGTGCTGGGGAGAGGGGGAGGGGGGGGGGGGGGTGATAGATAAATAAATAGAGGTGTCATGAGATCATGCTACAAGATCTTGTGACTAGATTTCTTCTTAGGAAATAGTAAATAATAAATGATGCTACAGTACATGCATGCCTATAGTATGTCCATTATCCTCCTGCAGGAAGAGGGTTCACTCTGTGCATTGCTGAACTCATCACAATAAATATTGCCAATTGCTGCTAGCATACACAAATGGTGCAGAAGAGACTGTAGAAATCATATTAGTAGACAAGACGAAGATATAGCCTTAAAATTCCTGATAAGGAATATCGCGTGGCATCTCGTTCTCATAGACCCAATATGGTGTATTGTCTCGTGGTGATAAATAAAGACTAAATGAAGACTTCAAATAATGGAGCGCATTAGAATGACGGCAATAAAGCATCCCCAGCAGGCCCGAGTCTTCCTCTGCAGAGCAGCTTTTCCCGACTTGGGAGCGTGTGAACCTGCACGAGTCAGCAGCGGAATACAAATGCCAGGTGCGGGTAACGAATGGAGCGCGGCCACACGTGGAAAGGCGCGGCCATACAAACGCGGGAGATGCATCACGCCGCCGCTGACAGCGCCTTTAGGACGCAGACGAGGGCCCGAGCGCGAGGGAGGCCCCACACAGTAAATAAAAATACAATTTCCTCCGGTGACACGGCCATTCTGTTGGAAGCCTGACTCTAATTATTCCCGCCGCTTTGAGGGATGGCCTCGCGCCGCATTCATCTGCGCACGTGCGCCGTGGTGCGCTTTTAACGAGCTGCCGGCGCCGTCAAACGGGACACGATGCAGCGCATGCACTACGACCGCTGGACAAACAGTGGGGGCCAAACACCGGGGGCCAATCAGTGGGGGCCAAGCATTGGGGCCCAAGCATTGGGGCCCAAGCACGGGGGGCCAACATGGTCCTTCAACCTGTTTCCGTGACCATATCTTAGTACTTTAACATGCATAGACTTCAATAGACTGATTGATAATTTTCAATATTTAAAAACAAACTATTCAAATAATAAAATAAACATTAAATTAGGCAAAAATAAAACACTTTCTGCTACTCAGTGAATTACGTGTCAATGTCAAAATTGCTTTAGCCACCTTCTAATCTTACTTCATTCTACACTCAAATATACGTATCTCAATATTTGTTATTATATCATATTTAATATACATTTGATGTACGAATTATTTATAATGTGTTATCAGTGTTATTGCACCTAAGACTGACTCACCAAATTCTTCCATTTTCAATAAAACATAAAGTTTTGGTGTCATATGAATAAGAAATATGAATGAAAAAAAATGAAAATGAAACAAATAATATTTTCTATAAAAGAGGATGTGTTGGCATTCAAGTCATGTTATCTTAAAAATATTGATTTTTGTGTCCTTGTTGGTGTAAACACGCTAGGTCTTCCCCCGTCAATGGATCCCTTACGTGGGGTACAAATACTGCAGTACAATACAATACAAATACTCATGGATGATACATGGATAAAGTACAAACTAGCAAGACGGATCTGTTGTCCCATCATATCATCAGCATCTTACGTGTATTCCAATCATTTGGAAACGTAGTGCACCACTGCCCCCCAGCCCCCAGCCCCCATACAACTAGTCGCGGTGAGTGATGCGTTCGCTGGCGCGCGGTTGAAAATAAGTGAGAATTCTCATTAGAAGCCTTGTGCGAGTGTGTGCTGCATGTCCTCTGGCCAGGAAAGCGCCCGTAGCTCATTGGCAAGCCGGATCAATCCCCGCGTCACCCGAGACCATCAATCAATCAATGAGGCTGCCGATACGCCGGCTCCTCCCACCGCGAGAGGCCATCTTGGCGAGGGATACGTCGGGCAAATAGGCTTTTAACGTAATAGCTCTGTGCACGTTGATTGATGCGCCGCAATGTTTGCATGTTGACACAAGCTGTAATGGTGATGCACAGCAGGGCCCGTGTTTACATGCACCATCAGCACGCACACACACACACACACACACACACACACACACACACACACACACACACACACACGCACGTACAGTAATGCAGAGGACGGCAGCTCACATTCCAATCGTGTTTATGAAAATCCAAACAAGATCAAACCGGTTTTGAACGGCGGCCTCCTCGCAAACATCTGCCCCCTCGGTGGCGGGAATCAAATGGGAGAAATGAGAAGAGGGAGGGCCGGAAGCGCAACGCTTTCCTTTCCAATTAATCAGCCCGACACATCAGAACTACAAAGAAAAGTTGGAGCAAGCAGGAAGTGGAGCCGTGCCACATAAGGACAACGGCGAGCTCGTTTCAAGCGCCGCCGTCACGTCTCAAGAGTTTGATGCCCACGTCCACGTGTGGAAAACAAACACATCCACATCCAGCAGCAGCCGCCGTGCTTGCACATCCTGGAGGTGAGGATTGAGTCCAGATTTATTTCAGCACACAGAAACCAAAAGTCCGGAGAGTGTTTGTCCCTGAATGACACGTCGTCGTCGTCGTCTCACGGCCGTGTGTTGCTGTCAATCATCAAAGCATCACTCGTCAAATATGGACGCCATAGAGTGAATCCTTGCACATCTGCAAACAATGAAGCCGATAGCACGTGTAGCATGTACCAGCCCACAATGTTTACCTTCACTGATAATACGTTGACATCAAGCATTGGGATTTCACACTTCTTTTGGTGGTCCTTGAATGCACCATAGTTCGTCATGGATGATCTTCCATCATCTCACTGATTGGATTACATTAAACCTGGGTTGTGTGGCCGGTGAACAATGGCAATTAAAGAGAGAAGGGGAGGGTTCTCGAGCTGAAGCTAATCTGAAAATTCTCACTTTTATGACAAATGTTGATCTGAAATCAGAGACGGGTAAGCATTTTCATGTTTGTATGGATTACTTGTGGACTCGGGTGTCTACCGGGCAGGCAAAGAACCACATGTGGGTTTTACAGCAGAAATCTCAACAAAAAACATTTTTGTAAACATAAGGCAATAGAAAGCCCGGGCAAATGTCCAACTTAAGTAAAGATTCCAGGAACAGCATATGCTATCAAAAATGTTAAAAAAAGCTAACTTGGCAGCATTTGAAAGCTAAGACTTAGCCGATCCGTTGGTACAATTAGCATTCATCTAGCCATGGAGCCGGGCGGCTTCATTTACTCTCAAATATGTCAAGAAAACAAAACAGAATCCAAGTACTAGTACTAGTACAAGTAGCATCCATGGACATCTTATTCTTACTCCATCTTACTCCAAAGGTTTGTTCCCCGTCCAAGCAAAGCGCATCTGGGTGCAGAGCAGCCAAGTGTGGGACGGCAGCTCCTTTAAAGGAGGCGTGCGAGCTGTGTTAATAAGCAGAGTCCGGGTCCCGGCCGTGCCATCCATCATGTCCAAGGGGGATATCTTTAAAGGTCAGGCCCAGTCATAAAGAAAGCAGAGCCTTGGCTAAACTTTCCCCGCCGTTTCCGGAGCTCTAATCACCCACCGCCAAATCTGAAGTGTCTCTTTTGATTGGCTTTTCATGGCACGCTCTTCAAAGTGAAGCACAGGAGTGGGGCGGAATGGGGGGGAATGGGGGGGGGGGGGCGTGCCAGAGCAAAGGCTACGTGTTAACTTGTCGGAATGGAGCGGGCCGGAAGCGCACGGGGGGGGATGTAAGCTAAAATAAAATAGGCGTGTTATTTTTTACGAGGCTGCACAAAACGTGTGAAAGGTGTCGGGAAATGAAGGCGCGGCGGCTAAAGAGCGCCACTGTCAGACACGTGTCACGGCGGCGCTTCGATCCGGCCTTCCTCCTCGCGCTAATGACTGTCAACACGACAAGCAGGGCCGTCTGAAGGGGAGAAAATTACTTGCTGAAAAGCAATTGACTGACCCCCATCATTTCTCAGGGAACCACTGACCTGTGAATATTTCATTAAAGTCGTGAGGCACATATAAATGGGGAGGGGGGGGGGGGGGTGTTGATTCGTGGAGCTGTCAAGTGTCGGCGAGGGAAGCGGGGGGCCAACCTGCCTGCCATGAGGCGGCATGGCAGAGCAACAACAGACAGGAAGGACGGCGCCGGACAAGCAGCGTGTTCCTACGAAGACGGGGTGGAGCTTTTCTTTTAGCCTCAGCGTGACATTTGTCTTATGTTCGCAAACATCGGGGGGGGTAAGGGGGGGATGAGAGGGGCGGCAGGAGAAAGAGAAGACGGGCAAAGTGAGAGAAAATCAATCCGCCGGCAAGCCTGATTGATCGGCGGAGTTTTGGACAATTTCATCAGGAGAGCGGCCTAAGCAGAGATGACAGCCGCCATATTGCGAGGTGGAGATTGATACCTGCATTAGAGGCCGGATCAAGGCAGGATGCGCCGGTAAATACGCCGGCCTGCTAGCTGCCCGCCATGACGACTTAATGCCCAGGAAATCCTCACGAGCCACACTTTACTTCTCCAAACTCCGACCGGACGGGATAATTGAGTCAATTAGGAGCGGCGTAATCCGCGGCGGAGATCTTCAAAAGGAGAAAAGTACAGTCAAGGTTTGGCTGCCGTCTGGAGGATATAAACAAAAAGAGGTCAGAGATGGTCCGTGTTTATCCAGCATGGAGGAAAGAGCACAAGGATTAGTTGGGCTCTCACGCTACATATTAACAATATTCACTTTGACTCCACGCTGTCCGTGCCACTGCAGAAGAAAAACACCGGTGGAAGCGTCAAATCACCTCGACTGCAGCTTCAACAAAAGACAACTTGGAGACGTTCTTGACATTTTAAGCTTCAAAAGGAAGAAAGTGTTGTGGAGCGGCGGACGAGGTGGAGGTTGCTTGGGAATACCGCTGATTGGCCGGATAAGGAAGTGATGGAAGGCTTTCTTCTAAACACATACGGTACGTGCCCCCCCCCCACAGGCTGGGCCTCCTGGCCCAAGTGCGATGGCCTTCAAAGGAGTCAAGTCAGGTCTTCACTTTGCTTCCCCAACAAGAATGTGCTTTTTGAGCAAAACAAGCGCACCTCACTTTGAAGCTGGAGCTCCGTCTTCCTGGTGGAGAAGACTCCTAATGATCGGCACGAAAACGCAACCTTGACCCACGTGCTCGCCTCAAAAAGCGCTGACTGTCACGGCCCGAACGGGGTCTCGGACCGGTCTCACCGGAGGCGAGGAAAGCCTCCCGGAATTGTCCTAAATGCAGAAAACTGTTGAGCTCAGACAGAATCAATGTGAGCTTCCCAGCGTAATTGGATGCTCTCACAAAGGCAATCTTGAAATGGAAATAGCACTTTGCTGAGGAGATGAAAAGAAGCGGGGAGCCGCCCTTCCATCAAGCTGCTAACCCGGCCAACTTGCTCCTGGAGACCAGCGTCCACGGGAGGAGCCTTTCATTTGCATCCAAATGATCGCGGCCGTGATGATGATGATGATGTACATTCTCATCCGGACTGACCTCCGCGCATGCGTGCTCCGGTTCGCCGCTGCGGATCGTTCTCCAGAGTCGACGTGTTGTTGTGGCAGCCGCCTGGCAGCTTTTTGCCCGTGGGTCACACGTGCGTCCGCCAGATAGAAAAACATGGCGCCCTCAGAGTGGTGCCGCCGCGTTATCGAGTCACGGCAGGCCGCGCTAATCGGGAAGCCGGGAAGACGAGGCCAGAGGACGTTAATGTTGGAGCTTTAATCGGAGAGAAAAAAAACATCTTCTTTGTGAGTGCGCAAATGTAATTTAGGACCTTCAGTCACTCAGGTGGGCTTCACAAACGCCCCCACATCAACAACCGCTTCCACAAGTAAGACAGCAAGGGTAGTTTCAATTCCTTTTCTTTCTGGTTCAAATGTTTGCACAAGATGTATACAGCACTTTGATTGGCCGAAGGGGAACATAAACAAAATTCCCGGCATCATAAACAGGGGAAAAATAAGTATTTCATCCCCTAACGACCAGAATGCAACCAGTTATGATAGACAAATGAGTCCTGTGCCTTTAAGATGGCGCTCCTAGCAGACAGACGGTGAATATGTATCCGATGTCAACAAACCTAAAGAAACATAAGCAAACACCAACTACTAAACCACCTCCTCTTTTGCTAGCATATATAGCCATCCCTCACAACATCACGCTTTTTCATGTTTTTAGTCAAAACACTAAAATACATACATAGTACAGACGTAGTAGATAGAGTACGTAGTATTGTAGTCGCCAGGTGGTAGTAATGACACAAAACATTGAGACGTTAGCATACATGACATTACCTTTAACACTGCATCAAGTCATGAAGCCAGCCATGGTGTGTCCCACGTCAGAGAGTGAGAAAGGTTCTCCTCTCATTCGGTGTGGAAGTGGTACGTTTTTGGCCACATAAGTTTAGAAGAATAGAAGTAATTTATAAGATGATCTTAAAAATGTTCATATCTTTGTAAGGTGTTACTTTCAAAATTGGCCAACTTTCACCTCACCGTATCCTTGGTCCCAATTATCCTGTGAGCACAAGATCGTTCCACATGATTTATTTTGGTCCACTCAACCGCACTTTGAAGCACACACACACGGTGCATATTTGTCTTGAACATCCAAAGCATGTTTTTACAACATTCCATCTTTCATTCATTCACTCACTCACTCAAGCGCTGGGACAATTTAGTCAAATCTGCGCCGGCCCGGTCGCCATTGTCGCCTCTACAGCTCGCTCTCAATGCTAATCGCCGCATGAATGAGAGCTTATTCGGGAAGTGCACCGTTGCAGCCTCGCGCTCCCGAAATAGCCGACGGCAGCTTTGGCGCGTCTTTGTTAGCACGCCGCCTCCAGCCGCACTCAGCCTGCTGCATTTGTGCACCAGCCGCAACAAAACACTTGTTTTTAGCCGCACCATCTGATGCGACTTTGGAGGATTAGACTGACGATGACGAGCGCGCACACACACGCATGCACATACACACATGCACACACACACACACGCTGGAATGCAAGTGGTCGCTACTGAGTGGGAATGAATGGCTGCAGAAAGGCCACAGCCTTGGCAAGGTAATTAAGGGGGGGGGGCTTGTTTCACAAAGCCGGGTCCATTAAGTGCCATGTCTTTCACACACTCACGCACGCACACACACACACACACACACACACACACACACACACACACCAGGAGCTTTCAAGCGGAGGGCAGGAATGATGAAAAAGTGAAGTGAGAGCAACAAAAGAAAGCGAGTGGCCTTTCTGAAGGATTCCTCCCTCATCAGCAATCCTGCTCCCCCCCTCCGGGTCCGGCATCCATCGATCCGTAGCGCCGAGGTTAAGGGCTGGATGTGATACCCACCCCCCCCATCGCCTGCCTTCATCCTCTAATTGTCCCGCCACACCAAACAAACGGCCCTGCGCCACCCGAGCATTCTGCTAGCAAAGCTTGAAAACAGGCCAGACGTGAGGCCATTAGGCACGCACCGCCGCACGCACGCGCACGCTCGGGGAGAAGGAAGGATGGCGGGAATGGGCGGCGAGGCCTCGCATTAGCTGCGGTGGGAAGCTGCAAGTGGCTCTTGGCTCCGGCAAACACACCTGAGGGTGGTCCACACAGCAAACAGAGAAGAAAAGCTCCGGCAACAGCGAGGAGGCTAACAGACGTTTATCTGCCGCTTACATTTCAGCAACCAAAGAAAAGCAGAGACTGTGTGGGAAGACCGGGATGGGGCTGGATCACCGTGGATAAACGTCTGGACTTGGATCTGCTGGGCAGCCCGACAACTATAGAAACCTCCATACATAGGCTTACTTTTCTTCTTTCTGTGACCTTTTCTTTGACGTGCATGTTTGCCTGCCGTTACTGTAACGTACAAGAAAACAATTATTATCTAGAAATGTACATTATGATGTACATTGTAATGTACGTTATATAAATGTACAAATGTACATTAGCTCTGCCAAACACACATAGCTAGCCAAAACACAAGCAGTACATTACTAACAGCATCGACTTCACAAACATATTCGAAGTCATAATTAAGCGCTTTTGTACACACAAATACTCACAAGGACAACCGTTCCCCAAGGTTCAAAGGTTTTAGAGCAAAAACGGCTTGTTTGTGGGCTTTTTCCGACGTCGTTTCTGTCGCTGTTAGCTTTGCTTCACCCGCTGAGGAAAATCGTCAAAGATCGTCTAATGGCGAGAAGAGCGCTCACTCTTGCTGTCGCTGAAACAATGCAACATTTGGAAAAGATGTCTCACTTTGACTTTGTAAGTTATTTTCTTCTTTTTGTACTTTATATATATATATATATATATATATATATATATATATATATATATATATATATATATAATATATTTATTTACCAAGTAAGAACTTATTTACACATTTTAAACCAAGCCATAAACCATTGGATGACTCCATCCATCCATCCATCTTCACACCCAAGTCACCAGCCAATTGCAGGGCACAATTAGACAAACAACATTGTGCATTTAATGCATGCTGTATATGCTACATATGTGACAAAAAGCTAATATAATATCAAATATGCAGCTGAATAACACCCCTAAGAATGCACATGAATAAAGCATGTGGGACTTCCAGTATGAACTATAGAACCCAGCATACGAAGAGTACGTGACTGTTCCTCCCTGTTTACTTCCCTTTTACTACACAAGACGGCGAAAACAAACAACCATAAAATATAAAACCTGACTTTTTTGCAGAACTTTATGTTAGAAAGGCTGCTCTCCGTCACACCGGCTCGAGCTGCTCCGCTTCGGATCAACGCCTCCTCCTCTTCTAGATGCTGTGACTCAGTGTGTGGTGGCCGAGATGACCCACACGTCACTGGAAAGTACTTCAAAAACTACTGCAATCATTTTCATGTCCAAGACTCGTGCTAATTTAAAACCAGCATTGCAAATCCGATTGCCAACTACAGCTTCCGCTTTAAAAAACAAAGCATTCAGAAATGTCCGAGGGACCGGCTTAAAAGGCGGGGCCGCAGTTTGCCCACCCCTGTGTTTGATGATCTCTCACTCTGCACTGCTTTAAACCTGTGTGTGTATGTGTGTGTGGAGGGCCGCCCTCAGGCCCCCGTGGGCTCCGTCACGTCGCCCAGAGCAGCACCGCAATTAAAGGACCCAGAAAGGGGGGCCGGCCACGGCGACCAGAGCCGCTTTGGATGCGCAGCCAGACGCGGCTGAAGAAGAGAGGCATGTATTTTTAATCAATGTCAAAGTGATGAAGTGTGTGTTGGCCTCCAAAATCCCCGGACAAACACCGGCCAGGAAGTTCCCCGAGGAGCCACGCACAGGCCGCGGGCGGCGAACACAACATGACCGCATCGGGAAGATTTTGAAAAAGAATACAGAAGAGCGTCTGCACCGATAATGAAACGCCGCGGGCGGGGGCGCGGCCATCCCTCAACGTGGACACATGCTGACGTGTCTGCAGGTTATCCGCTATCGGGAATCATTCCCGGAGCATAAACAAGCCAGCGAGATGGGCTGGCTGTCCTCCAGGGCGCTGTCTCCTCCATTTTTACTCGATGCGTTCCCCCTTTCAGCCGATTCAGCCCCAAATATTGATCAGAGTGGAGGGAGTGACGGCAAGACGGGGGCGGGGAGGGGAGGGGGCGAGAAGAGCTGACATGGCGGCCGCAGAAGACAGAAAGAAAAGTAAACGGTGAGACAATATCACGATTTACCGCGAGCGGGAGACGTTGCGTCATTCTCTTTTTAACCAGCAGGGGGCGGAAATGTGCTGCTGCATCTTCTGGCATTGTGACATAGCTTTTATATTTACAGTGCTCGGACGTTAAAAGCCAAGAAAGTGTGAAAAATTCGCATATTCGGAGTTCTCTTCCATATTTAACAGAAGTACAGTGTAGTAGGAACTAGGGGTGGGGCCAAACCCAAATACGGTATTTCGGAACGGCACGGATAATGACTTTTTTTTTTACAAATAATTAACTCAAACAAAACTTTACAAATATTAGTATTGGGGAACGTACGTGCATTAGAGCTCTCCAGACATGAAATAACACCCCTATAGTCACCTTTACACTCCAATTACCCAATATAGTACACAAATGGAAGAGAATATAAGACATACAGCATAAGACAAATATATTCTTCCTGTCTTTTATTCATGATCAATAAATGAAAGGCAACAATCTTTCAATCATTCAGGAAAAAGTATCAGTACTGGTAGAGTACCGGTCCTGTATGTACTTGGTATGGCTTTTCCAGGACGGCTGACCCCGCCTCTCTTTTCAACCCTTCCCAACGTCCTCCCGTTTGAACCGTTTCCTGTATCCAACTTTCTTGGAAAGAATATCAATCAAAGCAGAGTTGGAAAATAAATAAAATGGCAGCTGGGTCTTTCCAGCAGCACACCCCCGGGGCCGGAAAATGTCCTACTTCTTTTATTTTCCCTCTTTTTCCAGGTAGCGTCCCATATCCCGTCAAAGGAAAGTCGCCAGGCTCGTCATGCTAACGCTAAGCGCTAACCCAAAGAAGGCGTTGAAGTCGGAGATGCTGGGATCAGATCATTAGCCCAAAGTTCGGTGACCTCAGGAGAAAGCTCGCTGATCCCTTAGTGAAAGGCGGCGCATTAAGGAAGCTTCCGGATGATTGCCTCGGAATGATGGCACCGCAGAACGCGGCCAGGCGGGCTTGCGGGCGTAAATGAAGCCACAACTGCAATTGTGCGATACATCACTCTCGCCCCCGCCCCCCCCCAGCCTTTCAACGGCGTTGCCCCCGTTCGGACACTTGGCGCTGGCTGTCATGTGACAGGAAATAGAATTAGAGCATGCAGTGCTCTCCTCCACCAAAGAAGCAATTGGAATTCTCCTGGAAGCGGCAGATGTTGCTTGGACCGCAGTTGACCTTCGACCCTGCCAGACAGTCAATCAGTATTTGAAGGCTCTCTGCGGCGGGAGAGGGTGGGGCGGGGCGGCGAGGAAGGCAGCCAGTCAGGAGGCGGGCTCTACGTGGCGTTACACGCTATAAAATATTCATTTGCTAAGTGGTACAGCATTTTGCCTTTTGAGAGCTTCATGCATTGTTTAGGCTGCTGCCGAGGAGGGCGGGGGGGGGGGGTGCTCGGTAATGGCGTCCAACAGGATGCTTGATTTATGAGCGCACTTGCTGGGGTGGAAAGGGGAAAACGGGGCAGAAGTTTAGCGGGTTAGCCTGCGACGGGAGCAACTTTGTCCTACGCTGTAAACATTTGATTGTTGATTGCAAGCTGTCAATGAAGCCAACGCCACCTTTGGGATTGCTGCTTTTAGCCCGAGAAGCAGATGGCGAGCAGTGCCGCACCACATAATGGGATACCTCCTTCAGGGGCTTATGAAACTACAAGCACTCTTTTAGCGCAACGCCGCTGAGGGGGAGGGGCTGGCGGGGGGGGCTTCTTAGCTGCGCTGCTGTTAACAAAACTGCGTTAAGATGCCAAAGCATCACGCTAACTGGCGCTTTGCTCGTCCTCCATTTTGCTCCGCGTTTCCCCTGCCGGCGTTCACTCTTGCTGTGAAATGAGAGCAGGAGTCTCGAGGACAGTTTACAATTGAATTCAAACAGGAGTAGATACAAACTAGAAAATTCCCATGGAAATTTGATGGGGTGGTGTGAACCTCTGGCCAGGTGTTTGCTAGCATGCTCTTGACATGTTAGTAGTGCAACTATGTTATACAATAAGCATTTTGACATGAATAGAACAGCTAAAATGCTACCAGGCCAGTTCTATAGTGACCCTACGTCATACCATGTACATATTTGCATTTTGACATCATTGAAATAAGAAAAAAAGCTAACATGCTAACAGTTAGCATGCTCGCACCTAGTGACGAAAGTGCCAAAGTAGTTCTATAGTGTTTCTACATCAAGCCATATGTACGTATTTGCATTTGGTAAATTAGCTAAAATGCTCACATGCTAACATGTTAGCATGCTCGCACCTAGTGACGAAAGTGCCAAAGCTGTTCTATAGCATCCCCACATCAAGCCATATGTACGTATTTGTATTCAGTAAATTAGCTAAAATGCTCACATGCTAACATGTTAGCATGCTCGCACCTAGTGACGAAAGTGCCAAAGCTGTTCTATAGCGTCCCCGCATCAAGCCATATGCACGTATTTGCATTTAGTAAATTTGCTAAAATGCTCACATGCTAACAGTTAGCATGCTGCGCCTAGCCAGCCCCGAGTACCAAACGTGCCAAGACATCATCTAATGGGTGTACATGCAGGACTAGACCAAACAGATATGAAGTGCGTTTAGCAGTCTCCAGGACAGTTTACAAATGAATTCAGCATTGCAATGCCAGCGCCGGAGAGAGCAATTAGCGGCCAATAAAGGTTGAGCCAAGTCCAGCCGATCTCCAAAGAGGAACGCTACCCCGATCTCTTTCATGACTTCCGTCAAGGCGCCACCACAAGGCTGTAAACTTCCTTTTTGGGTGATGGGATGTTGGACTCAGGAGCCATTTGTGCCAAAAATTTGCCAATGATGCAAATTTGACCAAGCCAGCACTGCCACAAATAGATTGCAGTCCTGTGGGAACAGCACTAAGGAGCTTTGGGGTCCAACGTGTCACCACATTTCCAGCAAACAACCATCTTTGACGTGTGCATGCTATCTCTATGCAGAGCGGTGGGGGCGTGGGGGGGGGGGTGACATCCATAATGAATGAGACCTATATTACCCACTGCAGACATTAGCAATGTATGAGCTGGACTTCCTCGGCCACGCCTTCCCTTTCCACCGCCGTGGTTTTTCTCCACTCACAAACCCCCGCCACCCCCGCCCCCTTCCAGCGTAATGCGAGTGACCCACGGATGGCCCGGATCCTTCATGATGGCCTGTCGTCGTGGCTGTGGTCAGCCGTCCGTGGTGCTCTTATAGGCATCAGGAAGAACATATGGAAAAACATGCAGCATTCCTGCATTTTTTACCATGCTGTCAATTCCGCTTCAGAAGGAGTATTTGCTGCCTTCTCAGAGCGCATGAAGCCCAGAAGAGCTTCATGTTGAACACCCTACCCGCCCATCACCTGCTGGGGGACGACATGATTACAAGACCCCCCCCCACCAAGGAGCCAGCTTCCCATTGGGGAACACCACAAAGTGGTGAGGAGCAACACTAAGCACCCCGAGCGTTCCTCCATGTCGCGTTGGCGTGCAGCGGAAATGAAGAAAGGTTCTGTCGGGCTTGAGCCGCCACAACAAACATGGCGGAGGGATGCGTACAGCGGAGGAGGGCCGGGATCAGGACTAATACCACCGGAAGCTTCCGCCGTGCGGAGCGCTGTAAGAGGAGACAGAAATCAATGGCTGGCCAATTATGACACCACGCTGAGCCGTGTGAGTGCAGGGAATTAGCAGTATCGGGTTCACTAAGGGGGGGGGGGGCAGGGGGGCAACCAGAGAGGCGACGTGGAAGCTGAAATGTGAGGCAACTCATTCCACTTGATAAGGAAATTGGCCAAATGCATTTTGTTTATAGCTTGTGTCCCCCCCCCCCCCCCCGCAGCCCATAAAATGCTTGCAGACGTGGTGGGGGGGGAGGCGGCGAGGGAGGGGGGTGGGGTTGAGGATGCTGCAGGCTCCATTATCGAGTCTTCTCTGAAGCAGCGAGGAGGCGAGAAGACTGCCACACATCCAGCGTTCCTCTCATATTTCATTCCCTCACAGCCAGACTCCCTCTCAAGAACATCACCTCACACACACACACGCACACGCACACGCACACACACACACACACACACACACACACACACACACGCTCATGTCTCGGCCCATCACGGAGAAGCAGCCGTGTAAAGCTCGGCCGGCCGGGCCCGAACACGACGCATCGACACCGCCGAGCACAAGGCTGTATCCCAGAACTTCCATACTGATTAAATGGGAACAGAAGAGCCCATTAAAGTCATTTACATACAGCCCCTGTGTGTGTGTGTGAGGGGGGGGGGGCACATGCGGTGCATATATTAAGACTTGAAAGAGCATATCTTGCTAAAGCTGATGTAGTACGTATTATTTATCAGTCACACATCAAAAAGACGTAACGGCTGCTTTCAGTCACAGGAACACGGAGAAGGACGGAAAAAGACGGAGAAAGACGGAAGCGGGCGTCCGACACCTTCTTCCTGTTTGGTATTTTATGGGACGTTATATTCCCTTCAGGACTACAAAGCATAACGCCCCGCTGCAGCCTGTCCCCTGCAGGCCAAAGCTCCAGGTGGCGCCAGAGAGCCCAACTGTCCCATCCCAACCCATTCTATCCCATGACAAGCCTGAAGAAAGCCAGAAGTGGAAAAGACGGGATGAAAATGTTGGAATATACAAAAAAAAACATTGCCCTAAAAGCTCGGAATATCGGGGGTGTCATCTCACTCGGGACCTTTTACTGTAATATTTCATCATGCGATATTTAAGGACATAAGGTAATTTCCCAATGATTTCCGAAGGGGAAAAATTCCTTTGGCTTAGGAAAGGTTTCAGTTTATGGAGCCAATTGGTAAGAAAGCCCTGCAAGAATTAGCGGTAGAAGAAGAAATAGTAAACGCACGGCAGCTCTCATCTGTCTCAGATGAAGACGTATTCCCTCCATCCTCCTCTGCCGACTGCGCACACCTGGGAGCTGCAGGAGCCGGCGTGTCATTCCAAAGCGATACGTGATATTCCCAGTGAGAGCCTCCCTGTGTGTGTGTGTGTGTGTGTGCGTGTGTGTGAGGCGTTGTCGCCGCTGATCCCTGCGGACGCGGGACAGTTCTCATTGTTTGATAAATCAGGAATGTTTTAATCGCATCTGACCTTGATGAAATGTCGTTTATCACCAGAGACTCCATGGGGGGAAGGGGAGGGGGGGGGGTACTGACAGATTCTTCATCTTCAACTTCACACCGGCATCATTGTATGTCCACCCCGCCCCCCCCTCCCCACAAGGATCTAATCCTCCCCACCAGATTGAGATTCCAAAGGGAGAAAGTAAACAAGTGTCTGAGCGTTGTAATCCGAGTGTGGGCGCCGAGCATCCCGGGAGAATGCGGCTGCCACGACGGGACGCGTCTTTTCGGGGGATTTGGGCTCGGCGGGAGGGATTTACCAAGGGTCTATTGTCGCAGCGGACGGGAGCCTTTAAAGGGGGCTTGTTAACGTTTTACACACTGTCCACGCCGCCGCCCATCCCGTAAACACGAGGAGCTGGAAGCGTGGGAAGACAATCACAACAACAACAACGACCCCCCCCCCTTCCATCAATATTAGCATCTTTAGCTGGACCGGCAGCCCCCTTCTGAGCGGACCACCAACCCTGACTTGGCCCCAGCCACATGCCAACCAGCTCACGTGTGAACGCCAGCATGGGGGTGCGCAAGTACCCCCCTCCCCCAACCGCTTAAGGGAACATTTAACAGTCTGTTTAACTTCAAAAATCCTGCTGTCCCACTTTTTCCCGGCGTAGCGCTCGCTGACGGCCACTCTTGTTTGACGCAAGCGGCTCCATCGGCTGCATGCGAACCCCCGTCTTTGGGCCCGTGGGCGGGGAATGGGGAATCCAATAAAGCCTTTTATTCGCAGGACGTGAGGCTAATCTTTGATCTGAAGTGTAAGCTGAGCGGCCTGATTATTTATGGCGCTTTCAAAGGTTCTGTTGATCTCACTCGGGTCTTATCAGGAAGCGGCAACAACAAAAAGTGACTTTGGGGGCACCGGGGAGGGGGGGGGTTGTGGTGTGAAGATCTTCAGATGAGATGCATGCGGTGAGAAGACCAAGGATGAGTGGTGTCCACCTTGCCTTCCAAGTGGCGGAGGGAAACCTCACCCCCCCCCTCGCTGCCACCCCCGCATGGCAACACAAATGCGAGCGGCCTCAAAGTGCTGACTTGCTCACAGTCCATTGAGTTTGTGCTCCTTATCAAATTACAGCCACCTCAATAACCCGCCAGCTGCAGCACGCCGCCACAAATGAGGTTTCCTCCGCCGCCACCGCCGCCGCCGCCGCTCCGTCTTTCTACTCGCGCATTTTTCTTTCAGAAAAAAACAGCACACAGGGCGAGGAGGAGGGGCTGCGGAAGGGAGTTTTTTCCTTTATTTGTAGCGACCATTGCAGCGTGTGACTGGAGCGGGAGCATGGGGGCCGTGGGGATGGGGGGCATGGAGCCGCGGCCTGACATCCAGATGGCCGCTGCCTTGCGGGGAGCGTTTCTCTTTTTTTTCAACTTCCAGTCCAACAACGCTCAACCAGCGAAGTCCACCTGGACGTGTTCACACGTGACCCCCCCCCACCCCCCGGACCCCCCCACAGGTCACCTGCAGGGGTGCCGGGGGAAGCCATGCGGGGTCATCTGTATCACTTTGCGGCGTTATTACAGACTCCCAATGAGAGGCCTCGTGCCGGCTGATGGATATGTTGCGGCGTTCCAGCACATCCTTCCTGGTTTAGGCTCCAAATAAATAAGGGAGGGGGGCTGGGGGGGGCTTCCATTTTCCCCTGCTGGTGTTTTGCCCTCTTTGACAAGTAATTGATTCAGTTTCAGCGCCTTTGTCGAGCTTGTAATTGCGCCGCTGTTAATGCATGCAAATGGCAGTTGAAGATAAATTTACAGGAAGTTGTACGAGACAACCCCCCCCTCACCTCCCACCTCTCACCCGCCCCCAGTGTGAATTAACATCAATATTTATCTTAGTTCTATTATCCAATTCCTACCTCATTGCCATGCTAATTGCTACAATTACCATTACATTCGGGCGCCGCTTGCCAGGAAATGAGCTGCCGCTGAGCACTCCAGTCAGCGCCGTGTCACCCGAGCGCCCACGCCAAGGTGCGTTACAACGCCGCCCGCCCCCGCGTCAGCCATTAGATGGTCGACATGCCGCTCTCGGGCCGTGACACGCCGAAAGAAGCAACGACAAAAAATGGCGCCTGCGCTTTGTTGGGACATCCGGCTCCTAATCCCACCCCCCCCCACCGCGGCCGCACGAAGACCCCGGAACCGCAAGATAAAACCTGGGCTGCAGACTGAACAAGCAACAACGACGTCGATGCTCTCTCACTGCTGACCCATCAATCAAGCAGCAAACCCCGCCCCCAGGAACAAGGGAAACAGCCAAATATTTCACTGCAGGACGCGGCGGATCCATTTTAGTGTTGTTTCCACACCGGAGTTCATTTGGAGCGTCCGGAAATATAAAAGATGGCCTCTGGAGGTCGGCAGGAGGACCACCAGGCTCGTAAAAATCTTTCTCTTTGCTCTTTTATGTGCTGGAAAACTCCAAAGTACAACACTGAGGAAGAGGAATGATGATTCCCAATGAGGCTTTGGGAAGGCCGGGAGACTGCATAGGAAGAACAGTGTGTGTTTGTGTGTGTGTGTTACATGTCAGCCTGTTAACGATCATCCATGTTTTCATGTTGACAGACACAAAACCTCAACTCGTTACAAATATTGATCATCTAGGATTTCATTATATTTAAAATCTCAATGTTGTATTTTTATTATTAGTTATTCCTTTTACTGCAGAAATTAGACATCAGTGTTTTCCCGAGGTACAGCTACACACACACACACACACACACATTTGGGTGTGTGTTGGGGGGGGTAATCAATACACAAACCAGTTGGCGACTGTATTGCAATCGCTCCTTAGTCATAATTCACAAACTTCCATAACATAAAGCAATAAAAAAGACCAATAAAATTCAATATTTCAATGAAAATTTCATTTCATGGATGCGATTGCTCCTCCGCATGCGCTACAGATAACATGCTGCATGTCATGTCCATAGCTGCGTGAAGTAATCAAGGATAACCAGTATAACCAGTATAACCAGTATAACCAGTGGACATTATATGCCTCCTCGCCTAGCCAATCAAACTGAAGTGAGGCCGTTAACATGAGGCATCACATTGATGACGTGGTGACATCACACAGTCGCCACGCCGACCTGTTAGCAGGACCGCACACGGCTGCAGCAACGTCGCACCTTGGCGGCCATTGGAGGCAAAGATGGACGCCAACAACAGCAGCCTCCTCTTCCTTATTGATCACACAGACAGGGACACAACTCAGATGTTGGCCTGGGGGGCGGGGGGGTCTTGCTAAGCTGAAGTAAACTCAACAACTAAAGCGGGGGGGTCAGATCCTATCTACCCCCCCCCATTTATTTATTCCCTTTCTGAGGAGCAGCTTCAATCAATTTCAAGGCCCATTTGATTTTATATACATGCTGACCTGCAGCATCTATACATTTTTATTTATACAGACTCCATCATTGATTGGACTTTTTACCCCCGAGCATGTTGCCAAACACACACACGCACACGCACACACACACACACACACACAGTGCTGCCTTGGAATGTTGTGTAATAATAAAAAGTGTGAAACGCTGATGAAGAGCAATAAGGACTTTTCTTCCAAACCAAAACTACTTAAAGAATAAAATCCAAGCGTCCCCATAACACAAAAGTACGGTCCGATAACAAGAATACTACCCCCCCCAAAAAAAGAAAATATATTATGGTATAATATAATATAAATATATAATATTAAGAGAGTAGTGGATACTCATTTAGCAATAATGTCATTTTTGCTAGCACAAAGTTGAAATATAGAATAGATATAAGATATTTTATTCAGGTCATAATATGAGAAACAAACAAATTTTGTACCAAAATAATATTTTAAGAAGAATAAACACGCAATATGATAAGGAAGACATTTTGATACGTCTCCGTGTCCAATCATTCCACGCTAGTTAAACCATGACATCCTGTCCCACCCGACCTTTGACCCCAAACTAAAGGTACGTTTTGAAGGACATGGGGGTCCGCCTGCGTGGACCAGAGGCCAGAAGCAATGGAAGGGACCCCGATTCCCACGTGGTCTCCCAGGGTGGCTCCACCGCTGATAGCCACTTCTCGTGAAAACACACTTTTAATGCCCCCCCCCCCACTCGTGGGTCCACTCTGTTAAGTCAGCACTCTCTTCCTAATTTGTCTCATTTGAGGACGTCCCGGCGAGAGACGAGCGCTTCAAGGACGGCGGCGGGCTCGGTGACGCTACATTACAAACATAATCATCACAGCTGCTCCAGTCAAGCAATAATTGGAGTCAAGCTGCTGGCGCCGCTTTAGCACGCTAGCCGGCCATTTCAAGAAATGGAAAACCTCGGGAACACGCCGCGTGTCGGCTTGAAAGCAGCTAGCTTATCCTCTGCTCTCTTCCCTCGCCCGGGGGCCTGCGCTCGGCCCGGGGCGCATCCAAGCGTGGCGGGGCGGTCCCTGAGCCGCATGAGATGCGGCGTCGGGGAGAAATAAATAAATATACAAGGCGGCTGAGTGGGTGTCAACGACGGTGTGTGACCGCCGGCCTGCAGCTGAACCGCCGCCGTGTAAACACGTCCCACACGCACCGGCCTCGGCGCCGGCCTCGGCGCCGGACGTGGCACGTTCGAGGCTCCTTTTGTTGGCGGCAAATCTCATTAGAAGACGCCTCGTGTTCCTCACAAGTATAAATAGTCAGCCTTTGCTGCTAATTGCGGCATGATGAGCGCCAGTTTAGCACGCACGCTAATTAAAACCTTCACAATGCAGTGGAGGGGGGTGGGGGGGGCATTTGTGGCTTTATTTTGCAGGAAGTGTATTAGCATGGGCGTCGCGGCGCATGCTAATTGCCGTGACACTGAAGGTGCAGCTCATAGACAGCAGCACTCCAGGCGGATGCTGCGCCTCAACCGCGGGGAGATATTTAGCATTATTGGCTAAATGCACATATGCATGTATTGATGCGCCGCAGCCTGCCGCGGCCTGAATGCAAAAAGGCAGCAGCCCAGCTTCGCCGGCAAGTAAATCACTTTGGCTCCGTGGCATTCCGGTGCACAGGCCGCAAATGTAATTCTGTCCAATTTGCAAAGGTCTGGGGGGGGTATGAAGGCGGCGGCGGCGGCGGCTAGCCTCGGAATAAGGAACTCCGCACGTCAACAACATGCACGCACGCACGCAGCAAATGAAATTTCCAAATAAAGGAGCGAGCCGTGATTTTCCAATTCTCCTCCTGGGTGGAGGGAAGAGAGAAAACATTTCAATCGGTTCCTCCGCCGCCAATCGGCTCTTAAAGGAGTCCGACACGCATGCGACCAAGCTAACGCTGGGAACAAAGCTAACACGCTACAACGCCTCCTGCCAGGAAACAGGTCGTGGCGGGCGCCGGGGACCGTTTTCCACAGGCGGATGAATACATGCTAACCGTGCACATGGTTGGTGGGGGCCCCGCTGTTTAACATTCATGTAGCGTGTGCCACAGCTTGGACTCCAACGCCAGACTGAAATAGAACCCAGTCCACGGCGGAAAGCGTTGTCCCGTGGGGGGGTCAGCGGGGAACGCTGCGTCCCGGGGACGGCCCGCTCCGTGGAGGAGCAACGAGGCAAAGGCTCATTTCTCAAACTCATCTCAGACGCGCCCACACGGACCTAGCGGGTGCCCGTGTGGGGGCCCATGTGGGGACAGGAGGCTATTAGGCCCCCCCAGTCCCACACGCTGTCTCCATTTACAGCTGCCAATAGCGCAGCGTGGCCCGCCATAATTACCCCCCAGGAAAGAGACGCCTCCCTGCGCTTTGCACCAGCCCGGCCCCTCGAGACCGCCAACCTGGATCCTTCCGTATCTGACGATGCTGTGAACGCCGGCGCTCTGGGAGGCGGGATCAAGGCCTCAACTGTGGGGGGGTGGGTATTCCCAGCGTTCCAGTTTGCCTTGCATGAGAATGGGAGCGTGAGGGGGGGGTTGAAAGCACAGATGATATAAAAGGAACGTGACCTAACATTCCCAAAGATGGGAATTCCAAAGCGGGAATCAATCATTGCCACGAGACGGATCCAATCAGGACGCCTCACAACGAATGCTGCTTCTTCCTTCTCTTCTAGGAGCCTTGCCCCCCCCCCCCCCCCCCCCACAGCCAAAACCCAGCTAACTGAACAGGAAAGCCTCTCTTTACGAATCCGCAGACGGCTACCGACTAGCAGCGGTCCGCACGTTCACGTCGTATAACGCACCGACGCTCGACCGGTGCCGTCAGTCCTCAAAGCGGCCACCGTGGCACCGAAGATGGCATGTGACCCCCCCCCTCGCGCAACAATGTCATGTGATCAACTGCACCCTGCATTCTAGAATTAGAATCATTGAAATAAAACACAAGCCAATGACTGAAAAAGAGTCGTTCAATAATAAAAATCCAAATCCTAAGAAATACACCACCTAATGTCAACCCTTATAATCCATTCTCTATGGCAGCCCTGCGACATGGTAGGATGGGGGGGGGCATCCCATGAGGATCCATAGAAGGGTGGGGGTGGGGGGTAGGGGGGGTTGGCGTGAGTCAGACGGATGTTTCCCCTCAGCTCCGTTCACCAGATCCATTCACAGCAAAACCACAAAAGCTGCTCAAACATTTAATTCAAGAAGCGACACGCTGCATGAAGATGGCCCACAGGAAGTTCCGCCTCTATTCAAATACCCCCCCCCCCACCCCCGAAAAATAAAAAAGGTTAGCAAGTCAAATGTTGTTCACACGGCGCCGATGCGACAATGCACTCATGTTGTGGCTCCTTCATGTACGGCCACGGTCACATGCATGTGGGGGGGGGGGCTACAGGGGCAGATGGGTGGGCGAGGGGCCACAACCACCCCGGTGGGGGCGAGGAGGAAGAGGGAGCCACATGCCACCTGGGAAAAGGAAGAGGTGAGGAGAATGAGTGAAAATGTCCGAGGAGGGAAGTGGGAATGTCGAGGGAAGTGGGAATGTCAAGGGAAGGGGAGCCGAGAACGCCGCTTCCGTCTTTTGGTTAGTTTGCACCTTTCGGCACCAGCGCAGGAACCTCCTTCCTGAATCCCCACGGGAGGGGGTGTGTGGAAGGGAGGGGGGTCAGCCGAGGTAAGACAACAGTAAAACGGGGAAGTTGCGAAAAGTCGGCGGAATGTTTGGCGGGAGGAAGCGACCAGGAGCGGGGCCACGTGAAGGGTGAAGGGTGAAAGGTCAGGGAGGGGCTAACGACAAAGCGGGCCGCGTGCCATCATGTGGAGGAGGGAAAGGACGCGGGGAGGGGGGGGGTGGATGGGACGGGACGGGGGTGTCTTACCTCAGGCAGGTAGAGGAAGGCGGGGGGGCACTGGAGCGAGTGAGGTAGCATCCCGGAGCCGGAGAGCAGCAGGCAGCCGGAGTTGGCCATGGAGCTCAGCGTGGGGGGGCGGGACGCTTTGCGCATTTACAGCAGAGATCCTCCGACTCGACTCGACTCTCCTGTCCTCGGATCACTTCCTTCCTCTCGGCTCCGCTTCTTTGAAACGTCCTTTTTTCCCGGCCGGGGTTCGTCTACTGGAGCGGGACGGCAAGCGGCAGGAAGACAATGTGCATGTTCCACCTTTAGCTCTCTCTCTCTCTCTCTCTCTCTCTCTCTCTCTCGCTCGCTCCTCGCTCTCTCGGCGGCGCGACTCTGTTTACTTTGAGCTCGCTAAAAGCCAACAAAAGCCTTCAGACACAGAAGGGGAGGTTCTGTGCAAGCCGAGGAGGAGGAGGATGAGGAGGAGGGGTTGCCGTGCCGACAGGGGGTTGGGTAGTTTGGGGTGGGGGTGTAGAAGAGCGCCGGGGGAGGGAGGGAGGGAGGGGGTGGTTACTGATGAAGTCCCCGGTGGATTCATACATCAAAGGGGCCGGCTGAATAACAGAGGGATCGGGAATGACATTAGAACAGCTGATCCGAGGCATTAGCACCTCGCGGGATGCCGCGTGCTGCCTTTTAATTGCAGCCCCCCACCCCCCACCTCCACGCCAACGCGCCTCTCGGCGGTCGCCCGCCGCTGCCGGGCTGCTCGGCGTGCTCAAGGACACGCGGCTAGTACGGCACCTATAGGCCGTGCGGCCCGAGACGAGCGCAATCGCTCCGCTGAGCCGTAAAGACGCGGGCGGCCGAGCGTGGCGCGTGCCAAAGCACCGCCGGCTTCCTCCTCGCATCATTCTGTTTGATGGCGCCGTGAAGGAGGCAGACAAAGAGAATGAGCAAGACGAGGCTTACATCACACTTTCCTGACCTCAAAAGTCGCGACGGCGTCGGCTCGGATCCAAACCGGGAGCGACTTTGTCTCGGCGACGCCGACACACGCGAGATGCGCCCCGGCCGGGCGCCTGGACGAGGGTCGGCCTCTTGGAGGGATAACGCCACCTCCGACTCCAAGATAAAGGTAACCCGTTTTAGGAACGCGGAACACAATTCACAGAACAAATACTTGATGGACTAAAATAAAGACCAATCCGACAGTCCCGGAGCAACATACGTCATCAATAATTCCCAAACACACAATGCTAATGCTACTAACTAGCTAACACTTAGCCCTTCCTGGGAAAGATACTTTATGTACATTTTCACATCTGCCATAACCATCGAATTCTTTACTTTCATACCAACATCATCCGTGTACACCGCCTGGCCTAATCCTGCTCCCATCTCAAACCCTAACCCCGAAAACCCTTAACCCTTAACTGTCACAATTAACTATCCTAGTCCAGCTGGGATAGGCTCCAGCATAGCCCCGCCACCCTAGTGTACCAGCGGCATAGAACATGAATGAATGAATGTAGAGTCGGTAAATATTCACTAAATATACGTAGCACCAACCCGGCCCACTTGGCAACGCTGATCCCTCCTGCTACATCTTCTTATTGTCTGGCAGGCCAGATGAAAATGAGGAATGCTTGGGGGGGGTGTCAGCACGCAGACCGATAAGCTGTCTCTAAAGCGAGCATCGACACAATCGGCTTTGGGATCCATCTTCCCGCCTCTCCGTGTCATCGTCTTTCCCGCTTTTTGCCGTCTCGTTCGGGCAGTTAATGATTCAAACGAGCACAGCGAGATCGCTCTTCAAAGAGCTGCTGGAATGTTCTCCGTGGTGCCTTTTCTTTTTGTCATGTCAAATCAAAGCCCTCGCACGCACGCACGCTCGCACGCACACACACGCTCACACACGCATTTAAGAGTTCACCAAAACAAGCGATGCTCACTGTCGTCATCGTAGTTCCTATCATCTTTCATGTATACAATCGCTACATCGCCATGGCAACCCTTTGTCGCTAATAACCACTGAGGCACAACCTGAACAAGCCGACTGCGGCGGCGTGAGCAAGTTTGCACGACGTGTCGCGTCCATCTTTGCAGCACAAGCGCCCCCCCCCCCAGTCAGCCGTATTCAGAGGCCGTCCCAGCGACGACTAACTGCGACTCTGCAACGTCGACCATGTGATCAAGTATCAATAATCAATGATCATCATAAGCATCGCTCTTCATTTGCTTCAAGTGACTCTGACGCTGCCCCCCCCCCAAAAAAAGTGCTTCCTACTTGGGATCAGACGGTCAATATGAAGATGATCCATATGTGGCGTTATGCATATTTCATCTATTTTAGTATAATAACGAGCACGGCGGCCTTGTGTTCAATGCCGCTGTAACTGCTGCGGCGTGTGCAAAAAGATCCATATGATGCAATTTCTTTGAAAGTCCAAACCAGATTACAAGAAGAAGTCCAAAGAGACGTCGGCCAACTGCAACACAATTAAAGATTCAATTGGAGGGAATAATAATGATAATAATAATAATAATAATAATAAAGCCGGGCTGAACGCAGCACAACAGAACAGCAAACTTTGGTTTCTTCGGCGTTGTGCTAAAGCACTTAGCAGTAATGTGAACTTAGCACTTCACTTAATTGCTTTTTCCTCCTTCTGGTTTGGGATGGGCTTTACTCCGTTATTAGGGTATGATGACAAAACAACCAAGACCCCTTCTCCAGGTGGACGGCCTCGGGGAGGGGGGGGCCTGAACACTGAACACTGTACATCAGCAGGTTTTAGCTCGGCACGTGTTACAGCCTGTCGTGTCGGCCATGTTGGCCAAGCTCTTTTATCGGAATCTTCCCCTAATCAAAGCCACTTTGTGTTGTTTGAAAGAGTAGGGAATTCTTAATTGGGCCCACAAAGTTTTTGCGTGTGATGAGTGGAGTTGAGGAAGACTTCCTACGGTCCAAGTGAACATGCCCCCCCTCCCTCCCCGGCCCCCATTCATCTGGGTTCTCCAAGGACCCACAAGGCGCCCGTGCTGCATGTTGAGAGGCAGCATTGAAGTGCCCCCCTCCCCACAAGCTTGCTCATTATTGGGTACCCCGGTGTTGCCAGGCGGGGAAAAAGGGGAAAGGGGGGGGGCGCACAAGCCGCACCCCCACCCCGGGGGCTGGCCTATAAGGGAAGGTTAGATTCTCCCTAAAAGTCCACTGATGAGATCTCAGCCTGCGGTGTCATGGAGGACGCTAATTAAAGGTTGTGTCATCTTCTACGGATAACTACGCCTTTTCATATGGGGGGGGGGGGCTTGGACACATTGCAGGCTGGGTCTGTGCTCGAGATCTCGGTCATGTGGGTGACGAGTCTGGAGGATTAATTAAAGCTCTCCATCGGGGGGGGGGGGGGGCATACCTTCATGGAAGAAGAAAGACAAAAGTGAAGTCAAATCTGTGGTGCGGCCAGAAGGAGGCACTGCAAGGAGCGGTTGGGGGGCCCCCAACCACCCCGCCCCCCCTCTCTCTCCCTCTAATGGATCTGGAAACAGAGCGTGGCTTTTCTGGGCCTTCATTCATCCTCATGTGTTTTGGGCCGCCCCGTCCCACAATCAGCGCTCCTTCCTGGCAAACTAAGCCCCCCCCCCACAAAGATCAGCAGCCCGGCCGCAGCCATCACTCACGCTGCTCCCTGTGCAACATATTAGGACCATTTCATGGCTTCCTTGAGAGGGGGAGGAGCCTCAACATACGCCGCAGCGAGCACCCTCACGTTGCCATGAGGCTGGGCGGAGCCACAGAGAAGCCAGAGCTGGACACGCCTCCTCCGTGTTCAGCAGAGATGGCGTTAGAGTCCCGTGACAGGTAGGTTCATACTAACGACCGTTCCAAACCTTCTGACGCCGTTTCAGACATGTGACCCGTTATCGTAGTGGCCAAAGTCACTAATTATTCAACAACACATCACCAACCACATGCGAGATGCATTCACGGACGTCAGGAACTTGGAGCATCAACACAAAACGCAAGCTGCTGCTTCCATGATGTAAACGCTCAACGTCACACACGCTTTTTTGTAAACTGTAATTAGGAATTAGTCAGATTTGTTTTGTTTTTTTCTTTTTTTTTTACGAAAAAATATTTTTTCCCTAAAGATTTTCTTTTTAAAAAAATGATGAAAGCTAAGCAGCATTTTTGAAATGTTTCTAAAACAAACCCAACCCTGGCTTTACAGGAACTTTCATTTGTTTTTGGAAATGTGTCCATCCACAATCACGTGGAACACACGTCTTTCTCTTTGCTGTGCTTTCTAAAGATACAAAAACAGGCAAAAGAGGCGCTCATCGATGCACGTCATGGGACACACCCATTGGGCCTACACCGAGCCTCCAAAACAAATATGTAGCGCTACCTTTAGCTAGTGGCCCGTGGCATTGGGAGCCAGTGTGTGCTGATGCTAGTCGTTAGCCGGTTAGCCGCTAGCCGCTATGGTGAGGTGAGGTGTCACTATGCCAGGAACGTAGTTATTGGGCGTAACGAGGTTAATAACGATCGCCACCAATGTGCCTCATATGCAGATCACCGTGGTGGCGCTTCTTCCCGAAGGCTTTCTAGGCGGAATAGGTGCGTCCCATGATGCGCATTCTTAGCTGCCGCTTTTTAACAATTTTTTATATCTTTACAAGGCACAGAAAAGAGAGACCCAAAAAGCTCCCCCAAATGGGAGGTCAGCACGCTGGGACGGATTGTGTGCGTCTTTTAGCATGTTAGCATCATTCCATCAGCTCGAGCGCAATCACACACTTCCCGCTTCCTGCAGCCAGACAATGTCTAATCTGGTCCTCCTTTCTCTTGGGCGCTCCGGAGGTGAAAATGTGAAGACACCTGACAGAACGTTCCGGTTAACGAGCACATGTCATGTTCTTCTTTATGGCCAAACTGCCCCACAATTCAAATCTATTGGCAGCAATCAGCCTCCCATCCTGGCGGCCTCGTGCATTTTACATTTGGGTGACATTCTGTGCAAGAAGAAGGGAAAAAAATAAAAATCAACCTTAATCATGATGGCTGCCGCCGCGAGCAAAGTCCGCTCCCGAGATGGGTGCGCTGACATAAAGTATATTCCATTTGGGAGCAGATTGGTCCTGGCCAGTAATGTTCCCTTCCAGCAGCCCTGCCTTTGACCATTACTCCAAATAGGCAGTTGGGGAGGCAGGGAGCCATTCCCATGCAGCCGGGCCTCCCAGAGGGGTCGCGGGTTCACGCCGGGGCCTCTCCTGTTTAACGGCGGCAGGTGAGGAATGGCACGTCGATAGCGGCAGACGCGGGCGTCCCGTTGGCGGGCAAGGCCGCCGGCTGTCGGGGAATGAGTGAGCGGAAGCGAGGACACGGAAAAGCGTCCTGGGAATCCTGAGCAGCGCCGCTGAAAAGTCTGAGAGGAAGGACGAGTCTCTCCGGACGGAAAGGTTGGGAAAGTCTCCCTTTTGCCCGTTTGTCCACCAGGAAGTGGCACGGCACACCAGGAAGTGCTTCAGCGGAATATCCCCACCATTCTCTTATGCCTGGAACGCTTTGGGGCGTTCAACCTGGAAGTTTCATTTAGTTCTTTATCGCCAAATACTTCTTCCACTAGAGTACACGAGAGATAGTACAGTGCAGTATGTATCACATCATACAGTACATGTATCATCACCTCAGCATATTTGATTTTCATCTTGTTCTACCAACACTGAAACTCGTCATGCGAGTACATTAAGTGAGTATTAATGATTGCAACGTTCATGTTCAAGTACTAAATCAACTCCAGCTACACACTCCAGTACACACTTTGGGCTCTAACACCTACTCCGCCAACGGGGTGCGGCCAGCGCACTTTGCAAATTTTTTGAGCAGCGCTGCGCACCCACGCCTCCATCCCTCCATGGGTTAAGTGTGATCCTAACCCATCAAATGAACGCCCCCCCCCCGCCTAAATGTGTAGGGCCCACCGGACTACCATCAGAGGCCACCATGCGTCATTCACTACATACATCTGGTCCTGACAGTTATTAAACACAGCAGCAGGCTAACCCTGGCATCTTTTTTGTTTTCCACCAGCATTCCTGCTCGACGAGACCAAATAGGAGAACCTCTCCTCCTCATCCTCCTTGGGAAAACATAAACAACATAGAAAATATATAGATTTTATATTCATCCTTGTAAACTTAAAATATCAAATACATTTTTGTAAAGTTGTAAAAAAACAGAAATCTAATGAATAATTAAAATAAGAATAATACAATTAGAATATGTAAAAATGACTTAAGATGCTAGCATTCTTCTACCTCAGCAGCCATCTTCTTTCCCAGCCGCTCTAAATTCAAGGTTGGTACGTGTTTGGCTCGCAGCGTCAGCTAGCGTCAGCTAGCATCAGCTAGCATCAGCTAAGCTACGGCCCTGCCCTCTGACCACACCCCCTCGGCACATGACCGTCACCTCGTGCGCCATGAAAAGCTAGCTGGGGGCGGGGGCGCCAACTCCAGCTCTGATACACCGGTATACATTTTCCATGGACATCTGCCCCCGGAACCAGGGCGGCTTAGCGAGATCCGCTCCCAAAGGTGTTGGAAGAAATGTGAGCGTAATATCGGCGGGTGGAGTCATGAATGTAAAATGATGCGCTCCATATTTCACAGGATGTCTGCTTTTAATGGCGGCGCATGGCGCGGGGTGGGGGGGGAGAGGGGGTGGACACACGGAGGCGTCATGAAGGCAAACGCTCTCGGCCACGCGTGTCCGCGCTCATCCGTCACGCTAACGCGGCCGCCTTACTTCCTGTGACGCTCGCGGCCTCATGCGTCTCCTGGCTGTAAACGTTGGGTGAAGGCTCATCTGTTGGCTTGCTCATTAAAGACCAACCCCGGCGAGCGCCATCACCTTTCACGGAGACAGGTGGGGGGGGGGGGGGGGTCCACTCGGAGCCTGCCCCTCCGTCTACTTGACACAAGCCCATTACCGCTTCCTTAATTTGTTCCGCCAGCGAGACAAGTCGCAGTCAAAGAAGCGCTGACTGGAAGGAGTGAACAAAAGCTGCATTGCATTGGGGGGGTGGGGGTCGGGGGTGGGGGGGCAGCCATATTGGATCATCAGCACGGACCATATATAGGCGGCCACCGTGTGTACTTTACAGGTCTTGTTCTTTTTCTCCACATGATAGGCAGCCATTGGTTAAAGGGGGGCGTTTCATAAGGGTGGGGGTGGCGGGGACAGGGGTGGGGGGGTGCTTGTGGCATTTGGTACAAATTTGACAAAAAGGTCCACGAGGACTGCCGGATGATTTGATGTGACTGCGGCGGAGCGAGGTTAAAGTCGTTCCGACCTCTCGTGGTTCCCGAGCCAACATGGCGGGAGTTTCACCGGCGCCGTCACGCCAAATATCCGCTGGTCACCTGACCTCAAACCAGGCAACGTCTCATTCTTTGGCTTTTTCATGAAATCACGGGGAGAAAGCGTACATCATCACAAACATTTTGACAGGTTATGTTATATTCGGGGGGGTCCCAGCCCCCCCAGCCAGCAATGTGATGAAATGACTCCAAGTCTTGAACTACGGGGTCATTAGGGTCCTCTCCCCCAGCGAGACAAAGCAAAGCAGAGTGGGGGTTTTTCTCCTCCTGCTGTTTGTGTGCTGCCGTGTGTTTGCGGCTTTGCTTGCCGTGTTTCCGCTCGTTTGCACAACACGAGCAGGAGGTCGTCCAGGAAGTAAACAAGGACCGTTTGTTTTGGCATTCAAGGTTCCTGTCCGACTTGATCATATTTTCTTGGACTCGTACCCGTTCACGTCAAAGGAACCTTTCCTGACTGCTGTACTGCTGGATTCCGGAGGCTCCGGGTTCGACAAGAAGGGTTTTTCCTGTGGTGCGTCTGGAACGCCATAAAAAGTCAACACGCATTCCCACATCACACATTTCCCACAACATTCCCACAACAATAAAGCACAACTCCCTCGTGACAATAAAGCTGATTCCGTTGGTTCGGATTCTAAAGTTTGCCATGGACGCCGACTACAATGTTCCACGTGGAAAGGCGTCGCTGAAAATTGCAAAGCGGCCATGTTGCGTCGTCTCTGTTAGCGGTGAATCGATCGAAGTGAAGCCCCGTCAACGCGGAGACCAACGGTGGATGAGACAAACGTGACACCAAACCTGTTCGACGCCATCCGCCTAAACGCAAACAACGACTCCGCCACGACTTCCACGTCGCCATGGCAGCGGCTCGGACTCACACAGAGTCCAGACTCCAGCGTTGGCGTCAGTCGACACCTCAGGTGGGGGTCACCATCTCGACTTAGCCCCCCCGGGCGGCAACTGACCTCCACTGACCCTGACGGCGATGGCGGCGGGCACAGACGCGGGTGTGGGAGCTGTCCGTGTCCATGGATTAAAGTGTCAGTATCGATCGTGGAGCGCTCATGAATGTTCATGAGGATGTCAGAGGCGCCTCCCGTTAAAAACTCCACCAAAAAACAATCTCCATGTTAGAATGTGGCGTGGAAACTAACTTTTAGACCCGGGATCATCTGAGCCTGAATCCCAGACGTCTGAGATTCAGTCTTGGAAATCACGTCGTACTTTTCAGATCATCTAAATCACGACGGACGGACTACCAAGCGGCCATCTTGCGATACCGCCGACATGTCTCTCCAATCCATGAAGCTAGACTTCCATCCAGCAGGCTGACGCCAACGCAGTCGTATTCCTCGCTTGTCAAAGCGGACATGCGGTCGCATCGGTTTCCTCTGGTGGCTCGAGTTACACTGCCGTTAGCGTTAGCGTTGTCATGTTATTATGAGCTGATGTTTATATTAAGCATCCTGATGCGGCTTCACTGTCCACTACGACCACACAGGAAGCTAAACAGCTAGTCAACAAGTGACGTGGTTGCTCACTGCCTCCTAGCGTTTAGTTTGAGAATAGCAATTAGCAGTCCCGGATGTTCAACATCAGGTACCATGCCAAGTGTGGAGAAAGTATCTTCCTCCAGAACATTTCTTCGACAGCTAAGGTTTTCCCGTATCCATGTACTTGGAAAAATGGTACTGACTTAAGTAAACCTAAATAAACACGGCAACGCTTGACATCCATGAAGGAATTGTGATACTAATTCAACGACGGTGACCAGCTGACTTCCCTCCTTTGCTGGCGTTGAGGTGATGATGGTGAAAAACAAGGCAGCAAAGAGGAAGAAGAAGAAAGCGCGAGTGAGAGAATGCCTAATGGCGGCAGCAGGAGAATTCCCAAGCAGCGTGTGAATTATTTAGCGCGTGTGGCGAGTGAGCAGAGCACCGCCAAACCACGCCGCTCGCCCACCGCCAGACCGGACGAGAGGAGCCGACGCAACAACAACGCTCGGCACGTCGAGGGGGCGACCCCGAGCCTCGTCTTCCTGGCGGACGCAAACTTTGCCTCAAAGAAGGAAAGTTTCCTTCCGGCTTTGATGCCAGAGAATAACCGCGAGTCGCTAGGACGCGTTCAACGCTTACATTTCCATCACTCAGGCTCATACGGACACGCCACCATACCAAACTTCTTCATAGATGGATGGATGCATGGATGGATGGATAGATGATGGATGATGGGTGGATGATGGGTGGATGGTTGGATGATGGATGATGGGTGGAAGGATGGATGGATGGATGATGGGTGGATGGATGATGGGTGATGGTTGGATGATGGATGATGGGTGGAAGGATGGATGGATGGATGATGGGTGGATGGATGAATGATGGGTGGATGATGGGGGATGGATGGATGGATGATGGGTGATGGATGGATGGATGGATGGATGATGGGTGGAAGGATGGATGGATGGATGATGGGTGATGGATGGATGGATGGATGATGGGTGAAGGATAGATGGATGGATGATGGGTGATGGATGATGGATGGATGGATGGATGATGGGTGGATGGATGGTTGGATGGATGGATGATGGATGATGGATGATGGATGATGGGTGATGGATGATGGGTGATGGATGATGGATGGATGGATGGATGAATGATGGGTGGATGATGGGTGATGGATGGATGGATGGATGGATGGATGGATGGATGGATGATGGGCGATGGATGGATGGATGGATGGATGGATGATGGGTGGAAGGATGGATGGATGGATGGATGATGGATGATGGGTGGATGGATAGATGATGGGTGATGGATGATGGGTGGATGGATAGATGGATGGATGGATGATGGATGGATGGATGGATGATGGATGGATGGATGGAATGAGAAATAAAGTAGAAATAGAGTTGAAATGTTACAAAAATATTTAGTTAAGTGTCAACTAATTCTTTGTGTTTGCTTCTGCGACTAGCCCTAGCCCTAGCCCTAGCCTTAACCGTTATAATATTTGTATTTTAATTGAATGTAATCCCATTGTAGAAAAAAGATCAAGAATGTAGAAAACGTCCGAATGTAAGAACTGGAACCATGACGGAGCCTTTCCAGGCACGGGCAGCGAGGCCCAGCTAGCATAAAGCGACGCTACTGTTGACATGGCGGCGTGAGTCAGACGGCAGCGAAAGCAAACAGCATCAAGTCTTGGTGTACACAAGCGAGCGATGCAAGTTTGATCTTGCTAATCTCCAAATGGCTTCCAGTTATTAAAGCGCTAATTCAGCGGATTAAGGGATCCACCAGAACACAATCCATTTTCCTTTGCCGGACGCGCTGAAGGTGGCTTAAATATTAATTAAGCACGTGCACGCGCTCACAGTATAGGTTGTGTGCGTTGCCTTTGTTGTTGTCTACTTTGGCGGGACGCTCGGCGTCCTCGTGTGACTCAGAGGAGGTCTTTCACGCCGCCACTTCCTAACAACGCCGGCATGGAACTCATTTCCTGCCGACACGTTGCGGCGAGCGTAGCAAAGATCCGAGAGACAATGTTTCCATCTTAGACGAGGAATATGAACCTGCGTCACGTTTGCTGCTGCTCAAACGCTTCCTTCCTCCAAGGGCACGCCGGCCGTCCTAATCGCCCGCTCGCTTATTTCCATTCCACTTTGGGCTCACGGCGTCGTACGCGGCCATCCTGCATCCTACATAGAACATTAAGCCCGCCGCTAATAACACTCTGCCATGCTCGCTTTGGCGAGGACGAGCAAACTGCTGATGGCGGGAATTTGCACGCCGTGTCGCTGCGCCCGCGCTCAATGAAAAGTTCAATGATGAACTCGTCTTTTGGGCTTTTCAATAACATGCCGCCATATTTGAAGCCTTCCCGCTGAAGGAGGCGCCGTCATGACCGCCAAACACCTTCAATGGCAGGAAGGTCCGGATGACCAACAGCAAAAGGACGCAAGTCAAACCCTCGCCGTCACCGGGAGGAGGTCGCCACTTCCTGCCTTCCTCGTTCACCACGCCCCCATGCCTTTGAGGGTGATACTTCCTGTAGGACAAAGTGCCTTTGCATCCATTTCCAATATGAACATTCCTCTTTCCATGCTAATCACAATATTCCCAATCCAGGAATCCCTCGTCTGAGGTGCTTGGTCGGGTCCGGACCGACAGTACCGTGATAGGTGAAATCCTTTTTTATAAATGGAATCTTTTCATCATTGTGGGATAAAAAAAAACATTAACATTATTAGAGACCTCTATACATGACATAACACCCCTATGGTCACATTTTCCCTCCTAATACCCAATACAGTCGACCTGACAGGGGAAAAGAAGCCATTTAAGAACCTTTAGTAGGGGAGCCGACAGGAAGTGGTTGACAGGAAGTGAGGTCAGGGGTTCAGTGTTGGGATTTAGCTTGTGATGATGATGATGATGATGATGAGTGTGTCTGTTGAGAGATCATTTCAAGTCGCACAGAACAACGAGTGAGAGCTCGCCAGCGATGAGGAATCAAACCTCCCCAAGAGAATGGCGGCCTCAAGGACTGGTACTGTATTCATATTTCATTTTTTTGCTGAAATATTTTTCATTTGGGCAAAACTGTGCCGAATGTTTTTACTCCTAACAGGCTGCAGTCGACAACAAAACAGCCATCGTTGAAAAGCCTTTGTGGAAAAGTGCGCTAGAGCGAGGGAGTGCTGTAACGAGGGGGGGGGGGGGGCTGGGGGGGCGGTATTGTTGTTGCCAAGGTCAGGATGCCAAAACACAAAGCAGGAAGCTTTAATGTTCATATTTATGTTGATGCTAGGCTGTTATTTATGTATATACCAAATATCAACAACGTTTCCCCATTTCATTTTCTTACATCCCTTTTCCCTTTCCTGACTTGCCCCTGGTGGGAGGGAGCTGGGGGGGGCGCACCTGTTTCCTAGTCCCTGCTGGTCCTGTTACCCCCCCTTCCATGGTGAGTTTTATGTTTATGTTTCCGTGTGACTCGAACGCAGCACATGTCCTGGCATCCATGGCAACCACGGCACAACGGACCAGGTCAACGGGCGGAAGCCATTTGACCTGTCAGCATTCCCACGGACCCGAAGTCTGGATGAAGCCCGGCAGCCAGGACTGGTGGATTCCCGTATTAATGGCCGCAAAACGGGAAAAAAACCATTGATTTGGGACTAGCCATTTTTGGATGAACACAGCGGAAACGTAGCGACTGTCCCCGAAACCCGAAGGGGGCGGCGGCGGTTGAGAGGAGAGGAGGGGCGGCGCCGAGACCGAAGCCATTTGAGCGGTGACAAGTGTCGCAGGATTACAATTTGATTCCTAATAGCTTCTCTGGTAACGCTTTAATTCACTACCTGCGCCGCATCACTTCCATTCTAATCTCATTACGGCGGCACGCTGGATGCCGCCGCCGCTTCGCCGCTTCGCCGCTAATTGAGCAATAGCTTTCATTCATTATTGCCGCCCATTATTAAATTAATGAACTCCACGGACTTTTTCTCCAAATTGCAACACCTTTCGGCGGCGGCGCCCTCCGAGCCGCAGCTAGCACGCCACAGCTAGCACGCCGCAGCTAGCACGCCGCCGTGAAGCCAGCGTAGCTGAATAATATATGACATGGATTTGGTGAAATGAGATCTGGGGGGGTCCTGGAGGAGGTGAGAGCGTGGCATCTGCATAAGTGAGCGGCGATCGATACGTCTCAAGCTAAAATGGCAAGTCCTGATAAGGTTATTGAGTTTTCTTTTAATTAAAAAGCACACCAGAGCGCCGCCTGTCAAATACTGTGAGCGGGATGACGAGGAAGAGGAGGCCGTCCTGATGGAGATTTGCTCCGCAGTCGGAGAAACGCTCGCCATCAATCAGCCCGGCCGCGACATTTATTTTCTGTTGGGAGGCTTTTCTCTTTTTTTCCCAAATAAAAACTCTAATTACATGTCGTTAATCAGCTATAAAACTATCAAACCACCCAAGCAATCCCATGAATATTTGATCAGCATGAATAAACAATCAGTTTGTTTGGAAAGTAACTTTCATCCTGGTGTTTGGCTCCCGCCATGATCATCCTGATGCAAGCGCGCGTCCGTCGCCGTTCAAGGAAAATGCTCGGGAACCTTCCACGTGCGCCGTTTAAGTCGACAAGCACAAATAAAAAAGCAGGACCAAAGCCTTCCTCGGAGGCGCGGAGCGTGGCGTCGGCGAGGAACGAGAACGACGCTCCCGGGAGAGCGCGCCATTCCATTCCATTCCGCCGCCGCCGTTTGCTGGATGCGAGTCGTTTCTCTCTGCAGGCGCCATCGCTTCGACGCTTCACGTGCCCCCACGCTTCGTTTCCAGTGTGAAGCCCGTCAATGCTAGCTCGTTGACTTCAACGTCTGGATTGCTATTCTGGTGGGGGCGGGGCCAGAAGTCATTTAAGGATATGCTCATATTTGCATGGCAGCACGTGGGCATGGAATATTTTCCCGTACATGTGGAGGAGCAATCGCGGTCACTGCCTTATTTTAGACTGTCAACTATTACCATTTTATTTATTCATTCATTTTCTACCACTTACCCTCATGAGGGTCGTGGGGGTGCTGGAGCCTATCCCAGCTGTCTTTGGGCGAGAGGCGGGGTCCCCCCCGTGGACCATGACACCACGCTTCGTTTCCAATGTGAAGCCCGTCAATGCTAGCTCGGTGACTTCAACGTCTGGAATGCTATTCCGGTTGGGGGCGGGGCCAGAAGTCATTTAAGGATATGTTCATATTTGCATGGCAGCACGTGGGCATGGAATATTTTCCCGTACATGTGGAGGAGCAATCGCGGTCACTTATTAGCATTTTATTATTCATTCATTCATTCATTTTCTACCGCTTACCCTCATGAGGGTCGTGGGGGTGCTGGAGCCTATCCCAGGAGCCTATTATTTTATTATATATTTATCCTCCATCGTTAAGGTGGGGGAGCGATTGTGCACTGCTGAAACATGTGCGCTCGTGTTGTGATCGCTCGTAGTAAACGTACAGTTTGTGTGTGGGCGTGGCCACGCTGTTTATTGTGCATCATGACATCACGTGACGTGAAAGCAAAAGAAGGCGTGTTTCGATGGCGTTAGAAAAAAAAGCCGCCAGCGTGTGGTGTGGCAGACGCGGCGTCCACAAACAATGTCGGGGTGCGCTCGGGTATGACAAGCGCGTGGCCTGATGCGCCTCCTTCACTGGGAATTATTTAACAGCCTCCGTCATCCTTCACGTGCACGCCCATCAATATTTCTGTTTCTAGTCGCGCTTTAAGCACAACCTCTGACCGCCTGGCACCGCCACCGCGGCCGGCAAACACGCGGCAGGTTGAGCATGAAAGATACATGAGAGCAAACACGCATGCACGCCCGCGCACGTGAACGCGCATGCGCACGCACGCCAGGCGCTGCCACGAGGTGAGATGAAGCGGCGTTCCTCATCATGAGCTCGGCCTGCCTGTGATTGACCCGCGGGATGGAGGGAGGCCCGGGGCACGCCCCGGGACCCGGCGCCCACTGCCCCCCCCCACACACTCGCCAAGGCTTATAAAGTCTCAGACACAATTTAGAGGGGGGAGGGGGGGGGGGGGCGCTGTCAGCGTGACTCTTATTTGCTTCATTCCCTGTGACACCGCCTCTCGATTAGGGTCATAAATTCCATGAAATCGGTCAATAACCTTCACCACTGATGTCACTCTCGCTCTCGCCGCCATCTTTACTGCCTGGAACGCTCTTTCATACCTTCGTCACTCCTTCACTCCTCAGGACCCCTTCTTCACGCCGTCATCAGTACTTCACCCCGCCATGGCCCCTTCGCTGCCCCCCAGCACGGAGGGCAAGGCAAGAAGACACCAAGCGCATGTACGAATCCCACCGCCCGCTCTGACCATGACACGCACAACCACGCAGTGACCACCTGAATAGTACTAGTAGCATAGTACAAGTATTTACACTTCGGATCAACACACACAGCACGTAGAAAAAGCTGAGAGAATACTATCCAGGATAAGTACTACTCACATGAAAAGCTGGGAATGGATGGAATACTACTACACCAGTACACCACCACACTAGTACACCACTACACTAGTACACCACCACACTAGTACACTACTACATCACTACACAACCACACTACTACATCACCACACCAGTACACCATCACATCAGTATACCAGTACACCAGTACACCAGTACACCAGTACACCAGTATAGCAGTATAGCAGTAGACCAGTACACCAGTACACCAGTATAGCAGTAGACCAGTACACCAGTACACCAGTATAGCAGTAGACCAGTACACCAGTACACCAGTACACCAGTAAACCAGTATAGCAGTAGACCAGTACACCAGTACACCAGTACACCAGTACACCAGTACACCAGTACACCAGTATAGCAGTAGACCAGTACACCAGTACACCAGTAGACCAGTCCCAGTGCCCTCCCATCAGTGGTCTAAAAGAACAAAAATCCTCTTTAGCTTCTAGACCATCAAAACCAGTCTTCCCCTTTTAGCCATCAGACTATTTTTAGAGCGTGAAGGGCGACGTGAAACGCTTGCACGGTAACGAGCGTGCGGCGGAACGGCACGCATATGCTAACGCTAACACGGCTAACCGCCCTCCTCCGCGCCACCGCTTTCGACGGCCCTCGAGTTCCCGAGGCGAGAGAGCGGCGTCAATCACCGAGTCGCTTTTATTTCCCCCACCTCGCCAATGTCCAGAGTCACTCTGACACGGCGCGGCGGTGGCGGCGACGGCGGCGCCGAGGCAAAATGGCCGCTCTTAACGGCTCACAAGCCCCCGGACAAGCTGCGGCGCGGCCATCCAATCCCACATCATTAAGGCGAGAGTCCTTTATTGTGTTGGAGGCATTAAACGCAGCGCCTGCGCCGGCCCTCAAGTCACACTCCACGAGCAGGAAAGAGCGGCGAAATAACGGCGCAGCTGGATAATGACTTTTCCCCGCGAGGCTGACCATGTGTACAAAGCGCTAATGATAGCAGGTGCAATAAGCCGGCGCCAGCCTTTTACTGCGGACGGATCTATTTTCCTGCGCTAAACTCGCCGCTGATTTCCCCCGTGTAGGTAGGTGGCGTCTTGTAGTTTAAGCCCCCCCCCCCCGTCTCTTTATTAGCCGCCATGCTAACGTGGGTCCGCACATCACAATTAGCAAGCTTTTATTTATCTGTCACGCGCCTTTTGCCGAGCGGGCGCATAAAGAGGTGGAGTGAAAAAGATAAATGATGAAATTAGACGCGGCGTTGTTAAAGATGAGAGGGTCACGCCTGCGACGCTCGTAATCGCAATTTGCTTTTAATGGCCGCCGCCATGTTGCCAAACTAAAAATTTACTGTGTAAAACTTAAAGCCTTAATATTTTATGGCGTCTTGTTCTCGACTTTGTACTTCGTGTCCACATGCGCTGGCGTGCACGCAGACGGAAGGAATATGGCCTCGTCTCCACGTAGTGGTTCACGTCGCCGCTGCCGGGGGAAGACCGCGGCGCCGTTCATCTGCGGCTCTGCTGAGCAAACATGCAATATTCTCCATCGGGGAAATGTCTCAAGTGTTCCTGGACACCAGCGTCCGTACGAGAAACCTCAGGAGGAAATACAGGACGCCAAATTAAAAATACGCTAAAAACAGCACCGCTTAGCCGCGGTCGCCATGGTAACAAGGGTCTCAGGCCTGAGGGGGCGTCTCGTTTGTGTGCACTCTTGTTTTTGTTACACGCTTCCACAAGGAGCCCCGCCCACTTCATCAAACATTGAACAGGAAGTTAAGCGCCGATTGCGACCCCCTTCAGCGCCGCTGCTCTGCGCCCGAACCTGACGTAGAAGGAAGATGAGGAAATGGAGGACATCTCATTCACGTGACAAATGTCCTGCCTACGATATTACTACATATAATACTATAAATGTACTGCCTACAATATTAAAAATAATACAATAAATGTCCAGCCTACAATATTAGAAATAATACAATAAATGTCCAGCCTATGATATTAAAAATAATACAATAAATGTCCAGCCTATGATATTAAAAATAATACAATAAATGTCCAGCCTATGATATTAAAAATAATACAATAAATGTCCAGCCTATGATATTAAAAATAATACAATAAATGTCCAGGATACGATATTACTACATATAATACTATAAATGTACTGCCTACAATATTAAAAATAATACAATAAATGTCCAGCCTATGATATTAAAAATAATACAATAAATGTCCAGCCTACAATATTAAAAATAATACAATAAATGTCCAGGATACGATATTAAAAATAATACAATAAATGTCCAGGATACGGTATTAAAAATAATACAATAAATGTCCAGCCTACAATATTAGAAATAATACAATAAATGTCCAGCCTATGATATTAAAAATAATACAATAAATGTCCAGGATACGATATTAAAAATAATACAATAAATGTCCAGCCTATGATATTAAAAATAATACAATAAATGTCCAGCCTACAATATTAGAAATAATACAATAACCAGGCAGATGAAGTCATCAATTCATTTCAACCATCAAGCTTGTTGTCACTTCTTAGCCCCTCCCCTTCCCGATGCACTCCGCCGCCATCAGCGTGGTCGTGCAATGCATGGCCGCATGCGGCCAACACAAGCATGCGTTAATGCAAGCTGCACATTAGCATGCGATGGCAGCCTTCTGGCCACGCTGCGTCTTCCAGAAAACGCCAGCGCGTTCATACAATTGCCGGCGATGCGTCGGCGTCCGACGTGATGAGGCGCTAGCCCAAAGCCACGGCCGCTAATGATGGTAGCGGCGGCGTGGCCTCAAAGCGACTCCTTCCTCCTCCTCGCCGCATTACTAGAGAACATCAATGCGGGCCGACGCGCGCCGGGCTGCGGGCGCACTCGCCGTTAAGCGCTGCTCCTCGCCACGCACTTCCAGGCTCTCCATTACCAGCGCCTCTTCGCCACAGCCGGGCCCGGCGCCGCTCAATTATTCATCACGGCCAAGCCAGCAGGCTCCTCCACTCGGCTTCCTGCTTTTCCGTGGCGAGGAAATGATACACTGGCGGCCATGGCGAGACACGCCGCCTGCACTTCCTACCGTTACCGCAAGGCCGTCAGGGGCGGCTTGGCGAGTTGCCTCCATTTTAGCGGGGGCCACGGGGGAGGGCGGCGCCCGTGGAGTGGCCCCGTGTGTAACCTGCCAGGTCTTTCCACGCACATTCATCTCCATCAGGGGGCACCGGGGACTTGTACGCCAAAGGTAATGACCCCGCAGAACAACATCTGCCCGCTGACTAAATATTCTAATGAGGAGGCGCAGGTGATGCGCAGCACCTCCAGGAGGAGGTCCCCAAAGACCCCCCCATATGCCTCCATGCCAAAGAACCTTCCTGATGTTTTGGGGGGTTGGGGTTATGGTTGGGGGGTTATGGTTGGGGGTTATCATGCCAGTCCACATAGTCCCTATTTTGACAATTTGACTAGCATAAAATGATAATTTGAGGCGACATTTGAGGTGAAAAAGGAAGTATGGAAATGCTCCCATGTTTCACAGCAGGAATATGATGAAGAAAAAGCTGCAGCCCAAAAAATGATGTGAGTGATGCACATGTTACCAGATGAAAATAATGCTATGAGAATAAAGTGACGTCACAATTTGACAAGGAAAAAGTGGGAATTTGACAGGAAATGGAAATCCTTTCCAGGAAAATATGATAATGTTCCAAGAACAAGGTCGGCATATGAGGGAAAATGACTCATTTATGAGAACATGTTCTTTGAATCTTTCAAAAGGCTGCATATGAGAAAATGCTGGAAATGAAAGCGAGCATATTATGCAAATGAAGCGGTCACATGACAGGAACGTCATGAAGAGAAAAGAGCGACAACATGGGAACATCGTGGAATCGTAGATGGAATGTTATGAAAGGTTCTTTTTATGCACGTCGTCAGCAGAAGTCTCGTGAACGTCGTCGGTCCACATCGTCAATCCGTAGCTGGATGGAGCACGCCATCAATTAACGAGTATTATTAGTAGTCGTAGTAATAATATTATGGTTATTATTATTAGGAAAGCAACAGTTTGGGATTTTTGGGCCTCTCATGTTCGCTATTTTTAATTATATTAATTCCGGTAATTTCTTCATGTTGACACTCCTACACTGACTTCAAAGCAACTATGGTGCGTTCAAGGACCTCCAAAGAATGCCAACAAGTGTGGGTATGCCAAACATTTGAAGGCGAATGAAAGCTTTTCGATGGGGGAAATTCATAATTTTCTCAAAAAAAAAAAAAATTCGACAAATTTGCAGGGCCCTGAACGCCACATGAGCGGCCATCATGAGCGGCCATCATGGACGCTTCACAGCTCTGCAATCAAACATGGCGGCTTTGCAAAGACAATACGGACGATATTTTCATGTCATGATTGCATTCGGCTGGTAACGCCACAGGAGGAAAAGGCACTCGCTCAGACCCCCCCAACCCCCCCCCCCCCCCCCATCAAAAAGTCACCTGGAGCAACAACACACAAGGATGCACTCACCGCCATGACGCTCCTTTAAGAGCACATCATGTCACTCCCCCCCCCCCAACATGAGAACCTCCAAACTCCATGAAAACACCTGACATGTCACATGACCTCCATCAGCTCCGCACCGAAACGGAAGCGAGCCTGGGGCTCCCCCCCCCCCCCCGAATGGGGCGTTCGCCGCCTTCCGGGCCCGTGACATCACACACACACGCGCGCACGACTCACCCAGAAGTACATCATCATGGCGGGAAGGGCGCGGCGTGCAGGTGCAGGCGAGCGAGGCCGAGCGGAGGGACCGGTCGTACCGGCGCGGGGCGTCGTTTTGGACGTGAGCTGGACTGGCGCTGATCCGCTGAGGCAGCCCTCCTCCTCCACGGCTCAATGGGGCTTGACTCCCGCTGCCCCCCTCCCGCTCCACCCCCACTGCCACCACCTCCTCACTCTTCTTCTACTGCTTCCACTTTTTCAACCCCCACCCCCCAGCTTTGTCTTCTTCTTCTTCTTCTTCTGAGCCGACAAGTCAGACGGGAGAAGCTGGGGAGGCTTTGGAGACCTTTTTCTTTTTTTCCTTCCTTTTGACACTCCACTCACTTACTGAGACGCCCCCTCCCAACCCCAGCACCCCCTCCTGGGCCGCCTCTTATTGGCGAAGGAGGCTCAACTGGAGCCCCCGCCTGACAGCTGCCTCCGAGCGCTCCTCCGCCGCCGCCAACGAGGGCGCCCGACAAGCTGGGAGACGTTACTGTGAAATTTAAGGTTCCGGGGAGGATTGGGAATGGTGTGCGCGCGTGGGAGGGGCGGGGGTGAGGTGCGTGTGGCGGCGATGGCGGAGGATTAAGATGTGAAGTTGCCACGCTGCAGGAGAAGAGAAGAAGCAGCCCCAAAGAACGCCGCAGGGTTCCGCCCGCTTCTTCCCTCCGCAGTCGGAAGGCAGCAAAGTGTTTGGGAACGTCAAATTAGCGAGCAGATGACGCTAAAATACCTTTAGTGCCGCTAATGCCATCGCACGACATGCTCAGCTGTGTTTTCCATCTGCTGGGGGGAGGGGGGCGCCGGTGGGGGGGGGGGGGTGGGCCTGCGTCTGCACTGTAACAATACGCTTGCCTCAGCGATTCTCCCGACTATCATCAATACACTGCTGAGGGGAGGGGGGGCGGTGGGGCGGCTGTCAGGGCCCGCACTTTCCAGCATTAACCCCTCGCCGGCGTCCCCCATGTGGCGCCGCGCGCCCCAATCGGAGCTCCAACCTGCGGGATGAGCTCATGTTTTTCCCGAGGACGCCAAACAACATTTGGCCGCCGTCGGAGGGAACATCAAGAAGGAAGCCGCGCCAGCCCACCGCTAATTTCCACAGGAGGGAGGGGGGTGCCCGGCTTGACTGCCGGAAGTGGCACGGAGAAGGTTTTAGGGAACGCCGCAACAGGAAGTGCAATTAGTGTTTCTGCAGCATGAGACAAACTTTTAGACCTAGCTAACGCAAGACTGCACCGCACACACATGCACACGCACACACACACACACGCACACACACACACACGCACACACACGCACACGGGCGATGCAGGTCCAGGCCGGCCGGTGGATTTACATGAGCAATCAGCGAGCAGGAAGCTTCCATCAATCTCTGATGGGGAATAAAAATGAAATGCGCTTCTCGGGCAACTCGGATTAAGGATCAGGCTTTTATCAAATAGTGAAGTCTATTTCAAGTCCCCCTCATAAATAAGTGAGGCCGGCGATGGGGGGGTGTGGGGGGGTTGAGAAAGCGAGGCGAAGAGGGAAGAAACACGGCGAGGTGTCGACGGCGCCGAAAGCCCGGGCCGCCGCTCCAGACTGCGGAGGGATTAGGAAAAAAAAAGCCCCTTAGCGTCTTATCGCCTCCTTGTCTGCAGGGATCTCCTCCGGCGGGGAGAATTATGGAAGCGTGTTTACATCGCCATCTTTGGGTCCTCGCGGCCGGACCGCTTGGATTTTCCGGCGAGGTCTAGACTCCCCCCGGAGAGCAGCACATCCATTATGAAGATAAAGCTTTCAAAGAGGAAGTGGGCTCTTCCCACCTAAAATGTCCGACCCCTCTCCTTTCCTCGCAGTCTTTGAAAAATGGAAGACTTGTGCTTTGGCGACTTTAGCCACAGCGTGCGAGCAAACAACATGTTAGCCAAACATGAGCTAACTAACACGTACCCGGCACTACAGCCAGGGGGACCAGGTTTTCAGCAGCCAAAACCAGGACCCTTGTACCATAGTGATACCATAGCCCCCATCCATCATCTTCTACTTATTTGGGGCAGAAGCCTAAGCGGATCCCAGACTTCCATCTTCCCGGCGACTTCTTCCAGCTCCTCCCGGCCGATCCCGAGTGGAGGTCTAAGGCCTCTCCAACGTACCCTGGTCTGCACCACTGAGGCCTCCTGCTGGTCAGTTATTATGCAGCCCCTCAGCAACAACAGCACCCTATTTTGGCCACCAGGGGACACGGCCACCAGGGACATGTACAGGAAGACTCCAATGTACCAACTATACAAGCTTTTTGCATATAAGACCTATTTGAAGGGTTTTCAGTGCTGACTCAGGTACTGATTCGGGTACTGATTCGGGTACTGACTCGGGTACTTTGGTAGAACACCAAAACACAGCCACCGTCAAAGGGAAGTGCTAAATTCTAAATAATGGCGGTGCTAAAGACAAGAAGGAGGAGCCAAATATTGGCATGGCCATCTCGGCATTGAGGAGAGCAGGAGTGGAATCGAACATGGTGCGACGCAGCAAAGCGCCCATCTGCTGGCCATAAATCTACTGTACGGCTGCAGGAAGGCGCCGCCGCTAAAGCACCGCCCGTGTGCGCAGTAAACATGGCGGCGGTCCCGCGCCGCACACTGAGTTAATAATGCAGTGTTTACATCTGGCCGGCACCCACCCTGGGCCAAGCGACGGGGCCACGCTCTAATTAGTGCCCCGGCCCGGCGAGCGCTAACACGAGGTTGCGTCACAGCGGGCGTCGCTGCTTTTAAGCGTCCATCATAAGGACGCCTTCCTTCTGCTGCCTGACCCGAGCCGCTCGCCGGTGGACAAAACGCTAATAAGTAGCATCACAAAGTACCTAATAAATAATAGCATATTTTTATCCATATTTCTACCAGTGAAGTTGGACTAGAGAGCTAGTGCGCTAGGACAAATGGCCGCCAAAGCCAACGGGAACGCCAACAGCGGCGCCATCCGATGCTCCCGTGCGATGAAGGCAGCCTGCGGCGTCTGACACCAAGTGATCATCAAACAAGGCTTCACATGAGACATTTATGAGATGATGGCGGTGATCTATTTAATGTAACGCAATTAGGCGCGGCCCCGCTGCACCAATCAGCGCTAATTCCTGGCTGCTAAACGACAGGCCGAGCTGCCCATCGGATCGATAATAAACACGGATGGAAAGCCCTCAAAGACTCGCCAATTAACAGCGCCGGAAACCGTTCTGATCCCGCCACGTTGATCGGAACCTTCTCAGGCGGGGGAAGCGACGTTTTTGCGGCGCGCACGACTCCTTCGACCGCCGAGCTTCTTAATTAAGAAGCTCGTCATCTTTGGAGCGCTCAGCAACATTTAAATGTCATCAATTATTGAGCTGCGGCTGCACGCCGAGGGGGAGGCCTACATCGGCCGTGCACGTGAGCGTGCACTTCCCCGGTCCCGCCACACCGTTACCCTGCAGACCCCAGCCGGGGGAACCTCTCCACACGACATTCCAACTGTCAGTACACTTCACTGGTGCACTATGTGCACTTACTTCCCGAGTGTGTGAATTCTGCACTTGTGCTTGCGACCGTACGTGCATCAGTACGGGGGTGCAGCCCGGGGGGCGGAAGGAGCCAAAATGGAGGCCACTCACCAGTCTCGTGAAGAGGGGCACTCCCAAATGCCAGAGGTGGTCGTTGAGCAGTCCGCTGTACACCACGTTCCCGAAGACAGCGATGCTTCCTGACTTGCACAACGTGTTACCTGAGGACGCACGGGAGAAACAGCATGGATTTCATTGGTCGCTTCAACATATTGCGCAACTGCAGGGTCTTGATACACATGCTAACTAGAGAGCTAGCGACCTAAACGGTTGCCTTCAAGTTATTTCCTTTAAACTTAAAAAGCCAAAAACTCACCACTTCCACACGGATAGGGAGGATAACTATGAACAGTTATTTAACCTTTAACATGAACATTAATCAAACGTAATCATTTCTTCTGGGTACATGATACCATACAGCATCCATATCAAACTTTAAACTTTCACATCAAGGCGGGGGCCTCAGACTAGTGTCCTGCGGGCCACATTTGGCCCACGGGCCGCATGTTTGAGAAAAATTAACCACTTTAAATATAAACATAACAGCTTTTACTTGACAAAAAAAACTGTTAAAATTCATCTACTGATGTAGATGTTCATCTTCACCACCATTGGTACATATGAAGATGAAGATGAAGACCACACCTTGAAGATGGACATGCTGTCACGTCCTGAGTTAGTCTCATACTGGGAATGTAAAAATCATATATTTATATTAATAAATATCCATACGTTGTTTTTGATCCTGCAGCGTTTATGATTGCAGTATTTTGTAAACATGCCACACTTTCCTGTTGCACGTGTCTTAAGGCGTCTTTAGAAGGTATACACATGTAAGTACATACTGCAGTGCAAAATGGCAGCCACGCATAAGCATGCATCCACACACGCACACACACACACACACACACACACGCACACACACACACACACACGGACAAACGAAGTGCATATCATGGAGGAGGCAGCATGTTGTAATTTGTGCACAAAAGCGAGGCCGTAGAGGCACATGGAAGGGGCGGAGCCAGGCGGTGCTGACAAGCCGTGCATGCATTATTTACTAAGAAAAGTTAAAAACACACACACGCGCACGCACACACACACACACACACACGGCCATTAAAGTGTCAGTGGTGCTTTGGGCAGAACCGGGGCGTGGTGCTCTTATTAATGGGCCAGCCGTGCACTACACTGCCATGCTGTTGCACGTTGCAGAGTGCACATGGAGGTGGGAGCAATAAGAACAGCGGCAGCACTCGTCAGCACCATCAACACACACACGTGCACACGCACGCGCACGCACACACACATGATGCAGCTAGCAAGGCTCCACATGAATAAAGCATCGCTGTTATGAAACTTTCTATTATTAAAAGTTTGTGATCAACTAAAGAGACGAGGCGTTACTTATTGCTGCTTTTTTCCCTCTCAGGTCTTCCCCCCCCCCCCCCCCCCCCTTCTGTTTTTACCAGCCCCGCTCAGCTGTCCGCCGTTGTCTCGTCTGCACACTTGACAGCAGCGAGGCCGGCCCCATTCATTATTCATTGTGTGATTAAAGCGTGTGTGCGTGTGTGCGTGTGTGTGCGTGTGTGTGTGTGTGTGTGTGTCCTGCAGGCAGCAGTAGAGGAATGTAGCAGCCATCTACTTGACATGATCTACACCATGAGATCTTCTTCTTCTTCAAGTGGCTAACGGTCAAATCGGCTGTCAGTCAGAAGCCATGCTAGCTAGCTCGCTAGCTCAGATTAGACGTGACAAAAACTGTAGGAAAAAAGCTGTCCTCCCGTTCCGTGTGGAAGTGGTACGGTTTTGGCTTACATTTAGAAAAAATAAATCATGCTAGTGGCCATCTGCAGTCCCTGTAGCGTACTGCGGCGTAAACAAAGAATAACAGGGGTGCTACTTCCTGTCCAATATTGTTCAAAACGAGATTTAGAAAGTCAAAGCAAACATTCCGTGCGTTAACACGGTGCCCTAAAGGAGGGACGACGCAGCCTATGGTTCCTGCCTGATGCTCAAGTAATCCGAAGATGTGACATCAATCTTCCTCCTGAAACAGGAAGTCAACAAATAAAAGCCCACGTGCCTTTCTGCTGTGGTGTGAGGTGGAGGAAATAGGCTGTCTGAAAGGGAATACACCAGGAGTGTGTACTAAGGAACTATACTGAGGTACAGTATAGCTAGCTAATATACAACATGCTACATTATTCATAACTAGTTGAGAAATATTGATGACGCAATTCATCGGCGTTTACGATGGGCCACGGTCCCAACAGACGTTACCCGGCGGAGGAAAAGTAGTCCCCACCACTGACATGGACATCCCAGCATCTGGCTTGCTGCCGGCTGCTGACATTCAAAGAAGGCGGAGCTTGGCGGAGGCGGGCGCTGAGCTGCCTGGAACAGTGAACACGTTGAAAAGGACGAAGAGGAGGAGGAGGAGTTGCGGGGAAAAGATGAAGAGCTACACCGTTGTTTACCTCCTCCGAGGTGCACGATGCTGTGTCGTTTATAAATGTTCTTATTGGCTGCCTGGCAGCCTGCAGGGCTGAGAGGGGGGGGGGGCGGCGGCACGGGGGTGGGGGTGCATGGCAAAAAGGAGAAATGAAAAAAGCCCAAAAAACTTGGGGAAAGACCCAGGAGGGGGTTCAATACAACTTTAATAATGCGTAGCGGCGGCTAAATGAGCCATTCTGCACTACTTTAAGACGGCTTGCCTCCACCCAGACCCAAGCGCCCCCCCACCAACCACCCCCCCCACCCCCAATCTAGGCCTGCTCGCGCTCTCACAGCCTGAATTATTAAAAGTGTTGTTTTCCCTTATTGCACTGCAGCAATGTGCCTCCTTGCTAGCAATGAGCTGCATGCCCAAAGTCATGGCCTTACACGCACACACACACGTGCACATGCACACACACACACACACGTGCACATGCACACGCACACACGTTAGTGTTTCCTTTAACGCTTTCACGTCCATTAAACGCTTTACCTTGAGGAAAGTCCACATTTTGGGGAATCTTGTAGAAGTTTTGATTTAATTTTTGAAGGCGCCGGCGGCCAGAAGTTGTAATTATGCTAATTTATGATTCCTGCTGAGCTTGCACAAAAGCCGGCTCACGTAAAGGCCTATTAAAGTGTCCATTTAGGATATATACGCCATAAAACACTGCAGGGATCTTAAATCACACCTGACTGAGCCGCCAGCCATAAAGCCACGGGGGGGGGGGGGGGGGGGGTCGAGGCGGCCCGCCCCCCCGTGATTGGCTCATACGGGATCCCGTGGCTGACTGCGGAGATGGTCAAGAACGAAGAAGCCAAGACCTTCTGACATGGAGCGTGTAAAGCGAAAGTGGGATTTGAAGGCATCACAAAGCTCCTCTTAGATGTTTTAATGAGGCGCCGTTCAGTCGCTGCTTTGCTAACACGCGTGTACACGTTCCTTTAAAGCTATGCTAATCAGCCCACATGCTAAGTGGTGTTTCTGTTCGGGGGGGGGGGGGGGGGTGATGTTGCTGCGAGCCTCCGGGCCGATTAGAGCCAATTTCTATGTAGCGAGTGTACACGCACACACCTATACACGACAGAGCTTTTCACAGCACCCACCCCTGTGGGCGACTCCTCCGCGGGCCCCCGCCACCCCGCCCCTCTTTCTAATAACACCACGCCGCCTGAATGGATCGCTAGTTGAATTTAACGTGAACACAAAGTGTATTTCTCAGCGCTAACAATATGAAAGGATAAAAATAGAGGCGGGGCAGGGGGGGTCGGGGGGGGGTGGCTAATAAGAGAAGACGTGCAGAACCTTCCAACATCAGCAAGGCTTTAACTTTTACACTCACATTCTCGTGTGTGTGTGTGTGTGTGTGTGTGTGGAGCCGTTCCTTTCAAAAAGAGCCGTTCAAAAGACTGACTCCTTGTTGTATTACATCCAAGTAACTCCTTGGCTGGCGGCGGTATTGAGATAGTATTTGGATGAAATGATTCACACTTGACACCAATACGCTGAGCAGCTAAACTAAAGTAAACAAATCAACTTCATGCACTTTAGCACATGCTAACAGCCAATTCGGCTCATGAGTTGGTTGGTTTGACTCATCGGTTCAGAAAGAATCAACTCGTTCACGGACGCCACATGTCTAGAAAGCATGGAAACCCACCACCCAGCCCCGCCCCCAGTGGAAAGGAATCATATGGGAAGATGCTTGTTATCATCATCATCATCATCATCATCATCTCTTCATTATCGCTATCAACGCTACCATCGCTAACGCTCTTATTATGCTAATTGTTAGCGGCGTTGTCGCAGCGTGGTAAGACGAGCTGAGGACCTGCGGAGGAAAAGCCAGCAGAGGAAAACCCAGACACGTCTCAGGTCCGACTACTCCTGATCTGCCAGGATTGGGGCGGAAAGTAGAAGAGAGCCGAGTGACCACCAAAAGGGTTTTGCTTTTTCTTTGTCTTTTGTGGGCCATTGCTAAAGGACGAGCATCAGGAAGATGAATGATGTAAAGTTAGCATTTTATACCACAGTCACTCAACTGGCGGCCTGCGGGTCAAGTCTGGCACGTGGACAGGACTGGAGGCGAGCACTCTTCCCCTTATAGAGGATCTTGGACCAGCCTCTTTACTGCAGTGGGTCATTAATACATCACAACTCTCCTGTTAAATAGAGGATCTTTGACTTCATGAGCCTGGAACAGACCACTTCCACTCGCTGGGGGAGACACTCTAGAGAAGGGAACACATTGGGGATTGATTGATTGATTGATTGATTGGTTCCCATCAGCTGAGCGCACGGAGCTGACTTCCTGTACGACAGCTTAATAAAAGATGGCATCGGATCAGCCGGCAGACGGGTCAAAGGCCGGCGAGGCGACACGGCACCCGAGCGAGCGAAAACATGATGTCATCATCTGCTTGGTGGCGGAATTAACTTTAATGGCATTCTCTCTAAAGTGGGGGCTGAATAATGCAAGCAGGAGCTTCCTGAAACCGCTCCAAAAAAAAATCACAGGAAGGGGGCGGGGTCGGCGCTTGTTCAGCGCCACGACATCCGCTAACCGGGCCGGGGCGCTCTCAGTCGGCCCCCCCCGGGGCCACCGCCGTATAACTAGAAGGAAGAAGCGCGTCAAGGATGGTGGGATTGTAATGTTGATGTGGCGCCGCACGCCGTCCGAAAAGTAAACCGGCGGCCATTATCCACACGAAAGCCAGTCACCCGCCGCATGTCGATGATGAGTCACCACGGAGAGGCGGGGCCAAGATCTCATCTGGGAGGAAGTGAAAGCACGTTGGCTTGACTTGACATCCCATTACAGTGTGTGCGTGCGTGTGCGCATCCATCAGCCAGCAGCAGCGATCGATAGCCAACACAAAAGCTCATTGATGACAGACAGCTCTTGACAAACATACAGCATTTTTTCTGTCTAGCATAGCAATAATCTCCAAGGTCAGCGCCAGTCACTCGCCCGCGCCGCCAGCTCATTGCTCAGTCTGCTGAGCGTCCGCATCTTCATCCTCGTCTTCTCCTCCTTCTTGTAGGGAGAACACAAAAGGTCTGATGCATTTTAAAACGCCGCTGAAAGCTCCCGCCGCATTGTTAGCACCCAGACGCACGCAGAAAGAAACGCCGCGACAAGTGGCCGCCGCGTCGTGGCGGGCTGTTGACTGACAGGATGAGACGAGTCGGCCCGAGGCCCGGCATTCCTCCCAAGTGCATGCGTGCTACGAGGCCACATCGTAGAGTCATGTGATCACGCGGTGATTGATAACCAAACACCCAGGAAATAAAACATGAGCACACGGAGCTGGCTGCGCTTCGGAGCGCCGTGCGTTGGATGAGGTCTCACTCGCACGCTGATATCATCGACAGAAGAAGCGTTGCCGATATGAGCCCATCTCTTTTTTTCGGATTAGTCCTCATGAAATATCCCGACCCGACATGGAGCACATCCCAACACCAGGAGAACCAGACTAGAGGGGGAGGAGGCTGGTGCTGTGGCCCAGCAAGGTGCACTCTATTCGGGCACAGTCGGTGTAGCGGCATGGTGCTGGCCTTCCGCACTTAAAAGACTAAGTGTACTCAACATAAGTACGCCGGTGTCCACGCCACCATCCCAAGCACTACAGGTGTGAGTTACAGCAGGGCCGGGGGTTCCAGTGCAGCCGTGCCGCCCCGCCCCGGGGGGGCTGCTGGCAGGCGGCTGTGTGAGTGATGCCCCATTAGGGAAGTGCTGCTGCTGCTGGAGAGTGTAGCATCGCTCAGGTAATTAAAGGCAAAGCAAAGCAGGCAGACGAGGGGAGTGAGTTTGGGGGGGTTAGAGGGTTAGAGTGGGGGGGGGGGGCGCTCTCAGATTTATGTGGCTGAGTAATGCATACGCTGAAGCCATTTTGCCATCCACAGGCCTCGCTCACTTCCAAACAGTCTCAAGAGGCGTCAGCTTCCTCTGCACTCTCGGATGCATCCTATTACTACCCCCCCCCCCACACACACACACACACCCCCCTCCACTTTGACTGCTTCTTCGTACATTGTGTTGTTTTCTTGCTTACTTGCCTGCAGCATCACAACGTATGACATCAATATTCATATGAGCTTATGGGGGAAGAGCTGCAGTCTGATTGGTCCATCATGACAGACACATCCCGGAATGCCACAGACGGAGGAGCACAGTGTCCGTCATCGGACCACATGACACTGGCGTGACATCATAACTAGGCCAGCGGACATTGACGCCCGTGTAAAGCACTGCCGCCAAAACGGTATGATCATTATTCATATAAAAGCATGTACAAATAGGAATTATAAACATTAGAAATCAGCAGATTTCAAAGATAATTTGAATAAAATATGACCATCTGCAATGTTCAATCAATATTGCATTGCAAAAACCAAATCAGGAAGTGATGCAAGCTGTCAGAATGGCGGGTTCAGAAGGCGTGAACCCATGGCGAGATGTGGGCTGAAACCAAGACGCCAGATCATGCTGGATGGCACTGCAGGGGCGGCCGTGGACGGCGAGGCCGTCAGTCAGAGAGGGGGGGGGGGTGCTATCCGATGGCTAGAAGTCGGCGGCCGCTGAGAGAGTAAATCATGGAGATGCTTATGGAGGCGGAGGAGAGGTAGCTCCGGCGCTCCGAGCCGGCCTTATCAATGCTGACAGGCAGACAAGGCGTTTATGAGCGGCAAGGAAGTTCTGCTCCCGTCTGGCCCCGATTGAATTACAGCATCTCCACATGGGGGGGGGCACACAGAAGCATATGGTGGAACTTTGCACATCTATTTTGGTTTGTTCATGCTGAGCTCAGGCCCACAGAGAGGAGGCGGCGGTGGGGGGGGGTCCATGACGGCACGTACCCCTGTGATGTTGTCGGAATCCTGATGTGCAAACTTCCAAGGAGAGGTAGCCGGGAACCGAGTGCATCACGGGGCAAAGACAACATCTCAGCGACGGCGTCGTCCAAATGAGGCGTCAAAGTGACACGGAGCTGGACCGCCGCTGCGGTCCAGTTTGATCCACCGGCGGATCAAAGTGCTTCATCCTTGGCCGGCCATCACATGACCACCTGCCGACATCACAAACATCACACAGCCCCCCCCCCCCCCCCCCCCCCCCCGGGGCCTCCTGGATCACCGCAGCTCATCGCTAGCTTGTTCTTCTTGCATGCTAAAATGCTAACCCTGAACCGTTAGCATGTAGCTGGGCATCGACTTCACAGCTTTGGAGCATTGGCTCCATGTCACGAGGCCTGGGATCATCATTCATCAGACAAGAAATTAAAATCAACTTGATGATTTGCATAGTTGTGACTTTGAAACAGGTCGGACAGGTCGGACAGGTCAGACAGGTCAGACAGGTCAGACAGGTCAGACAGGTCAGACAGGTCAGACAGGTCGGACAAGTCAGACAGGAAGTCTCCCTTTCGGTGAAAACAAAGCAAATCCGGTGAATCTGAAATGTTTTCATGAGACGCCAAAGAGATGGGATAGATGGGATATGTGTGCATGGATGCGAGCCAAAACCATCAGACTCCAAAATCTTCCACCCGAGAAGATCAGCGTGTCCTCATGCGTGAGCCGGAAGAGCTCAGACAGGAAGTGGTCGTCCTTTTCTGGTCTGTGAGTAAACAATGAGTGTTTGCGAGCCGTGCAAACATCGTTTGTTTTGCTAATGGCTCTTTTCCTCCCTCCCTCTCCGTGGGGAGCGCTATCTAATGAGCCGCCCACCCGGAGAGGCCCGCAGGATGGATCGCCGGAGTGGTGGTGGCGGTTGGGGGGGGGTCTGTGGGGGGGTTCTGTGCATGGACCGCAGCAATACTTGAACTTAAAACACACTGACCTAAAATGTGCTTCATGGTATGTGTTACACATCTTTAAAAATGGATGCCACACGTCAACGTAGCGTGTTGTCTTCACAGGCTAATGGACACGCCGTCTAACACGTGTCGACGTGTGGTAGGATATGGGGGGGGGGACCCGCCCAGGTCCCCATGATGGAGAAGACCCCTACAGCTAAGCTTCATCAGCATCTGCTGGCTGCCTGCAAAGACCAAACATGTCATCATTCCCGTTATTGGACATAACCGTCACCACCCAAAGCTCATGACCGGATTGACCAGTAAATCCTCTGGACCAGTGCTGGTCCACAGGTCCAAGACCTTCATACGTCAGGATGCTATTTAAATGGCCGGCTTTAAAGTATCACAAACATAACAGTCGGATGTTAAGGAGTATTTATGAGCGGGAATCACCGCAGGACGACAAACCACAGAACACTTTGTCTTGAAAACCATGGAACCAGGGAATCATGGAATCAATAGGATCATGGGATCAATGGAATCGTGGAATCATGGGCTCAATGGAATCAATGGAATCATGGGATCGATGGAATCATAAAATCTAATCCAGGGAATTGGACTCTTGGTGAGTTTTATTAGACAAAAACACACCAAGGGGAAAGATGTAGTATACACGTAGTACTACATAAAGCCTGACAACTGTAGTACAACACATAGTACAACATGAAGTCCGGTGTGTAAAGTTGTATCTTTCCGTGCTAGCTAGTGCTAGCTTAGCGGGCGCCAAAGGGAACCAGGAGCACGGCAGTAAAGGTGCAATATGGACGCTGGCGCGGCCACCCGAGGGAAGGTTTTGATGTGCGCGGCGTGCTACGTTCACATTAGTGTGACATCATATAAAATGCATTTGGATGCGCTAACCATCTGGAGGCGGGCCCGGAGCAGGCGGGATAAAACACATGACTGGTCCTCACCGCATCCCAAAATCCCAAGGAGGGACTTTTAAAGAAACGCTTTGGTTAGCTTATCAACTTTGTTGGCTGAAACGGATTCTTCACGGCGACCAGATCGGAAGCTAACGTAGCAACGGCGTCCCAACGTTAGCAACACTTTCAGGGCGACTGACTGCCAGAAGAGAAGTGAGGCTCCATGACACATCCCGCAGGAAGGAACTGCTCTTGCTTGGGGGGGGGGGGGGGGGGGACCATCTGTTCACCTGGTCCGAGGCGAGCAGGTGGGCCCCGGCGCCCCTCAATCACGTCTGGGTTATGTACTGCTGTTTACTCCCAGCGGGCTCGTAGCGGGAGCGGCACGTGGCAGATTGGACCTTCCCAGCCGGGACGCCATCGCACTTTTGGACTCTTAAGCAATTTTCCGTTATTAAATTGAAAGTTTACGACGGGGGGTGGGGGTGGGACTGGGGGGGCTGCAGGGCTCTCCACACATTAACTGTAGTGACGGCGGTCCACAACTTTGGTCCTGTTCATGGTCCCCTGATGAATAATTCTGATCATGCTAATGGCATTTGGACCTTTTCCTCTCGGCAAATGCAGACGCGCGGCCTCAAACGCGCGTACGCACACACACACACACACACACACAGAAATAACCCAAACACACACACACACACACACGGAAATAAAGTCCAAAGTGTGTCTTCCTTTGTTACGTTCAAACTCCCCACACAATAAACAGCACATGATTAAGACACTTCATCATTAAAAAAGTTGTGCTATGCTTACTCCTTGTTGCCATGGTAACGCTGTGTTCCCACACGGCCTTATCTATACGATAGAGGTCTATGTACCGTAATACGTCTATGCAAGTTTTCCAGACGTAATCATGCAAATCAATGACATTGTGCATCTTCTAACATTTGTCGGGAAATGTCCATGTGGGCGTTTCCACGGAAAGAATCGCCAGGAACGTGACCTTCCAATTCCAACTGTCCATCAGGTACCTGGTGGACCTGGGAGACAGAAGAAGCAGGCAAAGCAGGGAAGATAACGGATAAGGTGGGAGCAGGGAAAGATGCGACCGCCTTCGTTGAGAGCCAAAGCAGAAAGGCAGGAGCTGCCCGGTGATGTCGAGGGAGTTGGGAGCACAGCCAGCAAGGAACGTACAAGCAGTCACGGAATGGGTGGAATGTAGATCATTGTTAAATCAATGTGACGGGGTCACATGACATCCAACACCAGCATTCTGCTCTGGGATGTTTCTCCCTCCCGGGATGCTGTCCCACTAAACTACCTTTTCCGGTCCCATCCACCACTTATTTACCTCAAAAGGGAATTATTCCCAAGATAAATTCCATTGTGTGTGTGTTAAAATGAAGCTTGCATGAAAAGGATGTGATTTTCCATTCATTTCCAACACCTATTCCTAACGATACATACCACCAATCAAGCATCTTCCCAGACAAATGGAAGGAGGACCGGGATTAGCAAAGCGTGTCTTGCGGGAGCTGAGTGAGTAGAAGTTAGTAAAGGTGTAATCCAATCCAGGAGTACACCTAAAGAAGCGGCAATATGTCAAAGGAGGCGTCATGGCGCCATAGCCGTGTCCACTGAAAGGTCAATAAATCAGGAGCTTCAAGTGATGAACCGCTTTCATCAGCAGCGCTCACTCGTTAGCAGCCTGCCCAAATTAAACAGCCCCGTCCCGGTGATGCGAATACACCCCCGCCCCGGTGCACGCACACACACACACACACACACACACACAAGGTCCATTAGCAGCAAATATTAGCAAGAGCTGCTATGCCATCCATCATGTGACGTGTGCTAGCATCCTAGCCTAGCCGGGATGCTAACAGCGTATTTCATCCATCCATCACGACTGGTCCTCCACACCAAGATTGTCCTTTACCAGGATTAAAAAGTAAAAAGGCCACGTGCTGGACGGCCGCTTCATCATCTTTTTTACTGATTAACTCCCTCTCTCGCTGGAGTCTACACAGGGGTCTCGGGAAGTCCATGAAGAACATCATAAAGCCAAACTACTCCACCACGCAGCTCGTTAAGGTGCTCAGCCTATTAGAGGACACGCTCTCGCCGTCCACAGCCCGCTACTTCAGGGGCGTTGTCCAAAAATAGGCTGCTTTGGCCGCAGGAAGTTATCGTTCCCCGCCGGCCACGCCCATTTGTATCATTCACAAACACACAATACAGCTCAATGTACACTATTTGTATCATTCACAAATACACAATACAGCTCAATGTACACTATTTGTATCATTCACAAACACACAATACAGCTCAATGTACACTATTTGTATTATTCACAAATACACAATACAGCTCAATGTACACTATTTGTATCATTCACAAACACACAATACAGCTCAATGTACACTATTTGTATTATTCACAAATACACAATACAGCTCAATGTACACTATTTGTATTATTCACAAATACACAATACAGCTCAATGTACACTATTTGTATCATTCACAAACACACAATACAGCTCAATGTACACTATTTGTATCATTCACAAATACACAATACAGCTCAATGTACACTATTTGTATCATTCACAAACACACAATACAGCTCAATGTACACTACACCTGGACCACTTCCACACTCTCCTTTTGCCTCAACACTTTTTCTGTATTTATTCAGCCTTGAATGTCTTCAACAGCCATTAAACCATTATTTATGATTATTATTTACTTATTATTTACCAAAAACAATATAATATTTAGACCCTTTCTACATTAGTTTGATGTATTTCTAAAAAAGCCCAAAGTAGCTGATCCTTTATTATCCTTTATTTAAGTATTTAAACTCTATTTCAGCTGATTTCTTTCTTAAAGGAAGCCATTTCCTTGTGTAAAGATCCAATAAGGAGAATGTATTTACTGCATTTTGCCCATGTCTTTAAGGAGGCGAGTGGACGGGAGAATGCTGGGAAAGGAATGTGAAGGAGCACCGGAAGCCATTTTGAGGAGGACGAGGATGAAGAGGAGGTCTTCCCAGGCCAAGGAAGGCCCTTGGGGTTCGGAAAGAGGGGGCCTCCTCCGCAGTGCGGCGCCCACGATGACATCGGTCCCGCCGCGTCCCGGCAGACATGGCTGGCCGGATGCCAACCGCCCCCCCACCCCGGCCCTGGTCGCGTCCCCGCTGAATAACGACCCGGGGGCCGCACGTCGGGGGGAAAAAAAAGAGTGTCGGTCACGGTGAGGCTGAAAGAGCGGGAGCCATAATGGCGGCACGTTCCACAGCAAAAAGCGGCACCGTCGTTAAATCAATAAGTCATTAGCTTTAATGGGATAAGCACTTGGAAAACTAATTGAAAACAGCTCCATTTACTCCCGCACGGCCTTTCCTGCTAGCAACACCCTCGCTGCTGCGCAAAAACAACAAAAACAACAAAAACAGCACATGCTGAAAACAAGATGGAGGCCGGGAAGCCATCAAAGCGCCGGCTTGGCCCGAGTCCATCCCTGAGGACTCTTAGCCGTTCGCTCGGCGCCACAAGCAGAACGGCGTGGTGTCAACAAGCGTATTGATTCATACCGAGCCAAATGACGCCGCATCCAATCCCGATCAAAAGCCTGGCTGGCCCGCCGCCAGCCGCCCTGTTGCCGGGTGAAAGAGTCGCTATTAAATGGAAAGCTAATTGAATGCGCAGAGCCAAATATAAACCTTGGCAAGGCCGACGCAATCAGGGATGAAGCCGCATCACAGCGGACGCCACGCTGCCTCTTCGCCGCTTCCAAACGCCGCCGACGGCTCGAGGAGCAGCCTGAGCCGCCGTGCTAGCCTCGAGGCCACGCTGCGCCATGCTGCTGATGCTAATGCTGATGCTAATGCTGATGCTATGGCTAATGCTATGGCTAATGCTATGGCTAATGCTATGGCTAATGCTATGGCTAATGCTATGGCTAATGCTAAGGCTAAGGCTAAGGCTAATGCTAATGCTAAGGCTATGACTATGACTATGACTATGACTATGACTATGACTATGACTATGGCTAATGCTAATGCTAATGCTAATGCTAATGCTAATGCTAATGCTATGGCTAATGCTAAGGCTAATTCTAAGGCTAAGGCTAAGGCTAAGGCTAAGGCTATGACTATGGCTAATGCTATGGCTAATGCTATGGCTAATGCTATGGCTAATGCTAATGCTAGCTAGATATTTTGGCCTTGTTAAAGTAATATTAATATCCACATCATTAGACTGTCTGAGAGCGTTGTTTGTTATGCTAGCTACTCATCATATAGCATTTATTATTAAAACTAATTCATCTACATTTTAATTATAAATGATAAAATCCCATTACTAAAGTACTAAATTCTTAGAATGAATAACTGTACTGTATGTAACAATATGATTCTTCACAGGTTCCATTTATTATAAATGAGCTGTGATTTTCATGTATTCATATTTGTATTATTTATGATATTTTCATATTTATGTGTAGTAGAGTAAGGCCAATAAGAAAAAAAGCAGATTGTTTATCATTAGATAGAGATTTGAAAGTGACTTGATGAAATAGATATTGGATAGATGTCCTTCCGACCACGTACACTAGATGGCAGCCTAACTGTTCCTTAGCAAGCCTCATAGGGAGAAGAAGACCATGTAGCAGGAGGGATCAGCGCTGCTCCATTTAGCCAGTATTCAGACCCTTCTAGTACAAAAGCAACTAGCGACACATCTAGCGAGGTTTTCTGGTCTTCTTGGACACTTTTAGAGATGCTCTTCTCAACAAGGAGCGGGTCATCACCTTCACCACTAATAAACGCTAATGATATCACAGGACATTTGTTGTCGTGCTGAAGTTACCGCTAGCTTCCATGCTGACCTGCAAACATTCCTTCATGGAAGAAGAGATGCTCGCCCGCGGTGTGCACTTGCCGTCCGATAACCAGGTTAGCAATTAGCCGGGCCTCGTGCTGAAGATTAGCAAACAGGCATGGCGGTCTGGAGAAGTCCTCCAGGAGAACCTCTGCTGGGCGCTAGCATGCTGGCGCCAACATTCAGACGACAATGCTAATGTTAGCTTGGTACAAGGGCGCCAACGGTGCACCCGCTGTTTCCTGGCAAAAACAGGAGCTAGCGGGGGAGGGGTTCTATCCTTGAAGGAGGCGCTCGGCCTAAATTGGCCGTGCAAGTGGCTAATGTGCGTAATGGAATTGGGAGCTGCCCCGCGTGGGGGCGTGAGTGCGAAGCAAATAAATAATTTAATGCAAATCCCAGCATCGCGCCTCCTGCCAATTAAGCTAACCTGTTTTAGCCGTAAGTGATTCCATTACATTAGCGTGCCGTAGCTCTGACTGCATTAGCGGGGCTTTAATCAGCGGCTAATCAAATTAGCGCGGCAGACGGACGGAGCAAAGCACCTTGCTAGCTAGCTCACCTGTGGGCCTTGTTGGAGACATGTGATCTCCGGCTAGCATAACGCGGCATACGAGTGTGCTAAGCTCCTCCCACAGGTTCATGTCTTGGAACGCAAACGGTACCAAATCTGGTTCTTGCCTGTGTTGGGCTACACGGCAGCTAACAGCTAACAGCTAACAAACCGGTCCCGCTGTTCCCAGCTAGCATAGCTAAGCCTCCCTGGAAGCTAATGTTTACCCAGAGTCTGCAGCAGCCATTCGGAGCGGCTGCAGCTTTAAGAAGCGTCCTTTCTTCCTCTTGGAAGGAGAGGGGAGGGGCTGCGGGGGCGGTCTTATCATCCGGCGCCAGCGATGGATGTGCAAAGTTCATCCTTTCGGCCTAATTAACTAACACCGCCTCCGTCAGCGAGCGTCAGCCGGGCCGCTAATGAGGCTCGTTACCGCCGCCAACAAAGACATTTCCTGGCTGGGATGCGTCGTGCGACGCTCACGGCGTCTCGGGGAACGTTCAAAACCAGCCGGGACGCCTCCACCGCGTTGCCGCTTTGTTTTTGTGTGTGCAGGCGGCCATGTCGCCGCTGGACTCCGCCCACTCATGAACGATGGCGGTTTAGAAGCCATCGATGGCCGGGCCGGCCGGACAGGAGGATGCAGGAAAAGGGAGGGAAAAAAAAATCAATGGGAAGCGTCTCAATGAATCTGGCCAGCGGTGGATTGATTGCAGGTCTAAACTGAGTAAACAGGATTGTCTATTTAGGGGCCCTGATCCCTTAATCATCACTTTACGCCAACGCCGCACGCCAGGACCTCACCTTTCACCCCCCTTCACCGACATGGCCGACACAACTGGTGAGGGAGATCCTTACCCACAGGGCCGCAATCTATCTGCGGCAATGATTTGGCCATGACGCTCCTTGACAACAGCATGTTAGCATGTTAGCATCTCCTATAGTGTCCAACTAGACTGGGACCTAGAGATCTAGAGGGTCTGAGACTCGGGACATAAAGCTCCACACAAATCACCCTCACAATCAGGAGCTACCAAAGCTAAGCTAGGTCTTTCTGCTCGTATCCTGCGTGGAGAAAATAAAAGCATGCTATCTTCTAACCCAAACATGGAGGGGGGGGTCTGACCCCTGACCTGCCTGGACCAGCATCTCCTCCTGGAAGCATGTTGGACCCCATGGGGGTAGCAGGGCTGGTATTAAGGCTGCTCGCTTCACCGAAGGAAGGGGGTGGTGGGGTGGGGGGGGGTGAGCTCAGCCTCTGGCAGCATAATATGAATTACAATGGCGGGGGTGGTGGGGGTGCAGGGAAGAAATCTTAGGCCAGATGACTGGTGTAGCTCACTGTGAGCAGTCATCACCATATCACCGTCACCCCCCGCCGCCCCCTGCCGCCCCCCCCGCCCCCATCCAGGATCTCCAGAGTCTGATTGAAGAGGCTCTTCTCTCCTCCTCACTGCTTTGATTTACTTAGCCTATCTGTGGGAATTGGCCTGGAAGCTTCCTTATTAAGAGGAGAACATCTGAAGGCTTCCACTGACTGATTGGCCCATTCAAGGCGAGGCATGCGAGCATGAACGCGACGCATGCACACGCACACACGCGTGCACACACACACACACACACACACACACACACACACACACACGCACTGCATGCAAACAAACAGCGGTGGTTTATGCATGAGGGCCAGCAGCAGGCACTTCCTGCCGGCCGGCTCGGCCCAGTAACGCGCTAGCATGGCCAGGAAGAAGGCCCTTAAATCGCTCCCCCGGCGGACGCTCCCGCGCATCCGGCGCACGCATTTGTGAACACGAGGCGGCAGGCTGACAGTAATGGAGGCTCGTGCTTCGCGGCGGACGTCGCGGCCTCACAGGACCCCGCTTAGCGCTAAACCACCAGAGTCCACTTGGCTGCGGCGCATCTTGCGTAGCCGTCCTTAACATAAAAGGGGCGGGGCTAGGCGGGGCGGTGAGTTGACTGGTCGACACGGAATGATCTTCCAGAAAGGGGGAAGTAAAAACGACATTCGTGACGTTCCCTGGCCTCCGTGGAAGTAAAGATAATGGACACATCACATACATCATTGAATATAGCACTAGCGTAGCGCTGCTGCTGGACTACCCAGCATGCCTTGAGGGTACCTGAAGTGTTAGCACTGAGACATTGTTACCCACATAGAGTAGAAGCTATGTTTTACTTTGTAGCGTTCCGTAGGAGCGCCTCGGCTTAAGCAAGCTGACTATGCTGCCATCTACTGGATGGAGGTGTAATGACAGGCCACCCAAACAGTCCTACTACGTGTACATACAACGTAAACGAAAAGGATTCATCCCGGTGCACGGCCACGGATTAATGAATGCACGGGAAAGCCTGCTTCCCGCTCGTGAGCATGTCACATGACCCGCCTGATGACCCCCATTTGCCGCATCCTAACAGGCCATCTGTTTCTCCTCGCCGCCGCAGTCCAATCGCTCGCAGGTTATTGAAGACACAATGCGGACTGCGGACGTGATTGTGTTTCCCGCTGTGCTAAGGAAGCAGCGGACGGGTGAATAAAACATCGGGAGCGGCTCAAACGTGACGGCGGGAGCGACTAATGGAATGAGGGTGACATATTGCGAGCGGCGTGAGCTCCAACACGCTTCCCGCATCCTCTGATGTTGCCGCCGCGCTCTGCGGGGACACAAACAAGCGCCAATCATCCATCTCCTGTGTTTTTATTTATATGCGCCTCATAAAGATTAGCCTTCATCTTAATCAATTCTGTAAATGATTTCATCATTGCGGCTAAATCACATCAATATAGCCTGGATGTATATCCCATCCCGGCGCAGGTCGCCTGCTTCCCATGAATATTTACATTGTTTTGTCTGTTTATGCCGTAATGATCCCGCTCAATTAACATTTATGACACTTTCCTCCTAAGGCGCCGTGATTAACGAGCGGCCTCCGTTGGCCAAGACGCTTCCCTTCTACGAGTCCTTCAAACGCCGCCATCATCGCAACCCCAGCCCCGCCCCCACGCTGCACCAGACCAGAGGCCAGCCGTCACCCCGCCACGTGCCACCGGGCCTTCACAAGGTGCACAAATGTTGCCGAAATGGCTTGTAACAGAATACAGAACTTATTCTAGGAACACACAGCTGGAATATTAGAAGAATATTAGAAGAATATTGGAAAAATATTGGAAGAATATTAGAAGTAAAACATATTAGAAGCAAATAACTGTTGTGATGCTCAAGTGTACTATGACAGTACTACACCAAGTACACAGTGGACACACTACAATGGATCATTAATGGATTGCCAATGAATCACCAATGGATCACCAGTGGATCCCTAATGGATCCCTAATGGATCCCCAATGGATCTCCAATGGATCCCCAATGGATCTCCAATGGATCCCCAATGGATCGTCAATGGAGCTCCAATGGATCGCCAATGGATCCCCAATGGATCTCCAATAGATCTCCAATGGATCGCCAATGGATCCCCAATGGATCGCCAATGGATCCCCAATGGATCTCCAATAGATCTCCAATGGATCGCCAATGGATCGCCAATGGATCCCCAATGGATTGCCAATGGATCACCAATGGATCGCCAATGGATCGCCAATGGATCGCCAATGGATCACTGCTTCAAAAAACACAAGTTGTACATGTTTACTCATGATGTTCTTTGTCAAGCATTGAGATTTACCACTTTATTCCGCGGTCCGTGAACCCACCATGAGTGTGTGCTTTAAGTCAGGGTGTCACATGACGATCCATGAACAAATTATTTGGTTGGTAAGTCTGCATTGAGAAGCACTGGTCATGTGACACCCCTAACTTTAGGCGGCATGGGCTAAAGTGCCTATGTTAGCATTAGCCTGCGCTAGCCTGAGGACCAGGCCAAAGGAGACACCGTGCCTCCAGACACCAGACCAGAGTAGGAGACAGAAGCTAGCAGCTACACCAAGCTAACATTAGCCGCCGTAGCAAAGCATTACGCTTCACTTCTGTCACGTTAGCATTTGTCAGCGTATGTTTTGTCAAGAAATAATCTCCGCCCACATAATCTCCTTTCTTGCTGTCCTGATGTCGTCTTCCCTCCATCTTCCGTCCTGCACGCGGCTCGCCCCCCACCACCTCAACCTGAATGTGGGCGCCCCCAATAAAAGCCCCCCTTATCACCAGGCACCCCCCACTCGTCCCCCACTCTGGCTGCGTCTCGCACAGCCAGAGTGCATAAATCCGCCCTTCTTGACACTTGCAATCAACAAGGGCCGAAGTGAAGCGTGCGTAATGGCCGCTTAAGACGGGGGGGCGTAGGGGAGCGCCACAATTTACAGCAACAATTATAGCCCCCGCGCACCGAGATGCCCGGCGGCGGGGAGCTGATCAGCAAAGGGGTGAGGGGGTTGCGGCGCAGGTATGTCCCCCCCACCCCTCCCACGCAGGTTTCCCGCCGGCCATACATTCCATACATCGCCATCCCGAGAGGAGAATGCGATGAAGTCCTCGGGGGATTCCGGGGCGTGCGGCGGGAGATGAATGGTGACACGTGAGAGGAGGATACAAGGAGAATCCTTCTTAGCAGCGCCGCCGCTACACGCCGCCGCTACACGCCGCCGCTACTTCCTTTCAGCGCATTAGCCGAGCATCCCTCATCGGAGAATAATGTCAGCATATTTCAACAGGCCTCATACGTCGGCGTGACCCGCGCCGCGACCCTCGCTGCCCCATGCCGCACGCCGTTGGACAGGAGCCCCCGCTGGCTTGCCGAGGCGTCGTTTTAATCAACACGCGACCTTTGAAAAAGTCATTCCGACAAACACATGGGGCCGTGAAGGCCTCCCCGGGTGACCTCGCTGCAGCGCGTCACACAGGAAGTTGCGGCGATGAAGAGCGGACTTCCCTCCTCGCCGGCTCTGATTGCAATTTGAGGTAAAGTGAAATAAAATCGCTTCCAATTAGCCTTCCGATGAGCAAATTCATTTAGGTTCAACGAGAGCTGAAACAATATCAGCGCTCCATTTCAAACCTCGTTTTTTTACCTCGCTAATTGAATTACTGGACTCCAAGGTGTGTGTGTGTGTGTGCGTGTGTGTGCGTGTGTGTGCGAATAAAGCGTCGGTCATTAGCTCTTTCATCAGGATTCTCTGAAAACAAAGTTAAGAAAACTTTACGGGGGAGAAGGGAAAGTGTAATTAGACATGAAAAATATTCCCAATAATCAAATCACATTTTGTAGGGCAGGCTTTGAAATGAGATTTAGTGAGTTCATATTCTGGTGTGTGTGTGTGTGTGTGTGTGTGTGTGTGTTTGACTCTAAAACGTGTTGCCGGAACACGGGTCCCCAGAGAGAGGATAGGAATCTAATTAAGCAAGATCAATATTACTGTGAATTTTCTCTGTCTTTGCGGCAGTGCAGCTACTTGTGTCTCATTTGTCTGACGTTCCCGAGCTCACATGAGTTTTATCTCGGCAAATGTTTCTGGCTGCGGTTAGAAGGTCGCTCACCAGCTAAATACGCAGTCGGGGGGGGGGGGGGGGGGGGGAGCAGACTAAATATCAGGCCTGACGAGTGGAGTTGACGGCTTAATGACTAATTAATGGAAACATACTTCTCATGTTAATGTTAATGTTTAATGCGCTGTGCAAAGCAACCACTTTGATGAAACTTCAACAAGTAATAGTTTACTCTTTGCAACGTTCGCATCGCTAAATGTGCCGCAAAAGGGCTCATCGTCCATGCACCCGTACAAACACGTGCGCACACATGCACGCAGAGTCGCAGGCGGCGCAGCGATCCCTGCAAACATGTCATCGACATGGAGACGTAGTCACCTAGTATGAACACATACGAAACAAACACACGACTCTAACCTTAGACAGTCACAGCTGGAGCATTATCCAACCGCTGACTCGCCAACTCGCTCACAGATACGGATATGACTCTCCTGAACGGCTCTTTTTTTTAATCCTTATGTGAGACTTTTCCTGTGCCTTCGAAAGATATAAAAACAGATAAAAAAAAGAGGCAGCTAAGAATGCACATGAGGGGACACACCTATTCTGCTATTCACACACCTCCTAAAAGCAGTAGTAGTACCAATAGTAGTACCACGTACATGATGCTAACATGTCAAAGTGGAGTATTTAGGGAACGTCCTTCCTGTGATTTGATTTCCCATAGCAACATAGAAAGGAAGGCTAAACCTAGCTGGTTGCTATCCGGCTACGAGCTAGTCGCTAGTAACGTACTGCCTGGGTAATACCAGTAAGAACAAGGTCGCTGTACGGTGGTTAATATGCAGCTCGCACGCTGGAAATGGAGCATGGACGGAATAGGTGGGTCCCATGAAGTGCATTCTTAGGTGCCTCTTTGCATCGTTTTTATATCCTTAGAAGGCACGGAAAAGAGAAAGGATCACAAGGATTGTGGATGACGGTCATTATTAGTCCTAATTTGAGTGATACGGGCATGCTGGAGCCTATCCCAGCTGATGTTGGGGGAGAACCAGCACCATAGACAGTCGGCACGTATGGACACGATATGAAGCTAACACGCGGGAAACATGCAAACTCCGCCCAACGGGGATTCCAACCCAGACCAAGAACATGCTTAAACACTTGGCCAGCATGCAGCCCATGTTGATAATTCCCTTTCCTTCATCGTTCCGTGTCTTTAATGCATGTGGAATTGTCTCCTGCTTGTCCAAGTGTACTGGTGTGCTTTGTGGGAATTCTGTTGGCTTTCTGGAATGGATGAATTGGATTGGGAAAAGTCGGCCCTCGGGGGCGGAGTGAAGGAGGCCAACCGAGGTTGTGGCCTACGCTTGCTACCATATTTGGTCAGGAGGTGACCAAATGCTGGTCTTCAAGCTGCCAACGCGGGCTTGTGATACGGTCCTCCGCATGGGACACGTCCCCCCTTCCCAGATGTCTGGAATGCAGCAGCAGGCGCGAAGCCACAATTCCGATAAGAATCATGGATGAGGTTTAAAAGTGATGACAGGATGAGTGGAACCCACGCGGGGAAAAAGTAAAAGTGCCGACTCAGGAAGCGAGATGAAGATCCCTCAGCCAAATGTCGCACGTTGAGTCGGTTCCTCTCGCTGCGCCTCAGATTAATTAGGACAATAACGTCTGGAGTCAGCGCCTCGTAAATCAGCCAGACTTTCAAATAATGCAGTAAAATAATATTCCATATGTGCTCCAGTCAGAACGACTCCCTTCCACTCGGGACCGCGCTCCGTTTTATGAAGTGGCTGCAGCTGGAGGGACACTCGCAGACGTCAGGTCACAGCAGAAATGTGAGGCGGGGACAACGGCGGCGCCCCGGGAGCGTAAATCCAGCGGCACCTGAAGGCGGCGGGCCGTCCATCAGCCGGACAACTTTGGGTCTCCCGCGTCCCACCCGGACACAAATCCTGGCTGTCATAAATCTGCACCGCCGCCAAGAGTCTCTGCTGGGGCGGGCCGACGTGACCCCCCCCCATGGAGGGACTCACGTACTCCGCCACACCGGCTCATACTAAACCCCGCCCCCCCACCACACGCCGCTCTTTCCCAATGACAGCAGCACCATGTGTGCATGGAATCGTCCCCGGTCCCCTGACCCCGGCCCCCTGACCCTGGTCCCCGGCCCCCGGCCCCCAGCCACCAGTGTGGTGCGTTCAGGTGTGAGGTGGGCCCCTCATGTACCCTGGTCTGACGGCGTGACTGGATCACGTTGCCAGTCGGCTGCCAGAGCGTGTCTTTATTTATTGTCTAACGTGGAAGAATAATCCTGACAAAGACGACATGTTTGCTGTCAGCTTTGGTGGAAGCCGCCATATTGTCAGGGGACAACAAAACGGCAGCGGTGTGTGTGTGTGTGTGTGTGTGTGTGTGTGTGTGTACTGTACCGGCGTCTGACACGTCGTCGCATTACGGCGGGCTTGCAAAGCAGCCTGTTTGCAATTCCGGGCGTCGCTGCGCATAAAACCCCCGCTGATTGGGAGCGCGTGCGCCTCACAAACCTTCACGTTGTTGGTTTTAGCGGGCGGATTGTTTACTGACTGACATCATTTGCTCCTCACGTTTTCGCCACATCGACTTTGTTAAAGCGCACGTAAAACGCCAGGCCCGACTGGCGGGAAGTGATTAGTCATCAATTTAACGTTGATGAGAGTCCCGGCGTGCACCTGCTTTGATGACCATAAAAAGCGGCCACGCGTCCCGCCTCCGCCACCCCCCTCTGAGCTCATCCTCTCACGTAAACGCCGTGGTCCGAGTGTTATTTACAGCCAGGAATTCCCTGAGAGGAGGTGCTGGCGTGCCGATGCTGAGCGGAGACGCTGCGGAGCCAAAAGGACAATTAAAGAAATGAATTGAGGAGGAAGTTACTAGTCTAGCCGAGTCAGCATCTTTGGAATTGAGAGAAATACTCCACCAGAGTTCTTGATACCATCGATGAGGCTGTCCGGCATGTTTGACAGGCGTGATGCATACTCATGCTAAAGACACGAAACACGCTAGGAAGTCTGGCTGGGAGATACGCGTCCATCCCGGAGACGCCACGGTAACGCTGCATAGTCCGCACCAGGACGAGGCTCTTCAATCTGCAGACCGGCTACGTACGAGCCAAGACAACTCCTAATTATAAAGTGCCACAAGGCATGCTGGGTACACCAGTGGAAACTCCCCTGGACACTGCGATATGTCAGTACATTTACTTTTATTTATTATTATTTATCTTACATCTTATGAAGACTGTGTCATTACGCAACCGTACCAGAATCCCAAACGCTTCCCTGCGAGGCCTTCGTCACTTCCTCCTTTTGCTCACTTCTACCACAGCGCTTCTTCGGCGTCACGTGCTTTGGTAGCGAATATTCTTTCAATGCGCAATACCGTATATGTCATATCATTATTGGATTAGCAACTCTTAGGAAAAGATTTATTAGCACGTGCATGCTTCTAGCGTCATTATTCGCCAAGACTGAGCTACATAAGAACTCACACCATCGACCACGGATGTAAACACCATACTATTACTTATTATTTATTCTTAATTATTTCAATTATTTGTACAAATGACTGTTTACGCTGTACATTGGTCATATTTGATGTCATCTATTATTATTTATTATTTATTAGTACGTATACGGGAGCCAGGCAACAACATTTGGTTGTCAATTTCACTGCTGTGTTATTGTTCAATAACAATAAAGAAAGTCTATCTATCTATCGATATCCGGCTACGTACAGTAAACAGTACAGTAGGAATAAATACAATAAAACAAGATGCTAGAAACCAGCCGACCAGATGGCGACGCCTCCTTTACGTACGTGGGACCCACGGCGCTTCCATCTCCTCAGCAGTAAATTGCTAAGCCAAATATTAAGAGGAAATTAGTTGTAATTTGATGAAACTGATAATATTATGGTAATATTACGAGGAAAATGTCCTCTTAGCGCATAAAGGTGAAGTAATGAAATAAACAGATGCCATTTTACCACGATAGAACTAACCAACGCTACCCATTCGTCTTAAAACAGAACGCCATCAAGCACCCCGGTGGCCACGCCGGGTATTGCTGAGCAGATGAACCTTTACGCCCCCCCCCCCGCCGTGAGAAAGTGTCCCCGCCGCCATTAACAAACTCTTCAGCGAGCACTTGTGTGCATTCAGCACATTTGTGCTGGTTGGATATTTGAAATGTCAGGACATTCACTCTGCTTACGAGCGCCACAAGCCAGGCCGCCCGCCATACTGCCCGCCTCGCTCCGGCGCGCGCCGCATGTATTATTCATGGCGCCGTGTACGCGCCGCACTTGACTTGGCCGGCGTTCTGTAAACACATGCACTAAATTATGGAGGTGTCTGTTGCGGGGCGGTGGGCGCGCTGCAATGACAGGTTGGACGGCCGGCGGCGGGGGGCGGGGGGGCGAGCGGCGAGCGGCGAGCGGCTGTGTCAGCAGCAACATTAAAAATGTACAGATCTCACCCACACCCCCCCGGGCCACCTGCAACAGCAACCCCCGCTAGGAGCAACACCTGCCAATTCTACACATCGCCTGTCCGCTGCACCGTCGCCACCGCCAGCCCCCAGCCCCCAGCCCCACCCCCGGAAAACGACAGGACGCCCAAACGTCAAGTAGGACGAACGCTACCTGGTGGTACTTCCTTGGTGGAGAGAAGAATCAAGGAGAATGGCATTCCCTGATGGCGTAATTGGTCCCCGGGGGGCGGGTGGTTGTCATCTATTAACCTCAGCTTTATTGGATTCATGTGACGCCGACATTTATTTACACTTTTTTAATTGGCCGACATTCCTGTCAGCACAGCTTTCATGCTCCTGCCGACTGACCAGGATGGGAGGAGCCCCCCCCATAAAAGGAAAATTGGGGGGGCTTTTTTAGTTGGGGAGGGGCGGGTTCCACACTGGTGATAATGTCGCCGTGCGTTGAGTGGGGTCCCTGATACGGCCAAGTGTGGCTTTCCAGAAGTTTCCAAACTCTGCAAAAGATGGGAAGGCAGCTTTTGCGGCATCCAGGCGGCATTGGGTAACAATCAGGCAATCATGCATCAAGTGGCAAAGCCGCGGTCTTCAAGGACTGCGGGGTCAGGAGGCGGGCTTAAACAATTAGCCAAGCATCTCTTCACCTGCGGCGAGGTCGCTTAGACAACAATACTTCATTAGCAGGAAGCCACGCTCTCATAGAAGGTAAAAAAAAAGACTGGCTGACTTCTTTGACTTCCCAGAAGAATGGAGAGCAGCGGGAATGCTGAAGGCCGCCGCCCTTTAATTGCGCCGCAGTCGCACACAAGTACTCTCCACAAGAAAAGCCGCCCTTCACTCGGGTGCCTGCAGCCGCAAATTAGAAGCGTGCCGTGACGGCGGCCGTGTTTAGTGCGACAGGAAGCCGGGAGACGCACCAACAAGGAGCATATGCTTCTTCATAACGCTGAATGACTCCCCCCCCACCCCCATACCCCCATACCCCCCCATACCCCCCCAAGCTGGCAGCAGAGAGCTAAATGAGCAACGTTCCTCTACGGAGTCGTCAATAACCACACAGCCACAAGCACGGCGTCAGCGTCCGGCCTGGCCGACATCCCATAATTAATCAGCTCGCACACGCGCCGCCCGGCATATGTTCATCCATTTCATGCCCCCCCCACCCCCCCCCCCCAGGCAGCCCGCCTGCGTACATTTTGTGCTTTTAAAAACATAAACCCTCTCGGCTGTCCTGCTAGTTAAAGACATTTGATCCCTGTCAATCAACGACACCGTGCAGGTGATCATCCATCGCCCAAACTCATCTGAGGGTTCCTGCCTTCATCATGGAGAACATCAGGTTTTGTGGACAGAGACTGGGCCCTGTGGAACCCCAAGGAGACCAGATGAGAAAAACACTTCCTCAAGACTTCCTAAAGACTGGATGGACTTTGATGCTTCCATGAGTTCACCTGGAGGAGCTCCGCCCCCTCTCCCGTCTCTACCAACCACAGAATGAGCTCCGTCCGATCTACCGGATCTACCAGGGAACGTCCGGTTGTGACCTCGGCTTTTGGGTGGCAACCGGTTCTAGATGGTTCCAGACCACCAGGCCAGGTTCTTCCTCTCACCTTGAAACCTAAGCTGAGGTTCTGATGCACGTCCATCACAAAGAACCCACAAAGAACGCCTCACCATCCCAGACCCAGAGACCCATCCGTCTCCTCCCAGCGCCATTTGGACCCAGCAGTGCTGAGTCAGGAAGAACACTCAGTCCTGAAAAGAAGCCGGCCTATCTCAGACCTTCCATTGATTCCCTCTGCAGCGTTCCGCTCCCGACCCGGCGGAGCAAGGCATCGCTCCTCCAAGTCTTCCTTGCTTCCTTTCCTCAAAGCGCCAGCATCCTAATCGTCAGATTAATGGAGAAATGTGATAAACGCCGCCCATTCTACCAGGATTCCGCCAAGTCAGGACTCTGGCGCGGCGGGAAAATGAGGAATCGGAGGCGGAGATGAGACAAGCGAGATGTTTGAGGTCATCGCTTTAAAAAATGTCTTCTAATCAGAATTAAAACTGTCTGCAATATCACGCTGATGATTTCATTAGCAGGAAATGGAGACGCCATCCATTTTCACTCTCTTTTTGGGCCGGGGGCGCGGGGTGGGGGTGGGGGGATGGGGGGTCGAGCCTCGTAGGATTTTCTCCCTCTGCCAGCAAAGCCAGCTCTCACTCGTCTACTTTTAATAAGCAGCAGAAACTAAAGTGACACGCTGCTAACGTTCTAGCTATCTTTCACCGCCAGTCTCACTCAGCGTCCTCGAACCTTCCACGCTTCCTTCACCGGTATTGGTCAGCGTATCCATAGATCCGTACTCACGTATCAATCACGATCAACGTATCCACCAATCCAGGAACGGACATGGAAGGAGTTCAGCGGGAGACCAACACATGGTTCCTGTCTGCCATCCCTGGCCCCACCAAGGGGGCGTTTGGCGTCCTGACCCCCAGAGTGCGGGGGCGGGGTGGCCGCTACGTGCGCACGCAGAAAGCAGGACTTCCTGCTGACTTGTTTCCTGACTGCTGGCGTCGTCGCCTTTATTGAGCCAGGCGACGGCGTCGTCGGCGTGGCGGTCCCGCAGGCGACCCCGATGGCGCTCTGCGGCCACTTTGAAGCGCGTCGCCGCTAAGCGAGGCTGACATGTCGGGAGATGAAAGTCTTGTCATTCATTTGCCGCTGACACTTTGCGTATGCTAATGTCCGTGCGTCTTTAGCTCAGGAGCGGGGGGGGCGGCGTAGGCGTGGGTCGAGGCCCCGCGGGGACCATTTGGGAAGTGCGGGGGCGTATGGAGGTGTCAGATTGGTCTCAATGAGGACACCTGGCTGCAGGACGTGCTCCAGTGCTGAAGACATGTTTGATATCCAGCTCCGAGCGCTACTTCCTACCTCTCTTCCATCCATTAGCCATCCTGGCGAAAATATTTGGTGGCAGAGGAGCGGCTGTCAATCATCTCATCACACACAACGACTCTTCACTAATACATCACGGGTGTCCAAACTGCGGCTTTAGTGGATATTCGTGGAACTCAACAAGAAAACCTCCGACCACAGCAAAGTTAAAATATTCAAAAACTGCTTTTGTAATCATAATATCACGACAAAAACAGATAAAACAACAAATAAAGGCAAATCGGATTGAGGGGAAAGTTAGAATAAAGTCCAAATTCCACGGGGTTAATTATAATTGTAATTAATAATTAAATAATTACATCAAGAAAATGGAAATTACTTGGAAGATTAAAAATTCATTTTAGGAGAAGTTAAAAAAAAGAAGTAATAAAAAAATTGCTATTTCCCATAAAATGATCTCCTTTTCGGAGCCGAGAGTTGAAATATTAAAGAACAAAGTATGTTGGATATGAACAGTAGAAATAAAAACAATGCTGCCATTTTACCAGAATAAAGTCCAAATATTAGAAGGATTAGAAACGGGTAATATTACCAATAAAAGCAGATTTGAAATATGAATGAAAGAATAAAAAGCCATAATAGGAGAAACACACAAAGAAATAATTGGGATATTTTGTCATATAAATGTCAATTTAAATTCTAATAGAAATTTGAGATAACATTAAATATGGGAATAAACATTCTTGGAGAATAAAATTCCAATATTTGAGGAAAAAAATCAGCCGCAAAGATGTGTGTGTGTGCGTGTGTGCGTATGTATGTGTGGAGAGAAAATCCACGTGTCGGCGAGGACGTTCACTCGGCCACATCTCGACATCCACATCGCCGTCCGCTGGGCTGCGGCTGGCGAGGAGCGTTGAACGCAGCCGCCCGCAGCCGCCCGCAGCCGCCCGCAGCCGCCCGCAGCCAAGGTCTAGTGCCCGTCACCTGGCAACCGAGCCAAATAGCGGCGGCGTGAAAGGCAGCGCGTCAATAGAATCTGCCTTTGCTCGCTATTGACACACCGTTAGCTCCTCAAGTATTCACAGCGGCTATTTAGAGAGCCGGAATTGCACAGTATGGATCTCCGTGGGATGAATGAGTCCACAGGACCGATGCGGTCCAGCCTGGGACTTAGTCATTCACGCTAAGGCGTTACCTAGCTGTCATCTTTTTCCAGGGGGGAGCACAATACACGGAGCTCATCTGATGTGGCGAAATGTTCATCATGACAAGAAGCCAGAAAGGAAGTGGTGGCGTTTGGCCTTGGCGGAGGTCTGCCGACGCCGTCCTCGCTGTTCTACAAACACCGAGTGGATTTCCTTTCATTTTCTGCTCATAAAAGTCAACTTCTGCTCAAAGTTGATCAATTCGGCTTTGATTGGCGCACCACCTGTCAGGTCCAACTGCAACCCCCCCCCCCCAATAAAAGAGTCCATTTGATCCGGTGAACCTCGCCTCGCTCGCCGACGGCGGACGTCACCTGACTCGCAGCAGCTGCCGCCATCTTGGCCCGGTGATTGACTGGCAGTCGTTTCATCGCTCGCAGATGTTCCGCCGCCGTGCACGCCGGGAAATGAGCTGGCCCGAGCGTGCGCGCTACTTAGCGCCAGCTAACTAAGTCGAGAGTGAAATACGCGTCAGACAGATGCCTCGCCATCAACGTCCAAAAGCCGTTCGTGGGACTTTCATTTACGCCGGGCGGGCTGACCTCACGGAGGGAGCAAATAAAACTTTTGCTACACGAGAGCGGCCATATTTCAGTCCTACCGAGCTCTCTGCCTGCCCTTTAAAGCACTGACCCCCCCCCCCATGCTCCCCCCCGCTGCTGCGTGATTAATGCTGCCAGCCTTTTATTGGCACGCCACTTTCACCGATAGGTCGCCTGCTTGACCCCCAACACGCGCACACATGCACGCACTAACGCCAGGATCGAAGCCCAACGGACTCGGGGTGGTCACGGAAAACGCCTGCTAAGGAACGGCTGCTTACTGGACACGCCCACACGCCCAGATGACTGAGCGGGATTGGTCATTGTGAATGCAGTACTACATTGTTGTGTTCTACATTGGCCACTAGGTGTCAGTAATTGCTAGGTGAGACAGGCACAAGACATCACTAAGGTTTCGTAGGGAAGACATTTACTGTGACACGGCTCGAGGGGGAGTTTTACTTACTCACTAGTATTTGTCAACTGCAGTATATTGGGTAATACTGGGTACGCAAAGCCGTTTAAAGCCGCCATTACATATATCGTAATGGCGGAAAGACACGGGATGTACGCTGACCAGAAGAAAACAAGACATGTGCTTTTCCACAGAAATGGTCTGATATGGGCCTAGCAGCTAACCTCAAATTGACAAACAGTTACCACTTCCGCACAGCATGGGAGGAAAACCTTTTTCACTCCATCAAGAAGTGTTAAGCTCATGTCACTGTCCATGACCACAATACTACGTGTCACTTGTTGATGTATACTTGTACACTTGTTGATACTACGTATCACTTGTAGTCCAACTCATACATATACATCCTGAAAGATGAAATGAAAGGAAGTGAATACAGCACATGTCCTGGGAAAACAGGACACATGGTCACTCTACTGCCTGCAGTGCGTATCACATTTAGCAAAACCCACCCACACAACACACACACACAGCCGTGGGCACAAAGGGCCAGAACACAAACAAACTCATTTGTAACCTGCCATGACACGCACACGCACGCACACGCACACACACGCACGCACACGCACACACACACGTGTGCGGATCACGGTGTTTATCAGAAGCACTCCGGCATCTGCAAGGGGATCATAATGTCAGCCATTGATCGGGCGGCGATCCATACGCATCCCCATTCAGATATGTATTGATGCCATTTAACGGGCGTATTAGTCGCGGCCCAGGTAAATGTCAGGAGTTCTGCTCCAGCGTTTCCAGGTCGTAATTGGACTCAAAGGTGGCGTAATGGAATCGGACGGTCACATAGAGTTAATTCCAAACATGAGGCCGGGGGGGGGGGGGGAAGAAAAGAGTCCTGAGTGGAAAGCAACTAGCTTCCCTTTGAACGACATCACGTGCGTGTTGTGCTTTATCGCCAGGAAGTAGCCTGCACCGTGTTGCTGCGCTACTTCATCACACGCACCTCCACATATTTTCCGAGTGGAGGAAGAGCTGACTGCTACATTTTTCTCCTCTTCAAAAAAGTAGCCGGTGTCAGGATGATAAATGAGGGCTCACGAGGGAGAACGTGCACGCTCGCATTCAGGCGCTTCCTGCGGTGCCTGTTGCCGCTCCTGTGCGGAACGTGCAGGAGACGCATGGCAAAGCCGTAGCCCCGTCCCAACGACAATGATTAGTCATAGCAACCGTGACATTTCGGCCGTGGAAGCGCGTGGGGAACGCCTGGGGAACGCGTGGGGAACGCGTGGGGAACGCGTGGGGAACGCCTGGGGAACGCGTGGGGAACGCGCACTTCTTTGTTCAGGTGTTGTCTGCCAGGCGAGGTTGATGGCTAATTTCCCGCAGGTGAGCTCACAGATGTGAAGAACATCTGACGGGCCCTGGCGGTGCTGATGCAGGGCGGCGTGGGCATACCTCCCAACATCCCCGACTACATCGGCTCGGCATCGCGTGAGCGACGGCGGCAGGAAGATTGATGGGCCACGGCGAGACGACAACGCACACATTTTGTTTTTTTGGTTGGCATGAAAGCGCCACGGCTCAGAAGAACCAAGCGGTAGCCATCTCCAACCTTGCGTTGGCATGGCAACAATGCAACTGCGGGTATACAACTTCAGGTAAAAGGTACCAGGTTTAAAGTAACAGATTTCAGGTATCAGGTACAAGGTTTCAGGTATTAAGTACCATGTACCAGGTACTGAGTATAGGGTTCCAGGTACCATGTACCAGGTTGAAAGTATCAGATTTTAGGTATCAGGTACAAGGTTTCAGGTATTACGTACCATGTACCAGATATTGGGTATTCGGGTATAGGGTTCCAGGTACCAGGTACCAGGTACCAGGTAAAAAGTATCAAATTTCAGGTATCAGGTACAAGGTTTCAGGTTTTACGTTCCATGTACCAGGTATTGAGTATTGGGCTATAGGATTCCAGGTACCAGGTACCAGGTTGAAAGTATCAGATTTCAGGTATCAGGTACAAGGCTTCAGGTATTAAGTACCATGTAGCAGGTACTGGGGTATAGGGTACCAGGTACCAGGTTTAAAGTATCAGATTTCAGGTATCAGGTACAAGGTTTCAGGTATTAAGTACCACGTAGCAGGTACCGGGGTACCTGGCCGCAGGTCCCAGGTATCGGCCCCCGGGTACCGCCAGCAACCCGTCAGAGCAGCAGCTCCCCAACTTTGCGGCGTCTTTTGTCCTTCATGCAGTGACTTTCTTGTCCTGCTTTGTTGTTGCTTTTGTGGGAGGAACAAGCGTCTCGTAAAGAAGCTTTGTTGGCTTTTGCTTAGCGTGACAATGTCGCACGTCTGCAGATAAGAGGAGGAGAGGCAAAGTTACTGCTCGGCGCTGTCCGGCCGAGGCTGGGATCAATTACAATGCAATTACAATAGCAGACAGAAATACAAGCCGGGCCCGGGTTCTGTCGGCACCGATCAGGGACAGATAAGAACCTGAGGGATGGCCCGGAGAAACACATCTCTATGCTGTCAATAAATGACTCTGCTGGGACGCTCCTTTCCCGGGGTGGGGCGACACCATCAAACGGTACCGGGCCCCATTCCGACCTCGGTTGCGGTCCATTGAGCTGTCCGCTGGGAAAGACAAGCGGGCGGGAAAAAAACTTAATCAGCACTTCCTAGCGACACGGCGGGGGGAGAAAGAAAAAAGAGCAGTGTCTATATCACCTCCCAGAACCCGGATGCGGTTCGGTGACGTGGCGGCGGGCCTCGTGCACGGAAACAAAAAGATGAGCGATAACGGCGAGCGGCGCGGCCGCATCGACTGCTGCCAGTTAGCAGCATGTTAAGGAGTGTATTAGGGATTAGAGGGGATTAGTCATATCAGATCACTGGAGGGTTATCGGCGGTCGCAGCACCGCAACATGGAGCCGGTCCCCCACCCCACCAAACCGCCCCCGCCAACACGCTCCCCGACGCCCTCGTATAAGTCCGCTTATTAACCCATTAAGCTGCAGGATTTATGAGTTTGGAGAAACAATTAAGGCTGTGATTTTTATTAGCAGCTTGATAGACTGCCTCCTCCCGCAACACTAAACCGGAGTTAGCCCCCCCGCCCCCGCCCCCCACCCCCCCGCTCCAAATATTAGCGTGATTTAGGATGCAAAAGCAGCACACATTAAAAGAGCTGGGAGCTTTTTCCAACTGCGCTCGCACACAAAACCAATTTAGTGGCCATTGATCGCCTTTCAAGCAATTAGATTTCCATTGATGGAAAAAGTACACAGCGCACCGAGGAGGCGGGGGCGGGCGCCTGGAGGGGGGGGGTCAGCGGTCGCTGCTGTGATTTGCAGGTTTATTCAAGCTATTTGACCGCCTCTCCTAACCCCTGACACCCCCGCCGACCACCCCAACAAATAATTCAAGCGGCCGACGTCGGATTAAATATCCGTCTTTATTTCCAATATCGCGTCTTTGTTTCTGCAAACTTGGCTGATTCTCTAAATTGCGGAATATTGAGCGTTTCTGGGTCCGGCCAAGCGAGTCCCTCTCACGGGGAGGGGGGCGTCATGACCGCGTCGACCCGGCGGTGGTCCTCGGCATGTACGGCGCCATCAGGAGGTCAATTCCTCGGCCAAGGTCTTGGTGGGAAAACGACGCTGTGATTCTCCCACCTTTCACGAAGCCGGGGCTTGATTATTCCAAGTATGCGGTGAAGGTGAAAGGGCAGGAAGTGGATTCGGGGTATAAAGCGGGAACACGGAATGCCATTAATGTGGAAGTAGGGAGTAATTCCCGCCGTGCTCCCAGAGGAAATCCAGCTTTGGCCCGAGCCTGAGGATTTTGACAAATGCCTTCCTCAACGGCAGCAAAAGAGACAAATGTTACATTTAAACACAAATACTTCATTTCCGCTTTTGGTGACTTGCGGCAGATATCATTAATCAGGGTGGGGGTGGGGGGGGCGAGCATGCTCAGTGAGCCCGCTAAGCGCCAGATGATCGCCTCCTTCCACTCAATCCATCAAGTGTGATTGGAGAAAGAAAAGGTTGAGAAAGTAAAAAAAAGAAATAAATAAAGAGTAATTACCCCCGGCGCCGAGGTGTTCCCGGGACACCTCGACCCCGTTTATCACGCGTGCCGCATGACAAAACGGCGCCCCCGCCTGCGCTAGGCAAGTATGACGCAGGAGCATCCGGAACATTTGACTCGCAAAGTTGACGGGAGGAACACGGTGACTTCCTGTGCTCGGCCATGACACCAGCAGGTTTGGCGCCACCCGATCGTCTTTAGCACATTATAATGGGACCGTCTCAAAATGATAACTTGAACTCTGGGGAGGTGTTCAGGGCACGGCCAAGGAGAGACTATTGGAGAGACCGGGTCTCTCAGCTGGCCTGGGACGGCCTCCGGATCTGCTGGGAGGAACAGAATAGACGGGACGTGGCTAATCCTTGGTGGTCCCCAGTTTGTAACGACTCCTGCTGGGAAGATGTGCTATACCAATATTAATTTCTTATTGTAGACGTGATGTAACGTGATTAGTACAACTATACGGACCGTCTGGTCTTCCTGGACGCTTTTAGAAACTGCATATGACAATAAAAAGCACCTAAAGAAGTTCCCGTGGAGATAACTGGAGAAGCAGCGATGCGGACCATCAGGCCAATCTAATAATAATAATAATAATCGTGTCTGCTCATTACACCGAGTCATGATGATATTGAAACATTTGCTGTTCCAATCAATGGTCAAGCAGAGAAGAGCTTGCGTGCGTCCGCCGCTGGCCCCGAGTCAAGTCGGAACTCTCCGAGTGGCCTTCTAGTTATTGATCAGTTTGCTCAGACGTTCAATGGCGAGATGAGTGTTCAGCATCGCGGACGTGTTTTGCTTGGTCACGTCGTCTTTTAATCACAGTATTTCATGAAAACACATTCCGGCTTTATCCTTCGCGCCGCTGCCAAGACACTTCAGGACATGGCGGAATGCTGGAGTAATAAAAGTGCGAGTAATAAAAGGGCGACCTTTGTTAGCATCCTCACCATTCAGCCGTTTTTTTTTTGGTTAACATACAACATTTTGCCCTGGTTTGTGTTCATTTTCCAGTTAGCATACAATATGTCACGTACCTTCTTGATACGTCAAACTATAATTACCCATCCCATCCGAGGGTGGGTCTGGGGGGCTGCTGGGTCTGGGGGCAGCAGCCCAACAAAGCTACGCGTGATGAGGCCCTCTCTCCAACGTATCCCGGGTCTTCTCTGAGGCCTCCTACCAGCTGGATGTGCCCTTCACCCCCCCCCCCCCCCCCCCCCGGGAGGGGTCTGGCAGGCATGCTCACCAGATGCCCCATTTCTCTCAATCTATCTAACTGTAAACATTGTTGGCTTTCTGGAAGGATTTACATTAAAATGAATTCGGTTAAGGTCCGTTTTGGTTAGAGTCGGCTCTTCTGGAATGAATGAATGACACTAACCAAGGTTCCGCTGTACAGCAGAATTCACCAAAGGTGGGATTGTTCACCTGCTAACAGGGGATGTCGTGAGAAAGGTTAGCTTCACCCTGCTGATGTTGCCTTGCTGTACAGGGGAACCTTGGTTAAGGCCGTGCCGCTTCTGTCGCCAAGTCCCATGAAGATCTCTTCTCTCATCCTGACCATGAGAATGGAAAGACGACCTGCAATGCCTCGGCCCTCCACGGCACGGGTCTGACCCCCCCGGTCATCGTGGAGGAACGCGGGTGTTGGGGTGCGGTGCTGCCGGAGGAGAGAATAAAAGCGAAGCAGTGATTTTGTATTTGTGGAGAATGGAAAAGGAGAGGAGGGACTGGCATTAAACTTGATGTATGATCCCTGCCGGTGGAGCTGCTTGGAAGCGTGGCGGCGGGCAGGTGATTGGAAAGCGCCGCCTCTTTAAACAACGTAATGAGCCAGAGAGGACGCCACCCCGCCAGCCCCTCCCCCCACCTGCCATCTCTCCTTAGCACCTTTTGGAAGATGGATTTGTATTTTGTCTTTTTCCAGAAGATAGGATTTCTCCTGGTGACGCTTGTCATGTCAGGAGGCTCCGCCCCCTGCAGGGTGCCGCCGATACCTGCAGCGGGAAAACACGTCAACAAATAAACACGTCCAAATTTGACTTTCACTCCAAAATTAGGGAAAGCGATTGTGGTGTTAAATCAAAGGCAGGGGGCGGACCGGGGAGCGGACCGGGGGGCGGACCAGGGGTCACCGGCGTGTCGTTGACATGCTGAGTGTTTTCATCGCGGTCGGACAGCAGGAGCGCGACGCTTGAACGCTTCTGGCGGAGCGAGAATGAAATAGTCTCTCTCTCCTCCTCTTTTTTCCTTCTCCTCGGTGGCGTTTAAAATCAATTCATTCAGTGGACTGCTGACACAGCCGGCCCGGAGAGCCCAGGATTTATGGCTCCCTCTAATGGGCATGCTCCGAAGCAAAGGCCTGCCGTCAGCACAATCCCGCCAGCCCAGCGTCCGCCAGCCCAGCATCCGCCAGCCCAGCGTCCGCCCCACGTCCCGCTTTTAAAGGCGCAGACGCCCTCCGCCTCCGTCCGTGCAAACGCCACAGCAGAACAAACAACTGGAATGGACGTAGTACACCGGTACTGCACCAGCTATACTACTACTACATAGTACTTGACTTATGCAGAGCTGCAACAACCAATGTTTACAAATGTATTTACTATCTTTGCTCTGAATATCATGTAATACGCTTTGTTGCACTTTGACAATGTGCCGTAAATGGCCCGTGGGTCACACCTTGGACACCCTGCAGTAATAATCAGTCCGACTCACCGCACAAACTGCACTAAATAAGCTAGCATTCTTCGCCGGCGACAAGGACGAAGCGCTAACAACAGTCACGTACTGTAACGTTCACTAACAAAGTGCCTGCAAGGTATGCTGGGTAGTCCAGTGGCATGCTGCAACATAGTAATGCATTCTGCGTAGAATGAGGCATTTCAAACCAGCACATACTACATACTGCATACTACATACTGCGTACTACATAGTACAGCCATGAAGTCATGGGCCCCCACCCAACCAACCAAGTCCTGTGAATATCACAACCACGTTCCACATCTCAAGGTGGAAAGACACACAAGTGAGCTTCTCAAGCGGGAGCAACATGAAAGGCTTTGGGAACGCAAGGAGCTGTCACCCGGAATGAATGGAAGTGGTTGCAATTAGCGGGAGAAACTTATTTCCAAGCATATTTCCAAGTGGAGTGAAATCATTTGCTTTAATGTGATGGATTAGTCGTTTGTTTCAGTTTAACATTTAGTGCCGATACGTGGAGCTAAAAGTTTGCCAACTTCCATCCTATTAAACATTCCTTTCTTAACAAACCGCCTTTTGGATGGGAATAAAAATGTAGGATTTGGGAAGAAAAGGAACATTTTGGAATGAGAACGGTTTAGAAATGTGAATTGAGACTTTTGGCGGAGAACAACACAAGATAAGATAAGATAAGATAAGATAAGATAAGATAAGATAAGATGGCGTCCAGGCAGTGGCGGTGACCATCAACCATGTAAGCATCACATCCAATAGCACAATACACCCCCCCCCCCCCCACTGACTTACTGACTGGCTCCAGCTACCTCAGTTGGATGAAACAGGAAGTGATCAAACGGCATCACACAGCTCATTAGCCAGCCTTCACATCCGCTAGCATGACGCTCTGAGACGACACGACACCTCATTTGATTATTTCATGGGGGGGGATCAGGGAGGGGGGGGGGGGTCACGCATTTTAAACAGCCTGCCGTGTGATTCTAAAAACAAAACACCTCTGAGGATCCTATTCGATAAATCATAACTAAATCATAACCACAACAGCAGCGCTCACAGGAAGTAGACCTCGCAGACAGGAAGTGTACTTCATCATACGTCATTTCATAATCAACCCCAGAATGCAGTAGAGTAGTACCAAGAAGAGGGACGACAAAGAAAGAAGGTATCCATATACAATATTGGCAAAATTCTCATGAAGTACAGAGAGTGTACCTATGGAGGTGTAGTAGTACAGAGAGTGTACCTATGGAGGTGTAGTAGTACAGAGAGTGTACTTGAGGAGGTGTAGTAGTACAGAGAGTGTACTTATGGAGGTGTAGTAGTACAGAGAGTGTACTCTTGGAGGTGTAGTAGTAAAGAGAGCGTACTTATGGAGGTGTAGTAGTACAGAGAGTGTACTCTTGGAGGTGTAGTAGTAAAGAGAGCGTACTTATGGAGGTGTAGTAGTACAGAGAGTGTACCTATGGAGGTGTAGTAGTACAGAGAGTGTACTTGAGGAGGTGTAGTATTACATAGAGTGTACTTATGGAGGTGTCGTACGACAGTGGTACAGTAGTACAATAGTACAGAGAAGGAAGTATCCGGGTGAGCCGCATCTGAGACATTCCAAACACGAGGAAGGAAGTGGGAAAGCTTTCCGTCGTCAGGCTGATGGAAGTGTAATCGCTGAGAAGGGAAAAGCTTCCAGCATCTTCTCTCATTTGTGCTCTAAATGAAAATGCCCCCCCACCCCGCACCCCCCAGTCAGGGATGTAATAGTGAGCGTGAGGAACGCCATCATCATTTAGCCAGGAAGAAGCGGCAGTTCTTGACGGAGCTCATTTGCATATTGCTCGTATAATGGCGGCGCTTCTAACTAGCGGCCCCGTGTCGGCCATCTTGGAAGGCGGAGTTGATTCCAACCAATCAGCGGCACCTGTTGAGCTCCTGCCGCTTGATGGAAATCTTTCCATAAAACACGCGAGGAGCTTTGGCTTGTTTACGCTCCAACGGCGGCAGGCGGGGGGCTCATGACGCCCACCGGCTCTCCGTGATGGGGTGATGGGGGGGGGGGGGGGTAACGGCTGGTCCATCTTAGCGAGCACGCTGCAGGTGATCACGGCAATAATAGCCAACGGTACGCCAGCAATTAGACTAATGGAAAGTGTCCCTATTTGGCCTGGTGTGCTGCCCCCCTCCTGTCCCGCCGGCCCCTCCAGGAGACGTGGAGTGGAGAGGAGCCATTGATCCTCGCTGCCACCTGCTCTACGGCTCCACGGAGGCCGGGCGGGGGAGGGCACGGGGGAGAGATGACGGCGGCTCCGAGCTCTCAGGCATATGGCCGCCCGCCTTACGCCGCACATTAGCACCAATATGGCCGAACTGGGGGGGGGGCGGGGGCGAGCCACACATACGTGCCGCCTTTATGGCAGCGAGGCCGCGTCCTGCACCGAGGGGGGGGGGGGGAGAGCAACACCATTTGTACTTCCTTACGTGCTAACATGCTAACATGTCAAATACTGATGTGGAAGACATGAACGACTCGCAGGTTTTTCACTGAATCGGAACTTATGGCTCAACTCTTTTAGTCACTGCCACCATCAGCTGTCATTCATTCTTACTGTATTTGTAGAAATCCACAAAGCAAAGCATCTCCAACCCAAACATTCAACACAGACTCAAATATCACTAACTCACGGGTACTCAAGAAAGACTCCAGTTTCACTGATTCACAGGTGCTCAATGAACACTCGAAATTGACAAAGACTCGAGTGTCACTGACTCACGGGTACTTGATGGAAGTTTCAATGACTCACCAGTCCTGGACATAGATTGAAGCTTCACTGACTTGTGGGTAATCAACAAAGACTCGTGTTTCACTGATTGGCCAGCACTCGACAAAGACTCGGGCCTCTGCACTTGCGTACTTACACTTGGAGTGCAGAAGTGCGTTCGCTAAGTGTACTTATAGAAGCATTCCGATTGAGACACGGCATCAGACAATAAGCTAGCTAGCGAGCCGCGTCTTTTACGCCAAGAGAGTCAAAAGGAGGCTGACCTGCCCAGCTGGGGGTCTCCATGTACAGGAAAGGCCGGTGGGGCTGAAGCTGGTTCCACTGGACTCGATGGTGCCGCTTCACCGCGTGATCAAGCCTGGGGAGAGAGGAAGACAGAAAGAGTCATTAGAATTCCATTTCCTGTTAGCTTTTTTTCCATGACGTGGATCCTTGGCGTGGGCGAGCGTCGCAGCACACTGATGTTTGTTTGCGTGAGCCGCTGCTGTCTTTTCTGCTGACTCGCGGACGCCGGCGGGCCGCAGGCTGGCTCTCGGCCAGACGTCCGGCCATTGAACCGCGGCGAGAGCGCATCGATTCCAATCCAGCAGAACTCCCGGCGCTCCTGCTCGCCGCCTCCTGGAAGCGGCCCGCACCTGATGGAGCGTTTGCAGGGAGGCGTGCCAAAGCAATTTGTCATTTATCAAAAGTAATTAAAAGCAATTTCTTCTCTCTTGTTGATTGGGAATTGACTAATTGTTGCGTGTGTGCGAGGGGGGGGGCACCAAGTGAGAGGAAAAGCTTGCTGGTGCAAAAGGAGGGCCAGACATCTGCCCGTGTGATTCCACATGATTACGAAGCGGTGGTGCAGCGTCCCATACGCAGGCCGCCGCCCCTAAATAATATATTAGCAGCAGCATATTGACTGGCCGACTTAAAAGGCTGCGTCAACACAAGAGTGGGAGGAAACTCCGATGCTGGCTTGGAAGCAGCAGATGCTCCGGCGCGTGCCAAAAGGGATATTTGAGCGCTTAAATACCAACAAAGCCGCCTGGGAGGGGAAGCCACAGCAGAGATGAGAAGTTAGCGCGCGTCTGTCCGATGAAAACCGCTAACGACCTCCGGAACGCTCCGTTGGCTTCCGTGGGGCGCGAATGAAATGTCAAAATTGATTCGGAGGGTGGAGTTCGGGGGGGGGGGGGCTGAGACATTGGGGTCTCTTGGTTTGGTACCCTTGGATCGTTAGGAGGAGGACGGAGGCGGCGAGAGTCGCCATCAGGAAGCCGGGGTCTCAACTGGTACACGGGTGTACTTGTACCCGCTGAAGTACTACACCGTACTTAGCATACGTACCGCTCACGCTAAAGCTACACGGCACATTTTGGATTTGAAGTGAGCGTAAGGAAAGGGGAAGAATACGTACGTTGTCATGGCAACACAAAGCTAACATGCAGGCTGTAAATCTACCTGGCGTGCTTGAAACACGTCAAGGTGGCCCCCGCATCAGGACAAGATCTCAAACTGGGAACGCTGGTACGGAGAAGAGACGTCCATGAATGGACGAAGGTGAGCGGGGGGGGGGGGGGGGGGGCAGTTAAAGTGTGCTGAATGAGCTCCCGCTTTCAAACGTTTACGGTTCTTCAAATATCCGATGATACCTCTCATAGCTTTTAATCTTTAATGTGAAAAATTAATCATCCCATTCATTATTTTAATAGCTGTCACCCCCCCCCCTCCGCACCCCCCCACCCCAAAGTGCTGATTTATGGCCTTGAGGCGGCAAGCGGGATTTATCGTAATGTTTGCACCAGGTAGCCCGAGCCCATCTTTCACCGTGGTGACACGCCATTAAAATGCCCGGCTGATTAAAGCGCGACTCCCGGGTCAGCATGGCGGCACAAAGACCACAAACAAACCGCCGGATGTGGGGGCGGGCTTTAGGCTGGGGTGGGTTTAAGCATGCGTACTAGCGTCCTTTGGACTACATTTGAGATGGACACTCCCACGTGTAGAACATGGATGACGGCGTCCTACATGGCCACAAAATCATGGTAGGGGACGCAAGGACGCTTGGCTTTAGCTCCACTCCAGTTTGGTTGCGTTGCTACGGCAACATCATCTCTCAGATTTTTGGGAGGCGTCGACCTGCAACACAAAATGCGATTGTCCTGCCGAGGATCGGACCCCCCCGGCGCCGCTCCCCCCAGTCCAATAGGTGGATTGATCAGCGGTCCCGGTGTGACAGTGACGGACAGCGGGCGTAATTGCCACGCTCGCCCTGGGACGAAAGCAAATTACCACGGCGGAATCAAACAGGCCAAGTTTTCTCCAAGCGCCTGCCGCTCCGCTCCCCCATCGCGCCACGCATCACTGCTCTGTGCTGGCCTCTTATCACCGCCTATCATAGCAGCAGCCTCCTTCAGGGACAGGGGGAAACACACAGCAGAGGAAGTGGCTCAAAGTGTCCACCAGGTGGCCATGTAGCGCACACCAGGGTGGGGGGTGGGGGGGGGGCTTTATGAATATATATGAATACATCACTGCTTTATACTGGAATATGAAAATATGCAAAGTTAAGCAGATTTTACGTATCTTTGGCCTAAATTGTAACACCCAGATACCAGATGTAATACCCTACACTGGTCACTAGGTGTGTTGCTTTGAGGAGAGAGTGCCCCCCCCCCGAACGACTGTACACAACAGAATATGACATCTTATTTTCTCTTCACTATGTTGGATAATAGGAGTGGAAAGGTGACTATAGGGGTGCTATTTCATGTCTACAAGGCTCTAGATGTATTGAGAAGGGGTAAACGAGTGATTGGAGGAAAGGAGCTGTGAGTGCTTTACTAAATTCAGCATCCGGCTGCACTCCTGGATGCGGACGCATGGGAATGAGGATGAGGATGGGAATGAGGATGAAGATGAGGATGGGATGGGGATGGGGATGGGGCGGGCGGAGCAGAGGGGTGCGCTTGTAATTCAGAGTTTTGGGGGTTTTTTTTCTGCAACTTGGCAACTTTTTCCTCCATCAGCGCGGCGCATTAAATCCCAGCTGCTCGGGCGGCAGACGCCTGATGCTCGCCAGTCGACATGAAGCTAAAACGCTGCAGGAGCTCCACGCCAACTAGAGGCCATTAAATTTACACGCTACGCCGCACACGCTTACATCTTTGCCAAGGAAAAACATTCTTGGATCATTTTGCTTTATTATTATGTCTGTGTCGCCATTGTGCACTTGCGTACTTACACTTAGTGCACTTCCTGCGTGAGCCGTACACTGCCGTCGTCATGTCAGCATTGCTAAGATGGACGCCGACTCGCCGCCACGTTTGCGGCAGGCCAGGAGGTTGTGACTCCTGATGCTCGGCGTTCAAACCTGAGCCATGTTGGCGCCCGGGAAGAGGCGAGCAGAGGAGGCTGCCGTCTGACACAAACTGTTCGGGAATCGAACCGGCGGACTGGGACTGCAGGGCGTCCGCAGCCACGCTGAGCGAGCCACATGGCTAATGGCGGCATTCGACAACAAACGTCTCCGCGGGCCGAGGCGCTCGATGTCGCGTCATTCCTCAGAGGTCACTTTATTAGGCACAGCATCTATTTTGACATGAGCCCACTTGAAATTCCTTGAGATTCCTGCTTTGAGGAGGAAACACCCCGGATCAAAACCACCAAGTCTTGTTGCCATGACGACCATAAGCGTGTTTTTCTAGAAATGTGATAGATTCAGTTCTCTTCCAGCCTGAGGACACGCCTCCAGAGAAGGCAGGAAGTTCCTTTATCGTTCCTCTCCAATTCCACCCAGGAATTCAGCAGAGGAACGTTAGCGTCAACGCTAGCTCGGTTTAGCTAGCAGCAGTAACTAGCCAGCGCAGTTTATCAATATGAAATATTTGACTTCGGAGGGAAGGCATGCAAACATGGCGGAGAGGGGGCGGGGTCACAAAAAGGAAAAGAAAATAAAGAGCGCCGGCGATGCGGCAGCGGGAAGAGTGATGGCGCTCCGAGGAGCGTCAATATGTAAACGCACGGAGCCGTGCCAGCATGAAGAAGCGTTCCATCAATGGGAATCATATTAACATGATAAAGGGCAGATTGGGAGGCGAGCGCATTGATTCCGATGCCGCTTCATGTCCGCCTCCGACATGTTAATGAATCGCACCGCCAAGCAGAGGCGAGGTGGGGGTGGGGGGTGGGGGGGGGCTGCTTTGGGGCAAGAGGAGGATGCCGCATCTCATCTCCTAAAGTTTTTGGGAGCCTGGAGGAGAGAGGAGAACTTTGAGAAGACCACCTGGAGTCAACGGGGGCGGGGGGGGGGGGGGTGACAATTGGGATGACAATGAATGATACGGTAATCAAAGACGCCGCCTTCAAGATGGCGGCGCGTGGAGGATCATGACTTTAAGGTGCGGACGAGGCCTCGCTAGCCGCCGGGTGCAGCTAGCCAAAACGTCAACTAATTAGGCGGGAAAATGAAAGCATTTCGTCTTCATTAGCGGCAGACGACCAGACCGTGGGACGTCAGCGGGGCAGCGACACGAAGGCTCGGCTGTCCAAACCCAGCGTTAGATTCCACACCACGCCATCATCTCACTACTGTTTATTAGTCATGTTTATTTTATACTAGTTTAATATTAGTATTTTATACTGTATATTAGTAATACCATTCAATGTTTCATTGACCTTTACGTCCTCCAAGCCGCGTGCTGACAAGTCTATTTTCGCTCTTTAAATAAATGACATTGTTTTTTCAATATCGGTTTAGCGAGCGGCGAGCGCTGGTCCGGAGTATATTTTGGACAGACTTGCAGTTTCTCGTTTGCAACTGCAGTTTTGTTCCTATTTGCTGTTTACACAATACCTTTAAAGTGGAGCTGACGTGCTGACAAAGTGTCGCTCGTGGCGACATGCTGTGCCACTCAGCAGTTATCTCGGGGGCACCTCAGGGCGCCTCATTAGGTCCCTGCGTCATCATGGTAAAGGTGGGCTATGCATGGTAAAGGTTGCCATGTTCATCTAATGGATGCCAGCCAGTACGCCGGTGCATCCCTGAACCCTTAAAAGCTGCCGGATGTGAGCTTTTAGCTTGTTGCTAGCATCGCTAAACCCACCCCTCATTGAGCAGGGGTGTTTGGCAGCGGTTGGAGGCGTTACAAACACAACCAACAAAAGGCTCACGACAGACGCCCGGACCTTCAGGATTGACGCGACTACAGCAGCACACGGCGGGACCTTCAGGATTTAGCGGACCAGGGCACCACAAAGGAGACGTGAGAGCAACACAGCCTTAGTTTCCATCTCATGAATGCCGGAAGCTTCACAGCGGCTGGAAGGAATTTAAAACAGGCGGCAAAGACGGCGACACAAAAGCAACACAGAGTGTTTTTTAAAAAACATGAGCGCCTCAGCAAGCCAGGCCACACCGAGACCCAAACAGAGGGTCTTTATGGCTTCAAAGGCTGACAAGCCCGAGGCGTCTCGGGGAAGCCTCGGCCCGACGCCGTGCTGCCGCTCCGCCGCTCCGCCGCTCCACCGCTCCACCGCTCGGCTCCAATCTCGAAAAGTCCAGAGCGAGGCAAGACGAGCTCTTTTCAAAGAGAGTCAACAGAACATTATCACTCAACACAGACGCCACTTTACATATTGAACACTTTGCTTTTTTGACACGGACCATTATGCAGCCTCTGTATGCTACATCCATCACAACCTCCACAGCCTGGTGGCACTCGGGGCTGCCTGCACGTACGCAACGTGCACGCAACGCGCACGCAACGCGCACCCACGTTACATCACTCCTTTGCACAAACAAACAACACGCTCCTGTCTTTGCTGCTTTCATGTTGGCTTTCATAAACTTCAGCTTGTCATTTAGGGGAAGATTCACAACAACAACAATAATAATAATAATAATAATAATAATAATAATAATAATGTCGCTTTGTGTAGCTTCCAAACGTCTCCTGTGATCGAGCAGACAAAACACAGCTCTCCATCCGGAAGCTAAGTACACTCCAACGCGGGTGTCCAAAGTGCGGCAACGCAACACTAAAAACAGCTAAAATGATGGAAAAGACAGCAAAAAGGTACAATGCCTTGTTGATATTAATAACACAAAGCTTTGGCTTTCAATAAATATTGTTTCTTAGCCTTTTTATGAAATATGTACAACTATAAAAGTGGCCTTCTCCATCAAAAGCCGCTAATGAGTGTGGACGCTGGATCCCCGAGCATTCACCATTCATGACCACGCTGATTAGCTTAGCTTTTTTTTTAAAGGTTAGAATCAATATGTTTTCATTGGGAGGAAGATGAGCTTCCTCCTGCTCCTTTTTGGACATGTGGAATTGGAACATGAAGTATTCAACCATCCGTCCATCCATCCATCCGAGGGTGGGGGTATGCTGGAGCCTATCCCAACCATCTTGACGCGAGAGGCGGGGTCCACCCTGGACTGGTGGCCAGCCAATCACAGGGCACATAGAGACAAACAACCATTCACACTCACATTCATACCTATGGACAATTTGGAGTGAAGCTAGCATCCGTGTTCAGTGTAAAGTAAAACATTCAGTATGTCTTCACCTTTTCCTCCATGTATAAATAAGTGATTTCAAATTTAGAGCATGCAGCGACCGCAGATTAATAAAGCAGACGTTACACTTGACTGATTATGTTTCTCCCTCAAGCGCTCACATTTGTTTGGGGCCGCCTGACACGGCCACAGCTTACCAAAGCGTCGTGTTTGTGCTCGGTCCTTATGAATTTATGAGGTGAAATGTGTTTCACGGGACATGTATGTTAAACCTGGATGGAACCGGGATTAAATCTGGATTATGTGGCGAATGAACAATGGCAACTGAAGAGAGAAGGGGAGGGTTCTGGAAGTCAATCTAATGTAATTATTACGACACTCACTTTTATTGCAAATGTTGATCAGAAACTTGGTTAGTCAAAGGCCTGACGGGCATCTCCGTCTGCCCCCCCAGTGAAACGCAGCAAGCCCCCCGCCCACCAAGCCCCATCCCCTCCCCAAGGCTGCGCCACAGGTCCCGCGGCGAGGCGCTAATGACGCGTATGATGGGCGGGCCCGCCACAGTTTGGGCCACATTAGCCAGACAAACAATCGTTGGCGCTGTCACTTGGTAATGGGCCAAGAAGCAAAGCTCGCAGACCTCGGCTCTTGGACGGGGTAATTAATTCGCCGCCCTGACGGGGCGCTCTGCCTCTTGGCCGCGTCGCCGCAAAGATTTCCAATGTGAGATCAGACAATAGCTTCAGCAGCCCTACGACACCATCGATTGTCTCCAAAGTGAGAAATGCATCTTGCGGTGCCGCCTGGGCCCGGTCCACGTCTTAATGGCGGCGCTATTGATGCTAGGTGCCAACAGGCGGCGTATTGATGCTCACACACATCCACAATGAGGCCCGCAGGGGATAGAACCCGCTCGGCGCCATAAATAACGGGGCTGCACAACGCTCATTTTTGAATCAGCGCCGCACATCCACAAGCCGGTCAGGGTCGGATCCATACTCCTCAGGGCCGCACGACGTCGCAATTACGATGGGCGATTAGCTAAACGGGCCTTATTGGATAAATTGGATTAGGCGCTGATTAAAACTGGAACCTCGCTAGCAACAGCTCCGCCGAGAGCGACAACAACGAGGCCGCCGACCGGACCCGCATCGCCGCTCATTAAAGCAATAAATCCTGCGGCCGCGCCGGTTAACGTGGCAACAAACTGCGAATTAGTCGTAGATCAGCCCCCGCCAGAACCCAGCGCCTCCTGCCGCCGCCTCGACGTTAGCAATAAATGAACGATCTCTGGACTCGGCCGTGACGGCACCAGACAAGACAAATGCCTGTGCTTGCATCAAACGTTCCCCCGTCCCGAACCCGCCAACCGCACCAATAAAGCAATCGATGCTAACCCCATCCCTGCAGCCTTGCAGGCGCTGGCGCCCATCTCTGGGGTCCGCAATGAAGAGGGAAGGCGAGGTTGGGAGGCGTAAATAAATAAACCTCAAACCCACCGGTGCCGACGTCGCTCGCCCCCCAATTACAAAACACAAATCCGGTTACGGGAGGCCCGGATGACTCATCTCTGTCGGCCTGCTGCCTGACAGCACAGAGGAGGCGGAGTCCAAATCAGGAAGTGGGCTCAGGGGGACCGGGAGCTGCTTTGGAGGGGGTGGGGGATTTTGTAAAGGACACACTTAAGTGGGCAAAACCAGCGCCGACCCGGTACCGCACACACACACGCACACACACACGCACACGCACACACGCACACACACACACACACACACACACACACAACCCCCCAATGTGGTTGTAATTTCATCAAATGTCATCAAACCCATCTTAATCCCTGCGTTAAATGTGGCCCCCCAGCAAGACGCTGAAGAGGCTAGCAGGAGGGGGCGCGGCATGCCGAGGCATACATTACGCTACGCCCGTCTCCGCCCAGAACCAACTTGGATGAACTTTATGTTCGCCCTCCTTCAATGCGTCATGTGACATGCTGCCATTTTGAAAGGGGTCGAGCACAAACGCCCCCCCCGCCCCCGCGCCTGACAAAATGGCTGAAATGGGACGGGAAGAAAGTGAAACAAATGCTGTTGTCCTAAAATTTATCGTGCGATCTTGAGAGCGTGAAGAAAACCGATGGTATTTTGAACGCCAAAAAAATCAAGCGAATGTAAGCCAAGGTAAAATGCACTAACCGGGGCGTACATTAACCGAGACGCGACTGTATCATGTACATCCCTCCGTGTACACATTGCCACTTGCAGTAAATTCCCGACACGACCACGGGAGCAGGGAAACTTGTCCGTGGATGGAGCACTTCCTGTATTTCCATTCCTTGAATGCCTTGCCATTTAAGGCCCAAAGCGTCGTCCGTCATAAGAAGACAAATAAAGCTTGCGTTTGAAGGCTTTTCATCTTTGGGCGGCAGCTGAACTGGAGTGGCGCTTCTTCAACGCCATTCTCCACAAACGCGCTGCAGCTGCCGCGTGTTTACATCCCAATTTGCATTCAAATGCTATTTGCTGCTGCAAAAGAAGGCGAGGAAGCGCTTGTTTGGGCGGGGGGCGGGGGGCGGGGGGGACGGGGGTAAATAAACACTCCAAAAAGCCGCGCGAGGAAGGAGGGGGTGTCAGTGAAATAAAAAAGACCCCATTGTCGCGTTCCGAGCGAGCAGTGTGAGCAGCGATAATTAACCGGTAATTAATTTGCTGCTCTTTATCTCGGAGAAACGTGTGCTCGGCGAAAGATTAGCGCAGCTTTTTAATAAGCGGCGCCGGGTTTGATTCTTCCTGCTTCCGCCCGCCACAAATAAGCCTGCTTGTTTGTTCCAGACGGGCGGCCTTCCTGCTCTTGCGCGCATCCCCACCTGGGCGGACGCACCTTCTCAGGTGGCGTTCCTGCGCTTGTTGGACCCCAACGGCGCACCTTAACAGCTTCTCTTTGATGGACATGTTGTCTCGTTCCGCTTCAGCGGGCACGGATGTGATGTCACGTCTCTCGCCATCAACCTGATGGCCACGTGAGCTAAGACTGTCACCTTAAATTAGCCAAACTATTTCCGGTGGGCTTTCGGGACCCTGAACGCATCGCAGCTGGATCGCAGCTTGCTACACAGTGGTTGGCATCTTCTGGTTCTTGGTTGAAATAGTTGGAATGTTGGAAAAAAAACAGCAGTGGTAATGGAGCCCCCCCCCACCAACAGTGTTACAGAAATAAAGAGAACATTTGAGGAAATAGTCACGTTCTAACAATAAACGGCGCCATTTTAAGAGAATAAACTGACAACATGAGGAAAAAGGATAAAGGTGAAATACTCAAGAAAAAAAAAAATTGACCACGCCATGCTTGAACGACACTTGTTTTCCAGGAAAAACAGCCAAACGGCGGAGAAGGATTTCCGAATAAAAGGCCCACAAGTTAAAAAGCGATGAGCGATCCTCCACGCCAGGATGTTATTTTATCCCCGCACGCCTCATTCTCGCACGTTTATGGCCAAATTATACAGAAATGCATGCAATCTGCTTCAATCATCACACAAAGTTTTCCCACAAGTAACTTTTTACAACAAATAAAGATGCTTACTAGTCACATGACAAACAAGATTAATTTCCTGAACAGCAAATCTTTCAGCCGTCCACTCTGATTAATAAGAGAGGACGTGATAATCTCATTAAGAGCATTATTTCCTTCCTGAGATGATATCTCACTAGTGTGTTGTGTGTGTGTGTGTGTGTGTGTGTGTGTGTGTTGATGAACTATCATCACGGAGATGGAATTTAAGGAGAGAGAAAGAAAAAAACTTTCACTCTTTGACAGTACAGCTAAGCTGGATCACTGCTGCCATCTTGCGGCCACTATGGAAACTGCAGCTTGGAGCGGAAGCCAAAAGTCCAAGACGATATGGCAATATTGAGTGAATGGAGGATTTATCAGCTGACTTGGTGATGATTTAGTCCTGTGTGATGGGGGCATCTGCTCCACACGACGAGCACCGCCAGTGACGAATGAATTTAAACAATCCAACACAGACGAGGAAGAAAAA